>NC_069397.1:8879718-10096523 GCF_027475565.1 Acinonyx jubatus
CTCAGAAATACACTGGAGAGAACTCTTCCATTGTCCTTTGGAGGAAAGCCAGAGAACGGTGCAGGGTGGGGTTGTCTCTAATTCAGGCCAAGAGAAGCCCTCCCCAAACCCTCTCCCCAGAAATAGAGCTCATCATGGTCTACCCTTAGACTACTGGATTTTTGTCATTTCTTCTGCCAAAACGGAAACAAGACCTCCCAAACCAAACACACAAGGGCTTTGCAAGCCTTCCCAGTTCAAGGAGATGCCTATAGTGTATCAAACCCTGCCCGATTCAGGTGAAATGGCATTGTGTCTGGCACTTCCTTTAAATTACCCCAAGAGGGGCGTCTGGGTGGCTCAGTCGGACTTCGACTCAGGTCATGATCTCGCGGTTTGTGGGTTCGAGCCCCACGTCGGGCTCCGTGCTGACAGCTCAGAGCCTGGAGCCTGCTTCCGATTTTGTGTCTCCCTCTCTCTCTGCCCCTGCCCTCTCTCTCTCTCTCCCTCTCTTTCTCAAAAATAAATAAACGGGGACTTCCCAGTCTCATACCTATTGGCTTTCCTGCTACGGGCTGACTTACCAGCGTCAGATGGTCCGCCCCCCATATTTTCAAGCAACCCTTCTTTCCCTGGAGATCTGGACGAAGGGAAGGATGTGTTCTTGGTTCCGGCTGCCCGGCAGACCTGCGAGGTCTCAAACTGGTGGTGGTCTTTCTCCGGGAAGACAAACACATCACTGGCGGACTGACTGAGCCCTGAAAACCAAAAGGCCAAGACAAGGGTGCTCCTTCATGGGGTGTGTGGAGGAAAGGAGGTGGAGGAAAACAGTTTTCTTTCTACTGCCCTCTTTTCAATCCACACAAAATGGACCAAGCCGGTTATGTCCAGTTTTATCCGGGGGAGCCCCTGAGTTGCTATGCAAATATTGCAGGAAGCTCCTTGTTGGATTTTGCCGACCCACAATGCACACTTGCAGTTCATGAGTTTAAGCCCCACGTCGGGCTCTGTACTGACAGCTCAGAGCCTGGAGCTTGCTTTGGATTGTGTCTCCCTCTCTCTCTGCCTCTGCCCACTCTCTCTCTCTCTCTCTCTCTTTCTCAAAAATAAATAAACATTAAAAAAAATTTTTTTAAGAAAATTTAATTTCTGGGTCACCTAGGTGGCTCAGTCGGTTAAGCGTCTGACTCTGGGTTTTGGCTGAGGTCGTCATCTCACGGTTTCGCGGGTTCGAGCCCCGCGTGTGCATGCGTGTGCATACGTGTGTGTACGTGTGTGTGCATGTGCGTGTGTGTGTGTGTGTGTGTGTGTGTGGCCTTCTGGAGTCTGCTGGCTCCTGGCAGGAGCACCTCGAGATGGGACATGTTCAGTCAGGGAGGCCTGGTTTTCAAGTCCCTTTACTTGTCGCCTAGGCTGTGTCACTCAGATTCCCTGAGTGTTACTTCCCTAACACGCCAAAGAAACCCAGTGCCATGTATGGGAATCTAACTGTCCCCTGGGTCGTCTAGCTTTGAAACTCTTTTGGATGCGAATCGTCTACAAACATGACCACAGAACAGGCCTCATGGACATTTAGGAATTCCCCACCTTCGTGGGCTCAGACACTGAGCCGCGGAGCCGCTGAGGCTCCTCCCTCTGACACTCCTCCGTCTGATCATCTGATCCCTCCTCCCGGGTCTTCTCCAACCCCCAGCCCCCCGCGGAACCGGTGATGGACCCCTGTCTAATCCCTTGCCTCTTTTCTGGCTTCTTTTGCTTTCCTGATCCAGCTGGCCAAACATTTCCAAGACCTTCTCACCAACACCCTAGACCAATGGCTCTCAAGGTGAGGACCCCAGACCGCCACCAGCAGCAGCAGCTAGGAACTTAGACATGCAGGATCTCACGGCTGCCACAGACCTGCGGAGTCAGGACCTCTGGGAGAGGGTCCCAGTCCCCTGCGTTTTCAAAAGCCTTCCCAGGGATTCAGATGCAAGGTAAGGTTTGAGAACGCCTGCCCTACCCTTATTTGATCCTCTTGCTACCTGCAGGCTTTAACACACACCACGTCAGGTTGGATTTTATGCAGGCGCAAGCAATATGGCGGAATGAATGGGAACAAGCCCTGCGTTTTGACCTCTTGGCCTGGTTTCTGTGCAGTGCAGACTGAAGGGCAGAACAATTCAGAAGCTTCCCCCTTACATCCCTCCCAAACCCCATCTAATCCCAAACCCACTAATGCAGGAGCCACACCAGCAATGAGTATTAGAGGCACGGGCCAGCCGTAACTGGGCCTAAATCCCTTCCAAATGCCGGACAGTTAAAAGTTCTGTACTTCCTGGGGCGCCTGGGTGGTCAGTCGGTTGGGCGTCCGACTTCGGCTCAGGTCATGATCTCACGGTCCGTGAGTTCGAGCCCCGCGTCGGGCTCTGTGCTGACAGCTCGGAGCCTGGAGTCTGCTTCGGATTCTGTGTCTCCGTCTCTCTGTCCCTCCTGTGCACGTGCCCTCTCTCTCTCTCTCTCTCTCTCTCTCTCAAAAATAAATAAAACATAAAAAAAAAGTTCTGTACTTCCATAAAAAGCATTGGCATTTCATGCTTTTCTAGAAGGAAGTCACATGATGCAATTTCTCCTTTGGCAAACAGGACCGCATGTCAGGACAAGGAGCTCTATCCTGCGTTCTGGAAAACCTGAGGCTTGTCTACCTAAGCCTGGCCACACGTCTGGTTCCTTTACAGGCTCCTGACGTCTGGCTTCCTTACCTTTGGGGGCCCTCTGCTCTCCCCCTGTGGCCTTGTTTACCTGCGACATTGCTCTGCTCTCTCAGGAACAGGACTCTGATGACATTGGCAGCAGTGAGCAGTAACTTGGGGTCACACATCTGGAACAGCAAGAGCGTGTAATTTGCCTTCGTCCAGTGGGTGCTGTTCCCGAACCAGTACAAAATCTCCCTCATCTTCTGTTCGACTGTTTTATCCAACATCTGGTTCAAGGAAGACCTGCCGATTTTCCCCTCCTTCTTGCTGAGGTTGATCCGGGACCGGCTGTAGGTGAAATCCTTCCCCTGCGTGGCCTGAAGGATGTTCTGGAAATAGTGTAACAAATACAAGCTATCCAACTGCTCCAGGATGCTGACCAGAAACCTCCTTTGGGGTATCTCACCGATCCTCCGGAACCACTGTTTGGTAGAGAAGATCTTCCAGGTGAGGACACATGTTTCACACTTCTGGCACACGGGGACAGAGCTGTTTCCCTTCTCACAGCGAAAATGGGGGGCATTCCTGAGCCTCAGTTCCAGGTTTTCCATGATCCTGAGATGCCCAGCGCATTTTATCCTTGTCCGTTATCAGCCCCACCAAACACCACAGGAGCAGGAAGCAGCTGATGAATATCCCAGTTGAGCCTTCTCTAGTATAAACGTTTCCCAGAGAAAAAGGTAAAACGCTGCGTCGGATGGAAAGCTTATGTCTCCCGGAAACTGCCGGTAGAAGCCTGGCTTTTTGTACTGACCTCCTAGGAAACATGGCTTTACCGTAAATCTCCTAAACCGGGCACTGCTTAGGTGGAGGCAGTTGCTGTATATTCTGAAAGAGCTGGTCATCTCATTTCTAGAACCACAAGAATCTGTGTTGGTCAAATTTAAGTAACATATGGGTCCTTCTTAAAGGAGAAAATATATACTGTGGAGCCTGGTGTTGAGCTCCAATGGATATTATTAGTAACGACTTACAAATATTCGTGGATGTGAAATTGGATGTAAACTTAATGTTTACAGCTGTTTGGTTATAAGCTGGCTATCCCAATGATCCTGAATATGTTTATATTCATTTTCTTTTCTTTTCTTTTAATTTTAGAGAGGGGGTGGGGAGAGGGGCACAGAGAGAGAGAGAGAGAGAGAGAGAATCTCAAGCGTGCCCCACACTCAGCACAGAGCCTGACATGAGGCTCGAATCCATGACCCTGGGATCATGACCTGAGCCAAAATCGAGTCAGATGCTCAACCGACTGAGCCACCCAGGCATCCCTGCCTTCATTTCCTAAACTCAGCATCGAACTGAAAACACAAATGTTTAAAAGAAACTTGTTTGACTGCTTCAGAATGCTAACCAGAAACCTGGGCAGAGAAGCACTCCTTAGCAGAAAAGTTTCAGTTAACCTCAATCACATGCATACACACGTGTCTGGGAGGCAGCACTATGACTGAACTCAAGGGGGTCCCCGCTTGGGTTGCATGAAATTGAACACAACCCAAGAGGTGTTTGAAAGCCGAGAACTTTTGATGAGTTGTTACAAGTAAGGAGACAGGGAGAAAGCTCTCAGAGGACTGTGTCTCCCTGGGGTTAGGAAGGGAAGCTTTTATTGTGTGTTGGGGGCGGGGCAAGGAGCTTGCATATGCGTTAAGGATTTATACATATTCCATTACTTAGGCGTTTCGGTTCAATTGCTCATGCCTAGCGTGTCCACATGCCAGTGCATACATCATGTTCAAAAAATGGCAGCAAATTCCACCCGCAGGAGATCTTGGTAGTAGAACGAGCTAAAGGTAACTTCAGGACAACTTGGGGGGGACAAAGGGGGACTTTTGTGCAGATCCTTAGCTCCAAACCGGCTCAGACTGGCTCACGTAAGGGCTATCAGGTAAAATACCTAGCAAGGGACTATCAGGGGAGAAACAGCTGGCTGAGCAGCTCCTTGGCAGAAACTGTCGGTTCTGCAAAACAAAACTCATTCCTTCCCCACTTTTGTCCCTTCCCTCCCCTCCTTCCACTGCTAGCTTTCAGCCCTCCGATTTGAGTACCTCCCCCTTGCATCCCAGCCAACAGAACAGCTGAGTGGTGAAGAGTGAGGGGTCTGGGGTCAGACTCCTGGGTTTGGACCCCAGCCCAGCTGCTTACTAGCTCTGGATATGCATGCACATTGCTTAATCCCCTACGCCTCAGTTTCCTCATCTGTAAAACAAAGAGGATGATAGTTCTTACCACCCAGAATGGTTTTTTGAGGACTAAATGAGACACTATAGGCAAAGCACTTAGACGATCGCCTGTTACATAGGTCACCCTCAGTAAATGCTAACTATTGTCCTACTGCTGCCATCATCATGGTCGTCATTGGGACCACTGTTCTGGGCAGCCAAGCAAACAATGCCAGCTACTATGTTTATACGTGTGTATGTGCATACATTGATGATGAGGGGGCGTGGGGCAAGCTGAGGGCAAAATACAGGCTGGCACCCCCACCCCCACCCCCTCCAGGTGGAATGTGTGTGATATTCCTCGGACAAACCTGACCACCCAAGAACAAAGGGGCTCAAGTGCTTGCCACGGCAACGTGGGCAACTAAGGCAAATGAAAAATTAAATTTCCTTGCTGCCTACAGTCTATTGAGAAGTCCTTGAAACAGAGTGGCCTGCCTCTAGGAGCTCAGCTTCCTGGATGATGACGCTTTGCTAGGGGCAAAAGGGAATCTTAGCTTAACTTACCCCAACCTCGAGGATCCTGTAAGTCTACTTCCTTTATCTCAGCTCCCCCAAGATACATGCTGGCCATCATACTCCAAGCTTATGGCCCCCCGATACACATCTGAAGGGTCTCATGACTGAGGTTTTATTAAACAGTAATAAATGCCATTTCCCTAGCAAGAGCTAGCCCCTCAAGCTGCTGGAAACCTTGCTTCCAAAATTCCTTAGAGACTTACTCTATCCCTGACCCCTCCCAACCTGAGGGTATATAACGAGTTGCCCGTCACGACCCCATGCAGCTCTTCCTGCCCACGGGTCCTGTCCCCGTGCTTTAGTAAAATCACCTTTTTGCACCAAAGGTGTCTTCAAGAATACTTTCTCGGCCATTGGCTCCAGACCACCCCACCATCACCCCCAAAACTTCATCGTTGAGATGCATGTAAAAAAAATGACTGTGGGGGCACCTGGGTGGCTCAATCGGTTGAGCATCTGACTTCAGCTCAGGTCATGGTCGTGAGTTTGAGCCCCACATTGGGCTTGTTGCTGTGGGCAACAGAGCCCACTTAGGATCCTCTGTCCCCCTCCCTCTGCCCCTCCCCCATTTGCACACACTCTCTCTCAAAAATAAACAAACATTAAAATTTTTTTAAATTAGTGCGTGTGTGCATAGTTTTTAAAAGAATAAGGACATGAAAATGGCAAACATATTTCCTGAGACCTTCACCCCTTGCTGTTGCTTATGATCCATTCAGGAGTGATGATGTGGGTCGTTGGACCCAACCCCTCTGAGTGCACGTCGTCCTAAGGCACCCAAAACAGAAGGCTTCTGCACTCAGTTATGACCCAGAAAGAGACCAGGGGCTCATCGGGCTTTTCGAACATTCTGAGCAACAAAATCCCGTCTGCAAATCATATCTTCCGAAAAGCTCTATGTGTAACGTAGACAAAAGCGAAGTTACATTAGCATAAATGTATAAATTCCAAAGTTCACTTGTTAGCAAGGCAATTACGGACAGCAATGGGGCTCTTCGGATGAAGACAAAACCTTGAAACCTGAAGTTAAATATGACAGACACTGTCTTCCATCAGCTTTACAAGCCACAAAGTTTGATTAGCAGCTGCTCCGGGGATCCTAGAATCCATTAGAAAAACGTTTGGGAATCACTATTAAGTGCTGACGTATTCAGGCTGAGTATCTGCAAAGTGTCAGAAAAGTTTCCACCAAAAAAATACCCACACAACACACACACACACACACACACACACACACACACACACACACACACTGTGTATGTGTAGATCTACATGCAGAGAAAGAACAAATGTAACAAAGTGCTAATAATCGGTGAGTGTGGGTGAAGAGTATACGAGCGTTCATTGTTCAGGTCTTTTAGTTTTCATGGGTTTGAAAGTTTTCCAGAAAAATAAAGATATAATGCTAAGTTGGAAAAAATTACTGTAATAGACTATTCCCTGACGATTACCACCCAGCTCACCACTGCAGCCAAAATGTCCCTGCGAACGTTGGGCAGCCCAGAAAAGAGCTTCCAAGGTGCACAGAGACAATTCTGCTGCAGACAGCTCTAGATTTCAAACACTGATTCTGGTACGTAGGAGCTGTGTAATCTTGGGTAAGCTGCCTGGCCTCGCTGAGCCTCCGTTTCCCCACCTTACTGATGAGGATGGCAGAGATGAAGGCAAGTAATTCGATTGGATCCAGATGCGGGAGACCAGTTAGCACTGCTCTTGTTGTTATAACTGTTATTTCCCTAGATTAAGCCAAAATGCTTGCAGTAACTGAGCATTTCTGGTGCCTACGTCTGGAGACCTGGCTCAGCTAGAGGAAGCCATTGGGTGTCATTGCCTGGGTTGGTGGCAGTGGCAGTCTGGCATTCGAGTCGGGGTTAGGGACAGGAATCGGGCTGGGAAGGAGATCCGATCAAACAGCTCAGCCTCTTCTATCTGAATCGATATCGGAAGAAAAGGTGAAAGCAGGATTAGCCTCTAAGCTATCAGGGAGGCCAGGAAGAACGAGTACCCCAGACATAGAGCGCTTGGGTATACGAGCGGGAGACTCACTACCCCCAGAACTGCTACAAACTGAAAGTGGCTTGCTTTGGTTTTTTTCTAAGTTTTATTTATTTAATTTTGAGAGAGAGAAAGAGCAGGGGAGGGGCAGAGACAGAGAGGGAGACAGAGGATCCGAACCGGGCTCTGTGCTAACAGCATAGTGCCCAATGTGGGGGCTCGAACTCACGAAATATGAGACCGTGACCTGCGCTGAAGTTGGAAGCTTAACCGACTGAGCCACCCAGGGGCCCCAAGGTAGCTTGTTTTTGAAGGTCCAAATAAATTAGGATTTTTTTTCAAATAAATTAGGATTTTAATCTGTTTGGCTGGTCTACCTACTCAAGGAAGTGGTTTTATCCACCCAATTCAGTCTTTATTCCCTGCTAAGGGTCAGCTGTGGCCCACTGGAGGGGCAGAGACCTGGGAGTCAGAGAGACTGGCTGGAAGCCCATGGTTGCTTTTCACTAGCTGTCGTGGCCTTGAACAAGCTTCTCTGAGCCCCCGTTTTCTTATCTGTAGGAGACACACGATCGCTATCCTGCAGGGTGTTGTACTGTGAGGATGACATTCCTTCAAGTAGGCGGGCATGGAGGTTGCTTCTGCGGCCTCTCCCTTCCACTCACCATCACTACACACACACACACACACACACACACACACACACACACACACATGCACGCACTCTCGCACACATAGCATCTTACCTGGCTCACGCAGGGAGGTTAAGCCATTTGGGATCTGGTGTTAGAGTTGAGAAAGTGGCCGTGGTGGAGGGCAGGACAAGGTGGCCGGATGGGAGAAGCCGATGGTGGGGAATTGGCACCAGTGGTAGCCAAAGAAGCAGGCAAATAGGTCTCATGGGAGGTAAGACCCAGGAGAGGAAAACATTTCTCAAAGAAAGGCTTTGGAGCTGAGAAGTAAACCTGGAGGTTTCTCAAATACCCAGGCTACCAGCAGCTTGGAGGATTCATGCCAGTCCCCCGGCTGTCCTTTCTGCCCTGTGTTACTCTGTTTTGTTCAAGATTCTGAGTAAACCAGGGGCGCCTGGGTGGCTCAGTCGGTTGAGCATCTGACTCTTGGTTTGGGCTCGGGTCGTGATCTCAGGTTCATGGGATCGAGCCCCGTGTTGGGGTCTGTGCTGACAGCACGGAGCCTCTCTCTTTCCTTCTCTCTCTGCCCCTCCCCTGCTTGCGAGCTGTCTCTCTTTCAAAAATAAACAAATAAACATTTTTTTAAAAAAGATTCGGATTCGACCCTTTTCCCCACGGCACCCCCAAACTCTACTTCCTTTTCCCACCCTCTCTCACGGTTTGAAGAACCCCAGAAGGGGCCAGTTCTGCTGCCCTAACATTGAACCTGAGTCTCTGCTGGTTCCTGCCCCCCACAGCCACCTGTGGAGCTCAGCCAGTGGAAGCCAGGAAAGGACTCGGTACCACTACCGAGCAGAAGGGTGTGGGATGAAACCCCACACCCCAGGCTGTGCTACGGCCAGCTACATGCCCCTGGGCAATTCACATGACCTGCTCCCCTTCTGTTAAATGATCATACTTCTACCTAGCTCACAGGTGAGTGTCAGGGTCAAATGAATGTATTACTTGAAGGGCACTTTATGATGTATGAAGAGCTATACAAGTATTGTTATGATCAGAGAAAGTGGGAAAGCTGCCACCTTTTATCACCAACGCCCCCCCCCCCATCATGTGATGTTACAAGGTTAAAAGAGAAAAGTCTTTGTTCCTGAGAAGTCAGTGAATTTCCACGTTGCCTGTTTGCCCTTTGACTTTGAAAAAAAAGCAGGTAGAAAACAAGGACATTGACTAGACATGTTTTATTATCCCGAAGGGGGAGAACCCAGACAGCACAGAAAGTTCTAAACTTAGCCGAAATAGCTGAATTCCTAAGGAGATAGGGTTCGCCTGGGGCGGCCAAAAATGTCTTCCTGCTTGTACTAAAATGAGTAGGCACTCGCTATTGGTATTTGGAGAACAGAGCAGGTGAGGGAGAAGAGATGGATGTAAACCAGTGGTCCTCAAACATACATATGCTTCAGAATCCCCTACAGGTCTTAATAAAGCAGATTGCTAGGCCCGGCCCCCAGAGTATCTGAATTCTAAATCCAGGCTGGGAGCCTGAGAATTTGCATTTCCAGTAAGTTCCCAGATGGTACCGATGCTGCTGGTGGGGAAACCATACTTTAAGAATTCAAAATCTGTGGGGTGCCTGGGTGGCTCAGTCGGTTAAGCGTCGGACTTCAGCTCAGGTCATGATCTCACCGTTCGTGAGTTCGAGCCCCGCGTCGGGCTCTGTGCTGACAGCTCAGAGCCTGGGGTCTGCTTCGGATTCTGTGTCTCCTTCTCTCTCTGCCCCTCCCCCACTTGTGTTCTGTCTGTCTCTCAAAAATAAATAAATGTAAAATAAAAAAATTTTAAAAAAAAGAATTCAAAATCTGTGAACATAACTTTGTTTTAAAAGTAAACACAGGGTCTCCTGCCAGGCTCAGTCAGTGGAACACGTGACTCTTGATCTCGCGGTCTGTGAGTTCGAGCCCCGCGTGGGGCTCTGTGCTGACAGCTCAGAGCCTGGAGCCTACTTTGGATTTTGTGTCCCCCTCTCTCTCTGCCCCTGCCCTGCTCATGCTCTGTCTCTCACTGTCTCAGAAATGAATAAACATTAAAAAATAATAATAAATAAATAAATTTTTTAAAAGGGTAAAAGTAAAAACAAATCCTCAATTCTTTCCAAAGTTATTACTGTGTGTCCTTGACCAAGTTACATGGCCTCTCTGAGCCACCCGTGTTTTCCTCTTCATTCCATAAAATAGGGGAAATATCATCTATCTCACAGGGCTGCAAAGATTAAATAAGAAATGGTATTCAAATATAGTACTTGAGGGGAGTCTGGGTGGCTCAGTCAGTTAGGTGTCTGGCTCTTGATAATGGCTCAGGTCATGATCTCACGGTCCGTGAGTTCAAGCCCCATGTCGGGCTCTGTGCTGACAGCCCAGAGCCTGGAGCCCGCTTCGGATTCTGTGTCTCCCTCTCTCTCTGCCCCTCCCTGCTTGCTCTCTGTCTCTCTCTCAAAAATAATAAACATTAAAAAAAAATTTTTTTTTAAATATCACTGCCTAAATACTAGAGCATGCTGTGGGAAAAATAAAATTTAACTTCAAAATCAAGCTTGAAACTGACTGAATGAAAGATGGGGCAAAACACAGAGAGGAGGGCCTTGAAGGTATGGCTGGAATGGGAGAAAGGATGACAAGGGTTTTTATGGAAACTTCTGGAAAGCGCATTATAATTTAAAGAGGACGAGAACACGGAGTTGCTATAACTCAAAGCACCTGAGATAGGTTAAGGGGTTCACTACAGTCTGACTGTAGCAGCTTTAGTAGGGTCTTTTGAAAATTATTTTTTTATAAACACTTTTTTCCCCAAGGAAACAGAGTCACAACATTAATTAACTTAGGGGGAAAGATTTTTAACCTCAAATGCCCGATCACTGCTATGCTGACCCTGAGTCCTTGTTGGATTACCTGTCTGCCCTCTTCTTTTCCAGAACCTGGTGGCCTCCCTTCAGGGAGACCGTGGATTTTCTCAGCAAGACCACAGACAAACCAGAAATAAAGACTAAGCATGTCCCAGCACAGACTGGCCGGCCGGTCATTCTACCTGAGCCATACACGGTGTCCCCTGCATGTGGATATCAGCTAACACGATATGGTGACCCTCCTGCCCCACCACCACCGTGACGCATCGTGGGTGTGGAGGGAGGGGAGTCCTGCTCAAATTGGATGGACCTAGGAGAAGCAGGAAATGTGCAGGCTACTATTTCTTCCACTTCTGTCTTTGGCTAATGGGGCTGGAGTGGTGACCCCCGAAATGGGGACAGTTGGTTGTAGAGACGGGGAGCAATCCGATAGATGGTCAGTCAACAACACAATTCAAAACTCAAGATGGCCTGAGAAAACATCACATTAGAAGCAGTACATCAGGCAAGGAAATGAGGGAGGAAATACTGCCTCGTCTCTTATTGTCTTGAATCGTGGATTACTGTTCAGCTCTTCAGATTCACTTTTCACTTCAATTTTTTTTAAGTTTATTTCTTTATTTTGTGAGAGACAGAGACAGGGCGAGTAGGGAGGGGGCAGACAGAGAGGGAGACAGAAAGGGAGACAGAGCTGTCAGTGCAGAGCCTGACGTGGGGCTCAAACTCACAAAACCGTGAGATCATGACCTGAGCTGAAACCAAGAGTTGGAGGCTTAACCAGGTGCCCGTTCACTTCAATGTTAAATCAACTTCTGTGATCCAAAGGTACAGCTGGTTATCTTCTGGGTCGCTATATCTTAGTGCCCAGCCCAGCAGCTTGCATGTTATAAATACATAACATATATTTCAACATATATGTTGAATCAATTTGATTTGAGGATGGTCATTCCAAAAACATGCTGAACATGTTAAAGAAAGAAGGGTTCCACGAATGGGCCCAAATTTGTATCATCATTTCATCATGGATCTTGGGAGGATGTGGGAATTGACTCAGATTCCATAACATTCCTGGAAAAGAATGCCACGGGCACTTGAACCTCAAAAAGTTGAGACAAGAATAAATTACGTAGAGGCTAAAATTGCATTCTGACCCTACGCTCACAAAAATGGTTTAGTAATGGAACAAAACAATCACGCACCAAAAGGAGCTCCTGATGAGTTCAGATTGTGTTTCCAAGTGCGTCTACACAATGGAAGAGGAAATAAATGTAGGTAAACACGGAAGAGTGCCCCACACTCACACGGCTTTGGGGAAATGACGGAATATAAAATAGGCCCTGTTTTTGTTTTTGTTTTTTTTAATTTGTTTGTTTTAGGCAATTTCAGTTTGGGGACCAAGAGTAAGAAAAAAGATATACCCATCAGTTGAGGCAATGACAGAAAGAAAGTAGGTATTTCTAACACTCAGTTTTGCTTTGATCTTTTTTTTGGGGGGGGGGGTGGGGAGCAGAGGAAGGGCAGAAGGAGAAGGAAAGAGAGAATACTTAAGCAGTTTCTACACCCAGCGAGGAGCCAGAAGCAGGGCTTGATCTCACAACCCTGAGATCATGACCTGAGCCAAAATCAAGAGTCAGATGCTCAACTGACGGGAGCCACTCAGATGCCCCTGTTTTGATCTTTCATATCAAGAAGGGAGGTGTTGACACTGAAACTGAACGGACAAAAAGAGCTGGCTGGGAAATAAAGTTCGAGTCACAAAGGGTTCCTTTATAAGAGCTCAAGCATTCTGACTTAAACAAATTACATCTCATGACCCTGACCCAGTTTACCGATGTGACCAAAAGCCAGGCGGTAACCTTCAAGACATTAAGAAAAGTGTAGAGGATGGGGACACGTAAAAGTGTCTTAATTTCTAAGGAGAAAAATAAGGTGGATTCTGGAAACAACACACTCATCCACTTGGATGTGAACTCACGGCAGAATCCTAAAGTGGTTTAATGAAGGAGTCGGTGAGCATTTAGAAAATAAAGCAGCCAATACCAACAAACCTCAGTGGTTCGGTAAAAACTGGCCGGGCTGATCTCGTTTTCTCTTTCGAGAGCATTGTGAGGCAGGTGAGCAAGGAAATGCGGACATGTCTTGATTTTTGCCATTGGGAAAGTCCTTCCGGGTGTCTGGTGGACAAAGGACTAAAAGTGGGCTTTATAAGTTGGCTACAGCTGTATACAGTTCTCCCAAAACATAACTTATTGAATAACTACCCCCAAAAGGTATTGACCAGGGGCTGAGAGATTCCGTATTTTAGCCTTACCCTAATCAATATGGATCCACAAGATTAAGACTTCAGAAGAAAAGTTCACCAATTCCATGGGTGACACCAGGCTCGGAAGGAGTGCCAGCCTATGGGACGCAGAGTCGTGAATCAAAGGTATCTCTGGAAGCAGCAATGATGCAACAATATTTTAAATTCAAATAAAAAATGAACTCAATAAATTCCAATTTTACAAAATTTCATCGAAAATTCTAATCCTCCACTGTATAGACCCTTGGATACAAACATAGGACAGGGTCTCTGGAAACAAGTCAAGGGACCATCAGACTGTCAAAGAGGACGATAACTTGCCTTGACACAGGTCACAGGAAAAGACCCAGAAGTTATGAAGGGAAAGTGGGAAACGTAGGGTGAAAACAAACTTCCTTGGGGGACGTGCGTGAGAACTGCCTTCATACAGTTGAAGGTCTGTCCTCTGAATGAGAAATCAGACAAGTCCACATAGTCAAGGGGAGACCCCTCCTCGGAGGTCACAGGGACTAGGACTTGGACTCTATTAAAACATTTCTTCTGGGAGCACCTGGGTGGCTCAGTCGGTTAAGCGTCTGACTTGGGCTCAGGTTATGATCTCGAAGTTCATGAGTTCAAGCCCTGCCCCGCATCGGGCTCTGTGCTGATGGCTCGGAGCCTGGAGCTGCTTCGGATTCTGTGTCTCCCTCTCTCTCTCTGCCCCTCCCCCACTCGCACTCTATCTCTCTCTCTCAAAAATAAATAAACATTTAAAAAAAATTTTTAAAGACATTTCTTCTAATCTTCACTATCCAAAACTACGATGAGCTGCTGTGTGAGGTAGTGAGGTCACTGCCACTACGCAGCTGAGTGGCCCAGCCAGACGGAGTGGATGCTAAGACACTGAAGGTTCGAGACACTCGGTGTCCACGCCTGGAGTTCATCATGTGGCTTATTCCCTTACCCACGATACCCATGATCTAATGAGGAGGGCAGCGTGGGGGACTGGTTAAAATCTCAGCACCGACCTGCCCAGGTTCGAGTCCCGGCTCTGCCACTTGCTCACCATGTGATCACAATGACTTTGAGCAAGTTAACTGACCAGCACCCCCCCACCCCCGCCCGAACCACAGTTTCCCCATCTGCAAAAGAGGAGGATATGAGCTGCTGTGAAGGTTAAGTGAGTTCATAATGGCCTCACGGCACCCAGACGTGCAACACAGAGCTTGCGATCTATTCTGATTACTCTGCAATCTTTTGGGATCACTCTGAAGGTTCCCGGCTACTGAATCTAGGCACCTGAGCAGACAGGAGACTATCACTAGAAGGTGAGAAAGAGGAGGCAGGTGCTTAGGGATTACTGCAAACAGAGAGAACAGCACAGCAGGGAGCAGGAGGGAGAAGCCAGAGACCTTTCTCCTCTGGTGGAGATTTCCATCCCCGGGGCCACCCTTAAGACGCAAGCTGCTGTCCCGTCTTTTGTGGTCAGTAAGAGTCTGAGGGACGGAGGCTGGAGTCTAGGGAGCAGCCTGCACTGAAGCTGGCATTGGCTTCTCGGGCTCCTCTCCCAGATCCATGATCCGGATGGAGTTTTCCTTCTTGGAAAGCCAGAAGGCAGGGTAGACCGGCTCCGAAAACTTGCACTCAAACTTGTGAACCAGAGTCATGGCGTCAGACTCCACGCCGTAGAAGGACAGGATCCCTCCCGGAAAGTCGACGTAGATCCCCAGCCTCCGGAAAGGTCTGGCTTTGAGCGGGGTCTCCGTGTCACTGTGCCAGGCTGTGAACTCCTTCCCATTCCAGTGGAGGCTCCAGGAAAAGTCATTCCCAGAAATGCAACCGTTGCGCTCATCCCCCTTCCGGTCGATGCCTCTGCAGGTGAGGCCAACATAGGTGCCCGCCCCGGAGGTCTCTACCTCAAAATAGTACCTGTGCAGGTACAGGCTCTGCTGCGACAGCACCTGCCGCCAGTGCACAAACCTGCTGGGGAGGTCCGGGTAGGGATGCTCCCAGGGCGTGGTGTTGGTGACCTTGCGATTGTCCTCCTGCAGCCGGAGGTACCTGTGTGCCGTGTCCGGGTCAAACGAGATGTCACATGCATCTGAGGAGGTACAGAAGGGCAGGAACTGACGGCGGATTCGGACGGAACACTTCAAACCCAGCCAGCCTCCCAAGCATGAGAAAACACCTCTCTCTGCCTCTCTGTTTACTGGGGCGACTGTCCAGCCCCCCACCACCCCCCACCCCCGGGAAAGAGGTGGGTGAAAACCAAAACAGAAAGAACTCAAATCACTCCACTTCCTTCCTTTCTGAAGTTCAAATCGCCGGGCATTTGTTGTATTATTTGCTGAGCTGAATCAAGACACAAAATCCACGGATTCATTCACTCTCTCGCCCATTCATTCATTCATTCATTCATCCAACAAATATGTATCGAAGGCCAGACACTCTTCTTCTCGGTGTGGGCCAGGGCTGGTGGAAATACGCACTCACCCACCCACACGCGATTCTTTCGTTATGTATTTATTTATTTATTTATTTTTAGATGTGCATTTATTTATTTTGAGAGAGAGAGAGAGAGAGCGAGCAGGGGAGGGGCAGAGAGTGAGGGAGACAGAAGCCCAACCAGGCCCTGTGCTGTCAGCACAGAGCCTGACATGGGGTTCGAGCCCACGAACCGTGAGATCATGACCTGGGCCAAAATCAAGCGTCAGATGCTTAACCCACTGAGCCACCCAGGTGCCCCTTTTCATTTTTTTTTTTTTAATTGACCAATATTTAGCCTGGTGATTGCTCAAACATTCCCTCAAACACATCCTCTCGCCAACCCCGGAGAATAAAGATAATAATGGCACCTCCAGGCACCCAGTTGCTCAAGTCACGCTCAAGTTATTTTTGAAATGTCTCTGCCCCCATCCTCACCCCCCATCTGGCTCCTCCCTCCTCTCCACCTGCCCCCACCCACAGGCAGCATCAAGCCCTGTAGATCCCACTTCTGTCCAGCCCGCTGCTTCACCCCCGATCTAGTCCAGAACGGGCTCTTTGCTGGCCCCTCGGCCGTGACCCCCTTCCGGCCCTTCTCCACAACAGAGACACAGGGTATGTTTCAGGGTACAGGCTAAGGGAAATCAGGTCACCCCAGCTTAAAGACCTTTGATGGGGCTCTCTGCCCACAGAATAAAGCAGTGACCCCCTCACCCCCGCCTGCACAGCCACGCATGACTGGCCCTGGCCCGTGTCTCCAGCCGCATCTCCTGCCCTCTGCCCCTTGACTGCCACACTCCAGCCACCCTGACCTCAGAAGCACGCAACACTGAGCCCTTTAGCACAGACCATTTCCATCTGTGACATGATCATCACCGACCCTGAGCCTAGGTCATTCCTACCGATCCTTTCAAATGGTAGCTAACGGTGCATGTCCTCAAAGAGGCCCTCTGTGACCATAATCTGGGGCAGATGACTCCCCATCACTTTCTCTCGGAGCACTCTGGCCGTTTAAACTTCATGGTGCTCAACAAAATGTGTATAATCCATTTATTTGTGTGTTCGTTTCGTGCCTGTCTTCCTTCCAGTCTATAAACACCACATGTCACATGGGACTCTATCTTGGGCTCTTATATTTTCCAAGTGAATTAGCATATTCAAGTCTATTTAAATTCCAGGGACGCCTGGGTGGTTCAGTCGGTTAAGCACCCGACTCCTGATTTCCACTCAGATCATGATCTCATGGTTTCTGGGCATGGAGCCCCATGTCGGGCTCTGCGCTGACCGCTTGCACCCTGCTTGGGATTCTCTTGCTCTCTCTCTCTCTCTCTCTCTACCTCTCTTTCTCTGCCCTTCCCCTGCTTGCACTAGCTCTGGTTCTCTATCTCTCTCTCAAAAATAAATAAATAAACTTTTTTTTTTTTTTTTAAAAAGGGAGTCCTTTGGTAACTAACCAGGATCTTCAAAAGTGCCAAGGTCATGAAAGACAAAGAAAAACTAAGGGACTGGACCCAGACTGGGAGAGACTAAGGAGGCATGGAAACATTTGTGATCCTGGATCAGACTATGGGCCAGAAAAAGGACACTGGTTGGAGCACTTGGTGAAACACTTGAATAAATTCTGTAGATGAGCTTATAGCAGTGTGCCAATGTCCGCTTCCTGGTTTCGGTCAACGCGCTGTAATTATACAAAGCGTTAACGTTTAGAGAAGCTGGATGAAAGGTCGACAGGAATTCTTTGTCCTATTTTTGCAACGTTTTTGTAAATTTGAAATTGCCTCAAACGTGAAAAGTAAAAAAATAACTTTTTCATTAAATTGTTTATATGTCCCATTTAGGGATACACCTGGGGTTGCGAGAACCTGAAACTTAATGAGAGATGGTGCTCTTGGGGCGCCTGGGGGGCTCCGTCGGCCAAGCGTCTGACTTCGGCTCAGGTCACGACCTCATGGGTTCATGGGTTCGAGCCCCGCGTCGGGCTCTGTGCCGACAGCTCAGAGCCTGGCGCCTGCTTCGGATGCTGTGTCTCCCTCGCTCTCTGCCCCTACCCCCCTTGTGTGTGTGCTCTCTCTCTCTCTCTCTCTCAAAAATAAACATTAAAAAATTCTTTAAAAATTTTTAGAAGAACAAAAGAGAAAGATGGGGTTCGTGCTTCACCAGAGCATTACGCTGACGTCGATGAGAGGGGAAGAGGAAGCTGTTCACAACTTACACTGGAGGAACTGGTGCCGGGTGCTGGGCTCAGGTTTTGAGGTCCAGTACTTGCGCTGGACCACGGCAGACACTTGAGTTCTGATATCATATTCCTCTAGAAAAATCAGAGGGTTATGAATGCACACCTGTCCAGGTGGTCAGGAGAACCTAAGAAGCAGGACTTCCCAGCCACTCTTCCCCGGGCTCCCTGGGGGAAGGACTGGACTCCAGTCATGTCAGAGAGAGCTCTGCCCAATGGGCCACATTTCTCTCATGGGTGAAGCATAATACGCTGGAGAAAGATCCCAGACTGGCTTGGATTCCACTTAAAAGTACAGGCATTCACAACCTCAAAAACGCAAGCCAACTACACGATGTAACTAACTCGACGTCTCTGGGCCTCAATCGCAAAATAAAATCATCAAAGTAAGCGTCCATTAGTGGCGTGGCCCGGCCAAAGGACGGCTTTGAAAATGAGAGATTCCCCCTGATTTCCCCCGCTCTCCCCTGGCTGTCCCTCACCTTCCCCACCAACCACTCTGAGAAACACTCATACCACAGCCCACGGCCCGGACAGCTTCTCACCTTCCTTGCAGAAATCCTGGAGCTGGACCTTGTAGTTCTGTAGCAACTGGATTAAGTGAACAGTGGAGTCTGTGATGACCTTGCGGATGCCCGAGAGCTTATCCTTGAGTCCTATGTAAACACTCGGGAAGGCACCGTCCTCAGTGTTCTTAAACTTGCAGTACTCCTGCAGGTGAAGAAAACATAGCAGAACGTGCCTTGATCTCTGCATTTCTTAAACTGCTCTCATTACACCACTGGCTGCATCTTTAAAATGGGTTGATGGTAAGGTGCCCTTCAGAGAGCAAGTCTATGTAACATATCTAGCTCAGGACCTAACAACACAGAAGGTGTTTCTTTTTTAAACCGGGGAAGTGGGCTTTTAAAAATCAAGAGACACCGGGGCGCCTGGCTGGCTCTCTTGGTGGAGCATGAGACTCTTGGTCTCGGGGTTGTAGGTTTAGAGCCCTATGCGGGGTGTGGAGGTTACTTAAAAATAAAACTTTCAGGGGCGCCTGGGTGGCTCAGTCGATTAAGTGTCCGACTTCGGCTCAGGTCGTGATCTCGCGGTCTGTGAGTTCGAGCCCCGCGTCGGGCTCTGTGCTGACAGCTCAGAGCCTGGAGCCTGCTTCACATTCTGTGTCTCCCTCTCTCTCTGACCCTCCCTCCATTCATGTTCTGTCTCTCTCTGTCTCAAAAATAAATAAACGTTAAAAAATTTTTTTTGTTTTAATAAAACCTTTAAAAAAAAAGAATAGGGGCGCCTGGGGGGCTCAGTCAGTTAAGCATCTGACTTCAGCTCAGGTCGTGATCTCACAGTTCATGAGTTTGAGCCCCGCATCGGGCTCTGTGCTGACAGCCTGCAGCCTGCTTGGGATTCTGTGTCTCCCTCTCTCTGCCCCTCCCCTGCTTGTGCTCTCTCTCTCTCTCAAAATAAATAACTTAAAAACAATTTTTTTTTTACAAGTTACACATTTTAACACTGTATGTGGAGTTTAGCACCATACATGAGAAACGTGCTATTTTAAATCAGTGGGGGCAAAAATGGGTTATTCAACACATGCTGTCGTTTCAAACGGGTCGCAATTTGGAGAAGAAGAAGTTGCCTTTCTACATAAGTAACTTACACGCAAATATATTTCATGCATCTTAAAGTTTTTAAGTTAAAGTCCTACAAGGAGGAAAGAAAAAAGAAAAATTATGTCCTCTCTGGGGAAACTCGTGACGTGAGAAGCCAAACATTCATGCCTATTTTCTTTGTTTTGATATTGGAAAGCAAAGGAACTGACAAAGACATTCTGTTAGTATTTTTGTCTTTCTCTCCCTGCTTTTCTTTCTCATTAAAGGTTTAACTATGGTTGTCTTTGGGTGGTGGGAGCCTGGGTGATTGTTTCCTTTCATATTTTCCAAGAGTTTTTTTTTTTCCACAACAAACATTTATATATTTGTCGTAACTAGAGGGGAATTTCTTTCAAAAGTGCAATCAGTGGGGCACCTGGGTGGCTCAGTCAGTTGAGCATCCGACTTCGGCTCAGGTTATGATCTCGCGGTCCGTGAGTTCGAGCCCCGCATCCGGCTCTGTGCTGACAGCTCAGAGCCTGGAACCTGCTTCGGATTCTGTCTCTCTCTCTGTCCCTCCCCTTCTTATGCTCTCTCTCTCTCTCAAAAATAAATAAACATTAAAAAATTTTAAAGAAAAATTATTTGGGGGCCCCTGGCTGGCTCTGTGGGTAGACCATTTGACTCTTGATCTCGGGGTGGTGAGTTCGAGCCCCACATTGGCCATAGCGTTTACCGAAGAAAAATAAATCAAAACAAATTTGTTTTCAGTTATTTTTAGAGATATTAGACTAGAAGGAGCCTCAAAAGTTATTGACTCTGAGCTGATTATCTGGTCAATGAGGAATTTGAGACCCAGAAAAGTTAACTGACTTGGTTATACACTGCCCGGCTATCTAGTGACAGATCTGAGAGGATGGAATTTACACCCAGTCCCTGCAAGATGACATGTCCTCAGGTCTGGCCCTAATGGCATGTGGCTTAGCGAATACTGCGTGGCCCGTGATGAAAGTCTCGTCTCCTCTGCCTGCCCGGCTTTCCTCAATCAACCAGCACATGCAGCCCCTCTCTGAAAGGCAAGAGGTTCCCCAGCCTCACCCCTGCCGGGCATACTGATACCAGCTCATTCCTCTCTCATCTGAAATTCTCCACGGGTGGTGTTGGTGACTTCACGTAGAAGAACAAAGTTCTCTCGCAGTCAGATGCCTGCCGGGCCCCGTGAGCCTTGTTTCCATCACTATGTGCCCAGCAGCCCACGCCCCCTCCTTGTGAAAGCACCTAATTCCCCACATCAGTGGTGCTTTCTTTTTTATTTTTTTCATTTTTTTTTTAATGTTTATTTATTTCTGAGACAGAGAGAGAGAGAGACAGAGCATGAGCGGGGGAGGGGTAGAGAGCGAGGGAGACACAGAATCAGAGGCAGGCTTCAGGCTCCGAGCTGTCGGCACAGAGCCCGACGCGGGGCCTGAACCCACGAACCGTGAGATCGTGACCTGAGCCCAAGTCGGTCGCTCAACCGACTGAGCCACCCAGGCGCCCCGGTGGTGCTTTCTCAAACCTCCTGCCTGAGCACAGGCTGTTCTGTCTCTTTGGACATGACTTCTCTTCCATGACCCAGTTCCAGTCTCCCACTCTGGGGAGTCTTCCTTTCCGCTCCTGTATTCCTGTTCTCTGCTAACGCCTACTTCTCTCCGGTCCCACAGCGCCCCGTGCACCCCATTCATCGAAGAGCAGTTCTAGGGGCTCCCGGGTGTCTCGGTCGGTCGAGCACCAGACCCTTGCTTTAGGCTCAGGTCACGATCTCGCGCTTCGGGAGCTCCAGCCCCGCGTCAGGCTCCGCGCCTCCAGCACGGAACCTGCTTGGGATTCTCTCTCTCCCCCTCTCTGCGCCTCCTGCTCTCTCTCCTCTCTCCCTCTCAAAATAAAGAAGTAAGTTTTAAAACGAGCAGTTCCAGTCCCGCATTCCCCACATCTGGCACAGACCCAGCACAGCGAGCAGAGCACCAGGGATGGGTGCCTCGGGCCCCGCCCCCGCCCGCACCTCCAGGAAGAGGGCGGTGTTACTGATGGAGGCAATGCTCTCCAGCCCCTGCCTCCTGCGCTCCATCTGTGCGCTCCTGTGCTCCAGATGCGTCCGGATGCCGCTGGCCTGGCTCAGTGCTGCTTGCTCCTTCTCCTCCAAGAAGAGCATCACGTCGGTCTGGGCCTTCCTCACAGCAGCAAGCAGCTCCCCAAACTGCTCCTCGGCCACCGCCTTCACCTCCGACACTGACACCTGGTGAGGGAGGGGGCGGTGAAGAAGATGTTAGCAAGGCTTCGACTTTATCGAAGCTCCACACACAGACCCGTAGAGCAGAGCAACCCGCAACCTGGGGAGCAATTTTCTATAACAAAAGGCGGCCTTTGGGGCGCCGGGGTGGCTCAGTCGGTTAAGCGTCTGACTTTGGCTCAGGTCGTGATCTCACGGTTTGTGGGTTCGAGCCCTTCGTTGGGCACTGTGCTAACAGCTCAGAGCCCAGAGCCTGCTTCAGATTCTGTGTCTCCCTCTCTCTCTGCCCCTTCCCTGCTCGTGCTCTGTCTCTTTCTCTATCTCAAAAATGAATAAACATTTAAAAAAGAATTTTTTTAGGGGCCCCTGGGTGGCTCAGTCGGTTAAGTATCTGACTTCAGGTCAAGTCGTGATTTCGCGGTTCGTGGGTTCAAGCCCCATGTCGGGCTCTGTGCTGACAGCTGGGAGCCTGAAGCCTGCTTCAGATTCTGTGTCTCCCTCTCTCTCTGCCCCTTCCCCGCTCGCATTCTGTCTCTCTCCCTCTCAAACGTAAATAAACATTAAAATAATTTTGTTAATAAAAAATTTAAAAAATTAAAAAGGCAGCCTTTTATTCTCATACGAATCCTAGGTTCCTGGAAAAAAAAAAGGATTTACTTTTCAGGGTGCAGGTACTTACGCACCGTCATCTCTCTTACATTTGATGATCTCTGAGACCCGCCCCCGCCCCACCCCCCCCAAGCCCCCAGCTCTGACAGCCTGGGGCTACTGTTCAAGTTTCTGAAACTGATTTTCCTACCAGGGCAATGCACGCATTCAGCATACTTGAGAATTACATTTCTGTTCTGGTGGTAAACTACTAGGTTGGCTGCTTTGTACAAGTCAGTAGCGTGAATTTGCTTTCTCAGGATTTCATTACGTCGGGTTAAACCGCCCGCTGAGCCCGTCAGAACCAAGAGAACATCCATCTAAGCTTGTGGTGTCTCCTCCAAGCACAAAATGTTTAGGGGGTTAGGCACCTGAGCACAGCAGGATGAGCATATGTGTGTAGAATGGAATGTGACGCCCGAGTAAAATACAGACCAACGCCCCTGTGATGAACAGGAAGGGTTTGCACGACGGTATTTGTGCGTGTCTGCACGTGCCCTCTATCCTTCCGGAGGAGGAACAGCCTTTACAAAATGCCTTCAGTCAATATCGTGTTTCTAACCTCAATCCAAGTGTAAATCGTTCCTCGGCACCGGTGCTGACAGCCCCCTCTGATGCTGTCCCATTTCATCTCATTGCACAAACATGATCACCTTACTAAACTTCATCTAGCGGTCTTCGGACACACCTTCCTTTGCTCCTATTCCCTTGACCTCACTCCACAGCCCAGAGCTCGTTCTCTGCCTGCCTCAGTCTCCCCCATTGTCCCCACCCACGCCGATCCCATCTGAGAGCAATCTGAGCAACCCCTCCAGGTGCTCTTTTCTGTTTCTCCTCCTGAGAGCGAGAGTAAGGATGCTCCCTGGGCATCCACGGGGAGCCAAAACGGTGCCTCAGCACTCAGTCCCCTGGCAGGGAAGATGGGGGGAGGGGAGGAGGAGAATAAGGGGGGGACTGGTAAGGAAAGGACTCCAAAAGGATGACGCCCTTGGCCCAGGGCATGTGGAAGCCTTAGGTTTGGAGGGAGATGGGGAGAAATGATGACACCAGGTAACAGGACCTCTGCTTGGACAGAGACCCTGCTTGGCCAAGACTCAGGTACGCAGCCCACAGGAATGCCTAGTGGCGGCTGAATCTTTGATCTGATGGTGAAAGGAGGAAGGAGGAGGGGAAAGGAAGCAAGGGCCATCTTAAATTAACTAGGGGTGGGGAGCTGGGTAGAGCCTCTCTGTACATTGTCATTTTTATGCCAACTGCCCCATCATCTACTGGCTTCCTCCACGTTGGAGCAGCTGAATGGAACTGGAAACAAATGAGCTGGTAATCGGGACTAAGTAAGAAGGCAGATGGGAAGGTCTTCTCCAAACTCAAGCACAGACCGGAAAGAGCCCGTGGAGAACAGGAGCTGTCACGTACATGCCTGACATTAAGTCTGTCATCCCTGAAGCGTCCATTTATTTTTATATGTTCATTTATTTATTTTTAAGGGAGAGAGAGTGAGCAGGGGAGGGACAGAGAGAGAGGGAGACAGAGAATCTCAAGCAGGCTCCACAGTGACAGCACAGAGCCCAATGAAGGGCTCAAACTCATGAGCCGTGAGATCACGACCTGAGCCGAAATCAAGAGTTGGCAGCTTAACCGACTGAACCACCAGGGCGCCCCTGAAGCATCCATTTCAAAAGACATCCGCCTGGAATAAACATTGCCAGCTGTGTGGCACGGCTTCAAGCAAAACAACCAGATAAGGAATCGGGCCACCCTCACTCAGGAAGCTCCCCCTTTCAGAAATCCCTGGCAGAACCGAAATAACTGCCCCTTGAGTGACCTCACTTCTTCCCGAGCCCAAATTCCTGTTCTCATGCTTTAAATAAGCCAGTAAGGAGTGAACCGCCCATGACACCCTAGACACCACCCTTGACCCCAATAAAGGCAGACCCCAGGTCTGCAGTTTCTCCCCTCCTCTCTCTCTGCCGGCCACCTCATGGTGTCACCATGTGACCTTCAGGCAGCAGTCTGTGTCCTCCATGACCTCCGAGTAATAAATCTTGTTCTTCAAAATTCCCTGATCGGGGGTGCCTGGCTGGTTCAGTTGGTTAAGCATCTGACTCTTGATTTCGGCTCGGGTTATGATCCTGGGGTCATGGGATCAAGTCTCACATCAGACTTCACACTGAGCATGGAGCCTACTTGGGATTCTATCATTCTCTCTCTCTCTCTCTCTCTCTCTCTCTCTCTGCCCCTCTCCCCCATCCAAACTCTTTCTTTTTCTCTCTCTAATAATAATAGGAAGAAGACAGGGGAGGAGGAGGAGAAGGAGGAGGAGGAGGAGGAGGAGGAGGAGGAGGAGGGAGAGGAGAAAAGAAGAAGAAGAAGAAGAAGAAGAAGAAGAAGAAGAAGAAGAAGAAGAAAGAAGACAAAGAAGGAAAAGAAGGAGGAGAAGGAGAAGGAGAAGACGAAGGAGGAAGAAGAAGAAGGAGGAGGAGGAGGAGGGGAAGGAGAAGGAGAAGTAGTAGTAGAACCATGACAAGTTTCTCATAGAAGTCTAAAGACAGACTTCAGGGTCCCAATCCCCTCTCCTCCACCAAGGCCTTCCTGAGAAAGGGCGGTGGAGGAGAGGCCTCAATTGATGTTGGCAGACTGACTCTGCTGCTGTCCTATGTGACCTCTCATTCCTAAACTGTTTCATGGAGAAATACTTCTTCCTTGCATGTAAACGGAATGTGCAAAGCATATCACTTACTGCCCAAATGATGACAAATAAAAACTAAAGAGAGGAGGGGCCACAAGCCTACCAAAATACCAAAGTTAATGGTTTAAAGAGGTTGAGAACGGTGCACAACCCTATACATGTCCCGAGTTTCTTAGGTCCAGGGAGAAATAATGCCAGGTCCTCCTGTTCCATCCATCTGGGGGCACCAGGCAAGTCTTGTCATCTGTCTGTGTGTTCATGTCCCTTGTGCTTGGTGGCCATTGTGATAACTACCTCCCCAAGTTACCACATAATTATGAGAAGAGCTGAGTAGGGATCAAACTGTCTGAAAAATAAAGGGCTAGAGAAAAGGCAAGATGCTCCATGTGGTTCTCTAGATTATCCTGAGCCTGGAAATTAACAATTCTGAAGGTGTATAAGACTTTAAGGGAACAACTATCTTTATTCTTTTCATAAGTTGATGTGGATGAGAAAGAGGTATTGATCGTTCACAGCTAGTTATTTGTAAACATTGAGAAGGAGAAAATTAAGTTGAAATGGATGGATGGATGGATGGATGGATGGATGCATGGATGCATGGATGCATGGATGCATGGATGGATGCATGGATGGATGGATGGATGGATGGATGGATGGATGGAAAGATGGATGGATGGATGGATGGATGGATGGATGGATGGATGCATGGATGATGGATGCATGGATGCATGGATGGATGGAAGGATGGATGGATGGATGGATGGATGGATGGATGGATGGAAAGATGGATGGATGGATGGATGGATGGATGGATGGATGCATGGATGGATGGATGGATGGAAAGATGGATGGATGGATGGATGGATGGATGGATGCATGGATGGAAAGATGGATGGATGGATGCATGGATGGATGGATGGATGGATGGATGGATGGATGGATGGATGGATGGATGGATGCATGGATGGATGGAAAGATGATGGATGGATGGATGCATGGATGGATGGAAAGATGGATGGATGGATGGATGGATGGATGGATGCATGGATGCATGGATGGAAAGATGGATGGATGGATGGATGGATGGATGGATGCATGGATGGATGGATGGATGCATGGATGGAAAGATGGATGGATGGATGCATGGATGGATGGATGGATGCATGGATGCATGGATGGATGGATGGATGGATGGATGGATGGATGGAAAGATGGATGGATGGATGGATGGATGCATGGATGGATGGATGGATGGATGCATGGATGGAAAGATGGATGGATGGATGGATGGATGGATGGATGGATGGAAAGATGGAAGGAAGGAAGGAAGGAAGGAAGGAAGGAAGGAAGGAAGGAAGGAAGGAAGGAAGGAAAGATGGATTGAATCATTCAAGGTATGCAAAGATGCTGCTGCTGACTCACTACCATAGCTTAGGTGTTTGGGATTCTCTTCTGAGTGATGGTTATTGGCTTTCCACTACTGAGAAATATTTGTGGAACTGTTTGGCTCTACTTACACTGTATATGGAAAATGGCCATATACGAGACAGACTAAAACTAAGTCGCCGGGCACACCATTGGCCTTATCAAGTCTCCATCCACTAATCAAGCGGTTCTCCACTCTTTTTTTTTCTGGCTGCCAGGACACAGGACTGGTGACATTCACATGCAAAACACTCTTCCATGATGGAAGAAAGCCAGACTCTGCCTGATTCCTGGAGTTCTACCCCCTCTGCTCCTACGCACACCCCTTTCTCCTGGTCAGAAAAGCATATGCAAATGTAAAAACAGGAATGTTGTTATTATAGGATTAGACTTGCTCTACTCTGTCTTATTAAAAAGTCAATCACTTGCCAGTCTTGAACCTTAAACTAATTTCATAGCAAAAGCTGGCAGCGAGGTGAGGCTATCCCGTGGCGTAGCCAATCGTATCCATACCTATAATCCCCATCCGCCGAGAAACGCCAAGGCGCCCATGGACAGGGAGGCTGGGCCTGTGACCCCATGTCCCACAACCCCAGATGGGCCAGCCTTACCAAAACGGATTTGTGGTTGGCTTGGAGCCTGGCGATGGCGTTTTCATTCAACTTGAGTTTCCGTTCCAGCTCTAACTGGGTGTCCCGAAGTTCAGCCTGAGGAGAAGGAAGAACAAGTTACGGGGTGCACCCAGAATGTCCCCCGGAGCGATGTACTATTCACTCTTGTCCCATGGAAAGGAGACTCTGACCTTGGGAGCTGCCTCAGAAGCCAGCCCGGAGGGCCCGAAATCGACAGGAAGGGTAAGCTGTGGGCCAGCACCTGCTGGGGCCGAACTCGGCACAGATCCCCTAAAAAGGCAGTGAGCACATCTGCTGTGCGGCAACTGGCCGTCACTTCGAGCATTTAGGTGGACCACCTCCTGTCGTCCCGAGCACACCCACAGCAGGTAAACACCATTACCTCCATCTCACAGATGATACCGTGAAGCCACCTAATCAAGGTCACACAGTCTATCAGTGCAGTGGAGCCCAGCCCCCCTGCCCCCGGAATAACTGTACAAGGAGTACGAGCTGGAGCCAAGGGTAGGGACCCCAGGTTTTCTACTTGGCAGTGGAAAATCTACTTAGCGCCTCTTGACTTCCACTGCCTGACCTGTGAAATCGGGATAACTGAGGCACCTCACTCATGGGGGTTTTGTGAGGATCGAATGACACAGCGGGCGTGACTATGAACTTGCCCCTGTAGCTGGCACGCTGCTCGTGCTCCACCAACGTCAGTGAGGCCTTCGTGGTCACCCTTTCTTGTCCCGGGTGGTGTCACCGTGGCTGTGTCCCATCACGCGCTCATCGCGCCTGGAGGCAGGCAGAGCGAGCCCTCCCGCCCAAGCCAAGTGCCTGCCTGAGAACCTTGGGTTCTCCGATCCCCACCACCTGCTTCACTCTTCCTTCCGGAGACTCCCTGAGCACTTTTCTGCCAAGAAGTGTGCCAACACATAAAGCCGAAACCTTTGCAACCTTCAAAGGCCCGACCACAAGGGCATGAATCGGCATAAAAAGAATAGTTTTTAACTGCTTTCAACAGGTTCTGTCTGCGTTTGAAGCCGTGTGTCATTTGGCCCTAAGGGAACTCAGAGGGCATAAATGATCTCTGCTTTTTCCTACAGAAACTTGGGGGCGGATTCCAGGCCCCCTTGTGAGGGTATAGGGAGGCAGGAAGGAGGCTTTGTCCCCCTCTGCAGGGGGCAGGTAACTCCTTTGCTTTGTTTTATTTTGTTTCCTTTTGCTCAGGACCTGGGATGCTGACTTGGAACTGAGGGAGCCTCACGACCTCCCCACCCCAGACCTATTTGGAGGCGGAGGGAGGGTCTGGCCTTTTGGGAGCAGTCATGGAATCCTGGTCTATCTAAATGGCTTACACAGGGGCGCCTGGGTGGTTCAGTCGGTTAAGCGTCTGACTTCGGCTCAGGTCATGATCTCACGGTTCACGGGTTCGAGCCCCGCGTCCAGCTCTGTGCTGACAGCTCAGAGCCTGGAGCCTGCTATAGATTCTCTCTCTCTCTCTCTCTGCCCCTCCCCTACTTGTGCGCTGTCTCTCTCAAAAACAAATAAACATTAAAAGAAGTAAATAAATAAAAGGCTTATACAGTGACCTGTCCCAGGGAAGGGGAGAAACGTGACGTGCTTGTTTAAAGGTGGTAGGAGACAGAGCGGAAACACAGCCTGGCAGCGGACAACACGGGCAGCCCCAACCTGATGTGGAACACAGGGATGCTCCCAGAGAGGAGCCGGGGAACGGGCCTTCTCCGTTGCCTGCAGACTGCCATAAAAGGAGAAAAGGACTCCTGACTACCTAAGTGGGGACCTCTCTGAGTGAGTCACCCCAGGGGAAGGCGCTGGGATTACCACAAAAGGTGGGGCCGCTTGGGGAGACCTGTATCTCCAGTTAATCCTGTTCCTAGAAAATGACAGGGTGCCCCAGGCTCTGGCTTTAGGGTTTCCCAAGATGTCATCTGTACACACTTCCGGGGGGGGGGGGCAGGGTGGACCCCGCACAAAAGCCAGACAGTGGCGTCAATGACTGAAGACAGTCCTAGACGGGACGGCACTGTCTACATCAGCAAGGTAATGACATGTACAAGAGGCACAGTATTTGGAGTGTTGAGACCCGCCATTGCTGGTTATGTGATCTCTCCATGTCAGTGCATTTTTTTTTATTTTGTTTTTATTTTCTTTTTGAGAGAGAGAGAGAGAGAGAGAGACAGAGACAGAGACAGAGACGGAGCGCGAGCAGGGGAGGGGCAGAGAGAGAGGGAGACACAGAATCCGAAGAAGGCTCCAGGCTCCGAGCTGTCAGCACAGACCCTGATGTGGGGCTCGAACTCACGAACTGTGAGATCATGACCTGAGCTGAAGTTGGATGCTTAACTGACTGAGTCACCCCGGCGTCCCTCCCTGTCAGATCATTTAGCTTCTCCTCTGGTTCAGGGCCACAAGAATAGGTTAACAGAATTGTTCTTGTGGAAGGTAGCACCCAGAGCTCAGGGGTCAGGCTTCAGGTCAGAGGTGCAGGTAGGAATAGCGGAGGGAAGGTGAAGGGAGAAGAAAATTCCAGGTGGTGTCTGTTCCTTTGTATTTCCATCCACACAACGTTGGTTGGTCGTTCTGGAGAGTTTGCACTTGGTAGCACAAGAGTTCTACCCGGGCTGACTTCACTCCTCAGTGGATTGGTCAGAACCTACTACACGCCAGTCCAGCCAAACAGAACATCCTCCCTGAGATATACACCCTGGTAGAATGTCTAAGGAAAAACAAGTTATGTAATAATACTGAGTCCAAAACATTTCTCAGAACTTCCAGAAGAAATTCTTTTCCTGAGTGGCCTCCAATCATCTGCCTTTTGGCTACCGGAGAATGGGCCGAGGACAATGCTGGTTCGTGTGGCTCACAGAAACTTGGCTCCTGCTCTACCTGGAGACTGTCCGTGGGCCACGTCCAGTCCTGAACTTTCTGGAACCAATGCTGAGGCTGAATGTAATGGCCTGTCACTAGTGGACGCATGATCCAAGACAGACGTCCCCCTCTCTGAGAACCCTGCCCTGGCCTCATTCCTGGTGACAACTCCGTCCTTGGAACATGTAGCTGTTCTGCTGCCTCAGCCCTCTGGCACTCCAGGGAGCCGCGGAACATTCCTTGGCTTCCTCGTTAGAGTCCAAGCTCCCCGAGGACAGACAGTGTGGTCTCACACTTAGCCCATAGGAAGCAATCAATGATGGTTTGATAAGCTTGAGGGAGAACAGGAAAGAAGCACGTGCACTTCCTGGGTCAGGAAGCATTCACCAGGCATGCACACACGCATGAACGCACGCATGCACGCACGCACGCACCCAGTTTCGTTCTCATAGCAGCATGCCCGTGATTCAGAGAAGGTACGGGAAATCAGCAGCCGGTGCATAAGGCCAACTGCACTGAGAGGCCTCAGGAAGCCGGCCCGGGGCGGAGAGAAGTGTCGAGGGGTCCCCATCAGGAAGAGCCGGGCTCTGGAAGCCCAGCAGGACGGAACATATAACAAAGAACACCCAGCTCCCCGAATCCTGAGGTTTTGCCCCCACTGGCGTAGCCGGAGACCGAGGAGCCTCAGCAGGGGCTCCCTTGGTTAACGGAGAAATCGGTGGCTCTGTCACTCTGATGCAGGATCTCAGCTGCTTTTGTGTCCTCGTGGCTGACCCTGCCGTTTGCACTTTCCTGAAACAATGTGCCTGCTTCAGTAATTAGCCCTCAGCACTACCCAAAGTGACCTTCGCTGCAAAGGACTCCATCAGGCTGGCGCTAGCTGAAGGGCATACCAAGCTTCTGGAACCTTAATGATGTCTAGTACAACTTTCAAAATAGTCCCGGTGGCGGTTACAGCCTCATCAAGCCACTGGGTCTTCTGGGCTGGTCTCTTGGGCTCCTTTCGAGAAAGCTTCTGGCTCCTAAGATTTGGTAGAGCCAACAAGAGTCTGGCTGCACTTAGGACGTAGGCTTGCTCTCTGAGCTGAAAACAAGGGCACAGGATGGAAAGGACAAGAGCTCTGTCGTGCAGACCGGCAAGGCGGAGGTTTTCAACTGGGGCCTTTACCACAAGTCTGGGGGGTGGGGCTGTTGCATTGTACCTGTAACCGTGACGGCTTTTCGGCACCAAAAAAATGACTCTAGAGCTCCTCTACCAAGTTTTTATTTCACCTTACACAGCTCTCCCCTAGGATGTCTGAATCCAGGGTTCCAAACACGCTTTACGCAACTGTTCCCTGCTCAGAACTACAATTACCCTCCCTGTGGTGCACCAGTTTTCATTGTTTAAAAGCCAGATTGCGGGGCACCTGGGTGGCTCAGTTGGTTAAGTGTCCAACTCTTGCTTTAGGCTCAGGTCATGATCTCACAGTTCATGAGTTCCAACCCCACACATGGTATGGAGGCTGCCTAGAATTCTCTCTCTCTCTCTCTCTCTGCCTCTCCCACTCTCAGTCTCTCTATCTATCTCTACCTCTCTCAATAAACTTTAAAAAAAATTTTTTTTTAATATCCATATTGTATCCCTTGTCAATACAGACACAGAGTATTTCTGAAAGGAAACAGAAGAAAGGCGAGATAGTAGTGTTTAACTGAGGAAGGAAGCGAGGGGATCCAGGATGGGAGGGAGACCTTTTCCTGATATGGTCTATTGCAACCTTTGGTGGAGACTGGTTTTCAACATGTACACCCATCACTTTTTCCAGGTAAATATAACAATATCCAGACATTTATACCCACAAAGAACAGCAGGGCACTTTGTACTAATATCTCTACTATATGTGTGGCAGGATTTCGGTACCAAACAGAAAGTTACAATATTGTGATCTTGGTTAGGGTCCTTCACTCATGTTCCCCGAGTAGGGTGGCTTCCCAAAAGCTTCCACGCCTCATCCCATGACTCAGTTGCCTGTATGAGTTTGGGAAAACGTGGAGGCGATAAAAAGAAATGACACCCCATAGAGTGATCTGAGGATTGGAGGAGAAAATCTACAGAGTATTTAGCACACGGCAATACTTACTGAAGCCCACTTGGCTCAACTATGTAGAGCTTTTTCCTTTGACCTGTTGATAGAGAGCCTCTCCAGGATTACGAAAGAGCCTCATTCATCCTGGTCATGAGTGGCAGTGACCTGCTTTCCTGACTTGACATTCTCTAACCCTGGAAACACTGGAGGCACTTGGCAAGTGCCTTCCTGAGCTGGAGATGGTGACTCATTGACCCCTGGGCTACAGAGCTTTCCAGAACAGTTCCCACTAACCCTGGAGAAAATCTGTGCCTGAGAAAGGACACGGAGGAGGGACTCTGGCAAGTAAAGCGTTCTTCCCAGAAAGCCCTTCCCTTTGCTGCCCAGGAACATTGGACTGAGGAGGAGTTGTGGTGGGTCTCCCGCCCTGTGTAGTGTCAACAGGGAGCTGTCAGCAGTATGAACATAAGGAATGTGGGAGAAAAGTCAACTGCACTTCCCTACTGAAGGAAAAAAAATAAAAAAGCGCTCATGGAGAGTCAAAGTATGAGAAACAAAGAATACAAGTAACTAAACCCATTCTCAAGAACTTCTCCAGGCTATCAGCTTTAGGGCAAAGAAAAGCCAGTTGTTCTAGAAACAGTCTCTCTATCTGATGGGAATAAAATTACAGGATCTGTGCGTGGTGTCTCTCAGCCTCTCCTGGCGCCCCTATCTGATGAGGAACTTCCATTTTCCCTCAGTTAAGCCGTCCTTGACATCGGACCTGAAGGTAAGTATCCAATTCTATGCTACCTTGGCATTTTTTTAAGCTCTCAGATCAGACTTCACACCGGGGGTCTCTAGAGGGGCACTTTCTACTGGTCTCCCGGGTGGGGTAAAGGGGAAAAGAGAAATCAGGCGAAAGGTTTGACTTTTTTTTTTCTCTCTTGAACTTCTGCCAAGGTGTGCATTTCATTACTTGCCACACAGATCCAGCCAGAAGACGTCACTGCCCAAAGCTCTCCAACGCCAGCACACTGCACCCAAACGCAGATCCACTGCAGAAAGCTGAGAAATGGCAGCAAGCTAGCAAGCGTGGACACACACACGCACACGCACACACGCACACGCACACACGCACACACGCACACACACACCCAGCATGGGGACGGCGGGAGGGAGACAGGACCAGAGTGACCTGTTCCAAGTGCCCAAAGGCAAGTGCAATAGGTATTTACGCTGGACCGACAGCCATAGTGAAGTCGGCAGCCCCAGGAGCTGCAATGCGGGGTGGGGGTGGGGGGGTCCAGCCTCTCCCCGGGACGCCATCTCCCCACCTCCCTCTCCTGGATGGACCCCAGCACTCGCCTCCTTGTCCCTGCGGGCGGCATCCAAGGAGACCAAGGCGTGGCCCCTGTGCTCGTCCTGGCCGCACTCCTGGCAGACGCACTGCCCATCGGGGCGGCAGAAGGCGACCAGGGGGCTGCGGTGGGCAGGGCAGGTGCGCAGGTCCCGGTCCTTCACGGGCTCGGTCAGCTGGTGGCTGTGCAGTTTGCTGTTCTCCTGGTGAGGCCGCAGGTGCTCCTCACAATAGTTCACCATGCAGGTCAGACAGGACTTGACCGCCTTCACCCTGCAGGTGCCGAGACAGAAGTCACATAGGACCTCCTCCTCCTCCTCTTCCTCCCCAGCAGCGGCGCTATCTGGAGCCCCCTGCCCTTCAGAGCCGCCGTCCTGTGCCTCTGGCTCCCCCTGGGGGCTCCCCAGGGAGCCCGTGTCCTCTTCGGCCGGGCTGGCCGACCCAGAGTCTGGGCTGACAGTGGCCAGAGGGTGAGCGCTGATCCCGGGCAGTGGCCCTGGAGCCATGAGGTCCAGCTCGGCCATCTGGAAGACTCTGGCGGCGAGGCTGTCCTTCCTCTGCCCCTCGGGCCGGGATCTGCACAGCCCGAGTCAGACGAGAAAACCACGCCTAACTGACTGCAGCTGTCACAGGAGTTGAACTGTTTCCGCCCTCCCGGAGGAAGCCCAGTTAGTCATTACTCTGCCCAGGGCTTGGCCGGCAGCCAGGGCCATGATGACGAGGCGAGGCGGCTAGGTTATTCGGGCTGCCCGTGGCCACTCAGAACATCTCCCCATGGGCTCCGGCCCCTCCTCGGGTCCAGCCCCAAAACTTCTATTCTTGCGTGAATCATTGGAACCCCATGGGCTCAGCCGAAGACCACGTGTGTCTGTGGCTGCTCCGGAAAGAATTAGAGATTCCTGAGCTCTGCCGTAAAAAGCCTGCGTCGCTTTACGTGGCTTGATTTTTTGTTTGCATTTTGTTTTGTTTTGTTTTTTAGTTTATTTATTTATTTTGAGAGAGCACATGGGCAAGCGGGCTAGGGGCAGGGAGGGAGAGAGAGAAACCCAAGCCGGTTCTGGGCTATCAGCGGAGAGCCCCATGTGGGGCTTGATCTCGTGACCCATGACATTGTGACCTGAGCTGAAGTCAAGAGTCAGATGCCTAACCGACTGAGCCGCCCAGGCACCCCTGTTGGCATTTTTTAAAGGGATCTAAACTACATTTTTAGAAGTCCTTACAAGGACGTCAACGATATGGCAGGCCCTTCCCATCTCATAGAACCAGACATGAGGCATCTAGGAAAAGGAGGATATACGCCTCTGACCCTGACCTTGGCCACATCACCTTCTCGCAAAAGTGTGTTCAGAGGGAATCAGAGAGTCAGGGAAGAATGTGTCTCCTTCAACATAAAGCTCCATTCAGACAGCTCTCCCAGGCCATGCCTCCCACCCCATGGTTCCTAGAAAGAGGTATGTCCCAAGAAACAGCCCCTTTGCCCACTCAATAAAGTGTTGCTGGACACGCGTGTGAGTTTCCCCACACTACCATTACAGGGTACCATATACCATAGACTGGTTTGATATAAACAACAGAAATGAATTGTTTCATGGTTTTTTTGGCTAAAGTCGAAGATCAAGGTGTCAGCTGGGTTGGTCTCTTCTGAGGTCTCTCTCCTTGGCTTACAGATGGCCGTCTTCTCCCCATGTTTTCATATGGCCATCCCTCTGGGTGGGTCTCTGTGTCCTAATCTCCTCTTCTTATAAGGACACCAGTCATATTGAATTAGGGCCCACCCTAGTGACCGACTCTTCATTACCACTTGATTTTTTTTTTAATGTGTTTATTTTTGAGAGAGAGAGAGAGAGAGAGAGAGCATGAGCATGTGTGAGCAGGGGAGAGGCAGAGACAGAGAGGGGGACAGAGGATCTGAAGCGGCCTCCACACTGACAGCAGAGAGCCCGATGCAGGGCTCGAACTCACAAACCAGGAAATCATGACCTGAGCTGAAGTCAGACACTCAAGCAACTGAGCCACCCAGACACCGCTTCGTTACCACTTTAAAGACCCTGTCTCCAGATACAGTCATCATCTTATGAGGTACTGGGAGTCAGGAATGCAACATATAAATTTGGGAGAGAAAGACACAATTCAGCCCATAACCCATGGCCAGAGGATGAGCCAGGAAGCATCCAACTCCTTAAAAGAAAGGCGCTCCCAGGCATCGCCACTGGGTGGGGATACACATTATTCTTCGTATCTGTCAGATGGGCAGCCATCCCAAACATTCGAGAAATCCAGAGGCTGCTCAGAGTTAGACAGAACGGAGACTGTAAAAATCCTTCTCAGCTGCAGCCCTGTTATATTTTCCGCATGCATCGAATATTCACATCATGATTGCCTACAAGCAGCCCTTTCTAGCAATATAAAGTTTCCAAAGTGTCCCTGTCCTGAATACTGTCATCCACTGTTGAAGAGCCCCCCCCCGCCCCCCAAGAAGAGGTTTCCCTGTATTTAACTGCATGGTTGGTTTTTAGACGCCCTCAGCCAGGAGGGAAAGGAACTGGCTTCTGCGGGTTCACACTGTTCTCAGAACTTTCTCCAGTATTAACGGACAAGGCTGCCTTCCTTCCTATCCTTTTTGTAGAAAGACAGTTCCACTGAAGCGGAACTGGTCCACCCACAAGCTTAGAGCCTTTGATCTTTATCTGGAGGAGGAGGGAAAGTGGCTTGCCTGACCCGTTCCACAGCCTCCAGGGATGATCAGAGGGCACTGAGACAGCCAGCCTGGTTCCCACCTAGCCTCTCCCCAGCCTCCCATTCTTTCCTTTGCCTTCTCCTTCCCACCCTCTCTCCTTCCTTCCTTCCTTCCTTCCTTCCTTCCTTCCTTCCTTCCTTCCTTCCTTCCCTTTCTTTCTTTCTTTTGAAACAGAGACGGAGAGCATGAGCAGAGGAGGGACACAGAGGGAGATACAGAATCCGAAACAGGCTCCAGGCTCCCAGCTGTCAGCACAGAGCCCGACTCGGGGCTGGAACCCACGAACCGTGAGATCATGACCTGAGCCGAAGTTGGACGCTCGACCCACTGAGCCACCCAGGCGCCCTCCACCCTCTCTCCTTTTACGCAGTTTCCCTGCCTGCCCCATTCTCTACCGCCAACCCTAAAGGGCAGTTGTGGGCATACTCAGCCCTTCTCTGCCTCCCCACTGGAGCCTAAGGTAGCAGAGGGTCCATGGCGGCCTGGAGGACAGGAAATCTGAATTTCAGTCCCAGCCTGGCCTGAGAATATATTTTGTCCCCACAAAACGTGAGCCTCCCCATGCATAAAATGAGCATGTCAGCCTCCGTCAGGTCTAGCAAACAGAGGCCTGGTTGGGCTCTCTGGGGGAACTGTGTTGCCTCTGAGTTCACGTCCGAGCTTACTGGGAGAGTGGAGGTCCTCTGGGGGCCTGCGTCTAGCCCTCTGGGGACCACAGGATTCTCCACTGCTTCTAAATCCCCTGCACCTCCCGGCCTTGAAGCAGAACCTTCCAGATGACAGTGGTGGCCCTGAGCTCTGAGCCTTCTTCCTGGGGAGGTGGTGCGTTTCACTAGGCCTCCAATACCCTGGCTCAACACTTGGGTACCAGAAGATTGGGGCTGTCCCGCGGATCTCTGAAACCCGCAATTCCCTGCTGAACCAAGCGTTCCCCATAACCACCCCTCTCCTCCTGCTGCAGCCTGGGGGCACCCCAATATCCTCAGTCTTTCTCAGACAGTTCCCTCTGCCCACTTGACCTAACTTGCATTGGGCTTGTCCCAAAGTCTCCTGCCACCTCTCAACTGGCTGTGTTCCTTCTCTCCCCTTCACGAGCCAGGGCCGGGTGGGCATCGTCCATGCTCCCCAATCACAACATGCAGACGGCTGTCCCCCCCAGCCCTCCTGTCTACTGCCCCACCCCCCCCACACTCAGCCACCGGCCTCTACCCACCTCTCCGCCATGCCCCTTGTTCATGGAACCCTGCAGCTCCTGGACCACAGCCTCCGTCTCCAACCCTGCCCTGCCGCCCTTCTCAGAGCCTGCACCCTTGCGAGTTTCTGTGGCCACCTCATTGCTGAGGACCTTTTCGTTGGCCGCCCACTCTATGGTCACACGTGGATGTGTGTGGATGTGATGTCACACGACATCAAACGTGCCCTCCTTAACCGTTTTGGTGACGTTAAGTACATCCGCATTTTGTACCACCCTCACCGCCATCTGTCTGCAGACTCCTTCCCTCTTCCCCAACTGAACCTGTCCCCATTCAAGCCTAACTCCCCAACCCTCTGCCCCCACCCCAGCCCCCCCGCAGCCAGCCTTTGACGTTCTGCCTCTGTGGATCTGATGATTCCAGGTGCCCCCACATAAGTGGACTCATACGGTCTTCCTCCTTCTGGGTCCAGCTTGTGTCCCTCGGCATAAGGTCCCTAGGGTCCATTCCTGGTGTAGCCCATGTTAGAATTCCCTTCCTTCCTCACCTACGCGTTTTGCATTCACCAGAAACCTCTGTCTCCAAAATCAGGAATGGGAAAGTTTAAGCTCTGACTATACCTGTAAGCTCCCTCGCTTAAATGCCCCATGGGGTCGCCTGGGTGGCTCAGTTGGTTGAGCGTCCAATTTCAGCTCGGTGGGGATCTCACGGTTCGTGAGTTTGAGCCCTGTATCGGGCTGTGTGCTGTCAGCCCGGGGCCTGCTTTGGATCCTCTGTCCCCCACTCGCTCTCTGTCCCTCCCCCGCTCAAGCTATTTCTCGCTCAAAAATAAATCAACATTAAAAAGAAAAAAAAGCAACGCCCCGCCCCTCGGAAGAAGGCGCCTCGGGTCCAGCAGGCCAATGACGCACTGCCCCTCGCCAGGTCCTCTTTGTCATCCCTTGCCTCATGTCTTCACGTTCCTCTCAGCTTCTTTTAGATTCCATGGCTCGGCACAAGCACGGTCCCCTTTCCACCCTCCATGTCAGCCTCCTGGCAACCCCCAGAATGCCAAATAGGCCCCCTTTCCACCTTCCTTGAGCCTGCATTTCAAGGTGAGGGTCATTGGAGTAAAATCCCCAACTGCACAGAGAGGCACCTGGTAAATTCAAGATGGATGGATCCATGGATCATTAGTTACCCTCCAGCCCCACGCCCCCTCCCCCCGCCCCATTGCATAGCCATCCTGCTGTGTTCTTCTAGGTATGCTGTCTCTTCCCTCCGTCACTTCTCAACCCTCTTCCTTCTTCCTACCTCCCCTTTGTGCAGAGGATCTGGGCTCATGCTTTCCGTGCAAAGTGCAATCGAAGCCACTGCTCCTGTGGCCTCTCCCCTCCCTCCCTCCCTCCCTCCCTCCCTCCCTCTGCAGTGGCAGCGCGGTCTCTAGGTCTATAAAAGTCTAAGTCCTTCCTCAAGTGCAATGGACTCTCCCCTCTTCCACTCACCTTAGCAGGGACTCTGCCCTTCCGTTACACTCCTTCCTGCGCCCTTATTCTGGCCCTCTCCACTGGATAGCTGCCATCAATTTGCAAACATACTCTAGTATTTTCCATAAAAAGAATTTTTTTTTTCTCCTGAACTTACATGCCCTTAACAACTCAGACCCACGGGTCTCAACTTCATGCCCCGCCCCCAGCAAAGTCTTGCCAGACCACTGGCCTTTTTACCCTGCCCCCCACTGTTTATCCAGCACCTGTCACTTGAGTGAATGAGTGAATGACTACGTATCATTTGTGCTATAGGTCTGCTGAACGCGTGCATGAATGAATGAATGAATGAATGAGGGACCCTGTATGGCTCGCCTGCCCCTACAGGCTCCTCTGATCTGCCTAAGGTCCCTTCTAACTAGAAGGTGGACTCTTTCTGACCCTTGTCCGTTTCCTGTTCCAGGCTCTTGTGAGGAGCCGGGGCTCTAACCGAAGCCATCTGCCTTCCATGGTCACTGAGAGAGAGTCTTGCTTGACCCCTCCAGCAGCAAGAAGTGACCCCAAAGTTCTGGGTGCCATTCTCTTCCCACCCCTGACTCTGGTCAGTTCAGCTCTGACCTCCAAGTCCTGAGGGGCACTGTGACAGCTGCTGGTTGGTTTCCACCAGCAGATGATTCTATGCAATTCACTGAGATCAATTCAGGCAGAGGGATGGTCCTGTGGTGGCGAGGCTCGGTCCAGGGTTAACTGGACACCACTCACATCCACCCCAAACTTTTGCCCTTGTATATAGTAGAGTGTCTCTCTTTTCTTTATAAAACTAACATGATGTCGCCTAGGTATCCTTTTCTGAGTCAGACCTGCCTCCAGGAATGTGAGAGCCAAGTGGTGGTTTGGTATTCCTTTCCAGAATTAAGGGAGGTTTCCCTACCTAGAATTTTGAGGATTCGAATTCTAACAAGCCATTTTCTAACCAATTTGTAGGTAGGCAGGTCATTATTAATCTTTCTTCTCCAGCTGACTTTGTGACAAATAATCCCACAAACTGGCAAACTCCCTAAAAGGTATGTAAACAATAAATGCCAACTGATTCCCTCCAGTTTGTTGGTTTAAGGTCATCACCTTGGGGAATCTGGAACAGTTCAAGAAGAGTTTTCTCAACCCAAGGACTCTACATGGCAGTTTCTGGCTAAAGAAACTCCTCAAGCTTTTCTCCTAAGCAAACAGCTTCCCATTTGTCTCTTCAAAAATCTCACCAGAGGCACCTGGATGGCTCAGTCAGTTGAGCGTCCGACTCTTGATTTCAGCTCAGGTCATGATCTCATGGCTCACGAGTTCGAGCCCCGTGTCAGGCTCTGCCCGGACAGTGCGTAGCCTCCTTGGGATTCTCTCTCCCTCCCTCTCTCTCTGCCTCTCCCCTGCTCTTTCTCTCTCTCAAAATAAATAAACTTTTAAAAGAAAAAACAAAAATCTCACCAGATTTTTTTCATCTGCATCTCTGCTGAGCCCCACAGAGCTGTGATTCACAAATGTAGATAATATCTGTCCATGAGCCTGTAGAAATTAAGAAAAATCAGTCCATCAGACTGAGAAAATACAAATAATATAATGAAATTGTCATAAATCTGAATTTGATTGATTGTAAGGGATTACACTTTATTGAGCTTGTGTCCTGTGCCCTTTTCTGGAACGAAACCCCTCATCTTTTATGAACCTCTGGTGATAACAGCGTGGGTGGAGGTATCTGGAAGAGTTACGTCTAAGACAACCCTCCAAATTCACTCTGCCATTTTTCTGCCAAAGATCCCAACGTCTGGGAACCACGGAACCAGAGGATAGATCATTCTTCCGGAAACCAGCTCAGAATGTTCCTGGTTCACCTGGGGATGGGAGCCCCATGGACTTTCTGGCCTGGGATCATTATCAGCAAACTGATCCCCAGCCCCCCTTTTCTCCTAAAATCAGAAGATGGCCTCTTGGATTGTGTTTGGTGGTTGGTTCTTGCTGGCAAAACAAGAGAACACACTGAAAGGTAGAACAGAGCTTAAGGACCGGAACGATCATGGCACTTAGTTTTGGCACATGATGGTTATAAGCAGCCCTTACCCCAGCCCCCTAGCCTCCTATCTCTTTGTGGTCTCCTCGGGAAGGAAGGGCTGCCCCAGGGTGTTGCACGAGCCTTCTCTAAGTCACAGGGACACCCATGTTGGTTCGGAAGACAGGGTTGCACACTCAGATGGGGTCTGTCTTGCCCAGCGCCCAGCGAATGCCTGAAGGCCTCCTGCTTTGGCTGGAAAACAAACAGCCCAAATCAGCTTCAACTGCCCTTTACCTACAGACAGCCTCCAACTGTCGGCGACGCAGAATTTCCTCTGCCCTTCAAGTCCCTCTAGCCAGACTAAAAATCAAAGTAACACGAGGCAGATAAACAGGAGGTCAAATTTGCTTTTGTACACACGGGGCATCCAGGCAGACTTGGAAATTGCAAAGACAGTCAGGCAAAGTGAGGTGTGTAAGTCATTCTGTTGAACTAAGGAAAACGGGGTAGGGAGGAGTCTGGGGCTTAAAGGGAAAAGAAAATGCAATTCAGAGGAAGATGCCAAAGAGTTAGTTAATGTTTGGTAAATAAGTGTTTGCTGGGCCACTCAGAAACGATGGCACGTAGAGGACTTTGATCAAACAGGTCTTGCCGGGTGGGTCCCTCTTGTCCACCGTGCACCATGCCTCCCCATTCGTATCATTATGCAGCTTCTCTGCTCTCCTGGAGCTTTTAGGCTGAATTCTCTTAGGCAGTTGTGGGGGGAGATAAAAAGCTTCTCCCGAATCTGCTGGGGGTTTTTACTGCATTTTTTAAAATGTTTATTTATCTTTGAGAGAGAGAGAGAGAGAGAGAGAACACAAGTGGGGGAGGGAGCAGAGAGAGAGAGAGGGAGACACAGAATCTGAAGCAGGCTCCAGGCTCCAAGCTGTCAGCACAGAGCCCAAGGCGGGGCTCAAACTCAGAAACCACGAGATTGTAAGGGTTCAACTGTAGTGTAGGGCTAACCTGTAGCTGGAGAGATAACAGCTTCCTTTTGACACTGAAGGTTAAGAGACAACAGCCTTCCTTTACTCTTGTAAATTACACTTCATACTCTTGTAAATTAGGCTTCACCAGCTAAGGAAACAAAAGTTCAAAGCATCAGAGGCAGGGTCAAGGAGATCCACTGGTTGCAACTTAACGGCAGAAAGTCTAAAATAATGACCCCATCCGGGAACTGTTTCTAACTCAGCTGGGAACTATTTCTTTGTTCTGTCCCCAGGTGATGATAAAACGATGTGATCGGCTATAAAAACTCTGTACCCCGGCTGTTCGAGGCTGCACTCTGATCAAAAGTGTTGGTCCCGATCGGTCGGCCTTGCCTCTCATTGCAATAAACTTCGTTTTGACTGTCACTAGTGCCCCTAGCATTGTTTCAGGAGTCGTGTGGATGCAACAAGATCATGACCTGAGCCGAAGTTGGACACTTAACCAACTGAGCCACCCAGGAGCCCCAACTGTTTTTTAACTCAAGGTAATCTCCGTGCCAAAGTGGCCCATCTTGGGGAGGCCTGCCCTCGGCCCCTATACAGCAAAGCAAGTACATCAAGGCTGTTTCTTCCCTAAGCCACAGAAGGGCTAGTACTGCGTTGTCCCCAGGCGCCTTCTTGTTTGCCAAAGAGGTGTGGCCAGGGTGCACCTTGATCACCTCTTCTCAAACCCTGGGGCCACCAGGGGCCAAAGCTGGACCTCATCATGGGGAGTCTCCAGTGGGCTGGAAATGGAGAGCTGAGGAATTTGACCATACTCCCCGGTTCTTAATAGATTTCAGACCCTTCTGTGGTATACAGTTAGCGCATTCATCTGACTATGCTCTGTTGAATCTCGGTATCAACCTCCGTAACAACTCCAAGAACCGTGGTATAATAAAGCCCAAAGCAATCACGCAAGTTAAATTCTCATGATCTTTATGGGTTAGGCCTACAGTGGCAAAATAACCTGCCTGTAACAAGAGAAATAAATCTTTTTTTTTTTTTTAATTTATTTATTTTCAGAGAGAGAAGGGGGGGAGGTGGCACAGAGAGAGGAAGAGAGAGAGAGATTCCCAAGCAGGCTCTGCACTGTCGGCACAGAGCCTGACATGGGGCTTGAACTCACAAACTGTGAGACCCCAGTCCGGGGCAGAAATCAAGAGCCGGATGCTCAACCGACTAAGCCACCCAGGTGTCCCATGAAATCAGTCTTTTAAAGTAACGAATGTTCTCCCTTGCCCTGGAGATGGAAGATGGGTTCCCAGTTTGGCTTCCCCAGAGACCCTAAGCCGACTGTTGTTTTGGTTACTGCTGGCTTTCTGGAAGTTAGATAGCCCGTCCAGGCCCAGTCAAAATGGGAGCCGACACGCTGAAGAAACAGCAGCTCAGTAAAGCTAATGGCCAGGGCTTCTGGACGGGGAGGAGCCAAGCAGTGTGCAGGGCCGGGATAGGGGGGGCCTCTTTGATTTACTAGTGAGGTGCAGACCTTCAGAGATGGAAGGAACCTTAGAAAATCATCCTCTCCACACTCCTCCTTCCCAACATTTATGAATAAGAAAACTCAGACCCAGAGAACACAAGTGTCTGATGTCAGATAAATAAAAAAGATGTACGGATGGCAACATGGGGGAGCCTCAGCATCCTGACCCCCAGAGAGCAGAGTGAGTGGAAAACAGGGGCACCTGGGTGGTTCAGTCAGTTGAGCGTCCAACTTCGGCTCAGGTCATGATCCTCACAGTTCGTGAGTTCGAGCCCCACGTTGGGCTTCCGTACTGACAGCTCAGAGCCTGGAGCCTGCTTCGGATTCTGTGTCTCCCTCTCTCTCTGACCCTCCCCAGCTTGAGCTCTGTCTCTCTCTCTCCCTCTCTCAAAACTAAATAAACATTTAAAAAAAAAAAAAAAAAGGAAAAGGAGTCAAAGCATTGACCACAGTCTGTGTGCCTGTGGGCATGTATGGGACTGTAAGTGCTGGTTCTGATCAAAGCAGGGCTTGAAAATCACCCAAACCCAGCAACTCCCAGGGAGCTGCCAGTCAGCCCAGAGGTGGACACAGACTTGCCAAGGGACAAGGAGAACAAAAATGGGCATCTGGGCTGTGGAGAGTGAGTCTGGGATGCAGTGGGAGCCCATGTGTCATGAAGGGAAGGAAACATTCTCCCACTACCCTCAAGGTCTCCTGGCTGGACCAAGAATTAAATTTGCATGAGACAGATTAAGGGGAGGGGGGGGGCAGGGGAATCAAGGTTTTATCATGTGCACAGGGAGACCCAGTGCACAGTCTGGGTCTAGTGAAACTGAGATCTAAAGAAATGACCAAGGCAGAAAGTTTTTATACTTTTTTTTTTTTTTTTTTTTTTTTTTTTTTAGAGACAGTAAATCTGTGAGGAATTGACAGGACAAAGAAAACTTAATTTGGGAGCCTCGATTAGTGAGGAATTCTAAGCAGAGTTTGGGCTGGGGGAGTAAATGAGTAAAAAATAACAAGGGTTGTTTATACAGAGTTTCTCGCTCTAAAGTTCCCACCTCTGGTGATAAGGGTATCTCTGACTTCCTGATACAGGGAGGGTGCTTTCACACAGGAGATTTATTCTGCTTTCAGGGGGAGGGTCCTTCTTGAATAGGCTGTCTCTTAAGTAACTTTTACTTAAAATAACCAATATCAAAGTGGCACTTCTGGGGGCAGCCGGCCCTTGGTCCCTATAGTTGTCTACAAAGAGAACCAGGCCTGGTCCCATGGGGAAGCACTGCCAGGCACCACACAGACAGGGAAGAAGGGGTTTCCCAAGGAGAGAGGAAGCATGGGAGAAATGGGGTCCCTGCAAGAAGCCAGAGCTGCCAGAAGTTCCAGAACCTTCCTTCATCAGCTCAAGCAGAGTGGTAAAGAGGACCATGAGGGGGCCTGGGCAGCACAAATAGGACATTCAAAGCAATCCAGAAAATGTACGGCCCTAAGCTGGCTGATGCATCTCTGCATGTGGGCTTGGATGAGGCTCAAAGTCTGTACACTATTGTTAATACTCCTATCAATATCAGTGCTAAGGGCTTTACGTATCTTATGTGAGCTAATCTTCACAGCCACCTCCAGGGAGAGGTGCTATTCCTATTCCTATTTCGTAGATGAGGAAATTAAACTAATAAATTTAAGCCAACTGGGCTTGAATCACCTGCCTCCAGCCGCTATGCTGGCTTCTGAACGAGCCGGCATTTGAACCTAGCAGGCTGACTCTGGAGCCTGTGATGCTAACTGAACACGTCTACAATCTCTTTGAGAATGTGAGTTTTGTTAGCTCTCCCCCAGCAATCTTACAATCAGTTCCATTCATTCATTCATTTATGAGAAAGAGAGCATGAGCGAGGTAGGGGCAGAGAGGGAGAGAGAGAATCCCAAACAGGTTCTGCACTCTCAGCATAGAGCCCGGTGCAGGGCAAACCCACGAACTGTGAGATCATGACCTGAGCCAAAATCAGCCACCCAAGCACCCCTATTTTTTTTTTTTTAATAAGAAGTAAAGACTACTGACCTACATTCCCTGAACAAAGGAAGGAAAAAAATTTTTTTTTCTTTCCAAAGCCAAAACCTGCCCCTCCCTCCAAGGATTCTTTGTGGCCATCCGAGGACAATGATTTGGTTTCTCTATAAATAATAAACTCACTGCCTGGGGAAGTCCTCTCCCTGGGGGAAGATGCTAGGTTTCAGGAGCCACTGAAGCTTTCGTCTTAATTCCACTCCCCCTGGGGACCCTCCTTTGCTCAAACGGTTTCAATTTCCACCTCATTGTTGCAAACCAGATGGTTGCAGAATGCTCTGTATTTCTGCAAGCTGACTGGGTGGAGGGAGCCTAACATCTGTGCATTTGGCTTTCCTGGAATTGAGGGGACAGCCTTCCTCCAAAGCAGGATGCAGACTCAGCGACTAAATAAAACATCAAGAGTGCTCGAAAGAAGACATCGGATCTATTACCTCCGTGAGAGCAAAATAAAGACTGTCTTGTGTTTTAGTAGGAAGGAAACAAGCTTATTAAACAGGGGACTTGAGTGTTTTTGTTATGGGAGGAATCCAGATAGAGTCAGAAGTGTCAGGTGGTTAACTGTCTATCCCTCTGGCCTAGCACCTACCAGCTGTGTGACCCTGGTAAGTATTTTGACCTCTCTGAGCCTTAGAGTTCTCATCTGTCAAATGGGGATGCAGTATCTGCTCCTACTAATTTACATTTTTGAAAACATTTTTAATGTTTATTTTTGAGAGAGAGAGAGCGGGGGGAGGGGAGGCAGAGGGAGAGGGAGACACAGAATCCTGAGCTGTCAGCACAGAGCCCGATGCGGGGCTTGAACCACAAACCATGAGCCCCTGACCTGAGCCGAAGGCAGACGCTTAACCGACTGAGCTGCCCAGGCACCCCAATTTTGTGAAAAAATTGAAAAAGACATCCTATAAATGCAAGTAGATTTATACACACCAGGTATTTGATGAGCTAAGGCTCCCTCAAAGGAGTTTTGTCAAGCTGTGACACAAGAAACAGGCCAAGGATGACGTTCTGTAGGCAGAGAGGGTTAGGGGTCCCCAGAAAAAGACAAGACATAGCTTTCTTAACATTTTAGGCCCCCAGGCGTTTTGTGATCCATGCTTGACTACTTGCTGGAACACATTTCCTCCAGACCTTCCTGGGATATGTTAAAATTTCAGAAAAACAGACCTCAGTAATTAATGATTTTAAGGGAATAGAAAAATGTAAAAACAAACAGCCACTACAGATGCAGTTTGAAGCCGGGTGCGGGAGCCAATGGCCAAGAATGAATTCTTGAGCCGTTTTTTGGTGCAAAAAGGTGTTTTTATTATAGCACAGGGACAGGACCTATATGAGCAGAAAGGGCTGCATTGTAAGTGAGAGGACTGGCTGATTATGTAAAATTTTCTATACTGTGGAGGGGAGGGTGACGTTAGGGCTCCAGGAAATTGAGTCTGTAGGTTTCTGAAGGTCTGGTTATTGCTAAGATTGCTTTTTTTCTTGTAAATCACTAAAACAGTGGCAAACTGGGGGCGCCTGGATGGCTCAGTCGGTTAAGCATCTGACTTCGGCTCAGGTCAGGTCACGATCTCCCAGTTTGTGGGTTCGAGCCCCACATCGGGCTCTGTGCTGACAGCTCAGAGCCTGGAGCCTGCTTCGGATTCTGTGTCTCCCTCCTAAGCCCTTCCCCCACCCCACCCCCATTCACACTCTGTCTCTCTCTCTCAAAAATAAATAAAAATAAAAAGACAGTTGCAAACTGATGGAGATTCATGTCCTGGGTGACTGTGATCTCTAGCAGCTGACCATTTGTTTGTCCCCTTCCTTTGTTTTGGGGCAGCCGGGAGTGCCTGAGGAATGTCACACATATCCCACGTGGTTGGGGGGGGGGCGGGCAGGGGGATTGCTGGGTTGCTGGGTGTTAGTTTGTGCTTTGCCCTCAGCTGGCTTTTTGCTCCCTCATCAACTACCAGATCAGGACATACCTAACCAGTATCAGAGACAATAAGTCGGTGGTAAGACCGGCCCCCAGTGCTGTTTCAAAAGACTGCCCCTGAAGCACATTCTTGAGTCATTTTTGCAGGATTTAAACGCCCCCTGAGCACTCAAACACCAGACTGACTGGAGCCAGAGAACTGATGTCCCTGGCCCTTGCTGGCCCCGCGACTTCAGTCTACCAGGACCTGGACTCTGTCAACTCAGGGCGATTTTTGCCCCAGTTCTAGATTGCCATCATCTATTCATGCCTCGCCATGAATATCCATACACCCTTAGCTTAAGACTCCCCGATTTTGTTGTTCCAGGAGACGCTGCTTTGGGAAATCGCCCCAGCGCTCTCCTTACTTGGTGCAAGTAAAACCCTTCCTTCTCCTTCTCTTTGGCTTGATTGTGTCTTTTGGCTCCACTCCCACCAAGAGGTGAACCCTGTTTCGGGTGACAAAATCTGGCAATCTAGGTGGGACCTCTCACCTAATCCCCTTGAGCTGTGCTGGCTCCAAACAGGTGACGCGGTGGGCAACGAGAGCCGGTCACCCGGCCACCTGGTCTATGTCGCTGGGGGTCCCGGAGGAAGGGCACTAAGAGAATCCGTCCCGATTGGCACTTGGTGCAATGGGTTCAGCAGCCACTCTGGACACTGTGATCAGAGTCCCTTCAGAGCGGTGACAGGCAATTACCCCACAAATCCCACAAATCGGCTTTCTGGCTCCGCCCCTATCTCAAGGCGGGAGAAAAGGAAGGGCTTGAGGTCTGGGCAGAGATCTGGTCTGTTCTGGAGGGGGAGTCTGAGAGATCCCAACACTCCTTTTTTGTACCCTCGAGCCCTGGACGCTGATTGGGGGGATACCTGATCCTGAAGGCCTCAGTGAGAGAAATCTCAGATTCTGGAGATGGAGAGGCCCCCGTCTGGTAGACCCGACCAATGGAGTGTGCACTTTTAAATTCTCAGTTGTAAGAGATTTACTTACCAACTCTCTAGAGAAGGAAATTTTCAGTGGGCTAAGAGCAGGTGAATCTGTGGCTCCACCAACCTTTATGAGAGACCCTTTGGCAGCTGGAGACAAGCCCTTAACAGAGATCCAAGTTCAGGGGAAAGGTTTTAAAAAAAAAAAAAAAAGAAAGGGGGCGCCTGGGTGGCTCAGTCGGTGAGCCACCCAGGCGCCCCTCAAAAAAAAATTTTTTTTTAATTATAAACAAAGACTTTTTTTTCTTTATCTGCCCGGGATAAACAAAGTTTCTATGTTTTGTCTTTATCAGGTCTTTGATTATTTAAGAAAACCAAATCTTCTCAATATTAAAAGAGCTGAGTTCTTGCTAACATAACCTTCTGGAGAATCCTCATGCTTCTCGCTCTGTAGGCCACACAGAAAGATCACTAGTCTGAGACCTCATAATGGAAGCTGCACAAAAATGTATGTACTGTGTTTAAAATGATGTGCAAACTGGGGTGGCTCAGTCGGTTAAGCGTCCGACTTTGGCTCAGGTCACGATCTGAGGGTTCATGAGTTCCGAGCCCTGCCTCATGCTCTGTGCTGACGGCTCAGAGCCTGGAGCCTGCTTCAGATTCTGTGTCTCCCTCTCTCTCTGCCCCTCCCTAGCTCACACTCTCTCTCTCTCACTCTCACTCTCTTGCTCTCTCTCTGTCAAAAACAAATAAACTTAAAAAAAAAAAAAAAGATGTGCAAACGAACTCCCCCTGTCCCACCTCTAGCCAAAGCTACACAAAGGGGAACTTTACCTGGGAAAGACTGGCAGGTAGATTTTACAATGATGCCCATCCTGGCGGAGGATATGAATAACTCCTGGCTTCACAGATCCTTTTACCGGGCGGATGGAAGCTTTTCCTCGCAGAACTGAAAAAAGCAAAGGAGGGAGTCAAGGGGTCACTTGAGCAGGTGATTCCTAGGTTTGGTCTTCCCTGAACAATGCAAAGTGATAACGGACCAGCATTTGTTTTTAAAATAACCGCTGGGAGGGGCGCCTGGGTGGCTCAGTCGGTTGAGCGTCCGACTTCAGCTCAGGTCACCATCTCGCGGTCTGTGAGTTCGAGCCCCGCGTCGGGCTCTGGGCTGATGACTCAGAGCCTGGAGCCTGCTTCCGATTCTGTGTCTCCCTCTCTCTCTGCCCCTCCCCCGTTCATGCTCTGTCTCTCTCTGTCTCAAAAATAAATGAATGTTAAAAAAAAAATTTATTAAAATAAAATAAAATAAAATAACCGCTGGGTAACAGGCCCAGGCTCTAGGGATACAATGGAAGCTACATGCTGCCCGGAGGCCACGATCATCCTGGAAAGGTTGGAAGATGTAACAGAACTTTAAAGAAAAGTTTAGCTAAAGCTTTCAAAGAACTCAGGAGAACTGGTCGAGGCTGCTCCCCAAAGCTTTAACTGGAGTTAGGGCAGCCTCAAAGGGAAGGCCTGCACCACGCACATCTGGAGATGCGGATGGCCTTTTCCAAGCAGCTGAGGGAACCTTCATTTGCCCAAATACTGAGACTAAACAAGCAATAAACCACATAATTCAACCAGGGACTGCTGTGGCCACCCTCAACAATTATGCAAATAGGAGCCTCCTTTTATCAAAGGAAATTAAACTCCATCCCTAATGAGCCAAGCGACTGGGTGTACTTGAACACCTGGCAATGAGGGTCAGCTCGGGATCAGCTCAGCCCTGTCTGGACAGGACCCCACTTGGTGCTGTTAACCACCTACTCTTCTCTTGAGCTACAAGATGTGGCTCCCTGGATTCAACAGTCTCAGGAAGCCCGCAGAGCCAAGTCAAGATGTTCCTGAAGCTTATCCGTGTGAGCTGCTGACGGACCTGAAGTTCCTGTTCAAGAGGCAGTAATTGTCAGACAAACACATCTTTGCTCAGATGCTCGGTTGTGCACTGCGAAACTGGGTTAAGTATTGAGGATAATCTTTTTGTGGCCAACAGTAACAGCTGTAATCCTAACCTTCTTCTGTCGCTCGGGGACCAATGTATTCAGTCGATACGTTAACCTGCTAGTAAAATTTGCCTCTTCTCGGATGCAACAGTCCCATATAAATCACACGATCCAGCAGGGATATGAAAAACTGCAGCCCAAACCGTCTAATCCCAAAATTTACACTTGCGGGAGCAAGGGATCTTCACTGCTCTAACCCCTGACAGCAGGAAGTAGCTACAGAAGACTGACCTCCACCTTTTAAGAATGAAGAGGAGAATATCTCCAGGGGGCACTTTGTAGGCAGATAGGGTTAGGGGGTCGTTGGAAAAAGGAAGACGAGACATAGCCTTCTTAACGTAAGAGACGAAGGAAAGGGGCGCCTGGGGGGCTCAGTCGGTTAAGCGTCCGCCTTCCGCTCAGGTCCTGATCTCGCGGTCCGTGAGTTCGAGCCCCGTGTCGGGCTCTGTGCTGACTGCTCGGAGCCTGGAGCCTGCTTCCGATGCTGTGTCTCCCTCGCTCTCTGCCCCTCCCCTGCTCATGCTCTGTCTCTCTGTCTCTCAATAATAAATAAACATTTAAAAAAAAAGAGAGAGAGAGAGAGATGAACGAACATCACTTCCACCAACCTCTCGAGAATGCATTTCCCCTACCGCTCTGGACTCGTGTATGTGGCTTCTAGATCTCTATCGGGTTTAAAACCCTACCCTGCCTGGTTCCCAACCGGACATTCACACTGACCTGTTGGCTTTGTTACCCTCGCGTGAGAACAGGGGCATCTGTAAGCTTCATCTCGGAAATACGGTGTGCGTCTGTCTTAGCGATCTGGGGAAAGTGTGTTCATTCTGTCCCCACAGGCTAGAAACATACCTGTGGGGTAGAACCACGGACCTGGGTAAGGTCACGTGGGGTTGAGGCATACAGAGCATGCCCTCTAGGGTTACAGGGGAGCAATGACAATTATAAACCTGAGTCATGGGGACTTTAGGTTCTGTACCACTATTCACTCTCTGCGAAAGGGAACGTGTGTTTTGGCTTCAGAAAGCAGCATATGAAGAGGGACAGGCAGGCAGGAGGGTAGTATTTTAAGTCATCTACCCACCATGACGTATTTGCTTCTGGCAAATTGTTCTGTTTGCTTTCCTAAGATTCTGCCGAGCAATTCCTTCAAAACCAGTTTTTCATTGCGTAATGGCATGAGGAAAGGGTCGCGGTGCATTATGTTTCTAAAGGAAGATTATAAGAGGGACGGTACGCCAGGAGCCTAATTATACCAAAAAGAAGAGCTTCAAGGGCATGAGCACGGACACAGGTGGAAGAGGGCTGCACGTGGAAATTATTGCAAGTGGTTACCTTTTCACGCCTTCTCGTATCTCCCAACGTTCAAAATATCAACTGATCATTTACATGAGCGGAGGACGGCACCTGTCAAAAACAAATCCGTGTTGACACGCCCCCTCCGGCAGTTCAGTGACGGTATGTTCACGAGTGGTGCCGCCCAGGGTTCCGACGTCAGAAGACTTGGGTTTTTATGCCAGTTCAGCCCCGTTTATTAGCCACTTACAGATACCGTCTGCTTTATCGGCCCCAGGGTTTTTCCACTTATAAAACTAGGAGTAGTTGGCTTTGTATAACTCACAGGGTGAGTGTAAGCTTCCAGATTTTAGAACAAGGTAAAGTATCAGAAACCTAGATAAACGAATGGGCAACATGCAGGTGACAGACACCACGTTCTCCAGGTGGCCCCCGCGGATGTTACTTTTCAGCCTGCCTTCCCTGCTCCTCTGGTAACCTGGCTGTTAAACTGAGAGGTTCTCTGAGGCCTTAACCCGAGACCTCCTCCTCTTCCCCACCTCTCTCTCGCTCCCTACGTGATTCACTCATTCCTAAGACTTCAGTTTCCGCTGGTGCCAATGACTCACAGGTTGATGTCTCCAGCCCAGACCTGAAATGTGAGATTCCATAGGACATACGAGAACCTGGCTTTCTCACGGGTGCCTTGAACCTAATGCATCCAAAATTAAACTTTCCGGATCCCACCACAACAAAGCTGGCCCTCTTCACGGTTCTTTTCTCTGAGATGGCCACCAGCTCCCGGCCAGATGTGCAAACAGAAACGTGGGGTGGGCGGGGGGGGGGGGGGGGGCATCCCTAACTCTTCCCTTTCCCTCATCCCCCATACCCATTCCATTACCATTTTACATCCCAGATATCTCCAGAACCTTTACCCTTCATGTTTTCCCTGCCATGACTGTAGTCCAAACCACCGCTGTCTCTTACCTGCATTATGGCCACAGCTCCAAACTAGGATTCCTACATCTGTTAGTTCTTCCCTCCAGTCCACTCTCCATATTGCATCCAGGGAAAGCTTTCTTAAAAATCACCGTCACTGATGGGGTGCCTGGGTGGCTCAGTTGGTTGAGCGTCCCTCTCTTGATTTCAGCTGGGGTCGTGGTCTCAGTGTCATGGGATCAAGGCCCACATCAGCCTCCATTTTGAGCATGGAGCCTGCCGAAGATTCTCTCTCTTTCTTTCTCCCTCTGCCCCTCTCCCTGGCTCATACACACTCTCTCTCTCTCTCTAAAATAAAATGACATAAATTTTAAAAATAAATAAAATCTTTAAAATAAGATAAAATGAGCCTCTTGTAGGCATCATATAAGTATTATTTTTTAATCCAGTTTAATGACCTCTGCCTTTGGCAATGCGGGGGAAGGAGTGGAGTGGGAAGCGGGGGGGGGGGGGGGGGGAGGAAGAAAGCTAGTGGATTTCATTAATGGGATAAGTATAATAAGCATAAAATATGTGTAAGGACTTGCCTTCATCTTCCAGAAACTCTGGATGCCTGCCAGGAACCCAGTGGTTCCAAACGTGTGGTCTGGACTCCTGGGGCCCAGGGAGACCCTTTCAGGGAGTGTGTGAGGTCAAAATTATTTTCATGTTATTACTAGGATATTATTCACATTTTTCACTCTGTTGACATTGGCACTGGTGATGCAGAAGCAATAGTGGGTGAAACTACGGGGGGCTTAGCATAAATAAAGGCAATATTACCGAGTTGCACTAGCAGTCACAGGGCTCTCACGCACACAGAGATCTAAAAATAAATAAATAGGGGCGCCTGGGTGGCTCAGTCGGTTAAGCACCCAACTTTGGCTCAGGTCATGATCTCGTGGTTCGTGAGTTCGAGCCCCACATCAGGCTCTGTGATACCAGCTCAGAGCAGGGAAACTGCTTCTAATTCTGTGTCTCCCTCTCTCTCTCTCTGCCCCTCCCCCACTCACACTCTGTCTCTCTCTTTCTCTCTCTCTCTAATATGAGTAAACATTAAAAACTGTTTTAAGGGGCGCCTGGGTGGCTTGGTCGGTTAAGCGTCCGACTTCGACTCAGGTCATGATCTCACAGTCCGTGAGTTCGAGCCCCACGTCGGGCTCTGTGCTGACAGCTCAGAGCCTGGAGCCTGTTTCAGATTCTGTGTCTCCCTCTCTCTCTGCTCCTCCCCTGTTCATGCTCTGTCTCAAAAATAAATAAACGTTAAAAAAAAAAAATTAAAAACTGTTTTAAGTTTATTTATTTATTTTGAGAGAGAGAGAGAGAGAGAGAGAGAGAACAGGGGAGGGCAGAGAGAGAGAGAGAGAGAGAGAGAGAGAGAGAGAGAGAGAATCCCAAGCAGGCTTCCATGCTGTCAGTGCAGAGCCTGACTTGGGGCTTGATCCCACGAACTGTGAGATCATGACCTGAGTGGATGGAGATCAAGAGTCGGATGCTTAACCGACTGAGTCACCCAGGTGTACTTTGTATAGTATCTCTTAATTGAGATTTGTCTCATGCTCTTCTCCTGATTACACTGGGGTTATGGGGAGGTTTTGGAGGAAGACTTTGGAGGTAAAGTGCCATTCTCACTGCATCCTCTCAAGAGCATGAACAATCAACAGGATGCATCACTGTTGTTGTCACTCTTGATTACCTGGCTGGGATGCTGTTTGTCAGTTTTCACCACAACACCATTTATTGAACGGTCTCCTTTTTAACTGAAATGTTTAGTCCGTTTACACTTATTGTGATTATTGATATGGTTGTCTAACTCTATCTTCTTGGTATTTGTTTTCCCTCGTCCCTTCTATTTTTTCTTCCTTTGTTTCTACTTTTCTGCCTTTCTTTGAGTTATCTCAATATTTTCAGTGCTCAATCTTATTTACTCTATTGGCATCTTAGTTGCAATTCTTATTATATTTTGAGTGATTTTTCTAACGTTAACAATATGTGTCCTTATTAATAGATCAGGGGGCGCCTGGGTGGCTCAGTCGGTTAAGCGTCCAACTTCAGCTCAGGTCATGATCTCACGGTCCGTGAGTTCGAGCCCTGCGTCGGGCTCGATCTCACGGTCCGTGAGTTCGAGCCCTGCGTCGGGCTCTGGGCTGATGGCTCAGAGCCTGGAGCCTGCTTCCGATTCTGTGTCTCCCTCTCTCTCTGCCCCTCCCTCGTTCATGCTCTGTCTCTCTCTGTCTCAAAAATAAATAAACGTTAAAAAAAAATTATTAATAGATCAGGTTTGGGTGCCTGGGTGGCTCAGTCAGTTGAGCGTCTGACTTCGGCTCAGGTCAGGCTCTCACAGTTTGTGAGTTCAAGCCCTGCGTCGGGCTCTGTGCTGACAGCTCAGAGCCTGGAGCCTGTTTCAGATTCTGTGTCTCCCTCTCTCTGCCCCTTCCCCGCTCATGCTCTGTCTCTCTCTGTCTCTCAAAAATGAATAAACACTAAAAAAACTAAAAAATAAACTAATAGATCAGGTTCTTTTAAAACCAACGTTGTACCTTGTTCCTCTCCACACTTGACGATTCATGTAAACTATTCCACACTTCCTACTTCATTTCACATTCTACACACTTCACACCTGACTCTTTGCATTTCACAAATGGACAACCCAGCAAATATTTCATTGCCTTTATCCCCACTTTTATCATTGGTGCAATTGTTGTTACATCTTTTACCTCTACATTTGTTATAAACCCCCACCTCACAGTGTTATTGTTTATACTGTAAACACTTTTTTAAAGAAAATGGGGCACCTGGGTGGCTCAGTCGGTTAGCCTCCGACTTTGGCTCAGGTCATGATCTCACAGCTCATGAGTTCGAGCCCCACGTCAGGCTCTGTGCTGACAGCTCTGAGCCTGGAGCCTGCTTCGGATTCTGTGTCTCTCTCTCTCTCTCTCTGTGCCCCTCCCACGCTGCACACACGCACATGCACACTCTCTCTCTCAAAAATAAATAAACAGTAAGAAAATATTTTAAAGAGAGAAAACATAGTCTTTTGTATTTACCTACTTTTTTATCATTTCTGGCGCTCTTCATTTTTTCCTGCCGTTCTGAGTTTCCACTTCATTATCATATCTCTCAAGCCTGAAGGACATTTATTATTTTTCATTGTGCAGTTCGTTTAGCAACAAATTCTCTCAGCTTTTATCTGAAAATGCCTTTATTTTTTCCTCACTTCCACAAACATTTTGTTTTTTAAGTAGGTTCTATACCCGGCATGGGGCCCGAACTCATGACCCTGAGATCAAGAATCACGTGCTCCATCGACTGAACCAGCCAAGCACCCCTCAAAGAATATTTTTTGATAGATACAGAATTCGAGGGTGGCCATTGCTTTTCCGAACTTTAAAAATATTTTACTGTTTTCCTCTGGCCTCCATAATCCCTGATGAGAAGGGAATGGGTCCTTCTTTTCCTAGTCCCTGAATATATATTTTCCTCTGGCTACTACAAAGGTCTTTTTATCTTCAGTTTTCAGAGGTTTATGATGTGCTGAAGTTAGATAGACAGGGAGGGAGGGAGAGAGAGAGAGATCTGTCTTACTGGCTTTACTGAGCTTCTTAGGTCCATAAGTTGGTGTTTTTCAGCAAATTTGGGGAGTTTTCAGTCATTGTTTCTTCAAATGCTTTTTTTCTGCCCACATTTCACTCTCTTCTCCCTCCTCCTGGGCCTTGAAGTACATGCATATTAGATTGTTTGACATTGTCCCCCATGTCTCTGAGGCTCTGCTCAATTTTCTTTAATCCCTTTTCTGTGGTTTCTCAAACTGATCTGTCTTTAATTTTATTGGCTCTTTTATCATCTCTAAACTGCTGCTAAGCCTTTCCACTACATTTTTTGTTTCCATTATTTTTCTTTTCAATTCTAGAATAGAATTCTAGAATATCTAGAATATCAATAGATATCTAGAATATCTAGAATATCAATTCTAGAATATCTAGGGGCACCTGGGTGGCTCAGTCAGTGAAGTGTCTGACTCTTGATTTCAGCTCAGGTCATGATCCCAGGGTCATGGGATTGAGCCCCGCATCAGGCTCCACGTGGAGCATGGAGCCTGCTGAAGATTCTCCCTCTCTGCCTCTGTCCCCCTCTCCTGCTCATGCTCTCTCTTTAAAATAAAATTTTAAAACATTTCAGATAAAGCATTAATAAGCCAAATGTATAAAGAGCAACATCAAACTGATAAAAAAGAAAACTTGTATAAAAATGAGAAAGGGAGGGGCACTTGAGTGGCTCAGTTGGCTAAGAATCTGACTCTTGATTTGGGTTCAGGTCATGATCTTGCAGTTCATGGGTTCAAGCCCCGCATCAGGCTCGGCACTGACAGCACAGAGCCTGCTTGGGGTTTTCTCTCTCCCTTTCTCTCTCTCTGCCCCTCTTCCACTCACTCTCACTCTCTCACAAAAATAAACAAAATTTTTTAAAAATGAGAAAAGGATGGGGCACCTGGGTGGATCAGCTGGTGAAGCACCCCACTTCGGCTCAGGTCATTATCTCATAGTTCATGAGTTTGAGCCCCACTTCAGGCTCTGTGCTGACAGCTCAGAGCCTGCTTTGGATCCTCTGTCTGTCTCTCTCTCTCTCTCTCTCTCTCTACCCCTCCCCTTTTTGCTTACTCTCTCTCTCTCTCAAAAATAAACATTTAAAAACAAACAAACAAAAACAAACACTATGTATCTTGAAAAACAATGAGAAAAGGAAATGAATGGGCAATTCTTGGGCTGATAAATGTGAAAATAAACATATAAAATGATGAATGCCTAAGAATGCAGTATAACATAAAATATACATTAAAATAATAAAATATTGATAGTATAATGTAGGAAAGAGGACGGGGAAATAGGTACACTGTGAGAGTACAGATTAGTATTGCCAACTCAACAAGATTCTAAATGTATGTATTCTAAATCCCAGCTCTCATGTTTCCAGGAATCTATCCTACAGAAATAACAGCAGGACCACAAAACTGCTTGGATCAGCAAAAAAATTGGAAAGAACCCAAATGCTTACCAGTAAGAGTATATATAAATATAGTGCATGCATATATCAGAACACTAAGCATCCATTTAAAAAATGAAGTAGACTTAAATTGCTTATGTCCACAGGATAATGTTGCGAATTAAAAGTGAATTAGAAAACAAAAGAAACAGTAAAATACTAGCTATATGTGTGTGTGCATACACATCTACATAAGAATCTGGTCAGTCAGGTACACATCAAACTTAATTCTAAAGGATAGGAATTGGGGCGCCTGGGTAGCTCAGGCGGTTAAGCACCCGACTCTTGATTTCAGCTCAGGTGGTGATCTCACGGTTGACGAGTTCAAGCCCTGATTCAGGCTCTACGCTGACAGTGTAGAGCCTGCTTGGGATTCCCTCTCTCCCTCTCACCTGCCTGTGCTCTTTCTCGCTCTCTCAAATAAATAAACATTTAAAAATAAATAAATAAAGAGTGGGAATTGAAGGGGGAACAGAAGAACGCTTACTTTTTATTTTATATACTTCTGTATTGTTTGAGTCTGTTGCAAAAAATATTTCACTTTTGGGTTTCTTTTTAAAATTTTTTTAAATGTTATTTTGTTTTTGAGAGAAAGAGAAGCAGAGTGAGCGGGGGGGGGGGGGGGGGGGGCAGAGAGAGAGGGAGACACAGAATCCAAAGCAGGCTCCAGGCTCCGAGTTGTCAGCACTGAGCCCGACTCGAGGCTCGAACTCATGAACTGCGGGATCATGACCTGAGCCAAAGTCAGACACTTAACCGACTGAGCCACCCAGGCACCCCCCAAAACATTTCAGTTTTGTAATTTAAAAACAATTTGTGTGGGGACGCCTGGGTGGCCCAGTCGGTTAGGTGTCTGACTCTTGGTTTCAGCTCAGGTCATGATCTCGTGGTTCATGGGTTTGAGCCCCACATGGAGCTCTGCGCTGACAGTGTGGAGCCTGCTTGGGATTCTCTCTCTCTCCTCTTCTCTCTCTCTCTCTCTCTCTCTGCCCCTCCCCCAGCTCGTGCTCGCACGTGCATTTTCTCTCTCTCAAAATAAATAAATACACTTAAAAATAAATACATAAATAAATAAATAATAAAACGATTTGTGTGTGTAAGATTAGATGGACTCTTCCAATCTACTACTACTGGTGAGGTCCTTTAACATCTCAGCAGCAGGCATGACTGCCACCTGGTGGTCACCTACAGCCATGGTAAATTGCCTAGCTGAGGGTTTTTCAACCTCCGCACAATTGTCATTTGGAGCCAGATAAATGGAGGTGGGGGGGGGGGGAAGGTCTGTCCCGTGCATTGTAGGATGTTCAGTAGCATCCCTTGCCTCTATGTTCTAGATGCCAGTGACATCCTGTCTCCAAGTTGTGACAACTGAAAGGTCTCCAGACTAGTAATTGTCCCCCCCAGGAGATAGGGCAAAAAACCACCCTGGTTGAGAACTCCTGATCTAGAATGGAAATCTCATGAATATACAAAATGTGCTCATTCATTCACTCACAAAATCACAGTAGACAAAATGTCTTTCTGAGATGCTTTGGGTTTTTTTTTAAGTTTATTGATTTACTTTTGAGAGAGAGAATGAGAGAGCAGGGTAGGGGCAGAAAAAGAGGGAGGCAGAGAATCCCAAGCAAGCTCTGAGCTGTCAGCGCAGAGCCCGACACGGGGCTTGAGCTCACGAACCGTGAGATCATGACCTGAACTGGAACCAACAGTCAGCCGCTCAATCACCTGACCCACCCGGGTGCCCCTCTGGGATACTTCCTAACGTCAGTTGGGATCAGTGATCTCTTACCTGTGGTTGTTCTCACACAGAATTCTTTGCACAGCTTTGTGATATTCTGAGGTTTCAGTTCAGTAGCAGGAAAAGCGATTCTCATCCAGGGAATCCCCAAGTGCCTCAGGCAAAGCCTGGTGCACACGTCCCGCACTCCACTCACAGACCTATGGCAGGAAATCACAGCAACCCCAGCCCAGTGCTCCAGTCAGTAAGTGCCACCAAACAGTCAGTAAGCCGGTCCCCTCCTGTCCCTCACTCAGCCCACTGATATCCCCCCTCTGGAATCATCTCTCTGTCCACTGGACCCATGGCATTACTCCCTTATGGTCTGTATGTCACCAAGAAGCATTTGGGGGAAAAAACGTCTGTAGATGGGCTGCCTGGGTGGCTCAGTCGGTTAAGCATCTGAATTCGTTCAGGTCACGATCTCGCGGTCCGTGAGTTCCAGCCCCGTGTCGGGCTCTGGGCTGACAGCTCAGAGCCTGGAGCCTGCTTCAAATTCTGTGTCTCCCTCTCTCTCTCTCTCTGCCCCACTTACTCTTTGTCTCTCTCCCTCTCTCTCAAAAGTAAACATTATAATTTTTTTTTAATTCAGCTCTGCTATTGACTAACAACCCCCCCCCAAAAAAACACACACAGAAACAAAAACATAAAGCAAACATGGCCTGAGCATATTATTTAATCTCTCCAGACCTCTATCTCCTTGTTTATAAAACACAAGATCTATACTAGATATCTGAAGTTCCCTTTCAGTTCTAAAATCTATGCTTAGAGAGGACTGGAAATGAGCCACTATAGGCTTTGCTATTCCTACTGAAATATAAGTATTTTCTCCAGTAAGGATTTTCCTGTATACAATTAGGCTGGTGTTACTGGAGTCTTTTGTATACTTACTTAAGTTATAGGGTTTGGTGTCCTATAAAATCCACAATGCTAAGCATAGAATTCCAAGCAATTGCTTCACAATACATTGATTGTATTTCTAGAGTTTGTTGTTTGTGCCAGTGTGCATTATCAGATATCAATAATCTATGGGTAGACATTGTCCCAAATATTCCCACTTTCATTATATTTATATGTTCTGTTTTATTAACATCATATGTGCATTGTCTGATGCAGATTAAGGTGAACCGAACACAGAAGGCTTTGGTGTAGTTTTAGGATTTCCCTGGGGTGAATCTGCAGATGTAGAGTAAAAGCCTAGCGACGACGGGTCCCCGCAAATTCACGGCCTTTTTAAAGTTTCTTTTCGGTGTGAATTCTCCCACGAAGAGTCAATGAAGCTAAGACCAGAGGCTTTGGCACCTTTGCTGAGTTCACATCCTTCTCTCTGGTGTGAGTGATGGAGTGAAGAGTAACAGGTGTGTCACAGCCAAGGGTCCTCCGCTTTTAAGATATTCGCAGGGTTTCTTTGCCGTGTGGATTATTTTATATCAATTAGGTTTCAGTGATTACTGGGGGCTCTTCCATACTTACTACCCTATATGGCCTCTCTCTAGCAAAAGTGTTTTTTAAGTTTATTTATGGGGGAGGGGGGCGGCGCTGGGGGCCAGAGAGGGAGGGAAGGAGGGAGAGAGAGAGAATTCCAAGCAGGCTCCGCCCTGTTAGCGCAGAGCCGACGGGGGGGGGGGGGGGGGGGGGGGGGTGACTTGAGCTCACAAACCGTGAGCTCACTAACGGTGAGACCGTGACCTGAGCCAAGATCAAGAGTCTGACACTCAATCCACTGGGCCACCCCGGCACCCCTAGCATGAGTTTTGGTGTAGAGCAAGATATCTGTCTATATCTATATCTAGACCTACATATATAAAATGGCTGAGAGCTATGCACATATATCATGGCTCATACGTTATGCACTATATAAAGAATATATAATGACCGAGCATTACCTTATATTTGGGAGCTAAGCAGCAGTACTGGATTTTAAACCTAACGTTAAAATTACAGTGCTAAAAAAAAAAACAAAAACACATTACATTCCTAGCATTTGTGCAATTTGGGGCTTTCATGAGGACAACTGTTAATTGCCTGAAACCTCTCTTGAACAAACGACTTCTCTGCATCTTTCCTGAAGTGTTCCTATACATTTCTAACCAGTTCTGATTATCTTCACAGTCTTCTTCTTTTTTTCATTTAATGTACTTTTATTGAAAATGCCAGTAGAGTTAACATACAGTGTTATGTTAGTTTCAGGTGTTCACTGTCTTTTTCAAACACGGAGCCCAAAGAGACATTCCCAGAATCTTTCCACTACTATTTTCTCCTCTATGGGACTCCAGGGGGGCACGATTCATATACATTATGGTGCGACTGTCACTTGGATCCTTTAACAGTGGTCCTGCTAACAGGATCAGCTGGAGTTAGAAAACAGAAGCTCTTTGAGAGTATGGGTTACGGAGACACTCAGGAAAATTTCAAAGTATCTGAAATGCCTACGAAATGCTGCCCTTTTTTTCCTCGTGGTAAGTAGATGGAACTGACAGAATGTGACTAATACCTATTTTTTTTTTAACATTTATTTTTGAGAGACAGAAAGAGATGGAGTGTGAGCAGGGGAGGGGGACACAGAGAGAGCGAGAGGGAGACACAGGATTTGAAGCAGGATCCAGGCTCCAAGCTGTCAGCACAGAGTCCGATGCGGGGCTTGAGCTCACGAACCATGAGATCATGACCTGAGCCGAAGCTGGATGCTCAACCGACTGAGCCACCCAGGCGCCCCATCTCTTTTTCTGATAAAATAGAAAAAAAACCCAGTGGTGTGTTAGAGCCATCGGCACCACTCCCAAGAGCCAATCACGCCCATTTCTTCCCAACTCAGCGCTATTGGTAACTTGAAATCAGGCATGAGGGGACTATTTGCACTGCAGAAAATGACAAATACTACAAATCAGGTGTCTCCCCACTATCCTTCCTGAGAGCTACTCATTGAAAATTTACCAGCACACCAGTGGGTATACAGAGTGCCACATGTGCCTCTCAGTGAGAGAGGCCACATCTTTGCAATGAAGAACATGTAAAATCAAGATCCCCCAGCTTATATGTGGAGTCTAAAAAACAAAACAAATGGGTGCCCGGGTGGCTCAGTCGGGTAAGTGCCCGATTCTTGATTTCGGCTCAGGTCATGATCTCACTGGTTCATGTGAGTCCTGCCTTGGGCTGTGTGCTGATAGCACAGAGCCTAGTTCTCCCTCTCCCTCTCTCTATGTCCCTTCCCCACTCGCGCTCTCTCTCTCTCTCTCAAGATAAATAAATACACTTAAAAAAATACAAATCAACAGGGGTGCCTCCATGAGTTCGAGCCCCGCGTCGGGCTCTCTGCTGACAGCTCGGAGCCTGGAGCTTGCTTCGGATTCTGTGTCTCCCTCTCTCTCTCTGCCCCTTCCCTGCTCATGCTCTGTCTCTCTCTCTCTCAAAAATAAATAAAAACATATGTTTATTTAAAAACACAAATGTTTTTAAGTGGGGGAGGGCAGAGAGAGAGGGAGACACAGAATCCGAAGCAGGTTCCAGGCTCCAAGCTGTCAGCACAGAGCCTGACGTGGGGGCTCGAACCCACGAACCGTGAGATCATGACCTGAGCCGAAGTCAGACGCTCAACTGACGGAGCCACCCAAAGTTTTTTAAAGTTTCCCTAGCTTCAAATCCTCTAAAATGGAAGCATGCTTGGTTTATTATGTTCCTAAAAAAATAATCAGGAAGTTTGTCCCTCAGGGTCTAAATATGGTGAAAGAACATGGTCACTGAAATTATCCTAACTTGCCATCTCTGCCCTCTGTGAACAAGAAGAGATGAAAACACTCTTCCCCTTGGCCTAGATCCTACCCTCATGGTTGCCTGGCCTATCCACTGAGATACCCTTGTCACAACCAGTCCTTCCATTTTCTTCCCCCATTGGCTAAGGGTGCAACACCAGCTGTGGGGGAAGGTAAACAGGTGACTTCTGGGTGGGCAACCAGACAACAGGTGTTCAAAATATGGGTACAATTTGACCAACAAATTCCATTTCTGGGACGTTACCTTAAAGATACAATCAGTTAGGGGCACCTGGGTAGCTCAGTCAGTTAAGCATCCAACTCTTGATTTCAGCTCAGGTCATGATCTCACGGTTCAGGGGATCGAGCCCCGGGACATGCTCTGTGCTGACAGAGTGGAGCCTACTTGGGATTCTCTCTCTCCTTCTCCCTGCCCCTCCCCCACTCGTGTCACACAGGTTCTTTCTTTCTCTCTCTCAAAATAAACATGTAAAATGAAAAGATACAACCCGTTCTATCGCAAAGACGTACAGAAGTACCGGGCAGTTAACACTCCCAAAGCAAACCTCAACCAATGAGGAATGGAAGTTGGTGAATATATATCCAGCTTCCTGGACCCTCATTGAGACAAGTCTGAGATGCGTTCTACACAATCTCTCAGGGGGTCCCCAGAGGCACTGAGCCTCAATGGTCCTCTGCTCATTAACTGCCCTTTATAGACTTTTCTACCTGTTTCACTTCCCCAGTCCCTCACCATGCTTGTTAGGATCACCTCCAAATTAACTATTTACCTCCAAACACTTGTCCGAGTCAACTTTGGGGGAAGTCCATGCTAATACTGTGTGTGTGTGTGTATGTGTGTTTAAACCCAAACCACTAAGTTATTCATGGGTTCTCATACTGACTTATCTTTCTCCTCACCACACACACACCCAGGAAAAAAATAAGGAGGAAAAAAATGGGGGGGGGGGGCCCTGGGTGGCTCAGTTGGTTAAATGTCTGACTCTTGATCTCGGCTCAGGTCATGATCTCAGGGTTCGTGAGTTCGAGCCCTACGTCAGGCTACTCACTGTCCACCGTGTAGAACCTGCCTGGGATTCTTTCTCCCTCTCTCTCTCTGTCCTTCCCCACTCACACTCTTTCTCTCTCAAAAATAAATAAACTTTAAGAAAAAGAAAAAAAGGAAGGAAGGAAAAAATGAGGGTTATTTTTTAAAGCATTACTCAATACAAACTAGTCTGTAAAGTTTTGTAAAGTTACAGACCAGACCCCACCCATCCCTGAGTGAGGCCCGCCGTGGGCTTAAGGCCAAGCTGGCATTCTTGGTAGACAGATCTTTGGGTTATTGTGCAAACCCAGCATGATTGTGGGGTGCGGGGGCTGTTTGTCTTGGGGGCTGATTGCCTTCAAGAGACAAAACATTGGTAGCCTCAATGCTCATCATCTTGGGTTGATTTCTGTGGCCTAGAAAGGGTCTTTTTGGCTAGGGCCAGCCCACAGTGATCCCTGCAGTCTCTGAAGGCCTGCAGCCCACACAATGGCTAAAATATGGCATGTTATGCCAACTACTCACTTTGAAGTGGGCCAGGCTCCTAACAGGGCCTGGCGATCCAACCTGGCTAATCACTGGGAGGAGGGAAACTGAGGCAGGAGGCAGATACCTGGGTTTGCAGAGGGATAGGTTCAGCCCAGTCCCCAAACACCCCTACCCCAAGCTATCAAGGTGTGCAGCAGGAAGGAGCTACGCTGCCAGGGGGTGGGACACAACCCAGGCTCCCCCTGGGGTGTTGTTCCCTTCCCCTGTGTTGTAAGGATCCCTCCTGCCTGGGAGCTTGTTCTTCAAAGGGTGCTGGACCCAAAGTGGCCACGGTCAAGTGCTCCCACCCCAACGGCCTGTTACAGGGTCTTCCCTTGGAGGAAGGGGAACCATGCCCCACCTCCTTTCCCATCCCTCCATCTCTGCAATGGGGGGACATTTACCTGGGAAGCAACTGTGTGGCTTCCTAGCCAATCAGCAGGTGTAGTGTTTCCTCCCCGCCCCCCTCCTACCCTCCTAGTCCCGGTTTGGTCTCCATGACAACTCCCAAATGTCCCTCAGTACCTGCCCACCCCCCCCGCCCCCCGTGCAGTCAAGTCAATGTCAAAGAGCAGCTACGCCAAAACAGGAAAGGCAGGAGAAAGGTGATTAATTTCTGTCCTTATCACCTAAACAGGTAGGGCTGTCTAAGGGGAAATGTGTTTCACGCCTCCACCTGGTTCGTGAACAAGAGATTACAGTGAGAAAGGTTGGGTTCGTCCAGAAACAGGAACAAGACGCCAGTGAACTAAGTGCATGTGAGCATTCTCAAGAAAGAAAACCTGAGGACACATTTTAAAAGTGAAAAATAATCACTAGCAACTCTTTTTCGGGGTCCACAAGGAAAGCGGGCTAAAGGGATACAAAAAAGAAACATCCTCCCCAAAGAGCAGAGAAGTTGGACAACCTTTATAGCCAACATAGAAAGCAAAGAGCCTTTCGTGAGAGGGAAGGGAACTAAAGCATTAAAAGACACTGCCTGCAACTTGGATCAGCTTTGGAGGAAAGGACTCCCCTAACTCATCTGTGATTTTCAAGCCTTTTCCTCCTCTGTTGGAGACTTTTCCCCTCCTCATGAACAGGGGATAATGACATAAATCCACACAACACTGGATTAGGAATAATTTCGAAGCATCACAGGAAGCACAGGCCATACTCTTAAAATGACGAGAAATAAAAGGAAAACAAGTCTCAAGGATTTCTGCGTTCTTTTCCTAATTTCTTGGAACTCATCTCTGGCCTCTTGAATTTATGCCACAGAGATGCCTCTGAATCCCTTCTCATGTGTGGTTATTGCTAGGTCAATCATCAAGTACAAAGGAGGGCTAGGGGGCACGATTCAGAAGGCTCTCTTCAGAAAGAACAATCAGTACTATTTTTTTTTTTTTTTTTGAAATGCAGGGCTTGAACTCACAATCCTGAGATCAAGACCTGAGCTGAGATCAAGAGCCCAATGCTTAACCAACTAAGCCACCCAGCCCCCTGCCTCTACCCTTAAGAGGCCCCTGACCTTGTCACAGTCATGAGTCGTAAGGACCATGTAGGAGCTGTCAAAAACGTTGGCCTCTCTAAAAAGGGCTAGTTAAGTAAATTTGGGCTGTTCTATCCAAGGAAAACCACTCTCTGATTTTCCAGTATGCTATTTAATACCTTATTACACTTACAGCAGTTGCCTAAGTAGGCATCATAACCTGGATTATATTAGAGAGGGCACCTTGGTCCAGAACACTCTCTTTTGGAGCCTGGATAGGAACAAATCCCAGACAAGACTGTCTCATCCAATGAGGCTCCTTTCGGATGGTATCTTTTTTTTTTTTAATGTTTATTTATTTCTGAGACAGAGAGAGACAGAGCATGAGTGGGGGAGGGCAGAGAGAGAGGGAGACACAGAATCCGAAGCAGGCTCCAGGCTCTGAGCTGTCGGCACAGAGCCCGACACGGGGCTCGAACTCACGAACTGTGAGATCACGACCTGAGCCCAAGTCAGACGCTCAACTGACTGAGCCACCCAGGTGCCCCTGGATGGTATTTAATGTGAAGCGTACTCTCACTCAGAGCTTAGCCTCTAAGCCAATATAGAAGCTCTCTACTCTTGGCATCTTGTCTTCCCTAAGGCTACCAGGTTGTGTAACACGGAGAAAAGCAAGTTCTGAGATCTGGAGTCCCATCCAGTCACTTATGCATCCGCATCCTTACCTAGCAAGTAGTTCCATTAAGTTACCACATGCCCTGGTGACTGGCATGCCCAGCAGCCTTCCTCAACTGATCTCAGGGCCACACATACATCCCACACGTGCAAAGAGGCAGCATCGCAAAAGGGTTAAGAGTCTTGAGCCAGACTACCTGAGTTTAAGTCTCAGCTCCACGCCGGTTCTGAGTAGGCCGGTGAATTTCCTTTTCTGAGCCGTGGTTGTCTCATCTACAAAACAGGGATAAGAGTACCTATCTAAGAACCCTGTTGGGAGAAATGAATGAGTTGATGCATAGAGGTGCCTGAACAGTGCCCGGAGTATAAAAAAATCTTCACAAGTATTAGCTATTACTGCCAGGGAAATCTTCTGAAAGGGGTTTGGGGAGACCTAAATACAAACAAAAAAACAAATGGCAGTTTGGTCACTGACTTCTACCTTACCTTATGCTTGTAAAAGGAAAAGAATGGATTTTTTTTTTAATTTTTTTGTTTCTTTTTGAGAGAGACAGAACGTGAGTGGGGGTGGGATAGAGAGAGAGGGAGACACAGAATCTGAAGCAGGCTCCAGGCTCCAAGCGGTCAGCACAGAGCCCGACACGGGGCTCGAACTCTCAAACCATGAGATCATGACCTGAGCCAAAATCAAGAGTTGGACGCTTAACTGAGTGAGCCACCCATGTGCCCCAATATATAAATTTTTAAAACCATGTGGGGACACCTGGGTGGCTCAGTTGGTTGAGCACCCTACTCCTGACTTTGGCTCAGGTCATGATTCCAGGGCTGTGGGATCAAGCCATGTGTCGGGCTCCGTGCCGAGCATGAAGAGCATGAAGCCTGCTTAAGATTCTGTCCCTCTGCCCTGTTCTTGTGCGCTCATGCTCTAAACTTAAAAATTAAAAAAAAAAAAAAAAGTGTGCAAGTATTTTGTTTAAAGTCAACAATAAAAGACCTAACATGATAGTTACTTTCCTCATGGGGAGAATTGTGTTAAAGCCGGAGAGAAAGCCCAATACGAAGATCGAACTAAAAATAGATTTTATAGGCATAAATGAGGGATATAATGAGTGGCACAGGTTTTCAGAAGAGCAGATTATTTTCAACTGTGGTGGTCAGGAACAAGGTGACACTTTAAGTTGGGTCTTAAAGAAGACTAACTTGCAAATTAAAGAGTGATAATGTAACAACTGCCTCTTTTTTTATTTTTTTAATGTTTATTTTTGAGAGAGAGAGACGGAGTGTGAACGTGGGAGGGGCAGAGAGAGAGGAGACACAGAATCTGAAGCAGGCTCCAGGCTCTGAGTTGTCGGCACAGAGCCCAACATGGGGCTTGAACTCACAAACCGTGAGATTGTGACCTGAGCCGAAGCTGGACACTTAACCGACTGAGCCACCCAAGCGCCCCACAACTGCCTCTTGATTAAAAAAACAACAACCCTAAAAAATAGTAATGCCTCCTCAGAAAAGGCAGAAAGCCCTGCTTTAATCAACAAAGATCTGGTCCCGCGATCCTCAAATCAAACCTGGAGTCAACATACAATGAGCTCATCACAATGGTGAAATCTATCCAAGCTTCTTGAAGGAGTTTTGAGATATAACATGTATATTCATTTTCCCTTTATTCAACACAAGTAAGTCAACCATGAGTAGTTTTAACCACATAAATTTTTTTAACAATATAAACTTGTTCTGAACCAGATTATCTATGATGAGGCCTCTGGAGGTAGGGCAAATGTTTCTCCACAATCCAAACCACTGGCTCCAAAGAAAAGCTTTTGAAAGGACCTTGCTACCTAAGGGGTTATTGAACATTATTTTAAGGGCTCGGTTTCTAATAACAGATACTGTTATGGAGGACTCTTTTCCCTCACCTGGAATTTCTGAAAGGTACTAAAAAATTCATGTATTTCAATGATTATTTCCAGATGTCACCATTCCATCAGAGTATTTTGTCTTACAATTTTCGGAAGAAAAAAATCCTTTTTTTTCTCTATCTTCAGTTGTGCTTTTCAGCTCTGAAACTCAAGCCCTGTTGAACTTGAAGCTGTAGCTAACACTATATAAGCACTTTAAGTAGAAGGATAGGAAAGTCAGTGAGAAGGGAGAGTTCAAAGGAGCCCTTTTAGTGAGGACAGTGTTGCTAGGGGTAGGAATAATTGTATAGTAAGGCAAAGATTCATAGAAAGGTCGCTGAATATACGATCCACCATGAGTCGATTGAACTTGGACACGGCAGTATTCCGGTCAGTACAAGGAGGAGCAATGGGCTCAATTCTGAATTAGAACTCCTTTGCGTGTTGGAACAGCCTATCCCTGGGGCCAGGGGAAAAAAAAATCACTTCCTGGTGACATTAGTCATTTTCAGGTACAGATGAAAATACACACATACACGCACACACAGAAAGTCTGATGGTTGGAGTCTCTTGGGCTACTCCAGGTTTCAGATCAGCGTTTCTTCCTGTGGATTTGTGGTATTCCGGCAGCTAATTCTTTGCAGGAGGAAATGGGAGCATTTTCAGCATTTGGAAAAAAAAAAAAGGATCACAATTATAATAACCCATGAGAGTATGATTCTTTGGTATTTAACAAAGTGAAGTGTCTGGATGACACGTTCAGAGTGATTCTCCACTATGAAGTCTTTGATGCCTAATGAGGGCTGAACTACACCTGAAAGCTCTCCCACATTCATTACACTCACAGGGTTTCTCTCCAGTGTGAATCCTCTGATGTTGAGTAAGATGGGCACTTCTGCTGAAGGCTTTCCCACACTCAGGACAATCAAACGGTTTCTCTCCAGTATGAATCTTCTGATGCTGAGTAAGAGACGAACTCTGGCTGAATGCTTTCCCACAATCTTTACAGGTGTAAGGTTTCTCTCCTGTGTGGATTTTTGTATGTTTTATGAGAGTTGAGCTCTGACTGAAAGCTTTACCACATTCCCTACACGTGTAGGGTTTTTCTCCAGTATGAGTTCTCTGATGGCGAATAAGGGCCGATCGATCACTAAAGGCTTTCCCACAGACATTACAGGTGTAAGGTTTCTCTCCAGTGTGAGTTCTCTGATGTTGATAGAGGTGTGAGCTCTGACTAAAGACCTTGCCACATTCACTACATTCGTAGGGTTTCTCTCCAGTGTGAATAAACTGATGGACGATAAGGGACGAGTTGTGGCTAAAGGCTTTCCCACATTTACTGCATTCATAGGGCTTCTCTCCAGTATGAATAAACTGATGTTCAATACGGGATGAATTGTGACTGAAGGCTTTACCACATTCGTTACATTCAAAAGGTTTCTCTCCAGTATGAATTCGCTGATGTTGAATAAAGTGCGTTATCTTAATAAAAGCCTTCCCACATTCATTACATTCATGGGGCTTCTCTCCAGTATGGATTCTCTGATGTTGAATAAGAGAGGCACTATGATTAAAGGCTCTCCCACATTCATTGCATTCATATGGTTTCTCTCCAGTATGAATTCTCTGATGTACTGTAAGGGCTGAATAATTACCAAAAGCTTTTCTACATTCACTACATTCATAAGGTTTCTCTCTATATTGGGTTCTCTGATGCTGAATAAAAGGTGCATTCTGAATTAAGGCTCTTTCATGCGCATTATATTCCTTCCCACCATGAACACTCTGACGATGTTTGGTAAGGTACGAGTCCCAGATATAGCCTTTCCTATCTTCATAAGACTTCTCTCCAATATTGGTTTTCTCATGTTCAGTGTGGTGTATGCCATGGCCAAAGGTCTTCCCATACTGATTACATTCCAAATTTTTTTCTCCACTATGAGCTATACAATGTTGCACATATACTGAGCGATCACTGAGTAGTTTACTACATTCATTACACTGAAGAGCTTTCTCATTTGTGCTATCTTTCTGATGTCTTGCTAATTTTGAATTCTGTTTAAAGATCTTTCCCTGAGCATCACATATATATGGTCTCTCTTCTTTAGGATGTCTTGATTGTGTAACAAAGTCTGACTTTGGACTAACACGTCTGCCAGATTCAATACATTTGGGGTTACTCTCAGCTACAGAAGTTCTTTTCTTGAAGATAACCATTGCTTCTTTCCAGAGTCTATCTTGAGCATCCTCTTTGAACTCTGTATATCCCCAGGCTTCTTTCAAACTTGCATCAGCCTCTGTGTTTCTCTCCATACTTATCCCCTGGTAGGATTCTTCTTCAGAAAATACATTCTTTGGGCTTAATTTTCTGGTCTCCAAATCTGCAGGGGAAAAGTAAAAATGTTCCCTGTACTAGAAGAAGGAAATGGCTACAGCAGGAATGAGGTAATAATTGCATAAATACTATTGGTCACGAATATAAGTCTAGTAGTCAAAAAATATTTACGGTGGGCACTTGGTTGGCTCAGTCGGTTAAGCGTCCGACTTCAGCTCAGGCCGTGATCTCAAGGTTGGTGAATTCAAGCCAAGCCCCGTGTCGGACTCTGTGCTAACAGTTCAGAGCCTGGAGCCTGATCCAGATTCTATGTCTCCTTCTCTCTCTGCCCTGCCCCCACTCACGCTGTCTCCCTCTCTCTCTCAAAACTAAACATTTTTTTTAATTTATAAAATTATGAATTTTATTTATAAATAAATAGATAAATAAAATAATTTATTGAATACCTATTATGGGCTAGGACTCAGTGATGAACAAAGACATAGTACCAGCTCTTTTGAGATTTGTAGTCTATTGGGGAAGATAGGTATTAATCAAATAATTTCAAGAATGATGACGCTGTAAAATAATGTGTTATGGAGATTTCAACTGTGAGGTGATCAGTGTAGGAATGATACCTGCCCCTAGCCTCTGAACTGCTAGAATCTTCCCTTGCTTTTGCTACTATCACCACCAGCAGTCCCCAAGCCCCTCATCTGGAGTTCACTACAGCTAGGGTCATTCTTCAGTGCTACATCTTCTGTTCCCACTGGTCTAGTTCCACAGTAACCCTCTTTGATGATGTCTGAGCTTGCTATCAGATTCAGTAAGATCATTTCCCATATTGTCCTTTGCTACCATGAATGTTACCATTTGCCAGAGATCTCCTTTAGCTCCCACTTTTTTCCTTCTCTCTGGGCCTCCAAAAATACACACACACAATCAAAAACAAAGAGAGTCAAAGCTCAGGAGAACGCAGAAATTTTAGGAGGATCAGGGATTAGGCTTACTACTGGTACTAGTTCAGCTTCCTTATAAACTACACATGACATACATTTTAATTGTAAAATTGGGACTTCGTCATTGGGGATCTTGTAAGTACTTGTTCTACCTTACTAAGGGTCGAACAGAGCATACGTTTTGCAAGCTGGACCATTTTCAAAGTAATCTTGTATGTGGCTTATATAATGTAGGAAAATGAAACTTAAAAGAAAGCAATGGAAGTTAAGCAGGGGACAAGAACAGTAGCAGGGGGACTAATCCACTATCAGATTAGCTGAAAAGAAGGAATGACCTATTAAGTCCAATGGACATTCTTCAGGTCTTCTTCTATTGATCTCATAACGCTATGAGCACCTCCTCTCCTTGAAATGTTCTTTTCTGTTGGCTTCAGTGACAAAGTCTGACCTGGTTTCCTCCTACTCTGGCCACCCTGTCTTAGTATCCTTTTTAGATTTTCTTTCCTTCATTTACATTGATAAAATTTGTATGGCATATCTTTACTGCCATCACCCATTATTAAAAATTATTACCATTTTATTATTTTGATACCATCTTCCTCTTGTGTTTATTTTTGAAAAATTACACAAGTGATATAGATATATACATAGACAGACAGATAGCAGATACTTAAATGTGTATGTTCATTGGGCTTCTAGGTTCTCTTTCAACTTTTCATGCTCTCTTTCTCTATTTCATATTTCATCCACTCCCGCGACTTCAATTACCATCTATTATTCTCAGATGGTTCTCAAATCTGTACAACCAGTTATGATCTCTTTCCTTCACCAAAATCCATTTGACATCTCTTTCTTATATTTATCTACTTTCCAGACACTCCTATTTAGGCCAGAGTTTCTCAACTGCAGCACTACCGGCATTTTGGCAAGACAAATCTTTGTGTGAGAGGTTGTCTTGTGCATTATAGGATATTTAGAAGCATCTTTGGCCTCTACTCACTAGATGCCCATAGCACCCTCCCAGTCTTCAGACATGTCACCTGGAGGCAAAACTGCCAGTCTTTCAGAACTACTGGTGTAGACCTACCATTGACTCTTCAAACAACTCAAAATAAACAGAACTTATCTTCCACGCCCATCCCCAAACTTGCCATTTCTCATGCGTTTTCCATCTCAGGGAAAAGAACTTCCGTCCACCTACATCACCAAGCCAGAAACCTGGAAATCATCTTTGTCTGTGTCTCCCTCACCTCCCACATATACTCAGCAAATTCTATCAATTTTACAACCTTAAAATTGGATGTAAGATCACATTCCTTAAACTTACATTCAAACTCCTTCATACCCTTCATACTTTTTAGGAAGGACAAAAACCAGGCGCAATGAAAACAAAGTAAATGAAGGAGAGACTCCAGCAACTAGACAGAAAAGGGAATGACCTCATACAATGCCTGGAGTGAGGCACAACAGTGATCTCTGCATCGAGTGTCAGGGCTATAACTTTAAGGAGGAAGTACATCATTCTTTGAGTCTGGGAAGAAGTAGAGTTAGGCTAACAAGACTCTGATCATGTCCAAATGAAGATGAGACTTGAGGAGGCCTCAACATTTTCTATAGGCCAGAGAATTTGAGGAAGAACCCCTAACTCATATTTCAAATGAGCTGTCTGCCTCGTTTCCACTTACGTGTGCAGCTGCCTCTTAGTACCTCTCCCTCCTGCATCCATGGATTTACTGCTTGTTCCAACTGGGAGATGATATCAGGTTTAGAAAATGGAAATCCTACTCAAGGAAAAGACACGGAATGTGATGATCGGTTTCAAAGACCGAGGACCACCCCATTTTCAACGCTACTCTTGCATTTCTAAGGGCAGAAAACAAAATAACTAATTGCCAAAAGCAATTAAATATTTTCAACCAAAGTGGGGTGAGAAACAGTTTAAGGATCCGCTCTGGACACTGGAGAGAAAAGTTAACCAAAGCCTCCTTTGTGATCTTCCCCTAACAGGAGCAAGGGAATCTTTAGAAAGCAAGGGCATCCCAAAAGGCCTACCTGAGGTGAGGACCCAACCTTACCCAAGGAGACCAGGTTCCTGTAGTTCTCCAGCATCACATCCCTGTACAAGACTCTCTGCACAGGGTCTAGTTCTCTCCATTCTTCCTCAGTGAAGTTCACAGACACATCGTTGAATGACACAAAGTCTTGAAACACCGGCAAGTGGTTCTGAAGGGATGGATGAATAAGGCAGAATTAGGGGAGACTGAGGGAAATGGAGAGGAAATGGATCCAACCATGTTCACAGTGTCAAAAGCATACTGACTTGTAGGTTACGGAGTCTTAAAATGTATATACCCTTTTGACATGCCAATCGTATAACTAGAAATCAATTATAGGGGCGCCTGGGTGGCTCAGTCGGTTGGGCGTCCGACTTCGGCTCAGGGCATGATCTCACAGCTTGTGGGTTCGAGCCCCACATCGGGCTCTGTGCTGACAGCTCGGAGCCTGCCTCAGATTCTGTGTCTTCCTCTCTCTCTGCCCCTAACCCACTCGCATTCTGTCTCTGTCTCTCTCAAAAATAAATAAACATGAAAAAAAAAAAAAGAAATCTATTATAATAAGATGGTCAGAGACATGACAAAAGGGTTATAAACAGATTCTTATCTATTTATAACTTACGATAGCACAATAGTTCTAAATAACCTAAATGTCTGAGGAGAGTGGCAGAAACTGCTAACTACACTTCCCCTCCTCACCTTTCTAGGTAGACAAACGTTCCCAATCTCCTTTGCAGTTAGATGGGGCCATGTGACTGAGTTCAAGACAAGAGAACGCACCACATGCAGGCCTGACTCATACATTCCTCCATGCTGTTCTCCCCTTCTGGCTGGCCAGTATGGTGATGAACCCAAAAGTGAATTTGGGAGCCATGTGGTAGAGATATCAGAGCTTCAGACAGCTCAAGGCCCTGAATGGCCACACTATCAACCCACTGACCCAGTCATGGTTGATGAAAGAAACTGATGAGAGAAACAAGAACAAGAAAGAAACTTCTATCTTACCGCAGCCCTTATACATTTGGGGTCTATTGCTGACACCAGTTAGAAGTTAGCCAATCCTAATTAATTCAGAAACTAGCACCTTGAAACGGAAAGTATCATAACAAAAACCTCAAATATACCAGGGCATTGGCTGACATTAAGGCAGCGAGTTTCAAAGAAATGGGTATTTAAGGCTGGAATGATGTAGACTCTTGACACACACTGGCAAAGTAATTAAGAGCCATGAAAGCAACACCAAAAGTTCACTGAGCCTGTAGCTCTGGGGGAAGAAGTAGGAAAGAGCCAGAATGCTAGTTTGTGCAGGAGGCTTCTGGATGTATTGGGCAAAGAAAACAAAGACTTGCGCCCTGGAAGGAATTTACTGACTTTCAAGCTAAAATAAAATGGAGTCCCAAAATTGGGGGCTTCACATGGTTGGAAAAGCAAACTGTTTCTACACCTCATACAAGAGGAAGTAAATCTCAGAAATGCTTTGAGCGACAAAGGCCCATTAAAACTTCTCAGCTAAACAAAGTAACTTAACCCAATAAAAAAGATTGAGTTAAGGATAGGGTGTTCCCATTCAAGCCTATTGTTCAGCAAGCCTTAAGGTTATCTTCATTAAGAAAGAGACACAGTAGGGGCACTTGGGTGGCTCAGCTGGTTAAGGGTCTGACTTCGGCTCAGGTCATGAGGTCATGAGGTCATGATCTCCCCGCCCAAGACTTCAAGCCCTGTGTTGGGCTCTGTGCTGAGAGCTCAGAGTCTGGAGCCTGCTTTGGATTCTGTGTCTCCCTCTCTCTATATTTCTTTCTTTCTTTCTTTCTTTCTTTCTTTCTTTCTTTCTTTCTTCCTTTCTCTCTCTCTCTCTCTCTCTCCCCCTCCCCTGCTCATCCTCTGTCTCTCAAAAATAAATAAAAACATTAAAAAAAAATTTTTTTTAAAAAGAGACACAGTAAGCAAGAAACAGAAGTATACCAAGCTTGAGAATTAAATCTAGGAAAGAACTTTGGGTGTGATTATTAGTACATGGCAAACAGATCAGAAGCTTCTTAAGTTCTTTAAGTTTTTGTATCCATGATTTCAATGGACTTCCTTTCTTCCTGTCTCAGAGGAAGCAGTACGTCTCCTCAGTTCTAAGCTGCTTATGTCACTGACTCCCCAAATATTTCTTCTCAAAAATCTACTCATCCTTCAGGCCCCATTTCAAATCTCACTGCTTCTATTAGCCGGGGGCTCCTTAATTAAAAGGGCTTAAAAGTGCCGACTGAATGAATAAAGCCTTCCCCAATCTCTCGTAGCCAGACACACTTGCTCACTCTCCTCTGAAATCATCCATTTTCCCTAAAGCACTTGGAGGAGGCTCTCCATAAATTTACTCATCTGTGCCACACAGATTTGTGTTCATGTCTTTTTACCCCACAGAGAACATTCTAAGCAGGTGGATACCATAGATATTTCATGGGTCTTTGCTGATCTAAGCCAAATGCCTCAAAGGGACAAAAGGAGGCCTGACTCTCACCCAACCGTGCTCCCAGACCTCTCCCTCCCCATGCCCTCTATTGCCAACTGATGGGAGAGACCACGTCGGCGGTCCATCCCACCCTCTTGATTCTATCTTTTAAAACTACTGATGCGGACAAGGCTGACGAGCTTCATGTGAAGAGAGAGAAACTTATTTGCTTCAGGAATTAAAATGAAGTTTCAGGGAGGACAGGAAAACCCCCGACTCACCTGAGACGTTGCTGCCCCAACAGCAGCCATATTCTCCTCAAGAGACCTCTTTTAGAAAAGGGCAGAGTCCCAAGATGGCAGAACTGGAAGGAAAGTATGAAAAAGTAATACAGTTTATTTTTTTAACTTTACTCATTTATTTTGAGGGCGGGGGTGGGGGGGAGTAGAGAGAGAGAATCCCAATCCCAAGCAGGCTCCGCACTGACAGTGAAGAGCCGGACAAGGGACTCGAACCCACGGACCAGGAGATCATGACCGGGGCCGAAACCAAGAGTCAGACGCTTAATGGACTGAGCCACCCAAGTGCCCCAGGATCCCATTTATTAACATGTATCTCAGACCTGTTATTTTGGAAATAGCCTCTTCTGACAAAAAGTACCTCTGACCTTGGCCTGTCACATGGTTTGAAGGATTCCCGCAGACATCCACATTATGAGGCTTCCCAGATAACCTTAGAGAGTAGACTGAACATGAACTTAGGGAGCGGTATGATCATTAACTGGGTTCAGGACATACCTGAGCCTGTTCCCTGAGAATGAGGATCCCTGTGACACACACCACAAAAAGCACACACTGTTAGGCTTGGCAGGAAGCTAGCTTACAGATCTCCTGCCTCCTGTATTCATAAACAGAGAAACTTTCCAACTTCACAGAACAAGAAAAAGGGGCCACAGAGGAAAAGGGCAACGGTACCCAACCTGGCGGTCAAGGGCACCGGAAGCATCAGCTACCAGATCGTGAGTGTTCCAGGCCCCCACCAAGTCTACAGCCATCCTAGGTTCGTTCCATCGCACAGGTGACCCACTGACTCGTCGTCCGTCACCTCAGCCTCCCCTGCATCCCAAGCACCCAACGTAGTATACCAGACGGCAACAGGCCCAAAGTGTTGGGAACGAATTAAGGATCCCCTAACTTCTTTGTCGGACCCCATGCCCATCAAGCACCGTCCTGGTCGCGATTGCCTTCCCCATTTTGATTTTTTGCCTACTGGGAGAAAACCAATAATACTAACTTTGAGCACTTCTTTGAGCTTGTCTCTGGATGGGACGGTTACACACCTATTTATTTTACTCCATATATAATTCGGTTGTCCTAATACTCTACAGTTTATTATTCAACTCTCACCCTCCACCACCACCAAAAAGGAATACGTAAAGCCCCTTGTGGATTTGTTTGGGGAAGAAATAGGAATTTCAAGCCCTTATCAAGAACAGTTTAGGGGCGCCTGGGTGGCGCAGTCGGTTAAGCGTCCGACTTCCGCCAGGTCACGATCTTGCGGTCCGTGAGTTCGAGCCCCGCATCGGGCTCTGGGCTGATGGCTCGGAGCCTGGAGCCTGTTTCCGATTCTGTGTCTCCCTCTCTCTCTGCCCCTTCCCCATTCATGCTCTGTCTCTCTCTTGTCCCAAAAATAAATAAACGTTGGAAAAAAAAAAAAACAGTTTAGAGTTTCATGATTTAAAAAAAAAAAAGTATGCCCGCCCCTAAATGTTTTCTCACTAGAACACTGCCTCTGGAGGCCGCTTGCCAGCTTTAAATCCTGGGCTCTGCACGGCTACAGGCAGGTTTCTTTGTGCTTCAGTTTCCTCATGTGAGAAATGGGAATAATAATAGTATCCGCTGCGAAGCATTGTGCATTAACGTATATAAAGGGTTCAAATCAGTAAGCATTCAGTAAAGGTCATTTGTCAGTTAATTCTTATTACTATTTTCTGCATATCACCACTAACCAAAATTTTATGGGATTTTCTTTCTAGCCTTTGTTTTATGAAAACAGAAGGCATAAGCAATGTATTTGGTCATACCCCAAACCCCGACTTCCCCACAAGATGCCTGTCCCCTCCCTGTGTTGAACACTGAAAGATAGGGTAGAGACAGGAACCGGTAAGTTTCAGGGCCTTGAGGGGCACCTGGGTGGCTCCAGGGGGTTAGGCGTCCGACTTCGGCTCAGGTCGTGATCCCACAGTTCGTGAATTCAAGCCCCACGTCGGGTTCTGTGCTGACAGCTCGGAGCCTGGGGTCTGCTCTGGATTCTGTGTCTCCCTCTCTCTGCCCCTCCCTCGCTTGCACTCTTCTCTCTCTCTATTTCTCAAAAATAAATAAACATTAAAAAAAAAAAAAAGTTTCAGGGCCTTGAGAAACCAGAGGGGTTGCAGGCAGGATGTCTGAGAAAACCAGACCACAGATAGACCATGGAATCCCCTTCTAACCTGGGCCATCCCTTTGTATCTCCCTCCTTAAGAGAGAATACTTCAGAGAGTCTGAAAGAGTCCTACCAGAGTGGGCAATGGGCCCTGCAGACACAAGCACCTGAGCTCCCCCAAGTGCTAGAATGCCAAATCAATTCATCAGCCTCTCCCTGCCCATTTCCTTCTCTCCATCCAAGGAGTCTGGCACGCCCCCTTGTCCTCCTTCGGAGAGGCATCTGGTATAACAGAAAGAGGATGGAGGGTGAGAGGTCTTACCCTTTGGAGCTTCAGGTAAAAAGGGAATGATGTTAGTAAAATTACTACTACTCACGGCACTCACCATGGACCCGACGCTTTCCATAAATCACTTGTTACAAATGGGGAAGTTGATGACGCGTGTCAAACCTGCCCACACACATTTTACAAGGCTACTGTAAAGACAAACCAAAATGAGGTTATGTGCGCACACTGAAGGTGCCCAGCTAACAGCAGAAGCCTGTCTCCCTTGTAGATCTTACCTCTGTTTTGGGGTTTGCGGATCTGCTGCTCCAGAACCACAGCCTCCACACCACCATCTCCGTAGAGTGACCTCACCCAAATCCTCCATGCGTCCTCCTAGGGATTTACCAACATTCTCCCAGAAACTCTGGCAAGAGATTCTGGACTGAATTCTTCTTTTTCATGCTCTGAGACCCCCCTCGTCACAGTAATCAGGGAGTCTGAAGTAGTCTATTTTGAGCGAAGACTAAAGCCAAGAATTCAGCCGTCACTCAGGCTTCAGGAAGCCCTATTCACAGGAGAGTCTCAATGTAACCTTTACCCCAGGGCCCTGCAGAGACAGACACCCAGGAACATAGATCATCACAGACAAGTGAAGATACCGTTACCAACATGCCTTTAGGACACACAAGTGCAGGCCATGATGGCAAGTGGTCCACTGGGAGTGAAGGCACCCGGGTTCTCATTTCTACTATGTACCAGCTGGCTCGGTGACCCAGAGCAAGTAACTTTTCCTCCCTGGGTTTCTGTTTCTTTTTATGTACAAGTGGGAAGGGAGGGAGATACCTACTATTAATAATGGCTACTACTGATCCAGTCCTTACTTAGTGCCTGGCGCTGTCTCAACTGTCCCACATCACATTTCCATCTAACCTTCACAATCACCACTTAAAAGGTAGGAACAGTAAACTTCACTTGACGGATACGACACGGGGGATGCAACGTTCGGTATGCTTACGGTTCCATCAGTATGCAATAACCGCTTTCTCGAGCTGTAGACACACAGATCCCTTACGTTCACAGCGTCTCACGTCAACATTGAGTCTACGCAATGGTTCCACCACGCCGTGGGTTGCAAAAGCACAAAGGCAGGCGCGCGTTGGTCTCCGACCTGGGAGCACGAAGAGCCTTGGGCCCTACCTGCCTCGCCTTCCAGCCAAGCGCTTCAGGCTATGCGGGCGCGCAGCCCATTTCCCAACAAAGGACCTGAGGTATCCCAGACCTTAAGCACACGTACACACAAAAGCCAGAGCAGAGGGGCAGGGTCGAGATGGCCGAGCCCAGACAGACGGCACCCCGACTCCAGAAGAAGGGATTATGGTCAGGTCAGCAGGCCCTGGGAGAACCCCAGTGGGACGCGGTGAGACCCCCCCCCCACGCCTGACAACCCACTGCTGGACACACACACCCCCGTCCAGCGTCTGCTCCTCCCCGGTCCAGACACCGAGCAGGTCACTTTAAGGGAGCACAGCTAGGACAGAGTTGGCGGCGAGCAAAGCCCGTGCAGACAAAGGAGCCGGAAGCGGAAGTGTGCGCGGAGGCTTCTGGGAAATGTAGTCCCTCCCTGCCCCGCGCGGGGACACCCTGCCTCGGCCGTGGCCTCCCCGGTTCTCGCGTGTTCTGCGCTCAGAGACAAGCCGTCGCACGGCCCTAAGAAGGGAGGTTAACGTTGGCGGCCCCGGGAAAAGTGGACAGGAACCATTGGGGGCGTCTACTAAGCCATCTATGACTGTCGAGAGTATTTGGGGGCGGGTCGGGGTGCATCCAAAGAGCAGAGGTCTCGTCCGGTGGGGTGGTCCCTTTGGTCACTTGTCATAGAATGAGTGGAGCTGCAGCCCTGCTTCAGAAAACCCGACACAGCAGTCCCACGCGTGCGGTTCCGCGTCATTACCGGAATCCGGGCGGATACCCTGTGCTCTCACATTCTGTGGCCAGATCTTCGGTGGTTCCGACGCTCCCACATCCTCAGCCCCGAGCACGCGGTCGTTTGACGGCCTTTAGGGTTCCTGTCACCCAAGTGTAGTATTCTGATACGTGGAGAAGTGGGACCCTCCCCGGGCGAGGAACAAATCTAACGTGCAAGGCAAGGCTGTTCTCAGCACCATGACGTTTACATGTCCCTGTCCAGAGATGTGCAGCATTGTCCCCGTTAGTTCCTGTTTGCTAGCCACTTTCATAGGCATGACAGTCCTCTGGATCCCTTGGTTGATTGATTTGATATGTATACGGATTCAGTTAATTTAGTTTCTTGGGGGTAAATTCTACAGCCAACCTCTCCATGATAGGCCCATCAGAATGTGCTTCTACTCGGTTCTACTGGGACAAGACTGAAGCTGGTTGAGCTGTTGGTGTCTTCGTTGTCACTTCCAGAAGCAGAAGGTGCTGAGAAGGTGAATACTCCAACTTCTAGAACAAACCCGCAGGCTTACCATGGCCTTTACCACCCACCCCGCTTCCGTAGAGGAGAATCTCTATGCAAATACAGCCTATTCGGTCTTCATAGCTATGCCCTGGATCCTGTCTTTCTAAGCTCTTTTCTACCCAGAATACAGTGGGAATCCACAAAAATCCTACTGTAAAAAAAGCAAACCATGACATACTTGTGCTGGGATTTCAGAAGAAATGCTGAGGCCTCTGTTATTTTGGGGGAGGGGTGTTTTTTAATGTTGGTTTACTTTGAGAGAAAGACAGGGAGAGAGCAGGGAAGGGGCAGAGAGAGAGAGAGAGAGGGAGAAAGAGAGAATCCCAAGCAGGCTCAGCGCTGTCAGCACAGAGCCGGACGTGGGGCTCAAACCCATGAACCGTGAGATCATGACCTGTGCCAAAACCAAGAGTCAGATGTTTTACCAACTGAGCTACCCAGGCACCCCTACAATTTGGGATTCAGTAGGGAGATCCCACAGAACATTCTACCAGCTGGACTCTCCCATCCCCACACTATCTCCACCCCCAAATCCCAAAGCCCCCGGTTGTCTAATGGTCCGTTTTAAATGTGTGAGCTGATGGATGCAACAAGAATGGAAAATTGTTGAAAATTGTTGGCAGTGGATGACAGATAAATGAGGGCTTATTAAGCTATTGCCTCAACTTTCGTGTGTTTGAAATTTCCATAAATTTTAACAGTATAAATTAAGTTAAAAAATAAAGCAGGTTTGATCATATCTCTCCTATACTCAGAGAATTTTTAGTTGGCTTCCCATTGCAGAATAAAATCCAAAGTTCATACTACTAAGGGTTCTTGTAATCAGTTTAGTGCCACACCACCAGCATTTTTAGAGAGTGATATAGAACACAAAAGAAGAAAAACACTAGAGTGCATTACATGTAGTAAGAATATGTCTTGTTCGATGCAGTGTTCTGTGTATGTGCGTATTTGATTATGATGGTGTGTGTGTGTGTGTGTGTGTGTGTGTTCTGTGGGTCATATCAATAAAGTTTCAAATTATTGCTGTAGCGATCCAATCTCCAACCTCAAAGCCTGCGTGGGGGAGGGGCAGAGAGAGAGAATCCCAAGTAGGCTCCCTGCCACCAGCACAGAGCCCAACTCAGGGCTGGAACTCACAAACTTTGAGCTCATGACCTGAGCTGAAATCAAGTCGGTCGCTCAACCAACTGAGCCACCCAGGTGCCCCCGCCCCCGCCTTTATACTTTCTTAATAATACTTATCTCTACTTGACATACATTTATGGTTATCTGCTTACTACCTTCCTCTCTCCTCTCCAAAGGGAAGCTCCTCTGTTTTGACCAATGTTGTATCTGAAGTAGACACTTAAGAAATATCTGTATTGTCCTGGGCATTCTTTATTAGGTTGACACCTAGGTATTTTTGTTGAGCTTGTGACCGGCGTCGTACAACATTGGCCCCTTCCACCATGTGAGGACACAGCAAGAAGTCCACAGTCTGCAGCCTGGAAGAGGACTGTCACCAGAACTCAACCACACCAGCACCCTGATCATGAACTTTCAGCCTCCAGAACCGTGAGAAATCAATTTCTATTGTCCGTAAGTGACCTGTTGTATCCTGTTACAGCAAAACAGGCTAAGACATGTTTTTTTTATTCTTAGAATTTGAGAAGTAGGCATTATATCAAACATTTAAAAATGATACTTGGTGGCGGCAGGGGGAGGCACAGTGCACCTGGGTGGTTCATTCGGTTAAGCGTCCGACTTTGGCTCAGGTCATGATCTCACAGTTTGTGGGTTCAAGCCCCATGTTGGGCTCTGTGCTGACAGCTCAGAGCCTGGAGCCTGCTTCAAATTCTGTGTCTCCCTCTCACCCACTAGTGCTCTCTCTCTCTCTCTCTCTGTCTTTCAAAAATAAATGTTAAAAAAATTCTTTTAAATGATATTTGGGAGTGCCTGGGTGGTTCAGTCAGTTAAACATCTGACTCTTGATTTCAGCTCAGGTCGTGATCTCACGGTCATGAAATCAAGCCCCATGTTGGGCTCCACACTGGGCATGGAGGCTGCTGAAGATTCTCTCTCTTCCTCTCCCTCTCAAAAAGTATAAATGAAGTATACATTAAGTTAAAAAATAAAGCAGGTTTGATCATCTCTCTCCGATACTCGGAGAATTTTTAGTTGGCTTCCCATTGCAGAATAAAATCCAGAGTTCATACCACTAAGGGTTCTTGTAATCAGTTTAGTGCCACCCCACCAGCCTTTTTAGAGAGTGATATAGAACACAAAAAAAGAAAAACACTAGAGTGCATTACATGTAGTAAGAATCTGTCCTGTTCTCTCCCTTCTCAAAAAGAAAAATATTTCAAATATGGTCATGGTACGAATATTATTAAGAAAATATAATATATTTTAATACAGCTACACAAAAATCATTACATAAATTATAGAGCCCTGGGCAGCAGCTTTTAGTATTTTCCCAAAGGGAAGTATTGTATTTCATTGTAGATTATTTTTGTGTTCTACAGAGCACCTGTGCATACACACTCCAGGAGGAAAAACAATCCGTATTGCAAGTTGCAACTAGCATAGCATGGAATTGTTTTTTTTTAATTTTCACTGGTAGTTTACAGCCAAAAATCATTTCATTAGGAACAACATACAGAGTCTTGAGTAAGACCATCTTCATCATCCTGAGTTCTATTTTACAAAAGAAATCTATCTGGAAGAAATATAGTGACGTATAGTAGCTTATGGTTTACTTATTTCCCAGATAGGAAAAGAAGAAAGAAATTAATACTTAATGGCTGCTTTCCAAGTGCTCAGTTCACCATGCTTTATATGTATATTATCTCATTGCTTTATATATATATATATGTATATATGTATATATACATATATATATATATATAATCTTATTTACTCTAAGAAGAATGTTCCTTTTTTTGTTAAGTTTTATTTATTTGAATAATCTCTACACCCTATATGGGGCTCAAACTTACAACCCTGAGATCAAGAGTCACATGCTCTTCCAACCAAGCCAGCTGGGTGCCCCAGAATGTTCCCATTTTAAAGATGGGGCTGAGGTACCTGAATGGCTCAGTCAGTTAAGTGCCTAATTTGGCTCAGGTCAAGATCTCACGGTTTGTGGATTCGAGCCGGTATCGGGCTCCGTGCTGACAGCTCAGAGCCTGGAGCCTGCTTCGGATTCTGTGTCTCCCTCTCTCTCTGCCCCTTCCCCACTAGTACTCTGTCTCTCTTTCTCTCAAAAATAAATAAACATTACAAAATTTTAAAAAACAAAGATAGGAAATATTTCCTTTTTTTTTTTAATGTTTATTTTTGAGAGAGAGAGCACAAGCAAGGGAGGGGCAGAGGAACAGGGGGACAGGGGATCTGAAGCTGGCTCCATGCTATAAGACAGCCCATTATGGGGCTCAGACTCCAGAACCATGAGATCATGAAATCAAGAGTCAGACACTTAACTGAGCCACCCAGGGGCCCCTCATCATCTCCTTTTAAAGACAAAAAAGTGGAGGCTCAGGGAGTTACAGTAAATAGTCCAAAGTCACACCAGTGGAAAAAGACATTCAAGCCAAGAACCAGGTACCATTTAATCCACAAATCCTGTGATATGTTCACTATGTTCTGCCTAATTGAGAAGAGATTATCATTTTCTGATGAAGATATAATTATATAGACTATTAAAATATCAAAGCACTTGGTCTGGTTGAGCGAGAGCTCATGTAGAGTCCCCTTCAGCTGCCTCCCAGAGACTATTTTTTGGAATAGAGGCACTACTGAGTGTTTAAGAGCCGGGGTTGTAGAATCTGAAAGCTTGCATTTGAATGTGGGCCGCTACCATTAATAAATCTTTCTACGTCTGGGTTTTCTCATCTGTAAGATGGAGATAATAGCATCCAACTTAGGAGTTTGTTATTAGGAACGAATGCAATAATACAGAGTTCTTAGCATGATTCCTGGCGTGTAAAAAATGTTCAGTAAATATTAGCTAAATTGATTTTTGTAGGAAATTTTATTTTCCAACAGTAAAGGGAAGGAAAAAGCTTTGGGAAGAGAGGAACCTGAATAAAATGCAGTGGGATAGAATGGTCCCTGGGATTTAGTGATTAGATGGTAAAGGCCAGCAGTCAAAATGCTGTTATGGAGCACCTGGGTGGCTTAATCAGTTAGGCATCTGACTCTTAATTTCAGGGCAGGTGAAGATTTCACAGGCGTGAGATCAAGCCCTGCATCAGGCTCTGTGCTGGCAGGGAGCCTGCTTGGGACTCTCTCTCTCTCTCTCTCTCTCTCTCTCTCTCTCTCTCTCTCCCTCCCCCTTCCCAGCTTATGCTCATGCACTCTCTTTCTCTCTCAAAATAAATATATATGGGGGGAAAAAAAGATTTCTCTATCTTAAAAAAAAAAGACAACCTGTCTTGTTGAGAGGCTTTATATAAAATCAATCAGTAGGAGAACCCCTCCACATCCAGCTGACCGGCAAAAGAAAAAGCCATCCTTCCCCACCTCTTCGTGAACTTAGTACCTTCTAAACACTGTGAAGATTGGCAACTTGGGAGTACCAAGAGGTAGAATAGTAGAATAGTCCGTGGTTTTCTTTACTACTGCCAATAATGAGTCTCATTCAACATTTGAGCAGGCCGTGAATGTTCTCCAGGGGAGCCAGAGCATGAACAGGAGAATGAGGTGAACCCCCAAGTCTGATTTATGCCCGTGTAGCTTCTAGAACCTCACTGTGCACTCCCAGAGATGCCTGGGGTGACCTTGAAGGAGGGAATACAAGAACAGAAGGCAAGAGCAGCAATTCGGGATTATCAATTGTAACATGGTATAATAGCATATCTTCATGGTGTAAGATCTGACACTTTTGGTAGATTTTAATATTTATATTATATACACACATAGGTTTATATAGATGGATATATTGGCATCATGATCTCTTCTGCAAATTCATTAATTAGCCCCCCCCCACCAAATAAATGTAATATAAATGTATAATGTGTTGGGAAAGCGAATTTTGTAGAGCAAAGATTTATCTAAATGACAGAACCCCTGACTTCCACAAATTATCTTTAGGTTGTTAGAAAATAGGAGAAAAAAGAACTCCCTTTAAAAAAAATTTTTTTTAATGTTTTTATTTATTTTTGCGACAGAGAGAGACAGAGCAGGGGAGGGACAGAGACAGAGGGAGACACAGAATCGGAAGCAGGCTCCAGGCTCTGAGCTGTCAGCACAGAGCCCGATGCAGGGCTTGAACCCACAGACTGTGAGATCATGACCTGAGCCGAAGTCAGATGCTTAACCGACTGAGCCACCCAGGCGCCCCAAGAACTCCCTTTTAAAAGCTTATGATATAAATATGACACATGCACATGAATGCATACTGCTTCAAATAATAGTAAAACATGCCCGTGTACCTACTACCCAGCTTGACATTCTGTGACCGGTATGTTACTTTCTGTGACAGTTGGTGTAGAGGAATGTTACTGGTATCAGTAAACCAACTGAATCTAGAAACTTGGCTCACCGATTTTTTACGGTTTTAAGGATTTGTTGCTTCTTTCAGGTTTTCTCTGTAGATATTCGTATCCTACTACATCATCCGCAAAGAACTAAATAAAATACATATGAACCCATTTAACCCTCACCTGTATAACTCATTTATCTTCACAACCATCAGGGAAATAGGTATTACTTATTGTCCTCACTTTACAAAAAGAGAAATGAGGTATAGAGAGGTTAAGTAACGTGCCTGAGGTCAGACAGTATGCAGCAGAGTCAAGATTTTAAATTTAAAACTTGGCAGTCTGGCTCTAGGGTCTGTGATTTAAACTTCTATGTATATAAGTAATTGCCATTCAAATTTTGTCTCTTCCAGCATCCTAACCAGCCCCTCCTCCCTTCCCCCCTCCTTCCTATACTGGAGAGTACTGTACTCCCTCTTCTGTATTTAACATCAACAGTGCTAACATTCTCGTCTCATTCCCTCCCAGGCTGAAGGGACTACTCCTAAGCACCTGTGTTAAATTCACGTTTGCTCTGGGCTTTTGGTAAATAGATTTTACCAAGTTAAGGAAGTTTATCTGACTTTTTAACCTAATCATTTATAGATAATGAACTTCACCAAATGAAGTTTCAGCTTCTGTTGATTTCATCATTTTATTTAATCATGTAATCATTTTATTCTTATCCTTTAGAGTCCATTAATGTAGCAAATTGCATAGCTAGATTTCCTGATGTTAAACTCTATTTGATCATGATACCAGCTAAATTCAGTTGCCTTAAGATACTATAGATATGGGGGTTTTGCACCTATATCGAAAAGCTGAATTAGTTTATAATTTTTGTGTTCCACATAGTGTCCTTATCCATTTTAAGAACGAAGATGATCCTGAGTCACTAAAACAAATGCAGCAGCTTTGTCTCTTTGTTTTCCTGTTTTTAGAACATCTTGTACAAGATAGAGATTTGTTCCTTGAAAGTTGGGTAGAATTTGCAGTATGGTCTCTTATTTCAATTTCTTTTATGGTAATTGATTTCCTAAAGTTTCCAATTTAATTGTGTACCGATATTTTTTCATTTTATATTTTCCTAAATTTATCTACTTTATGTTTTCAAATGTATCATTTAATAATTTCTGTTGTGTCTCTATTTCTGCTGCATATATCATCTGTCTGCTTTCTTTTTTATTCCTTTTTTTAAAGTTTGTTTTTTTGTTTAGAGAGACAGAGCATGTGCACAAAACCGGGGGAGGGGCAGAGAGAGAATCCCAAGCAGGCTCCACATTGTCAGCTCTGAGCCCCTACACAGGGCTCAATCTCACAATGAGATCATGACTCAGCTGAAATAGAGCTGGACGTTTAACAGATTGAACCACCCAGGCACCCCCGCTTTCCTTTTTTAGATTCATCGTTCTCTCTGGAGATTTGTGTAACTTATTAATGTATTCACCAAACCAGTTTTAGGGTTTTTTTTTATTAATTAATTGTTTGTAAGTAATCGCTACAGCCAACATGGGGCCATAATTCACAACCATGAGATCAAGAGTTGTACACTCTTTGAACTGAGTCAGGTAGGCACCCTACCAGCTTTAGGTTTTGATAATTTTTACTACTGGTTTTGGGGTCTAGTAGTTCATTTATTTTAGCTCTTTATTATTTCTATATTTCTTATTTCTTTGGCTTAATCCATCCTTCTTTTTAGCTCCTTGAACACACTCCTTAGCCCACTTGTTTCTAATTTTTCTAAAATGTGTTTCAAATTATATGTGTATCTCTGGGGGTTCCTGACTGACTCAGTTGGTAGAGCTTGCAACTCTTGGTCTCGGGTTTGTGAGTTCAAACCCCACGTTGGGTGTAGAGATTACTTTAAAAAAATCTCTAAAAAAATTATATGTGTCTCCTTTGAAGTATCCTTCTAGTTATGTCCTCCAATATTTGAATGAAAATTTTCAGTGTGATTCAGTTCTATGTATTTCTTTATTTTTTTTCATTATTTTCTCTTTAACCCAAAATTTATTAGTAGTGTATTTTATTTTGCTCTTAACATTCAGAAGTAGAGAATTTTTAGCTCCCTTTTCAATTTTTATTTCTATTTTATCACATACAAAGAAGATAGATCTGTGCTATCCAATATGATAGCCAACAGCCACATGTGGGTACGGAGAACTTAAAATGTGCTTAATCTAAATTGAGGCGTGCTCTCAGCATACAATACACAACAGATTTAGAAGCCTTAGGACAAAAATGTGAAGTGTCTTATTAATAAGTTTGATACTGATTAAAAGTTAAATATATTGGATATGTTGAATTATTTAAAAAAATTTTTTTATTTATGTTTTGAGAGAGAGAGCGTAAGTGGGGAAAGGGCAGAGAGAGAGGGGGACAGATGATCCAAAGCAGGCTCTGCACTGACAGGCGGACAGTAGCGAGCCCAATGTGGGGCATGAATTCATGAACCGCGAGACCATGACCTGAGTTGAAGTCGGATGCTCAACCCACTGAGCCACCCAGGTGCCCCTGGATATATTGAATTAAATAAGTATATTTATTTAATGCATTTTGCCTCTTAAAAAAAACCTTAAAAAATATGACTATTAGAAAACTTTCAATTACATATGTCTCTTGCATTCTATTTCAATTATCTATAATATATGTAATAACATAGATATCTGATACTCATTTTGTTTATTTATTTATTTTGAATTTTTTTTTTTTTTAAGGAGACTCCACACCCAGCATGGAGCCCAAATCAGGGCTTGAACTCATGAGTCTGAGATCAAAACCTGAGTTGAGATCAAGAGTCAGGTGCTTGGGGCAGCTGGGTGGCTCAGTTGGTTAAGCATCTGACTCTTGGTTTTGGCTCAGGTCATGATCTCACGGTTTCATGAGTTTGAACCCCGCATCCGGCTCCATGCTGATGGTGCAGAGCCTGCTTGGGATTCTCTCTCTCTCTGCCCCTCCCCCACTCACGCTATCTCTGTCTCTCTCAAAACAAATAAACTTAAAAATGTATATATTAAAAAAAAAAAAAGAGCCAGATGCTTAACTGACTGAGCCACCCAGGCATCCCTGATACCTAATTTAATTGAGGCATCTTCTGTATTTGAGCACATAGTCAGTTTTTCTGAATAATGCATGTATGCTAGAATAGAATGTGTATCTGTTTGTTGCATGACAAGTTGCTGTAAATCTATTATCTTGGGCTTCTTAATCCTGTTATTAAAACTTCTATAGCTCTCCTTCCTCTTGTCTGCTTGGTGTATAATTTCTCAGGGGTTATGTAAAACTTTCCTACTACCATTACTGATTTTTCTGTCAGTCATTCTATCTACTTGATCTCTCATTCATTTTTTATAAGTATATAATGGGTTCAGACAAGAGGATACGTAGACTGATTTCTCCCTGATCCTTCCTGCTGAGTTCATTATAAGTGCCAGAAATAACAAACGAGAGCTCTGATAGGTAGAAAGAGGAGGGTGGACTGGGTAGAGAGACAGACCTCAGGACTAGAGGAACCCCACGGTGGCAGAGCAACTCACAACCCAAACCTAGCATGAGAAGGTGGCCCAGGTAGGCTCATTCTTCTCCCAGATCAAATAGAGGCCCTACCTACAATACCAGAGGAGCCTGATAGCACTGGAGGGGGAACTTATTGGAAGGCCCACTGACCGTAAGAACCAGGGAAAGCATTCTCTTTCCCTACGAGCCTGACTCTCCTCACCCATCCAGAACACCAGCTGTATGGGGAGCACCTGCAAGTGGGGAGGGGGGAGGCCTGTCACAATCACACAGCCAGGAAGCCTCTTTGTCCCTTGGACCTGAAACTCCCCTCCCCCGCCTAGAGCTGAAGTAGGAGGGCAGTGTCACTTAGAAGAAATGGCACTGACAAGGGGGATCCCACCACTACAACTGATTGAGAAGCTTCCATGTTCCCCCAAGCCTGAGACCCCTCTCATGCACAGAGAGAAAACAGGCTTTAATCTGCTGCACATACTGGGGGATCTGACCAAGACAATCAGCTGGCCCAGAAAGCACTCTCTGACCCAGCCACCCCTGGGAATCTCCACCTCCACACCCAACACACATCCACACTCACATCTGGAGACACCAGGTGATTGGACCACCAGGGGAATGCCACCACATGAAGGGCCCAAACTAGGAAGCACTCTTTTCCCCCGTGAGCTGGAGACCCATTTCCCCACCTTAGCCCAGCCTGCGGAAGCTCTTTCTACCCACTCGGGCAGGACCAGCAAGGACCAGTGGGAGCCCCAGCCAGATCCGATAAACCAAGCAGACCAAAATAGTCTCACAAAGGCTCTGAATGTTAAATGCTTATTGAAATCACAGCCCACAAAAGTAGGCCAAGACTTGTATGCTAAACCTACACAGGGTGACAGCGGTCTAAAACAGAAGATTTAAATAGGACCCAGAGTCTCCTAACGTAATTGACAGAATATCCAGGAATCAATACAAAACCACTCATCATACCAAGAACCAGGACAATCACAACCTGAAGGAGAAGAGACAGTTGACAATGTCAGCACTGAGAAGAATCAGATGTTTGATCCATCCAACAGGGATTTAAAGGAGCCATCATTTGAAAAAAATATTTCAGTAAGAATTTACAAATTCTCTCAAAACAAATTTAAAAATTTTAAATCGTAGCAAAGAAAAGAAGCTATACAGAAACAAATGAACATTATAAAACTAAAAAATACAAATACTGAAATAAAAACCTCACTGGATAGGCTCAATAGTAGAGTGGAGATGACAGATAATAGGATCTATGAACTTAGGTACAGATCAATAGAATGAACTCAATCTGAAAAACAGAAAAATACACTGAAAAAAAAAAATGAACAGAGCCTCAGGGACCTGTTGGGACAATGACAAAAGATTAAGCAATGTTAACATGAGTCCCAAAAGAAGAGGAAAGACAGAGTGAAGCTGAAACAGAGTATTTAAGGAAATAATGGCAGATAAGTTCCAAAACTTGGTAAAAGACATAAATTTACAGATTCAAGGAGCTGAACAAATCCCGAATAAATAAACATAAATAAATCTTGAACAAGACACATCATAATTAGAATTCTGCAAACTAAATGCACAGAAGAAATCTTGAAAGCAGCAGAGAAATGTCACATTACCTATAGGGGCACACCACTGAATGACAGCAGGTTTCTCATATTTGAAACCATAAAAGCCAGAAGGAAATGGTACATTTTCAAGTGTGTCAATTTGAAGGGAAAGAATTGCCGACCATGAATTGAATACCCAAAGAAACTATCCTTCAGGAATGAAGAGGCATTCCAGACATTCTCAGATGAATGGTAACAATGAGAATTTGTCACTTAGCAGACCTACCCTTAAAGAATGGCTAAGAGAATTTCTAACAACAACAACAACAACAACAACAACAAAAGACATGATAAAGGAAGGACTCACGGAGCATCAGAAAAGAAGAAAGAACAATGGAAAGAGTAGAAATATAGGCCAATACAATAGATTATACTTCTCATGAGCTTTATAAGTATATAAGGTCCCTCTTTTGTCCATTATGTTGTTTTTATCTTGAGTCTAATTTTATTAATAATAACATTTTATCTGGGTATTCTTTTAGTTCTTTGCCTGGTATATCCTTTGCCATCACTTTGTTTTTAATACTTCTCGTTGTTTAGTTTCCAGTGTATCTTTTGTAAAAAATATATTGCTGCATCTTGGGGTTCATGTTAGTTTTTTGTTTGTTTTTAATTCAGAGATTCTCTGCCTTTTGATGGATGGGTGTGACTCATTTACATTTATTGTGATAAATTCTATAATAAGTCTTATTCAATGTTTTCCCTTGATCATACTTTATTGTTGTTTCTTGTTTTCCTCTTGTCTGGGTTTCCATTAAACAATCAATTATTTTCTTCTGGTTTGAATGTTACATCTACTTTTACTCTCATGGTACTTGTACCTAACTTATTAAAACTCACACCTATGTTTTTCCCCCGATTCCATCCATTTATTAAGCTTGTGAATATGTGTATTCTCCCTGTAATCAAGACAAGTAACTTAATTACCTCACTTTTGCATTTCTACTTCCCACCCTCATCCCCAATGGTATTAAAATTTTAGTACTGGATCGTTGGGTACACGTAGTTGGTGTCACCCTGTCTTAGTACCTCTGTTCCTTCGTTAAGATGATGATAAACTCTTTACTAAATTCTTTCCAAGATGATGATAAACTCTTGGCTAATTATTTCTCTTTATTTATATCTTGAAGCATCTTCTTGAATTTTTTCTCCTTGCAGAAATACTTCGTCCAAGAATATTTCCAAGGTCTTGTATGCATAAGAGCGTCTTTATTTTGCCTCAGTTACATGGTACTTAACTAAAATTCTAAGTTTTATCTTTTCCAATTTGAAAACACCATTACACTTTCTTCTGCAGTCAGTACTACGATTGAACAATCAGATTTATTTTTGCGATTATTATTTAGTGAAGGGCCACACAATTCCAGGTGCTGTTTTTGACATTGGGGATTTAGCATTGAACCTTGTTTTGTAGGTGATCTGTTTTGTTTCTGGGAGTTTTTAGTTTCTTGTTATTTATTGTGGAAGAGATAATCAAGAGTGACTGCCAGTTGAGCTGTGAGTTAGACCCAAACAATGGGAGGCTCCTTGCCCCATCCCTTGTCCTTGGAAATATATATTCTGCCCACCGTTGCCACAGTAAGGGTCATTTTGGGGATGCAGCCTTTAGAGAGTAATGTGTTATTGAGACCATGTGGACTGAATATGTGACTGAACCCAGTTAAGGCCTCTTTATAAACTTTAAAGATTCTGGTGGGTGGGTGCAGAGATAAACTTATCTTGCAGCACTCAAGACAAGCTGGTATATAATTTCCTTTGCTTATTAAAATTGCTGCTTATTGGGGCACCTGGGTGGTTGTCGGTTAAGCATCCAACTCTTGATTTCTGCTTTATATGTTATAAATTGTTCAGTTTAATTTGTTTTTATAGCAATAAAATTCTTCAGATATCTCCCCCCCCCCCCCCCGTGGGCCCAACAGGTTATAAGCCGATAATAATAGGGAGGGAAGAGAACCAAGCCCTGGAGTGTTTCCTTTATCCTCTTCAACTTACCAGGAAGGGCACAAGCTGTAGATCATATGTTTGTCTGTGGAGATGGCAAGGGGCACTTAGGGGGATTTGAGTTATTTTTAAAGCAGAGAATCTATTGCGGTAACATTTGGGCAAGGTCACTCCCCATATACTACCCTCTCCCTAACAGATTACCTTTTCCCTCAGAGGACCTATCTCTACCTCTTTTTTTTACAATAATCAGCTGGCTCACTGTGTGTGTGTGTGTGTGTGTGTGTGTGTGTGTCGGGGTGGGAGAAAGCTGAATAAAATCCTTTGAGGTGAATATACTTGCATCTATCAGTATCCACTCTTCTCCCAGCTCAGCTCTAAGGCTACCCTGTGAAATGGTGAAGGAGTAGGCAAGGAATTACCCAGCTCAATGTGAGAGTAGATGGAAAGGACCAGAAAAAACAAAAAACAAAAAACAAAAAAAACTAAAAAGCAGCCCCACTCCCTATAGCACCTACCTGCAGTCTCCTTTTGACATCTGTCTTCCACTGCTGCTGCCATTCTGTCCCCATCTACACACACACACCCCCCCCAGGACCAGCCGTAGCCATTAGTGTTCCAGAGGGTTTCCAATCAATTTTTCAGTAGTCCCTCAATCCAACAACCTCCCCCCTGCCACAGGATATCCAGGTTGGGTTTGGGTAAAGGAGCTAGACATTTAAGTTAGGATGCTGTATTAGTTAGCTTTTCTTTGCATGACATTGCTATACATTTAGTGGCTCAAAACAGCATGCATTTATCATCTCATACTGTCTTCAGGTGAGGTCTGAGCACAGCTTAACTGGGTCCTCAGCAGCCAGCTATTAAGCTGTCAGCCAGGGCTAGGTTCTCGTGTGAAGACTATCCTAGAAATGATCCACTTCCAAGCACCAGGGGGTTGTTGGCAGCGTTTGGGTTCTTGCTGGCCACCCACAGTTCCTTGTCATGTGGGTCCCCCCCCAACACCAACCCTTTTTATATCAAAGCCAGCAAGGAGTCTCCTAGCAAGAAGCATTAGAATCACGTGACCTTTGTCGTGTGCAATTGTTTAACAGTGAGTCACCGGTCCTACCCACACTCAAGACGGATTACACAAGGGTGTGAATGATGGGAGCTACGCCGGATAACGGGGGCCAGAGAAGGGGTGCCTTCTTGTGGGGACTAAAAATCATTTTTCCCCAAAGTTTTTGAAAACCATTTCAAAAGATTTTGGCAGTAAAGTAACGTTATATTCTTGCTTTAGAATGATCCCTGACCAGAAAGTGAGAATACACTGGTGGGAAAGAAAACTTGACTTAGGGACTTGGAGATAGACCGTGAAAAAGAAGAGTTGAGCATATTCTGGTTCTGGCTTTTGCAGAGGGGTTTGTGGGCAAACGACGAATGAAAGTCATTCGTCGAGATGAGGAAAGGCAGTTTAGAGGTTTTAGAGTTTGGTTAGTTAGAGGTTAGTGAAAGAATACAATAAAAGACTAACCACTCTCCCTTGGGCAAACAACCTCTTTTGATAAATTTCAATTAATTGTTATGGCTGCAAAGAATCTGCTGCTCCCACTTGTTGAAACTGGCCGAGTCTTTTCAACTCATCTATCTCACAGAAGTCAGTGTTCTGCATCACAAGCCGTCTATGGATGCAACGAACAGCGGTTTGGGGATACAACCCGCTGTTCCCCAAAATACACCTTTCACATTGTTTGAAGGCAAAGGGGGAGTTTGGGAGGACAAAAATACGGGGAAAGCCACATGCCCTCATATAATCTGACAGCTGAGTCGTCAGGGTTGAAGTCCTCAGCGGCCCTAAGCACTGCGCGGCGCTCCCACGAGGAGACAAAGAGCGGGTACCCGCCGACACGGCTCAGCCTCTCGGCGTCCGCGCTCTCCCCGGGGTGAATCCGACACGAGCGTTGCGGCCCGATACTCTCGCGAGAGGAAAGGAGACCACAGCTCCTTCGAGTCTCCCAGCCGCGCCACGTGTGCTCCCACCTACTGAGAAAAGGAGTCTGGCAGCGCCCAGAGGCTTCTGGGATTCGTAGTTCCGGGGCTGGCTGAGGCCTGCCAGCCTTGCCCCGCTCCTTCTTACGCATGCGCGACTCCGAGCTGGCCCAAGAAGTTCGTAGCCTTTGTCAGGCCCGGGATGGGAGGTGAGTTGGACGCTCGCCTGCCGCTCTTCTCCGCCCAGCCTAGATGGTGGCCCCTGGGGCATCCTTTCGTGCCGAGTCGGGGCTGGAGTGCGCGTTTGTGGAAGGGGCCTCGAGGGAGGACCATGAGCCCCATCCCTTCGCGCTCCGGCCCGAATCCCTCCCGCGGTGCCGCCTCCCCGGGACGCGGGTGCGAGCGCGGTGCAGGCGGGGGCGCGACGGGCGGGGCGCGGGGCAGTCGCTGGGCTTCGGGGAGAGGCCGGAGCGCGGCGGGGTTTGTCTGCGCGCCTGCTACCTTGGCTGGACCCGTGCGGCCGCTCGGTGCCCCCAGGGACAGCTGCGAGCTGCAGGGACAGGCACCTGGCACCCAGCCTCAGGGATGCTCTCCCCGGGTTTCCAGGTTCCAGCCTCGCGGCACCGAGCCAGGCTCGAGAGTGAGGAAGAAACCCGACCCGACCAGATCGAAACCTTTCAGCGGAGCCCCCCGAGGGAAGGCAGGAGGGAGGACGACGAGGCCACGGAGGCTTCTCACTGTTCGGCCCGGAGAAGTCTGAACTGGCGGGGGAGATCGGAACCGGGAGCAGGTGGTGATCATGGAGACCGACGTGCACGAGAAGAGAGGTGAGAGTTTCAGAAGTATTGAACTTGTGTTGTGGAAGGGCCAAATTCCTTCCTCCTGAAGGGAAATCAGTTGGCCTCACAGGAGGTGGCTCTTGGTTGAGAGTGCTGTCCGTCTCCTTTGTCTGGGGGACGGATGGCCTCTTTGAGTGAGCAGGGAGGGCTTGGTGTGGGATCCATCCCCCTTTCCTCTCCAGCTGGGCGCACAATGGACCCTTCAAAGCCACCCCCAAAGTCTGAGCGGAATGTTAGCTTCTAAGGCGTGAACATAGCCTCGATTACTTTTTCACCCACCTTCTTCTTCCCAGATGATTATGCCATCCTAGCCTCAATCATCGGTCTGAGAACTTAGCTTTTTGCTTGGCAAAAGTATTTCCCATACCTTTTATGCCTTTTTGTCTGGACAACAGCCCTATGATTTCAAAAAGCAAGTGATTTTTGTGTTATACAGGAGAAAACAGGCCTAGAAGTCCGTGACTGACTTCCAGGACTACTAGAACAGTCTTTGTTGAAGCTTGGCTTCCTACATCAGAATTACATGCCCGGGTGCTTGTTAGATTTCTAGATCGCACCGCAGACTCAACTAACGATAATTATTTGGAGATGGGATACAGCAGTCTGCGGTTTTCAAGTAAGCTTGCAGGATGCTTTTTGAAAACCGGTTGAGTCTGTTTTTCTGATAGGGACGTTCGGCTCAGGGATCAAACGGACTTATTTTGCTTCCGAGATCAGAGAGTGCCATCTTCCAGAATGTGTTATAATTGTAGCAATGCTTCTGGATGTTGGCCGTGACGCTGGGATCCTGGGTTGTTTGGGGCTCCCTTCTGTTACGGTGCTGGTAGGGAGCTTCATTCGTATGGTGGGGGTGGGGGGGGGAATTTGGCTGATCGGAGTCACAAGATGGATCCAGGCCCTATCATCACTGCTTTCTTGCCCTTAGCTCTGTCTTCCCATGATGCTCCCCTTTCCCAAGAGCGGAGCACAGAAGAGGGGGAAGTGGCAGCTCTACGACTCACAGCTAGATCCCAGGTGAGTGGGAGTCCCTCCCGATTATTGAAAACGCTGCCTAAAAAAAAAAAAAAAAAGAAAAGAAAAGGCCGCCTGATTTCTCAGAGTACACACGTACCCCCTTGTTTTTAGGGTGGGCTTTCGTTGTCCGCTAGAGCTCAAGTAGAGAGCTGGGTTCCAGTTCTAAGAGACTGCTTGGGTATCTAATGCACTCCATAGAAAATGTCTTCGACTTACCCCGGGTACCCTCTCCAGCTAGTATTTATTGTCATTCAACAGGCATAGGAGGAGCATTGTCCTTCTTGGACTGTTTATGCTCTTTCTGTGCTTGGTAACTTAGGGAACTTATTTTATTTTATTTTTTTAATTTTTTTTTTTAAGGTTTTATTTATTTTTGAGACAGAGAGAGACAGAGCATGAACGGGGGAGGGGCAGAGAGAGAGGGAGACACAGAATCGGAAGCAGGCTCCAGGCTCTGAGCCATCAGCCCAGAGCCCGACACGGGGCTCGAACTCACAGACCAGACCGTGAGATCGTGACCTGAGCTGAAGTCGACACTTAACCTACTGAGCCACCCAGGCGCCCCGGGAACCTATTTTATTTTTAAACGTTTATTTATATCTGAGAGAGAGAGAGAGACAAAGTGTGAGTGGGGTAGGGGCAGAGAGAGAGAGAGGGAGACAGAGAATCCGAAACAGGCTCCAGGCTCTGAGCTGACAGCACAGAGCCCCACCGTGAGATCATGACCTGAGTCAAGGTCGGTTGCTCAACGGACTGAGCCACCCAGGCACCCCCTGAAGGCTTAATTTATTTTTTTTTTAATTTTTTTTTTAATTTTTTTTTTAACATTTTATTTATTTTTGAGACAGAGAGAGACAGAGCATGAACGGGGGAGGGGCAGAGAGAGAGGGAGACACAGAATCGGAAGCAGGCTCCAGGCTCTGAGCCATCAGCCCAGAGCCCGACGCGGGGCTCGAACTCACGGACCGTGAGATCGTGACCTGAGCTGAAGTTGGCTGCTTAACCAACTGAGCCACCCAGGCACCCCTAATTTTTTTAACGTTTATTTATTTTTGAGACAGAGACAGAGCATGAACAGGGGAGGGTCAGAGAGAGAGGGAGACACAGAATCTGAAACAGGCTCCAGGCTCTGAGCCGTCAGCACAGAGCTCCACGCAGGGCTCGAACTCACGGACCGCGAGATCGTGACCTGAGCCGAAGTCGGACGCTTAACCGACTGAGCCACCCAGGCGCCCCTGAAGGCTTAATTTAAAGAATTAGAATCCAGCCCTCCAAATTGATGAATGTTGAAGTATTTTAGAGGTGAAGTGTTACGTCTGCAGCTTACTTCCCGATCCACCCCCCTTCCCGAGGGAAAATACTAAGAATTGTTGAATTCGAGTGGTGGTTGGACTGTGTGGGCAAACAGTGTATTAGTCTCTTAACTATTTGTATTTTGAAAAGTTGGGGAGAAGACAGAGCTCCCCATGATGTGTGTGGTATACCTCAATTAGCCTTTCTCTTTGCTGCTATAATCCGAAGCGAAAAAGTAGACACTGGCACATTCGTACTGTTTGAAAAGTGACTTCTCAGGATCCTTTTTTTTTTCTTTAAGTTTTTTATTTATCTAAGCAGTCTCTACACCAAACATGGGTCTCGAAGTTGCTACCCCAAGATCAAGAGTCACACGCTCTTCGGGCTGAGCACCCCTTCTCACGATCCTTCTGTATACTTGCTTGTCTCCCTTGGTTTCTCCACTGCCTTACATGAATCTCAAAGCGTGTATTAGTCAAGAAGTTTTAAGATGCAGCTCATGAAAACTCAAAACTGGCTTAAGCAAAAAGAGTTATTGACTAACATAAGTGAAACATCCAAGCGTGGTATGGAGTTCAAACAGTATTATTAGAACTTACTCTATCCATTTCAGTGACCTTTTTTTCCCTCTCTCATTGGGTTTTGCTGTCAAGCAGACTTTTTTTTCCTAGTGCTGGCTCCTAACATATTTAGGCTTACATCTTCCCATGTTGAAGACCAGAGGAAAAAAAGGCATTTTCTCTCCTACTTGTTCCAACAAGTCCTGGAATTAACTCTTTAATGGGCACTAGGCACATTCTGGCACCATTATTGGCCAGATCTGATGGTAATTTTCCAATTGGTTAGACCTAGGGGATATACCTGCACACACCCTTATAAATATATGTCCCACCCATGAGTCAGGGATGGAATTAATACCACCTGAACTATACTAAAAGTAGCCAAGCATAGCAGCCAGAGGAAAATCGGGGTATAGGTACCAAGGGAAAGGTGAGCGCTTTATATATTTCAACACTTTGATAATGGATTCAGGATTGTTATCGCTTCCGGGTGTATTAAACCTTTTATGGAATTTTTTTTTTTTAAATGTCTTTTGCAATGCATTAGATTTTGCTTGATGCCAACTTTGCAACTTTCTTACTAGAATTTTCCTGGGCTATTTTTTGTCTTTAACTTACTAGATTTCTTAAAACATTAAAGTTTTAATTCTTGCTCGCTGTAACCAGGTGAACAGCACAGACATTTATAAAGATAAAGGTAATATTACTTCCTCCCATTCAGTCCCCCACTTCTCCCTACTGAGGATAACAGTGTGATGTATATTTCACTTCCCTCTCATCCCAACTTTGGATTTTTTTTTTTTTTTTTTGAGAGCGCTTTCTGTAAAGAGGATGTGACATTTAAAAAAAACAAAAACAAAAAAACCCCACCTTTTTATGAGGTAAATTAAGTAATTTATATTAATTACTTGTTATGTTTCAGATTTTTACCACGTGATTTTTATAATTCTGTTTGCTATGCTTTGTTCTTTTGTATTGTTTCCTGCCTTTTGTGCAATAGTTGGCATTTTTCTGGGTTATTTTTTTCTTTTAATCTGGAAATTAATTCCCATCGAGTGTCATTTCAGCTATAGATATGCAGATTATAGGACCAAGTTCATTTTACTCATAATATCTTGTCTGTTTAGTGGCTACTTAATGATTTTTTTATATTTCATTTTATTTTTCAAGGACAATTGTTGTGTTTTTTTTTTTAATTCTTGTTATTTAAATCTCAGATCATTTCCACTTTGGAAATGTTATTTTGAAATAATTTTAGACTTAAGGAAATGTTGTAAATAAGAGTTTTCATATACTCTCCATTCAGATTCTCTGAAAGTTAACATTTATCTCACTTATAATAATTCATTACAGCTTTTATATACTTGGTGTTATATAAACTTAATCCTATGATATTTACGTTTATAAGTTATATCTGTGCCTTCAGTTTGTTGCTGGTAGTTTCCAATTTAATGCTTTTTGCCTTGAATTCCATGCCTACCTGGATTTGGTGCCTTTTGCCAATCTTTTCATTCCATAACTTCTTCCTTTGCAAGTTTTGCATTTCAATTCATCTTCTGATTGGCTAGGTTAATTCTTTGAGTTTTTATTGAGGACTCACCAGGAGAATTATGCAGACATGCATCATTTTTCCTCTGCTCTTTTTTTGTTTACTTTGCCAAATTGCATTGTTGACTCACTGGTTCATGTTTCAGCTCTTCATTTCCCAGAAGAACTGTGGTCTCAACGGAAAAACCACAGTCTGTCTTCTTTCGGTTCTCATATTGAATCCAGGACATAGGTGATACCCAGTGACTTTGGAGTATTCCGAATTTGAATACATGACAAGGCTTGTCATTTATCACAACCATTCCCCTCATGCATGTATTTTACACATCTACTCTAGGGCCATCAGAAATTGGGGGGGTGAAATTGAGTCTGTTGAGTGAAAGATGTGAACAAAAGTATGTTTGTGTCTTAGGCATCAGTGACATTCAAGGATGTGGCCATGGACTTTACCCCAGAGGAGTGGGGGAAGCTGGATCCTGCCCAAAGGGAGGTGATGCTGGAGAACTATAGGAACCTGGTGTCGCTTTGTAAGGATGGGTTCTCATTGTGACTCGAATCTGCTTTGGGGACGTCATTACTTTATTGAAAGTGAAATAGCTTAACAAAGCATTCACTTTTGCATTCAGAAATCATGAAGTATTGATCCCTTTGGGCCCAGAGAAAATCTATTTCTGCCCTTGGTTCTTGGTAAAATGTCTGTGCTTGTTTTACATCAAAATTCTTTGGATTCAAATGACAGAAACCTATTTCACACTAACTTAAAGGGCATAAGAATGTTGGTTCAGGAAATTATAAATATTGTCAGATATCTCCTTTATTTTGTTTTAATCACGTGGCTTGGCTTTGCCCTATATTAGCTTTATTCTCAGGCTCTCCCCATGCGGCAAAGATGGCCATCGGCAGCTCTAAGGTGGCATAAGTCTCTCAGAGAAATTACTCTCTGGCCAGTGTGGATCTTACGCTCACTTCCGTGAAGGGTGTGTGGGTGTGGGAATGTGCGAATGGGTACTCCCACACGTATGTGTTCTTTCGGGGGTAGAAGGAACTATGTTATCTTCTCCCAGTGATATTTACACATGAATATTCAGAAGTTCTATTTGTATCAGTAATTTGTTGCCATCATTTTCTAATTTAGTACTTTTTGCCTTGAATTAATTTTATGCTTGTGTAATAAATTCCCTAAGAAAGTGGGTTCTGATAAATGAAGAAGGAAGAAAGGGGAAAACTATTAAAAAGGAGACAAAAACTCTAGTCGCCACAGAGCACAACTCTTTGGTGCTGCCACTGAGGTCCCACTTTCTCTACCTCTTCCCTAAGCTAAGGACTCACCTGCAGTGTCTCTCTGGAACTTCCTCAATAGAAAAATAAAGAGAAATTGTCTTCTTCCTTTTTAAGTAAGCGCTACACCCAACGCGGGGCTTGAACTCATGACCCTCAGATCAAGAGTCATGTGCTCTCCCCACTGAGCCAGCCAGCCAGGTGCCCTGAGAAATTCTCTTCTTTTTGACCGGCAGATACATTTGCCTTTTCCAGTGCATGTAAACTCCTTACCAGACCCAGACTCTTGCTGCAGATATTTTGAGTTCCATTCAAGGTCCATCCTCCCTTATCTCTGATCTTCTTTTAATATCCTATCTTTGTAGATCAAGGGGTTGGGACTGTGCTCTAGAATAGACCTTTGTGCCCATCACAAATAGTTAAGTCCTGTTTCTTTTTGTTGTTGTCCTGTCCTTTCCTTTCCTTTCCTTTCCTTTCCTTTCCTTTCCTTTCCTGCCTCCCTCCCTCCCTCCCTCCCTCCCTCCCTCCCTTCCTTCCTTCCTTCCTCTCGTTCTCTCTCTCTTTCCTTCTGTGAGCAGGGCTTCCAGTTTCCAAATCTGAGAACTACAGTTTGGAGAGCGGAAAAGAACCACTGATGCTTGAGAGAAAAGCCCCCAAAAGCAGCTATTCAGGTGAGTCAGATGCATGGGAGTCGTCAGAAACAGTAACGCCACAGGACGGCGAAAAAGTGACACTTTTCCGTGCTTAAAAAAGAATACTGGCAATACCTACGCGCTTTTATTTTTTAATATCTTATTTTAAATTATACAGCTTTTTAAATAATATAAAAGTTGAGAAAATAAAATAACACGTGTTCACTGTCAAAACCAGACATATGCCAGTACTTTGCTTCTTTTGCCTTTGTTTATTTTGCAATGCAAAATAAAAATATCATAACTGTACAGTTCTTCGAATTTTCGCAAATGAACACGTTCATGTAACTACTGCCCAGATCAAGAAACAACCTCACCAGCCCGAAGCACCCTTGTCCCTTCATTCCTTCCAAGGGTGACCTTATCCCAACTTCTAACACCATAGAACTTGTTCTTGAACTTCATTTAGACAGAATCCTATTGTATATTCCAATGTCCGGCTTTCTTCACTGAACATGACTGTGAGATACATCCATGTTCTCGCATGTACTTATAGTTCATTGTCTTTGTTGTGCCATCTTTCATTATGTCAATATACCAGTTTATCCGTTCTTTTGAGATGGGCGTGTGGGTAGTTTCTAGGTTGGGGCTAAATGAAGAAGACTGCCCTGTATATTCTTTTACATGTCTTCTGGTGAACCCATGCAGGCATGCCTTGGAGATACTGTGGGTTTGGTTCCAGACCACCAGAGTAAAGCAAGTGTTGCAGTAGAGGAAGTGAAGTGAATTTTGGGGTTTCCCGTTGCATGTAAAAGCTATGTTTATATTACGCTACAGGATACAATAGCATTATGTCTAAAAACCAAACGACACGCATACCTTAATTAAAAAATGTTGTCTAAAACTCCTGTCATATGAGCCTTCAGCAAACCGTAATCACTGATCGCAGATCGCCAAAACAAATACAATACTAATGAGAAAGTTTGAAATACCACAAGAATTACCAAAATGTGACCCAGAGGCACCAAGTGGGCAAATGCCACTGGAAAAATGGCGTTGATGTACTTGTTTGATGCAGGGTTGCTACAAACCTTCCATCTGTAAAAAGCAAAACACAAGGCAGTATCTGCAAAGCACAATTAAGTGGAATGAAACGAGGTATGTCGGTATATGCATTTCTGTTGGACAAACACACAGGGAGAATTGTTGGATCCTGGGGCCGGTATTTTGGTAGATGGCACCAAATAGGCTTCCAAAGTCATTGTCTTAATTATAGTTACCCTCCCACTAGCAGAGGATGTGAGTTGCCCCACATCCTCACCAGCACTTAATATTGTCTGTCTGCTTCATTTTAGCCATTCTTACAGGTGTGTGATATCTTTTTAAGAAGTAAAAAATGGGACAGATTTAAAATCCTTTTATTTGCTCTGTCCCTAGAAGTAACTAGTTGGGGTGAATCATTCTAGTGTGTGTGTGTGCGTGTGTGTGTGTGTAGTTACTCACACATATACATATACACACGTCAAAGAACAATTGTAGGGGTGCCTGGGTGGCTCAGTCAGTTAAGCATCTCAGTCTTGACTTTGGTTTAGGTCACGATCCCAGGGTCATGGGATCCAGCCCCGTGTCAGGCTCTGTTGAGTGTTTCCTCTCTCCTACTCTGTCCCTCTCCCCCACTCACACTCTTTCTCTCTCTCTAAGATAAAAAAAAAAAAATAGTAATAATTATGTGTGCATAGTATTATGTTGTACTTTTTATTTTGTAATCAATTATTTTACAGCTTCACACTGTATTTTGATAGTACCTATGTTAATACATGTGAATTGTGTTCATTTTAACTGCTGTGGAGTAAGTCCATTGTGTAAGTGAACTGAACAGTTTAATTTCTCTGCTGTTACTAAGAGAGTTGCAATGATCATCCTTTTATTGAGTCTTTATATTCGTCTTGAGATTTGGTTTAGGTACGTAACCAGGATAAGATGGACTGAATCTTCAAGTATCACATGTTTGGCTTCGTTAGGAACTGCCAAGGTCCTACCTTCATCCGGGCCAACAGGTGATGCTATCAGATGTAGTAATTTGTGTCAGTCTGATGGGTGTGAAATGAAATTTCATGTTTTTTAATTTATGGTTCTCTGGTTATGAGTTTTAGTAATTCATATGTTTCATTAGCTACTCAGGTTTCCTCTTTTGTAAATTACCTACTTACATTCTTTGCCTTATTTTTTTTTTGAAATTGGGCCATTCACACCTTTTTCTTGATTTGTTGGAGTTCTTTACATATTTTAGATACTAATATATGACAGGTACCGTTACGAATCAGTGAGAAAAAAAATATTGGTTCTTTTTCTCTGCGGCTTATTCTATTTTATGGTGTCTTACGCGTGCAGAATTTTAAAATTTTGATGTTAACAGATTTATCTTTTTTTTTTAAGTTTATTTATTTATTTTGAGGGAGGGGTGCAGAGAGTGAGGGAGAGAAAGGGAATCCCAAGCAGGCTCCACGCTGTCAGCACGGAGCCAGCCGTGGAGCTCGAACTCACAAACCACGAGATCGTAACCTAAGCCGAAATCAAGCCTCAGGCACTTAACCAACTGAGCCACCCAGGTGCCCTGTCTTTTATTTTTTTTTAATATACTTTATGCTTTTTCTGAGTTGTCTTCTTATTCCAGCGCCAGGAAGATAATCTATACTTTATTCTAAAATGTTCAAGTTTTATCTTGCAGGTAGATACTCGGGGTTTGCATACTGTGTGAAATAGGAACTACTTTTCTCTTTTTCCATGTTTAAAACTGATAATTCAGCATCTTTTTATTGAAAAATCTATATTTTGTCACAGATTTGTAACCCTAACTCTGGTAAACTCTGGTCCCATATATACTTGGGTCTGTTTCTAGGCTCTCTGGTCTTACTTACCTGTCCATGCTGCAATAATATGTTCTAATTATCACAATAGTTATTTTAATTATACTTGATAGTGTGTATATCTCCAAAAAGAAATCTTGTCTTAATATCCTTTTTTAAATCCTCTTATTCTTTGGAATACTGAGAGTTCTAAAATCTTCCCCTGTGATTATAGATTCATCTTTTCCCCATGTCGGCATGTCACTTTTTGAGCCTTGCTTGTTTGTAACCCTTCTTCCTTTTTTTACAGGAGATCTTGCCATTTTCTAAATGAGCTACAAGAACTCTTCATACACGAGGCATTTAATCCTTGTCAGACGTTTTTTCTAGGTTTTGTTCTTCAGTTTTGGGTGCTTTTTAATGTACAAATTTAATGTATTACAATCTTCTAAATATTCCAGGTTTTTTTAAGTTTATTTATCTTTGAGATGGAATAAGCAGGGGAGGGGCAGAGTGAGGGGGGTGGAGACACAGAATGCAAAGCAGGCTCCAGGCTCTGAGCTGTCAGCGCAGAGCCTGATGAGGGGCTCGAACCCACGAGCCTTGAGATCACGACCCGAGCTAAAGTCAGATGTTTGACTGAGCCACCCAGGTGCTCCTAAATTTTCCAGTTTTTGATTTGTGCTTGGAAAGATCTCTCTCTGGCGTGCTTGGGTGGCTCAGTCGGTTAAAATCAATCCAACTCTTGGGGAACCTGGGTGGCTCAGTTGGTTAAGCGTCCGACTTCGGTTCGGGTCACGCTCTCGCGATTTGGGAGTTCGAGCCCTGAGTCAAGCTCTGTGCTGACAGCTCAGAGCCTAGACCCTTCTTCAGATTCTGTGTCTCCCTCTCTCTCTGCCCCTCCCCTGCTCTCTCTCTCTCTCTCTCTCAAAAGTAAATAAAACATTAAAAAAAAGATCAATCCAACTCTTGGGGCACCTAGGTGGCTCAGTTGGTTAAACATCTGACTTCAGCTCAGGTCATGATCTCAGGGTTTGTGAGTTCGAGCCCCACGTTGGGCTCTGTGCTGACAGGTCAGAGCCTGGAGCCTGTTGGGAATTCTGTGTCTACCTCTCTCTCTGCCCCTCCCCTGCTCACTTGTGCTCGCTCGCTCTCTCTCAAAAGTAAATAAAACATTAAAAAAAAAAGTCTATCGAACTCTTGGGGCGCCTAGGTGGCTCAGTCGGTTAGGTGTTCGACTTTAGCTCAGGTCATGATCTTGTGGTTTACATGTATGAGCCCCATTTTGGGCTCTGTGCTGACAGCTCGGAGCCTGGAGCCTGCTTCAGATTCTGTGACTCCCTCTCTGTCTCTCTCTGTCCTTCCCATGCTTGTGCGCTCTCTCTCTCTCAAAAGTAAATAAAAACATTTAAAAAGAATTTGGAGTCAATCCAACTCTTGATTTTGACTCAAGTCATGATCTTGCAGTTCGTGAGTTCAATCCCCACTTGTTAGGGTCTGTGCTGACAGTCTGGAGCCTGCTTGGGATTCTCTCTGTCTCTCTGTCTTTCTCTCTGCCCCTCCCTCCCACTCTCTCTAAAAATAAATACATAAAACTTAAAAAAATCTGTATAAATAGGGTGGGCCAAATACAGTAAGTCTGAGGGTCAGATTTGTCCCACTGGCCACCTGTTTGCAGCCTCTATTTTCTCCCACAACCAAATGATCATCACTATCTAGATGAATCCCAAATTTGTATTTCCAGCCTAGACCTCTCCTTGGGCCAACTGTTCTAAACATTTGTGTAACTATTTGATGTCTTTATTTGCTTATGTTAAAGACGCCTCAATACAGCATGTTTGAAACTGGTTGCCTGATATATGCCCAAATTCTCCATCCACCCAGGAGAATCCTTTTCCAATCATTGTCTTAACGACACCCGCTGTCTTATCAAATTGCGCAAGCCAGAAATCTGTGAACGGTTTCTACCCTTCCCTCCCTCTCCTTTTCCAATTTGTCACTGCATTGATCTAATTTTATTGTAAATATTTCTTCATTCTTAGTTAGCATCCCTCCATCTCCCTTTTGTTTGCCTGGACTACCCAGATAATCTCAGTTCTACCTTTAGCCCCCATAGATTTCCACCATTCTTTATATTACAGTGAGAGTGATGTTTTCAAAATAAAAATCTGATGGTGTCATCTTTTTGCTTGAAACATTGAAGTGTCTTCCTGCTGCTCTTAGAAAACAATCAAAATCCTTGAGGTCGACAAAGTCTTGTAAAGTCTGGCTTTTCGTCATCATTCCAACCTTATCTCACACATACTCTCCCTGTTTCTGTACTCTTAGCAGTTCTTAGGTACCCTGGTGTGAAAGGATCCAGTTTAAGATTATTGAGGACCTCACGAGCTTTTGTTTATGTGGTTTATATTTACCAATACTTCCTGTATTAGAAATGAAACTGAAAGCAATTTAAACTATTAAGTTATTCATTTAAAAATAACAAAAATAGGGGACGCCTGGGTGGCTCAGTCAGTTAAGTGTTCGACTCTTGGTTTTGGCTTAGGTCATGATCTCACGCTTTTGTGAGTTCAAGCCCCGCATCAGGCCCTGCGCAGCTGGCAGGGCAGAGCCTGCTTGGGATTCTCTCTCTCTCCTTCTCTCTCTGCCCCTCGCCCACTCACACTGTCTCTGTCTCTCTCAAAATAAATAAACTTTAGGGAAAAAAAATAGGGGCACTTCGGTGGCTCAGTTGGTTAAGCGTCTGACTTCGGCTCAGGTCACGATCTCACGGTTTTTGGGTTTGAGCCCCACATCAGGCTCTGTGCTGATAGCTCAGAGCCTGGAGCCTGCTTAAGATTTTGTATCTCCTTCTCTGTCTGCAACCCCTCCCCCCGCCCACACACACACATTCTATCAAAAGTAAATAAACATTACAAAAATAATAATAGAAAAAAATAACAATTACACGGGCACCTGGGGGGCTCAGTCAGTTGACTAGCTCTTGATTTTCCAGGGTCATGCGATTGAGCCCCATGTCGGGCTCTGTGCTGAGCATGGAGCCTGTTTAAGATTCTCTCTCTCCCTCTGCCCCTCTCCCCCACTCATATGCACTCTCTCTCTCTCTCTCTCTCTCTCTCTCTCTCTCTGTCTCTAAAATTAAAAAAAGGGACGCCTGGGTGGCTCTGTTGGTTAAGCCTCCGACTCAGTTCAGGTCATGATCTCACAGTTCATGAGTTCAAGCCCCGCATCGGGCTCTGTGGTGACAGCTCGGAGCCTGGAGCCTGCTTCAGATTCTGTGTCTCCCTCTCTTTCTGTCCCTCCCCCACTCGCACTCGGTCTCTCTCAAAAATAAATACTAAAAAAATTTCTATGTAAAAAAGCACTTATAAACCCATTACATGTTAATGCAAATGATATAATTTTTATGAAAACAACTATTTGCTGCAAAAAAAAAATACTGAAAACACACTGCTTTACATTTTTGTAAATCTGTATTCTCCTGCTTCTGAATGCAGTTTGTTGTGATATGTTGTTCTGGTTGATTTGTGTGAAAGAAATCCAGCCTCACTCCAATATATAGTTGGAAAAGAGAGGAGTATTTTATAGGTGTTTTCAGATAAGTGTGGCTGTTCTGATCCACACTGAAACTGGACAAGCGGTAGTTTCTTAAAGATGAGATACAATGTGGTATCTGAAATCAGATCCATGAATTTTTCGTACTCTTGTTAAAACCTACTGATCTTTTCGAAAATAGTGGTTCATCGAGTTATGCAGATCTTCTGAGTATTGAGACATTACATCATACAATTATTTTTTAAATCATAACTTAAAAAAAATTTTTTTTAATGTTTCTTTTTGAGAGAGAAAGCATAAGCAGGTGAGGAGGGGCAGAGAGAGAGGGAGACAGGATCTGAAGCAGGCTTCAGGCTCTGAGCTGTCAGCACAGAACCTGATGCCGGGCTCAAACCCACGAGCCATGAGATCACGACCTGAGCCAAAGTCGGACACTTAACCACCTGATCCACCCAGGCGCCCTTAACTTAATTTTCTTCTAAATGTTTAATCAGTTGTCATAGCGCCATTTGTTGGAAAACAAATTACCTTTTACTGACTGACTGAAATATCACCTTTGTATTGTTTTTAGCTGCACATCCTTGACTCTTTCGGAAGTTGCTCTCCTGTTTGATTGACCAATCTATTCCTTTGACGCACGCTCTTTAAATTATTTTAGCTTTATGAAGTAGTTTTATATTGGATATAAAAATTCTAATATATTTAGAGAGATCGAGCTTCCATCCCTGCCCTCTTCTATTCTGATACTTTCCCCATAGGCAACCATTTTTACTAGTATTTCATTAATCTGTCCTTGGTTTTTGAAGATATAACTAAATATGTATGTATATTTGTATCTCCCTGCCCCCCCACCTTTTTTCCTACACAAAAAGTAGCAAACTATACACCCTTACTTGCAGCCTGCTGATTTTTTTAAAAAATTATTTACTCTATCCTGGAGAGAACTTCACACCTATATATGGAAAACCTTTCTGACCTTTTAAAAAGTTGCCTAGTACTCCATTTTATGTCTACGTCAGAGCGTATTTAATGAGTTCTCTACGGTAGAATATTAAGATTTTCCAGTTGTATGTCTACATCATCATGTGTTTCATGAGTTCTCTGTTGTATAGGTAGGATATTAAGATTTACCAGTCTTTGGCTGTGTCAAGTAGTGTTATAATGAGGAGTCTTGTGTAAGTATAATTTCATATATTTGCCATTATATCTTCGGGCGATCATAGATTTTTGATCAGAGGTGTATATAAAAGCATTGTTAGGGAAGATTAGACTGGAAATGGGACGCATATTTGGACACGAGTGGGACTGGATGTCTGGAAACCTAGACGTCATGACCGTCCTCTACACTAAAGTGATAACCGTGTATTTATTACAGAAGTCGATGTTCAGTAAGAATTCGTTTCTCCCCTCTGCTGATCTAGTGTGCTCAGTACCTGCTCATCCAGTGATGTATTGCTCCATCTGAATCTCTCCTTCTCCTGTATTTCTGGTCATCTTTATCCCCTTTTGACTGTCCTGGATAAGGTCTCCTCATTCTCTCCACGTCTGTGCATTTGTTTCCTTTCATTTGCTTCTCTTTGCAAATCATCTTATGAAAGTCAAATCCACCTACTCCTCGAAAGCATGCGTTTCATCTTCATTAGCTGTTACAGAACTGCTTTTTGTTGAGCACTGAAAACGAAGGAAATTTGCATTTCCAATTTCTTTCAGACCTGGAGGCTAAACCCGAGGGCAAAGATTCAACTTCAGCGCAAGATATTTCCAAAGAAGAATCATGCCAAGCCGCAGTAATAGACAGACTGACAGGAAACGGTGTCTATGACTCCAGCTTGGAAACAACTCTTGAATGTGAAAATTGGTTAGAGAATCAGCAAGGAAATCAGGAGAGACCCTTGAGAGAAATGTTCACCCATGTGAATTCACTCCCCGAAGAAGGAGCTCATGAGCATGACGTATATTGGAAAAACTTTGGTCAGAAGTCTGTTCTTCTCACTCAAGACAGAGTTCCCAAAGGATCCTATGCCTTCCATACACTTGGAAAAAGGTTGAAACCGAAATCAAACTTAATGAAAAAGCAAAGAACCTGTAAAGAGAAAAAACCTCATAAATGTAATGATTGCGGGGAGCTCTTCACTTACCATTCAGTGCTTATTCGACACCAGAGAGTCCATACTGGAGAGAAACCCTATAGCTGTAATGAATGTGGGAAATCTTTTAGCCACAGAGCTAATTTAACTAAACATCAGAGAACTCATACCAGAATTCTCTTTGAATGCAGTGAATGCAAGAAGGCCTTCACAGAAAGCTCATCCCTCGCGATACATCAGAGAATTCACATTGGGGAGAGACCGTATGAATGCAATGAATGCGGAAAAGGTTTTAATCGAAGTACACATCTGGTACAGCATCAGTTGATTCATACTGGAGTGAAGCCGTATGAATGTAATGAATGTGATAAAGCTTTCATTCATTCCTCAGCTCTTATTAAACATCAAAGAACTCATACTGGAGAGAAACCCTACAAATGTCAGGAATGTGGGAAAGCCTTTAGCCACTGCTCATCCCTTACTAAACATCAGAGAGTTCATACTGGAGAAAAGCCATATGAATGTAGCGAATGTGGAAAAACCTTTAGTCAGAGCACACATCTTGTTCAGCATCAGAGAATCCATACTGGAGAGAAACCCTATGAGTGTAACGAATGTGGGAAAACCTTCAGCCGGAGCTCAAATTTTGCTAAACATCAAAGAATTCATATTGGAAAGAAACCGTACAAATGTAATGAATGTGGGAAAGCCTTCATTCATTCATCAGCTCTTATTCAACACCAGAGAACTCATACTGGAGAGAAGCCTTACAGATGTGACGAATGTGGGAAAAGCTTTAAGTGCAGTTCATCCCTCATCAGACATCAAAGAATTCATACTGAAGAGCAACTCTGAAAAATTATTGAATGTGAAGAAATGTAAGTTGGTTTTATCACTGTGTTAAATACCTGAGCATTTAGGTGGAATACCCATAAAATGCTGCTGGAGGACCAATCGTGTATGCATCTGATTTTACTTGCATAATACATAGTTTTGAGCCATAAACAGAATGTTCCTTCCATCTACTGATTGAATCAGTATGAAAGCTTCTAGCTAGGGATCTCAAATTTTGATCCCCTTCCCCCCCACCCCCACCAAATACCCTTTCGTGGAAATTCAAGAAATCCTTGGGAGTGGATAGCAATATCATTGTGGTGAGATCTGGGTCCTCCCTCTCTTTGTCACATCAAAGCCCTGTTTATAGCTTCTCATTCTGTACGGAAATTCTCGTTTGTTAACTTCGGCAGAGGACCCATATCTTTATCATCAGGAAGGCACAGAGTTGTTCCTCTTTGGATCCAAAGTAGATCTCCAGATAATACAGATAGTGTCATTTCTCCAGAGAGGGTCATTTCTTTTATATTAGCTATAAAACTTAAAGGTTAAAAGTTGAAATATGCTTTGGATCCTCTCCTTGCCCCAAAGGCTACTGTCTCATTTGATGCACATAAATAGAATGTATTTACAGCAGGTTCCAAGTCGCATTCATTTAAGATTATGCTGGTCATCAGTTTAGATAATTGTTACCCTCTACTGTGTAGATCTTCTTTTTCTACTTCCTTGGAATTACCCTGAAGTTGAGACTGGGTCAGCCTCTTAACTGTAGTTTTCAGTCAAATGCCTCTTTTCTCATCTTTGGCATTGAAGGAATCCTGGTTTGTTTGTTTGTTTGTTTGTTTGTTTGTTTGTTTTTATACTCACGTAAAGATTTCATTTCTTTACATTATTCTGCTTTTTGTAAACTATGTCGCATTGAGAAAAGGCCCCTGGGATGTTGAGGGTCTGAAAAGTTGATGAGTTCGATGTGTTGTTATATTTAGGGTCCCAGTCAAGAGGAATAATTGAAGCAACTGTGAGACACAAGGACACACCTTCCTGTCAGATATGGAAATTAGTTCACAAGGCAGTGACTCATTGGAGGATAAGCAGCCTCCCTCCATGAAGAAGAGGTTGCCATTTCTCTGGCTCTGTCCACACTTTTTGTTGTTATTACTGTTCTCCCTAGATGTGTGTTGGTCTTTGCTACATCCCAGAGCCCTAAAGAAGGTAGAGGGGTGCCTGAGTGGCTCAGTCGGTTAAGCGTCCGACTTCGGCTCAGGTCACAATCTCACAGTTCGTGAGTTCGAGCCCCACGTCGGGCTCTGGGCTGACAGCTCAGAGCCTGGAACCCACTTCGGATTCTGTGTCTCCCTCTGTCTGCCCCTCTGCTGCTTGCACTCTGTCTCTCGCGTTGTCTCAAAAATAAACATACATTTAAAAAAACATTTTTTTAAGAAGGTAGCAAAGACATGAAACCACAATGATAACATAAGTTACTTGGGTGACCAAAAACCAGCAGTGGGATTGGAAAAGCAAAAGTTGAAATAAATATTTAGCCAAACGCTATGCAAATGTCAGTTTTTATTGTTACTCTATTGTATGACAAGAAAATTATAGAAAAGGTAGAAGGAAAGTAGTGACAGATTTCTTTTCTCTTCTAACTTCTATCCTTTATGAACATTTCAGCAACCAGTCCGTGCTCTTGCCTTCTCCACCCTGTCCTTGTTACTGTAATTCCTTCTCTGTAAACCTTTGTTGTATTATTGAAAAAAAGTAGAGGAATAGAGTTTAAAGAAGTGATAGTGGAGAGCAAACGAGATGGTTAAGGATGAAGGAGTTAAATCCAGCAGCAATGAAAATCAAAACAATAGGATATGGGGCCGAAAGGGCTAGAAAGAGGTTTTGGAAAGAAAGATACGTTGAAAGGGTGGAGGCTGGTGGGAAGGCTCAAGGTCTGAGAGGTCAGAATAGGGGGCTGGCACAGGAACAAGGGAAAGGCGCTTAATCCTTTCACCACCTCAGTGCTCCATACTCATGGTCTAAAGTAGGAACTGACAGACTGTGGCCTGGACCCATGGACCAAGTCCAGCCTTCTGCCTGTTTCTCCAAACACAAGGCTTAGTTGGATCTTGACCACACTCATTTGTTTATGTGTGTTGGTGCTACAACGGCAGAGTCCAGGAGTTGCCGTAGAGATTGTATGTCCCCCACAAGCCTAAAATGCCTAATATTTCTCAGCGTGCCCAACACTTGAGTGAAAATAAGGTCATAATTTGGGGGCCCAAATTTGACTAACAAAATAAGACCCACGTGGGATTTTCAAAGTTGGGATTGAATTCTGCCACCTTCACTTAGCATTTATGTGACCTTACTGAGTCTCAGTGTCTTTATCTGTAAAATGGGAATAAGTCATCCTTCTCTCATAAGATTGTGAGGATTAGATAAGAATGCATGTAAAAGACCTGGCACATGATAAATTATGTGGAAAACCTCTATATGTATATGTATGTTTGTAAATATATATAGACACACGTATGTATATATATGTGCGTATATATATACACGCATATGTATATATATGTGTATATATATATTTACTTTTTTTTTTTTTTTTAATGAAATGTCAGTCCATTTGGGCTGCTAACCAAATAACTCGCCGTAGACTGAGTGGCTTATAAACAACATTCTCACAGTCCTGGAGACTGGGAAGTCCAAGATCAAGGCCTCAGCACATTCAATGTCCAGCGAGGGCCTCCTTCCTGGTTCTAGGGCAGCCATCTTTTTGCTGTGTTTTTTGGTAAAAGGGCAAGAGGGCTCTCCGGGGCCTCTTTTCTAAGGGCACTAACCCTATTCAGAAGAATTCTGCCCTCGTGACCTTCCAAAGACCCCACCTCCTAATACTATCACTCTGGGGATTAGGTTTCAAGATAAATTTGAGGAGATAAAAACTCAGTCTATATAATAAGTGGCTAAGCATCAATCAAGCAGAAATTACTTAAGAATGAATGTATCTGACACCTCTTGTTTACCGGTCAAGAACTGTGACCATCCTACTGTCTAGCTCATCATAGAGAAGGGGCTTCTCTATTCTTCCTTCCATCTGGTGCTGCTCCCTACAGAGCCTCCTTGAGACCTTGGGGAATCTGCTTTTTTCCCTTCTGCATACCACTCTACTGGGAACTATCTGACAGTTCCAAAGACTCAAGTTTGTAATCTATTTACAGTTTCAACAGCATTGAGAGACGTGCTCTAAGTTCGTTTTGCTGAGAACTCTGATCCTTTACATTTCAGTATTTGTTCTGTTTATGCTCGATGTTCGACCTGTGTTGTTTGTACTCCAGTGTGATTGTTGGAAGTTTTAATGTTCCATTTTTCAAGTGTTTTTGGTTACGTATAAAACCAAATTGACTGCTCTTACCAGTCCACTGTCAATAAAGATGTTTATATATATATATATATATATATATATATATATATATATATATAGTCAGAAACTTTTGTAAATTGCTTCTAAGTTTTCCTAATTTAAGCATATTTTAAGAGGCAAAGAAAGACCTACCGTAAAATCCTTCAGGAAACCGATCACACTTCTAATTGTTCATCTGGGCTCCACCACTTGTCAGACAGGGGATGGGGGAATTCCCTCCACGGCCCATGGATCTGCAAGAAGGTTAAAGAGTAGAGAAAGGTCGTTTCTACCAACTGGTGTTGAGTCCTCAAGCCAAGTGCAGGCTCCACTCCCTTAGCAGGGGGTAATGGAGAAAAAAGGGACCACTCATTTAGCAAGAGTACCTATAGAAAGTACAGTTACAACTAGACAAGATCAGATAGACTGATTTAGCATAAATCTTAAACTACGTCTGGCTTTTGGGAGGAGAGTGTAACCACCCAAAGAATAAAAACAATAGTACTGTATAAGAACACCAAACAGTACTCATATTTGTTGGCAATTAACCAGTTCAATTGTCTATTGAAAGTTTCTAATAACTTTGTTTTCCTAGGTGAGTTTTTACTTTTTAATATTGCAACAGGACTCAACGGGAAGCTCTTTGTCCCTGCTTTGTCCTTTCCTTTACCTTTTTAGGCCCCAACAGGGCAGTCTTGGAATCCAGAACCACATGAGCTATCTCTCACCATAGGCTTTATTGGCAAGGGGAAAGCGTGTGCCCCTCTGGTAATACATATAAAATGACATCTGTGGATTACCTTCTAGTTCCAATTAACGCCCTCAAAAAATCAGATGTTTTCATTGAATTGTTCTCTACATGTTTCACAGTGGTAGCCTCTGTTAGTCCATAAAGCAGATAGTCTGCCCTTAGATTGAGTAGACTGTACATAAAATGTGCATACTTTACCCTCCCCCACTCCTGCCAATTCACCCATAAACGTTACTACCATGTCAGAAAAGTTCACGTGTCTGGGGAATTGAAGGGTTGAAACCAGAGACTCAGGCATTGCTTGGTCAAAGACTCCCATCTCTGCTCTGTTTTTTTTTTTTTTTCCTGTGTGGGCTATATTCTATCTTCTCCGGTGATGACAAATACATCTACTGGAAATCCCAAGTTAGTATGGTTCGAAACATTTGCAATCCCAAGAGGAATACTTCTTTCTAAATAGCTCCGGCAAAATCCACAAGGGTACTTCTCGGCTTTGCTTGAGATCATGCTGATTGATCACCGAGCCATTTGCTGCTTTGAATTGCGATCTTGTCATTGAGCAGGCCGAGTCCCTGTAAAACCGCGGAGCAGTGGAAGGTGAGGCCCATCCCACTCAACTTGCACTGCAGTGGGAAAGGGCTGCTTCCCTAAGAGAAATCCAAGGATGGTAAAACAAACAGGTCCACTGCAATTGGTAGCAACCTTCAGTATGAACAAGTGTCCATCTGTGTCCCCAAAAGAGCTGTTCTTCAAAGATCAGTGACACACTGATAAAAAAAAGGCCAAAACCTAAAAATATTTACAACATTGACTTCATAGGATTTCTGTGAGTGTTGAATATGTGAAAATGCTTTGTAAGCTATAAACGTGTTGCAGAGTTACATTGTTATGAAAATGGTCTATTCTTTGATGTCAGGCTCTGGTATATATACAGTAAGCATGGACTTCTCACCAGAGTGCCAATTCTGGTTTTTTGTTTTGTTTTGTTTAATGTTTGTTTATTTTTGAGAGACAGAGACAGAGCATGAGTGGAGGAGGAGCAGAGAGAGAGGGAGACACAGAATCCGAAGCAGGCTTCAGGCTCTGAGCTGTCAGCACCCAGACCGAAGCGGGGCTCGAACCCACAAACTGTGAGATTGTGGCCTGAACCGAAGTCAGATGCCCAACCAACTGAGGCACCCAAGTGCCCTGCCAATTCTGTTTAAAAAAAAAAAAAAGTTTATTATTTTGAGATAGAATCCCAAGCAGGCTCCATGGTGTCAGTACAGAGACCTACTTGGGGCTTGATCCCATGAACTATGAGATCATGACCTTAGCTGAAATCAAGAGTCAGATGCTTAACCGACTGAGCCTCCCAGGTGCCCCCAGAGTGCCAGTTCTTTTCTTTTCTTTTTTTTTTTTTAATGTTTATTTATTTTTGAGAGAGCACAAGCAGGGGAGGGACAGACAGAGGAAGACAGAGAATCCAAAGCAGGCTCCAGGCTCCGAGCTGTCTGCATGGACCTGAGCCACCCAGGCACCCCCAGAGTGCCAATTTTTAATGCTAACTTGTCCTATCTGTCTATCATGGGTTGGCAAAGAGTCTTTGCTCATCAATAGTTATGTTCCCCAGGTGATATGTTACTTTTGCCATAGCAAAAATGTGGTTATTTTATGTGGAGTTGAACTCATTTCCCAATTTTATTGACCCATGCAACTCATGTTATAGTGACTTAAACCTACTGAACTATCCAGGACTCTAATCAGTGAAAACCCATTTCAAGCAAGCATAAACAAAAGGGCTACCATGATTAATGAGTTTAAGGGCTAGACATAACTTAAGATATGACTGCATCCAGGGGTTCAAATATGTCATCAGATCGTGCTCCAGATTCGTTTTATTCTCAGGCAGACAGAATGGCTGAGATGGCCATTGGCAGCTTTTGGCTTGAGTTACCCTGGCAGCTGTTGATGCCAAAGAAAATATTTTATTGTCTATGGGGCCATTCAAAGTTGCAAGGTAGATTATGATTGAATGGCTTGGATCACGAACCCATTGAACCAATCACTATGGCCAAAAGAATTGGGTATTCTGACATGGGGCGAGGTAGGGTGGAATTTAGCCTTATCCAAAATGGTAGCATGGGTTTCCCACAAGGTCTCTGTTACCAGAAGGGGAGAAGGGAATGTGTGCTGAGCAGAAAATAAAATCCACTATCTCAGGATCTAGGCCCACCCAATCCAGGGACATGGGCTTAACTTACTAAGTACAGGATGAGGGCATTATGCCTACTATAGACCTGGAAGGAGATAGAGCGAGAAAACAGGTAGTGTGAACATGGATCTGTCCTCTTCGGGATCTGTAGTTTCCCTCAAATTTATGGCATCTCAGAAGGGTGGAAGAACTTGGCTTTTTACCTCCAGGGATCTTATTTCAAAGGACCTCATGTACACATGGACATAAATATTGAAACAAAAATCTTTCATGCCCCCACAGAAAAGGACAGATTTAAGTGGATTTTAGCCTCTTAGTTTGTAAGTCCTTAATTACATCTCCTTTTATATTTAGAGCCATGTATACATAACAACTCAGCTTAAGTCCCATTCTATCGTATGTGACAGGCACAACTGGGGGAGAGGGAAATCTAAGGTTTACCTGGTGGGGGTGGAGACTGACTACATCTACTTCCAGATACTCTCAAGCAGTAGGAATGCTAAGAAGAGAGAGAGAGGATGTGGAATGTGATATTGTCCCCCTGCATTGAGATCAGAGAAAGCTCTCCCAGATTTCCCCCCTCCCCATCGTATAACTGGATTGTGAGGTTAGCAAACCACAGCAGTATCATTGTTTTCGCCTACTCACTAGAACACCCATTCTCGATGCTTGCTTGTGTGACCTATTCAGTGTGGGCTGGCAGGAAGGTTCTCCTCATTATAATCATTCAGAAAGCCAAGCTGATGAAGCAACCATCATCTCAAACACTGCTTTTGCCATGCTAGAAGGAGAGGAAGGATCTAAAGGGTCTTGCACTGACACATTTCATTTCCACTCACGTTTTATTTCCCTGAACAGGTCATGTACCCCAATCCAACCTCAAGTGAGGACCAGGAAAAACTATCTCCTTTGCAACACTTTCCTGGAAAGGAAGCCCACTCTCCTACTCTCCACTTGTTGTAGGATTAGTAGAAGGTGGCATGGCATCCTTGTGTGTTTTAAGCCTTCCTCCTCACCCCTCATATGTAAACACCTTCTCTGAGCCTCTGACTATGTAGCATTTCTTACCTTTTGCTGCCATCTCTGACTCCCTGCTCACTTCCCCATGTTCATTGAGCCTTTGGTCTCCTATCTTTTACCATTGCTCCCAATATCTACACCCAGGATTGTTCAGCAAGGACTTTGGAGCAACTGTTCTAGGTGCCAGGCACTATATGCTAGGCCTAGTATGTGCTAGGTGCCAGGGATAAAATGAGGAGTCAGACACAGACTCTGCTTTTAGCTAAGAGACTTGGCCAAGTCAACAAGCGATCACAATGTGGTGTGATAAGAGCTGTCATACAGACGTGTGTAAGAGACCCAGCCTTTCTTGGTCAGAGAAGTTGGCATCCAAAAAGCCAGGAAGATGTCACCGTAGCTGAATCTCAAGGAAAGGGAATCACATGCTGAAGAAGTTAAGTGGGAAGGCATGACATTGCAGGCAGAGGGAGCCATGTGTGAGGTGGAGAATGGCGTATTTTAGGAACTATGTGTGGTTTAGCACGTTGTGCCTAGAGCTTAGAGATGAAGAGTAGCACTGGTGGTAACTGAGGACGTAATGATCATCAACAGGCAGATCTTGAAGGGTCTTGTAAGTTCATTTGGAGTTGATTCTGGAGTATGGATATGGAAGGGAGGGAAGAGGCTTTCAGTTGCTATGTTTAGCAAGTGAGAGTTCGTATGTCAGAGATTCCCATGACTGTGGTGTGGCAAATGCACTGGAGAGGGGTGAAATTGACGGCCAGGAGCAAGTTCAGAGGTTGTGCAGCGGTAATGTGGGAAAGAGACAGTGACTCTAGATTAGCCTTTCTCCCTGTCCCACCCTTCTGAGTAGGGTTATTCATGTTCTTCCATTGCTCGTCTAGGTTTCAAAGCTATGATTAAGGGCTCTTAAAGGTACAGATACACACACACTCCTTTAGACATTATTTGTATTTTTATTATCCCACTCTTGGTTGGAACAAAACTGGTGTACGTTATCCAGTACAGAAACAGAAGCATTACATTTTGCTCTTTTTTTTCCGCCTGGGAGACAGGATATGTTAAATTTTTGTTTTTAAGTTAAAAGTATGACTGTTCTATAGTAAGCCTGTGACGAAGATTTATTGGACTCATTAATGAGGGAACTACCTGGCTAATAATGCTCGTTCAAAGATGGATACCAGAGACGGTGTAGAAACGGTCAGTGAAGGAAAGCATGTTGGGATAAGCTTGCTAAATGAGATACAAAACTGGCCAGTGTCGTACAGGGCAATAAAACCACAAACTCTGAGGTCATCTTTTCTACCAAGTAGAAATCCTTTGCAACTTATCAAGGGTTTTGCTTTTGTTTTTAACAGGGCAGCAAATGGCTTCACAGAGTTAGGCCCTAATCAATAGTAAATAGTAAGTCAAACAAAGTTATACTACCCCAAGGAGTCAGATAGCCTTTTCTTTTTTTTAATGTTTATATATTTTTGAGAGAGAGAGAGAGCATGAGCAGGTGAGGGACAGAGAGAAAGGGGACAGAGGATCTGAAGCAGGCTCTGCACTGACAGCAGTGAGCCCAATGTGCGGCTTGATCTCACCAACCTCAAGATCATGACCTGAGCCAAAGTCAGACATTCAACCGACTGAGCCATCCAGGCGCCCCCTGAAGAGCCAAATCACCTTTAAATGGGCTTTTCAGATAAAGTTGCATTTTGATGTTCACATGTAACCAGAATTTTGCCTTGTTTCCAAGTTTTGGATAAAATTTTCTTAACAGTCTGCCCTGTGTTCATAGATGTTCTCTACAGATTTTTTTTTTATTAAAAAAAAAACAAAACAGATTCATTGTGGTTTTGTTACTTGGTTTCATTTACATGGTACAGCTATAGGGCACTTTGTTATGATGCCAGCAAGTCTCAGGCCGTCTGGTTCTGAGCAACTACTAAGGCCAGAAAACACATTTCTCACTGGAGACTTTATAAGGAATTTGGGGTTCCATCCTCAATGGTCCCCATCATTCTAGAGATTTTTCTAATGTTTTTAAATGTTTGTTTATTTTTGAGAGAGAAAGAGAGACAGAGTGAGTAAGAGGGAGGCAGAGAGAGAGGGAGACAGAATCGGAAGCAGGGTCCAGGCTCTGAGCTGTCAGCACAGAGCCCAACGCGGGGCTCGAACCCGCAAACCGTGAGATCATGACCTGAGGCGAAGTCGGACGCTTAACCGACTGAGCCACCCAGGTGCCCCTGGAGATTTTTTTTAAGATTGCTTTTATTTGTTCTTCTGTTCCAGGGCTAGAAAACTAAACCCAATGGATTCATCTCTATCAAGTTCCACCTGTAATACCTGTAAATATGGATGAATTCCTCTCCTTTTGCGGTTCCCCAGATCTGTTACAGCTCCTGTTCTACCGGAGAGTGACCTTCTTTTTGACTTGTAGGGCTGGGATCTTGAAAGCCATAGCATAGGTACCATAGACATTTCCTAGACGGCTTCTCTAGGTATTGATTCTATATATGAAATAAAACATTCTTCCTTGATGGTGGACTGCTCATGGCTGAGCAGGATAGATTCTTAAATATAACTCCAAAGCTGTATTTGCATAATTGATTTGTTCAGTTTTATCTTGGTAAAAAGGAGGACGAATGCTTTTTGCAGTTACTCTATACAAATAACTGCATTGTTATGAAAAGAAAATAGACTCCATAAAAGTATATGCTCCTTAATTCTGAGTGATAATGAGAACAAAATCCCATTTAAGCTTTAAATTTTCACACTTTAAGGGATATTTTATTTCCATTTGCAAAGGCACAGTCTACTAAATTGAGCGTTAGAAACAGATCAAGAAGAGAAAGGGCTTCCTCATACGTCTATCAGATAGAATATTTTTTAAATTACCAAAATGCTCTAAACAGATAATCACAAGTATATTTCATCTAACAGGTCGTTCATTCCTCCTCAATTAACTCTTTGTCCTCCACTGAATCGTCGGTTAACAGTCTGATCTCATGAAGTAATCTGCTTCCAGACAAAAAAAAACAAAAACAAAACCAAAAAAACAGAATCCCGGAAATCTGACAGTTCTCTAAGCAACGTCAGCTTTGGCTTGGAAGTGTGCACCCATGAGTCTGTTCTTTGAAGCAGCAGTAGCTGATATCCGGTGAGGTTATTTCCATGGAATGTTTACATCTTCCTTCTTTTTTTAAAGACTCCGTTTCTGGCTTGTAGCTTATAGAAGAACCTTCAGACAAGGAAGAAAGGAAAGCATAAACCACTTATTCAGAATCAGACTGGCTAGCCCTGCTTGATTTATTACAGTAACCAACAATATCTCAATAGAGGAGAATAAAATCCTTTCTTGGTGTATAATACATGAGTCTTTCAAGGAGTTGATCAGTGTTTCCCCAGAGGTTAAGAACATATTAAGGGCCATGAGGACCATCTCCAGGGATTTCAACCATAAATAAAGTGACAACCTCTGAAACATACTTATCTTAATAACATATTTGTATCAAGTTAGTCTCAAGAAGGCTTATATTCTCTTTTATTTGGTATCTCTTCCCATAAGCTGAGCAGCTGTCAACAATAATTCTCAGCTAATTAATAAATATGAAACATACCAAACAAACCTAAATATTTCTTGCATTTCTCCTTTTGTGGGTGCCATATCACAGGCTCCTAGGTAAAGGACTATTTGGGGCCTGTTTATTTTTTTTAAATCAAGAGTATGACAAAGTTAGCACAAAGCACAAAACATAATTCTGGTGAGAGACTGAATCTGTAGTACCTGGACAGATTATGCAGAAAGTTAAGAATGATTTTTCACCTCCTCATGTTAAGAGCAGACTATCACTGACACAAGGATATAACCAAACTCTGATGTTATATAAACATAATATTTAGAGTTAAAGATTTTGGGGGCACCTGGCTGGTTCGGTCAATGGAGCATGTGACTCTTGATCTCGGGGTCATAACTTTGAGTCCCACATTGGGGGTAGAGTTTACTTAAAAAAATAGAATCAAAGATTTTGCAAACATATAATGAATAAACCCATCAAAATCAAGCCAGTTTTTGTCAAAATTTTAACACATTTTATTGCTTCTTTTCAGTATTTGCAGCCATTATAAAGTACAACAAATAAAGTTCACTTTTCCTCAGACCTTCTAAAACTTACTGTATCCACTCTAATTTTGTCTCTTACTATCTTTTCACATCTTAGAACAACCAGACTCTAAGAAAAAAGTATTTGTGTGGCAGCTGGGTGGCTCAGTCATTTAAGCTTCTGACTTCGGCTCAGGTCATGTTCTTGCGGTTCATGGGTTCGAGTCAGGCTCTGTACTGACAGGTCAGAGCCCGGATCCTGCTTTGGATTCTGTCTCCCTCTCTGCCCCTCTCATGCACACTCTCTCTCCCCCTCTCTCTCTCAAAAATAAATAAGCATTAAACATTTTTTTAAAAGGAAAAATTACTTTTTCTCTTGAAAAACAGAAGCAACATCCCATTCTCTTTTATATGTGTCTGGGGAGGGGGGTCCCCAACATGACCCCCAGCCTCAATGATTGGCTAGAAGGATTAACAGGGTTCAGCATATTGCCATACTTGTGGCTGTGATTTATTACAGTAAAAGGATACAAAGCAAAATTGGTAAAGGGAAAAGGTGCGTGGGACAAAGTCTGGAGAAAACAAGGTATAAGCTTCCAAGAGTTCTCTTGGCACTAGAGTCACACAGGACATGCCCAATACCCCCTGCAGTAAGTCGTGATAACATGTGAAATATCGTTTACCAAGGGAGTTCACTAGAATCTCTCTCTCTCTCAGATAGGAAGGAAGGAAGAAAGGAAAGAAGGGAGGGAAGAAGGAAGAAAGAGGTAAATAAACAAGGGAGAGCAGAGGCCCTTGCTTGCAGTAGAATGCCCAATGCAAACTGGTAAATGTGACACTGGAAAATCATCATTTTGCAGCCATGACAATCAAAATTGGTCAGACAAGAATCATCAATGGATGGTAAATCCAAAAGGAGAAAGTGTGATGAGGAACAGGATATTTACATAGTATTAAAGTATCTTCTCCATAAATTGCTTGTTACAATTGGCAATTGCAAGGGAAAAAATTATATACTCATAATTTTATACTACTATATGGGAAGCACCCTGATTACATGATCAAAATTAATATATTGAACAAGTGGCAGATGGCAATTGTGTGCCTCAGATGTGATACCATGGGGACACAACATAATTTATGTAATATTAGAGAATGCATAACTGGAATCCAATCATGAGGAAACATTCAACAAACCTCAAAATGAGGACTATTGGCAACAAAAGATTGGGGCACCTGGGTGGCTTAGCCAGTTAAGTGCCTGACTTCAGCTCAGGTCATGATCTCCTGGTTTGTGTGTTCAAGCCCCATGTTGGGCTCTGTGGTGACAGCTCAGAGCCTGGAGCCTGCTTCAGATTCTGTCTCCCTCCCTCTCTGCCCCTCTCCCACTCATGCTCTGTCTGTATCTCAAAAATAAATAAAGGTTAAAATTTTTTTTTAAAGATTGCATTCTTTAAAAATGTTACTGACATAGAAGACAAAGAAAGGTGGAATCCCTGTTCCAGGTTAAGAACTAAAGACGTGATGACTATATACAATATATTATCCTTAACTGGATCCTACGCAGGAGAAAAAATACTACGAAGGACATATTGGTTCCGTTTTTCAAAAGTGCAATACAAGCAGTAGAGTGGATAAAAGTATTACATCCATGTTAAATTTATTGAAGTTGATAACTATACCATGTGTAAAAATCCTTATTATTGGGAAATGCACATTGAAGTATGTAGAGGTAAAAAAGCATAATGCATGCGATTTGCTCTCAAATGATTCAGAAAAAAAATATGTATATATAGAGAGGGTACATGATAACACAAAAAGAATAAGATGTTAAGAATAAGTGAATCTTGGGGCACCTGGGTGGCTCAGTTGGTTAGGTATCTGACTTTAGCTCAGGTCGTGATCTCGCAGTTTGTGAGTTTGAGCCCCACATCGGGCTCTGTGCTGACAGCTCAGAGCCTGCAGCCTGCTTCGGATTCTGTGTCTCCTTCTCTCTCTGCCACTTCTCCACTCATGCTCTGTTTCTCTCTCTCTGAAAAATAAACATTAAAAAATAAATAAATAAAATCATCTTCAGTATTGCTTTCTCTAAGCTCTTAGGAACAATATTAAGTCAATAACTGAACATCGTGGTAATGCCCAGCACATACAAGATTTTTTTTTGTTACATTATGCCTAAAGGCAGCTGTAGTTTGCATTAGGCCAAGAACTAATTTATTTTCTTTTTAATTTTTTTTAACGTTTATTTATTTTTGAGACAGAGAGAGACAGAGCATGAACGGGGGAGGGGCAGAGAGAGAGACAGACACAGAATCGGAAGCAGGCTCCAGGCTCTGAGCCATCAGCCCAGAGCCCGACGCGGGGCTCGAACTCACGGACCGCGAGATTGTGACCTGAGCTGAAAGTCGGACGCTTAACCGACTGAGCCACCCAGCCGCCCTGGCCAAGAACTAATTTAACTTAAAATGATCTCATTCTAACCCTCTACAAAAATGTGGAATGGTTAGACACTATTTTTTATTATGTTCAAGAGTCTTGTTCATTAAGTTTGACAACAACAAAGCTGAGTAAGAAAAAAAATCTTCAAATAAAAATATAAAAACATGGTTGGTTGACTGGGTGGCTCAGTCAGTTAAGTGTCTGACTCTTGACTTTGGCTCAGGTCATGGTCTCACAGTTTGTAGGTTCAAGCCCCATGTCGGGCTCCATGCTGGCAGCATGGAGTCTTCTTGGGATTCTCTCTCTCCCTCTCTCTCTCTGCCCCTCCCCTGTTCTGTCTCTCTCTCAAAATAAACTTTAAAAAATATATATAAATATAATTTTTAAACATTTATTTATTTAGAGAGAGTGGGGGAGAGAGGCAGAGGGAGAGAGAGAGAGAATCTCAAGCAGGTTCTGTGTTGAGCCCAATGTGGGGCTTGATGTGGGGCTCAATCTCACAATCCTGAGATCATGACCTGAGCTGGAGTCAAAAGTCTGACACTTAACCATCTGAGCCCCCCAGGCGCTCCTAAAAATACAATTTTTAGGGGTGCCTGGGTGGCTCAGTTGGTTAAGCATCTGACTTTGGCTCAGGTCATGATCTCACAGTCTGTGGGTTCAAGCCCCACATCGGGCTCTGTGCTGACAGCTCGGATCCTGGATCCTGCCTCAGATTCTGTGCCTCCCTCTCTCTGCCCCTCCCCTGCTCATACTCTGTCTCTCTCTGTCTTAAAAATAAATACATAATAAAAAGCATTAAAAAAACACAATTTTTAATCCCAATTCCAGTCAAAGTACAGAACAATATTTTTAGAATAAATTTCTCCCACTCTATTTTTGAAATCCTGGTGCTATACAAAAGACTTGGAAACAAGACTTTGGATATACATAAAAGAAGGTGAACATGTATACATGTAAATCACTAACAAAAGTAAGGAAATGCCCTAGAAAAGAACAGTGACTGACGATTGCCATGTCACTTTTTCCAATGAGTCATGTTAGAATGCAAAAGCAAAGAACGATTTCTATGATTTTTTTTTTTTAATGCTGGTAACAATCACCTGGAAAGAACTTTAAGGTTGTAAAGTCTTATATGTGTAGTACTTTTTAAAATGTACCTTTGAAAAATATTGATATCATAGAACCACCTATTTTAAGTGGCCAAAAATTCCATTTTGGTGGAACGTGTAGATGATGACCAGGTTGCTTTTCTATAGCTCTAATTATGTGAAATATTTTTAGTTACGAATACGCTGGGGTTATGATGACACCAGCACCCAAAAAATGTGATGAAATATTTATGAAAATGGAATCTGATAATTCACTATCGTTTGAATGCCCAATCTTGAGCTACTGCAGACATCTGTACTTCCTGGAACTGGGATGGAGAAAGCTTTGACTTTCAAGTGGAATGGATTTGTATGGCACAAGAAACGTACGTATTTTCTACAGAATCCAGGAAAAAAAAATGCATCCCCATGCCCTGATGGGTTCCACCATGAAAAACTAATGTCCCTCCTGGGAACCCAGCTCATCGTCTCTGAAACGAGCATCCGAGGTTTTCTCAGCTATGCATATTCTGAACAGCTCTGCCACTGCCAAGGTGGAAGAGAGGACAGTCTTTCTGATCCTTCTATGCCTGGCAAACCTCTTCATGCACTTAGTGTCTGCACATCTTCAAATAAAGACCGTCTGTCGCCATTGCGACCAGAAGGCACTTGCTTGACTATCTACTACATACTGGGAATTTTTTTTTTCTAGATCATCTATTTTAACCCATGATGTTTCTCATTCTTTCACTTTTAGCTTCTCTTCCAGTTTCTCTGCTTTAAATTATTGAGTGTCGTCATCAAATAGTTTTTGGTTCATCTTCAGGAAGAATGCTATCACATTTTATATCTAACAATATGTTTTCTTGTTCCAATGTACCTTTAAATTGCAGTACAAGGGGAGAAACATGATGGGAAGAATTTTTGCTGCATTGTCACTGATTAAACTCAGATTCTGGATTTACAGTTATTTTCTTTCAGCACTTGAGAAACGTTGTTTCACCTACTTCTGGCCTCCATGTTTCCTGATAAGAAGTCCACTATCATTTGAATTATTTTTCTGTTGCTGATATGGTATCCCTTTTCTCTTGCCACTCCCAGGATTTTTCTTCATCTTTTTTAGTTCTCAGAAGTTTGATTATTAGCTGTCTTATTAGACTGCATATCTTTGTGTTTATCCTGCTGGCATTTTGTTAGATTTTTGAATCTGAAGATGTATGTCTTTAGTCAAATTTGGAGACACTTTTGAGTACTATGATACTCTGGATTTTTATGTGAATCTTGTGATTTAGCAGGCTTCTCCTGACATCACTCTGGTGGGAGAAGGAAGTTCACCACTGAGCTGTTAGCATTAGGTGGGAATGGAAGTCCAAGATACTCAGCTTCTTTTGACAGCTCTGGGGAGGGGAATTTGTTACTGCTGGGCAGAGGTAGAATTTCAGGCTCCCTATTAGACCACCACCATTAACAACACCTTGTTGAGGATGGAAGAGGCATTCTCTTACCTACCACATAGCTGTCACTGACACTGTGTGTGGGGAGGCTCAATACTACCAGCCAGGTGCAAATGAAAGTCCCAGCTCCCCATACTGTCTTCTCTGACATTATCCTTGCAGGGACAGAAGAGTCCCTCATTTCAATCTTTGCTGTTGGGGATGAGATGGGTCCACAGTTTTTTCTGTGGTGTTTGGCTGGAGTAGAGGTTATTTTCTTAAAGGTTTTCTGTCATTCTAGGCTATCCTTTTCTTGGTCCTTTGGCTGGAGAGAGACAGGCTCTTCTTGGAGCCTTTTTTTAATCTGCACCCACTGGCATATTGTGTTGCCAGCTTCTCCAAGCACCCAGGCCAGAGTATATGAGGCAAAACAAAAATGTGGAAAAGTTACCACTGTGTCTTTCTTCACGTTGCACAATCCCTAGCTGGCCTGCCTTTGGTCCAAATTTCAGAGTCTTCTTATATTTGTTTTATCTATACAATATCAAGGGTTTTTAGCTATAATTAATGGGGGATACAGGGAGAAGCATGCCTATTCCATCTCAGCCCATTATCTGTTCACCTTCATATATGACACTATTTTAATGGGTATAAATTTCTGGGCTGACAGGGTTTTTTTTTTTTTCTTTTTCCTTTTTTTTAATGTTTTTATTTATTTTTGAGAGAGAGAGAGAATGAGTTGGGGAGAGGCAGAGACACAGAATCTGAAGCAGGCTCCAGGCTCTAGGCTATCAGCACCAAGCCTGACCCAGGGCTCAAACTCATGAACCACAAAGTCAGAAGCTTAATGGACTGAGCCACCCAGGTACCCCTCTGCTTTCTTTCAGTACTTTAAAAGTGCTCCATTGTCCTCTGGCTTGCTTGCTTTTTTTCTTTCTTCCTTTTCTTTTTTTTTTTTTTTAATCCTGGTGAAAAGTAATTATCTTAGAACCCAGTAAATACAGACCTTTTCTCCTCTGTTTTTAAGATTTTCCTTTATTAGTGGTTTGTAACAATTTGATTATGATGTGCCTTGGTGTGATTTTTTCACATCTTTGAATTTCACTGAGCTTCTTGGATGTGTGGGGTTATAATTTTCATCAAACTTTGAAAGTTTCTAGTCATTATTCTAACTAAAATTTAAATTTAAAAAAGGGGGGGGGGGGCGCCTGGGTGGCACATTCGGTTAAGCGTCCGACTTCAGCCAGGTCACGATCTGGCAGTCTGTGAGTTCGAGCCCCGCGTCGGGCTCTGGGCTGATGGCTCAGAGCCTGGAGCCTGCTTCGGATTGTGTCTCCCTCTCTCTCTGCCCCTCCCCCGTTCATGCTGTGTCTCTCTCTGTCCCAAAAATAAATAAAATGCTGAAAAATAAATAAATAAATTTTAAAAAGGGGGGAAACAAACATATTCAGTCATCCTTCACTCTCTCCTTTCCTTCTAGGATTCTAATTACACTATAACTCTCCGGTGCTCCATTCATTCTCTATTTTCTCTCTGTGTTTCATTCTGGGCAGTTTCTATTTTTATGCCTTTGAATGCGTGATTCTTCTCTTTTGCAGTGTCGAATCTGCTCTTCATCCAATTTTTTTTTTCATTTCAGCTATCATATTTATTATCTCTAGTAGTTTGATCTCCCGCTTATATTTTTTTCCTTTCACAGTTCAAGAGTCCCTGGGTTATGTCATATTTCCTCCAAAGGTATCCATTGGCTCTTTGTGATCCCAAGAGCCCCCCTTTACAGGGTTGCTTCACGGAGATTTATATTTCCCTGCAGATCCCCATAGGCAGGGCCTCACCATGGTGGGCCTCACACACAAACAAAGCAGCAGAGAATCCAAGTCACAGAGCGTAGGGGCGGGTTAGGAAGGAAACGGTGTCATTGAGGGAAACTGCTCTACAGCCCCAATGGAGTCTGTTTCACTATAGAAAATACGGCCTCCTAGTATTAACACCACGGAATTGAGGCAAAGGAAAACACGCCTTATAATATATATATTATAATCTGAGATATAATAACCTCAATATAAAAACTTGGAAGGGGCGCCTGGGTGGCGCAGTCGGTTAAGTGTCCGACTTCAGCCAGGTCACAATCTCGCGGTCCGTGAGTTAGAGCCCCGCGTCGGGCTCTGGGCTGATGGCTCAGAGCCTGGAGCCTGCTTCGGATTCTGTGTCTCCCTCTCTCTCTGCCCCTCCCCCGTTCATGCTCTGTCTCTCTCTGTCCCAAAAATAAATAAACGTTGAAAAAAAATTAAAAAAAAAAAACTTGGAAAAATAAATGTCTATTTAGATTAATATCGATCTCAATATTAGTTAAACTTTTGTTTTTATTATTTTACTATTACGATTTGGATGCGCTGAGGAAGGAAGCTCTAGTTCAAAGAACCAGAGATTATAAGGAAGGCATCATGGATTCTTCAGTCAAGAACTTGAAAGACAAGCACAAGGGTGCGCACGCGCTCACCAACTCCACCGGCATCCGAGGTTTTCGCTAATTTTCAAAAGGCCCGTATCTTCTATCAATGACTGGGCCTTCAGCCACACTGAAATGGTCAGTGGCAAGAGCTGGCGTCATTCTTTTTTGCGTCACTCGTACCTGATGGTAGCGCTTGACAGGTAGTCGCGGCCTTTCAATACAAGTTTGTTCGATTTGATCGGATTTTTTTAGGTCACCCAAATTGTCGACAAACACAGCCCATTCCCGCTTAAACGCAGACAAGAGAGAAAAGGGGGGACGGGGAAAAATGGAAAAAAAAAAAAAAAGCTCTGGCGCTGAGGATTCTGGGCGCTGGAGTTCGGGCGCCCGGGCCGCGCAGGCGCATTGTCTTGCCTGGCGGCCGGCCCCGCCAAGCCGGCGCCATTGCTGGAAGCGTTCCCGCCCTGCTCTGCGAGTGCCCTCAGTTGTCCTCAGTTCGGCAGCCAGGTACTCGTTGCCCCGGGCGCCGGGCCCCGGTTCCCCGCCGCCCCTCCCTCGGCGCTGGGCTCCTGGCGGCGTCCGGGGCGGGGCCGTTCCCTCCAGAGCCCCTGTCCTTGAGCCGACACGCCCACCCGAGAGGCGGCTGGGCTGGGCCTCCTGCCTGGCTGTCGGCGCGGTCTCCCCCAGGCTTGGCTCCGGGGCTGGCGGTGCCCTCGGCGGCGGGCGCGGCGCTGGGGTTGGGGAGCACGGGGCGCGGCCGTAGGCTTAGTAGGGTTCGACTAGGGCCTGCTGGCCTCTGACCTGACTTTCCGCCTCTTCCCAGTCCCGCGCCTTTGATGGAGGAAGTGGGGGGACCCCGGATGGGCACTTAGGGAAAAAGGGCGAGGCTGGAGGAAGGACAGTCTCCGTCCTGGCTTCTGAACCCGCAGGGATGGAGCGATTTCACACCTGATGGCCTGACAGGTGGATGAACTCCTGTCCTTTCGGTAACCGAGGCAGCTTCCCCCCCTCCCCCCGCCCCGTCTCATTTTATGGCATTTCACGGAATCACTTTCAAATCACCTGTCTCTCCCAGACCTGATAATGGCATTATTGCTTTGGCTGGGAAATGCTGGATTGGTCCGTGGCGCTGAAGTTCTCAACAAGAACATGGACCCCTTCGTTATTTTAAAATAACAAAGCTAGCTGAGGACCCACAGCAAGTGACATTTTTCAAGTCTTTGATACTTCCGCAGTGCTTGGGAAGACAGACAGGGACACTATCCGGAAAAAAACATCTAGGCAATTACGACTATGGAGAAATGTCGGCCTGGATTAGATATCTTCTGCATAATGGCAGAGGTGAAAGGAGAAACAGTGCGGTAAGCCTCATTCGCTAATAACGTGTGCTCAAATGATTTTGCCAATGGACACATTTCTACAGTAGCTAAACCAAGGTTAGAACCGGGGGGAGGGGGGGGGAGGTGGACAGCCACTCTGGAACTTTATTACTACACCAGACTCCTATGTATATATACATACCTCTTATTGTCTACTTGGAAAGTGTAGAAAAGTAGGAGTGTAAACATCACAGGCCCAGGTCTCCGAGGTCACAGTGGACTTCCGTTTGCTGACTTGCTGTCTTTTTCTCTATGCGTTCTTTTTTACACAATAGAGATCAAGCTGATCTCGATTAAATAGCGTTGGCTATTCTGATTATAAAATTTAAACAGATGCTTATTGCCCGGTTTGGTATTAAATGTATTTGACTAGCATTATCTATATGGCATATTGCCAAGGAGGAGTTCATTAATCTTTAAAAATTTATGGGATGCCTGGGTGGCTCAGTCGGTTTTGCATCCCACTTCAGGCTCGGGTCATGATCTCACTATTCGTAAATTTGAGCCCCGCAGAGGCCTGCATCGGGCTCTGTGCTGACAACTCAAAGCCTGGAACCTGCTTGCAATTCTGTGGCTCCCTCTCTCTTGCTCTGCCCCTCCCCACTCATGCTCTGTCTCTAAATAAAAAACAAATGGGCGCCTGGGTGGCTCAGCTGGTTGAGCGTCTGGCTTCCGCCCAGGTCATGATCTTGCAGTTTGTGAGTTTGAGTCCCACATCAGGCTCTGTGCTGACAGGTCAGAGCCTGGAGCCTATTTCGAATTCTGTGTCTCCCTCTCTTCTGCTCCTCCCCCGCTCATGCTCTGTCTCGCTCTCTCCTTTGAAATAAATAAACATTTATAAAAAAAAATAAAAAAATTAAAAAAATAAAAAACAAACAAACGTTGAAAAAAATTTTTAAAAAGAAGAGTATTTAATTTGGGGTGAGGAATTAGTTTGCTTTAGAACAATATTTATCAAGGTAAATGTTTGAGGTGCTTGTTGACAATCTAGATTTCTTGATCAGATCTTGGATGGAGCTGAGGAATTTCCTTTTTTTTTTTTTTTAAGATTTTTTTTCAGTGATCTCTACACCCAAGGTGGGGCTTGAACTCTCGACCCTGTGATCAAGAGTCACACACTCTACCGACTGAACCAGCCAGACGTCCCAGAATTTCCTTTTTTTTCTTCTCTTACTTTGAGAGAGAGCATGAGCAGGGGAGGGGCAGAGAGAGAGGGAGAGCAAGAATCCCAGGCACTGGGAGCACAGAGCCTTATTCAGGGCTCAGTCCTGCAAATCTTGAGATCATGACCTGAACTGAAATCAAGAGTCAGATGCTCAACCAACTGAGCCACCCAGGTGCCCCCAGAATTTCCTTTTTAATGAGCTTTTTGCATCCTCAGATTTAAGATGTGGGAGTTTTCTAATTTTATGTAGGAGTTTTCTGGGGAAAAAATCATTTTCATTAGATTTGCAAAGGAACCCATGACCTAAAATAAGGTAGAGAAACACTGAAGTATGGGAAAAGCACTTTTATTAACTCTGAGACTTAACTATAAAAATCAAGAGTCAGGGGTGCCTGGGTGGCTCAGTTGGTCAGGTGACCGACGTCGGCTCAGGTCATGATCTCACAGTTTGTGAGTTCGAACCCCACGTCGGGCTCTGTGCTGACAGCTCATAGCCTAGAGCCTGCTTCGGATTCTATGTCTCCTCCTCTCTCTACCCCTCCTCTGCTCACGCTCTGTGTCTCTCTGTCTCTTAATAATAAATGTTAAAAAAAATTTTTTTTGTTACATCAACAGTAAGATGTTCAACTGACTGAGCCACCCAGGCACCCCAAGAAAGACTATTTCTTTCTCATAAAAGTCTGAGTTTTCAGGTGACTGGCAGTGATAAGGGTGGGTAGGGGTAGGCAGCTCTATGGCATTAGGTCATCTAGAAACCCAGGTTCCATTCTTCTTTTTGCTTCAGCACCTCCTAGGGGCTGTTGTCTTTCCTATGGTAGAAGCTGGCTCACTTTCATACTGTTGCATTGCAAGCCTTTTGCAGGGGGTGGGGGGTAGGGAACAAAGAACTGGAGGACAGACAGCTCCCTGGTAAAGATGTGATGTCACCTGGGGGCACTTGGGTGGCTCATTTGGTTAAGCGTCAGACTCTTGATTTCGGCTCAAGTCACGATCTCACAGTTCGGGTGTTCAAGCCCTTCATTGTGTTCCGCGTTGGGGTCCATGTTGGGCTCCTTGCTGGGCTCCATGCTGGTAGTGCAGAGCCAGCTTGGGATTCTCGCTCTCCTCCCTCTGCCCCTCCCCTGCTGACACACGTATGCTCTCTCTCTTTCCAGATAAATAAGTAAACTTTAAAAAAATAAACTAAAACTCCTTTAAAAAAAGAAAAAGATGTGATATCACCCCTTTTATTCAAATCCCGTTTGTTATAATTTACTGACCTGGGCACACCTGCCTGCAAGGTGGCTGGGAAATGTCTGTAGTTGGGTGGCCTTGTGGCCAGCTGAGATTTCAAACCTTTGTCAAGGAGAAGGGGAGACTGGATGTTGAAAGGCAATTAGCAGTCGCTACTGCATTGGCCTACCTAAGTTTTCTGCTGCTTGAGTCAGTCTTAGAATATTTTTTAACAAAAATTGTTCTTTGGAAAATTTTATTTTTATTGACATACAATTTTAAGATGATTTATATGTTATAGCCCCTTTCTTGTTTCTATTTTTGGTTTATTGGTATTTTTTCTTCTTTAGCCAGTGGCTTATATGTTCATTATTTAGAGAATCACCTCCTTCCGTTCTCAGCTGTTTTGTTTTCTAATTTATTAGTTTCCTTATTATTTCTTCCTTATGGTTTGCTTGTAAATTATTTTTCTTATTTCATTAGATGTTTAATATTTTTATTCTTTAAAAACATGTTAGTTGTGGGGCACCTGGGTCACTCAGTCAGTTAAGCATCCAACTTCAGCTCAGGTCATGATCTCAAGGTTCGTGAGTTCGAGCCCCACGTTGGGCTCTGTGCTGACAGTGTGGAGCCTGGAGCCTCCTTCAGATTCTGTCTCCATCTCTCTGCCCCTTCCCCGCTCGTGCTGTCTCTGTCTCTGTCTTTCTCTTGCTGTCAAAATATAAATAAACATTAAAAACATTTTTTAATGTTAGTTGAATGTCTTTAGGGATATAAATTTAATCTTTTTAAAGTTTTGGCAGGAATCAATGAGTTTTTAATCTATTATTCTCTCACTTTCTAATTCACTGGCAATTAAAGTTCTCTCTTAGACTTAATAGGTATTCAGGAGGGTTTATTTTATTTTCATTCCCTGGTGATTGAGTTTTTCCCTTCCTCCCTTCAGACTTATGTTTGTAATTCTACCACATCATGGTTAGAGAATGTCATTTATTCAGTTTCTTGTTTTTGATTGAGATTTTCTTTATTGTCAGTAGTCTTTGCAGTATATGATTAATATTAGCAAATGCTCCTTGAATACTTGAAAATAACTTTTGAATATGTTCCAGTATACTCCATATTTATTTTAATTTCATCTCTAGAATTTGTAATAGCCATGCTTTATACAGTTCTTGTTTTTCAGAAGATACTGGTTAATTATTGCAAGTATCATTTCGGATGAGCTGATTGGCACAAACTTTAAGATTAGGTTAATAACGTTCTGCTGTTTATTAAGCCAAAGCTCCTCAATCTTATGTGAAGTAAGGTGTTCATTCAGGACAGGAGGACACTGAGCATGCTTATTAATCATAACAGAGTCCCTAACTGAGGGTCCATGCAACTGCTGGTAACACATTTTGCACAAAGTAGGGTTTCAGAACTTGGTATGTCACTGTCCTTTTTTATACATGAAACTGCTATTACCATGTTGGATGAATTTATATTAACAATCTGTACCATTGGGTGTAAGGAAATCTCATTTATCAGGCACACCTGGTTCTTGAACCAGACTCAGCATCAGCAAGGTCACATCCTCATTTAAGAAGGGGGCCGGGAAGGGAAACGGTGCCTAGGTGTCTCTACTGGCTTAGTGGATGGTCATATATCTAGCCATCAGGTTGCATATATTTGTTTTTTTGATTCGCTACTGGTCAGCTAAGTCATATTTGTAGATAAGTATTCTCTTACTTTTTATTATTTGTACCTTTCTGTCTCATCATAAACCTGTGGCCTTTCTCTGTTAACCATATTCATTGTTTCTTTTTCTTTTTATTATATTCTGTATGTGTGCTATTCTTCTTTCCACCAACTTTGATGAATGCTATTATATGTTGTCATACCAAACAGTGTGTTTAAATCGCACTGCCAGTCCCAAATTTAGGTGTCTTCATTTTCTTTTTGTTGTTGTTGTGAATTGTGGCTTGAATATTTTGGAATGTATCCTGACATAATGATCTGTTTTAGTGTGTGTGTGTATTTGTAGTGAGAGCTTTCTTTCGTTCTTTTTTTAATCCACAAATATACTTATTACTTCATTTTTAATTGAGATATAATTGACATATTATATTAGTTTCAGGCATACAACATGCCATACAGCGTGGTTCAATATGTGTATATATTGCAAAGTGATCACCACAAATCTAGTTAACGTCCATCACCACACCTAGTTACAAATTCTTTTCTTGTGATGAGAACTTTTAAGATTTACTCTCTTATCAACTTAAGATATACAATACAGTATTATTATGAACTTTAGTCACCATTATATATATTACATCTCCAGGACTTGCTTATTTTATAAGTGGAAGTTTATAGCTTTTGACCACCTTCTTGCCACTGTTGATCCCTGCCTCTGGCAACCACCAATCTGTTTTCTGAACCTATGAGTTCAAGTTTAGGTTTTGTTTTGTTTTGTTATATTCCACATAAGAGTGAGGTCATACTTGTTTACATCTGTCTGACTTGTTTCACCTAGCATAATGCTCTCTTGGTGCATCCATGTTTTCACAAATGGCAAGATTTCCTTCTTTTTTTATGGATGAATAATAGTCGTGTATCTGTGTCTCACATTACCCATTCATCTGTCAACAAACACTTCCATTCCTTGGCTTTTGTAATTAATGCTACAGTGAACCCATGGGTGTGGATATCTTTTTGAATTAGTGTTTTTGCTTCCTGTATGTAAATGCCCAGAAGTGAAGTTGCTGGGAAATGTAGTACTATTGTGAGTGTGTGTGTGTGTGTGTGTGTGTGTGTGTGTGTTGGGAAAATGCAGTACTATTTTTGAGAAACATTTAAGACAATTTTAGGTATTATTCTAGTTTTGTGAAAAATGTTGGTATTTTTATAGGGATTGCATTAAATCTGTAAATTGCTTTGGGTAGTATGAACATTTTAACAATATTGGTTCTTCCAATGCACGAGCACAGAGTATTTTTCCATTTAGTGTCTTATGGTTAAATCTTATGTATAGATCTTTCACCTCCTTGGTTAAATTTATTCCTAGGTATTTTATTCTTTTTTGATACAATTGTAAATGGGATTATTTACTTAATTTCTCTTTCTTACAGTTCATTGTTAGTGTGTAGAAACACAGCTGATTTTTATAAGTTGATTTTGTGTCCTGAAAATTTACTGGATTTGTTTATTCAACAGTTTTTTGGGAGAGTCTTTAGGACTTTCTATATATAATATTATGCCATCTGCAAATAGTGACAGTTCTTTTCCAATTTGGATGCTTTTTATATCTTTTTCTTGCCTAATTTCTCTAGCCAAGACTTCCAATGTCATGCTGAGTATAAATGATGACAATGGACATCCTTGTCTTGCTCTGTTCCTGATCTTAGAAAAAGTTTTATCATTTCACCATTAAGTGTGTTAGCTGTGGGCTTGTCATATATTGCCTTTATTATGTTGCATTATGTCCTCTCTATACCCCCTTTGTTGACAGTTTTTATCATAACAGATGTTGAATTTTGCCAAATGCTTTTTCTGCATCTGTTGAGATGATCATACGATTTTTATTCTTCATTTTGTTAATGTGGTGTATCACATTGATTGCCTTGCAGATATTGAACCATCCTTGCATCACTGGAATAAATCCCAGTTGGTCATTGTGTATGATCCTTTTGCTATATTGTTGAATTGAGTTTGCTACTATTTTGTTGAGGAATTTTGCATCTGTGTTCAACAGGGCTATTGACCTCTAATTTTCTTTTCTTGTGTCCTTGCCTGGATTTGGAATCCAGGTAATGCTAGCCTTGTAAAATCAGTTTGGAAGTATTCTTTCCTCTGTTTTTTCAAAGAGTTTGAGAACAGTTGGTATTAATTCTTCTTAAATGTTTGATAGAATTCAGCAATGAACCTACCTAGTCCTGGACTTTGTTTTTTGGGGGAGATTTTTTATTATTGATTCCATCTCCTTACTAGTAATCGGCCGTCAGATTTTCTCAGTCTTCACGATTCTGTCTTAGTAGATCACATGTTTTAGGAAATTACTTGTTTCTTCTAGCTTGTCTAATTTGTTGGCATGATCTTTTTTAGATCCATATTGCCTTCAGCTTTCATGGGTGGCATATGAATCAACTAGGGATCTTATGAAAAAGCTCATTCTGATTCAGTAGGTTCTGTAGTTGAACCTCAGATTTTGTATCTTTCACAACCTCCCCAGTAATGTTCATGCTGCTGTTCTTCAGACTACGCTTGTGAATACAAACCTCTTGGATGCATATTCTTTTTAAAAAAATTTTTAAGTGTATCTATTCATTTCAAGAGAGACAAAGAGAGCAAACGGCTGAGGGGCAGAGAGAGAGGAAGAGAGAGAGTCCCAAGCAGGCTCTGTGCCATCAGTGCAGAGCTTGATACAGGGCTCAAACTCATGAGCCACAAGATTATGACCTGAGCTGAAATCAAGTGTTGGACACTTAGGCTGATTGAGCCACCCAGGTGCCCCAAAGTGGTTCATTTTTAGATGAGTCGATGATTGTGGCAAAGGAAGATTGAATTATTTTTTTTTCACATCACACAGCAAATTGATTTAGTGGAAAAGGTGTGAGCATTGGAATTAGACTGATTTGAGGTCATATATGGCCTCAGGTAAATTGTGTAGTTTTTCTAAGCCTCATTTTCTTCACAGTGGAGTGGAAATATAATTACCATTGGGTTGATGTGAAATTCGAACAAAAAGGTATTTTTAGGGGAACCTGGCTGGCTCAGTACAGCATGCAACTCTTGATCTCGGGGTCATTGAGTTCAAGCCCAATGTTGGGGGTAGAGTTTACTCAATAAAAAGTAAATATTTTTTTAAAAGAAAAGATATTTTATTATTATTATTATTTTTATTGTCAAGTTAGCTAACATACAGTGTATACAGCATGCTCTTGGCTTTGGGAGTAGATTTCCATGATTCATCATTTACCTACAATACCCAGTGCTCATCCCAAAAAATGCCCTCCTCAGTCACCCATTTTCCCCACCTCCTGGGTCCCCAACCCCCATCAACCCTCAGGTTGTTCTCTGTATTTAAGAGTCTCTTATGGTTTACGTCCCTCTCTGTTTGTAGCTATTTTTTCCTTCCCTTATCCCATGATCTTCTGTTAAGTTTCTCAACCTCCTCCTATGAGTGAAAACATATGATATCTGTCTTTCTCTGACTTATTTCATTTAGCATAATACCCTCCAGTTTCATCCACATTGTTTCAAATGGCAAGATTTCATTCTTTTTTGTTGCCAAGTAGTATTCTATTGTATGTATGTGTGTATACATATATACACCACATCTTCATCCATTCATCAGTTGACGGACATGTGGTCTCTTTCCATAATTTGGTTATTGTTGATAGTGCTGCTATAAACACTGGGATACATGTGGCCCTATGAATCATCACTCCTGTATCCTTTGGATAAATTCCTAGTAGTGCATTGCTGGGTTGTAGGGTAATTCTATTTTTAATTTTTTGAGGAACCTGCATGCTGTTTCCCAGAATGGCTGCACTAGTTTGCATTCCCACCAATAATGCAAGAGGGTTCCCCTATCTCCACATCCTCATCAATGTCTGTTGTTTCCTAAGGTTTTAATTTTAGCCACTCTCATTAGTGTGAGGTGGTATCTCAATATGATTTTGATTTGCATTTCCCTGATGACGAGTGATGTTGAGCATTTTTTCACATGTCAGTTGGCCATTTGGATGTCTTCTTTTTAGAAGTGTCTATTCATGTCTTTTGCCCATTTCTTCACTGGATTATTTATTTTTCGGGTGTTGAGTTTGGTAAGTCTTCATAGATTTTGGATACTAACCCTTTATCTGATATGTCATTTACAGATATCTTCTCCCATTCCGTTGGTTGCCTTTAATTTTGTTGATTGTTTCCTTTGCTCTGCAGAAGCTTTTTATCTTGATGAGGTCCCAGTAGTTCAATTTTGCTTTTATTTCCCTTACCTTTGGAGATGTGTCAAGTAAGAAGTTGCTGCGGCTGAGGGCAAAGAGATTGTTGCCTGTTTTCTAGGATTTTGATGGTTTCTTGTCTCGCATTTAGGTCTTTCATCCATTTTGAATTGCAAGAAAGTGGTCCAGTTTCATTCTTCTGCATGTTGCTGTCCAGTTCTCCCAGCACCATTTGCTAAAGAGACACTTTTTTTCTATTGGATACTCTTTCATGCTTTGTCGAAGATTAGTTGGCCATACATTTGTGGGTCCAATTCTGGGTTCTCTGTTCTATTCCATTGGTCTGTTCTTTTCCATGTGTCTGTTTTTGTGCCAAATACCATACTGTCTTGATGATTTCACCTTTGTAGTACAGGCTAAGGTCCAGCCAGGATTGTGATGCCTCCAGCTTTAGTTTTCTTTTTCAACATTACGTTGGCTATTTGGGGTCTTCTGTGGTTTCATACATATTTTAGGATTGTTTGTTCTAGCTCTGAGAAGAATGTTGGTGCTATTTTGATTGGGATTGCATTGAATGTGTAGATTGCTTTGGGTAGTGTCAACATTTTAACAATATTTGTTCTTCTAATCCATGACCATGGAATGTTTTCCCATTTCTTTGTGTCTTCAGTTTCTTGCATAAGCTTTCTATAGTTTTCAGTGTACAGATCTTTTACCTCTTTGGTTAGGTTTATTCCTAAGTATTTTATGGTTCTTGGTGCAATTGTAAATGAGATCAGTTCCTTGATATCTCTTTCTGTTGCTTCATTATTGGCAAATAGAAATGCAACTTGATTTCTGTACATCGATTTTATATCTTGTGACTTTGCTGAATTCATGTATTAGTTCTAGCAGTTTTGGGGTGGAGTCTTTCCGGTTTTGCATGAAGAATATCATGTCATCTGCAAAAAGTGAAAGTTTAACTCCTTTGCCAATCTGGATGCCTTTTATTTCATTTTGTTGTCTGATTGCTGAGGCTAGGACTTCCAACACTATGTTAAACAAAAGTGGCGAAAGCGGACATTCCTCTCGTGTTCGTGATCTCAGGGGGAAAGCTCTTAGTTTTTCCCCATTAAGGATGATATTAGCTGTGGGTCTTTCATATATGGCTTTTACGATGTTAAGGTATGTTCCTTCTTTCCTGACTTTCTTGAGGGTTTTTATTAGGAAAGGATGCTGTATTTTGTCAAATGCTTTTCCTGCACCTATTGACAGGATCATATGGTTTTTATCCTTTCTTCTGTTAATGTGCTGTATCACATTGATTGATTTGCGAATATTGAACCAGCCCTGCAGCCCAGAAATGAATCCCACTTGTATTTTAAAAGATCCTTGTACAATGTCTGGCCTACTAGTTGTGACTACATTTAATGGTATTAAAATATCACAATATCCAGGAGCAAGGATCTTTTTTTTCTCACTGATCTTGGAGGTTAATCTTGTGTCCTTTAGTCATGCTTCCTTGTAATGTCAGGATTCCAATGAGGTAATTCTGAGATTTCCAAGGCAGGATTGATTTTCATTGCTTATTTCTCTTTCTCAGCCATGTCTTTGCAGGACCCCACTCTCAGCAGAGAGGGGAACACAGAGGAAGAGATTATGGCCGCTGTGGTTTTTTCTGTTGGACCTCTGGTAAGTTGGGGTTTCCTCTAGTGCTGACCTGCATCTTGGGTTAAGAGCATGTCTATTTTTCCTGAATTCTGTGACTTCTGTATCTCGCCCAGACCCCTTCTGGTAACTGAATCAGATGGTTTCCCCCATGAAAATTGGGCTTATCATAGTGAAGCTTGTAATCTGTAAGAAGTTTCACTCTACATATGGAACCAAATATCAAGACACATGATCTTTCAAAAAATACTTTTGCTATTTTTTTATAAACAGTCTAGGAAATTTACTTTTGATGTTAAATTTGTATTGTTCCCAGGAAATTTCAGTTATTTGTGGGGTAAAAGAATTGAATATTTTAAATTGGAAATATTGCTTAGGAAATTTTGGGGAAAGTATGTACACACACAGACACACCCACACCCTCTTAATTAAGAGGGACCGTTCCCCTTGTGCCCACTCTCAGTGATCTCCTCTTTTCTACCCATTAAGAAGTGACCAAGTTTAATAGATGACATGGAGAGAAAGAAGATGTTTAAGACACAGAGCTTGGCTGTAGGGTGCTTACAGTCTCATTGAGGTAAGGCCTACAAAAGAAATAGTTGCATAATTTGTTTAGGTGAATGATAGTTCCTGCATCTATTGCTAGGAATTTTGCTAATGATGCTTAGCTGTATGATAAACATGATGAGTGCTATGTAAGAAAAGAAATGGGCATTAGTATGGGCAAAACTGGTCACAGAAAGCTCATGAGGACAGTTAGACTTAGGTAGTACTCACAAGTGGGATTTAAGTTGTCGTAAAGTATTTATAAGGGTACTTCAGGTGAGAAGGGAGTTTAAGGGCAAGAGAACAGTGGGGTGAGCTAGTGATTCCAGCTGGAAAGCATGGAAGATAGTACTGGAAATTAGATATTGAAGCTGAATCTTTTAATGTTTCCCTGAAGACATTTAAGTATATATATATGTATGGTGTGTGTGTTTGAGGTGGGTGTCAGTGAGGTACAAGCCGTGTCTTAGCAGTGACTTTTTGAAATAGATTCCGAAGAAAGGTAATACCAACAAATACAATTTGTCTAGTCATGATCTGCGGTAACCTATAGTAGTGACCTTTCACTCTTTATAGCCAGGATGTATAACGTGTAAACAGTCCTTAAAACATACTCTTGAAAAGATAAATAAAAACCAAAATGTTACACTTGATCAGCATATCTGAAATATTTGTCTAGTATTGACATGGTCAGACCCATCCCTAATTACCAGAGGTTGATGTTCACATCATTAATTTTCTGGAAGCTGAATGTTTTTATTTTTTAGATAAGAACTTGGAAGGGGAGAAATAAGATAACAGGTTTTCTCAATGGACTTTCAGTAGTTTTATTATCCATAGTTTTTTTAAATGGCACACACAAAACCTAAAATCATAAGTACTAATCGAAAGAGGTAGTAAAATACCATCTCGTTTATAAAATCAGGCCCTCATAGGGATACAGCTTATAAGGTTAAGAAAATAATGTAGTGAGAAGTCCCTGAAATGCTACTTGAGTAACTACAAGACCTTCCCCCTGACCCCCCACAACACTGAAATGATTTTCAACTGTACAAAGTACATAGTGTTAGTAGGTTTTGAATACTATTCTTAAGATAGATACTTTCTGAGAAGTACATTTCAACTCTATATGAAAAGGGAAAATTATGTAGGATCTGAAGGCCTCTTACTATAAATCTATTTTTTTTGTTACAATAGGTTCTTTGTTGGAAGCCTGCTTTAAAAACTATGCGGTTGTATCTTTCTCAGTCTTGTGTTTGTCATTGTCTCAAACAAAGTTGAAGAAGATGATTGGATGTTACTGTGGGACCGTAATTTCAGCACTAAATTAACCAATAAAAGGGGCCACCCTGTTAATTTCAGCCCTAAATCAAACAATAAAAGGGATCATCCCATGCATGCCACATCCACAGTGGACCGTTGGTACTTGAGGCTCTGCTGTGAGTCATCAGCAGCCTATCACTGAGTGATCGTATCCTGTATCCCTTCAGAATCCTGAAGTTTCCAAGCCAGATGAAGACCTTAACCTTCAGGCTGAAGAACCAGAATTGGAAAAGGTAATGCCTAACATGTTACATGAGGGGAATAAAGTGCCTCTTTTACTGTGCCTGGTTCTTAATGTTCCTAGTGCCTTGCAAGTTTGCAGTGAATATCATCTTGCTTGATAGCTGTAGTAACCCCAGGGCTGGCCGCATCAGTTTGACGGATTTCATTTCCCTTGGTGGCAGCCCTAATGTGGCAGGTCACATTGTAAGTACTGATGATAAAGTATCCTATATCACATGCTCTGATTCTTGCTTTGCATCGTGAGACTCACCACCATTAAAAATATCAAGAATACATGAACATCAGTGGAGATATTTAAGGTGTGTTTAAATTGGTTTAGGTTTTTTATTTCATTATATTAAGCTGACTTTCCTATTCATGAGTATAGAATTCAGCTGATTTTTCCAGAAAATACCAAAGTCAGAAATGTATGAAATATGTTAGGAAAAGTTATCTAAAACTTAGAAATAAGGCAAAAGGTAAATGTATGCCCTTTCAGTGTCGCATTAAACCATTGTCTAACCAGCCTGTGTAAGAGTCACCTGACATAGCCCGGAGAGTTACGTTGTTTGATGTACTAGTTACTGTTGGTTAATATCCAGAACATTGAAAATTTGCAAGTTATTTTACCTTGGAGAAAAAATAACCCCCAAATTTATGGTTTTATTGTCCTTGTAGGACATTCACCAGGTTTCTAACTAATTTTGCGGTCTTATTCCAGCATTCTTTTTTCTGCAATCAGTAGACAGCTGTTTTTGTGTCTCCTTTGAACCAGGTTTGTCAGGCAGCTGATCTCTCATTAATGACTTAAGTAAATCTTTGGCATGTGTTGACAATACTTTTAGAATTACAGGGGTTAAATTAAAAAAAAAATTTTTTTTGAAGTATAGTTGACATACAGTATTATATTAGTTTCAGTTGTACAGCATAGTGATTGGATAACTCACACAGTGCTCATGGCAATAAGCGTAGTTACTGTTACCATACAAAGTTATTACAATGTTATCGACTATACTCTCTGTGCTATACTTTTCATCTCTGTCGTTTATTTTATTATAACTGGAAGTTTGTACCTCTTAATCCCCTTCACCTATTTCACCCATCCTCTCACACCTCCCCCCCGCAACAACCACCATTTTGTTCTCTGTATTTAGGAGTCTGTTTCTGTTTTTTGTTCTTTTGTTTTCTTTTTTAGATTCCACTTATAAGTGAAATCATATATTTATCTTTGATTTATTTCACTTAGCATAATAACCTCTAGGTCCATCAATGTTGTCAGGAATGACAAGGTTTTGTTTTTGTTTTTTCTTTCTTATGGCTGAGTAGTAGTTCAGTGTGTGTGTGTGTGTGTGTGTGTGTGTACATGTGTACATACCACATCTTCTTTATCCATTTATCTATCAGTAGACACTTGTGTTGCTTCTATATCTTAGCTATTGTAAATAATGCTACAATAATTATAGGGGTGCGTTTATCTTTTTGAATGAGTGTTTTTATTTTCTTTGGGCAACAACCCAGTGGTGGAATTACTGGATCATATAGTAATTCTAGTTTGAATTTTTTGAGGAACCTCCACACTGTTTTCCATAGCAGCTACACCAGCTTGCATTCCCATCAACAGTATACACAAGTGACTCCTTTTCTCCACACCCTTGCCAATTCTTATTATTTCTTGTCTTTTTTATTTTAAAGCCACTTTGACAGCTGTATCTCATTGTGATTTTGATTTGCATTTTTTTTGTTGACCACATGTTCTCTTTGGGAAAATGTTCATTCAGGTCACCTGCCCTTTTTAATTAGATTATTTGTTTTTTTGTTATTGAGTTGTGTGAATTCTTTCTAGATTTTGGATATTAACCCCTTATCAGATAAATCATTTGCAGATACCTTCTCCCATTCATTTGGTTGCCTTTTTTCTTTTTTTAATTTTTTCAGGTAAACTCTATGCCCAATCTGGGGCTTGAACTCACGATCTGAAGTCAAGAGTTACAAGCTCCACTGACTGAACCAGGCAGGGCCCCTCAGCAGGTTGCCTTTTTGTGTTGATGGTTTCTTTGGCTATGCAAACACTTTTAGTTTCCTGTAGTCCCAGTTGTTTATTTTTGCTTTGGTTTCTCTTGCCTCAGGAGACAGATCCAGAAAACTGTTGCTAAGCCCTATGTTTTATGGTTTCAGGTCTTACATTTAGGTCTTTAATTCAGTTTTTCTTTATTTTTGTGTATAGTATAAGAAAGTGGTCCAGTTTCATTCTTTTATATGTAGCTGTCCAGTTTTCCCAACACCATTTTTTTTGAAGAGACAGTCTTTTTCCCATTCTTGCCTCCTCTCTTATAGATAATCGTGGGGTTTTTTTTTTAATTATGTAGAAGTTCAGCTCCTTTTTTTTAGAATTACGTTTTGAAGTTTTTTTAAATTATACTTTGAAAGTTGGTTTTATTCTAAGAATGTTTTGTGTAAAACGGCTTTTCTTTTTGCTTTTAGGAGAAAATACATTCTGACACTCAGTCGTACACATAATTTTTACATAGATTTTGTTTTTTTTTTAATTTAGTACTGGGCCAATCATCCTTAAAATTGTCCTTTAACATATGATAGTTTAGACTTAAAATTTTTAAGGTAAAAATATTAATAGTTTCAGACTTTGAGTCATGAACTGTAGGAAAGTGCCATTATTTTTGACCTGGTGAATAATTCATATGGTTTATTTTTGTTCATCTGACAGGAAATCCCTGACAGAAGAGTAATTCTGTGTGGCTCTTTCTTAAATTCTACATCCTGTTGATAAGTACTGAACTTAGTTTTATTTAACTTAGTTTTATTTAACTTTAATTCTAGTAAAACCAGTTTTTCAGTGATAATTTTTAACATTTCCATATCTGCAAAAGTTGCAAATAGAATTTTCAGGGGCGCCTGGGTGGCTTCATCGGTTGGGCGTCCCACCTGAGCTTAGGTCATGAACTGATGGTCCGTGGGTTCGAGCCCTGCATCAGGCTCTGTGCTGACAGCTCAGAGCCTGGAACCTCCTTCAGATTCTGTGTCTCCCTCTCTCTCTGCCCCTCCCCACTCGCTCTCTGTGTCTCAAAAATAAGTAAGCATTAAAAAAATTTTTTTTAATTAAAAAAAAAAGAATTTTCATAGCACGTGTATTGAATCTGTTGATCAATTTGGGAAATATTAAAGTCTTAATATTAAGTTTTATAATAAGAATATGGAATGTTTTCCCATTTATTTAGGTATTCTTCAGTTTCTTTCAGTGATGTTTTGTCATTTTCAGTGTACGTGTCGTGCATATCTTTTGTTAAATTCATTCCTAGGTGTTTTATTCTTTTTGCTATTTTAAATGGATTTTTTTCTTAATTTCTTTTTTGGAATGTTCATTGCTAGTGTATAGAAATGGTTGACTTAACGTATATTGATCTTGTGTCCTGAACCTTGCTGAACTAGTTTATTTAGTTCTAGAAGGGTTTTAGTTTTTGTTTTTGTTTTTGTTTTTGTTTTTGCATGGGCATGTGTGTGGATTTTTGTTGGGTTTTCTATATGCAACATAATATCATCTGTAAGTGGAGATTATGTCATTTCCAAATAGAAATTTACTTCTTCCTTTCCAATCTGGATACCTCATATTTCTTTTTCTTCTCTAGTTTCTCTTGCTAAAACTTATAGTATAATGTTGAATAGAAGTGAGGAGAGGGGACATCTTTGTGAGGTTTATGATCACAGAGGGAATGCATATGGCCATTCACTATTAAGTATGATGTTTGATTTGGGTTTTCATAGATGGTCTCTATCATGTTGACAAAGTTTGCTTCTATTTCTAGTTTGTTGGGTTTTGTCACATACTTTGTTGGGTCTATTAACATCATTGTGTGGGTTTTCTTTATTCTATTAATATGGTGTATTGCCTTGATTGACTTTAAGATATTAAATGAACTTTGTACACATGGGATAAATCCCATTTGGCTATGGCATATATTATGTTTTCTTTGTTGCTGTTTTCAAACTGAATCAGACTGAATTAAGTCTGTCTCGCTCTTCCTTAAATTCTACATTTGTCTTATTTTGGTAATACCGGCCTTACAGAATGAGTTGAGAATGTTTCCTTGTGTTTTTTGGAAGAGTTAGTGAAAGATTGGTGTTAATTCTTCTTGAAATGTCTGGTGGAATTCACTGAAGCCACTTGAACCTGGGTGTTTATTCGTGGGAAGTTTAATTATAATTTTCATATTTTCTATGTCTTCTTGAGTCACTTTTGGTAGTTTGTGTCTTCCTAGGAATCTGCCCATTTTATCTAGATTTTTCTAATTTGTTGGCATACAGTTGTTCATAGTATATTCTTTTATAATCCTTTTATTTCTGTAAGGTCAGTAGTAATGTCTCCTTTTTCATTCCTGATTTTAGTAATTTGAGTCTTCTCTTTTTTCTTAGTCAGTCTACCTAAGGGCTTTGTAATTGTTATCTTTTCAAAGAACTGACTTTTGCATTAGTTGATTTTCTCTATTGTTTTTCTATTCTCTGTTTGGTTTATCTCGATTCTAATATTTATTATTTCCTTCTGCTTTAAAAAAAAATTTAGTTTGGGGCACCTGGGTGGCTCAGTCGGTTGAGCGCCAACGTGGGTCATGATCTCACGGTTTGTGGGTTTGAGCCCCACATCGGGCTTTGTGCTTACAGCTCGGAGCCTGGAGCCTGCTTTGGATTCTGTGTCTCCCTCTCTCTCTGTCCTTCCCCTGCTCATGCTCTGCTTCTCTCTCTCTCTCTCTCTCTCTCTCTCTCAAAAATGAAGAAACATTAAAAAAATGAACAGGAGGGTCATTACCTTGGTGAAGTGTCCCTTTAAAAAAAAAAAATTAGTTCACTCTTCCTTTTCTAGTTCCCTAAGGTATATATTTAATTTTTTATTAAGTTCTTAATTTAAATTCCAGTAGAGTTAACATACAGTGTTATATTAGTTCATGCCTCACTTTTCTTATTAGCACCTTCCTTATTGTGAGGATTCAGTCATTATGTAACAAGCCCTTATTAGATCAGTACCTGACAAATATTATGCACTATACATATACATGAATCCATTTGCACCTGTTGCCTGCCTCCCAATAATTATTGGACCATGGATAATAATCATGTTTCATTTGTAATCTTACCCTCTCTCGCTAATTATTTTGAAGCATATACAAGACATTATATAATTTATCTATAAATATCTCATTATATATCTATAAAAGATGTGTTTTAATGTTACATATACTATCATGGTTACAGCTAAAAAATCAGCAGAAAGCCTTAATATCAAATGTGGAGTTGGTATTTGTTTCCCCAGTTGATTCACATGTTATGATTACTTAATGTCTCTTAGGTCACTTTTAGGCTAGAGGTCCCCCCCCCTTTTCCCCCTTGTAATAATTCATTGAAAAACCACGTTATTTCTACTTTAGAACTGTGTTGTCCAATACAGTAGCCACTAGCCACATGTGGCTTTTGAGCACATGAAATGTAACTAATCCAAACTGAGATATGCTGTCAATTTAAGATGCACATCACTTCAAAGACTTAATACAAAAGATAGAATCTCATTAGTAATTTTTACATTGATTGCACATTGAAATTATATGTGCACTAGTCTGAATATATTATTTAAAATAACTTCACTTGTTTTCTTTTATGTTATTTATTTACTTTATTCTGAGAGAGAGAAAGAGAGAGCATGAGCAGGGGAGGGGCAGAGAGAGGGAGAGAGAGAGAGTCCCCAGTGCATGGCTTGAACTCACATACTGTGAGATCGTGACCTGAGCTGAAACCAGAAGTCAGACACTTAACCAGCTGAGCCACCCAGACGCCCCTCACTTGTTTTCTTCTTAACGGGGCTACTAGAAAACCTTACATTACATATGTGACTTGCAATATACTTCTTTGGACAGCATTGATTTAGAATTTCACACAATTTGGATTTTATTTATTGTGTCTCCATGGGGATATTAACATGTTCATCTGTTCCCTGTATTGTTAGTTAGATCTAGAGCCTTTATCAGATTCCAGTTTGACTCTTTTAAAAATGTTTTTGACAATAGTATTTCATGTTTCTGGTGTATACTACCAGAAGGCACCTATGCCTGGTCGAGAGGCCTCTTTGATATATTAGCAGCCACTGATGACCCTTTAATTCGTTAAAGGTTACAAAATGATGATATTCTAATTCTTTTATTTCTTTTCATGTATTAGCTGGAATCCTTCCATAAAGAGAAATCTCTCCTCATCAACAATGTGATCATACTTGATAACCATAAAAATTATAATATTTTACATGGGAAAAGGACAAAAGGTTAATTCTTTCTCTTTATTTGCCAGTTTCAAGGCATCCTCCAAAAATGATCAATGAGTATTTTTATTGTATTATTATGAAATCATGAGCTTAAAGGTATATTTTTGAAACCTATTGTAATTTATTATTCTTACTGATGTTCAAATTGTCCCATTATTAGCTAGGGGGAGACTCTTCAAGTAGTGTTTGATAGCTTGTTTGCATTTTGGTATCACAGAAAGTTCCAGGCCCTGATTCCTTTTAGTGGGAGGTAAAGTCTAGCTTGCCTAATGTTACTTTATTAGCTATTGTTTTTATTTTTAGGACTTTTCAGTGGATGAAACTAGGAAAAATATTTTTCTTTCCTAAAAAATAAAATAATTGATGAGTTTATACTGATACTTCCAATTCAAATTTGGATCTATGAAATTACTGTATAATCTCATCAGTATTACATTTATATCTTCTTTCTCCCCTGCCAAATTTATCTCTTCTCAATGACAGCAACGTAATAATTTGTTTTATCAAACACTACACACATAGCAGTTACAAAATACCATTTTCATCATTACCACCAACAATCAGGCTGTTTATTGAAAACATACAGTTTTTGCAGTTCTTTTTCTTCTTGGGGTATATCTCACAAAGGATGAACAGAAAAATTGCTATGTTTTAAAGTTACTTAAAATAATTTCTCTTTGATGAATGCATATACTTCAAACTGGTTGCATTTTACTTTTAATTTTTAGGAATGACTTTTTAAATTTAAAATTTTTCTTTTATAGTAATACATTTACATGTTCAAAAGTAAAATCTAAAAAACAAGAAATATTCAAAAGAGTCTAGCCTCTATTCCAGTCCTCTCCATTTTCATGCTCAAAGTGAGAGCTTACAATATTCTGTATCTGCAATCTGATTGATAAACTGCATCTTTTATGAAGCCATATTGTATAGATTTGGAACTGAAAAAGAGCTGATATTGTAGATACCTGTAGATAAGCCAGGGTTTTGAGGGAGAAAAGATTATTTGGGTAGAAACTACTAGCTGTTATCAATATTAAGACTTTCTAGAGAAGGAGGAAACCATGCTGTTTGATTCCAGATAATGTAGTAAGACCAATATTTCAGAGTTAGAGAAAGCCAGATTTGAATTAGTGTGAAAAGAACATTTTCACAGGAGGAGTAAAACTCCTCTTGTGGTTTTAAGTTCTTGTCACTGGAGAGATTCATCCTTTAAGGGCTGAACTGGTTGACTTCAGTGGTCATTTAGTGGCCATGAGTTCCGGAAGTTTCCTCCAGTTTTGTATGTGTTATTCTGCCCAACAGGTCTTATTATATAGTGCCCAGGTGATCGTAGTATATTTATTTTAGGATTCTGTGACATTTAAAGATGTGGCTATAGACTTCTCATTAGAAGAGTGGAGGTTGATGGACCTTTCCCAGAAGAACCTGCACAAGGACGTGATGCTAGAGAATTACAGGAATCTTGTCTCCCTGGGTAAGAATAACTTCTTTGTTCGTTTTCTGACCATTTGACCGGGTTTGCTGAAGACAGAGAACCTTCAAAGTACTTAAATGAATTTGGGGTTAGAGCTTAGGCATTAAACTCTTATATTGTGGGGATGTTGCTGGGAGCCATGCCATCCCTTGTGCTTAACTAAGGGGTCTGCCCATTGTAAAGTAAGAAATACACATTTCGTTGGAATCTTGGAGATTGTTGACAGTCCCCAGATTTAGGACTAAAGTTTTTTCTGATCACGTTTATAAATGAGGGCTCTAGTTATCAGTACCTCCAGAAAGAAAGACACAAATGCATTCATTTTCTTCCTAAACTCAGATTACTCCCATATTCTATTATCCCAGAAAACCTGGGATCATCGTGTTGAACTCCTTTGAGATAATGTTTGTAATTCTCTATAACTCCAGTGTACAATAGAATGTTCTGCTGTGATGGCAATGTTCTGTATCTGTGCTGTCGTCCAATATGGACACACTAGCCACTTGAAGCTACTAACAGCTTGAAATCTGGCTAGTACAACTGAAGAACTGAATTTTAAATTTTACATAGTTTTAACTAATTCAAATTTAAATAGCCACCTGAGAGTACTGAAAAGTGTATTGGACAGTCTGTCTCTAGAACTTACCATAATAGCCACTCTGCACAGAAGATTAAGAGCTGAGACTGAGTTTGGCAATAGTTCCTACTCCTAAACACAGTCAAATCCTATTCATTCTTCTCTAACAAGGGCTTGCAGTTTCCAAACCAGACATGATATCTCACCTGGAGGATGGCAAAGGACCGTGGGTGGTAGTGAGGGAAATTGCAAGAACCCCCTATCCAGGTGAGTTCAAAAGAACCAGGAGGATTGGATTTATTGCAAGTTAGTAGGTTATGGCTGGAGCAGAACATCTGAAATACTTGGAGGAGTATCATCTCTCCCCCACCTTGCCTGCTCTCTCTTTTTGCCTCTCTCTCTGTTCTCTACTTTTGGTTCCTGTCCCATCCTATGTTGCTGTCTTGAGGACATGATTTTCATAATTATTCCTTCACTCAAACATGCATGAAACCTCCCTTTCAGTTCTATCCTCTCAGTTAACTTTACATTTTTCTCATTTGTTTAACTATTATCTGACCTTTCTTCCTTCATTAATCTTCCTAAAGATGCTTTGTTAAGGGTCACCCCTGATTTTAATGTTTATTTATTTATTTTTGAGAGAGAGAAAACACAAGTGGGGGAAGGGCAAAGAGAGAAGGAGACACAGAATCCAAAGCAGGCTTCAAGCTCTGAGCTGATAGCAGAGAGCCCCATGTGGGGCTCAAACCCACGAACCGCGAGATCATGACCTGAGCCAAATTCAGACATTTAACCTACTAAGCCACTCAGACACCCCTCTGCTGATTTTTTTAAAGTTTATTTATTTTGAGAGAAAGAGAGAGAGAAAAAAAAAAAAAAACGAGTCAGGGAGGGGCAGAGAATGAGGGAGAGAGAATCCCAAGCAGGCACTGTCAGCACAGAGCCTGACACAAGGACTAGATCCCACAGACCGTGAGATCATGACCTGAGCTGAAACCAAGAGTCTCATGCTTAACTGACGGAGCCAACCAGATGCCCCACCACTGATTTCTTTTAAGCTAAACCTATTTACTCATTATTTAACTTGCAGGTGAACCTGCAAGCCTGCCAAAACTTTGGGGGAACCCTCCTGTTCTCCTCCAGTTTCTTAACTAATTGAAAATACAAACTAGGTATCAGTTGAGAATTAAATACAGTATTTATTCATATATTTAATTGATATTTATCACACATCTCTTTCCTGCGTACTGGGTTAGGTACTAGGTCTACAACAATGAGTAAGATGGACCAGGTCCCTGCCGTCATGAAGATTATATTGTAAGAAGTTGACAAGTATATAAATAAAAACAACCTAAATAGCAGATATAACAACCTTCAGTTATGAGATAAACTGGGTGAGATATGAGATATGAAAGAGTGACTGGGATGGGGATGAGGGTACCTCCCTCAGAGAGTGTGGTCAGAAGGCTTCTGAAGAGGGGCTTTTAAGCTGAGCCTTGAAGATTCAGAAACAACCGGCCAAAGGAAGAGGAAAGGAGAAGCATTCCAGACAAAGGACCTGACACAGAAAAGAATGAAATGTGTTCTAGAACTCGAAAGGAGTCTGCTGTGAGAGGGAGGCTGGTATCAGAGCTAGGCAACAGCTTGCCCATCCAGGGCTTTGTAGGTGACGATGATGAGTTTGGATTTTAATCAGTGAGTATGAAGGCATTGACAGACTTTAATCAAGGATTTTAGGAAGTAACTCTGCGGAGACTGAACTTGAGGGCACTAAATCAGGTAATCAGTTAAGAGGTTGTTACAATAGTATGAGCAGAGATGATAACTTTGATTAAAGTAATAGTGGAGATGGAACAAAAGAAATGGATTCTAGTTCACTTGAACATTTTATCATGATGCCGTGCATAACTCACGTATGTGTTACATATATTCTTTTCATATGTCAATATTATGTATTTTTTGTTCAACTATAATATATAGTTTTTTTTTAATTTTTTTATTACGTTTCTTTATTTTTGAGAGGAAGACAGAGCCGGCATGAATGGGGGAGGGGCAGAGAGAGAGGGAGACACAGAATCGGAAGCAGGCTCCAGGCTCTGAGCTGTCAGCCCAGAACCTGACGCGGGGCTCGAACCCATGAACCGAGATCATGACCCGAGCCGAAGTCGGACACTCAACCGACTGAGTCACCTAGGCGCCCCAACATACAGTTTTATATGAATTTCAGGTGCACAGTATTATGATTCAGCAATTCTGTACATCTCTTAGTGCTCGTGAAGATAAGTGTACTCTTAACCCCCTTTATTTATTTCCTCCATCATCCCACTCACCTACCCTCTAGCAACCACCAGTGTGTTCTCTGGGAGTCTGGGAGTTTTTTGCCTCTTTTTTTTCTTTATTCATTTGTTTCTTACATCACACAATGAGTGAAATCATATGGTATATGTCTTTCTCTGACTTATTTCACTTAGCATTATACCCTCTGGGTCCATCCGCATTGTTGAAAATGGCAAGATTTCACTTTTTTGATCACTGAGTAATATTGCATTCTATATATACACCACATCATCTTTATCCATTCATCTATTGATGGACCCTTGGGCTACTTCCATATCTTGGTTATTGTAAATAGTAGTGCAATAAACATAGGGGTGCGTGTATCTTTTCAAATTAGTTTTTTTGTTTTATGTGAGTAAATACCTAGTAGTTGAATTACTGGATCATATGGTATTTGTTTTTAATTTTTTTGAGGAACCTCCACACTGTTTTCCATATTAGCTGTACCGGTTTGCATTCTCACCTACAGTGTGTGAGGGTTCCTTTTTCTTCACATCCTCACCAACATTTGCTATTTATTGTGTTTTTTATTTTAGCTATTCTGACAGGTGTAAAGTGGTATCTCATTGTGGTTTTAATTTGCATTTCCCTGATGAGTAGTGGTGTTGAGCATTTTTTCATGTGTCTGTTGGCCATCTGGATGTCTTTAGAAAAATATCTCTTCATGTTTTCTGCCCATTTTAAATTACATTATTTGTCTTTTGGGTGTTGAGTTGTATAAGTTCTTTATGTATTTTGGATAGTAGCCCCTTATCAGATAATGTCATTTGCGAATAATCTTCTTCCATTCAGTAAGTTGCCTTTCTGTTTTGTTGGTGGTTTCCTTTGCTATGCAGAAGCTTTTTAGTTTGGTGTATTCCCAGTAGTTTAATTTTGCTTAGATACCCTTGCCTGAGGAGACAGATCTAGAAAAATGTTTCTATGCCTGATGTCAGAGAAATCACTGCCTGTATTTTCTTCTAGGAATGTTTCAGTTTCAGGCCTCACATTTAGGTCTTTAATCCATTTTGAATTTATTTTTTGTGCATGGTGTAAGAAAGTGGTCCCGTTTCATTCTTTTGCATGTAGCTGTCCAGTTTTCCCAGCACTGTTTGTTGAAGAGACTGTCTTTTCCCCATTGTATATTCTTGCCTCCTTTGTTATAGATTCATTGACCATACAACCATGGGTTTATTTCTGGACTCTATCCTGTTCCATTGATCTAGGTCTGTTTATGTGCCAGTGACATACTGTTTTGATTACTGCTGTATCATAATATATTTTGAAATCTGAGATTGAGATACCCCCAGCTCTGTTCTTTTTCAGGATTGCTTTGGCTATTTCTGCTCTTCTGTGGTTCCATACCAATTTTAGGATTATTCTAGTTCTGTGAAATACATTGTTGGTATTTTGACAGGGATTACATTGAATCTGTAGATTGCTTTGGGTAATATAGACATTTTAACAATATTGGCTCTTCCAACCCATGTATCATCTTCAGTTCCTTTCATTAACGTTGACTGTTGAAAATACTATATATTTTTAAAAGAGTGAATGAAAAGTAGACATTGGAGACAGTTTTAGGTGACTCTTTAGAGAAGGATTTCCCCCTCCCCCCATCAAGAGGGAAAGAGAGATGGGGCAGTGGCTACAGGAAAGTGTGGAATGAGGGAAAAAACTCTTGTTTTGTATTTAAGATGGGAGTATTTATGGCATGACTGAGTAATAAGAAAGATACCCTGATGGAGAGGGAGAAATTGACTTTGGAAGACCAGTGGGATCACTGAAGAGTTCACATGTCTGAGGAGGTTAAAGAGGATAAACTCAAGAAAGGAAAAGGAAGGAGGGCTTCACCACTGATAGGCAGAGAGGCCACCTTTTCTGTTATAACACTAGGAAAGATGGAGAAGGCAGGCGTAGATAAAAGGTCAAATGGTGAGAAGATCAAGGCATTCGATTTTAATAGGCTCTGAATTCTCAGTAAAATATGAAGCAAGGCCACCAGCTTATAGTGAGGATAAGAAAGAGTTGTAAGAGAGGGAAAGATACATATAAAAAAGCTTAAAATTAAAAACAAAAAGATACAGGGGCGCCTGGGTGGCTCAGTCGGTTAAGTGTCTGACTTCAGCTTAGGTCACAATCTCATGGTCCGCGAGTTCGAGCCCCGCGTCGGGCTCTGGGCTGATGGCTCAGAGCCTGGAGTCTGCTTCCGATTCTGTGTCTCCCTCTCTCTCTGCCCCTCCCCCATTCATGCTGTGTCTCTCTCTGTCTCAAAAATAAATAAACGTTAAAAAAAAATTTTTTTTTTAAAAACAAAAAGATACATAGATTTCACTAGGGAAGCTACATTGACCTCATGCTTTTATTAGGGAAGGAGTTTAATTATAGTTTCTATTCCTTCTGTAGCTATAGGACTATTAACATTTCCTATTTCTTTCTGTTTTAGTAAATTATATGTATCTGGGAATTGATCCATTTACTCTAAAATTTAAATTTATTGGCATACTGTCCTCTCCTTTAAATGTCTATGTGGATCTGAAGTAATGTTTCCCTTTTCATTCCTGGTACTGATTTTTTTTTTTTTAATCTTCTCTCTGTTTTCTTATTCAGTCTGTGTGGAGCCTGGTGTGGGGCTCAAACCCACGAACCAGGAGATCATGACCTAAGCCAAAGTGCCCCAATCTTATTTGGCTTTTAAAATAACTTTTTTGTGTGTTTGATTTCTCTATTATTACTTTCTTCTTTTTATTTCATTATTTTTAACCTTTTTAGCATTTAATTTGCTGATCTTTTTTAACTTCCTGACTTGGGTACTTGTATCGTTGATTTTCAGCCACTCTTTTTTTATAGCTTATTTAAGGCAATCTAGATTGCATCACACCCCATTAAAAGACAAGAGAAAATTCTTCTTGACAACACCAAAAAAAGAAAAGTAGACTACATCACATCTTTTTTTTTTAATGTAGCAACTTCATAATTATTGAGTTCAAAACATTTGATAATTTCCATTGTGATGTCTTTGTCCCTTGTGCTCTTTAGAAGCATTTTTCTTAATCTTGTACAATCTGGGATTTTCTAGTATTCTTTTTTTTTTTTTTTAGGTTTATTTATTTATTTTGAGAGAGAAAGAATGAGTGGGGGAGGAGCAGAGAGGAAGGGAGAGAGACAGAATCCCGAGCAGGCTCCACACTGTCAGCGAGGAACCCAATGCGGGGCTCGAGCCCACAAACCCGTGAGATCATGACCGGAGGCAAAATCAAGAATCAGGCACTCAACCAACTGAACCACCCAGGTGTCCCAGGAAGACAGATTGTTATGAACTTATGCAAAGAACTATAATTGCTATGAAAGAAAGAATACGCACTGAGATATCTGAACTCTGGAGTTCAGGGAGTATTCTTGTTACCTTAATTTTTCCTGTGGTCAGAAAACATGCTATGGATGATTTTAGTCTTTATAAGTTTCTTAAAATTTGGGTTACCACACGGCCAATTTTTGAAAACGTTGTATGTGCACTTGGAGAAAATGTGTAGCCTATTGGTACTAAGTGCAGTTTTAGTTATACCAAATACATTATGTTGCTAAAATCTCTGTGCTTACTGATTGTCAGCTTATTCTGTCAGTTATTAAGGTTTTTCAAAGTCTCCCAGTAAGACTGTAAACTTGTCTGTTTCTTATTTTAGTTGCTTTAATTTTTGCTTTATGTATTTTGAAGCTGTCCTATTAGGTAAATACAAAGTTATAACTGCTACATCCTTCTGTTAAAATGGACCTTTTATCCTCATGAAGTGTCTTTATCTCTGTACTGGTTTTGCCTCATCCTAATATTATTATAGCATCTTTCTTCCGGTTATTGTTTTATCGTATATCATTTTAATTCTGTTCACGGTCATCTTTTATATATCCTTGTATTTTGTTTCTCTGATAAGTACCATATTGTTAGATTTTTCTTTTAACCAATCTGACAGTCTGTATCTCTTGGAGTATTTAGTTCCTATACATATAATTCAGTTACGTAATGTTTAAATCTGTCATCTAACTGTGCAGGTGTCTTGCACGTTCCGTATTCTTTTTTCCCCCATTCGTGCATTTAGATTTATTATCTTATTTTTCTATTTACTTGGTAATTACAAATTTCCAAAATTAGTTGTGTAGTGGTTAACTCTGAGATTAAAGCATGCATCCTTCATTCAGCAGTCTAATGTAAATTGTCCTTCTTCCTAAACAACACAAGAATCTTACAACCACTTATTTCATTTAACCTGATTTATATGTTGTTGAAATTATGTATTTTAACTGTGTCTATATGTCAGATCTCATAAGAGCATTATTAATGTTCTGTTCCATCAGTGTTCATTTAGATTTGCCTATGTTTTTGCCTATATTTTCTCCTCCTATTTCTCTTCATTCCTGAGCTTGTATCTAGGATTATTTTTCTTCTGTTTAAAGAGTACCCTTTAATATTTTATTTTACCCACATCTTCTAGTGTCCTACTCCCTCCATTTTCTTTTTTGTCTAAAAATATCTTCAGTCTTCATTTTTAGATAATAGACTTCTAGGTTGGCATTTACATTCTTTCAGCATTTTGGAAGGTATCATCCCATTGTTTCCTGTCTTACATCTACTCCCTTGGCAAGTCAGTCATCTGTCTAATTCAGGAGTCAGTAAACTTTTTTCTGTAAAAGACAAGACAGTAGATATTTTAGGCTTTGTAGAGACATAATACCTCTGTTGCAACTACTCCATTCAGCCATTGTAAGTGCAAAAGCCTCCAGAGACAAAATGTTAACCAAAGAATGTGGTTATATTCCACTAAAACTTTATTTAGGGACCCTGAAATTTGAAATTCATAGTTTAATGTGTCACAATATATTATCCTTTTAATATATTTTTCAACCATTTAAGAATGTATGTTCTTATCTCAGTGGCCACACGGAAATGTAGTGGGGCAGATTTGCTGTAGTTTGCAACCTCTGATCTGTTGGCGCTCCTTGATAGAACTCTTAAAGTTGTGGGTTTTTTTTAATGTTTATTCATTTTTGAGAGAGAGCGCGTGAGAGCGTGAGCAGGGGAGGGGCAGAGAGAGAGGGAGACACAGAATCCAAAGCAGGCTCCAGGCTCCGAGCTGTCAGCACAGAACCTGACACGGGGAACTGCGAGATCTTGACCTGGGCCTAAGTCAGACACTCAACCGCCTGAGCCACCCACGTGCCCCCAAAATCTTTTAGTTTCCATTATTTTTTCCTTGTATTTCTCCCACTTGGAATTCATTTGGCTTCTTTTTTTTTTTTCTTTTCTTTTCTTTTCTTTCTTTATTTTTTTTTCAATATATGAAGTTTATTGTCAAATTGGTTTCCATACATCATTTGGCTTCTAAAATCTATGCCTTGATATTTTTTATTCTGTTTTGGAAAATGCTTCAGCATTATTTCTTTGAATTTGATTTCATCCCATTCTCTCTCACTTCTCTTTCGAGCTTTCTGGGACTCTTTCACATCTGTGATAGACCTTATCACTCTATCCCATGTGTCTCTAATGTCTTTTGAAATTAAGTTTTCAAGTTTTTCATCATTCTGTACTTCAATATGCATATTTTCTACTGACCTGTTTCCCATTTTGCTAACACTCATGTGTCAAATCTGTGTTTTTCAGCCTATCCTTTGAGTTATTTTCCAGTTCTAGAATCACCATTTGGTTCTTATTTTATACTTTCCAATTATTTGGTGAAATTACTGGTCTTGTCTTATTTTCTTGAATATACTAATCATGATTATTTTGTAAGTTTATGTCTGAGACCTCAACTGTCTGGATTCCTTCTAGATCTGTTTCTTCTCTTGACTTTTTTCTAATTAGACTTTTGTCTCCTTGTATGCCTATTATTTTCCACTGTCAAGCATTGATATGAAAACCTATAACAATAATTTGAGGTTCTGGATTGTGTAAGCTTTTTTCATAGAGGATTGTTTGCTTTTGGCAGGCTGCCAGGATAAAGGTTCTAACAGTCCTCAGTTACCTTAATTCAATTAGACATTTAAAAGAGCTGGGTTCTAGAGTTGTCCTCTTTGGTGGCCGTAAACTTAAAACTTGGCCTATTTTGAAAAAGATTACACTGCAGGGTGGTGGTCTTACAACTTGTTTGTATATACAATGTAAAATTTCACTATTATATTTCTTTTAAATTTCTAAACGTGGGTGCCTGCATGGCTCAGTGAGTTAAGCGTCAGACTCTTGGTTTCAGCTCAGGTCATAAACTTGCAGTTCATGAGTTTGAGCCCCACGTTGGGCTCTGTGCTGACAGTGCAGAACCTGCTTGGGATGCTCTCCCTCTCTCTCTGCCCCTCCCCCACTCATGCTCTCTCTCAAAATAAACTTAAGAAAAATTTATAAATTTGCAAACTCTATAAATTTGCAAACTATAAATTTGCAAATTCTGTAAATTTGCAAACTCATTTACAGGCAGTTTTTTCTCAATGTTTAAAAAAACAAACTGGATCAAAACCTTTTGTGGATAGTTTTTTACTTTAAAACTCAAGGTATAAGTAGTTTTGATCCAATTTTTGACAGACATACAGGAATGTTGTTAAGATATAAAAAGGTTGCAAAACTACCTTCGGTGATAATTATTATCACTATTTAGAATATTAATAGCTATAAATACTAATTTTTACTAACTTACTGTTAAGACTACTTTTTGAAGAATCAGAGTGTCTTTTTCCATAAACATTTGATTAATAAGTACATACAAAGACTTGAATAAGCTGATCTCACATGAAACTTTGAGAAAGCCGTCATACAAAAAAGCTAGCAAACAAAGAATGAAAACAAATAGAAAGTATGGTTGGAAACAACTGCCTGGTTTGTAGAGTAAATGGAAAGAAAGGAAGTAGTCGTGACTATGAAGAATGCTCTATAAATGCTGACTATAAAGGAAATGAGAAAAGAAGTATTTGAGAGGCTTAGATTCTAGGGGGTTACCGTAAATGAATTTGTTTAGTAGGGGAAAATCTCTGAATTTGTTACTTTGGTTCTTGGCTCAACCAGTCTCCCTCAAACCTGTCTCCTCCTTAGAAAATAAGGCCAGTTTGGAAGCAGTTAAAACTTTGTATTCATTATCAGCTCAGCTTTCCCTTTTCCCTGTTTACTGAGATCTTCCTAACTTAGGAAATAGGAGTCATTTGATTTGATTTTTATCTTTTTCCCCCCCAGAGCTGGAGACCAAACCTGCAGCCAAGAATGTTGTATCAGCAGAAAATACTTCTGAAGATGTATCACAAGAGACCATAATAGATAAACTCACAGAGAACAGTCTGTGGAACCCCAGAATGGGAGGATTATGGAAATGGAATGAAAGGCTATTGAGATTGCAAAATAGTCAGGAAAATCATTTGAGTCAAAGAATAGTTACTCACAGGAAAATTTCCACTGGTCAAAGAGGATTTAGATTTGGATCTATTCTTTTTCCAGAAGCGGGAGTTATCACAGAAGGGCCCCACGGCAAATGCCAAACACGTGAAAATTTCACTGAGAATTTAGATTTGATTACAGATACCCATCTAGGAAAGAAAATCTGCAAGGATACAGAAGGCAGCAAAGCTGTAAGGCCTACTTCAGAACTTACTTTAGGGAAAAAAAACAATAATAAAGAAAAACCCTATCAATGTAGTACCTGTGAAAAGTCCTTTCGTTACAGGTCATTACTGATTCAACATCAGAGAACGCACACTAAAGAAAAACCTTATGAATGTGATGAATGTGGGAAAATGTTCAGCCAGCCTTCATATCTCAGTCAACATAAAAAAATTCATACTGGAGAAAAACCCTATAAGTGTAACGAATGTGGAAAGGCCTTCATTGCTTCTTCATCACTTATGGTACATCAGAGAATTCATACTAAGGAGAAACCTTATCAGTGCAATGTCTGTGGAAAATCTTTTAGCCAGTGTGCTCGCCTTAATCAACACCAGAGAATTCAAACTGGAGAGAAGCCCTATAAATGTCGTGAATGTGGGAAAGCTTTCAGTGATAAATCAAAACTCGCAAGACATCAGGAGACTCACAATGGAGAGAAACCCTACAAATGCAATGATTGTGGGAAAGCCTTTAGGAATAAGTCCTATCTTAGTGTACATCAGAAGACCCATACTGAAGAGAAACCATATAAATGCAATGAATGTGGGAAATCTTTCAAGAATACCACAATTTTTAATGTTCATCAGAGAATTCATACTGGAGAGAAACCCTTTAGATGTAATGAATGTGGGAAAGCCTATAGAAGTAATTCAAGCCTTATTGTACATATAAGAACTCATACTGGGGAAAAACCTTATGAATGTAATGAATGTGGGAAAGCATTCAATCGTATAGCAAATTTCACAGAACATCAAAGAATTCATACAGGAGAAAAACCCTATAAATGCAACGAATGTGGAAAAGCATTCATTAATTATTCATGCCTTACCGTACACCACAGAATGCATACAGGAGAGAAACCTTATAAATGTAATGAATGTGGAAAGGCCTTCATGCGTTCTTCATCCCTAATTATACATCAGCGGATTCATACTGAAGAAAAACCTTATCTGTGTAATGAATGTGGGGAGTCTTTCAGAATAAAATCACACTTAACTGTGCATCAGAGGATTCATACTGGAGAGAAACCATATAAATGTACTGACTGTGAGAGGGCATTTACCAAAATGGTAAATCTCAAGGAGCATCAGAAAATCCATACTGGAGTGAAACCTTATAAATGCTATGATTGTGAGAAATCTTTCAGGACTAAGTCCTACCTTATCGTACATCAAAGGACCCATACTGGGGAAAAACCATATAAATGTAATGAATGTGAAAAGGCTTTCACTAACACATCGCAACTTACCGTACATCAAAGAAGGCATACTGGAGAAAAACCCTATAAATGTAATGCGTGTGGGAAGGTTTTCACAAGTAACTCAGGCTTTAATACCCATCAGAGAACACATACTGGAGAGAAACCATTTAAATGTAATGACTGTGGGAAAGCATTTAGCCAGATGGTACACGTCACAGAACATCAGAAAATCCATAGTGGAGAGAAACCCTATAAATGTGATGTCTGTGGAAAAGCCTTCAGGAGGGGTTCCTACCTTACAGTGCATTGGAGAACACATACTGGAGAAAAACCCTATACGTGTAAGGAATGTGGAAAAGGTTGTATCACTCTATCACAGTTAACTCTTCATCAGAGAATTCATACTGGGGAAAGGCCCTACAAATGTGAAGAATGTGGAAAAGCCTTCAGAACCAACTCAGATTTTACTGTACATTTGAGGATGCATACTGGAGAAAAACCCTATAAATGTCATGAATGTGGAAAAGCCTTTAGGAGTAGCTCAAGCCTTACTGTACATCAAAGAACCCATCAGAGAGAAACTCAATTAATATAAAAAGTAACAAACCATTCATCCAGATGTCAGCTCTACAAGGAGAATGTTATAAACTGTGTCTTTTATGAATGTGGGAAAACGTTCAGGAGCAATTCACCAGAAAACACACACTTAAGGGATACTTTATAAACATAAAAATGTGGAAAACTCATATTAAATCTTAGAAGTTACAAGCAAATTCACAGTAGAGAAAAATAGTGGACAAATGAAAGCCTTCACCCAGATTTCATACTTTGTTCACTTAAATTATCTTCAATGAATTGCCTATAATTTTTTACCTATTTTTCTATTGGTTTGTCTTTCTTACAAATCTGGAGGTGCTCTTTATATACTTGAAATATTAATCCTTTGTCATGTGTGTTTGAAAATTTTTTAATCTAGCATTTGTTTTTATGCTTTTTTATATGGTAAAAGAAGTTGCCACATTTTAATTTTTCATAGATATTTATTTTCCTTTTTAGATTAATTTACTCTTTTAGTTAAAAGAGTCTCCTTAATCCCTAGGTTATACATAGTGTTCTAAATTTGTTTCTAAGATTTTGTTAATTTTATATCTTATATTAAAGTCTTTAATCTGTCTGAACTAGATGGCTAGTCATAGAAGAGCAAATTGCCATTAATCTCTGAAAATATTATGAACCTAAGGTAGTACTCAGGGAAATGCAAATTAAAACAACCAATGAGATGTCACCTCCACTAAATGGAGTTGGCAAAAATTAAGAGATCTTTTGGTAGTGGGATTTGGGAAACCATGTACTCTTAACACAAACGGTTATATCAACTTCTATTTCCACCAGCAATTAAGCAATATGTATTCAAATATTTTAATAACATTTTAAAATAAAAATACTTTGACCTAGCAGTCTCACTTTGGGGATCTTCCCCACAGAAATAACATCATCAGTGCATAAGAATACACATAAGTCAGGATTTTTGTTGAAGTATTGTTTGTAGAGGCAAAGTAGAAAACCAAGTGGAGACTAAGTGAATGCCCATTAATTGGGAAATGGTTGAATAAAGTGTGATATAGCCTTTCTATGGAACAGCATGAGAGTAATTTTTAAAATTAGTTATATCTACACTAGTTGATCTCAAGGTATTTCCACAATTTTTAATAACTAATTGCTTTATTGCAGAGCTTTATGTGTACAGGATTTCATTTTTTGTTAAATGATCATTCCCATTTATGTATATATGTGTATGTGATGAGCATGGAAACAAGTATATATACTTGGCTGAATATATACCAAGCTGTTAATATTGGTTACCTTGAAGGAAGGGAGAAGAGAAGTAGGGGAAAGGACTAGAAAAAAAAATTTTTTTTAATGTAAGTGCAGCATGTATGGTATAAAATTCTATATAAAACTGTATTTGTATGAACTTTTGAGAACTACGAATGAAGGATGGTCTCCAAAAAGTTAGATTGTTTTAGAGTTGGGGGAGTATGCAGTACTTTTTGTCCGATTACTGCACTTCTATGTATTTTATAAGCTTTCCTTCCCAACAAGCATGTGATATTTAACATAAACAGGAAACACCTATTTTACTTGTGAAGGTAATTTACTGGACACCTGTTATGTACCAAGAATTGCCCTAATATATTGGCAGGGTAGGGACAGTCAGGAATCTAAGAGCATGGGAATTTGTTCTGATGCTGCATAGATTCCAAACAAGTTACCCAGCACCTCATTCCACCCACCCTCTCGGTTTCATTTAGAAGAGGTAGTAATTTCAGACAAATGAGAAACGTACCCAAGAATATCTGGGACTTGTGTTCAGGCTATAAACCAGAAAACTGCAAGCCTCAAGAGAAGCTCCACCTTTAACATGGCACCAAAGAAAAGGTCACAGTTATGAAAAGTTCCATGTACAGCCTCATAGAACATTACATGATGGAATAGAGAAAGGGAAACAACCAGACACCCAAGTCCATAAAAAAGGAAGTCTTGGGAGTTCTGGAAATACTAAGAGTCCTGGAACAAAGATGAGAACCAAAAGGCTATGGCCCTGATATCAGAAGGCCATAACAAACCATGGACCTGATACCCAAAAAGGACAAGACATGATGAGCTATACTTCAGTGGAGGCTGAAGAAAAGAGAATCCCAGTACTCCTCCCACAATGTTGGAATATGTATATATCCAATATTGGGGAGGAGATATTGGATAAATGATAGGAGCTACCTCCCATTACAAGTAAATAATTTGACACTGGTTAAAATGACCATTTCTGATTGAATTTTAATAATGGAATTTTCGAATTGTTACCAAGAGACATACCTCCTTTGGATGTAATGTATGGGTTTCTGATTGGAAAGTTTAGAGTTACACCTTGACATACTATCCTTAAGAAACCTTGCTGTTAAACAGTTGACATGACTTGATGCCTACTCTGTCAGCTGCTTCTTTCTACCTCCTAACCCTCACCACACATAAAACCCTCTGCCCTGCTTTAGAGCCAAACATTTCAAGAAGAGGAGCATCGTCAGCAGGTTCAAATGACATAACTGAAAAGTGTCCACAGGGTTAGGGGACGGAGATGGCACAGGCTACCTTTACAAGAGCAGTTTCGGGGCGCCTGGGTGGCTCAGTCGGTTAAGCAGCCGACTTAGGCTCGGGTCATGATCTCGCGGTCTGTGAGTTCGAGCCCCGCGTCGGGCTCTGTGCTGACAGCTCAGAGCCTGGAGCCTGTTTCAGATTCTGTGTCTCCCTCTCTCTGAACCTCCCCCGTTCATGCTCTGTCTCTCTCTGTCTCAAAAATAAATAAACGTTAAAAAAATTTTTTTTAATACAAGAGCAGTTTCAATGGAGAGGTAAGCCTGGTTCTAATGTATGGCAGTATCTCATTATAGGTTGAATTTGCATTTCCTTTATGGCTAATGATGTTGAGTCTCCTTTTAGGTGCTTTTTGAATATCCTCCTTTGAGAAGTGCCTGTTCAAGACTTTTGCCCATTTTGGGAGGCACCTGGGTGGCTCAGTTGGTTAAGCGTCAGAGTTCAACTCAGTTCAATGGAGTGCAGCCTGGAGCCTGCTTTGGATTCTGTGTCTCCCTCTTTCTATCCCACCCCCGTTCGTATGCTGTCTCTCTCAAAAATAAACGTAAAAAAAGAAACTTTAAGACTTTTGCCCATGTTTTAAATTGGGAACTCTGTTCATTTGTAGGATTCTTTCTATATTCTGGGTGCAAGGTACCTTTTTTTTAATATTTTTTTTGGGGGGGAGTGCAAGTGGGGGAGGAGTAGAGCGAGGGGGACAGAGGATCTGAAGCAGGCTCCGCGCTGACAGACTGACATCAGTGAGCCCAATGTGGGCTTCAAACTTGCAAACCACAAGGTCATGACCTGAGCCGAAGACAGACACTCAACCAACTGAGCCACGCAGGTGCCCCACAAGGTACTTTTTAGATACTTATATCACAGACATCATCTCCAGCTTGCCTTTTCACTCTCCAAATGATGTCCTTCAATGAACAGATGTTTTTAATTTTAATAAAAAATAATCTATTAGTGCTTTTTGTGCCTAGTTTAAGAAATCTTTTCGTAACCCAAGGTCACAAAAGATATTTTCCTACATTTTCTTCTACATTTCTACTATTTTACTTTTAATTTTTAGGTCTACAATCCATTTGAAGTTAATTTTTATGTGTGGTCTGGGGTAGAGGTCAAATTAATATTTTCCATACAAATATACAACGTATTCAACATCATTTATTGAAAAGACATTCTCTCCACCCCCTCGGGTTGTAGTGGTATTCCTACGATAAATCAAATGATTATGTTATATGGGGGTCTATTTCTAAATTATTCTGTTACATTCTAAGGAACACCAGATGTTTTTAGTGTAAGCAGATTTATAGCAAGTCTTGGTGTCTGGTGGTGTGTGTCTTCTAATTTTGTTCTTGTTCAAAGTTGCAATTCTAGGTCCTTGGCATTTTCATGCATTTTTGAATGATTTTTTTTCAATTGCTCCACACCAAAAAGTTGAGGTTTTAATGAGCATTCCATCAAATACATAATTGTGGAAGAATGCATACTTTAACAATATTGAGACATCCAGTCTGTGAGCATGCTTTTCATTTATATACATCTTTTAATCTCAGCAATTTTTGTATTTTTTTCAGTGCAGACGTTTTGGACATTTTTATTAAGTTAGTCCTATGTATTTGGGATTTTGATGTTATAAATGCTATTATTTTAGTTTTCTGATTTTTGCTAATATTTATTAAATACATACAGTTGGTCCTTGAACAATATGGGTTTGAACTGTCCAGGTCCGTGTAATAGACGTTTTTTGTTTTTTTTTTTTTTTCCCAATAAATGTATTGGAAAAATTTTTAAGAGACTTGCAACAATTTAAAAAACTCACAGATGAACCATGTAGCCTAGAAATAATTGAAAATTTAAGAAAAGGGTACAAGTGTACAAAATATATGTAGATAATAGTCTATTGTATCACTACCATAAAATATACACAAATCTATTGTAAAAAGTTAAAATTTATCAAAACTTCTGCACACAAGCAGACCATACATAGCACCATTTGCATTCAAGACAAATGTCAACAAAAAGACACAGCAGCAAATGAGAACTGTAAAATTAACTGTAGTACATGTTTTACTACTGTAATAATTTCGTAGCCACTTCCTGTTGCTGTTGAGTTGAGCCCAGTGTAGTGAGTATCCACTTAAAATGCCTGTGACACTACTCGTCACTGAGCAGTTCATCTCCAATAAGTTGTATATCACCGTAAAAAGTCATCTGTCCTACTTCTCACATATTTTTCATCATGTCTAAGTGAAATACTGTAAACCTGGAGTAATACCAGGGGACCCATAGGGAGCACCACTAATGATGTGGTAGTGCTCCCCAAAAGCAAAGAAAGGTTATGAAATTATAAGAAAAAGTTGAATTTCTTGATACATACCAGTGATTAAGGTCCACAGTTGCAGTTGCCTGCCATTCCAAGACAAATGAATCCAGTATAATCCTCAGGAGGAAGGAAGGAAGGAAGGAAGGAAGGAAGGAAGGAAGGAAGGAAGGAAGGAAGGAAGGAAGGAAGGAGAAAAGAGAAAGGGAGGCAGGGAGAGGAAGGAAGGAAGAAGAAAGAAGAAAAAGAAAGAAAGAAAGAAAGAAAGAAAGAAAGAAAGAAAGAAAGAAAGAAAGAAAAAAAAACTTTCATGAAGCCATCACTGCCCCTAAGCCAGCCAGTGTGAGAACTTTGCACTTTTTGTGAAATACGTTTTTATCCTACTGAAAATAAAGCTTTTTTCAAAAAATATTTTGAGAGAGCACAGGGGAGGGGCAGAGAGAGGGAGAGAGAATCCCAAGCAAGTTCTGTGCCATCAGCACAGACCCCAATACAGGGCTTAAACTCATGACATCATGACCTGAGCCAAAATCAAGAGTCAGATGCTTAACCGACTGAGCCACCCAGGCACCCCAAAAATGCAGCTTTTATGTGGGTGTAGAATTGTTAAAAGAAAGGCATACCTATAGACTCTACTATGATTTGAGAAAAAGTGAAGTCCATATGGCAACTTTAAAAAAAAAAGGAAGGTGAAGGATCTAAAGCTGGAGAATTTAATGCCAACAGTGGATGGTTTGATCATTCCAGAGGTTTGGCTTTTAAAATGTCAACAGAAGTGGCTTCTGCCTACCAAGAGGCAGTAGATGAGTTCCTAGACACCATTAATGAAATCATTGAGAAGAAAGAATGTCAGTGAAACTTTTTAATAAGAAGTGCCCCATTCTGCAGGGGCGGGAATCCACATTATTAGGAAGAGAATCGAGCACCAGGATTTAAGGCATGAAAGGATAGGCTAACTATGTTTTGGGCAAATGTAGTTGGGTTCATGATCAGGACTGCCCTTACCTATAAACTGCTAACCTTCATTGTTTTTTTAAATGTTTGTTTATTTTTGAGAGAGAAAGTGTGAGCAGGCAAGAGGCAAAGGGAGAAGGAGACACAGAATCCGAAGCAGGCTCCAGGCTCTGAGCTGTCAGCACAGAGCCCGAAAGGGGGCTCGAACTCACGAACCCGAGATCATGACCTGAGCCGAAGTCGGATACTTAACCAACTGAGCCACCCAGACACCCCAAAGCTGCTAGCCTTTGAAAAGCTATTTAGCAGCTGCCATTCTTTTGGTTGTACAGCAAGAAGGTCTGGATCCCCCCTTTTTTAAAAAAAAACTTCTTTTATTGGTTCCAACAGTACTTTGTCCCTGAAGTCAGGAAACACCTTGCAACTAAGGAAACTTCCTTTTAAAGTTCTTTAGAGGGACACCTGGCTGGCTCAGTCAGTGAAGCGTCCAACTTCAGCTCAGGTCATGATCTCACAGCTCCTGAGTTCCAGCCCTGCATTGGGCTCTGTGCTGACAGCTGGACCCTGGAGCCTTTATCAGATTCTTTTTTTTTTTTTTTTAATGTTTATTTATTTTTGAGAGAGAGAGAGAGAGTGCAAGCTTGGGAGGCGCAGAGAGAGAGAGAGAGGGAGACACAAGAATCCAAAGCAGTCTCCAGGCTCCAAGCCGTCAGCACAGAGCCCAACGGAGGGGCTTGAACTCACGAAACGTGAGATCCTGACCTGAGCCAAAGCCTGACACTCAACTGACTGAGCCACCCAGGTGTCCCAAGATTCTGTGTCTCCCTCTCTCTCTGCCCCTCCCCAGCTCATGCTCTGTCTCTATCTCTCTCAAAAATAAAAACATTTAAAAATTTTTTTAAGTTCTTTTTTTTTTAATTTTTTTAATGTTTATTTATTTTTGAGAGACAGAGCACAAGTGGGGAAGGAGCAGAGAGAGGGAGACACAGAATCCAAAGCAGGCTCCAGGCTCCTAGCTATCAGCACAGAGCCCAATGCAGGGCTCACGAACCATGAGATCATGACGTGAACCAAAGTCAGCACTTAACCGACTGAGCCACCCAGGCACCCCTTAAGTTCTTTTGATACTGGACAATGTCCCTGGCCATCCAGAACCCCATGAGTTCAACACTGAAGGTGTCTAAGTGGTCTTTTTTCCCCCAAACACAGCAACATCTAGATCACAAGGACCTTTAAGGCTCATTGCACATGGTACTCTATGGAAAGGATTGTCAGCTATGGGAGAGTCCTCCAAGAACAGAATAAAAGTCTGGAAGGATTACACCCCTGAAGGTGCCATTGCTGTTATAGAAAAAGCTGTGAAAGCCATCAATCCTGAAACAATACATTCCTGCTGGAGAACCTGTGTATCAGCCTATCATCACAGGGAAGTAATTTTCCAAAAAATGTAATAATGTTTCCAATACTGTATTATGGATATGACTGTAATACTCTATGTCATAAGAATTTTATAACAATTTATTCAGTAATATACAGGCTAAGCTGCCATGAAACAATCACACTGGGCTACCAATAAAGCCATCATATTGCTGCTTTTTTGTTTTCAGTGCATGATTTGTAATACCTGTAAATAAATGTACATTTTTTTTCACATTTCGTTTTTGAGATATGTTAGTAAAGCATATAGCATCACAGTGTTTTGTATCCTATAAGACAATATTGACAGGTACTGACAAATGATTTATCTTGTAAACAGACCATGTAAACTTACAGTATCAGTAATTTTAGTTCTGTAAACGTATTTTCTCTTATGATTTTCTTAACACTTAATTTTCTCTAGCTTACTTTATTATAAGGATATAGTATATAGTATAATATACAAAATATGTGTTCATCAACTGTTAATGTTATCAGTAAGGCTTCTGGTCAACAGTAGGCTATTACTAGTTAAGTTCTTGGGAGGTCAAAAGTTATATGTGGATTTTTGATTGGGGGGGCAATACCCTTAACATCCACATTGTTCAAGGTTCAACTGTATAAATGATATAAATATTTGTATATTACATGTTATAGTATATTATATGTATTATAATATTATATATAACATGTAATAGATTCATATTATACCCAAAGGAATGAGCAAAGCTACGTAATAATTATAATTATTATAACATATTATATTACAAACTGACCTTCTATCCAGTGACCTTGATAAATTCACTTGTTAATTATAATTAAGTTTATTTTATTGGACTTTGTATACAAAATGTCATCTGCAATAAAGTAAAATTTTTTACTTCATCCCTCCAATTTTTATACCATTTTTTTTTCTTGCTTTTTTGCACTGGCCAAGGCCTCCAGAAGTAGTGATTGTGGGCATCTCTGCGTTTTTCCCAGAATCTAAAAGAAAACCCTAGACGTTTTACCATTAGGTGTGACATGAAGTGTAAATTTGTAGATAATTTCTATCAGATTAAGAAAACTTTCCTCCAATCTTAGTTTGCTGAGATTTGTTATCATGGGGAGGGGTTAAATTTCACTAAATACATATTTTGCATCTATTGAGATGATATATGGTTTTCTCATTCTGTTAATGTGCTTGAGTTATATGGATTGATTTTTTTTAATTAAAAAAATTGTGAAATGCACACAACATAAAATTTACCATCTCAACTTTTTTTTTTTTAACGTTTTATTTATTTTTGAGACAGAGAGAGACAGAGCATGAACAGGGGAGGGGCAGAGAGAGAGGGAGACACAGAATCTGAAGCAGGCTCCGGGCTCTGAGCCATCAGCCCAGAGCCCGACGCGGGGCTCGAACTCACGGACCGTGAGATCGTGACCTGAGCCGAAGTCAGCCGCTTAACCGACTGAGCCACCCAGGCACCCCTCAACTATTTTTAAGTATATAGTTCAATGAAATTAAGTGCATTCATATTGTGCAACCATCACCATGATCCGTATCCAAAACCTTTTATCTTTCAAAGCTGAAACTCAATACCCATTACACAATAATCCTCTGTGCCCCCTCCCCTCAGTCTCCGGAAACTACTGTTCTATTTTAATTATTTTGAATTGGACTACATTAGGAACCTCATATAAATTTTTGTTCTTTCGTGACTGGCCTTATTTCACTTAGCATAATGTTCTCAAAGTTTGTCCAATGGATTGATTTTTGAATGTTAAGGCAATCTTCCATTCCTGGAAGAGATACCATTTAGTCATTGTATATTATCTTTTTAATATATTATTGGCACCTGGGTGGCTCAGTTTGTTAAGCATCCAACTTCGGCTCAGGCCATGATCTCACCATCCGTGGGTTCGAGCCCCGCGTCAGGCCCTGTGCTGACAGCTCGGAGCCTGGAGCCTGCTTCGGATTCTGTGTCTTCCTCTCTCTCTGCCCCTCCCTTGCTCAAAAATAAGCATTTAAAAAAATTAAAATATATATGTATATATTATTGAATTAGATTTTTAAGTTTTTATATAGGATCTTATGTCTACGTCCTTGTTGTTTTGTATGTTTCCTTTCTTGTAGTAGCTTTGTCAGAGATTAGTATCAGAATAATGCTGGTCTTATAAAATTAATTGGGAATCACTTCCCTTTTTTGTCCCCCAGAAGAGTTTGTGTAAGACTGTGCATTATTAGTATTGGTATTCTTTTTCCCATAAATATTTTCTGTAAAAATCATCAGTAAAGCCATCTGGGCTAGGAATTTTCTATTTAGGAAAGTTTTATGTTTTTATTTTTATTTAAAAAAATTTTTTTTAAGTTTATTTATTTGAGAGAGAGAGACAGAGTGAGCAGGGGAGGGGCAGAGAGGGAGGGAGCGAGAGAGTCCCAAGCAGGCTGTTTACTGTCAGCATGGAGCCCAACACGGGGCTTGAACTCCTGAACCATGAGTTCATGACCTGAGCCGAAACCAAGAGTCAGATGCCTAACCAACTGAGCCACCCAGATGTCCCTGTGTAGAAAAAATTTCAATTATACATTCAATTCCTTTGATAGACATAGGACTATTGATATTTTCTGTCTCTTGTGTCATTTTTGGTAAATATCATTTCATCTCCATATCATTTCATTGAAATATCTAATTATTAGCTTTAAATAGTTTATATCTGCTTGTTATATTTTTAATATCAGTAGAATCTAAAGTGATATTCTCTTTTCTGTCTCAGCATTGGTAATCTGTGAGGTCTCTTTGTTTTCTTGATTAGGCATTCTAGGGATTTAACACTTTATTAATCTTTTCAAAAGGTCACCTCTTAACTACTATATAATTGATTTCTTTTTCAGTGGTTCATGCTCTTTTCTAAAAACAACCTAATTCAAGTGAGCAAAACTTGCAAATATTTCACAAAAGAGAAATATCAATGACCATTAAACACACGAGCCTTTCTATTTTATTTGAGTTTAATCCACTGGGGTTTTTTTCTAGCGTCTTGAAATTTAAGTCTTAGATAATTGATTTTTTCCAACCTTTCTTTTTGGCTAATATTTTCATTTAACAATCTAAATTTCTCTATATGCATCCATTTCACTGCATCTGGTAGAGGTTTTTATCACCTTTATTGAATCATAATTATACATATAATAAGTTGCACTAAATTTAACTTTACATTTTGATGAGTTGGGGTAAATACACACTTTAATATAACTACCACTAAAATCAAGAAATATAACATTTTCATCACCCCAAAAATGTTCTATATCCCTTTCCAGACGATTCTCCCCACCTGACTCCAAGAAACCATTAATCTGCTTTCTGTCACTATATGTGAGAACTGTCTTTACGAGAATTTTATACCAGTGGAATTACATTGTATATACTGTTCTGTGCCCACTTCCTTTCACTCAGCTTAAATTTTGAGATTTATTTATGTTGTGTATGTCAATATTTCATCCCCCTTTATTGATGAATGGAATCCCATTGTATTAATATGTCACTATTTATTTATTTACCCATTGATGAACATTTGGATTGTTTCCACCTTGGAGCTACTATGAATAAACCTGCTATGAACACTCATGTATAAGTTTTTGTGTAAACATATTTTCATTTTTATTGTATAAATAATATACATCGCTGGGTCATATGGTAAATGTATGTATGTCTTTTTTTTAATTTTTTAATGTTTATTCATTTTTGAGAGAGCACGTAAGTGGGAGAGAGGCAGAGAGAGACGGAGACACAGAATCCAAAGCTAGCTGTAGGCTCTGAGCTGTCAGCACAAAGCCGGATCTCGGGCTTGAACCCATGAACTATGAGATCATGACCTGAGCTGAAGTTGGGCGCTTAAATGACTGAGCCACCGAGGCATCCCTTAGAATAGCCTTTTATTTAGTTCTGACATTTAGAACTATGGCGATATTTTACAAATGCAAAAATTTAAAGAAAGCAATGAAAAACAATTGAGGTATGTATGTGCATGTGAACCTGAAATGGAATACAGAAGTAACAACAGCTTACTGTATTACAAATGAATAACATAACCAAGAGTGAAGGGCTCAGGAAAGAGACCTAACTGAAATTATTTTTGCAAAACAATGTCCTGACTGTAAAGCCAAAGACATAAAGAGCTGTACATATGTAAGGTAATCGTCTTTTTCCTTAAGCTGTCGTGTTGGGGTTTTTTTTTTTATGTTTATTTATTTATTTATTTATTTTGCGAGAGAGAGAGCACAAGTGGGGTAGGGGCAGAGAGAGAGGGAAGAGAATCACAGGCAGGCTCAATACCGGGCTCGAACTCATGAACTGTGAGATCATGACCTGAGCTGAGATCAACGCTTACCGGACAGAGCCACCCAGGTGCCCGAAGGTAATCCTTTCAATGAATCTTTTCTTACAGGTATACACACGAGTAATTCTGAAACACACACATACGCACACATGTATAAATACACAGGCATACATATACATATATATTTACACTAAGTACATACATTATAACTAATGAGAGCTGGGCTTCTCAGGGTCAAAGAGAGAAGTCACAGATAAGGCAAAGGGAAATGACTCCAAACTTCAATGAGCACACCTGACACCCAGATCTTGATTTCAAACACCACTCTCCAACAAGAACCAGGGCCCCTAGGAGAAATGGTTGATTCCAGGACCCACAAGGGAAACATACAAGATGAACACGGCATATCTTGTGCTACAAAGTAACGAAGTGCTCAAAAGAGGATGGTAGCGAGTCAAGCAAACAAACAAAAAAACTCCTGAGCCAACCTGAAGGAGCTCATGACGACCAAAGCTGGAATAATTTTGGAAACAAAATAAGAAATGATATTCTGTGGATTAAACCCATAGGATTAAAGAATCCCCGGGCGCCTGGGTGGCTCAGTAGGTTAAGTGACCAACTTCGGCCCAGGTCATGATCTCACGGGTCGCGGGCTCGAGCCCCCTGTGAGGCTTTGCACTGACAGCGAGAAGCCTGTTTCAGATTCTCTCTCTCTCTGCCCCTCCCCTGCTCTCTCTCTCTCTCTGTCAAAAAAAATAAATAGGGGCGCCTGGGTGGCTCAGTCGGTTGAGCGTCCGACTTCAGCTCAGGTCACGATCTCGCGGTCCGTGGGTTCGAGCCCCGCGTGGGGCTCTGGGCTGATGGCTCAGAGCCTGGAGCCTGCTTCTGATTCTGTGTCTCCCTCTCTCTCTGCCCCTCCCCCGTTCATGCTCTGTCTCTCTCTGTCTGAAAAATAAAAATAAAACGTTAAAAAAAAATTTAAAAAGAAAGAAAGAAAGAAACCACCAGTCTGTATTGATGCAAATGAGTAATGGAGTCTATAATGTATTAAGTAAATGGGAGAGAAGAACCAGCTCTTTCTTATGGAAGGATTATGATGATAAATGTAGAAGGAAAAAAGAAATAGAAAATCACCATGAGGCAAACACCAGAGTAATCGTTGCTGCAGTCAAGATTGATGATAAACATTAGCAGGTGCAAGTTGGAGGAGGAAGAGGATATTTGCATGGTTTCAGAGCACTTACCCCAAATAGTTTTGTGGGTTTTTTTTAACGTTTATTCATTTTTGAGAGACAGAGCATGGGCGGGGGAGGGGCAGAGAGAGGGAGACATAGAATCCAAAGCAGGCTACAGGATCTGAGCTGGCGAGCACAGAGCCAGTCCTGGGGCTCGAACTCACGAAACCGTGAGATCATACCCTGCGCTGAAGTCCGCGGCTTAACAGACTGAGCCACCCAGACCCCTCTACCCCCAAGTGGTTATTAATTACAAAGAGAAACAGCACAACGGTGGAGAAACAGCAGAAACCACGTTAAGTAAATGATCTAAGTCATAAGACACACTGGGAGGTACTGAGGTCGCGACTTCATTTCATCGGGGTTGGGGGGACGCTGTGAAGGGAAAAGGGAGGGAGGGGGAACCACCAGCCGATGAAAAGCGACTTTAACATGAAACCAAAGGAAACTGTAGTGTTTACGCATGCGCGTTTGGGTGATAACAATATAAAAAAAAAAACTTTTTTTTTAAATCTTTATTTTTGACAGAGAGAGCAGAAGCAGGGGAGGGGCAGAGAGAGACGGAGGCACGGGATCTGAATGAAGCAGGCTCAGAGCCATCAGCACAGAGCCCTGAGCGGGGCTCAAACCCACGTATGGTGAGCTCGTCACCTGAGCTGAAATCAGACGCTCAACCGACTGAGCCACCCAGGCGCCCCTGGGTGACAAAGGGTGTAAAGAAAAGCCGGGAAGTGATTAGCATAAAGGCGGAGAGTGGTTGCTGCCGCGGGGAGACGGGGCGTTCGTGGACACCCGCAGACCTTGCGGGTGGCGGGCAGTTTCTGTTTCTTGACCTGGCTGGCGGTGGTCAGGGTGTCCTCTTGGCGATGATGGTTCATTAAGTCGTACGTTTGTTTTGTGCAGCTTTCTGAAACGGTGTGCACATAACAGTCACCGAGCTTTAAACGTTGGGCATTTGTGCGGAGCCGGGAAGAAGGAAATGGAAAGAAATACTTCCAAAGACTCTCCAAGAAATCATGGGTTTCAAGTTTTATTACCCTTTTCTAGAAGAGCCAAATTTTCAAAACTAAGACTTCGTTTTATAGCTGGGGGCGGGGGAGGGGCTCGTGAGCATTCTCTCTCTATGCCAAGTTCCAAAGTCATTCGGGGTTTTTTTTTCCCCTTTACTCTTGTCCTTGGGGACGAGCGTCCTCCCAACCCTCGCCTCTTGGCGCTGACCCGGTTGCGGGTTGTGCGGCCGCTTCCTTCCAGCTGCCCGGCCCCCCGGGGACTGGGCCCCCGCCGGGTCCCCAACTCTGGTGGCCCCCGGAGACAGCAGCCCGGCCCGCTCTGGGACCCCTGAAGCCGCCTGTCCCAGGCGGAGATCAAGCACCACGACCGGCAGGTGGCGGCGGCGGCCGCGGCTCCGGGGATACTGGCCCTGCGGCGGGGGAGCCCCGGGCCTCGCGGGGTGCAGCCCTCCGCCCGCGCCTGCGCCCTGTCCGCCCTGCGGCCCCTCCCGGGGGGCAAAGGAGCCAGGCAGGTACGAGACCGGGAGGTGTAGGACGGAAGAGTCTTAAAAGATCAAAAGTCACGGGAGTTCGATGACCTCGTGGCGCAATGGTAGCGCGTCTGACTCCAGATCAGAAGGTTGCGTGTTCAAGTCACGTCGGGGTCACGGCTCTCCGTTTTCTCTCCAACGCAAGGAAATACAAGGTGTGTTTGTAATTCCGACCCCTCCTTGACTCCCGGTCAAATCCCGCTCCTTAATTCCCTTGCAGCAGACCAGCCAGAGACCTGAGCTTCAGGAGAGGATTGGTGTCCTTTTCCTAGCTTGTGGGGGCTGGTCTGGGGACAGCAGGAGGCGCCGCTCGGTGGGGACTCCCCTGAAGGGCACCCCGGCCACTTCCCGGTGCACCTTGCCCCCCCCCCCCCCCCCCCCCGCCACCCCCTGTCACAGAACTTGCCACCAGAAGAGAGGTTTTTTGTTTGTTTGTTTTTTGTTTTTTTAAGGCCAACAACAATAGAAAACAGGTACAGGACAAAACTAGTTATCAGAAAATGAAATGTAAATTGTTTTTAAACATAGGAAAAGAAACAACTCCCATAAATAAATAAATAAATAAGCTTTCAATGAGTTCTTTTTAACCTATGAGGTTGGCTAACCTATGATCAAAAAACTCTCATTAAATCGCATTGCTCACGACCTTGACACTGGGACGGAGAACAAGGACATTAGCCCAGGAATGGAGGAAACTAAAATAGTTGTAAGAAATAGGTTTCATTCAGCCATTTTAGTAAAGTTTTCTGCTGTGTTTTTCCACTTTGCTTCTGTTCTTTTTTGTTCTAGACTTTTCCCATAAATGCCATCCACCCTTCCATATGGTGGCTAATTAGCACCATGTGGACAGATACTTATGCTTCTCTGTACTCTGCATCTGTAATCTCTCAAAGTGTTTCCTGTGTTTTCCCATTTTCCCCACATTTGGGGGGTATCTTCTCAGATTTGTCTGTCATCCGGGATTCCATTTTCTGCAATTTCACTTCTGCTCTTTAAAGAGAGGGCATTGTGGGAGGCCTGGGTGGCTCCGTGGGTTAAGTATCTTGACTCTTGATCTCAGCTCAGGGCTTGATCTCAGCGGTCGTGAGTTTAAGCCCCACATTGGGCTCTGCACTGGGTGTGAAACGTAATTTTTTTTTTTTTTTTAAGCAAACAACACTTGCTTTTACCTCTTCCTCACTGAAATTAGACTCAGCAAGTCAACTGGGAATGTGGCTAGCTTGGTCCTGCTCTCCACCCTTTCTCAGACTGATGAGCTAGAGGGCAGGTTGAAGGTGGAGCTCTCAACCCCATTTCCAGAGTTTAGAAGCCACTGCCCTAGGGGTGCCTGGGTGGTTCAGCGGGTTAAGTGTTGGGCCTAGGCTGTGGGCTTGTGGGTTGTGGGTTTGAGCCGCTCATCAGGCTTCGTACTGGTTTTATTGCAGTGATATTTTCTCCCCCTTTCCTGTGTTGTCCCCTTGCTGTTGTGAACCAGTAAACAACCACGAAATCAGTACTAGAGATCCCTCATCTCAACATGAGTTTTAACTTGAACGCCTGAAATGGATCATACCTCCTTGGCTAGGACAGAAAACACCTTTCTGTTCACTTAAATCTCCTATAATTAGCATTTTAATTGAACGCAAACAAAAACTTGGAAACACCTAGATTCCTTTCAAGAATTTTACACCCAAAGAACCTCTTTTGTAGATATTACAGCCTAAGAATTAGTTCCGTGCAAACCTTATTAATCTTAACATTTTCCCAATGCCCTTCAAGTCTCTCATGTGAATCAACAAAATTCTCTTTTCGTACATTTATGAATCAAATTTTAAAAGGTCTACTTGTAGATAACATTTGACCATTACAATCTCCTTTTGTATTATAAAAGCAGCTCTTCGGCCATCAGTTTTAACCCTCAGCTCATTTATTGCAGATGAACAAGTACCTATTCCTCCAACATTGAGGAAACAGAATCAGCGTAAACTTCTAGAAAACCCGAGGCAAGAGTATTTTTTTTTTCTGGGCAAAGTATCATTTCCTAGAAAGAAAAGGTACAGAAGAGTAGGAAGACAAAGTTGGGGAAAATGCCTTACACTTACTTTCAAAGGTTTGTCCCACCTGACCCAACACATTGGATTTTTTTCTTTTTTCTTTTTTTTTTTTTTTAATTCCTCTAGGGACGCCTGGGTGGCTCAGTCAGTTAAGCATCTGACTTCAGCTCAGGTCATGATCTCACAGTTTGTGAGTTGAGTTCGAGTCCTGCATTGGGATTCTTTCCCTCTCTCCTCTGTCCCTCCCCGACTTGCGTGCTCTCTCTCAAAATAAATAAACTTAAAAAATTTTTGTTTTTAATTTTTTTAAATAAAGGAAAGGAAGGGAAAGGAGAGGAGAGGAGAGGAGAGGAGAGGAGAGGAGAGGAGAGGAGAGGAGAGGAAAGGAAAAGAAACTTTAAAGATGGCAGAGTATTTCCACACAGTATTTGATCCATTTTGTGGCCCCGTGGTCCCTCCCAGTGAGGGTGCTTACTTAGCTCCAGCCAGCCTGGGACTCGGGAACTGCTTCTTTAGCCAGAGAAATGCTCTCCTGACACGACCTAAGCCAACTGCTTTTGAGCTCCAAGGAATCTGGATTGGAAATAAACGGAACTCGGTATTCGCTTTGGAGGGCGTTCTAAATGGGCACCGGCGTGAGATAAAAATCATACAGTGACTTTGTTTTCTATCATTCCTTAAAATACTATGGTTTGCTAGTTTCCCTCACGGTGAGGGAGCGAAAGGGGGGTGGGGAGAGGGGAGGGGAGTGAGGGACAGTTGCCGCGAACTTTCTGGTCACTTTGTGATGAGAACCACTCCCCAGGCTATGACGACAGCATCCGTCCATCCGTGTAATAGGGCAGGTAGTGTCATCGGCAGGGGATCCTACTCTTGGGGACTCATGGAATTTGGAGGGACCCCCTCGGCGCCTACATTTCGCTTAGCCCGGATGAACACATTTTTGTTTCAGCTGCTTGTTCTTTATTGGGTCAACATCTAGGTCTGTCCCCTTATAGATGTGATGGGCCCTCCAGGCTGCCCCTGTAGATAGCACCTAAGAAGGCACACAGATCATGTCTACACCACGAGAAGAACTCGTGTGTCTCTTGTCTCCCAGTACGTCCCCCCAAAGGTACGCAGACGCCTTCTTTCCACCTGACTCTCTCTTGCCAATTAGGTTTCTTAAGCAAAGATACGCATCAGGCCACCGAGACTCCCAAATCCTGCGGACACATATCAGGCTGTCCAGGGGGTGGGGGGTCCCGCTGGCCTAGCCCCTCTCACTAGGTCTGAACTGTGGCGTGAGCAGCCTCGCCTCCCCTTTGGGCAGCTCTTTCCCAAAGTTCAGAAGCCACATTCAGTCTCTTCTCGGATCCCTTCGATGCTCTCAGTATGGGCGAGGACCTTACTCGGCTCACGGTTTCTCGGCCACTACATTTTTTTTTTTTCTTTTTTTGCCAGTTCTGTGGTGACTCACCTCTCAACTCACTTTAGCTCTATGTTCTCTCTTGTTAGAGTCTCAGCACAAGCTTCCATTTGAACAGCGTGCTGCACTTGAGCGGTGGAAGGGAAGGACTGGGGTGGAGGCGGGGGCATTTCTCTTCTCTGCACAGGAGCGGGGTCCCCCCAGGGGTCCAGGCCTGGCGTGCTACTCCGGGAGGGCAGTAAGAGGGTCCTAACACGTACATCTCCAGCTGTCTACCCTCTGCCTCTGCCCGGTCAGCAGAGCAGGGCTGTGCTCTGACAGAGGAGACCCTCAGTGACCCTCCACCTTGCCTCCCGGACCCAAGCTCTGGTGGAGGGAGTGAGGACACCCCTTTTTGGGGGGCTCAGTGCTGCGGCATCTCGGTTTTCTCCACCCTCGAAGGAAGTGGCCCGGTCTCCATTTCCACGTGGCCCAAAATCCAGACCTGGGCCACACAGACCCAATTATTGCCAGCGACCCTCCACTGCCCTCAGCCTTCTGACCACTGGGCCTTTGAACCAGAATCTCCTGGGGAGGCCGACCTTCCCTGAGGAGGCCCAGAGAGAGCCAATGGCTCTGTGAGAGACTCAGAGGGTGAGAAATGGAGCAGATCCCCCCCCCCCAACCCACTTCCTAGAACAGGTACACACAAAGGACATCCTCACCAACCTCAGACCTTTCCGAGTTGTGAGAAGGGGCTGGGCCCAAGGGAGCACCTCCCACTTTCTAGGGACTCGAGAAAATTCCTCAATTCCTCGCCCGCACCTTCCAAGCCAAAAAGACACCTCCTCTAGTGTCAGCCGACTCTCAGCTGCGTGGACACTCCCATCCCTTGCCCCCAAGTCTAGGCAGGGAGATCATTCAGGCATCCCCAGTGAAGGGGAGAGAGAAACTCTGGATCCAGACTCTTGTCCTGGAGCGTGTCGATGGCAAGGTTGCCTTGGAATTTTTGCAGAATCTGGACGGCAGAGATGTTGGGGAGCACGAAGAAGACCAGTGCAGCTCCTATAGGCAGCGACCAATTCAGAAAGGAAGGGGCTAAGGGAAGCCAGCGTGGGAGCTGATGGCTACCACCGAGCCCCCCAGTACTCACCAGCTCCCCTCTCCCTGGCTGCCCCTGGGACACCCCCCCCCACACACACTTTGCAGCAGTCCACACTTCGCACCTCCTTAGTTGGCATCAGCCAGAGATCAGTGTGCGACCAGAAGGGAGACGGGGTCGTGGTCGAGAAAAAAGGGTTTGGAGAGTGTCCCAAAGGAGCCTGCATCTGGCTCTCAGGTGGCTGGGCAAGGGTCGCTTCTAGAAGCCAGGAAGCTGGGGCTCCTGGGTGGTTCAGTCGGTTAAGCGGCTGACTTCGGCTCAGGGCATGATCTCGCGGTCCGTGAGTTCGAGCCCCGCATCGGGCTCTGTGCTGACAGCTCAGAGACTGGAGCCTGTTTCGGATTCTGTGTCTCCCTCTCTCTGACCCTCCCCCGTTCATGCTCTGTCTCTCTCTGTCTCAAAAAATAAATAAACGTTAAAAAAAAAAAAAAATTAGAAGGCGGGAAGCTTCCCAGGGGGAACGGAGTCCAATCACCACCAGGTGGCGCTCCAGTTGAAGACTCCCGCAGGTGCAGGATTGCTTGTTTGTTTGTTTGCTTCAATATAATTTATTGTCAAATTGGCTTCCATACAACACCCAGCGCTCATCCCAACAAGTGCCCTCCTCAATGCCCATCACCCATTTCCCCTCTCCCCCACCCCCCATCAACCCTTAGTTTTTCTCTGTATTTAAGAGTCTCTTATGGTTTGCCTCCCTCCCTCTCTGTTTGTAACTATTTTTTCCCCTTCCCTTCCCCCGTGGTCTTCTGTTAAGTTTCTCAAGATCCACAAATGAGTGAAAACATATGATGTGTGTCCTTCTCTGACTGATTTATTTCACTCAGCATAGTACCTTCCAGTTCCATCCATGTTACGGCAAATGGCATGATTTCCTTCTTTCTCATTGCCAAGTACTATTCCATTGTATGTATAAACCACACCTTCTTTATCCATTCATCAGTTGATGGACATTTAGGCTCTTTCCATCATTTGGCTATTGTTGAAAGTGCTGCTATAAACATTGGGGTACACGTGCCCCTGGGGTACACAGCACTCCTGGATCCTTTGGGTAGATCCCTAGTAGTGCTATTGCTGGGTCATAGAATAGTTCTATTTTTAATTTTTTGAAGAACCTCCACACTGCACCAGTTTGCATTCCCACCAACAACGCAAGAGGGTTCCCCTTTCTCCACATCCTCGCCAGCATCTATAGTCTCCTGATTTGTTCATTTCAGCCACTCTGACCGGGTGTGAGGTCCCAGGATTGTTGAAGCATCCCCAGGACGAGGTTTTCTAAGATGGGGTATTGCAAAGCATGTTGCTGGACCCTCACAGCTTGCATCCTTCTTTTCCCGGGAGACCAGTTGGAAAGAGGCACTTCAGAAGTCCTAAGTCCTAAGCCACACACAGGCGAGGAGGTAGTTCAAGCCTTCACCCTCATCTATGTGGATCGTATTCAGGACACGCATTTACTTACCCAAGAGGGCAAGTCCTTGGTGGGAAAACATCTTGATATTAACCCAGGGCCAGACGGTTATTTTGAAATGTGTAATTTTGTTACGCCTTAATATAGACCACGTTAACAATTGACTTGATGTTTTTAATTGAAAATTGTGTTTTCCCCTGCTTCATTGAGGCATCATTGGCAAATCGTTTTGCAAACGTTTTTGTTTTAATTTTTTTAACGTTTATTTATTTTATGTTTTTATGTTTTTATTTTTTTTTATTTTTGAGAGAGAGAGAGACAGGGTGAGAGTGGAGGAGGGGCGGAGAGAGAGGGAGACAGAATCCGAAGCAGGCTCCAGGCTGTGAGCTGTCAGCACAAAGCTCAATGTGGGGCTCAAACTCACAAACTGCGAGATCATGACCTGAGCCAAAGTCAGATACTTAACCAACTGAGCCACCCAGGTGCCCCAAGATACACTTATTCTTAACATTTTATTCTTTTTGGGTTATCATGTACCCTTTTTATATATACATATTTTGTTCTGAATCATTTGAGAGCAAATGCATGCATTATGCTTTCTTACCTCTACACACTTCACTGTGCATTTCCCAATAATAAGGATATTATTTTACATAACCATGGTATAGTTATCAACTTCAATAAATTTAACATGGATGTAATACTTTTATCCACTCTACCACTTGTATTGCACTTTTAAAAAACTGAACCAAGGGGCGCCTGGGTGGCGCAGTTGGTTAAGCGTCCGACTTCAGCCAGGTCACGATCTCGTGGTCCGTGAGTTTGAGCCCCGCGTCAGGCTCTGGGCTGATGGCTCGGAGCCTGGAGCCTGTTTCCGATTCTGTGTCTCCCTCTCTCTCTGCCCCTCCCCCGTTCATGCTCTGTCTCTCTCTGTCCCAAAAATAAATAAACGTTGAAATAAATAAATAAATAAATAAATAACTGAACCAATACGTCCTTCATAGTATTTTTTCTCCCGCGTAGGATCCAGTTAAGGATCATATATTGTATATAGGCATCATGCCTTTAGCTCTTAACCTGGAACAGGGATTCAACTTTCTTTGTCTTTTAGGTCATTAACATTTTTAAAGAATGCAATCGTTATTTTTAAAAAATTTTTTACTCTTTATTTATTTTTGAGAGAGACAGAGCATGAGTGGGAGAGGGGCAGAGAGGGAGGAAGACAGAATCCGAAGCAGGCTTCAGGCTCTGAGCTGTCAGCACAGAGCCGGACACAGGGCTCAAACCCACAAATCACGACCTGAGCCAAAGCTGGATGCTTAACTGACTGAGCCACTCAGGCACCCCATTTAGCAAAAGTTTTTTTTTTAATTTTTTTATGTTTATTTACTTTTGAGAGAGAGAGAGAGAAAGAGAGCATGAGCAGGGGAGGGGCAAAGAGAGAGGGACACACAGAATCTGAAGCAGGCTCCGGGCTCTGAGCTGTCAGCACAGAACCCGACATGGGGCTTGAACTCACCAACCGCAAGATCATGAGCTGAGCCGAAGTTGGACGCTTAACCGACAGAGCCACCCAGGTGCCCCTTAACAGAAATTTTAGTTAAGTACTTGGCATTGTTATTCGGCAATTTCATGGCTATGAAAAATCATAACATGTAAATGAAATTAACATGTACAGGCATACCTTGGAGATATTGTGGGTTCTGTTCCAGACACAGCAATAAAGTCAGCCACATGAATTTTTTTGGTTTCCCAGTGCCTATACAAGTATGTTTATATTATATGTAGCCTATGAAGTGTGCAATAGCATGTCTTAAAAAACAACGTATATACCTTAATTTCAAAATACCTTATTGCCGGCCACCTGGGTGAGGCGTTGGTTGAGCGGACGTCCGACTCTTGACCTTGGTTCAGGTCATGATCTCACGGTTCATGGGTTCAAGCCCTGCATCAGGCTCTGCGCTGATAGGAATTCTCACTCCCTCTCCCCAACTCGAGCTCTCTCTCTCTCTCTCTCTCTCAAAACAAAATAAATAAGCTTTTAAAAGTATATGAAAATACTTAATTACTAAAAATGCTAACGATCATCTGAGCTTCCAGCAAAGCAATATCACTGCTCACAGATCACCATAACAAATATCACAATGAAAAGGTTTGAAATATTGCAAGAATTACCAAAATGTGACACCAAGACGACAAGATGAACAAATGCTGTTGGAAAAAAATGGCATCATTAGATTTGCCACGAACCTTCAATTTGTAAAATGCACAATATCCACAGGGGCGCCTGGGTGGCTCAGTCGGTTAAGCATCCGACTCTTGGTTTCAGCTCAGTCTCAGGTCATGATCTCATGGGTTGGTGAGTTCGAGCCCCACATCAGGCTCTGCACTGACAATGCAGAGCCTGCTTGGGATTTTCAATCTCTCTCTCTCTCTCTCTCTCTCTCTGCCTGCCCCTCCCCCCACTGGCATTCATGCTCTCTCTCTCTCTCCCTCAAAATAAACTTTAAAAAAATAATTTAATACTGATGATTATAAAATAGACACAGATAGATGTGGAATGACACCCTCATAAAGGACAACATCAAGGGCCAACTTGTAAACTTGAGGAAATTACTAGTGTTGGAATATTATCGCTTTGCCATCATCATAGTAAAAATGGATCATGCAAGAATCATCCATGAATGTTAAACGTTAGGGAACCAGCGGGAAATTATACTGAGGAGCAAGATGTTTATACTGTCTTGAAGTATCTCAAACACACACTTCTTATTAGTTGCAGGCAAAAAAGATATTATAACTTACAGATATGGGATAAAACTTTCACTGGGTAATCAAAGTTATTACCAAGGAATTTTTTTTTTCTTTTTACCGACTACTGTGAGGGACAGATGGACGTCGTGTTTCCTCTGTAGGCGAGGCAAAACTTTACCTCTACCCTCTTAGAGTCTTTGGCTGGACCTGAGAATTAAATTGAGACAGATTAAGGGGGGGTGGGGGGATGCGGATTTATTTAATGTAAATTTCACGTGCCCCCCCCCCCCCCAGCTCTCATAAGAAAACAAAGACCCAGAGAAATGCAAAATCTAAATGCTGTTTAAATTTAGGTTAAATTGTGGAACAAAGACAAGCAATTGTGGAAAAGTAACTAAAATGTAGGGGGAGGTTAAGGGAAGATAAGAATTATCAACAAGGTCTGTTTGCAAAGAATTCTCTCCGCCATGACTCCCAGTCTGTGGTGATAAAAATGTCTCGTTCCTCCTCCTGTAGGGAAGATATCTTTCACATGGGTTTTATCGTCTATTTCCAGGAAGAAAGGGAGGGGGGGTAAGTGTCAGAGTCTTATACCTGCTGTTTAGCAGCATATTTTGGGTGACATATTCTGCCGCCCTTCACTTCCAATTGTCAAACCCTGACAAAGAACCAGGATCACCCATCTTGTCTTTCTTTTTCTTAAATGCTTATTTGTTTTTCTTTAAATTTTTTTTTTAGATGTATTTATTTTTGATAAAGAGACAGAGCACAAGTGGGGAAGGGGCAGAGAGAGAAGGAAGACACAGAATCTGAAGCAGGCTCCAGGCGCTGAGCTGTCGGCAGAGAGCCCGACGCGGGGCTCGAACTCACAAACCATGAGGTCATGATCTGAGCCGAAGTCGGACGCTCAACGCTCAACCGACTGAGCCACTCAGGCGCCCCAGAATTTTCTTTTTTTTTTTTTAATGTTTATTTATTTTAAGAGAGAGGGAGTGCGCATGAATGGGGGAGGGGCAGAGAGAGAGAGAATCCCAGGCCAGTTCTGCACTGCCAGCTCAGAACCTGATGCGGGCTCAGCCCCACAAACTGTGAGACCATGACCTGAGCTGAAATCAAGAGTCAGACACTCAACCCACTGAGCTACCCAGGCGCCCTATAGTCTATACTGGGTTTTCACCTCTCCCATCAATGCTCTGAGATCCCTCCCTCTTTCCATGATAGCCTTCCAGCTTATTCCTACAGTCCCAGGTTCTCTGACCACATGGGAACTCCCAGGGCATTGAATTCACTTCTCTCTCTTTTTTTTTTTTTTTTTAACGTTTATTTATTTTTGAGACAGAGAGAGACAGAGCATGAACGAGGGAGGGTCAGAGAGAGAGGGAGACACAGAATCTGAAACAGGCTCCAGGCTCTGAGCAGTCAGCACAGAGCCCGACGCAGGGCTCGAACTCATGGACCGCGAGATCATGACCTGAGCCGAAGTCGGCCGCTTAACCGACTGAGCCACCCAGGCGCCCCTGAATTCACTTCTCAAGAACGAGTTCCCACCTCTCCTCTTTTTTATTGCCCAGTTTCATCCACAGTTATCTGGAAACAAACACTAAGTGGACCATGACCTCCTTTTGAGAGAGTTCTTTTTCCCCTGCGTCCTTTGACATCTCAGGCTCCTAACTGTCCTCAAGCTACCATAAACACTTCTTGCCAGTGTCTGCTGCAAGGCCCGTCTCAAAAGGACTAGTTGAACCATTCCAAGATTGTCCCCACCCTTGTGCTCTCCTCCGACTATACGGGATCTTGGAAATCTCGTGCATTTCTTCAACTCCTTCAGTTTCTTCCATTGGTATCTCTCTGGTGACAGGGTCTAAACACTCAGGTCTATATTTCATTCCTGCAGTGCTATATCTACACAAAGTTAAAATGAAATGTATCCCAGGCTGAAAACCTTAACTCCCTCCTCTACACAAATACAATCCAGCGCTGCTATCTCTACACAGAGCTCTATTGTGATCAGTTCATTTCCACACCGACACCCAAACAGTTCTCCCACCCCATGTTCATAACACCTCTTGGGTCTCAGATTCAACGTCACCTCCTCGAACAATGCAATCGTTGGTATTGAAATTTAAAGGATAATGTTCCAACCTCCAAAAAGCAATTGGAAAACCGATTTCACCCATTTCTTTTTCACGTGAGGGAGTGGACTTGGTAACATAATTTCTAACCACTACCGGTCACAATGTCCCCCCCCCCCCCCAAGAGAGAAAGCTGAAAAGCTGAAATTAATGAAGTCATCTGAGATTGTCACTGGGTCATGAGCAATCTTCAAACATGTCAATCGTGGCAAGTGAACACGAGGTCAGGTTAAGAAGTATACTTTTAAAGTAGTAATTGATGAGTCTGTTTCCATTAAAGCCAGGAGGGTCCATTTCTTATCAATTTTCTTTTGCTATAAGCTGAATTTAAAATCACGTGACTTTTAAATCCTCTGCCTTTGCAATTTTTCAATCCGTTTCCAAGCGCTGCGGCGTTCCGTGCTCTGAGAGCGCTGGGCTCCCCTCGGGTTCGGGGCTTACGTGGGACGGGAAGGCACGACACTTCGCCCACTCCCGCCACCGCCGTCCGCCCTGCTCCCCCCTCTGCATTTTGCAAACACTCCCAGGGACGTTTTTCCAAAACAGCGAATGCAGAAGCTTTTATTTTTCTGGAGTGTGCTCGTGTGTCCTGTCGTATGCTTCCTCACGTCATAGTTTATCAAGGCTTGCTTTATAACAGCAGCCGTTCACCGAGGCGTGTGAGACGAGGGACAGAGCCCCGCACTCAGCCGCGGGGGCTGGGTGGACACCCAGCACTTTCCTCCCGTCCAGGGGACAGAGCGCCCAAAGCCCTGGCAGAACGCGCAGGCGCGCTCCGCGGATCAGAAAGGGCGAGTTCGCGCGCCCTCTTGTGGCCGTCGGGGCTCAGCGCACGGAGTTTTACAGTGTTGGCGTGTGCCCCCTGCTGGCCGTCTGCTGAATCACTGGACCTGAACTTTCCGTTTCCTCTAGAGGACTCCATTTGTGGGTGTGCGTTATTCACCGTATTCTCTTACAATCCCTTTTCGTCGTGTAAAGTGGAAAGCAAGCATGCGCAACCGTTTCCCCCAAACATGGAGCCTTACCTGAATCGGGATGAGGGAGCGGTGGGTTCAGGTGGGGCTACTGGCTGTGCCCCTGCGTGCGGCCTATCCGCATATCCCACCCCCCACCCCCCAAGCTTTCGCCTGCCCCTTCACTCCAGGAGACCGTCAGGCAAATTTTTACCTGCCAGGGACTGCGCATCTTCTACCAAGACTCTGTGGGTGTGGTGGAAGTCCTGAGATCCTTGTGCTTTTACGTGGCTTTCCAGCATCCAGCTCTGATTGGTACAAGATTTGGAAGGTCCCACCCTAAGGTTTCGAGTGATCACCCTTGATTTCTCGAGCTTTGGCTTTAGTGACAAACGGAGACCACATCACTATTCCATATTTGAGCAGGCCAGCATCGTGCAGGCACGATGTGGCCCCTGGGGGCGACAGAACCGCAGGGTCAAGCTTTTGTCTCCTGATTGTGGAGATACCGCTGCTCAGGAGTCGCTCTGCAGGTTCGGGCAGAATCGAGCCGTCGGACTTACCATCAAGAGACTGTCAAATGGAGGTATCTTTGCTGAGACTCGCCGGGGTCACCTTCTCCAACAGCTTCTCCAGGATGGGGGTGTGCTCTCACCCTTCCTCGCGCGATGTGTTCTTTGTATTCTCTCGAGGTCTCACCCCAGTCTTTGGGCCTGCCCCCCCCCCCCCGAGGGTGAGCCGTGGGACATGTGGGCAGGGATCTGGCACAATAACGGAAACTTAGTTGTCGACGGTCTCTTACAGTACATCCACCAGAGGAGGAACTTTAGAAGACCCTGGGTGGGAGCTCTGGCTTCTGTCACGATTCCCAGACTGGTGATGAGCATATAGTAAAAAGCCCGCCCATGCTCTGGCTAAGGATGACCCTGACAGTCCGCCTCCATTCTTCTAACATCTGAGCCAGGGTATGGACTTGCCTTGGTGTGCTATTAGAAAATCCTGATGAGGGGCGCTTGGGTGGCTCAGTTGGTTAAGCATCTGACTTCAGCTTAGGTCAGATCTCACGGTTCGTGGGTTCGAACCCCACTCGGGCTCTGTGCTGACAGCTCAGAGCCTGGAACCTGCTTCAGATTCTGTGTCTTCTCTCTCTCTGCCCCTCCCCCCCTCATACTCTGTCTCTCTCTCAAAATAAATATTTTTTTAAAAAATTTTAAAGAAAAAAAGAAAATTCTGATGAGCCCTACTACTCACAGCTACAGAAAGACGGACGTTCCTAAAAGTCTTTTTAACAATTCTGTGGACTTTTCTGGAATATTTAGAAATGTTCATTTCTGGCCCATCCTCGATAGGAATCCTATGGTAAAGAGTGAGGAGAGGGTGTCTCCTTACCCGGCCTCAAATGGCATTAAGGGCACATGCTTTTGTAAGTTGTCTAAGCAACACAGTTTAGTGACAGTGAGTCTCCCTTGTCATAACTTTGGATTTCATTCCATCAGCTCCTTTTTTTTTATGTTTATTTTTGAGAGAGAGAGAGAGAGAGACAGAGCATGAGTTGGGGAGGGGCAGAAAGAGAGGGAGACACAGAATTGGAAGCAGGCTCCAGGCTCTGAGTTGTCAGCACAGAGCCTGACATGGGGCTCGAACTCATGAACTGTGAGCTCATGACCTGAGCCAAAGTCCCATGCTTAACCGACTGAGCCACCCAGGCGCCCCTCAGCTGCTTTTAACTATAGGCATTTTGTGGATCTAGGTTTGGGTTTGAATATGCAATATTCTAAGTATATTTTTAGACTCTGATTTACCTGCATCCATTATATACATATTTTTAAGGATACTAAACCAACAGACATCCTGGTAGAGTAGTGAACCTCATTCGCCAGGTTTAATTTCTGAATATATTGAATTAAATCCAAACTATGTACAGAATTTCCTAAAATCACAGGATGTTAAGGGCCAGTAACATCCGTGCCAGAGATTTACTGCTATTAGCTAATTCTAACAGCAAATAACAGTCTGACTCTTCATACGTCAGTGCTTGGAAGCATGTCCCTCCTGAGCTGGAGGGGGAGGGGATTGTTGTATCGTCCGAGTTACCCTGCTGAAGGTACATGGACTCCTTTTACGATGACTGCTTAACGTCTCATTGGTTGTCCTAGAGAAGCTTCCTCTTGCAGCTCAGTAATTCCTGTACTTTCCAGACGGGAAAGTTCCAGAAACTTTAAGAACAATTTCTGAAAGGCCTGCGAGCAAATAGTGCTGAATACTTTTGTTTAAGCCACAGCTTCACTGTCTTAGTCAAAACAGGATGATTGAGGGGCCCCCGGGGGGGGGGGGGGCTCAGTTGGTTAATCGCCAACTTCAGCTCAGGTCAGGATCTCAGGGTTGGTGAGTTTGAGCCCCGCCTCGGGGCTCTGTGCTGACCGCTCAGAGCCTAGAGTCTGCTTCAGATTCTATCTCCCTCTCTCTCTCTGCCCTTCCCCCCTCGTGCTCTGTCTCTCTCTCAATGATAAACATTAATATTTTTTCTTAAAAAAAGAGGGGCACCTGGGTGGCTCAGTCACTTGAGCGTCCAACTTCGGCTCAGGTCATGATCTCAAGGTTCACGAGTTCGAGCCCCGTGTTGGGCTGACAGCTCAGCGCCTGAAGACTGCTAAGGATTCTGCGTCTCCCTCCCTCTCTCTCTCTCTCTCTCTCTGGCCCCTTTCCCACTCATACTCTGTCACTTTCTCTGTCATTATTTCTCAAAAATAAATAAACCTTAAAACAATTTTTTTTTATTTTAAAAAAGAGTGACTGAAAAACAAATGAGAGGTAGCTTGGGGAAGGGGGGGAGGCCACGGGGACAGAAAGAGACTACAAAAGCGTCCCTAGGAAACATTTGAGGGTGACTGCGCTGATGGCTTCACAGGTATGTCCGTACGTCAATACCGAAATTGTGTATTTTAAGCACATGAAGTTCACTGCCTGGCAATTATGCCTCAGTGAAGCTGGTTTTTAAAAATTCTCACCAGATTTTCTGATCATTCATTGCAGGCACTCTCATGAACCTGTGGACATAAGATGTACTTATATGAAAGATAAGTCAAACAATGACTCGCAAACAAAAAACAAGAAGAAAAAACGAGAAAGAATTTTACAAGGTGCAGGCAGTTCGGACCCCTGGGTGCCCCAGACTGAGCCTGGGTAGTGGGAAGACTTGCTGAGCCCCCAGCAAATAGGTCCTTCTCTGCCGCTGTGGGCACTTCGAGGGATTTTCTGCAAAGGAAGCGTCGCTATTTGAGCTGACTTTAGAACTTAAGTCCCTATAAAACAGCCTTTTGTAGAAAAACAAATTTCAATGCCGTGACTGCTGGGATCACTGCACGGATGGGTGTGAGAGCTCAAAAGGTATCTTAATTCTTCTCCTTTTCCTGTCTCGGGCTGAATCTGTCAGCCCCTGAATCCTGGTTATGGAGGAACACACCTGCTCCTCCCTTTCCTCCGTCTATAAGTGGGATCACCGCCCTCAGCCTACAGCATGAAAGAAAATGCATTGATTCAGTCTCATGACTGCGCAGACCTCACATCTCAGGAGAGGAAGGGAAACAGTTTGCACCCATGGGTCCTCACCTCCCTGGTCTCTCACTTCCCCCCTGGGAGGCGGCCCTGGGCCCTAGTGCTCCTGGGAGTTGAGTTAAGGCTGCATCCATTTCTACCAGACCTCCATCTAATCTCATCATATGAAGTCTCTGCTGAAGTACGGGGCACATAATCCCTAAAGACAAACACTAGGGGAAACATTCTCCCGTCCTACCGAGACGGTTAGGGACCAGAGGAACCATCCCCAAGCGGTAAACATCACACATCGGGGGCGTTTGATGTTGGGTAATACTGCTAAACAGCCCACCTCTTAGAGAGAAGCAGGTTGCGGGCCCATACACAAGCCGGATTTAAAACGGAGGCTCGGCTCCAAAAATCACCAATGAGCTGCCTGAGTGGCCTGCCAATATCAACCAATCGGGGTGAGGCCCTTCTGACCAATCAGGACGAGGCCCTTCCAGCCAATCAAGACAAGGCATTTTCTTCTCTCCACCCCCCCCTTATTAGCATATGGGACGTGTAGTGGGAATTTTCTCTACTGAAGCAGAGCGTGCCCAGGCCAGTGCCTTAGATTCGGGAGCGGCCTGGTTTCAGTCGTTGGGCGCAAGAACCTGACTCTGGTAACACTACCCTAAAACTTTATGTTTACAGCCTTTGGGTGAGGGTGAGAAGGTTTGGGGTATAATTGATGTTGTTCTTATGAATTAACAGGGCTCACTAAAATTTTTACCATATAGGCTTTCTCTCCATTATTTTATTTTTTTTGGTCTCTGTTATTTAGATAATCTTTAATGTTTCTCAAAAGCGTTGACTAGTTTTCTCCATAAAGTGTTTGCCCAAACGGTGTCTTATTCATGCCTTCCTAGGTTCCTATTTTTGTTTTCATTCTGCAACTTTTTCTTTGGATATAAGGTTGAAATTCTTTCCTGGGGGGAGGGGGAGGGGCGGCGGGGGGAGGCACCTGGGTGGCTCAGTAGATTAAGCATCTGTCTTTGGCTCAGGTCATGATCCCTCCGTTCAGTGGGTGGGTTCGAGCTCGCTCTATGTCGGCGGAGCACGCTTCGGAACCCGCTTCGGGTTCTGGGTCTGAACACTGACTAGGATCTGGAGGTGGGGCAAGAGATTGTGACATTGGATTAACCTCAACCTCTTGATCATTCATCTTTTATTGCATTTGATTGTATATAATGAAGCACTAGCCCCTGTCGTCTGCCCATATGGCTCATGCCTGTAGAGACGCCATACCCTATTGTCCCCACAACTCTCTGAAGATAAAGCACTCTCCCCTTCCACTTTTTAAAAAAATGTTTTATTTATTTTTGAGAGAGAAAGCGCATGCGCTGTAGGAGGGGAAGGGGAGGGAGGATCCGAAGGGGGCTCTGCAGTGAAAGTAGTGAGCCCCACGTTGCAGGGCTCAAACTCATGAACCATGAGATCATGGCCTGAGCCCAAGTCTGACACAACCGACTGAGCCACCCAGGTGCCTCATGCCAGAGTATTTAAATCCTGTATCACAGGAGTGTGCTCCTTTTCGTTTTCTTTTTAAACTGATAAGAACAGATACTACACTTGATCTTAGCCAAAAGGCCGAGAAGCGATCGTTTTCTTTTTAATAAGAAAGCGGCATTGGGGGCCCCTGGGTGTCTCAGTCGGTTAAGCGTCCGACTTCAGCTCAGGTCACCATCTCACAGTCCGTGAGTTCGAGCCCCACGTCGGGCTCTGGGCTGATGGCTCAGAGCCTGGAGCCTGCTTCCCATTCTGTGTCTCCCTCTGTCTCTGTCCCTCCCCCATTCATGCTCTGTCTCTCTCTGTCTCAAAAATAAATAAATGTTAAAAAAAAATTAAAAAAAAAAAGAAAGCGGCATTCTATTTATTTTTTTTAATTGAGATATAATTGACATACAGCATTATGTTAGTTTCAGGTGTAGGACATAATGATTCTATATTCGTGAATTTTGTGAAATGGTCACCACAATAAATCTAGTCAACATCCATCATGACATAAGTACAACCTTTTTCTTGTGATGAGAACTTTTAAGATCTAGTCTCTTAGCAACTTACAAGTCTACAACACAGTATTGTTAAGTACAGGTTCCATGCAATACATGACATCCCCAGGACTGACTTATGTTATAACTGGAAGTCTGTGCCTTTGTCTAACCTTCACCCATTTTGCCCATCCCCACCCCCACCCCCAATCCACCCCTTACCAATCTGTTCTCTGTATCTCGGAGTTCAGATTTTTGTTTTTGTTTTTTTGAGATTCCAAATATAAGTGAAATCCTATAGTACTTGTCTTTCACTGTCTGTTTCACTTAGCATAATGCCCTTAAGGTCCATTCATCTTGTCTCAAATGGCAAGATTTCCCTCTTTTGTGTTTTTTTTAAAATTCTTTTTAATGGTTTAATAGTATTCCATTGTTTTGTATTTATAGAATACATATATATGTACACACACACACACACACACACACACACACACCACAACTTCTCCATCCATTCATCTGCTGATGGACTCTTGGGTTGCTTCCATGTCTTGGCCTTTGTAATTAATGCTGCAGTGAACATGGGTGTGTAAATATCTTCTTGAGTTAGTGCTTTTGTTTCCTTTGGGTAAATACCCAGAAGTGGAATTGCTGGTAGTTCTGTTTCTCATTTTTTGAGGAACCTCCGTTCTGTTTCCATAGTGACCACACGAGTTCATATCACCACCAACAGTGCACAGGGTTCTCTTTTCTCCACATCTTTGCCAACATTTATTTCTTGTGTTTTTGATAATAGTCATTCTAACGGGTGTGAGGTGATAGCTCATTGTGGATTTTATTTGCACTTCCCTGATAATTAGTGATGTTGAGCATCTTTCCATGTACCTGTTGGCCATCTGTATGTCTTCTTTGGGGAGGTGTCTATTCAGATCCTCTGCCCATTTTTTTTTAATTGGAGTGTGTGTTTCTTTGCTATTGAGTTGTATTGGTTCCTTGTATATTTTGGATATCAACCGCTTATCTATGGTTTGCAAGTGTTTTCTCCCGTTCACTCACTTTTCAATTTGCTGATGGTTTCCTTTGCTGTGCAGAAGCTTCCTAGTTTGATGTAGTCCCACTTGTTAATTTTTGCATTTGTTGCCTTTATTTTGGTATCAAATCCAAAAAAAAAAAAGAAACAATCATTGCCAAGACCGATGTCAGAGAGCTTACTGTCTCTGTTTTCTCCTGGGAACTTTATGGTTATGGGTTTTAAGTTCAAGTCTTTAATCCATTTAGAGTTGGTTTTTGTGTATGGTATAAAATAGTGGCCTACTTTTATTCTTTTGCATGTGGCTGTCCAGTTTTCCCAACACCATTAAAGAGATGGTTCTTTCCCCATTGTACATTCTTGGCTGCTTTGTCGAAAATTAATTGAAGGGCGCCTGGGTGGCTCAGTCGATTAAGGTCTGACTTCGGCTCAGGTCGTGATCTCATGGTTTGTGGGTTCGAGCCCCGCGTTGGGCTCTGTGCTGTCAGCGGGAGCCTGCTTCAGGCTCTGTGTCTCCCTCTCCTCCTGCCCCTCCCCTACATGTGCTCTGTCTCCCTCCCTCTCAAAAATAAACAAACGTTAAAAAAAATTTAAGAAAATTAATTGACCATATCTCTATGTGTTCTTTTTCTCTTTTTTTAAAGATATTTATTTCTTTTTGAGAGAGAGAGGGCACGAGAGGAGCAGAGAGAGAGGGAAACAGAGGATCTGAAGCAGGCTCTACACTGACAGCAGAGAGCCGAGTGCGGGGCTCGAACTCACAAACCATGAGATCGTGACCTGAGTCGAAGTCAGACGCTCACCCAACTGAGCCACCCAGATGCCCCTATGCTCCTTTTCAATAAGTTCTCCAGCACTCGCTATATGTTCTGCCCTCCTTGATCCAGCCCCCTCAGGATCCAGACCCACCAGCTTCAGAGGATATTCCTTTTCCTACCTTATCAGGACCAGAATTTCTCCTGTTGGGTTTTGTGGTCACCTGACCCTATTAATGGATCTAGTGGTCAGGAGGGGAGGAAAGGACAGATCCTCAGAGGGGCACAGGCTTTATTGCAAAGGAGAAGCCTCTATGTGCATCATCTTCAAGCCAGCCTGGAGGGAGTGGGCCACTTTTGCGGGCCCAGAGAATTCAGAGGGATGGGTGTTTGCAGGTGTTTGCCTGTATCAATCCAAATGTCCCATCCTGAGTCTCGGGGCTCTACAGGGGTACTGTTAAGTAGTGTTCTCTAGAAAAATAACCTGTAACGGAGTGATGTAAGGAGGACTGGGCCCAGGAAAAAGTTGAAATGCTGTATGATTGCAACCGGGGCCTCATCTGATCCTACGGGGAGCTCAAGCCAGGGTGGCCCTTTAGAGAAATTGCACGTCGAAACAAGGGGACCAGGTCTTCGAACCCCTGCAGTGACGCCACTGGGTGTGGACTGCTCTGGAGGGGAGAAACCTGGGACGGGCAGCTCTGTTCAGCCAGGACAATTCCCAGAGAGGTGTTTTGTCATGAGCTGTTGGCAGCCAAACACACTAGCAACCAAGGGAACAGGTGCCCCAGCCCTGAAAGGGGATCCTGGCAGCCCAGCACGGTGGCTCTAGAGGGTGTGTTAAAGTTTCCAGCTTCAGTTGTTAATTTATGTTTTGCGCCCCACAGTTATCAGTTACTGCTAGTATCTCTTGAGGCCTTATCGTTAGGGACATACCTCAATGGTGGCTATATCGTCTTTGTCAATTTTTCTTTCTATAAGTGGATAACATGCTTATGTATTCCCTTGTGATTGTTTAAAATTCCATCTTGTCAGTTATTGGGATTATTACCTGTATCAGTCAGGGTTCAGCCACAGAACAAGAACATATATGCTAAGAGATTTTGTTTTTACAAGAGATTGGCTTAATTGTGGGGGCCAACTAGGCAAGATCAAAATCCATAGGGCAGGGGCGCCAGGATGGCTCAGTCGGTTGAGCATCTGACTTATTACCGGCTCAGGTCATGATCTTGAGGTTGTGAGACAGATTCCCATGTCGGGCCCTTCGCTGAGCATGGAGACTGCTTGGGAGTCTCTCTCACTCTGTCTCTGCCCCTCCCCCACTTGTTCTCTTTCGTTCTCTCTCTCTCAAAATAAATGAAATAAACATTTAAAAAAATCCATATGGCAATCCGTAGGAAGGGCAAGCTAGTAGCTTTGTCCACAGTTTCTTCATCAGAGAAACCTCAATTCTGCTTTTAAAAAGGGCCTTTCGGGGCGCCTGGGTGGCTCAGTCGGTTAAGCGTCTGACTTCAGCTCAGGTCACGATCTCGCAGTCCGTGAGTTCGAGCCCCGTGTCGGGCTCTGGGCTGATGGCTCAGAGCCTGGAGCCTGCTTCCGGTTCCGTGTCTCCCTCTCTCTCTGCCCCTCCCCCATTCATGCTCTGTCTCTCTCTGTTTCAAAAATAAATAAACATTAAAAAAATTTTTTAAATAAAATAAAAAGGGCCTTTCAACTGATTGAATCAAGCCCACCCAAGTTATCTAAGATAATGTCCCCTCCTTAATTCAACTGAGTTTGTGGACTTTAACCACATCTACAGAATACCGTTACAGCAACACCTAAATTCGTGTTTGCCGGAGACTGTAGCCTAGCCAAGTGGACACATCAAAGACCATCACACTCCCCAGTTTCTTTTTTGTTCAAATGTGCCTATTGTGGTAATATTAAGACTCTATGACACTCCTCCCGTCAAGAGATGGAATCTACATTTGCCTCTACTTGATTTTGCACAGACTTATGACTGCTTTGATCAAATGTGTAACAGAAGTGATGCTATGTGACTTCCAAAGCTATGTCGTCATCAGCCATGAAGATTTCTTATTCACTAGAACATGTGCTCTTGAAGCCCAGAGACGCCATGTAAGAAATCCAACGAGCCTGAGTCCTTCACATGGAAAAGGCCACTGTGTTCAAATCCAAACTGAGCTCATCCTTAAGCCATCTCAGCCCATCCATAATACATGTAAGTGAAGAGGCCATCTTGGAAATGGACCCTTCCTGCCATCAAATCATCTCTGCTGAGCCCCCAGACACAGTGGAGCAGTGAAGAGCCGTGCCCACTGTTCCCCTTCCAAATTCTTTACCAATGAAATCCATGAGCATAATAAAATGGTTGTTCTTTAAAACCATTTAGTTTTGGGTGGTTTGCCAACACAGTAGTAGACAACAGGAACACCTGGAATGTTTTTCTATCCTTTTATTTTCAAGGGTTTTATGGGGGTTTGTTGTGTCTCTATAAACAACACGCTCTCTATCCCTTTTTCCGATCTGAGTCTCCAGATCAGATTCCTTAGGAGGGACTCAGAACATTTAAGAGTGAATGTGTACACACAGTAAAGCCCGAAAACGCACTTTGGGTTGTTCTACCTTTAGACCCACATCTTGTCTGCCCATCCTTCCTGTAGGAACTCTGGCACCAGGTTTTCTCTAGTTAATTAGCACGGAGCTTTAACCACCCATCCGCAGCCCCCTCGCCCAGATGCTAGCTGCTCCCCGACCTCCCAGTCATCTACCAGACCTGCTTCTGACCAGGGAAACTTTAAAGTTCCCTTCAGACCCTTGCAGCCTAAACGAGCAAGTCGCAGTGATGGGTGGAGGAGGTTACCATGGAGACAGGTCCAAGGAATGAGGCTCCGGCGGGAGGAAGGGCCGGGACGCGGCTTCCGATTGGCTCAGCGGGCGCGCAGCGTTCTCCTTGCGCACATGCGCAGTGGCGCTGAGGCGAGGTCGCGGCCGAGCCGAGGCGCGGCGCGTTCCGGGCCAGGCTTCTCAGGCGCGGGCTGGAAGGTGAGGCTCCCGGCCGAGACACGTCGTGCTTTCCGGGTTAGGGAAGTGGCGGAGCCAGAGGCCCCTCTGCAGCGCGGGGCTGAGCTCGCCACGCAGGCGCCCGCGCCCCCGCCGCCATTGTTGCCCCGGGCCTCTAGGGCCGCTCTGGCTGCGCGTCCGCCGGGTCCCCGCGACAGGTAATGATGTCGAGGGCGCCGGGCGCGAGTGTCCGCGCGGTCAGGCCGGAGCCCCAGCCCGTCCACGCGCGGGAGCCCGTGCACGCGGCCTGCGGAGAAGACGAACGCGGGGTGGAGGTTCCTGTGGGGGGCCCGGTCCCAGCTCAGCGCGTCGTCGGATCCCCACTTGCTCCCCCGCTGCCCGCGACCCCCCGTTCGAAGAGGTGTTAGGGAGACCCGACCGGGAAGGGCAGGCGACGGGTGAGGCCGGCGCGTCTCCCCTGCAGGGCCTGGTACACAGTTGGCTTTGGTTACACGACTGAGCTTTGAGGAGGGCTCAGAACTGGGGCCCGCGGACAGGTGGTGTCGGTGCTCCAGGTCTGGCCTGTTCCGAGGTTTTCTTCGGGAATCCCGGTTTCATATTTATTCCTAAGGAATTGTCTCCTGTAGAAGCATTTAAAAGGGCTTCAAATCACACCAGCCTCTTCTACTCCCCCCCCCCCCCCACCCCGCCACCGCCCCCCGTCTTACCGGCTCGTCTCCCCAGCCCTCTGATAGCTAAAAGCTAGAATAGTCTGGCATTAATATGCAAAGCAGGTAAATGGCTTGCCCTTTTTTCCTTGACAGTTTCCTTGGGAACCTTGAGCAGTTTATTAAGAAGAAATTCTCAGGTATCGTTCTAAGTACCTAATGGATTCGCTCTGTTGTTCTTGAGAGGTAGTTCTGTCCTTTACAGCTTCTGTAAGTAACAGAAAAATACTGAAGCTTTCTTGCCCCCTCTGTAAAAGTTTAATTTCTTTTTCAACAAGTTAGAAGTTTGATCTGTTGTTTGGCTCATGATCCAGGTCTTTGCTTTTATGACCACCTTTTTTTTTTTTTAATTCTTTAGAAATATTTTTTTAAATGTTTATTACTGAGAAAGAGACAGAGCGCGGGTAGGGGAGGAGCAGAGAGAGAGGGAGACACAATCCACAGCAGGCTCCAGGCTCTGAGCTGTCACCACAGAGCTGACACGGGGCTCTAACTCACCAGCTAGCCGTGAGGTCATGACCTGAGCCGAAGTCAGACACTTAACCAACTGAGCCACCCAGGTGCCCCTCTATTACCACCTTTTGATGGCAGTCCCATCCCCTGTCCCCAACAGATTGCACTTATCATACAAATCTAAGGATGTAGGGGAGGAAGACCAGGGTAAAGTCCGATTGTGTTTATCTGTGCCGACTGAGTAGGCAATCTCTGTTGGTGTATGCGCATAGCAAAGAGCACCAGGAATTCTTGACTTTGTGGTCTGTTCTTGTGTTTTAGGGTCTCTTAACCATCCCTGCAAGTTCTGGGCTCCAAATTTGTAACTAAGGCTGCTGACTCTACCTTGACCTTGTTCTGCCCCTGGCTGCAGCAGCCTTTGAGAGAATGTCTTTGTGGCTCTAGCATGAGACTTCAAGCAGTTGGCTCACTACTGGAAAAATAAAGGATACTGCCAGACTGACCTTCCTGTCTGTAGCAATGTTCTCCCCGTGCAAGAGGATGACCAGTTCTTCACGCTCCCAAATCCTTCTAATGTGGAAGCCAGACAAGGTTCAGAGTGGACCCCACAATGTGGAGAAGGAAACGCATGCTTTGAGACTCTTGCGTGACACTGAGACCTGTCGACAGAATTTTCGAAATTTCCCATATCCAGACATAGCTGGTCCTCGAAAGGCATTGAATCAACTCCGAGAGCTCTGCCTTAAATGGTTAAGACCTGAGATTCGCTCCAAGGAACAAATCTTGGAGCTGCTGGTGCTAGAGCAGTTCCTGACCATCCTGCCTGGGGAGGTTAGGACGTGGGTGAAGTCCCAGTACCCAGAGAGCAGTGAGGAAGTGGTGACTCTGGTGGAGGATTTGACTCAGATTCTAGAAGAGGAAGGTGAGGATTGTAGGGCAGAGAGGGGAAGAGTCCTGGGTGGTTAGAGAAGACTAACCGGGACTGTCACAGAGCAGCCCTTCAAAGAAACCGGCGAGAGCAGAGCTCAGTGAGTGAGAACACACTTGAACGTGCGCCCCGGTCCTGCCTGGTGTGCCCCTGCCAGACTGCTGGAGACCACACACACATATTACCCGAAGGCTTAAACCAAATTACCCCTGTGGGAGCCCTCAGGAATTTCACCTGCAGAGGTTTGAACCATTCTGCAAAGAAACCATTTGCTTTTGTGAATTAGGTTTTACAGTAACATGCTTGCAGAAAGGTAGGAAAGGGTCCAGAAAACATTTCCTTGTTCAGACACAACACACAAAATTTACATCACATGACGCTTTAGTAGAAAATTGTGAATTTAGTACGTATCCTTAGCCGTCCCAGAACAGACTTGTTTTTGAAGCCTGGTTTGACATCTTAGGACAAATCATCGGCCCTTCCCTCTGCTTCTTTGAAGTGTGGGTGCTGGTTTTGGTTTCTTTCTCACTTCTCACTGTAGGAAAGTGTAGGCATCTATCTGGTGAAGAATTTCGTAGGCTGTTCAAGTAGGACTAATCTCCATCACGGTCTCCCTTCTTCCCTAGCTGCTCCTCAGCATTCTGCCCTTCCCCAAGAGACCCCAGAGGAAGACCCCAAAGGAAGACCTGCTTTGCAGGCAGGATGGTTAAATGACTTGGTGACCAAAGTAAGTGTTGGTTTCTTCTATGATTTTAAAATGGCTTATTAAGAGGTGTATGTATGAGGACGTTTTCTGTCCTGGCCCTGTAACTTCTTTGCCCCCTAAAGCCCAATCTAGGACTTAAACATCAGTTTCTCTCTTTAAATCCACCCTGTTTGTTAAGGTAAGTGACTGCCCTGTGTAGGAAATAAGCTCCCCAGAGCCTTCCCCAGATATGCCCTTCCTCACTTTTTGACTGTAAGGCAGCAACCATAGAGGTTAAGGGATTGACCTCCACAGCCAGATGATCAGATTTAGTTCGTGGTTCTGAACCTATGATTTGGAGCAAGATACTTGACCACACTTGGCCTGAATTATTAAACTCTAATAAATAGAATTTACCTGTTAGATTGGGAGGATTAAATATTATGCGACTTGTGGTTAGCCTGGACTACAGTAAGCCATCAATAAGCAGTGGTTGCTAATGTTATTTTTCTCATTAACAAGTAATTAAAGGCCATGTGTTTTGTGGTGTAATGTTGATCGTAAGTCTGTGTTACGTCAGGCCATCTTAAGAGAAATTTTTACTGTAAAAATACACACCTGACACTGGCAGCCTGGAGCCTGCTTCAGATTCCATGTCTCCCTCTCTCTCTATCTCTCCTTTGCTCGTGCTGTCTCTGTCTCTCTCTCTCTCTCTCTCTCACTCTCTCCAAAATAAATGTTTAAACATCACTTTTGTACATACACATTAAAATCAGGCAGATGTTAAGATGAAATAAAAGATTCCATGCACAGGGGCGCCTGGGTGTCTCAGTCAGTTAAGCGTCAACTCTTGGTCTCAGCTCAGGTCATGATCTCATGGCTCATGTGTTCGAGCCCTGGGCTCTATGCTGCTAGCATGGAGCCTGTTTGGGATTTTCTCTCTCCCTCTCTCTGCTCCTCCCCTACTCACTCTCTCTTTCTCTCTCTCTCTCTCTCACTCAAAATAAACTTAAAAGCAAAAAAAGACTCCCCACCCCCAAAATTTAAGATATCTAGGACTAAACATAATATAAATTTTATAGTACATCCATATCGTGTATCATTCTGTAAGACATGAAAGAAGCTTTAAATACTATAAATCGTCTGTTCTCCCGAAATTATAAATTGAAAATGTAATTTGAAAACCCAATATAATTTTTTTAAGAAATGTAAACTTCATTTGAAAGACATGGAGAAGTAATCAGTTTTGTGTAACAAAAGGAAGAAAAGAGCCAAGAGGAATACTAACCTTGCCAGATTGAGAAATGTATCTAAAAGTATAACAGTTCAACAGTGTGAGTTTGGTCCCAGTTTTAAAGATTTTTAGATGTTTTTTAATGTTTATTTATTTATTTTGAGAGAGAGGGTGGGTGGGCAGAGAGAGAGAATCCCAGGCTATCCGCACAGAGCCCAAGGCAGGGCTCCAATTCACCAACCAGGAGATCATGACCTGAGCCAAAATCAAGAGTCTGACGCTTAACCGACCGAGCCACCCAGGCGCCCCAATAACACACTGAATTCTTGAGGCAAAGCTCAAAAAAGCACAACCATTCAAGAGTGTCATCTTTGTAAAGCCCTTTCTTCTTTAAGATGCAATCACCAACGCATGCGCCAGTGCCAGCCGAAAATGTGATGATAAATTTTGCTTTATTTTCAGACTCCCCTGTAGGACCATTCAGGTGTTCTCATCCATAACTCGGGTAAGGGTGTTAACTAGACCTTCAGGGTCTTACTGAAGCTCAAGATTCTGCGAGTCCCCTCACCACACACACACTTGGCATTTTCACTGTCCTCATTCTACCAGTTCTTGAACCAGGTTATATTTGATGTTTTAGGAATCAATGACATTCAAAGATGTGGCTGTGGATATCACCCAGGAGGACTGGGAGATCATGCGTCCTGTACAGAAGGAATTGTACAAGACTGTGACATTACAGAACTACTGGAACATGGTTTCTCTGGGTAAGCATCATCTACACCCGCTCCTGCCAGCATACCCTCCAAGTCTCCTTTCCTCTCTTATTAAAAATGGGTTGGTCTCTAAAGTATTTTGCTAAGAATGGGGCCTAGAGGTGAGCGTGCTCATCCCGTTCAGGCACAGAAATGTTTTCCCTTTTCCCAAATAAAAGGTTTCTAAGTGAAGGATCATTGAAAACTGTGATGCCCGGCTTCCCTGGGCTTCCACACAGCACTGCGCCTTGCCCATTTCCTACCTTTCCTGTGATCTCCTCCCGCCATGATCTCTATGCACATATCCTCTTGGGTGGCAGGAAATGTTCATTTTAGCTCTGGAAAGGACAGTGATCTAATTCTCCCACTACATCCTGTCCGTGAACCATTGTTTTCCCATAGAAGTCTGTCCTCACAAATAAGTAGAAGTCAGGTAATAAAATTCGAACAACCGTTTATCTCCGGGATAAAACTCCTTCTGTTTCCTCATGAACAGGACTGACCGTGTACCGACCAACTGTGATTCCCATGTTGGAAGAACCATGGATGGTGATAAAAGAAATCTTAGAAGGCCCTAGTCCAGGTGAGAGCACAGCTGGCGTGGGATTGTTTGTCCTTCAGAGCCTGACTGCAGTGAGATCTGTTTTTTAAGTATGGCCAAGGCATCCCCACAAAGACATCCCAGCCTGTCAAGAGCACTGAACTGTTCGGCATTGCTTCCTGACAGATGCCATTTTCAGGAAGAGACACAGTTTATTTATTTTGAGAGAGACAACACAAGCAGGGCAGGAGCAGAGGGAGAGAGAGAGAATCCCAAGTAGGCTCCGCACTGTCAGTGCAGAGCCCGGTGCAGGGTCTGATCCTACGAACCACAAGATCATGATCTGAGCCTAAATCCAGAGTTGCACGCTCAACAGATGGAGCCACCCAGGCACCCCTCCTGCCCTCCTTTTTAAGCATGCATGAATATCCCTAAGATTTGAAGTTTCAAACCTTCTTTTTAAATTTCTTTTATTCTGTTTCACCAGCAAACCCCTGTAGCCTCCTGCCTCCACTTTCCTAACTTACTCTATTTTCTAATTTAAAAATGTATAAATTCAGAAGATTCAAAAACGTTCTTTCGTTGTATAGCACATTCACCCAGTTCCTGCTTCTCCCAGCACCCAAGAACTGGTGCTTGTTTCTAGTTGTTTCTGTTAAGGTGTTTTGTTTGCGTATCAAGTCAATATAAAAAGGGCTTCTTCCTAGGGCGCCTGGGTGGCTCTGTCATTAGTAAAGCGTCTGACTTCGGCTTAGGTCATGATCTCGCAGTCCACGAGTTTGAGCCCAGGCCCTGCGTCAGGCTCTGCTGACGGCTCAGAACCTGGAGCCTGCTTCAGATTCTGTCTCCCTCTCTCTCTGCCCCTCCCCTGCTCGCCCTCTGTCTCTCTCTGTCTCTCTCTGTCTCTCTGTCTCTTTCTCTCTCTCTCTCAAAAACAAACGTTTAGGAAAAAAAATTTTTTTGTAATGTCTTCTCCATTTTCTAACAGAAATGGTAGCAACGTACACACAGTTTTGTACTTTGCTTTTGTTTACTTAAAAGTATATCTAGGGGCACTTGGGGAGGCTCAGTCAGTTGAGCGTCTGACTCTTGATTTCTGCTCAGGTCCAGGTCCCAGGGTCGTGGGGTCAAGCCCCACGTCAAGCTTCACACGTGAAGCCTGCTTGAGATTCTCTCTCTCCCGCTCTGTCCCTCCATCCCCAAGCCCTCTCTCTCTCTCTCTCTCTCTCTCTCTCAAAAAAAATTTTTTTAAGTATATCTTGAAAAGTGTTCCAAGTGAGGATATAAAGAACTTCCTCATTGTTTTTTTTTTTTTTAATATCTGCATCACATTTTATTGTGTGTCTCCTAAATTATTGAACCTGTTTCTTGTTGATGGGCTTTTTGGTGTTCCCATTCCTGCCTTCCTCCGCAAGAACTTCAAACCTACAGAAAAGTTGCAGAATCAGTACATTGAACACCTGTGTAATTGTCGCCTGGAACTACCAGCTACCATTATTTAGCCACTTCTGCTTTTTATCTCTACACACACACACACACACACACACACACACACACACACACACACACACTTTGCTTTTGCAAAAAACCATCTGAAAGTTAGTTGTTGCAGGGATCATGACATCCCCCCACGTATTTCTGCATGTATCTCCCATTCTTCGACATAGGCTCATCATTCTCTCCCCTCACATATTTCACATTTATACAAGATGTGTATCTCGTATAGTCCCATATTCAGACTTCCCCCACCGTCCCTGAATATCACGCAGCTTTTCTCCCCCTTCCGGGATCTCCTGTCAGTAATCCTGTGCTCCACTTAGTTATCCTGTGTCTTTAGTCCCTTTTAGTCTAGAATTGTTTTCCGCCTTTCCTTTTCTTTCTTTCCTTTTTGTTTCTTTTCTCATTTCTTTTCTGTTTTCTTTTCTCTTTCCTTCCTACCTTCCTTGGAGCATTTTTTGAAGGATCCAGGCCAGGTTTTTTTTTAATATTTTTTTTAATGTTTATTTATTTTTGAGAGGGAGAGAAACAGAGTGTGAGCAGGGGAGGGGCAGAGAGACAGGCAGGCACAGAATCCAAAGCAGGCTCCAGGCTCCGAGCTGTCAGCACAGAGCCCGACACGAGGCTCGAACCCACGGAGCATGAGATCGTGACCTGAGCCGAAGTTGGATGCTTAACTGACTGTGCCACCCAGGCACCTCAGGCCACGTTTTTTTAAGAATGACCCACAACCTAGATCTGCCTGATTGTTTCCTTACGTTTAGATTCAGATCAAATATTCTTACCAAAACAACCTCAGGTGTGTACTTTGCGTTGCCATTTGTCTCATTAGTGATACTCATTTTGCTTGAGGTGCTGTTGGCCAGATCTCTCCATTTTAAAGGTGCAGGGTTTTTTTCTTTATAATCAGTAAGCAATCTGTGGAGTGATACTTAGAGGCCACATGACTATTCTATTCCCTGGTAATATTTTACTTAAGCATTTTTGGCCTCCGTTGTTGATTCTTGCTTTATCATATTGCTGGTTGCAAGATGGTGATTTTCCAATTCAGGCCTCTTCTCAAGGATTACTAGCATTCTCCTGTAAGGCACAGTTCTTCTGTCTCATTTTTGTGTGTACATAGCACTGTAGACTAGTGGAATTTTTCCAACTACAGGGTGTTACTAGTCCACTAATTCCTGGTTTGGTTTGTTTTTTGTTTTTCATGCTCATTTGTCCCCAGTTGGGGTAATAGGAGCCCTGCAAACCAAGTCCAATGTCCTTTTGACAGGTCCCCATTAGTCTTTAATCCTTCCCCTGCTTTCTAGCACAACAGAATGTTCTTTTGACTCACCTTGTGCCTACCTTAGACCTGGAGGCTCTCCAAAGTACCCTGGTTCATTTTGATAGGGAATAGTACTTAGAAACCAGAATGTGGGCAGGAAGTGTGCTCACTACTGTGGGTACCGTTGCTTCCAGTGGATAGAGCTGGGAAGTATGCATATGTATGTATGTGGTTCTCTTAATCATGAGTTCACGCCGATAACTCTAACTGATATCCAGCACCGCAAGGCTATTCCGTCTTGTATTTCCTTTTCCATACGGTGAACAACCTGGTTCTCAAGAGCACTAGTATATATTGATTCGCCCTGTCATGTAACACACAGAAAAATGGTTTCAGAATTAGGTCACTACCTATCACTACCAATAACAAACTGGGTAACTTTCAAAATTTCTTCAAAGTCCTTTCTGTCCTTACAGTATATCCCACTAAGGGTATACAGAATACTAAGTTCAAAACTTCCTTCAGTTCTTTCCTTTTAGCTGTCTTAAGGGTTTGCTGTACGGCTTAAGGGTTTGTTTGACTCTATTTGTATTCAGTTTTAGTGTTTTCTTGTTTTCTGGTTTTTAATCTTCCGTTTTTGAGTATGTAGAAACATTAACTTGGTTCAGAAGTCAAAACTGTGTAGAAAGGTATATGCTCCCATCCCTTCTGCTCTGTTCCAATCTACCCCTATTTATTTCTGGTTTTTCCTTCCATGTTTCTCTTTGCAAATAGAAATCATAAAGATATTCTTACGTGTCTTTCTGTCTACAAGAGAAGTGCACTAGACTCTTGATTCTTGCTTGTCTTTTGCCTTTTTTTTTTTTTTTTTTTAAGTCACTGACTTCTAATACTTGTTAACTTACCTGGTCATTAGATATTTTAAGGGTCACGCTATTTGAAAAGCTAATTCTTCTCATAATTTATAGCAGAATGACCTATATATACCTATAGCACAGAACGTGCCTCTACCACAGTAAATTCTTCGTGGAATGATTTTGGCACACTCTAGACACTGAGAAAATATGCATGACATAAGGGAAGTGAGCCTGAACTAGAAGTCAGGATAGTCTTCTGGAGGGTACTGCCAGTCTGGGACCGCTTGTTTTCTTAATGTTTATTTATTTTTGAGAGAGAGAGAGCATGCGTGCGTGAGGGGCAAAGAGAGAGAGAGACACAGAATGTAAAGCAGGCTCCAGGCTCTGAGCTGTCGAACTCACATATTGCGAGATCATGACCCGAGCTGAAGCAGGACGCTTAACTGACTGAGCCACCCAGGCGCCCCTGGGATCACTTTAATTTGAACCTGAGAAGTTTTTTAGATTGACTTTCAGGTAGCATGCATTGGCACTGTAAATTCACAAGAGGGGACAGTTTATGGTTATGTATTTTAGGAGGAGAATTTTCTTCTTCCAAAGAGCACCAAGACTGAGAAAAGATTATGTAGAAGTGAGGGTTGTTTTTTTTTTTAAGTTTTGTTTGTTTTTTCTAGCCAGTCCTTCAGCAGAGTGTAATCCTCTATGCTCAGGAGTCCTGTGAGCACCCCCTCCTTGTTAGGGCCTCAGGCTTTGTTTTTTGGCCCTTGGGCCCTTGCCCCTCAAAATGGAAGTGTAAGGTCAGTAAACAGATGGAGGAGCTGTCTCCGTCAGCTCTTGCTGATTTCCTGTCTCCCTGCTTTTGCCTGAGTTTTGGCCTCTGAGGATTTTCCTTTCTTACCAGCGTAGAGATACATCATAAGTTGAGCCTTTGGTTTGGATACCTGATTAGTCATGCTTCAGGAAACGGAAACTTTGATAATTCACAAATAGAACAATAGTATTGGTCTTCACTGGCCACTCCTATCTCAGAACTTTGATAGTTGTTTATTCAGGACCTATAGCCATTCTTTCAGGTTCCACTCCAATCCTACCTCCCCCTGAAGCTTTCTTTGGTTACCTAAGTCAACACTGATCTCATCTGCTAGAAGTATTGCACCATTTTTTGGCCCTGTTGACTAGACACTCAGCACTTCCAACCGGCCCTTTCTGGTTAAATACATAGATTTAAGCACAGTTTAATAACATCGGTTTTTGAATTTCCGGTAAGCTGATTGGTTTTAAAATGTATAGGGACGCCTGGGTGGCACAGTCGGTTAAGCGTCCGACTTCCGCCAGGTCACGATCTCGCAGTCCGTGAGTTCGAGCCCCGCGTCAGGCTCTGGGCTGATGGCTCAGAGCCTGGAGCCTGTTTCCGATTCTGTGTCTCCCTCTCTCTCTGCCCCTCCCCCGTTCATGCTCTGTCTCTCTCTGTCCCAAAAATAAATAAACGTTGAAAAAAAAAAGTTTTTTTTAAATGTATATTATATCCATTTCTTCATGGTCATGATTCAGCCTTGTTATTTTAAGCTTGTTCTCACTTTAGTACTTTTCAGGTATACGGTGCACTCTGCCATAGACTGTCCGGTTTCCTGGAATCAGAATAAAACTCAGCTTCTGGTCCTCTCATTTGTGTGTGTGTGCCTGCACACCTCTACCTGTACAGTCCCTTAACATTCTCATTTTGTTCTTTTGGAGGGAAGAGGGACAAATCCTGGTTTGAGAGAGTTGTGTTTAAATATTTTTGTTATATAAAAATAATATAAGTACATTTCTAGTACTAAATAGCAATAAAAGTCATATATCCAATTTATTGAAAATTGGAAAGTATTTTTTAAAAACCTGTAATCTTGTTAGCACTTTGATATTTGTCTAGTTCCAGTGCATTTTCATGCTAGTTTATGATACTACTTTTTTCATTTAACATCACTCCCAAGCATTTTCTAATGTCAACTATGATGTTTGTGTTTGAATCAAAGTAATAAAAGTCATTTGTAAATTCAGTCAGTACAAGGAAGGAAAATGAAGTATTTGTCTACCTCTCCTCACCCATTACCAGGATTTTCACCCCTTAGATTGTTACTCTCTGTGTATGTGTATCTATATTACATATAGCACATCCTTACACAGAGTGGATCTTGTTCTACATAATGTATCCTATACACCCTTACATGTCAACGTATGTGAACCTACCTAGTTATCTTTATCAGTTATCAATATTCCATTATCCCTACTTTCATCATTTATTGATTGATGGCAGCTCTTATTTTTAATGACTGCATATGAGTCTATGGAATGGATATATTAAGGTTTTTTTTATTTTTATTATTTTTTTTTATATTTATTTTTGAGAGAGGGAGAGAGCGCGCACAGGAGAGGGGCAGAGAGAGAGGGAGACACAGAATCTGAAGCAGGCTCCAGGCTCTGAGCCGTCAGCACAGAGCCTGATGTGGGGCTCAAACTCGTGAACTGTGAGATCATGACCTGAGCCGAAGTCAGATGCTCAATCAAGTGAGCCACCCAGGCGCACCATTTGTAAGGTTTTTATATTTTGGTCTGCATCTTAGAAAATTTCTGAACTACCCGGCGTCACTTTTGCTATATTATAAAACCCATATTTGATTATATTCCATTACACAATTCTTAATATTTGGAAGTCCTATGTTTTTTACCTGATTTCAAGGGAAAAAGATACCATAATTTAAATTTGTTTTACACCCTCCTGCTGGAAACAATAGGCGTCAGTACCTATGATTGCTTTGCAGCTAGGTTTGAAGTCAGGGATTTTTGTTGTTGTCGTTTACTTTGTTTTTGTGTGTATGTGTATGCTTTCATTTGGTTCACCTTTTTACAACAAATTATTGTCATTTATTCCAGCAATTCAGTTGAGTGGGCACCATATCAAGTCTTGGGCCATTTTCTGAAGGAAGCATAAAAGAAGCATAAGCCTTTCCCAGAGTTTGTGTCTAAGTTGGAAATAAAAGAAACACACAAAGTTCTGAAGTAATAATGCAAGGCCAAGTGCTGAATGGCCCCGACATATATGGTTGAATCATGAGACTGCTGGTATTTCAGTCATGTTGACCTATAGAAAGGCAAGCTCATATGATTCAAGCTAATCTGTACTTTAGGATTCCTAGAAGGACAAACAGCAGCTGGGCCGTACCATTGTTTTAATGGGTAGAGAAGTTACCTTAAGAGAATGCCTAAGTCTGGTTTTCATATGGCCCCCGTATGAGGTGCTATGAGGAAGTAGCTTGAAGTTACGTGGAGAATTTAAATGTTAAGCTAACTATGCAGTTTGGTAGAAGATACAGTAGAATAGGCAAAGCTGGATTATTTAGGGACAGAGTGTGTCAAGTGGAGGTATTTTGAACTTTTTAAACGTTTCTCCTTTAAGCCACTGGTCCTCAAACCTTAGTGCACATCAGAACCGCTTGGAGGGCTTCCTGAAACAGATGGCTCAGCCCTACCTCCAAAGTTTCTGATGGGGCTTGTCTGGATGGGCACCAGTTTAACACACTCCCAGGTGATAGTGATCCGCTTATGCTGCCGGTCCGGGGACTGTACCTTGAGAACTATTACTAGGAGAGATTTACTAGAGATGTTTGAGCCTGGAGAGCACTCCATGGAGTTGCTTTTGGAATATTATGTAAGATTGTGCTGAGCAGGCTGGGAGGAGTTAATGAGAGTTAGCATCTACTTTATACGAATCAGTGCATGAAGTGAGGCCACGTTATCCCAAGTCTTACTAGTGTTTTCACTTCTCGTAATCCTGTCACCTGACCTAACCTATTTTATTGCACTGTGCCCATGTTGAATAGTGAGGAACCTCTCCTTTTTCAACGGTTTGGTCTTCCGGTTTTCTGCAGTCACTTGTCCCAAGTTTTGTTTTGTTTTGTTTTGTTTTGTTTTGTTTTGTTTTGTTTTTTAAGATCTTATTTATTGAGGTGCCTGGGTGGCTCAGTTGGTTAAGCGTCCGATTCTTGATTTCGGCTCAGGTCATGATCTCACGGTTTGTGACTTCAGGTCTAGCATTGGGCTCTGCCCTGACAGTTCGGAGCCTGCTTGGGATTCTCTCTCCCTCTGTCTCTGCCCCTCCTCACTCGTACTCTTTCTCTTTCTAAATAAAATAATTTTTAAAAACTTAAATAAGGATTGTATAATAAAATTAAAATAATAATTGTAAAATTATAATAAAACGTTTATTTCTTTTTAGAGAAGTGGGGAAGGGTAAAGGGAGAGAGAGACTCTTAAGCAGGCTCCCCACCCAGCACAGAGCCTAATGTGGGGCTCGATCTCACCACCCTGAGATCATGACCTGAGCTAAAATCAAGAGTCGGTTGCTCAACTAACTGAGCCACCCAGGCGCCCCTCTCTTTTCCCAAGCTTTAAGTACCACATTGTGAGGTTGTCCAGGCCATAGTCTTTTTAGGCATTTTATTCCCATTCAGTATCTTGTTTCTGTTTTGGCAGTTTCCTTTCTCCAAATAGAGGATAACTTTTTATATTTTTATATTCGTTTTATTTCAGAATGGAAAACAGAAGCCCAAGAGTGTACTCCAGTTACAGATACTTCTAAGTTCACAAAGACTGGTACTCAGACCATCAAGTTGGAGGAACCATATGACTACGATGACAGATTAGAGAGGCAAGCAGCAGATACCTTCAGGAAAATTCCCACCAGCGGAAGAAACTCCCCTTTGAAGTCCGTCCTCTCACAAGAAGATGACCCTATGGAGGAGTGTCTTAGTAAATATGATATATATAGAAATAGTTTTGAAAAGCATTCAAACCTAATTATTCAGTTTGGTACCCAATCAGATAATAAAACTATGTATGATGAAGGCAGGGCAACCTTCAATCATGTCTCATATGGTATTGTACATAGAAAGATATACCCTGGAGAGAAGCCTTATAAGTGTAACGTGTGTGGGAAAAAGTTTAGGAAGAACCCGTCCTTCGTGAAACACCAAAGTACCCATGCCAAAGAAAAATCTCATGAATGTGAAGAATGTGGGAAAGAGTTTAGGCATATCTCATCCCTTATTGCACATCAGAGAATGCATACTGGAGAAAAACCATATGAATGCCACCAGTGTGGTAAAGCCTTCAGCCAGCGTGCACACCTTACCATACATCAGAGAATTCATACTGGAGAGAAACCCTATAAGTGTGATGACTGCGGAAAAGACTTCAGTCAGCGTGCACACCTGACTATACATCAAAGGACACATACTGGAGAGAAACCATATAAATGCTTGGAATGTGGTAAAACCTTCAGCCACAGTTCATCACTGATTAATCATCAGCGAGTTCACACCGGTGAAAAACCTTATATATGCAACGAGTGTGGGAAAACTTTCAGTCAGAGTACACACCTTCTTCAGCATCAAAAAATACATACCGGAAAGAAACCGTATAAATGCAATGAGTGTTGGAAAGTGTTTAGTCAGAGTACTTACCTTATTCGACATCAGAGAATTCATTCCGGGGAGAAGTGTTATAAATGTAATGAATGTGGAAAAGCCTTTGCTCATTCCTCAACTCTCATTCAACATCAGACTACTCACACTGGAGAGAAATCCTATATATGTAAGATATGCGGAAAAGCCTTCAGCCAGAGTGCAAACCTCACTCAACACCATAGAACACATACTGGGGAGAAACCATATAAATGCAGCGTGTGTGGAAAAGCATTCAGCCAGAGCGTACATCTTACTCAGCATCAAAGAATTCATAATGGAGAAAAACCCTTCAAATGCAATATATGTGGGAAAGCATATAGACAGGGTGCCAATCTCACTCAACATCAGAGGATTCATACTGGAGAGAAGCCGTATAAATGTAATGAATGTGGGAAAGCTTTTATTTATTCCTCGTCACTTAATCAACATCAGAGAACTCATACTGGAGAACGGCCCTATAAGTGTAATGAATGTGATAAAGATTTTAGCCAGCGAACATGCCTTATTCAACACCAGAGAATTCACACAGGAGAGAAGCCCTATGCATGCCGTATATGTGGTAAAACCTTCACCCAGAGTACGAACCTCATTCAGCATCAGCGTGTTCATACTGGTGCCAGACATCATAATTAATGGATATGGCAGATGACTTGACTTAGGTTTTACAGTTCACCCGAATTTTATTTTGTGCTCCGTTAAAACATTATTCAAAAGAAGTGCAATATATGTTAGATATCAGCAGAAGTATCAAAAGAAGTATCAGAATTAGTAATGTGGATATAAGCTATTTAAATTTAATGTGAAATTTAAAAAGAAAACTTTATTCACTTCTTAACCTTTATTTGATACTAGTTCAATTCATTCCAGAGAGAAACCCAGTCTGTAACTCATCAACTCTTAGTGTATTTGAAGTACTTCTTAATGAGACCTTATGAATGTAACTTGGGAGAGCTTCCATCAAGTAGGGATTTCACACTAGCAGGGAATCTTGGGATAATTGAAAAAGCTGCTTTAAGGCCTTTATTACTTCCCAGCTTTGAAGCCTTAAATACATAAGGGGTTCCCTTCCCTTTTCCTATTAATGCCATAACTGCCATGTGGAGCCAGTAGGTTTGCAAAATATATACAGTGGAAGGTATCTTAATTTCTATGTGACAACTGTGTAATTACATTTTCCTTTACTGAAATATTCAAGGAAGAGAAGCTTAATGAAACATGATCTGTTAGGATAACTAATGTATATATAACCTTTAGACGTGTACAAATAAACAGGCAAAAATTAAACACCCATCCTTAAATTCACCTTTAAAACATATTAGCCTTAGTTTCACTAGGTTTTGACATCTGTCATCCTAAAGGAAAAAATAAGAAAGTTACCTTTTTTTTTTCACCTGACTCCTAAACTCATAACTTGAGGTTCCCCTGTGGCTATTTTGCCATAGAAAGCCCATTTCCATTGAGACCCATTTCTCGAGTGCCTACTGTGCTCAGGGCCCAGACTTCCCAACTGGATCTTCACAGGGCTTGTGCTGAAAACCACAGCTGATTTAACAACAGAAAGCTTACTAAAGTAGTGAAATGTGACAAAGGACATGGTCTTAACTATTAAGTACTGTCACAGAATGACATAGGAAGCGTACTAAAATGGGTCGCCAAATGCAATCCCATATCCCAAGACAAAGCAGTAGTGAAAGCAGCTATTTACATAGTGTGAGGGAAAAACAAGTCACGGAAAATAGATTTAAGTTCACTACAGAAAGTGGGTCAGGGAAAAAATCAAGGGTGAAAACTTAGCAGTGAAGAAAGAATACACAGGTAACTTACAATATGAACTATTGTCGGACTTGGGTTACCTAAGAAAGTAAGAGTGGCTAATTAAGACCAAATTCAGCCTGTTTAGAAGAAAGAACTAAAAATGAAGCAACTGATTTTAAAAGAATAATTGGAATTGGTTCTTTTTCATACATGTAAGGAAAATAGGGATTACTCTTAAAATGTCAAAACATTTACTGGAAAAAGCATTGATGCAGAAACTGTCATTGATGCAACAATCACTAGACAATATTAACTAAGTTTGTGGGGTCCTGAACATAAAAGGAAAACAGAAATGCAAATAGAAACAGGTAAAGATACTATTGTGCTTAATATCCACAGCATTCCACGATCAGAATAGAAGACCATATTCTGAGAGCTGAGATTTCATCTTGCTCTTAATTGTTTCTTCAGTGCCTTGCGTGTAGGTTGTGGTCGATCTGTGTCGGTTGAATTAATAAGTAGGTAAGTTAGAATTGAGTAATAAGGTATAATTAACGGATATGGAGTGAAGGTGGTTGAATTTAAAATACTTTTGTGCACACATGCAAAGAAATACTTAAATACTGGTCATTCGCTGGGTAAGAGGAACTACTTAAAATTGAAGAATCAGAATTCTTAACAGTGGGGATATTCCTAAAGAAATCGTGGGACGTCATTGCACAGGAAGTTTTCCTGAGCTAGATGAAGAAAAACTGATCTAAATTCTGGTGCCATAAATACCATTTTAAGCATATGATTGACCATTGCAGTCTCGTTTGGATGTTACTGTTGATAGCAAACGTCCTGCAGACAGGTGCCGAAGGAAAGACCTGGGGTGCTAGCATCTTCGAGGCTTTCTTGTTGAGTGTTTTCTTCAAGAAGCTACCGCTTTCCCTTGTCTTCACCTCAGTTAACCCTGATGTCATGGACTCCTCCTTCACAAAGTGTAGATTGTCTTCAGGTTGCAGAATACTCGAGTTAGGCTTATGCCATAGTTACCATGTTAGAAATAACCGTTGTACTTAAGATGCAATTTTTATTTATAATGCCACTTCAAATCTTACACAACACTTTTTCCCCTCCTGGCATGAATGTGTGGAGTATTGCAGTCCATAGCGCCTTTTTTCGCTTTAATTTGTATTTCCTGCCTTTGTTTTATGTAAATAATGCATTTATAAAGTCTTCCACTGATACGCTGAGGCAATGGATGCCCTTAGACAGTAACAGAATAGTGGAGAATCACGGATCTTTGTGTATTTTTCCCACTTTTTACAGTTGTCTGATCCACATGTAATTCAAGTTTTTTGGTTTTTTTTTTTTTTAGCAGATAGTCTTATTTTCCACAACTTTTTATTACAAAGATGTTGAAATATACAGAAAAGTTAATAAAATGAACGGTATATCTACCACCTAGCTTTAAAATTTTAACATTTTTTACTGAACGACTGGAAAGTTACTTAGACGTGACATGTCACCCCTAAATACTTCAGCATGCATCTCATAAAAATAAGGACTTTCACATTACCACATACATTACATACCTTGAAAAATGAGTAAGAATTCTCTAATCTTTAATGTTTCATGTTTAAATTTTCCCTGCTGATCCCAACAAGTTTCACACATTATGTTCAATTACTATGTCTGTTTCATCTGTCCAGGTGTCTCCACTTCTGATTTTCTCTAGGACTTTTTTTTTTTTCTTTTTTAATAGAGCAGGTCAGTTGTAGAATGTCTCACATTCAGGATTTAACGGATTGTTTACATGTGGTTTATCTTGTTCCTGTCCCCCCTGTGGCTTCTGTAAATTAGTATTTATGGCCAAAGCCTTGATTGGATTCAGGTTAAATATACATGTTTAATATTAACACTTCACCGATGTGTCTCCTGTTGCATCATATCAAAAGTCTTATTAGTATCTGGTTGACCATCCGTGATGTGAATCATGGTAATCACCGTATCTTCCCAATGTGCAGATGTGTTTTTTCCGTTGCAGTTAATCCGGACTGACGCTGGCAGGGTGTGGATAACTTGTTCAGCAAGAACTTTTCACCTGGTACTTGTAGTACCCAGTGATGACGATCGTTCCCCAAATCAGTTATTTCCTTAAGATTGGCAAAACGGCAATTTTCTATCATTCTCTCAACGTTTCCTGATGCGTAAGTCTGTAAGGCAGAGCTTTCTGTCATTTGGAAGTGCACTAGAGGCAAGGTGCTACTTAAATTCTTTACTTACCAGTTTTCAGAGTGAGGAGTTGGCAGTGATGACCGATTATTCCATGTGTTTACGTCAATCGTGGCCATTGTTTCTGTTGCTCAAATTGTCCCACATGTGGCCAGTTGGAACCCTTCCAGTAGCTCTTATGTCCCTTGTCATTCCTTCTCTAGCCTTTGGGGACTTCATTGCCTTCTGACACAAGAGATCTCAGGTTCAATGCCCCAGATATGGAATGAGCCATGTCTCCCGCAATCCCTGGCTAAGTCAGCAACTATTTAGAAACTAAGATCTGGACGCTAGGTATGCTCGTTGCTGCTGGGGTGTCATTAGCAGGTAGCCTTTGGGTCTTAACCATTCAACTTAGTTCTTGTCAAGGCAACTCTTTGCACTCATTTCATCAGTTACAGAATCTCTAAGAGCCATCATTACATACTGGGACAAACTGGGGAGCAGACAACTTAGCCTTTTAAGCATACAACTAAGCTGGAGAGGACGGAAGTGATATGTATACTAAAAAGCAGCAAGCGCAACCCCAAGAGGTCTTGTACCAGGACCAGCAGAGTTTAAGGAAGGGAGCATGTCAGTTAATATGTGGTACCTAGTATGTGTTAACTATTACATGTCTTGGTAATTCATGTATTTATAAGCTAATCATCTTTCCCATCACATTCCTTAAGGCAGGTTTCTGATAAGATCTAAATCTGAACCCTGACGATCTGTTTCCTGCAAATCTAAGTGCTAGTTTTTCTTGCTAAACTTTTATTTGGTCTTCAAAACTAAGAGTGTTAGGTTTCATTCTTCAACTGTATCTTCTGGTATCGATTCACTTGCATGTGCCTGTAAATGTGCTTAGTCCTCTATTTTGTTACTCTCTTCCTGGCTCTATATTTCACTACAGTTACTAGCCCCTTGGAACACTGTAGCCATTAAGAATGGCAAGCATGTGCACTACAGTGATCTGTGTAAATATGTGTGTGAACTCGCAAGCAACGCTAAGTCCTCTGTATGGATGGGGAAAGTGATACCCATGATGCTGAAGTGTCTTGCCTGAGGTCATACAGTCCTACAGCGACAGAATAAGGGTCCGGACCCATGCCTCCGGCACTTAGTTGAATTCTTCCTGTAAAATTAATGCTAATGGAAATCCCGAGCACAAACAGTATGTACCTACAATTTTATAAAACTGTATTTTGATGAGATTAGAGCATGGAAAGTTTATTTTTGTCTCCCCTTCTCTATAGTTTCCTAAATTCAGATCTTTCAATGAGACTAGCCCCATCAAGAATGCACTCCTCTCTACCCTCACTTCAGTTTTGGTCTCCCACCCAGATCTTTCCCCAGCTTCAGAACCATATAGTCAATGTTATCATCTGGAACTATCTCAAAAGTACCTTCAGTGGTTTAATCTAAAACAGAACTTTCATCCCCAAATCTCTATGTTAATTCACGGTAACTTTGAGAGGCTAGTTCGCCTGTAGTTACAATCCTATTGGCTTTACTTTCCATGTGTTCCAGTCCAGTCTCTTCTCTATCCCCACTGCCAATACCTCATTTCAGGCTTTTAATCAGCTTTCGTTTTGATTCTTTCATAACCAGGTAAATGTTCATCCTGCCCCTGACCTACCCCTTTCAGTGTATCTGCCACACTTTGCTCAAGTCATGTGAAAACAGGTGAGGCCACCACATAACCGCTCTGCAGGTTGAGTAGTGCATTTGACCACGTCGCCATTTGCTCGACACGCCACGACATCCTCTCATTGTCAACGGCAGTGGATTCTCACTCTTAGCTGCACATTGAAACGACCTGGGGAGCTTCTACAATTACCAACGCCCGGGCCCCACGTCGAGGGATATTGACTTACTTCATTTGGGATGGAGAATTATCCATCTGAATTATCAGTATTCAATTCCCCAGGTGATTCTAATGTCTTAAAGTGCAGCAAGGGCAGAAGCAGGAATTCCAGTGATTCGGAGGAGAAATGGTGGTTGCAGCAGAGGTGGTAAGAAGTGACCCAACCCAGGATGTATTTTGAAGGTAGAGCCTCTAGAACTTGCTAAGGATTTGGATTGGGAGTGAGGGGCATCAAGAGTGACTATCTTAGGGGCACTTGAGTGGCTCAGTTGGTAGAGCATGCAGCTCTGGACCTCGGGGTCGTGAGTTTGAGCGCCACGATGGGGGCAGAGGTGACTTAAAAAAAAAAAAAAAAAAAAACCCTTCAGAAGAATGACCATCTTTCCAACTAGAATATATGCTCCTAACAAGGCAGAAGGCTCTATTAGACTCATTTCTGTAGCTCCACAGATGGGCCCAGATGAGTTCCAGCACAAACCGTGGGCTGCCTTACAGGAAAGCAACGCTGAGTTGGGGGAATCACTACTTTTATAGCGAATTGTAACCAAGCATGCTCTTTGCCTTCCCTGACCCCCCTCCAGCCCCTGCTTTGCCTGTTTGCTTGCTGTGAACACAAGGCTGAGAAATGGCCCAGGTAAAGCACGATTAAGACCTCGCAATCTTGGCATACCCAACAGGAACACCTAGGGAAGTGCAGGGCCCTTGGCATATCGCCTCTCCCGATATTGTCCATTCTAGTGTAGAAGAGGGGAAACCTCCCACCAAGAATTCGGGGCAGTTAGGGTTTATATGCAGGAAAGACCGAAACTCAAAAGAAGTTGCCTGTTTCAAGACTGCAGAGTAGAGGCCTTTCCCTGAAGAAAAATCTTTGGTCATCCCAAATCTGATCCATACGCAGAGGTTGAAAAGTAATGATCTCACTCCGCGGTACACTGATTAAAAACTACATCTGGGATATTCATTCATTCATATTTTACACTGGAGTAGAATATACTACATTTAAAATGGTTGGGGGAAAAAAGAATTATTTCCTGATCCATGAAATTCAAATTTCAGTGTTAATAAAGTTTTATTGGAACACAGCCATATTCATTTAAGTATGGTTTTTGCCCGCTTTCCTGCAACAACCTCAAAGTCGTGAAACCCAAAGAGACCGCAAAGCCTAAGATACTTACCGACCTTTTATGAAACAAGTTAGCCAGCTATGCGTCCACACAGTGGAGTGGGGGTTTAGGTCTACTGGCTGAGCCAAACACCAGGCAGATTAAGGAAAGGAGCAAACGCTCATCGGACGTGTGGGAGAGGGGCGAGAGTGTCAGTAAATAAAAGAGCTCTGAGGCGTGAAAGTAAAGGGATACGAAGGCACAACGCCAGGAGTCCGTCCGGTCCCGAGGGACAGACCCCTAGCCCTGAGGAAGCAAGCGGTCAACGCTGCCCTCTGCCGACCACACTACGCCTGTGCGCCTGTAACCCTTCGTCTTAAATCAGAGGAGACACCCGGTAGGTGGGGAACGTGGGTTGAGAGGTCTACGTAAGCGGGTTCCAGGTCTTCCCTTTCTGGAGTTTCCAGTGTTCACGTACTCGTGTTCCAGTCTTGCTTAAGGGAACGTGGGTTCAAGGCTAGCACTCGGTTCCTAACCACCGTGTGTCTCGGGCATCCTCCCCGCCCTAACTTCGGTTGCTCACTCAAAGAAGACCGCAGGGAGGGTAGCTTCTGGGAAATGAGCCCTCTTTGAAACTCCTTGTGACCCGCCCTCCGCATCGGCATCCAACTTCCTCCCGCCTCTAAGAGGCTGCAAGTCCACACCCGTGTGGCGGGGCGAGCCGCCGTCTGGCTGACTGGGAAGTGACAGCCAAAGGACCAAGCTCGCCTCCTGCAGGAGGGGCTCGGGTCTAAAACCCGGCCAAAAGAGGCCCCGGTGCAAGAGCTGCCGCTCCCCGAACTATGACGCCGCTACCCGCAGGACAAACAACTCTGCAGCCCAGAGAAGGCCAGGCAGAAGCCAGGCTCCGGCTTGGAAGGGATTCTGGGGCACTGGGCGGGGCCAGGCACGCAAGCGTTCCTGGGAAATGTGGTCCGTAGCCTCCGCGGCGCGTGCGCACCTGCCCCTCTTGGTGGCCCCGGCCGTGCGCATCGGTGCGCACCTGCGCGCGCCCTCCGCTGGCGAGGAAGAGAAGCGGCGGTGGGAGCGGAGGACCGGAGCTGACGGTCCACCAGCCGCTTTGGGCGCGCCCCAGGCCCCCTGCAGCTGAGCTGCTTTAGGAAGCTCAGCTTTCAGGGACCGAGGGACTTGTTGACGCGGTCTCTTCAGGTGTCTGCGTTGGCAGCCATTATAGCAGCTACCATCGTCTCCTTCCAAGAATGCCGCTGCCTTCTCATTGGCGCCCCCACGCGCCCTGGCTGTACCTGCCCACCAGCTTCAAAGGTCATCCTGTCGCGTTCGATCGATAGCTCGCCGCGGTTCCACCACCGACACACACCGTCCCCTTTATTTGGGAGCACGTCTCAGCATCATATTATTTTACGTATAAACGCTAAAGTTCACATTTCTAAAGATGACCCTTGAAACAGTGACATGCCTGTATTTGTTTAAAACAAAGTCCCGGGGTGCCTGGGTGGCTCAGTCGGTAAAGCACGCCACTCTGGATCTCTCCGCCCGGGGTTCAAGCTCCACGTTGGGCATAGAACCTACTCTAATATATAAATAAGTCCTAAGATTACTAAAAATCAAGTGATTGTTGAGATTCTCCTGCTTGATGTAAATTTCTTTGCATTCTTCACAGTTTGAGTCAGGATCCAAATAAGTTCTACACTTTGAAGTTAATTGGTATGTCACTTGAATCTCTTTCTATAACTCCCCCTGACATTTATTTCTTTCAACATATTTCTTGGAAAAACTAGGTCTTTTGTCCTGTCAAGTTTCCTACAATCCAGATTTTGCTCACTAACTGGGACGATATGTTAATGTTCTTCTGCTTTCCTGTGTTTCCTATAAACTGACGGCACGAGAGGCTTGATCCCATTCAAGTTCGATTTTTTGGCAAAAATACTTCATAGGGGACTTGTGTTCTTCTATCGGAAGGCACGTGTCTGGATTTCTCTCTTCGCTGGTATAAGCACCTGCTGATCATTACCTAGATCTGTTAATTTATTAGGAGTTGCGAGATAGTTATATTCTATAATCTGTAATTCCTTCCTTTATAAATGGATTGCTCCTATAAAAAGAAACTTCTCATCAACTATTGGGCTACCCTGGGGTACAGTTTGTTCCCTAGGGTGCTCCAAAGGTGACCAATGAGGTTTTTGTTTATTTAGTTGCTGTGTATTAAATGCAGGGTGGTGTCTAAGTAAAAGATCATCTCTTACTTCCCATCAGAATCCAAACTAGGAGAGAACTCCGAATGCCATGAATGTAGGGTGTCTCTCAATGTTTACAAAATCCGATGTGAACATTAGAAAATTTACAGTGGGCAAAACCTTATGAATGCATCACCTGTGAGAAAACCGTCACTTAGAGCATTGAATTTATGCTCTGGTTGAGTGCTCGCACCAGAGAGAGAACTTATAAATGTCACAACTGGGGTGCCTGGGTGGCTCAGTCAGTTGAACTCAGTCGGACTCTTGATTTCAGCTCAGGTCCTGAACCCAGGGTCGTGAGATCGGGCCCTACATTGGGCTCCACACTGAGCATGGAGGCTGCTTGGGCTTTTCTCTCTCCCTCTGCTGCTCTCCCCCTGCTCTCTCTCTCTCATTAATTAATTAATTAATTAATTAAATTAAATAACCGTGAAAAGCCTTAATCATACCACTTCCTTCATTGCCATCAGAGGAGTCCTTTATGGGAGGAAAACCCTCGAGATGTCCTGAACGTGCGAGAGTTGTCAAAGTAGGTATCTTATTAAGGATCAGATCAGAGATGGTGTGGCCCCTGGAGAAACAGTATGGAGGTTCCTCAAAAAATTAATTAGAAATGCCATAAGGCCCAGGGCGCCCGGGTGGCTCAGTCGGTTAAGCGTCCGACTTCAGCTCAGGTCACGATCTCACGGTCCGTGAGTTCGAGCCCCCCGTCGGGCTCTGGGCTGATGGCTCAGAGCCTGGAGCCTGCTTCTGATTCTGTGTCTCCCTCTCTCTCTCTGCCCCTCCCCCGTTCATGCTCTGTCTCTCTCTGCCTCAAAAATAAATAAACGTTAAAAAAAATCTGAAAAAAAAAAAAAAAAAAAAAAAAAAAAAAAAAGAAATGCCATAAGGCCCAGTAATTCCACCTTCCACCACTGGGGATTTGGGGAGAGAAAATGAAAGCACTAATCTGAAAAGGTCTATGCACCCCTATGTTTATTGCAGCATTACTTACAGTAGCCAAGATAGGGAAGCGCCCACTGATAAAGGAATGGACAAAAATGTGGTGCGTAAACACAACGGAATAGTACGCAACCATAAAAAAGACTGAAGTCTTGCCCTTCGCAACAACATAGATGGACTTAGAATCACTTGTGCGAAGGGAAATAAGTCTGACAGCGAAAGATGAATACCATGTGATTTCACTCAGCTGTGAAATCCACAAAACAAAACAAAGGAGCGAACAAACCAAAGCAGAAACAGACCCATAAATGCAGAGGGCAAACTGGTGGTTGCCAGAGGAGGGTGGGCAAAATGGGCGAAGGGGAGAGGCCGTTCCAGGCTTCCAGTTCCCCACCCCACCACACCAGCCCCCCACACACTCACGCTCTGTTCATAGCTGCCTCCCTCTTCCTTCTCAGCTGCCCGACTCTTATCATAGATTTTTGTCTCCAGAAATATTTGGAGAACGGTGCCAAAAGGAAATACACTCCATCTTCTTCTTCAGTTTTGCTAATACTGGCCAGTGTACCAGACAGACCTTGACCAAACGGCTTTGACCCCTTCGTGGGATCGCTCTTACTGAACGGGCATTTGGCATCACGCCCTGGGTAAGCGTCCAGGCCGGCAGGAAGCAGCGGTCATGGGGAAGGACTGTCGTTTTTTATTGAAACGATGTTGTTAGATGTGCTGTTTATCGGTGTCTTCTTTAAGACTCCCCAAAGAGACATTTCTGGTAAGCTTAGACCAGGAAAAGCTGTCCTCCTGAACAACTGGTAGGTTTCTAACTTACAGACCCCAGGCATCTTCTGACTGCCGACTCACCGAATACTCCAGTAAATAAAGTCTTTTTAAGGAAATAGCCAGAATACGTGATGTTCATGTTCCTGCCGACTAATGTCATCAAGTTAATGGGCTGCAACTGATCTTAGAATAAGATTATTCTCTGTCGCCGATCCTGAACCCTTCCAGAGACTTGAACTGGGATGGAGAAAAGTGTTTGGTTTGAAGCATTTCCATTTATAAGAGATATTGATGCTTCCAAGTAGATGAGGAGGAGGCTTTATTTTTAGGAAATTTTTGCCCCTACTTTTCCTTCTCTCACCTACTCATATGATTTCAAGGATTTTTGCTCTTAGTTAATGGACAAGAAATTAAAGGTGATGAGGAGGTAAATGATAAATGTAGAAATTCTGCTGGTGGTAAGGCAGAGAAATTTCTCAGATAAAGAAAGGAAATAAATCTCAGGGACCATGAGGCTCCAGAGATTTTACTCTAGGTATTGAAATGATCTACTTTGTATCGATAACGATTAATTAATGTGTAAACACTGGCATGAACACCTAAGCCCACTTTGACCTCAGGAAAGTTGTACTGGAGACAAAGCCCATGAAGTATGTGCAAAAGCCTTCAGCCAAGATTCGTATCTTACTGCATATCTGAAGATTAATTCATATCTATTGCTTATCATCATGTAATATGTGGTGGAAAGAACTTCTGAGATGGTATTGAATGGCACCTGGCTGGCTCAGTCGATGGAGCATGGGACTCTTAGTCTCAAGGTTGTGAGTTCAAGCCCCACGTTGGGTGTCGAGATTACTTACACATAAAATCTTTTTTTAAAAATAAACTAAAGTGGTATTGAATGTAAGAAATCCCCAAAGATTTTTCTCCTCTATGGTATGCTCCCAGGTAAAGTTGAATAAATCAGAGGGAAAAGGGCTATTTTGTAATGTACCTTTGTGAAAATCCAAACTTCCCATAAAATCAGAAATGTATTATAATATTAACAATCTTAAACTTAAAAATAAAATAATCTTTTAGTGCAAAAAGATATATACACACATTAACCTATAACCACATTTCTAATATTAGATCATTTCCCAATCTGATTACTAAAACTTTTTATTCCATTGAAGAAATAAATAGCCTTTAATGTTATGGTAAGTTTTGAAGTTGTGTTTGGCCCAAAATACAGTAGTCATTTTTGTAAAGATTTTTTAAAGGTAATTTCTACCCACAAAGTTGGGCTTGAACTTATGACCCAGAGATCAAGAGTTGTACATTCCTCAGCTGAGCCAGTCAGATGCCCCAATAGTCATTTTAAATTTTTTAAAGTTTTTTAAGTTTATTTATTTTGAGACAGAGAGAGAGAGAGAGAGAGAGAGAGAGAGAGAGAGAGACAGTGTGAGTGGGGGAGGGGCAGAGAAAGAGAGAGAGAATCCCAAGCAGGCTCCACACTGTTAGTGCAGAGCCTAATTTTGGGCTCGAACTCCTAAACCATGAGATCATGACTTGAGCCAAAGTCAGATGCCTAACCGACTGAGCCACCCAGGTGCCCCCAGTCATTTCTTTTTTTTTTTTAAGTAAACCTGGGACTCAAACTCAAGACGCTGAAATCAAGAGTCGCGTGCTTTACAGACTAAGGCAGCCAGGCACCCCGATTTTTTTAATGGGGGCTCAAAATCTAGGAAGTTTATAAAGAATTCCTAGATCACCATTCAGAACTTTTTTTTGGGTGTCCATTAAAGTTCTATAATCACTCTTTCATTCTAGTGTCTAAAACTCCTAGATTATATCATATAAATTGTTCACGAAATCATCTTTTTTGCGTGCAATCAAAATGTTAAATAAGAGATTAATTTACAACTAATTGATCATAGCCAGTTACAGATTTCTTTGTTCCTTCTCCACTGCTTCACTTGACTAACCTTGGGGGAAAAAAAAGAGAAAAAAGAAGAGATTAATGGAAAATTCTGGAATTGCTTAACATTTCAATATTTTAAATACAGTCAGTTCTTTTTTTTTAATGTTTATTTATTTTTGAGAGAGAGAGACAGAACACAAGCAGGGGAAGGGCAGAGAGAGAGAGAGAGAGAGACAGAATCAGAAGCAGCCTCCAGGTTCGGAGCTGTCAGCACAGAGCCAAAACGGGGCTCGAACTCCAAGATCATAACCTGAGCTAGAGTTGGACGCTTAACAGACCAAGCCACCCAGGCGCCCCAGTCAGCTCTTCCATACTTGTTTTGAAAGCACAGATTCGTTCCACCACAATTGCTACATAGGGCAACATTTGAGTTTGCGTATGTGTGATTTCAGGGCGCCTGCATGGCCAGTTAAGCATCCAGCTTTGGCTCAGGTCATGATCTCACAGCTTCTGAGTTCAGCCCCATGTCGGACTCTATGCTGACAGCTCAGAGCCTGGAGCCTGCTTCGGATTCTGTGTCTCCCTCTCTCTCTCTGCCCCTCTGTCACTCATATTCTGTCTCTCTCTCTCTCTCTCTCTCTCAAATAGAAATAAACATTAAAAATGAACACTAATGAACAGGGATCTGAAGACGGAATCATGTGCAGAGATTGGTAAAATCCAGATAATGTGAGCATGTTGACTTTTCCCAGAAGGGAGATGCAATTAATCGCCTTGTCTATTATATTTCTCTTTGTCTCTCTTTCAATTCACTGCTCCTCTCTGTCTGCCCAAGTGTCAAGTTTACCCCGTCTACAGACTAATTTCTAAAACTTCAGTGACTTTTTCTTTCCACGACTGGAAGATTTCAGTTTGTTTCTTTTTACCATCGCTTGTTCCTACTTTGTTTCTGATGGCTTTTTATTTTTTTAAGACTTTTTAATTTTTTTATTATTTTTTTTAATGTTTATTCAATTTTTTGAGAGACAAAGAGAGACAAACAGAGTGCGAGCAGGGGAGGGGCAGAGAGAGAGGGGAAAACACAGAACCCAAAGCAGTCTCCAGGCTCCGAGCCATCAGCACAGAACCCTATGCGGGGCTTGAACCCACAAACCATGAGATCATGTCCTGAGACGAAGTCAGACGCTGAATCGACTGAACCACCAGGTGCCCCAACTTTTTAAAAAGATTTTATTATTTAGGGGCGCCTGGGTGGCTCAGTCGGTTGAGTGTCTGACTTCAGCTCAGGTCATGATCTCACGGTTCGTGAGTTCAAGCCCTGCATGGGGTTCTCTGCCTTCTGCTCAGAGCCTGCTTTAGATCCTCTGTCCCCCCCCCCCCGCCCCTCCCCTGCTCACTCTTTCTTTCTCTCTCTCTCTCAAAAATAAATGAACATTTAAAAAAATAAAATTTTATGATTCAGTGATCTCTACACCCATCGTGGGGCTTGAACCCACAACCCTGAGATCAAGAGTCGCACGCTCCATCAACTGAGCCAGCCAGGCACTCCTCTGATATCTTTTTAAATAATTTCTTGCTCTAGTTTAAAACAGAAGTCATTCCTTTTTGTATCTCCCTGAGCATGCCACATACATTTATTTTGAAGTCATTATCAGTCTGTTCCAGAGGGTGAACTTGGAGTGGATTCAGATTCCAATTTTTTATTCTCTTGGAAAGTTCTCTCTCTCCCTCTCTCTCTCTCTCTCTTATTCTGGGCTCACATCCCCACCCATCTAGTCTTTATGCAGTTGCTTCCACCTCCCCCCTGGCCAAGCCATAGTCTTACAATGACGTTTCAGGACTCCCCTGTCCCCTCGCGGTCTTCACGTTATGCAAAATCAGGTAACATGCCAACTGGTGACTGTGTTCTGAGGCCATCTCTGACTTCCTACCTCCCCAGTCTTGTGGCTTATAAATGCCACCTCCCCAGGTGGCGGTCGGCCAGGGTTGTTTCTTTTTTTCCCCACTTCCTTTCATGACCTAGTCTGCCCCTCACTTCCAGCAGTGAGCCTGGTGCGAAGGCTCAACATTTTTAGTTCTCTCCAATCATTCCCACTGACTTCCGACCCCTCCCCCCCAAAACAGCAAACCCAGGGCTGCGGTGTGCTCTCTGCTTTACATTTCCGCCCTTGCAATATTCCACCTCTTCCCCACTTGATCTTTTCTATCCTCCAGCATCGTCTTACCTTTGAGTGTATCCAGGCATTTGGGGTTTTCTGTTTCAATAGTTTATGTGTCACTGCTGTATGTTTGGAGCAGAGAAGGTCCATCAAAGCATGAACTCCTGATCTTATCCCTTCCCTCTCTTCTCTGCCCTGGGTTTTCATGTCTAGCGGCTACTATGCAGGGGAAGTTTGGGGTCTATTGACGGGATGGCGCATCTAGGCGTGCCTTGACAACCCATCGCTTACCAGCTAGTTTAATGAACTGCCAGATCTTTGACGAGATACATAGGGAAGGCTTCTCACGGTTAGATTATCTCTGAGATTCTGCAAGATGTTAGATTTTGCGCCAACTCTCTATCTCACGCCCGGAACCACCAAGAGACCTTGGGTAACGAAATTGGAGTGATCTCAACCGGATTTAAATGATCTCCCATATTCGGTCATTACTTCAGAGGAGTGCACAGCAACCACGTTCTTCTTGAGTGGTTTTGTAATCACCAAACTTGATTATGAGTTTATGAGGTCATCGCGTCCTGGGATATAGAACCCGGAGAAACATGTTACAGCGTCGCTGCGGAAGATCTGAGTCTGTGATGGACTGGGTTGAAGCTAGTCACAGACAGCTGACCTTGGTGACCACCTACAAGTAGGATGCCGCTTATTCAGGAAGTTCTTTTCCCCCCAACCTAAGGCGGGGCCCTTCACCCACCAGAGCGAGGGAGCCTGCCGCCCTTCCGGAGAAAAGCCAATATGGCACAGGACTCCAAAGCATGGATTTGGGGACCTGGTTGGCTTTATGAAACTGGCCGATTGCCTTCATTTTCTTATCTCTTGAGAAAGGAATATCGTTCTTCTCCCTCCTAGGATTATCATGAGCATTCAGTGAAATCGTGTATGTAAAATGCTGTCCTGGAACAGTATGTCTGTTTCTTTAAAAAACTAATCAACGTGGGGCGCCTGGGTGGCGCAGTCGGTTAAGTGTCCGACTTCAGCCAGGTCACGATCTCGCAGTCCGGGAGTTCGAGCCCCGCGTCAGGCTCTGGGCTGATGGCTCGGAGCCTGGAGCCTGCTTCGGATTCTGTGTCTCCCTCTCTCTCTGCCCCTCCCCCGTTCATGCTCTGTCTCTCTCTGTCCCCAAAATAAATAAACGTTAAAAAAAAAAAACCAAAAACTAATCAACGCAGGGGCGCCTGGGTGGCTCCGTCAGTTAAGCATCCGACTCTTGATTTCAGCTCAGATCACGATCTCCCACTTCTTGAGACTGAGCCCCACATGGGGCTCCACGGCGTGCAGCCTGCTTAAGATTCTCTCTCTCCCTCTCCCTCTCCCTCTGCCCCTCCCCTGCTCACTCGCATGCCCTCTCTCTCAAAAAATAAAAATAAAAATAAACACAGAATTATAATAGCACACGCAGAATTACCATATGACCCAGCAATTCCACATCTGGGTATATGCCCAATAAAATCGAAAGCAGAGACTCAAACAGCTGTGTGTATACTCATGTTTACAGCAGCATTGCTCATAATGGCCAAAAAGTGGAGGCAACCCGGGCGTCCCTTGATGTACGAATGGATAAACAAAATGCGCTATATCCACACAATACAATATTATTCAGCCTTGAAAAGGAAGGAAACTTCTGACACACAACACCACACGGATGAACCTTGAGGACATTACGCTCGGTGGAAATGAGCCAGTCACAAAGAGACAAATAGTGTATGATTCCACTTGTGGGAGGTGCCTAGAATATGGGTCTGTCAGATTCATAGAGACAAACAGAAGAAAGGTGTCTGCCAGAAGCTGAGAGGGGGGAGGCATGGGGAGTGACTAAGATGAGGGGCACTTGGGTGGCTCAGTTGGTTAAGTGTCCGACTTCAGCTCAGGTCATGATCTCACGGTTCATGGGTTCGAACCCCGTGTCGGGGTCTGCGCTGATAGCGTGAAGCCTGCTTGGGATTCTTTGTCTCCCTCTCTCTCTGCCCCTCTCTTTCTCTCCAAAATGAGGAAACATTTTTTTAAACTTTCTTTTTAATGTTTTATTTATTTTTGACAGAGAGAGAGAGACAGAGCATGAGCAGGGGAGGGGGCAGAGAGAGAGGGAGACACAGAATCGGAAGCAGGCTCCAGGCTCCCAGCTGTCAGCACAGAGCCCGACGCGAGGCTCGAACTCGCAAACCGCGAGATCGTGACCTGAGCCGCAGTCGGACGCTCAACCGACTGAGCCACCCAGGCGCCCCGTAAATATTTTTTTAAAAAGAAAAAAATAAATAAAATGATGAAGACGAAAATAAATTAAGTAAATAAAATGATTAAGATGGTGAATTTTGTTATGTGTATTTCACCACAATTGAAAAAAGGAAAGAGCCACATGACAGAAATTTCCGTTCATTGCTCTGCTCAATAAACTTCTATTACACAAACATTCTCCAGATCCTCTGTTAGGCACTGTGGCTCCCAAGAGGACTTAGACACTGGCCCTGACCTCAGAGGAGAGGCGAGGCAGACATCTAAACAATGTGTGAAATAAAGTGCAGACAGGGGTCTGGGCCATAAAGTCCTATCAATGACATGAGGGACCCAGGGGAGCGAGTGGCCATTTCTTCTTGAGAAGCCACAGTGAAAGTCCGGAGAGCTTTCTAGAAAGCAGAACATGTGGCCTGAATCCTGAAACCTGCAGAAGTAGTCATCAAGCTTTGGGGGGTTTGAAAGGGAGAAGTTTGAGCCACGCCGGGGGCCTGACGTGTCCTGGTGCACTCATGGCCATGCACTTGGCATTGCTGGTTCTAGGTGACAGAGGCATCCTGGGCTGGCAGCAGATAGGGCTCTAAAAGGAGCCACAGGGGGCTTCTGGGCCTGGCGAGGTGTTTGGACACTCACTTGCGGGCAATGGACAGTGACTGGGAGGTGCTGAGCAGGGGACTGACTCAATCATATTGGAACGAGAGCAATCACTTGGTAATGCAAGACTAGCGATCCTATTTGTTCGTTGTTTCCAGGCTAAACAGCAACTGATAAGTAGCCAGAAGTCTAGTGTTTTCAGGCCTGCTCAGAAAGGATGATACACGTGGGCCTGTGAATCTTCAAATGCTTATTCAGACCCACATTGCTCATAATTGGAAGGAGGACTTAGGTCATGATCTCACGGTTGATGGGATCGAGCCCCGCGTTGGGGTCTGTGCTGACAGCACAGAGCCTGCTTGGGATTCTCTCTCTGCCCCTCCCCCAAATTAACCATCTTTGCTTAATGTTCAAGAGCCTTGCATATTGCCAGTGAATCAGGAAATGAATACTTTGTACTGACAGCCACACACAAACCCGGAGTTCCCTGTCTGGGACTGCAGCCCAAACGCTGAAGCTCTTCCCAAAGATCCCCACGGAATGTGAAGGAATACCCATCCGCTGTAACCAGAAAAGCCATTTCCTCTGAAGTCAGAACAGCGCTGTTGGGTTTCTAGAAGATAAAACCAAAAACTTTTGGCATCCTAACGCTTTGCTGGATGACAGTACCTCCTGTTTTTACCAGGCTGCAAGGACTTCTCACCAGTTTTTCCCAGACACCCCATTTCCAGAAAACAAATATCCTTCTTAGGCGTCTGCCCACCCTCTCGTTTGCCATGTCCACACAGAACAGGGACTTTCCAGATGCTGACACACATTGTCTCACATTAGGCAAGGTATCCAAAAACAAAAACAAAAACTTATTTCTCACAGACATTTCAGAGAATCTGCACCAAATAATCCAGAAAGTGTGTTCTTTGCAAGCAAGCTGGTATGGCTTTGAGATTCATATTGAGTGAAGTGAAAAGACTTAATAAAGCACGTCTCTGCGTGCTGCTCTGGCTGTGACAAGCACTTGGGGATCTAGCATGATTCTCGTCCTGGGCCTGGAGAGCCTGAGGGCTGGAGTTTGTATCACTCTGTTCTCTCTGGAACTTCAAGTCAGCCCCTCAGCTAAGCTGTCTGTCAATTTTGTGAGCAAAAACGAGCAACGACTCCATGAGTTTTCCAAGGGACAAAGTGTGGGCAGGTTGTTTCGTTGCAGTTTTGTCCCAGGTTGACAGAAGATTCTGACCCATGCTCTCGTTGTCTAGAACAATGATTCTCAACTGGGGGGGGGGGTGATTTTGTGCCCCAGGGATATTTGGCAATATCTGGAGACATTTTTCATGTCATGACCAGGGCTGGGGGAAGACAAAGGAAGAAGTGTTACTGGCATCGGGTGGGTAGAGGCCAGGGATGCTGCTAAATGCCCTGTAATGCGCAGGGCGGCCTCCCTCCCACCGTCAAAGAATTATCCAGTCTCCAATGTCAATGGCGTCAAGATCAAGAAATCTGCATCTAGAATTAGAATCCAAACACCAGAGTGCCTAACATTTAGTGCTCTCAGAAAGTCAAACTTTCCTGCCCACGAAGATCATTCTCTCGTTTTGTAGTCATGGGGGTTATAGCAAAGTGCAAGTTTAGACTACACTTCCCAGCCTGCTTTGCAGTTCAGTAGGAGCGTGTGACTAGTTCTCACCAATAGCATGTGACTTGAAGAGATTCCAAGATAAGGCTTTGAAGAATTATCTTTCCCCTTCTGCTGGTAAGATGTAGATGATAACTAGGCTATGTTAGAACCATATATGGGATCCTGGGTCCCTGAGTCGCCCTATGGGAAAGAACCACCCATCAACTAAAGAGCACTTGCTGCAGTCTGTTAGGTGAATGAAAAACAAACTCTTCTTGTGTTTGAGCCAATACATATTTTTGGGTCTTGTTTGTCACGGTTGCTTAGCTCATCCTAGCTGATAAAGAGCCATTCCCCACAACCCCATTTTGGCCCTAGATGCCGAGACCCCTGAATGGGGCAAACATGGTGGGGATCTCTGCCCCTAGGGTTAGCTTGGGGTTCCCCCTCCTCTAAGTGGTAGGGCTGCATGTGTCAAAGCCCACTGTTGAGGGGTCCTTGCTTTGCTGTGTACAGCATTGACTCTTGGAGTAACCTGTGATATGATCCCAGCTCTATGTGACTTTGGTTACATCTGGCAGAACCTCAACAAGAAGCAGCTTTGGCAAAAAAAAAAAAAAAAAAAAAGGTGGGGGGGCAGGGGGAGAGACTCAGGCAACCAAACCACAGGAAGCATCATGGCGGACCTGGCTACCAAGAGAGCAGGACTCTCTGTCTCCACCTCTTATCTCCACTGCTCTGGGTGTGTTGGCTTCATTCTCTCGTTCTGCAGTTAAACTTCTTCACACAAAGGGGAAGAGGCACCATCATCCTTGAACTCATGTCTTCACAACTGCCAGTCCAGAGAAGAAAGATCCTCCCTGCCTCCAGTTTGAAAAACGCTGGGAGGGACTTGGGTGGAGCGTTCCTGCTGTGGCTGGAGGCCAATGTTATCAGCAGGAGGTGAGGAATGGTGTTGCTCCTACACAAACCTTAGCCAGGTGCACCTTCTATTAACTTGAAATCTTCCCAAGGGCCCATCTTGCCTCTGATCCCTGAGCTAAGGAATCAGGGGGTAGCCTCAGGGTGTGAGTGGTTCACAGAATTCTTTTCCCACCACTGCTCCCCCAACTCCTACCTTTGGCAGCGAAGGTTGTCCCAAAAGTGACAGGGGAAAATTCTCTGCGCAAGATGTGATAAATCATAAAACACGATGGCTCCTGAAATCTGCTGTGTGCCAAAGCTGGGGATCTTTCAGCAAGATAAACCATGTATCTCAATCGATCTGTCTCCAGTTTCTACTGGTTCACCCTAGTCTGTTTCATTCATGGCGTATATCACACTTGTTTCTTGTCCATCTGCCCTACTAGAATGTAAGCTCCCTCAGGGCTGGGATCTTGTCTGTCTCGGTCCCTGCCTTGTCCCTCACGGTCGTCACGGTGCCCGGCATGACCCCTGCTTGTGATGTGTGCAAGAGAGTGAGCCTTTTGCCAAAGTTTGGAGCATGCCGTGTTTCGCTGAGGGCCCATCCGCCCTTTCCTCTGTGTGTCATGACTGAAATGTCTGTGGGATCTTCTTTGAATCTACTCTCGCTTGCGTGAACCCTTGCAGAAGTCTCTCTCTCAGACCAATGGCAGCTTTCTCCTTATTCTGGTGGGATTTCCCACTACTTTTCATCATTTCAGCGATAACTTGGGAGAAGGGGGTTCCGGGTACAAACAGAGGAGTCAAGGTTAGAGAGATACAAACGGATAAGACAGTGGCCACTCTTTGGAGATGGTGTTCATAGTCTCACCTCCCAAGTTTCTTCCATTCATTCCATATTTATTTAGGGGCGGGACCTCAAGTCACTCTCTGGAACCCAAAGTTCTAAGTCCTCGTGCTGACCTGTTCCCATCTGGTACTTTCTCCATCTGTGGCTTCCACAGCACAATCATCCTAACCCTGGGGGTTGGGTTTCTATCTCTTATTGCCAATTGTTAACTAGGGGGCGGAATATTCATTACTTAAGACAGGGGTGCAGGATTTCATGCTTTCTTCCTTATTTGGTCGGGGGTTTCCTGTGAGGGCGCCCGCCATCTTGGGCCCGTTTGTTTTGATCCGGCTTCTTGCAGAGTACTGCTCTGACCGGCCTCTGTCCTTCCAGAAAGCTGGCCAGTATTTCCTCCTTTTGGCCTCCAAGTGCACTGTCAGAACCTAACTGCCTCCTCCAACGGCTTTGCTATCTTCCCCCTTTGACATCACCTCTAGATGCTCTTCCAAGCTTCCCCTTCCTCCTCCAACACATGAAGTGACACAATGCCCCACTGACCTTTCCTTGTTCATCTTCTCATCCCAGGTCACCTCATCCACTCACCATTATGGCTAAATGTGGCCCTTCTCAACGGCACGTGTCCAGTTAGACCAGGGTCCGGCGCCTCCACAAAATGCGTCCCAAACTCAACAGGTGTGGGACGGGAGTCATTTTCTCCCCACACTCTTGCTTGTTCCTCCAGCTTCTTCTCTTTCCCTTCACATTTCCCTGCACCTCCATCCAACTTGTAGCCACGTCCTGTCAACACTGCATCCTCAGCATCTTTCTATGACCCTACGGCTCCCTCCTGGCTACCCTCCCTTCGGCTCCCGCCTGCCTTTCCATCTCCTTACCTCCAGTTCCACACTCCCATTAGCCACCCCCAACACCTCCTCTAGAATAATCTTCCCACAACACAGGAGTGTCGTTTCGCTCTCTGACTTCAACTTTTCAACACTTCAGTACCTTGACTGCAGGATGAAGCACCAAATCCTTGTCCCCTAAGGCCTTTCATGGCCAGGCCCCTGCCCACCTCTCCAACCTCCTTTCCAGCCCTTGCACCCATATTCCAACTCTATGGGACTATTGCAGGTGCCCAATGTGCCTCATTGCAGAATGCCTCCCCTGAGTCAACCTGGAAAATGCCACCCATCTTTTTTGTTTTTAATGCTTTTTAAATAGTTTATTTTTGAGAGAGAGAGAGAGAGAGAGAGAGAGAGAGAGAGAGAGGCAGAGTGCGAGTAGGGGAGGGGCAGAGAGAGAGGGAGACACAGAATCCGAAGCAGGCTCCAGGCTCTGAGCTGGCAGCACAGAGCCTGACACGGGGCTCGAAGTCGTGAACTGCGAGATCATGACCTGAGCTGCCCGGGGCCCCAGTGCCACCCATCTTTCAAGTTTTATTTTGGGGGGCACCTGGGTTACTCAGACAGTTAAGCGTCCAACTTTGGCTCAGGTCACGATCTCATGGTGCATGGGTTCAAGCCCCGTATCAGGCTCTGTGCTGACAGCGGGGAGCCTGGATTCTGCTTCAGATTCTGTGCAGGTGTGTGTGTGTCTCTCTCTGCCCCTCCCCTGCTCACATTCTGTGTCTCTCAAAAATAAATAAACATTAAAAAAATTTTTAATAAAGTTTTCTTTTTCTTTAAGTTTATTTATTTTGAGAGAGTGAGCGAGCAAGGGAGGGATAGAGAGAGAGAGAGAGAGAGAGAGAGGGAGAGAGAATCCCAAGCAGGCTCCCCACTGCCAGCACAGAGCCAGATGCGGGGCTCAAACCCACAAACCACAAGATCACGATCTGAGCTGAAATCAAGAATCAGACGCTTAACCGACTGAGCCACCCAGGTGCCCCTGACGTTATTTTTCATGTAAAGAACCTCTACCTCCAACGTGGGGCTTGAACTCATGACGCTGAGATCAAGAGTCGCATGCTCTATCATCTGAGCCAGCCAGGTGCCCCTCACCCATCTTTAATAACCAGTTCCTCGGAACACCTCTCCGGCACCCCGTTCCTTCTTTACGACTCACTGCACCCCACCCTGTGTTCATCCCCATCAGAGGCCCTGTAACACTTCATTTCACGTATTGGATTACAAGTCTGTCTGCCCTGCCGGACGATAAATTTCATGACACATAGTAGGCTTTCAATAGATGCGCCATGAGTATTATACACACATGGACTCCGCGAAAGGGAGACCGAATACAAATAAAAATACACACACCCAGTGTATATCACGGACACGGATTCTAGAGACCGACTTTCCGCGAGGCGATGAACCCGTGGAATTTTTCTTCAAAGCGAGCCCCCAAGGAGACATCACTTCTGCCTTCCCCTCAGTGGCCAAACACCAGCAAAACAATGTCAACTGCCTCCTGGGCCTCCCGGATGACTCACTGGAGAGAGCTTTCTTGGGGAGGCGTGGGAAGAGATGATGGTTGACAAAAATAACCACAAACATTTGAAGCATCACCGACCGAGCCTCTGTCTGTGGGGTGAACAACAGGGGCGAATCGCAAGGTTTCTCCCAGGCAGGGCAGCAACCCTCCTTCCAGCACAAGTGGTTCTCAAACACTCACGTGGGCAGAGACCCAGACGAACGTAGGGTAAGTGAAATTCAACAGCCCCTGTTCCTATGCAGTCAGCCGCTCGTGTTCGATGTGCCCGTTCTTGGTAAATGACGAAGGAAGCACCCGTGTGAGCAGTGATGACTGCTCACAAGCTGCTCATCAAGCTGATAATTCCCTCCGTGTCTTTTTAAATTGTTACGAAGGGCTTTCCCCACCCTGTACATCATCTCGTTCGAAGAGCACATCAACCAGGACAGAAGGGCGATTTTACAGACGAAGAAAAAGACTCAGGGAGAATCCGTGATTTACCCGCACAGAGCATGATGCAAAGTGGTCCAAAGACCGGCAGCATCAGCGTCACCTGGGAACCTGTTGGACACGTGACTTCTGAACCCCGCCCAGATCTACTAAATCCGAAAGCTGCCACGGGGCCCAGTAATGTGTTGTAACAAGCCCTCCAGGCGATACAAGTGCATGTCCAACTTTGAGAACCACTGACCGAGGGTGTGCAGGTAGCAAGTTATAGACCCTGGGTGAGGACCCAAGGATGTCTTTAGGTAATAGTTGTCATCGGACTACGTGAATGTTAGTAAATAAGAGTTTCCTGCTTTTACTTGCTTCATGAAGCCCTGCAAAGACCAGCTCCAGCTATAGCTCAGCCTCTCTCCACTCCACTCTCCCTCCCACCGGCCTCCTCCATTCCTTAGACATGCCAAACTCTTTTCTGGCCCCAGGACCTTTGCACATACTGTTTCCGCTGCTTGGCACGCCATACCTCCCGGCTGGATTCTTCTCACTTTAAGTGCCGCCACAATGCCTAGCACAAGGTAAACACTCAGCAAACACGTATTGAATAAATAAACCACAAACTAGAGGCAACTCAGAAGAAGGAAAAGGCAATTTCATCCATTCCTGCCTCCACTAAGAATGGCCAATCTAGGCTGCCCTAGGCTGCTCCTAGGGGAGCATGGAAAGCAGTTAAGAGTTTGAATATCAGGGGTACCTAATGAAAGCTCCCACGTAGGACCTGGTTTCTAAGGATAAGCACATCAGTGGATTAAGCTGCAGTGACCACAGATGGGAGGGAAGGGAAGCTGGCTTTAGTTGGGAAAAGAAGAGTGATGGGACCCAGGAAAGGGTGTGGCTTCCCTGAGACTCTCTTCTTAATTGTGGCAGAAAACATAGAACATGAAATCTACCCTCAACATTGTTTTTCACCCTCAACAAATTATTTTTCGTCTTTTGGCTCAGGTCAAGGTCTCAGTTCGTGGGTTTGAGCCCGGCGTTGGGCTTTGTGCTGACAGCTCAGAGCCCGGAGCCCGCTTCCGATTCTGTGTCTCCCTCTCTCTCTGCCCCTCCCCCACTCGCACTCTGTCTGTCTCTTCCTCTCAAAAATGAATAAACTTAAAAAAAATTTTAAATAAGTAAATAAATTTTTATTTATTTTAGAGAGAGCGTGAGCAAGCAGGGGAAAGGGGCAGACAGAGACAGAGAGGGAGAGAATCTCAAGCAGGCTTCAGGCTCAGTGCAGAGCCCAATGCAGGGCTCGATCCTACGATTCTGAGATCATGACCTGAGCTGAAATCAAGAGTCAGACACCCAACTGATTGAGCCACCCAGGCGTCCCTACCCTCAACAAATTTTTTTAATGTTTAGTTATATTTGAGAGTGATGCACAAGTGGAGGAGGGGCAGAGAGAGAAGAAGACAGAATTGGAAGCAGGCTCCAGGCTCTGAGCTGTCAGCACAGAGCCCAACGTGGGGCTCGAACTCAAAAACCGCTAGATCATGACCTGAATCGAAGTCGGACACTTAACCGACTGAGCCACCCAGATGCCCCTACTTTTAGTTTCTCGAGGAGCCTCCATACTATTTTCCACAGTGACGACACCATTTCACATTCCCACCCGCAGCACACAAGGCTTCCAATGTCTCCACATCCTTGCCAAATCTTGTTATTTTCTGCTTTTGCTTTTGTTTTTGATAGCAGTTATCCTAATGGACATGAAGGGGTATCTCCCTGTGGTTTTGATTTGCATTTTCTTTCTTTTTTTATTTTTTTTTTAACGTTTATTTATTTTTGAGACAGAGAGAGACAGAGCATGAACGGGGGAGGATCAGAGAGAGAGGGAGACACAGAATCTGAAACAGGCTCCAGGATCTGAGCGGTCAGCACAGAGCCCGACGCAGGGCTCGAACTCACGGACCGCGAGATCATGACCTGAGCCGAAGTCGGCCACTTAACCGACTGAGCCACCCAGGCGCCCCTTGATTTGCATTTTCCTAATGAGTAGGGATGAACACCTTTTCATCGGCCGTTCGCATATCTTCTTTGGAGAAATGTCTGTGCAAGGCCTTTGCCCATGTTTTAATTGGGTTTTTGCTTTTTGTGGCCATCCATGGAAACTTCTATCTGGCTCTTGATTCTGCCATTTATGAAGTACCACATGTCAGGTAGCGTGTAAAGCCAGTCACACGCGCAACCTCATTTTATCCTTACGACAACCTTGAAAGGCAGGTACAGTAAGAATCTGCGTTTCACAGACGAGGTTCCAGAGCCCAGAGAGGTGCAGAGATCATGCCTGCGTCTCTCGGCACCTCAGAACTCGGGACTGTCTCCCCGCCGGTGGTGGAGACAGTGTCTTGCTTTCTGATGTGTCTCCTCAAACACCCACAGGCGCCCAGCAGAGAGGGTGGGGAGCTGTTGAAACCCGGTGCTGGCCCCTCGGGGGCGGGGGGGGGGGGGGGACTGGCCTCTACTGCCCGTCAGCGTTCAAGGGGCAGAGTCATGTTCTTTTACGTGGCTCTTCTTATACCAACCATGAGAAAGGAAAGAGCGCAGTGTGAGAACACAGGCAGAACAGTGGTCCCCCAGAGATGTCCACGTCCTGGTCCCCCAGAGCTACTGAATGTTACCTTACGTGGCAAAAGGGTTGCTGCAGATGGGATTAAGTTAAGGATCTTGGGATGGGGACATTATCCTGGAATACCTGGCTGGGCCCAATGTAAACACAAGGGTCCTTATAAGAGGGAAGTAGGCGGGTCAGAGAGAGAGGAGATGTGACAACGGAAACAGAGGTCTGGGTGATGTGATGGCTGGAAAGGAGGCGTGAGCCAAGGAATATGGGCAGTTTCTAGAAGCTGGGAAAGGAAAGGAGACAGATGTCCCTCCTGAGCCTCCACGGGGAGCGCAGTTCTGCCAACACCTTCGTTTGACCCAGTGAGACCCCCTCTGGACCTCCGGCCTCCAGAACCGTAACTCAGGAAAAATGATGTTCTTTTAAGAACGTGGTGATTTGTTATAGCAACAATAGGAAGCGAATGGACCAGTAGAAAATGGACCAAAAAACCCCAACAGAATATGGGCAACCCAATAGAAAACGGACAAAATGGGCACTTAACACACAAAGGAAATGCACGGGTGGGGAACCCAATGAAGAGATAGTCAACATCAGTGATTGTTGTGGTTCGCCTGGGCTGCTGCAACAAAATGCCATAGACTGGGTGGCTTAGAATAGAAATCCCCCTTCTAAAAGGGGGCAATAGGAACAAAAAGGGAGGGGGTGATAGATCCCAAGCAAGTCCCAAACCTATTTTGTTTGGCAGCCTAAGCTAAGACATCAGTAACTGAGGAGATGTAAATGAAGGCCCCTGAGATTACATTTTAATTGGAAAAAATGAATACATCTATCAACAACCAGCATGGGAGAGAAAATACGAATCCGGGGAGGGATCTCTCATATGGTGCCGGGGTGGGGCAGCACTTTGATGGGAAGCAATCCAGCATGAATCCTAAATGTTTTGTTTGTTTTTGAGAGAGAGTGCATGAGCAGGGGAGGAGTGGGGGGGGGGGGGGAACAGAGGATCTGAAGCATGATGTGGGGCTCGAACTCATGAACCATGAGATCGTGACCTGAGCCGAAGTCACATGCTCAACCAACTGAGCCACCCAGGTGCCCCACAATCCAGCATTAATTCTAAAGCTTAACAATTCCACTCGCAGAGCTCTACCAGGTGTAGGACAAGAATGTACAAGACCATTCATAAAAGCACTGTCCACAGTGGCAAAAGGCTGGAAACACTTGAATGGCCGTCGGTGAGGGAGTGGAGAAATAAACCGAGGTATGCTCATAAATGGACTATTACACATCATCAAAATGAATTAACTACAGTGACGGGCAGCAACAAGGATGATACTCACCAACGCAATATTAAATTAAAACAGTGGCTCTGAAAAAAAATTGCACAGGGCAGCATACCCTTTGATAACGTTAGCGACAGCGGAAATAAAATATAGATAGCCTTTAGGAACACATATGAATCCAATTCAACTCCCCAGAGGGTGTGGGAGTAGAACAAAATGGATGAAACAGGATTGGGCATGATTTGAAAAGCTGGACTCTGGACAATAGGGGCATATGGGTTCACTTTATTAGTCTCCCTAGTTTTGTGTGGGTTTGACGTTGCCCATTATACAAAGAAATTTTAAAATAATATAAAGAGGGGCACCTGGGTAGCTCAGTCGGTTAAGCCTCCGACTTGGGCTCAGGTCATGATCTCGCAGTTCATGGGTTCGAGCCCCGCGTCGGGCTCTGTGCTGACAGCTCGGAGCCTGGAGCCTGCTTCCGATTCTGTGTCTCCCTCTTTCTCTGCCCCGCCCCTGCTCACGCTCTGTCTCATTTTCTCTCTCTCTCAAAAAAATAAATAAATAAAACATAAAATTAAATTAAATTAAATTAAATTAAATTAAAATAAAGAGGGAAGCAGGGAATGATGAACACAGGAATCAGGAGTTAGGGCAAAGGTCTGGAAGAGAACCCTACGATGAAATGGCTGCCTTGGCTTTGTTCTGTGTTGGGTGTTGAGTTCAGGAGCACTGATTACATAACTAACTAAACAGCTAGATTAAAGCAAATCATGCGGAGCAGTGGAGAAAGAATGAGAGAAGTGGAGGGGAAAAAGCAGGAAGTCAGCCTTGTGAACAGTTCTCAGCCGCCCTAGGTGGATGCGTCCCTCGGGTGTCCTGTTTGCGTGGAGGTACTTGCAACTCATGGAGACCTGGCCCCTGGCCCCACCGGTGGCTCTCCTCCTCCTCAGACGCCATTTCTCTGGCCATCTGAGAGTACCCTTTCTGGAAAAGGCCTGGGCAAGGTATCCCACAGCTCGGAGGGTCCTGAGAAGGGCTAGATCCACAGACTGGGATCTCACACAGGTGGTCGTCTTGACCCGGCAGGCTTTCGGACTAAAACGTAGGGGTTCACGTTCATCCCCGGCACATGCCGCCAGCCATCGGGGACCCTGGTGCATTTACCTGGTGGCCAAAAGAAGGCCCCAGGTGTCAGGAGAGCTGCTGAGAGAGTAAGCTAACTGGTCACCCTGGAAAGGAGGAGGGTTGTTCTTCGAAAGAAAATGAACTGAGAGACAGAGACCCCTTTTGCGCGCGCGCGCGCGTGTGTGTGTGTGTGTGTGTGTGTGTGTGTGTGTGTGTTGTGAGTGTTCCCTCCGGGCCAGTTCTTTCAGTAACGCCTAAATTCCTCAGAGTCAAGAAATGCTTTTTCTGTCCCCTTTTGCAACCTTAATGAGCTCTCGGGAGACAACAATTTACCTCCTTCCTGCCCAGGCCCCAGCTCTTCCGGCTCTTCTCAAAGTTCGGTCCCCAGACGCACCTGACTGGCAGCATCAGTATCCCGGGGAAACACATTTAAAAAGCCGCTGCCCCTGATTTCCTGAATCAGAAATTCTGCGGGTGGCGCTAGGGGGATCTGTGTTTTAACAGGCCCTCTAGGGCACTCCGATGGGAGGGAAGGGGAGGGAAGGGAAGGGAAGGGAAAGGAAGGGGAGGGGAGGGGAGGAGAGGGAGGGGAGGGGAGGGGAGGAGAGGGGAGGGGAAGGGAGGGGAGGGAGGGAAGGGGAGGAAAGGCGGGGAGGGAAGGGGAGGGAGGGGAGGGAAGGGGAAGGAGGGGAGGGAAGGGAAGGGGAGGGGAGGGAGGGGAGGAAAGGGGAGGGGAGGGAGGGGAGGGAAGGATAGGGGGGAGGGAGGGGGAGGGAGGGAGGGGAAGGAAGGAAAGGGGGGGAGGGAAGGGGAGGGGAGGAGAGGGAGGGGAGGAGAGGGAGGGAGGAGAGGGAGGGGAGGGGAAGGGAGGGGAGGGAAGGGGAGGGAGGAGAAGAGAGGGGAGGGGAGGGAAGGGGGGGAGGGGAAGGGAGGGGAGGGAAGGGGAGGGAAGGGGGGGAGGGGAGGGGAGGGAAGAAATCCTGAGGAGCTCCTCCAATGTCTCTTCCAACTGCAGACTTACCTGTGTCTTTCCCCTTCCTTTCCCCAAATCGTGCCAGAGTCTACCTGATTCTCGTCTGAGTCCAGCCACATTCTGGGTCACCTCCCACCCACCTCCCCAGGGGCCTCAGGCCGCCCAGCCTCCTGCTGCCCAGCCTCCTGCCTCGTGTTCCTACCGACATCCTCTCCTCACATTCAAAGACAAACAGCAACTACATGGCAACAACATTTTCACACAAAAATGCTTAAGATATACATTGAGCATCTATATTCTCAAAAGCAGTGGGGACTTGGTTTTGAATTCCTGATCTTCAGTTCCTACCAAGGAGGCATTGGGCAAATTCTTATTTCTCCTAAACTTCAGCTTCTCTTTAAAAAGGGGCATCGGGGTGCCTGGGTGGCTCAGTCGGTTAAGCGTCCGACTTCAGCTCAGGTCACGATTTCACGGTCCGTGAGTTCGAGCCCCATGTCGGGCTCTGGGCTGATGGCTCAGAGCCTGGAGCCTGCTTCCAATTCTGTGTCTCCCTCTCTCTCTGTCCCTCCCCCGTTCATGCTCTGTCTCTGTCTCAAAAATAAATAAAAGTTAAAAAAAAAATTAAAAATAAATAAATAAATAAAAACAAAAAGGGGCATCATGGGGAGCCTAGGTGGCTCAGTCGGTTAAGCCTCCGACTTTGGCTCAGGTCACGATCTCAAGGTTCATAGGTTCGGGCCCCATGTCTGGCTCTATGCTGACAGCCTGGAGCCTGCTTTGAATTCTGTGTCTCCCCTCTCTCTGTCCTTCCCCTGCTCACACTCTGTCTCTCTCTCTGTCTCTCTCTCTCAAAAATAAATAAACATTAAAAAATTTTTTTACAAAAAGAAGGGAGGCATCATAACACTTTTTGCAGGATTATTAAAAAATGATAAATATAATCAATGTAAAACCTACTGCAGCAATAAAAGATTGCACTGTTTGATCCATACATTAGATATTTTGATTTAAAGATTTATGCAATCCGAATGATCTTCAAATTCCATTAGGCATCTTATACTTCAAGTTCTTACAACATGAGTAGAAACTGAAATGAATGTTCAAAGAGAAATCATGATGTGAATTCCTTAATTCCAGGCTTGAAGATGACAAAACACCACTGCTTCTGATGTTATAAAGAATTACTTGCTTAGGGGCACCTGGGTGGCTCAGTCGGCTTAGCGTCTGACTCTTAGTTTCAGCTCAGGTCATGGTCTCACGGTTTTGTGGGTTCCAGCCCTACGTGGGGCTCTGCACTGGCCCCACTGAGCCTGCTTGGGATTCTCTCTCTCTCCCTCTCTCTGCCCCTCCCCACTCCTGCTGTCTCTGTCTCAAAATAAATAAATAAACTTAAAAAAAATTACTTGCTAAAAGAGAATGACGAAAGGATAAATTCCAGGATTTTCTCTTAGTAAAATGATCTATCTCCCTTTAAAAAAACAAACAACAGGGGGGCACCTGGGTGGTTCAGTCAATTAAGTGTCTGACTTTGGCCCAGGTCATGATCTTGCAGTCTGTGAGTTCGAGCCCTGCATCGGGCTCTGGGCTGACAGCCCCCTTTCTCACAAAGGGGGTGCTCTGCGTCGTAAGGTGTTGGGAGGTGGGCTACTGGTACCATTAGTTAATTTAAAAGTGAATTAGGCATTTTCTAATGAATCAGCCTGGAACCTGCTTCCTATTCTGTGTCTCCCTGTCTCTCTGCCCCTCCCCCACTCGCACTCTGTGTCTCTCAAAAATAAATAAACATTAAAAAATTTTTTTAAATAAAAAGAAGGGGTGCCTGGGTGGCTCAGTCGGTTAAGCGCCCGACTTCGGCTCAGGTCATGATCTCGCAGTCAGTGAGTTCGAGTCCCGCATCAGGCTGTGTGCTGACGGCTCAGAGCCTGGAGCCTGCTTCCTACTCTGTGTCTCCCTCTCTCTCTGCTCCTCCCCCACTCACACTCTGTCTCTCAATATTGTCTCTCAATAAATGTTTTTTAAAAATGCATTTAAAAAATAAATGAAAATTAAAAAATAAAAATAAATAAAAAATAAAAATCACCACCACCACAAAAATAGCAGTCCCATTCACAAGTTTCTTGAAAGAACAATCTCCTTAATTCTCTGCAAACTGATTTCCGGAGGCTCGTCAGTAGCTTCCCTGTCAATAAACGCAACCTCCGTTTTAGTGCTCTTTGTGGTTCGTTCAATCATTTTATCGAGCGCCTGCCATGGAGTGAGTTCCTGCCACTAGGCTAACACATTGGAGGTGGCCATGTGTGGTTTTGGGTTTTTTCTCATTCAACAAGTATTTTCTGAGCTCCTCCCGTGTGCCAGGCACTGTGCTCTGTGGGCACCGGGGGACACCCTGGCCTGGAGGTGAGCCTAGGTCGTTACAGCTACGTCTGGCGCAGACAGTGAGACCCGAAGAACACGCAAGATGGACACCTAACTTCAGCCCGTGGGAGGCAAGGGAATCTCAGAGGCCATCCCCGAGGAAGCGACATCCAAGTTTAGTCTAAAGGATAAGAAGGGACGATGAAGAAGGAATCTCTGGGTGGAACACCACAGGCCAATGAACAGTAGAAACATGGTACAAGCTATGTTGTGGTGGTCACAGGGAATTTGAGTCACACAGAGGAGGGCACGGGGGTGTTCAAGGGAGGTGACGCCTTACCTGGATCTTCAAGGATGATGAGGCGTCTCTTAAGGAGGCGAAGGATGTCCTGGAAAGACCATGCTGCGTGTGCAAAGGTACAAAGTATGGCATCTTGGGAGAGGTGTAAGGGAGTACGAGATGATGGCTGAAGGGTAGGGCATGAGGACAGTGCAGCACCTGGGGGACACGAATGCCATAGTAAGTAGTTTGGACTGAAAGTGATAGGAATTGCTGAAAAGAGGAGAGAGAGAGAGAGACAGAGAGAGTTAGTTCCCTTTTATAGTGATGGCTCCAGCTGCTACATGGAAGACACATTAGGAGAGTAACACCGGAGCGGGGGAGACAAGTTAGAAAGAAGACTATTGTAATCCAATGATTAGGGTGAAAAATGACAGGTCCTACAGGTCCTGTAGGTCCACAGGTCCTACAGCAGTGGCTGTAGGATGTCAAATGTAAACAGCTGGTTCACTGATATAAAGGAATATTAACAACATGGGCTCTCGAGTCAGACTGACCAAAGTGTGAATCCCAGTCCTGTCCCTCCCTATCTGTGAGCAAGTCACTTAACCTCTCGAAGATCCCATTGCCTCACCTGTGAAATCAGGACAATGATAAAGACCTCCGTTGTTGAAAGGGCAACATAGCATAATATCCACGAGGAACACAGCCTGAGGCAGCACTCATTCATTTGTATTCATTTGTGAATGTGCACAAATGACAGTCACCGTCCTTAGCACCATTAACTGCACTTGGTTGACCAGATGTAGATCCTGAGAGAGACCAGAGACCGCAGTGACTCCAGGGTCTCTGGCTGGCCACAACTAACAGAAAGCAGAGGGAGGAGAAGGCAGGTGGGGAAGGAGGCCCGGGAGAGGATGCGCTCATTTGTTGAGAAGGAAGTGCCCACCGTTGGAAGAGATAATCCTCCAGTCTTTCGCACCCTGGATCTTGCTGTGTGTGCCAAGAGGGCAAGACCCTGACCACTTGTTACCTGGGCCACTTCTCAGTGTTGTCTTTGTGGGGAGCAACCTTGAAAGATGAGGTCGTGTCTCCCTCTGGGCTTGCTTCCTGCTTCCTGCATGAGCAATGGATTCCCAAGCTCTATTCCCAAGTTCCCCCATGATGCAAACCCACTGCTTGCAGAGCATCCCTCTGGGCCCGTCGTGCTGCCCCATGGGAACTCAGAGGCAAGGGAAATTGATGCAAATATGCAGCTTCTCATGCTGTGTGCGCCTGAGTAATAAAGTCCTGTGTCTCTGACCCCGGAGTCTCGTGTCTTCTGCCAACATCGATGAATCAGTAACAGGTTAACTTATTAGCTTATGAGTTGGAAAGAGAGACCTGGGGACATCGGTGTGCGCACGGCAGGTAAAGCCATGAGTATAAATAACATTGCCTGGGAAGAGGTCTGGGGCGTAGTCTGGGTAACACCAACAAGGAAAGGATGAAAGTAAGAAAAGGAGCTCCCGGATGACCTCAAGAAAGAAATCTAGAGGGGAGTAATGCCTTACAAGCCAAGGGAGTAGAGTTTCAATCAAAACAAAATAGGAAACAGGAAGACACGCTGCTTAAAAATCAAGACTGAAAGCAACCACTGAACTCAGCAACTAGGTGACTGGCAGAGACATTTCAATGACATAGTGTGGCCAGAAGCCGCCCCCCCCCCCGCCCACTCCAGAAGAGGAGAGAATGGAGGTAAACATCTTAAATAAATGTCTCCAAAAAGCTTAGCTGAAAAGGAAAGAGAAAGGTGGAGCATTGGTGACTGGAGGGGATGCAGGCAAATGAAAGCTTTCCCTGTAAACAGATGGGAGAGATCTGAGCAGATTATACACGAAAGAGAACAAACAAGTCAGGAAAGAGGGAAAAGTGGAGTAAAAAAAAGAAAAACTCAGAGTAAGGAAAGATGGAATCAGGTCTCTGCAGAAGAGGAAAAGGATGACATTCAGATCCCAAGTGAGGGACTGGCCGGGACCCTCTTCCACTGAGGTGGCATTTGCCCCAACCACACGCCCAACCTGCCCGCTCAGATTGTGGTTTGCCTGCAGGTGCGTGGAGTCCCTGGTCCCTAGGGAGGGGCCTGGTCAGCAAGTTTCCCTGCTGGTCACCATGCCTGGCAGTCCTCCAGGCCAGAGATGACAGGCACCAGAGTGTTTCCCAGCCTGGGTTATTTGGAGATGCCATCAGTCGTACTCCCCACACAAAGGGTCCAGGCAAGTTTGGAAGGTGTTGGGTAAGGCCTGTGAAGCCAGCCTCCAGGAAGACTGAGTGTTCCCTGCCAGTAGAGATGGGCATTTGGGAGTGGGGCATCCGAAGGGAAAAGAAAGCCTTCTGGGGGAGACACAAGGGCTTATCCTCCGGGTCCTCGGGGTTGGCGGAGAAAACACCCATGGGAAGACCCCAGTGCGGCTCACAGAGTAGGGAAAGGAACTGTCCTTTGCAGAACACCTGCACTCTGCTTGGAGATTCTGCGGCCCCTCCTCCCACTCTCCCAATTCTTGACACAGTGTTCTTATCCCCACATGACAGAGGAAGGAGCTGAGGGCTTGCCTGATGTTCAGCACGCAGTGCGTGCCGGGGGCCAGCTCTCTATGACTTGGGAACTGCTCCCTGTCCCCGTGGCCCCCACTGTCCTCCGCACTAAAGCGTCAGCCAGGGCCTGGGTCAGGGGCAAGCGCACACAACGTTAGCACTCCTGCAGCCCTGCGGACAACACGGGGGCAGCCACCACCGCCTACGAGCATGCTCTGTGCCAGGGAAGGCGCCCCAAGTGCCTTAGCCTTCTCTCCCGCAGGGCCCTGGTTGGCTTCCCAAGCACCATCAGACCTCACGGGGGTCTGATCCCTTAGGGGCTAGACCTGGCAGAGGGAGGGGGCCAGCAGGACTGGGTAGTTGTTGGCCCTACATGCAGGCATGCCTCTGCTTTTTTGCACGGGGTGACCCGGAAGAACCTCGCCCAGAGGTGTGAGAGCAAGAACATGAGGAGACAACAGTTCTTTACATCTTGATGGTCCAGAGCCTTTAAGGGACTGACGGGAAGCAGCCAGAGGGGCTCTCTCCATAAAAGGGCACGCCCACGACACACAACCTTGGACACAGTTTACGCCTCGGAGTGCCAACCACCGCCACCCCCACCCGGCCCTCCCCCGGCGCCCCCTCCGCAGGCCAGGTGTCAAAGGAGCCTAGGGGCTGGCTAAAAAATGCAGATCCCCCGGCCGCACCGCGGAGACTCTCATTCAGTGGGTCTGGGGCCACGCCCGGGAGCCTGCGTTTTTAACCAGCACCTCAGATGACTTCGGCACCGACGCGTCGCAGAGCCCACTTTGAGAAACCCGACTCTGGGGCTAAGACACCCCCCCCCCCCGCCCCCGCCATGTTCCAAAGTTTCCCCATCTCGTCGGGCACACGGACCGCCTCCCCTCACCTCCCGCGGGCCTCGCCCTCGCGCGCGGTCGTGGAAGCGTCTGGGAAACCCGGCGGGGGCCCAGAGCGAGGGTCCTTGGGGCCTGCTCGCCCCCGGCGCCAGCGCGCCACGGCCCCGGGAGGCGCCGCGCGGTGGCCGGCAGGGGGCGCGGTACCGAGGACGGCGCCGGAGGGGTGTCCGGCGGCCCCAGCCCGGAGCCGAGGGGCGGGAGGGAGATGGGAGGGGAGCGCAGGGGAGCGGGAGAAGGCAGGCGGGAGGCGGGAGGCGCGCGGCGGCGCGGAGCCGGGCGCGGGCGCAGGGGCGGGAGCTGGAGCCGGAGCCCGAGCCGGGGGCGGGGCCGGCCGGGGCGGGGCCGGCGGGAGGGCGGGCGGGCGGCGAGCGCCCGGGGAGCGCGCCCGGGGAGCGCGGAGGGAGGAGCGAGGGGAGCGCGGGCAGCCGCTCGCCCCCGCCCCCGCGCCGCCCGCGCGCAACAGTTCCCCCAAAGTTGCCGCGCGGGAGGCGGGCGCGCCCGGGCGGCCGAGGGGCGGGCGGCGGGCCGGGGACGCGGCGTCGCGGCCGGGCGCGGGCAGTGCCGGCGGGCGGCGGCGGCATGGGCACCCGGCAGACCAAGGGCAGCCTGGCGGAGAGAGCCAGCCCCGGCGCGGCGCCCGTCCCCCGCCGCGAGCGGCCCGACTTCTGGGCGTCGCTGCTGCTGCGCGCCGGGGACAAGGCGGGGCGCGCGGGCGCCGGCGCGGGGCTGCCCCCCTATCACCGGCGCGTCGGCATGGTCCAGGAACTGCTGCGGATGGTGCGCCAGGGCCGGCGGGAGGAGGCGGGGACGCTGCTGCAGCACCTGCGCCAGGTGAGCGCGGGCAGGGGGCGCGGGGGGCGCGCCGGCCCCGGGAGCGCCCCGCCCCTGGCCGAGCAGGCCCGGAGCGCCGAGGGCACCGCCCAGGGCCCCCCTCTCGCGGGGATGGAGCGGGTCTGGCAGCAGGTGCCTCGGTGCTCCCGCTGAATTTGAGGCCTCGCGGGGCGGGGCGGGGCGGGGCGGGGGAAGGCTGGCCCGGTGAGGCCCGGCCGAGGGGGACCTGTTGGAATAACGTCCCCGCTTCTCTCCTCCACGGGCAGAGAGGGAGGCAGGTCCCAAGGATGGTCGGTGGGAGCGGGTGCGGGGACGGATGCCTGGTCTGCACCAAGGCGCTTTCCTTCCTCTCTACCCGCTGGCCGTCACCAGGGGTCCTCAAGGAATGCGCAGTTGTCAGTTTTCCCCTGGGGGAGTCCAAGGGCGCAGCCCTGGGACTGGTGAGGCGCCGGCCCCCAGGTCATTTGGCCACCGGGAGGCATCCTGGATTACGGGTGAGGTGGGAGACAGCGTTGATCTCCCCTGGCTTACTTTGACAGGTGCTCAGCCAGGAGTCCCTGCTGAACAGTAGAGAGAAAGGAGAGGGGGGCTGGCTTGGTTTCCCGTGTGAGTAACCTGGTGCAGGAACTTCGGGAGGCGGCCAGTACTCTGCCTTCAGCCTGTTCCTGTCCCTGCCCCATTGGTTGGGGACTGACTTTGCAGATCTGGCCAGGCCCCTTTGCTTTGGGGCTGTCCTGGGCGGCCGCTGTCATCCACCTCTCTGGCTTGTTTTCCACCCGCTTTCTTGTGAGGGAGGGGGGCCCCCCTGTTCCATGGATTTTGTTGAGTGAGTGAGACAGAGGCAGGAGTGTATACGTCCCCCATCACCAAGTTGGCTTGGACCAGCTTTGGGGGGTGGGGGTGGGTGACAGAGTCCAGGCCCCGAGGTATTCTCCATCGGTGGTGGAGTCCAGTGCGGATCAGGGAGCAGGAGACCTCAGGTGGCCTTTCTGAAGTTTTTCCATCACTAATGAAAGAGGGTGTAGGAGTGCCTTCCTTCTAGGAGCTTTCAAAATCGAATGAGATGCATGTCCCTTGTGGATTTTATACCCCCCACCCCCACCCCGCCACACACACCTTTTATATCTGGTTTATCCTGGAGTATGTTCCCAAGATGTGCGCTGCACAGGGAGAAGGAAGCAGAGGCTTGGGGACTTGGGGAGACTCGGAGCTTCTGCTCTTGCCTTAACTTTTCCAAACAGCATCCAGAATGATGCCTGAGATAGCGCCGGATCTCTAGGTTTCCTCTCTGGATTGAATCATTAGGGAAAGATGACATTACGCGCAGCGTAACTTCAGCAGTGTGTGTTTCCGTCCTCCGAAAATTGGAAACCAGCGTACGGCCTCTGTGGAAGCTCGTTCGCTTCCAAACAGAATAATGGATTTTCCAGACCTTCGTAGCCCATTCGCACACCAGACAGTAAGAAGGTTCTGCTGACCACAGGCTGTTCCCCCAGCATTGGGGTGGGTGCTTCAGGGGGTCCAGGAGAGGGGAGAGGGCTGACAGGGGGGGATCGAGACAAGCCCCTGCTTAGAAGGTAAAAGAACCAAGTAAAGCCAGCATTCTCGAGGGCCGTTCGGGTAGGGCCCAGCAGGAGTTGGCAGACATCTTGGGCTCCTCCAGTCCCCCTGAAACGGACTGTGATTCCACCTCCTGAAGCTGAACTTCTCCCTGGTTTTTGGAGAGTGACAGGGTTCTTGAGACAGGGAGCATTTCCCGAGACACGTTGGTTTTGTGTGTGGCCTGACACCCTTCTTCGTGGCAGGATTGACAGGGCTGATGGGGGCCAGGACGGGGTCAATCAGACTTGCCCTTTTCTGTGACAGCACCAGAATAACTTGCCTCCCAGCTTACGTGGGCCAGGCTCCCTTGACCTCTGGCTTGTGGCTGAGGTCTGCAGGTCTCTCCCGAGCCAGTGATGGGCTTGCCCTAGGGGCCCGGAGCGCTGCCCCGTCGCCTGGAACGCGTACAGATCAGGGCTCCTCCAAGAATTGGCCACGGGCCCTGGGCAGTGCGAGAGGGGAGCACGCCAGGTGGCCAGATGTCAGAGAGGTGGTGTTCTAGGATCCTGAGGCTGGTTAGAGGAATTTTGAGCTGGATCTGTGCTGTGCACCTACGTGGCTCTTTCTCCCGAATTGTGTTTTCCTTCCCAGTTTGCTCCTCTTGTCTGGAGGTAGTGATGTGCAGAAAGGGAATGAGCAGTCACTGAGAGATAGGGAAACACCCAGGGCCTCACCAGGGGGCGGACCAGGTGAGCCTCTCTAGGGACACAGCGGGCCCAGACAGGTGAGTGCCGTGCTCAGGGTGCTGCATCTTGCAGGTGTGTGGACCCAGACCCCTAGGGCAGGGGTAGATGAATAGGAAAGGTAGGAAGCAACAGTAGCCAGGGCAGTAACAGCGCTGGGTTACTTATTTTGCGTGGTGCATTCTCCTGTGCTTGGAAAGGTGTTTGGCTGCCGGGTTTGGGAATGCCCTGAGCGCTAGGGTCGGAGGGGGCTTAGCCTGGCGTCCTTGAGCATCTCAAGCCCCGGAAGAGCTCCGGACGCTCTTCCCAGACTAATGCACCAGACGTGCAATCTTGTGAGAATTCCCGAGGGTTCACAGACCCCAAGTTCAAGATTTGCTCCAGTCTGGTAACCGCCCGCCAGCCCCCCACCCCGCCACCACCACCACCACCACCACCACCATGTGACTTGCTACAGGCTCAGGAATGCTGTTTCCATTTCTCAGGACCTCGCGTGGCAGTTTGTGGTGGCCGTTGGTGTCATTTCTTCTGAATGCCCCTCGTTCGCCGCTAAGATTTGCAGGGTAGTTTCCCTGATTGGAGACTTTCCTGCTAGTCCGTGCTTGGCACCTGTTGGAGAGGTGTCAGGAGGCTTTGCTTAATGGTCATGATCGTGAGCCGTGGCCCCTGGGGCTCAGGCAGGGTGCCTGAGTGGACCTGTTTCTTGAGGAGCAGTGTAATCGTGAGGGGAGCCTGGGGCCAAGGTTCAGCTCTGGCAGCTTGCCTTCCAATCCTTAATCTGCTTTGACCTTGGACCCAGCAGATAATAGCTCTCTGAGCTGTATTTCCTCATTTCCCAAAGAGTTATCTGGGGTCCTGAGCAGAGCAAACGCTACAAAGTATGTGGAATTGAGTCAGCTCTGCACGTTCTCACGGGCAGTGATAACACACGAGAGAATCTGCCCAACTTTGGGTCTGGCCAGGCTACGGGCAGCGTCTTGGTATCCTTTCTCAGGCCAGGCCCAAAGAGCTTTTGGGTCTTGTCTACCTGGCCAGGGCTCAGCCTGGACCAAAAAACTCCCTGCAAGTTCAGAAGCAGTGGGGGATGCGGGACTCATGGGGACAAAAGAAGAAGCCACCTATAGATAGAGGAGGCCATTCCTCCCCCCACCGCTGGATTCCATTCCTGCAGGATGTCTCCATTCTTTCCCCACGTGCCTCTCCTTAAGTCTTGGGCTCAGGCTTGCCATCTTTAAGGAGCCCTGGGGAAGAAGTACTTTTAGGCATAGAGAGAGGGCAAATGCAGTCTCTCCGAGTCCCACAGATGCAGACTGGCTCATCGGCCGGCTTCGTGGAGCACTAGAATAAGGGGTCAGTTTCCCTAGGAGATGCCAGGCTGCAGTGGCCCACGTCCTCCTGTTCACCAGCCTCCCCGCTCTCTCATAAAGAGAATCCGACCGGATCAGTCCATTGCCACTCAGTATGGCACAGCCCTACTGGGCAGAGCTGTCCCAGGGTTAGCCTGTCCAGCCCCATTCAGTGGTGTGGCTTCGCCATGGGCGCTGGATTCAGTCTGCTGTGGCCAGAGTGGCAGGGCTGACTTCCCTCTGTACCTGGGAGCATGAGCCATGTCAGCTAATGCAAAAAAAAAAAAAAAAAGAACAACTCCCCTCCCCCTGCCCGGGGCCAAGGGTAACTTGCTTCCTAGGGGGACTGAATAGTAGGCAAGCATTTAGAGGCTCCCTGGGGTCCTGGATACTAGGCAGGTGCTTCCTGGCTGGAGTCAGAAAGATGAAGAAAATAGCCTTGAAGGTCACCTTTTTCTTCTGACACCCCACCTGAGACCATCTCTTTAGGTGAGCAGGTTGGAGGACACCGAACACGGAGGTCTCCCACCCTTTGGCCTTGATCTTATTCTTCCCTGACTTGAAATGCATTTCCTTGTGTCCAATGAACGCTTCTTGCCTTTCCAAGGCCGCCCTCCGTGTCTGCCCTTGGCTCTGAGATTCACTTGCCTTTTTGGTCCTACCACAGTGGGTAGCGTTTAATCATCCGTACGCAGTTTCTCACCTGACATAGATTTTGTTTGTCAGACTAAGTCATATGCTTCCCGAGCGTGGAGACCCCACCATCTCCCCCGCCCCGCCCCCGTTGTCCCTGGCATGATACTGAACACCCACAGGCCTATGACATTCTTCAGTAAGTCTGTGCACTGTGAAGATGTGCGTCCACATGTCACCACTGTCACGGTGTGTCCTCAGAAGGCTCGTGAATCCCCAGCCACAGCTGTGCATCTGGGGGCTTATTTATGAGAAGCATTAGTATGACCGTGAGATCTGACACGTTTGCTCTCTGTGTCATTGGATGCCTGGGAGCAGTGTCCGCGGGGCTTGGCTGTTCCTGGCGGCCTGCCAGGTGGTGGTGTTCTTGGAGAGAGGAGTGGCCCGCTGCCCGGCCTCCGTGGGCACCTTGGGGATCCCATCCTGCAGGTGCAAGTCTGGAGCCTCTGCCGAGGTGGCCGCGAGGGGGCTGGGGGGTGGGGGCCGAGCCTGAAGGGAGAGCCTGGCCTCCACATTCCCGATCGGCTGCTTGTGCTGAATCATGTTCGTTTCACCCACAAAGAGAAACCTTCCTTTTTTAAAATCCACCGCTCTCTGACTGGGCTGGGCACAGGCATTTCCAGTAATAAAGGTGCGGAAGGAATCCAATGCCGGGGCCTGCTTTGCTGGTTTGCAAGGCCAGGGACACGGTAGCCTCTGTATGGGCAGCCATGACCGCGGGGCTCGGGCCTGGGCCGGCTGTCCCGACTTCACATCTGGTGGGCTGGGGGCCTTCTTTCTGGAACACATGCCCACCTCCTCAGAGATGACCAGGATCTGCTTTGCTGTTTGTCTTCAGAGCTCCTGAAATACCCTGGGGTCCACGTATGGACACCCCTCCTTGGTGACCTGGGACACCCCCTGCCCCTTCCCCCAATGTCATTTCATTTCCGTGTGTGCTTCTCTCGAGCAGAGGCCATAGATCATGTACTGGGCACAGTGGGTTTTCAAGAGATCCTTGTCGAATGGATTTTAAACTTCTTCTCGGGCATACTTCCCCGAGACCACTGCTCCTCTTTCTCAGCAACCAGCGTGGTCTGGCTCAGACTTCTGGAGTGTTTCCACCCCAAGCACGGAGCCAGGTTATCCTTCCAGTAACCTGCAGAGTTGGTATTGTCCCCGCTCCCCATTCTCTGGGTGCCAGCAGCTCCTGTGCACCCTGCACGCCCCCTGCAGGTGAGAGCCACCTGGCACAAGGGTCACCCAGGTGACCAGGGTCTTTTCTCTGGCTTCCCCACTGGGATGCTCAAGGGGTGGGGTCGACATCCCCACTTTAAGGAGGGGATCTCCGCCTGCCATTTCTCCCGCCCTTCCCCTCCAAGAGCAGAGCCATGGGTGACCCTCAAGCAAAATCACACACACACACACACACACACACACACACACAGCCGCGTCCTGCACGAGCAGCCTGTTCTGATGAGGACGGTGACCTTGGAACACTCGGGGGGGTGGGGGTAGTGTGGGCTCGCCACAGTGCCTCTTCTCCCCACCCCACCCACCAGCCATGAGCAGGGCCCACGTGGCTCTCCGGGAGCATTTCCCAGCTTTTTTTTTTTTTTTTTTAACTTTTATTAGCTCAAACTCCTGGCTGCCACAGCCATATGGAGTTCTGCTGACGGCTGCTGCTCAAAGGCATGTGGCATTTTGATGTTTCTAACTTCATCTTCACCAGCATAGATGCAGGAGTCCGGCTGGGAGTGGGGGGTGTCTGAATGTGTTGCCTGGTAGAGAGGTGGCCTCCTCCAGGCTGCCCCCCACCCCTGCTCAGCCCTGCATGCCCACAACTAGTTTTCTGCTTCTCTCTGCATTTACACGTTTCTCTCTGTGTCCCTTCCTTTCCTCGGGAGGGTTGGTGATGGGGGGCGGGGGAGAAGCAAACGCTTTGCCTCTTATTAGTCGGCCTGCTTTTGGTCAACTTCCCTCTGCGGCACACCCCAGCCTCCATGGAGAAAGGGGTCCAGCTCATTTCAGTCGCCTGCTTGGTGGGCCGGTGCCTTGGGCCGGAGAGTGGTCATTGGAGACACCCCTCCTGTCTGCACATTGCTTTCCAGTCCACAAAGCGTTCTCCCTCGTTTCTTTTGCTCCTTAAATAGTCTTGGGAGGTTGGCAGGATATTGCTTACAGTGAAAAAAAAAAAAAAAAAAAAAAGAATGGCGGGGGGGGGTTTAATATTATGAAAGCACTGTATAATCATTGTAGTAAAATATGAAAAGTCAGATGAGCAAAAATAAGACAGCAGGAATGAATTCCTCTATTTCACAGTCGAGTGCCTGTTCTTCGAGGCACTCTTCTAGGCGCTGGGGAGGCAGGAGGCAGGCAAAAAGGAAAAGTGGTACTGGTAATTGTTTCCCTGCCGCCTGGAGGGTTTGTGAGGACCCAAGAGGCAGGCGCTGAGCATTGGCCCAGAGAAAAGGGCTCCGCGGAGGTGGCTCCCTTCGCTGGCAACCGGGAGCCCTGGTTCCGGTCCCAGCTCAGACCGTACCGGGTGCCCAGCTCCTTCCCTTCTCTGGCCTCGGTTTCCCCATCTACAAAATGAAGGGGCGGTGTATGGTTGAAATGACCACTGAGGCTGTCTGCCATCGCTCAGGTTCCCCCAGGCTCCAGTGGTTTCACAAAGACCCATTCATTCCCATCTGTGCCCAGTTATGTCTTCCAGGCCCTGAGCTGGATTCACATCCATGCCCTGAGGTCACTCCCTTGTCCCCAGCCAGTGGAAGAGCCGGGGACACGGGGAGGGCCTTCTGGAGGGAAACAGCCCCCTGGGGCTCTGGGGTTGACCCCGGCACAGCCCGCACACTGGCCACTGCAGAGGCCAGCCTGTCGCGCACGCAGCAGCCCTTGCCGGCCTACCCTTCCTCTGACGGAGGAGGGTGGTAGTCACACAGTGTCAAGGGCAGAAGCCGGGGCAGCGGACTTGCACACCGTCCTGTAGCGTCCTGTAGGCTGCGATTCGCGAGCAAAGACCCGTGTTCAGAGAGGCCTGCGTTGTCCTGTGAGCCCTTCACCCAGGGTGTCACGAAGGACAATGAGGACTGTCTCCAGGCTTAGCCAGGCCCTGCGGGGACCTGCAGCCTGTGGAACTCCCTCAGGCTCCCTCTCTTCCCCCTCTGCTCCCAGGAGGTCGCCCGCGCCCCTCTCACATCCGCCTCTCTCCTCTCCCTCCCGCAGGGCAGGCCTAGCTCAGGGTTCAAGATTCCCCTCCTTGGTGCCTCTCTCCTGCCCACAGAGACCCAGTCTCCCAGCCTGGGCAGAGCGGGGGTGGGGTGGGTGGCCCCGGGAAGGAGTGGGCAAAGCAGGGCCCGCCCCGGTGCTTGTTTTTAGCAGAATCAGAGGAGCCCCTGGTTCTGTAGACGGGCGGCGAGTGAGTGTAGGGCCAGCCGTAGCGGGTCACATTCCCGCTCTGCCATTGACTCTGGCCACAGACGCGGAGAGGTTGGGCTGGGCAGAGAGCCAGGGAAGTGGCCGTAGGGGATGGCGGGGGGGTGGGGGTGGGGGTGGCATTCGCAGGTGCAGGGCACGTGGCACAGGCTAGCTGCTTTGCAAACTCCTTTTCCCCCACAGGGCTTCTGGGTGGACACAGGCGCTGAGCCTGGAGGCTGCAGGAAGCCAACCTCCCTCTCCTCCTCCCCTGCCCCGAAGGACCCCTCCCAGCAGCCCTGGTGCTTGGGTCTGGCCCTCTCCGGTGCATGCCTCCCTCCAGGCCCTTAGCCTAGGCTCCCCGAGAGCATCCCAGTGCCTCACTGGGAGCTCCGACTCTCTTTTTCCCCTCCAGGAACCCCCGCCCCGTCCGCACACACACAGCTGCTCTCCCCGCAGAGCCAACGGCTGCCCAAGGAGGCTTTCAGGACACCCCTCTCCCACTGAGGGCCACCAGGCAGGGGTGCGACCCCTGGGGGAGACTGGAAGCCCTCCCCACTCAAGCACGGCAACCACCTGCAGGGAGCCGGGGACTCGTACCGGTGAAGCAGCAGTCTGTGACCACCCGCCCTCCCCACCCCTCCTCCACAGCCCCTGCTGCCCTTAGTTCTGTCCACGCAGCCACTGCCTCCGGATGCTTTGGGCTCAGGCCCCACATGGAGAGCCGGGAGTGGGGCAGGATTCCCTCCCACGGTGCCGGGGGCAGACAGAGACCGGGAGAGTCCACCCCGTCCCCCCCGCCAGATGTCAACCCGGCTGGTCCCAGCACACCCAGCAGACCCACCCCCAGCGTGCAGAGCACCCTGAGGGTTGGAGGGGGGGTGGGCGGGTACAGGAGATGTGGGTGCTGCTCAGGAGAGAATGCTCTGTGGTCAGCTGGGAGGCCGTTCAGGCTTCCTTGGCCCCGGCGGAATCCCAGCCCAGAACGCAACGCGTCTTTCTGATTTTCACTCCTGGCAAATGGTCAGACTGCCCAGCCCATAGCTCTGCACCCATAACTCAGAGACAGGACCAGGGCTCTCATCCCTCGGCCGCCCACACGGGGCCGCCTCACCCAGCCCAGCCCAGCCTGTCCTGACAATGACATCACCCACTAACAGTGCCTGACTCTGCTCCCCTCCCCATCCTCAGATGCTGCTCAAGCCGGCCATTCTGGGGGGGACAGGGAGGGTGTCCTCTGTCCTCTTTGCACCTGCCAGGGCCCAGGTGTTGAAGATTCCACCTCCAGCATCATACAGTAAACTCAGTGTGACTCTGACGTATTTGCCGAGATTGGCTTGTGATCTCTTAGGGCTCCTGATGTCCTTCCCGTGGGGCTGTCACTTTCTCCCTAGGTAGGTGAGTGAACAAGAGAAAGCAAGGGCTACAGAGAGGAAGGAGCATGGGAGGGGGCTCTAGGCCCGCCTGGCACCAGCTGCTGGGCCAGTCCTCTGGCCTTTTGATCGGCCACTTGACCATCTTGCCTACCGTGGTCTCATCGGCTCACTCCTGGCTGTGGTCCTGGGTCCCAGCCACCAGAGAACAGGGAGGGCTGGGGTTTGAATGTCCTTAGAGCTCCAAGGGAGCTTGGCTCTGCTCCTTCCCTGCTCCCTGGAGGAATTGGATGGAGAGAAGGGGCTCCTGTGGTTCCTTTCAGTGAGGAAGCCTGCTGCAGTCAGAGCTGAGATGCTCTGTGGGAGTGCAGGCCCAGAGGGGAGTCGTGGCCTGCCCAGGATCCCACAAGACTGGGCCCAGGTGCCTGCCTCCCAAGGCCCTCTCACCCCGTGAACCCTGGAGAAACAGCTGGGGCCTGTGTGTGTCCCAGGGAATAACCCCTGAGCTTCCTTGGGTCGGGACTCATGGCTCTGGGTCCCATCCTCAAGGGCAGGACGAGGGAAGGGCTCTGGGCCTCTTTGTGGGGCAGGAACCCTGGCCGTCCCCGCACCCTTGTGTGAACCGGCAGGAGCAAAGGGGTGGGGAAGCCAGACCTCCAGGGAGGGGAAGGGTGGGGAGTGCCGTTCCTCCGAGCACATTCTCTAAGCGGGCTCCAGGCTCCGAGCTGCCAGCACAGAGCCTGACACGGGGCTCGAACCCTCAAACAGTGAGGTCGTAACCTGAGCGGAAGTTGGACGTTTAACCAACTGAGCCACCCAGGTGCCCCCGTGACAGTTTTTTTGTTCGTTTGTTTTTTACAGTGAGATCGGAGGGACTGACAGCACAGAATCCGCTTTGGATCCTCTGTCTCCCTCTCTCTGTGCCCCTCCCCCCCCCATACTCCCTCTCTTTCTCTCAAAAATAAATAAACATTAAAAAATAAATAAGGATGTGGAGACCGTGGCGGCCCAGGCTATGGTGAGCTCACGGGGGAGGAAGCAGGGAGCAGACCACGACCTGAAGACAAAGAAGGTGGTCGTGAGCTCACTGCCCCCCACGTTAGGGCCACACCTCTGCTCCCGGTCAGCCTGAGGACACCCCGGGGCTTTGGAGGTGTGGAGGCCATTCAGTGAATCCAGGTGAGCCAGGATGCCTCGTCGCCTTGGTTTCTCTCCGTGAGATGCAGGGCAGCTCTGTGCCCCTGCAGGGCCTTTTCGGTTAGCACAGGACAGTCAGGTCCTGGTGAGTTCAGCCCCACCCAGACATCCATGCCCTGCACGGCTGCACTTGGCCGCCTCAGCGAAAGTGCACACAGTTCAGCTGAGGCCAGTCAGGATCCTCGCCCCTTTCCCACTCGTCTCCTCGGAACAGCCTTCCCAGATCACCTAAGGCAGGGAATGGTAAAATGTCAGCCAGCACATGATTTCTGCCTCTGAGCCAGATGCTCACCCTCTTCTTCCTAAATCGGGGCGGTAGAGCAGTTGGGCATCTTCTGTAAGGTTCTGGCTCAACATTCCTGCCTCTCAAAGGGTGTCAGACAGAATCAGAAACATCCTGAGCGGGAGCACCGAGGGTCAAGCAGGGACATCACGGTGTCCCTTCCTCGCTGCCCTTCCCACGGGCTCTGGCCCCTCCTCTTTCCAAGGATCCAGGAATTCCCCTCCAGCTTCCCAGACTGTTTTTCCATTCCCGCCTCTGCTAGCACGAGGGGAAATAAGGTCTGGATACTTCCCACCCCCTGCAAGTACCCCCCCACAACTCCAGATGAAATCAGTTCATTCGATCTGATTTCTCCTCTGCGGTGCCAGTCTTCCAAATTTTGTGTTGTTCTCAACCGCAGACCTGTATCTCCCACTTCCTCTGGAATTGTGGAGTTTGGGGGTGAAAACACTCGTGAGCAGGATGCTTGCCCCTTGGGATTTCCAGACCACCGCTGGCCCGGAGACCGTCAGGAGTGTGGAGGGCTATGGCTCTTAGATATGGAAACTCAGACACAAAAGGTTCCAAGTTACCCGTTCCGAGAACTCCCGTCCCTCCAGAATTCACCTGCTGGTAGAGAATCCATCACATGGGACGAGAAGGATGGAAACGCTTTTGGTAGGACACCTCTCAAAGAGAAGACCCAGAAGTGGGCACCTGGGGGTATAGGGAACATAGGCGAGGTGGAGACGGCCATGCCCAAAAAGGAGAGGGGTTTGGGGATGGAAGTAGAGAAACTGTTTTAGAAAACTAGCCCGGGGCGCCTGGGTGGCTCAGTCGGTTAAGCCTCCAACTTCAGCTCAGGTCATGATCTCATGATTTGTGAGTTCAAGCCCCGCGTCGGGCTCTGTGCTGATGGCTCAGAGCCTGGAGCCTGCTGAGAATTCTGTGTCTCCCTCTCTCTCTGCCCCTCCCCTGCTCACACTGTTTCTCTCTCTCTCTCTCTCTCAAAAATAAACATTAAAAAAAAAAAAAAACTAGCCAGAGGTTGGTCAGGAAGCCCAAAGGAGTGAGGGCAGCCAACTGGGAACTTGAGAGCAGGTGTTCTAGCATGGCACTCTGACGTCCCACCCAGCCATGATCTTGAGGAAGGAGGGCCACCAGGGGAAATCTTGCAGGCAGAATGCAGGGAGGCTGGGGTGGAAGGAGAGGCCCAGGACCCTGGTGGAAAGCTCTGAGGCTTCGCTGGCCCTCTCACCTCACCCGCCCCCACCTCCACCTGCACCCCTCCCTCCTGGTCCCTCAAAGTGGTGGACAAATCAGACAAAGCCCCCCCCCCCCTTCCTTTGCAGTCTCTAAGTCTCACTGATTCCCTCTTGCTGCTGCTGCTGGTGGCCCTGTTCCTGCCGTCTGTGGGGACAACGAGGCCCTGAGGAGCAGGGCCTTAGGATGGGGAAGATTCCACCTGGCCCGGGAGCCCTCGGAGAGCACATCTGTGGCTCCCTTGCTGGGCCCCCTCCTGCCTTCCCCGCTGCCCAGAGAATGGTGCACAGCTCCTTAGCGATACGCCGTCGACCTCAAAGATTCTAAATTGAAAGGTCTTGGGGGAATTGGCTGATTCTGGAGGTGCTGACAGGGCCAAGGCCACGGACGCTGGGAATCTCCTCCTCTTCCTCCCTCCTTGCCACTTCCTGCTTGGAGGTGGGAGTGAGCTGGGTCAGGCTGGATCCCTGCTCCAGTGTGACTCATCCCTGCTCACCCAGATCCCCGGAAGCTTTGCCTGGGCCTTGCCTCCGACCTGGAGATTTTAAAGTGGTAAAGACCCTCTGTTTGTTGGGACAGTTACTTTTATGTGTCATCTTGGCTGGGCCACAGTACCCACTTTTGGTCAAACCCAAGTCTGCATGTCACCGCAAATGGACGGTTAGATGAGACTAACGTTTAAATCAGTGGACTCCAGGGGTGCCTGGGTGGCTCAGTGGGTTAAGCATCCAACTTCAGTTCAGGTCATGGCTCATGAGTTCGAGCCCCACGTCGGGCACTGGGCTGACAGCTCAGAGCCTGGAGTCTGTTTCGGATTCTGTGTCTCCCTCTCTCTCTCTGCTCCTCGTGCGCTCTCTCTCTCCTTCTCAGAAATAAACATAAATAAATCAGTAGACTTTGAGTAAAGCAGATGCCCTCCAGAAAGTGGTGGGCCTTGTCCAATCAGTTGAAGACCTTGAGAGAAAAGGCTGGAATTCTGCCTCCAGATCGCCTTCAAACTCAAGACTGCAAAATCCACTCTTTCCTGGGTCCTCAGCGTCCCAGTCTACCCTACAGACTTCAGACTTGCCAGATCTCATGAGGCTGTTCCTTCTCTCTCTCTCTCTCATATGCAAACACATACACTGTTAGTTCTGTTTCTCTGGAGAACCCTGACTAGTACCCTTGTCCTCTATGAACTGGGGGCTGGAGAGAAGGAGTTAGAAACTTCTGGGGACTCTGGGGCCCTCCTGTCCCCGCTGCTCGCTCACTGTGTGAGACAACCGTCCACACCTCAGCTTCTCACTCCGAGAAATGGGCTGTTTCTGTCCTACTTGGAAAGCAGGTTGTTAGGAGCCAGAAGGAGCCTGTAAGTCACTCCTCCACCTCTTTGCCATTACCTACAGTTCCCTTGACCATGGACCAAAGCTTTCATCTGAAACAAACAAAACTTACCCCAGCGAGGACAAATGCATCCCCCGGAAAGCATAAACAACTCCTGCAGACTATTTCCCAAGCAGAGGGATCAGGAGGGCGCTGGGACTGATGACAAATTGCCGAGAATCCGTGGAATGTAGAAGCCAGGGGACCTCAGGGACCCTCTGGCCCCAGGCTTTCTGCAGAGTCCCAGCCCCACAAGACGCACTGGGAGTGGGGGAGGGGCTCGGCAACCAAGTTTGGGAAGCAGCGCAAATGCCAGCACCCTTCCCGAAGTCCTGAAGCACAGTAGCCAAAGCGTCCGACAGGAGAAAAGAAATGGCTGTTTGTTGAATTCCTTGTGTTCCAAGCCTCTGATGGGCCGCTCTCTCCTACTTTCTGCTCGCTCTTTAGGAGGAATGAGCCAGTGCCATCTGCATTTGTAGGTGACGTTGCTGCCACGTGCAGGGGATGGTTTACTCGGAGCCACACTGTTACTTGGGGCCCAACCCTGGACAGGGACCCGGTGGTCCCCTGTCCCACCCCGAGCAGCGTCTAGGTGGAGATGTGACCACAGGGGAGCAGACCAGACCCACCTCGGGCCCGCTACACCCTTTCCGCTGACTTTATATCTTTCTAAAGAGAAAGTATCTTTGTGCTATTTATTTGTTGCCACTGCCGTTCCTTGGACTTTAATTCAGTGACACTTGGCAACAGCCAGGCATCTGTTTCCAGGGGACTGTTTCATGCAAAGAGTATCCTTTTGAAAGACTTCGAAGATAACACACAAATCACACGCAGCAGCCATAAAGCCCTGCGCCTGGGGAAGCTGCTGACCGGCCCCTGCACCCTGGTGGGGAGGGCAGTTGCAGCAGCCCAAGCACTTGTCACAGTTAAGGAGGGCCGGCCTGCCCGGATGCTGGCTTCAAAACCCTGCGGGGGGCCAGGTGGCCTAAGAAAAGCAGGAGAGTGGCCAGCCCTCCCCCCGCTGGGGGACACAGCACCCTGAGATGGGACCAGAGAACCTCACTCCTTGCCCCACGCCCCTCAGCCAGGCCGGCAAGTTGGGCCAGGGGCATGCACACACACACACACACACACACACACACACACACACACACACACATACATACACACATCCCACATGCATATACATATACACACATATATACACATGTATACGTACAAATACAGACTACTTGTGGGTGCTTGGCTTTTCTTAATTGCTATTTAATATATTGAAGTGGAGGGGTGCCTGGGTGGCTCCATGGGTTAAGCATCTGGTTTGGGCTCAGGTCATGATCTCATGGTTCATGGCTTTGAGCCCCGAGGCGAGCTCTGTGCTGACAGTGCGGAGCCTGCTGGGGATTCTCTCCCTCCCCCTCTCTCTCTGCCCCTCCCACACACCCATGTTCTCTCTTTCTCTCTCTCTCTCAAAGTAAATAAACTTATAGATAGATAGATAGATAGATAGATCGATCGATCATGGGCCACCAAGAGGTGGATGCTTAACCAACTGAGCCACCCAGGCACCCCTGAAGTGGAAATTTTAAAGCCTACCATTTCACTAAGATTTTATGGTTAACATACAAATACCATTATTCTGCCGATGAGTCTAGTAAATTTAACCATTGCTTTTAAGGGTGTGGGGCTTATAACTTCAGTAACTAAACTTCTTTAGATATCTGAGTGATTTTACTGATTTAACATACCCAGCTTTCTTAAGTTGATAAGTAGCCTTCCTATAAGAAGCAGGACTTTCCCAAGTTCCTAAACAGTTCTTAAAATTTAACAGATGAAGCTTATAAATAGGGCGACTATCAACTTCTCCTAAACATTTTGAGTGGGCTTCATGCCCAGCGTGGGGCTCAAACTCATGACCTTGAGATCAAGAGTTGCACACTCTACCGACCTGAGCCAGCCAGGCGCCCCAAAGATAGAAGGTGGGGTTTTTTTTAGGTTTTAGTTGTTTTTTGGTTTGAGGTGGTTGTTGTTCTGTTCTGTTTTGTTTTGTTTTGTTTTGTTTGTAGGCTCTAGGCCCAAAGTGGGGCTTGAACTCAATACACTTGGACCCCAAGATAAAGATTCCACCAACTGAGCCTGCTAGGCACCCCATGAGTTCTCTTCAGCATTTCAGAACTGTGGCAAACTCCGCCTAATCCTCTCTCAGCATTCCGCTGGAAATCATAAGCCTGAAGGCAATTACTCAATTACCCGTTTTAAATTGGAATTGCAAGGCTAATCTGTTAGGTACTCTAATATACCTAATTCTCTTAAACATTACAGATGTGTGAAACGCCAGATGCGTGTATTCCTAAATTTATCTGAGCTTGATTTGCTTCAGTATCTCAGGGCTTCATTCAACCCTTTCTGGGTGAAGGACACTTTGTTGCCACGGAAACGGTTTTACTGTTCAGGGCGCAGGAGCCTGGGGTCTGGTTGCTTGAACCTCGCACCTGCACCTAGGCGGTGGTGGTCTGAGCCCCATTGTTCCCTCTCTCTCCAGCACCCTCCCCCTCCCCCTCCCCACCCCCAAGCCCCACCTCCTCCTCTCTCTTGGATCCTATTGTTTCGCACTTCCTACCTCGGTAGGGTCAAAGGATCGCTTCACAGATTTCTACTTAGTGCTCCAGCCTTTCAGAGGTCCTCCCTCTCCCCCCCCCCCCGCCCCCCCCATTCTTCCTGTCCTCAGGGCAGCTATCTAGAACTCCTCCTGTGGGGCACACACTCTCACACCATGGGCTCCTTGGCTCCCAGATCTTCCCTCCAGGAGGGGTCAACGCCAACGACAAGAATCACAGGGAATCAGAAGGAAGATTCCTTAGCAGTTACCTTCCCTCATAGTACAGAAACCTGCTACAGCAGCGCTGAGTGATTATCTTTCTGCTGCTTGCATACTTCCAATGACTGTGAGCTCATCACCTGCTTTTTTTTTTTTAATTGCGGTAAAGTAGACATAACATAAAATTCACCATTTTAGGGGCGTCTGGCTGGCTCAAGGGGAGCATGTGATTCTTCATCTTGGGGTTGTGGGTTCGAGCCCCACACTGGGTAGAGAGATTACGTAAAAATAAAATCTTCTAGGGGCTCCTGGGTGGCTCAGTCGGTTAAGCATCCGACTCTTGATTCGGGCTCAGGTCCTGATGTCACGGTTCATGAGTTCCAGCCCTGCCTCGGGCTCTGTGCTGACTGCAAGGAGCCTGCCTGGGGCTCTGTCTCCCTCTCTCTGCCCCTCCCCTGCTCTCTCTCTCTCTCTCAAAATAAATAAAGATGAATTTATTTTTTTTTTTAATTTTTTTTTCAAAGTTTATTTTTGGGACAGAGAGAGACAGAGCATGAAAGGGGGAGGGGCAGAGAGAGAGGGAAGCACAGAATCGGAAACAGGCTCTAGGCTCTGAGCCATCAGCCCAGAGCCTGACGCGGGGCTCAAACTCACGGACCGCGAGATTGTGACCTGGCTGAAGTCGGACGCTTAACCAACTGCGCCACCCAGGCGCCCCAAAGATGAATTTAAATAAATAAATAAAATCTTTTTGAAAAATTCACCGTTTTAACCACATTTAGATGTACAGTTCAGTGGCATTAAGTATATTCACTTCATCGTGCAACTATCCCCTTCATCCGTCTCCAGAACGTTTTCATCTTTCCCAACTGAAATTCAGTTCCCACTAAACAACACTGCCCCATCCCCCTCCTCCCAGCTCCTGACAGCCACCCCTCTTCTACTTTGTGTGTCCGTGCACTTGACTCCTCTAGGGACCTCATATGGGTGGAATCGTAGTCTTAGTCCTTGTGGGTCTGTCTTATCCCACCCAGCAGAGTGGGCATAGGGTTCCCCACGGTGCGGGGGCCGTCAGAATCTCCTTCGCCTCTTGTTTTGAAACGTTCTTTCTCATAGTGAGCTGGGAATCATCTCAGGGCAGGCGGGCTTCTGGGAAGCATTTCTCACCAGCCAGTCCCACCTCCTTGGGGGGCAGATAGCAAAGGGAAGGGTGCAGGGGGGCGGATACAGGCACCCAGAGAGGACCCAGGCTGGTAGAAACAAACGTAGGTTTCTTTTTTTTTTTTTTTTTTATGTTTATTTATTTTTGAGACAGAGACAGACGGAGCATGAGCAGGGGAGGGGCAGAGAGAGAGGGAGACACAGAATCGGAAGCAGGCTCCAGACTCCGAGCTGTCAGCACAGAGCCCGACATGGGGCTCGAACTCACGGACCGTGAGATCGTGACCTGAGCCCAAGTCGGACGCTTAGCCAACTGAGCCGCGCCCCTAGACAAAGTAGATTTCTGATGGCAGTGGCCCTTGGTCGCCCACGGCTGGAGGAGAGGAGGGGTCCCTGTCCACGTGCCCTCCTTGGCGCATCCCCCGGGGAAAATGCCACCTCTGTTTTGGTTGGGGGTATTAATTTCCCAGAGCTGCCGTAACAAGGGATCAGCAGCCCGGGGGCTTAGAACGGCGGAAGTGTATTCCCTTACGGTTCTAGAGGCCAGACGTCCAAATTAAGTTGTTGGCAGGGCCGCGTGCCCCCACTGCCTATGCCTTGGTGTCACCTCCTTATAAGGACACCTGTCATTGGATTTAGAGCCCACCTGGATGATCCGTTACTTAACCACATCTGCAAAGACATCCACCCCCCAGCGGCCCCCTCCATTCCCTGGGGGGCTTTTAAGACTCCTTCCTGCTTCCTCGGAGACTTGCCGGCCTCCGGTGAGCAGCTGCCTGGAGTCCTCACCAGACCCCCCTCTCTGGCTCCTCTCCCCGGGGCTGCTTTTCCCTCCTGGCACCTGCCAGTTCTCTTCCCTCCCCCCCTCCTCCTGGGAATCCCCAGGAAGGCCAGCCTGAATGTCACAGGGGAGGGGACAGAAGTTGAGTCAGCCAGTATTCCCCCGTCGGTGCCCCCCCCCCTCAGGAAGAGCTGCCTCTGATGTTCCAGAGCCGGCCGGGAGGGGAGAGAGAAGCCCGGGATGCTTCCTGCCCGCCCTCCGGACTCTAATTAATCCCCCTCTGGTGGACTGTGTTTGATTACAACCTCATTAAGTAGCTTTGCACATTCAGGCTCTGGCGGCTTCCAGATTGAAGCTGTCTGCCTTGGCTGGTTTCTACGCAGAGCCTGCGGCCTGCCGCCTTCCTCCTTCCCCTGCTCTGTTGTCGCAGAAACCGTGGAGTCATGCCTGGAGGGGAGAGACCGCGCTCATTTCCCGTGGGGCCTTCCTTCTGGGGATGAGTTTCAAACCTCAATCTGAAAGGGAAGGGGGTGGCTGCGGGTTTAAAATAGCGTGTGCCTGGCGGCCTCCTGTGCGGCTTCCCCCAGCCTTCCCCTAAAATCCCTAAGAAGACATGCCAAAAAAAGATGAAAAACACTGAAAACAGAGACAGGTGGACAGTCTGGGAGGAACCTCCCGTCTTCCTGCAGCAGCGCTGGCTCCCAGCTTCCCCTCAGGAATCTGAGGCCTCAGTGTGAGAACTCCATTAATCAGGAAGTCAGGCAGCTGCCTCTTTCCCCTCCAGCAAGCGGCAGGCGGGTGATTTGGGGATAGGAAGAGTGCTGCTTACCCCCTCCCCTCCGAGCCCTCCTCCCCTGTGCTGCTTCTGCATTCGGAGAAAGCAACGCAAGGCCCAGGAGGCCACCACCTCCAGACCGGAAGTGCAGTATGGCCGCCGGGGCTGGGAAAGTCCTGGGATGCGGACACCACGGTGGATGTTCACGGAGGAGGCCATCAAGGGCCCAGGCTGTGGGGGTGGGTGAGGATGTCCCTTCCCAAGGTCAGAGTCGCCTTGGCTCGGTGTCCCAGGCCTGGCCCCAAGCTGGCTTCTTCAGCAAGCCAGAGCCGGACGAGGTGGACTCCGTTCTTACCCAGGAAGCAGCCATGGGACAAGGCCGTGACTCTGGTCCCCGATTGCAACGTGTGGGCGCAGTTTTCCACCGACACGCAATTCTCAGACACCAGCTGGGTGCCCTGGAACTCAACTCCATTCTGGCCCCGTTTACCTGCAGGGAGCGTCAGAGCCCAAGGGTGAAGGGCGCTCAGCCCTACAAGACTGCGCCCGACCCCCACTTCAGAGGCCAAGTCAAAGTCCAGGTTGTCACTCGTGCTGTGACCCATGGGCTACAGGCTGGAGGTTCCCACTGATGAAGTTTTGGGGTGATGGTGGGGGGGCGGGATCCGGAGCCGACAGCCAAGAAAGAATTCTTGAAGACGTCTTTGGTGCAAAAAGGTGATTTTATTGGGGCGCCTGGGTGGCTCAGTCGGTTAGGCGGCCGACTTCGGCTCAGGTCATGATCTCTCAGTCCGTGAGTTCGGGCCCCGCGTCGGGCTCTGTGCTGACAGCTCAGAGCCTGGAGCCTGTTTCAGATTCTGTGTCTCCCTCTGACCCTTCCCTGTTCATGCTCTGTCTCTCCCTGTCTCAAAAATAAATAAAACGTTAAAAAAACAATTAAAAAAAAAAAAGGTGATTTTATTAAAGCACGGGGACAGGCCCCGTGGGCAGGAAGAGCTGCATGGGGTCGTGACGGATAACTCGTTATATACCCTCCGGTTGGGAGGGGTCAGGGACGGAGTAAGTCTCGAAGGAACTTTGGGAGCAAGGTTTCCAGGACCTTGAGTGGCCAGCTGCTGTTAGGAAAACACCATTTATTACCGTTTAATAAAGCCTCAAGTCGTGAGACCCTTCGGGTGTATATTGGGGGGCCATAAGCTTGGAGTACGATTGCCAGCATATATCTTGGGGCAGTTGAGAGAGAGGAGGTTTCCAAAGGAATTTTTGTATGTTAAAGTAGGCTTGCAGGTTCCTGGGGGGTCAGGAAAATGTTAAGCCAAGATTCCGTTTTGGCCCTAGTGAAGGGTCATCATCAAGGCAGCTGAGCTCCTAGAGGAGGTCGCTGCCTGTTTCAAGGACTCGTCAGTGGGCTGAAGGCAGTAAGGGAGTTTAAGTTTTCATGTGTCTTAGTTTCCCACATCGCCATGGCAAGCACTTGAACCCCTTTGTTCTTGGGCAGCCAGGAGTGTCTGAGGAATATCCCATAGATGCCACCTGCAGGGGTTGTGGGGGGGGGGGTTGCCGTTAGCCTGTACTCTGCCCTAGCTTGCCCTACGCTCCCTCATCACCACAATCCTCTCCTGGGGTTCAGTGAACTTGCCAGAGCAGCTCATAGGACTCGGGAAAGCAGTTTACTTGCTAGTTATTAAAGGATGTAACTCCACATGGAAGAGAGGGCAAGGTGTGGGGGAAGGAGTCAGAGCTTCCCCGCAGATGATCTCACTCTCCCCTGTGTCCTCGCGTCCCAAACCCGTCTCTCCAAACCCCATCTGAGGATTTTGTGGACGATTCATTACACAGTCACGACTGATGAAATCATTGGCCACTGGCGACTAACCCAACCTCCAGCCCCTAACCCTCTCCAGAGGGCAGGGAGGTGGGACCGAAAGTTCCAACCCACTAATCACCGACTGCTGGACTGCTCTCGGGGCAACCAGCCCCCTTCATTAGGTGATCCTGGGGGGCTGTCCCAAAGTCACCTCATTAACACGACACAAGACACTTCTGTCACTCTCATCATGTAGGAAATTCCAAGGGTTTTAGGAGCTCTGTGTCAGAAATGGGGACAAAGACCAAATCTATATTTCCTATATATTTTTTAATTAATTAATTAATTAATTAATTAATTTTTGAGAGAGGGAGAGGGAATCCCAAGCAGGATCTGCACTGTCAGCATAGAGCCCGACGTGGGGCTCAAACTCACAAACCTTGAACCGAAATCAAGAGTCAGATGCTCAACCTACTGAGCCACCCAGGTGCGCCCCCAAATATATATTATAAGTTACTACAAATCACAGTCTCACCACTAGACAGATGGGTCTAGTGGGTCTCACTAGATCGTGCCTCTTTCCAGGGTGAACAAGTGGGGAAAAGAAAAAACACGGGTGTAGGATAAATCAATGCTGCGGAAGCTGAACCCTGACCTCCAAAAATGATCTACAGCAGGATCCGGAAGAAGTGAACTTTGTGGGAAAAGAACAAAATGCCGCACAAAGAGGCCAAGCTGAAACGGGGGGAAAAAACCAGAGGGTGAGATGAAAAGGAGATTAATGAGAAAAATAAGAATCGGAGGAAAATGCTAGCCCACTTGCCGTCCTTCCTGGAAAGACTGAAAGTACACTCAGAACATGAGATCAAGGATGAGGACGAGGAAGGCAAACTTGAGACACTCTGAGAGAGTGTTATGGAAAGGACATGAAAAAGATAAGATCAGGGGCCCCCTGCTGGCTCAGTTGATAGAGCCTGCGACTCTTGATCTCGAGGTTGTGAGTTCGAGCCCCACGTTGCGGGTAGAGATGACTTAAAATCCTTGGGGCTCCTGGGTGGCTCAGTTGGTTAGGCATCTGACTTCGGCTCGGGTTGTGATCTCACGGTTCATGGGTTCGAGCCCCGCATCGGGCTCTGTGCCAACGGCTTGGAGCCTGGAGCCTGCTTCGGATTCTGGGTCTCCCTCTCTCTCTGCCCCTCCCCCACTCGTTTTCTCTCTCTCTCTCTCTCTCTCTCTCTCTCTCTCTCTCTCTCTCTCTCAAAAATATTTAAATTTTTTAAATAAATAAAAGTTAAAAAAATAAAAATAAAATCCTTTAAAAAAATAGAAGCGACAATCACAAGAGACTGAGAGCCACCGTCGGTTTTCCTGATGAAAAGAACAGGTTGAGAAAAGGTGGGTGTTTGTAGATGGAAAGATGGACACAGTGGCAAAAAATTTTAGTAACCAAATGTGACAGAAAAGAAAAAAATGGCATGCCCCCTCCTCCTCCTGAGCCCTCCTCCCACCTCCAGAAGGTGTCTGTGTTTGCCTTCCTAGGCCTTTCCTTACGTTGTTGGGAACTACGCAGAACATAAAATGTACCGTCTTAACCATTTTCTTTTTTTTTTTTAATTTTTTTTTTTAACGTTTATTTATTTTTGGGACAGAGAGAGACAGAGCATGAACGGGGGAGGGGCAGAGAGAGAGGGAGACACAGAATCAGAAGCAGGCTCCAGGCTCCGAGCCGTCAGCCCAGAGCCCGACGCGGGGCTCGAACCCACGGACCGCGAGATCGTGACCTGAGCTGAAGTCGGACATTTAACCGACTGAGCCACCCAGGCGCCCCCCCCCACCCCGTCTTAACCATTTTCAAAGGTCGGTGTTGGTGGGTGCATTCACATTGTTGTGCAATCCCATCTCCAGAACTCTCTCATCTTGCAAAGCTGAGACTCTGTGCCTGTTAAACACTAACTCCTCAATCCTTGTCCCCCCAGCCCACGGCGGCCACCTACTTTCTGTCTCTGTGAATTTGATGGCTCTCAGAACCTCATATAAGTGGGACTATCCTTTTGTGACCGGCCTATCTTGCTTAGCATAATATCCTCAAGGTTCATCCGTGGTGTAGCACATGTGGGGTTTCATTCCTTTTCATGACTGAATAATATTCCATCGTTGTATATATACCACACTTTGGTTCTCCACCCATCTGTTGGTGGACACTTGGGTTGTTTCCACCTTTTGGCTATTGCAAATAATGCTGCAGGTGTGCAAATGTTGGCTTGAGTCCCCACTTTCGGTTCTTCGGGGGCATATGTGGTAATTCTATTTTTAATTTAAAAAAATGTTTTTAATGTTTATTTGTTTTTGAGAGAGAGAGAGAGAGACCGTGAGCTGGGGAGGGGCAGAGAGAGAGGGAGACACAGAATCTGAAACAGGCTCCAGGCTCCGAGCTGTCAGCACAGAGCCCGACATGGGGCTCGAACTCACGGAGTGCGAGGTCATGACCTGAGCCGAAGTCAGACACCTAACCGACTGAGCCACCCAGGCGCCCGTCTACTTTTAATTTTTTGAGGAAATGCCATTCTCTTTTCCACAGTGACTGTGCCGTTTCACATTCTCATCAGCAAGCACAAGGTTTCCCGTTTCTTCCCATGTTTGCTAAGACTTGTTACTTTCTGGTTGGGGAGCGGGTTGGTCAGCCAGAGAAGTTAAGTCGATTTGTGTCAGGAAGGGAAGCCTGAGAGGGTTGGCAGGGTGGAGATGAGACACTGAGGAACAGTTGGGGTCACAGGAGAGGTACCATGAAGGGATTTTTGGAGTCTTAAAGGGGATCACAGAGGGATGCCCCATTGGTGACTTGGAGACATGATTATAAAGATACCAGCTGTTGGGGCTCCTGGGTGGCCGGGTCAGTTAAGCGCCCTACTTTGGCTCAGGTCATGATCTCACGGTTCGTGAGTTCAAGCCCCGCACAGAGCCCGTTTCAGATCCTCTGCCCCCGCTCCCGCCTCCCCCCTTCTCTGCTCAAAAATAAACGTTAAAAAGATTATCTCTCTCTCGTCCTCTGCCCCTCTGCCCTTCTCACACTCTCTCTCTAAAATAAAAAACTTAAAAAAAAAAAAAAAGACCTAGTCTCTTAGCGAGGTTAATGTTTGTAATAGTGGTGTTGTCTATAATCACTGTACTGTGTATTAAATCTCCCAGACTTACTTATCTACTGGTTGCTAGTATATACCCTTAAACCACATGTCTCACCCCCAGCCCCTGGTAACCACCATTATACTCTGTGTTTTTGAGTTTGGTCCTTTCTAGATTCCACATGGAAGTGAGATTATGCAGTATTTGTTTTCCTGTCTGACTTATCTCCCTTAGCATAATGCCCTCAAGGTCCTTCCGTGTGGTCGCAGATGGCAGGATTTCCTTTCTCTTCATGGCTGAATAGTATTCCAGTGTGTGTGTGTGTGTGTGTGTGTGTGTGTGTGTACCACATCTTTATCGATTCAGCCAACACTTAGGTTGTTCCCACCTCTTGGCTATTGTGAATAATGCAATGAACATGAGAATGCGTGAAACTCATCAATGGTCTGTTTTTGTCTCCTTTGTATATATCCCCAGAAGTGGGATTCCTGGATTGCACGGTAGTTCTATTTTGAATGTTTTGGGGAAACTTTATGCCCTTTAAAATTATTGAGGACCTCAAAAAGAGATTTTCTTTATGTGGGTTATGTCTAGCAGATGCTAGTCACCATATTAGAAATCAGACAAGGGGCGCCTGGGTGGCTCAGTTGGTTAAGCATCTGACTTCAGCTGAGGTTGAAGTCCGTCTCCAGCTCCGTGCTGACAGCTCAGAGCCTGGAGCCGGCTTGGAATTCTGTGTCTCCCTCTCTCTCTGCCCCTCCCCCACTCATGCTCTGTCTCTGTCTCTCTCTCTCTCTCTCAAATAAATGTTAAACAAACAAAAAAAAAAGAAATCAAACAAAAGTGTTTTAAATTTTTTTTCAACGTTTATTTTTATTTTTGGGACAGAGAGAGACAGAGCATGAACGGGGGAGGGGCAGAGAGACAGGGAGACACAGAATCGGAAACAGGCTCCAGGCTCTGAGCCATCAGCCCAGAGCCCGACGCGGGGCTCGAACTCCCGGACCGCGAGATCGTGACCTGGCTGAAGTCGGACGCTTAACCGACTGCGCCACCCAGACGCCCCCAAACAAAAGTGTTTTAAAGATTTATATATTTATTTCGGGGCACCTGGCAGACTCAATTGGTAGAACGTGTGACTCTTGATCTCAGGGTCGTGAGTTCAAGCCCCGCGATAGGTGTAGAGTTTACTTAAAAAAAAAGAGAGAGATGGGGGGTGGGAGATGGGTATTGAGGAGGGCACCTTTTGGGATGAGCACTGGGTGTTGTATGGAAACCAATTTGACAATAAATTTCATATATTAAAAAAAAAAACAAAATATGAGTTTGTAATAAATTAACCTCCAATTCACAATTAAAAAAAAAAAAAAGAGAGAGAGAGATTGGGGCACCTGGGGCACCCGGGTGGCTCAGCCGGTTAATCACTCCACTCTTGGTTTTTGGCTCAGGTCATGATCTCATGGTTCGTGGGTTTGAGCCCCACGTCGGGCTCCGTGCTTGGGATTCTCTCTCCCTCTCTCTCTGCCCCTTCCCTGCTCACTCACTCGCTCTCTCAGCATACATAATTTTAAAAATTTTTAATAAAAATTAAAGATTTATTTATTCATTCTTTTAAAATTAATAATCTCACATGTGCAAGAAATAAATTTTTACAAAAATAACTACATTTTTCAAACGGAAAACACTTCAGTGAGGGACGTGGCATTGTTTTACAGTTTTTCGAATCTCTGTAATGTGTGGCTTGACAGAAGATAGCTGGATTCTCATACCTGCTGCTTCTGCATTCGATCTCTTGCAGCGGCTTGTCGGGGTTGAAGTCTGCAAAGAAAATCTAGGTCACGCTGACATGTCATTAGAAAAGAGGATCTCGCAGAGCCCCTGAACGGGACTATAGACCGCACTTGGAGAAATGCTCGTCTACGCGGATCTCTGCTCACTTTTTGGAAAGCCATACCCCTACCCCTAACCTCAGGTCCATCACCTGTCTTCCTACAGGAACGAGTCCCCAAACCTGGTTCTTCAAGCTCAAGTACCATGGGGCCCCCACTTACACGAGATGGAATGTGCCAGCCACTGGCCACCTTGGTCCCCTGCTGGTGACACTCTCCAAGCAAAGCTGCCTATGGCAGTGACCCAGGGACACCCGCTGATGTCCCCAAGCTTTCTGATAAGGAACCCTGCTTGCCCAGTTCCTAGAGATGCCGCTGTTTAGACCATAGTGAGGTCTGGTACTGCCTGGTACTTTGCAAGGCAGACCAGCCCCTCCAAGTCCAAGGCTGTGCCCGGGGTGGCCTGGAGGAGCCCCGTGTGGATTTGGGTCTTTTCCCCGTGCACGCAGCAGGCACCGCTTACCTCCCGCCTCATCCCTTCCCGAGAGCCTCCTAACGTCGGAGGCCCCTGTTGGGCAGCATCAGTGGGGCCATCAGAGCAAAGCTGTGACACAGTCGTCCCCCATGAATTAGCCTCGGAGAGCGGGGTGGGGAGGACAGCTGGGAGCCCAGAAATATCCTCAAGCAGCTCAAGCATTCGCGGGCCTAGGTGGGGTCGAAACAAAGCAATAACAGCAGTAAAATGTGCAGCCGCCCTTGTCCAGCCCCCATCTGGTTTTCCGGGTTGCAGCTTCTCATAACCCGCAGCCCTGGGACCTTCAGGAGCCCCACCCCGGCTGCAATTCATGGGGAGGGCTGTGGCATGACCAACAGTTACCCAAAGCACAGTGAGCAGGGCAGGGCCGAGCAGGACCACGTCTGCCTTCGTGGGGAGACCCTCCTCTCCTCCCCCTGGGCGCCCCCCTCCCAAGCAACAGCTAAACGAGTCCAGACAACAGCAGCCCCCACCGCTGGAGCCACCGTCAGCAGGCTGGGTGCCCAGAGTGACCACGACGGGCTCTGGGAAGAACGTTTTGCGCCTCCCCAGACCTGCTCCAGCCTCCAGGGTTAACAACGAGGGTTTTCTTGGTCCTCCCCGGATGGCATGGCCTCTACTGGCCTGGAAAGGAGGGAAATGGGAAGAGGGGGCAGGGCCGGAAGGAGTGCAAGAGCCCGGGCAGTCAACCAGTCCAGGGTTTTCAGACTTGGCTTTGGCAACAGAACTACTTTGGGGGGTTGTTTGTGTTCCTGTAGTTTCTAACTGAAGGGTGGCCTGCTCTGTCGAGAGCTTGCTGACCCCTCTGGCCTGTCTGTTGCTTGCTTTCAGCCCCAAGATCTTGGAAATACAGTTTGGTAACTACTGGTGTGGTTCATCTGCCCATTTCACAGATGGGGAAACAGATCCCAAGAGGGAAGAAGTCTGTTGCCCGCAGACTGACAGTGTGTGGGGGCTGGGTAGAACCTACAATCTGGTGCTTTCTGCAGGGACATCCAGGCAGGGACAAAACGGGGGAGGCAGAGGCTGGCGTGAAGTCGACATCTCACCAAAGGACAGGCAGGAAAAGAAAGATAAATGTATCTTCTGTCCTCCTGTGGCCACAAATCCGGCCTCTGGCCGTGGCAATAACCACCCCTCCATTTTCACCCGTGGGACCGTCCACTTCCCTCACCCACGGCCCCAGGAAAGGGGAGCCTCGGCACTTTGACACATGGGCCTTCTAAGACCCTAGAACACAGGCCCTGTGACTCCCCCTTCCTACATTCCCAGCCTCTTCCTGCCACAAGGATGCATTTTTGCACATTACTGAGTAACAGTGTGTGTTCTGAGATCACACGTGCCCTGACCCTGCTGACCATGAGGCCTAAGTCTCGAGTTTTCTAAAGAGAGAGATCATGGCTTTTGTCACATTCTCAAATGGGTCTGTGGTCCTAGAAGTGGTTAAGAGCAATCGTGTAAGGAGAGGAGGGGCCTTGCAGAGGGGAGGGGGGTGGAGGCCAGGAGGGTAGGGTGGGGAGGGCTGTGTTGGTGGTATTCTTCCCCGCCAGAGGCTTCTTTTTTATGAGAGAGAGAGAGAGAGAGAGGGTGCAAGTGAGCGAGAGGCAGAGAGAGAGAGAAGTAGGACTTGAGGTCACCCGATGTGGGATTCAAACCCACTAACCTTGAGATCATGACCTGAGTCAGATGTTTACATATGTTACTTGGTTTCATTGCCCTCACCTACTCATGATGGAGGGTCCCTGGCTCCATTTTACAGATAAGGAAACTGAGACCCAGTGATATGAGGTAGCTTGTCCAGGACATGGCGCTGGCCGAGGGATAGAACAAGTCAGGCCAGAGACCGAGGTCCGCAACAGTGTTGTATCTGGGTCTGCAAAGGCCTTCAGCTGTGGAACTTGGCAGCTGGCACGTCAGAAGCCTCCCTGTGCCAGTATGCACACCAGACCTTGAGCCCTGCATCTAGGTCCCTGGTAAATTATTTCAGCAGCCAGAGGCCCTGACAGAGGGCTCCTTGCCTCTGAGGTCCATTCCTGCTGGATAGGCAGCAAAGCCCCCCTCACTGGCCCTTGGAATCGATTCTTTCCTTCCTTCCTTCCTTCCTTCCTTCCTTCCTTCCTTCCTTCCTTTTTCTTTATTCTTTCTTTCTTTCTTTCTTTCTTTCTTTCTTTCTTTCTCTCTTTTTTTCAATGCTAATTTATTTTTGAGAAAGAGAGAAAGCGGGGGAGGAGCAGAGAGAGAGGGGGACAGAGAATCCAAAGTGGGCCCCGTGCTGACAGCAGAGATCATGACCTGAGCCAAAGTCAGACACTTAACCGACTCAGGTGCCCCCGGCCAGATCCACGAAGCAAAGATCCTTCCTTTCTTTGCTCTTAAAAATGTCACCACCAAACCTCAGGACTTCAGGATGGCATTCCCTGCACGTTCATCCGGCCTCCAGCCCAACTCACTTCGGATAAACCAGATAAACCAGAGCAATCCCCAAAGAGCTCCCCGCCCCCCCCCCCACTGACACATAGCCACCCCCCCACCCATTCCTGAAATTTTTCTTTGTTTTTTTTTTTTAACAAATTTTTTTAATATTTGTTTTGGAGAGAGACAGACAGAGAACGAGCAGGGGAGGGGCACAGAGAGAAAGGGAGACACAGAATCTGGAACAGGCTCCAGGCTCCGAGCTGTCAGCAGAGCCTGATGCGGGGCTCAAACCCACAAACCGTGAGATCACGACCCGAGCCGAAGTCAGACACTTAACCGACTGAGCCACCCAGGCGCCCTGAAATTTTTCTTTAAAAACATCTTTATTATAGGTGATTGTTTGTCTTCCACTGTGACTGGGATATAATTTTAAAAAAATTTTTTATGTTTTTATTTATTTTGGAGAGAGAGACTGAGCACTAGTGGGGGAGGGGCAGAGAGAGAGGGAGACAGAATCCGAACAGGCTCCAGGCTCTGAGCTGACAGCACAGAGCCCGATGCGGGTCTCGAATTCATGAGTCAGAAAGATCGTGACGTGAGCCAAAGTCGGACGCTCAACCAACTGAGCCACCCAGACGCCCTGTGACTGGGAGATAATTGAGTTACGGCATTGTGTAAGGTTAAGGTGTACCACCTCACGGCTTGACTTCCAGCCACTGTGAGATGGTTACCACAGTAAGCTGAGTTAATCGCCTCACCTCATGTAGTTACGGGAGAAAAAAAAGAAAAACCATGTTTTCTTCTTTGCGATGAGAGCTCTTAGGATGTGCGCTCACTCAGCAGCAATGACCACAGTCGTCATGTCGTACGTTCCATTCCTGAAGTCCTGGGCCTTGGTTTCTTCATCTGTAAATTGGGAATAACGATGCGCAGCCTACTTGCCTTATGGGATGTCTTTTTTTTTTTTTTTTTTAACATTTATTTATTTTTGAGACAGAGACAGAGCATGAACGGGGGAGGGGCAGAGAGAGAGGGAGACACAGAATTGGAAGCAGGCTCCAGGCTCTGAGCCATCAGCCCAGAGCCCGATGCGGGGCTTGAACTCACGGACCGCGAGATCGTGACCTGAGCTGAAGTCGGACGCTTAACCGACTGAGCCACCCAGGCACCCCAACCTTATGGGATTTCTAAGCATCACACGGGAAGGTGTTTGGAAAAGTTCAGGACACCCCCCCCCCACCAAAATGGCAGGGAGCAAACCCCTCCTGGGACTCACCCACTAAGCACACATTTCCTATGCCCCAGGGCGCTGGCCCCTGGGAACTCAGGCTGGGATGCTCCCTTCTCTGGCCTGTGCGGGGGCAGCTTCAAGTGCAGCTCAGGGGACCAGGGGCCGTAGGGTGAGGGCGGCAGAAGTGGGTGGTACTTGCTTTCCCTGCCCACCTTCAGTGGCCCCAGTGGTCCTCAAAGTGGGCTGGGGGCAGCCCCCCCCCCCCCCCCCAGAGTGGAAATGTTACCATTGCCTGGTTCAGGCAAGACACCAAGCTGAGAACAGAAACCGTAGCTCCCACCAGAGGACAACAGAGACTGGGGCGAGGCGCTCGAGGAAAGACACAAGGTTTACCCCTGCTTTTTCACACAGAGAGGGCATAAAGTTTATTCTAACTCTCTAGGGTAGAAACCCATGTTTCTATACTTCTCTAAAGTGATTAACGCTGTTTCAAGCTTCCGCAGGCTTGACTGGTGGGGAATTCACACTTAGTCCTGTTTGGGGAGCCTGCCCTTTCCCTGGCGCTGTGTAAGAATCTCTGGGTCTTACATAGTCCAGAACATTTGGAGTCGGGCCCCTGGGTCCTAATGCACACTGGTCACTGTTCTGGGCCAAGCCCATGGGGTCCGTTGCTGGGAAGGCCAGGGGTGTCTGCAGAGGCCCCCAACTGGGGCTCTCCATGTGTGGTGACTCCCAAACCCTTGTCCCTCCTCAAGCTTGGGGAAGCTCTGCCCCCACTTGATGCCCTTTCTGTGGGAGCCCTGGTGGGGTTTTCTTCTGGGCACCTGACAGCCTCTCATTCAACTCCACGATTCAGAAGCCCCTCAAGACAAAGGACCACCAAGAAGGAGGAGTAAAAATGACCTCAGGAAGCATGAAAACCTTTGACCAGAGGTTGGAGGGCTTGAGATAGATACATCCCTGCACTGGGAAGGCCATCTCTGCAGGGGCTTCCCTGCCCCCCTGGGGAAGTTCTGCAGCTGGGAAACCTTGAAGGGAGTGTGTGTGTGTGTGTGTGTGTGTGTGTGTGTGGCGGGGGGGGGGGGGGGGGGTCTCCGCCTTTGCCCGGGTGCTGGAGCAGGGCACTGAGCCACCTCCAGAGCAGAGGGCTGTTCTGGGCCTGTTGGGTGGGACTCGAGGGGTAGGGCTGAGCCGCCCCTGACCTCTGGGCGTCCTTCACTCTTGCAGGACCTGGGCATGGAGTCAACCTCTCTGGACGACGTTCTGTACCGCTACGCCAGCTTCCGGAACCTGGTGGATCCCATCACACACGACCTCATCATCAGCCTGGCCCGTTACATCCACTGCCCCAAGCCGGTAGGGCAGCTGTGGTCTGAGCCCGCCAGATCTGGGGGTGTGAGGCGGGCGCCCTACTGCCAAAGAACCCAGTGCCCAGGAGGGTTGGTCGATACTGCCCGGGGCCGAGGGCACAAGCTCCTTGTGCAGACATCAAGCCAGCGGGCCTGATGCCTGCCCTGTCCTAAGGCCCAGCATCCATAGCAGAGATCAGCATGATCAGTAGGGGATTTGTTTGGCTCCTGAGTGTATTAAATCCGAATTCACTGCCAACATGTAAAACTCAGAATATTTCACACGTTCTCCATATTTAGCTACCCTTGAAAAACGGGAAGTTCTGGTAACACGAAGCCCTCATTTCTATAGGACTGGAGCTGAGTAGCCTCCCCTATTACGTGGGGCCAGGGCCACCGCGTAGAGTCACGTAGGTTGTACCTCGCACAACGACACGTAAGAGCAGAGGTGGCAGGGGTGAGGGCAGACAGGAGACCACTCAGATCCAGCCCGGTCTCCGCCACCAGGCCTTAGGCGCCGGTGCAAGACTGTGTCCATCTAGAGGCGGACGTTTCCTTATGTGCACAAAGGTGCCACGTAAATCTCGCAGGGACCCTGCTTGCCTCCGGCATGCCTCAGTCCCCACCACTCCCAGCGGTCTCCCTGCCTAAGGCTGAATGTCATTTTCCACCCACCCACTTTGCTCACGTCCACTGGCTTCCGAAGCTGAGAGGGAAAAGCTCCGGGGTCCCTAGCTCCGCAGCCAGGTACTACTTAGACATTTCCGGATGGGAGGCTCTGCCCCTCTCCCTCGAGGGGTTCGGGGCCGGCTCACCCAGAGCTGCCCTGGCAGGGCCCGGGAGGGCCGGGGTGGGGCAGCCCCACCCTGGAGCTTTTCTCTCCCATCCCTCAATTTCTAGCAGTTTCCAAAAGAAGCGTGGAACAGGGGCAGGGAAGCCGGAGCAGGACCCAGGAGTGCCTGAGGGAAGCTCGTGCTTTCAAAGTAGGATCTAGGATAAGAGGGAGGAGGTGATTTTCAGACCCACAGTCGTCCAGGGGGCTGGGACCTTGCTCTGGAGCTGAGCCTCCATCTGGGCCTTTGCCTAGGGCCTTGACTTTGGCTTCTGGGGCTGTTTGGAGCCAGGACTCCGAGGTGAGGAGTGAGTTCTGAAGGGCTGGGAGCCGGTCGGCGGCAGGCGTGGGGGAGGGTTGGTGGTGGGACGCAGCAGAAGGCAGGGATGCTGGGCTCAAATATGTGCCGGTTAGAAAAAGCTGGCAGTGACGGTTGGCAGGCTGGGAGCCTCGGGCCCGGGGAAGAGGGGCGGGTGCCAGGAGCCGTGGGGGGGGGACCGGCTGGGCCTGGAGTCACCTTCACTTCTCATTCAGATTATACCTGGCTCAGCCTGGAGCAGCTGAGACCAGAGTCCGTAGACCTCGCAGGTGCCAGACCTCTGCCTTTTCTAGAACTTAGATGCCCGCAGGTGAAGGGGTGACACTCAAAGCAGCTCATTGGGAGAGATGTTATTTTCATGCCCATTTTAACGTTGAGGAAGACCAGATTCAGGCAATGAAGTCATCGGATAAAGGTTACACTCCAGATGTGATCTGGACCCCAGTTCCGGGCAGAGTGGGGACCGGCTGTTCAGGATCTCTGCACTGTCCCTCAATGGCCAGCAGCTTCTCTCAGGGCTTGAGTGGGGGCTCGCAGGGTTGCATGGGGGCTGGAGGTGGGGGGCCTGTGCGGGAACAGCCTGAGCACCCGTCCCCCCTCCTCCCTCCCTGCCCGCCCATGCCGGACCTCAGGAGACTGGACGGGGCGGGAAGGAGAGGTGGCCCAAGGGATTCTGTGCTGAGTTCCATCCCTTCCTTCTGGGCGGCGACCACAGGGCCCTGTTGTTGTCTTAGCTCAGGCCGCTACAACACGTTACCACTGACCGCGTGGCTTATAAACAACAGAAATGTGTTGCTCACAGTTCTGGAAACCGGAAGCCCAAGATCAGGGTGCCCAGCATGGTCGGGTTCCGATGAGAGCCCTGCTCTGGGTTTGCAGACAGCCACCTTCTTGCCGTGGCCTCACGTGGCAGAAAGAAAAAGAACTGGCTAGCTCTCTGGCCTCTTCTTCTTCTTCTTCTTCTTCTTTTTTTTTTAAGGTTATTTATTTATTTATTTATTTATTTTGAGAGAGAGAGTGGGGGAGAGACAGAGAGAGGGAGAGAGAGAATCCCAAGCAGGCTCTGGGCTGACAGCGCAGAGTCCCACGTGGAGCTCGAACTCACGAACTGTGAGGTCATGACCTGAGCGGAAACTGAGCGTTGGCGCTTAACCAACTGAGCCGCCCAGGCACCCCTGAACTTCATCTTCCTCCACTCCAAAGGGGGATAACAACACCGTCTCCTGTGGGCCCGTCGGAGAAATGATTCTTGAGAAGGACGCTGTGTGTCTGGCATGGAGGAGCCCCTGTACGCAGAAGCTAAGGTATAATTCAGTCATCGAGCACCAATCATGTGCCAAGCAGGGTGCTCGGGCCCAGCACGTCAGTTGTGGGGCACGGAGGCCGGCAGTGGCCTCAGAGTCTTGGAGAACAAGGGTCTGGCTTCTGCTTTCCGGATTTCCGAGAGCCAGCCGGTGGCGTCAGCCCTAACGGAGGCCCGGGAGCCTGGTGGGTTCCCCTGCCCGTATCTAAGGCCATGTGGCAGAAGCCCTTCTGAAGGACTCTTCCGGTTGGGGTGGAGGCCGAGATGGGCGGTCCCGACTCCAGGGCCCCGAGGCTGGTGGTAAGAGCAGCCCCCAGGCCCACCCCCAATACATGACTGCCTTGGGGCTGGCCAGGACCTCCCGTTCTTAGCTCTTTCACCCAAGTGTGAGCCTTAAGGTTATAGACAGAGATGTCAAGACCATCAACGATGAGGGGGCGTCTCCCTCAATTGTGAGACGGGACAAAGGAAGCAACCCTTCCTGGTCCAGTCTTGGTGGAGCATCCACCAGACAAATAACCCTTCCCACCACTAAGACGACCCCCTTGAATGAGTCCCATCCATTTTCTTGACGTGTGTCCCAGCTGGAGGTGGGCCTGGGCCCTGGCAAAGGGGTGGGTCTGTGCCTGTCCCGAGGCGGAAGGGGACGGGCAGAACCCCATCCCGCCCGTGACTGTGTGCTGATTAATCCACAGCCCCGCTTCAGACTCAAAAGTCACCCACCTCTTGGACATTTGTGCCCTGGAGCCCGTGAGTCACCACCCCTCCCCCACTGTGAGCACAGATCACTTAGTGGGAAATTTGAGGCTCTTTCCTTCCCTGGGCCCCAGCTCCAGCCCCGCACATCTATCCCATCGTGTCTACAGTAGGGTTCCCCGCACGCAGACGCTAAAATGAGGGTGTGTGGACAGCAATCTGTTAAGGAGGTGTCCCAGGGAAGCCAGGCCAGCCCAGGCTCCATCCTGAGGAGGGCAGGTGGCTTTGGCCTGGTCCCTCGAGGACCCCGGGGCTCGAACCATAGATGGGCTCCCCTGGGACGTAAGCCCCCAGGCACATCTGTCTCACTGGCTCGCCTGGGCCGTCCAGACAGAAGCACAAAATTGGGAAACGTGGATCCAAGGGCGTTTGGGACGGAACAGCCATGTTGCCTGCCACAGCCAGCAAGTTCCAACAGCCCTGATTCCCCAATGGTTGGGGTCTCTCCAAGGCCCTCCTGGTCCCCGCGTCCCCCGTCTCAGGGCTGCTGTCAGAGTCTCCACCTGGACTCTGGGCCTCTGCTCCTGCCCTCTATGCTCTGGGAACACCCAGAGAGTCATCCGCAAGGTGCCCTGGATCACACGTGCGCCTCCCTGAGATACCTTCCATTGTGGCGTCGCGTTGTAGGCTGAAACCAAACTCTTTATTTGCCCCTGCCTGCATCTCCTGTATCATTCCTTATTTCCCTGTCTGCCCTGCTCATTCTGCTCCAGCCACGTGGCCCTCCTGCCTGTGCCCAGAGCATCCAGATCCTTCCTGACCTTACGGACCCTGCTCCTGCCTGTGACCACACCTGCCCTCTCTGGCTGGGCTGCCCTCTCCTCCGTTCAGGCTCAGCCCGACTGTGTCCTCTCCAGGGCCACCTTTGACCAGCCTAGCTCGCAGAGTCGTCCCGGCCAGCCTTTGCTCTGTGTATTGCGTTATTTCACTCGCAGGTCTCCGAAGTTCTCTGGCTTGCTTACTCGTGAGCTAACCTACTGCCCGCCTTCCCCACCAGAATGTCAATTCCGAACAGGCAAGAGATGGCATCTGTCTCGTTCGCCGTTACTTCTTGCGCCAGGCAGGGCCCCGGGGAGAAGCAGGCCACACGGAAGCCAACAGGGGATGTTGAGACACCCAAAGATGAGCAGCAGTGGGAAGCTGTTACCAGAAAGGGCCGTGGGTGCAAGCCATGACATGGGAGCCAGAACCCTGCTTCTAGAACCGTGCAGTATTTTTATTTATTTATTTATTTATTTATTTATTTATTTATTTATTTTGAGACAGGGAGAGTATCAGTGGTTCTAGATTGGCAGACCCCCTTCCCGGATGGCACATCCCTTGGCTGTTGGCAGGAGCCCCCAGCTCCTTGCCACACGGGCCTCTCCATAGGACCTCTTGAACTTCCTCACATCGTGGCAGCTGGCTTATCGCTGAGCAGGTGATCCAATAATGAGCAAGGCAGACACCACAATATCTCTTATGACCCAGCCACATTCTATGGACCGCTCAGGTCAGCCCTGATGCCGTGTGGAAGGAGACTACGAAAGGGGGCTATTACAGGAGGCCAGGATGGGTGGTGGGGGCCATCTTGGAGGCTGACTACCACACAGGCTGAAACAAGAAGGGAATGAGAAGAGAAGGGCCTTTCCTCCTGTCCTCTGATCTCGCTCCAATCGCTCTCATTAGCTGAACCCGACTGGAAGCCCGGGCAAGAGGGTCAGTGATGCTGTCTATAGGCTCAGCCTTCCGGGCACCGAGAAGAGCAGATAATGGACTCCAGGAAGGGAGTAAAGAGAAAAGCCGGGAGAACTCGGTATCTGGAGCAGCATCCAGCGTGCGGTAGGAAGGACAGTCGGTATCTGATGAATGAATGAATTTGTGAATGAGTGGGGGAAGCCTTGGGGCTGTAGTAGTGGGGGGCTGTGCTGGTTTGGGGCCTGCGGGAGCACACAAAGGTGCCTGGGGCAGCCAGGATGGCAGGTGGGAGCCACCATCTGACAGGGAGGTGGGGCAGTGTCCAGATGCTGGGACCCCCTCCTGGAGGGGACTGCAGTCGGCCTTAAGCATCTTTCCTGACAAGCCAGTGAGAGGCCGTCAGGTTCTTCCCCAGGGCCCGGGTCAGAGGCAATGGTCAGGCCGCAAGAGGCACTGCGGGACCCGCACCCCACCCTGCAGTGCCCGGTCCCCCCTGGCTTGCACCATGTCCCTCGCCTTTCTTCTTCCTTTTCCATGGGTGGGAGGAAGGGCTGCAGAATTGATTCCACAAACCGCCTTTGAGCCTCGGGCGTGGGTTAGGACTGTCGCAAGTAACAGAAGCCCACTCACGCTGCCTCAGGCTAAGAAGAGAATTTATCCAGCTGTCCTGTGGGGCCCAAAGACAGCCACGCTTGGAAGGCGGGGCTAGAACTAGAGTGCAGGGCAGACCTCTCTCCGTCCCGCCTCTCTGCTCACCCCGGCCTCCCTCTCCATTCCAGGGGCTCCGGGTTTACTCCTGGAGGTGGGTGGTGGGGGGCGGGGGGGGGCATCCAGCCCGGGGAGGAGACGGGGGTGTGTCTCGTCCCCAGGACACGGCTGGTTGGCTGCGGTCTGCTAGTGCCCGCTTCTGGGCCAATCAGCTGCGGCCCGGGATGGGGTCTGGTTGCACAAAGGGGCTGCTGGGCCTCACCACTTTGGCGAGCAGAGCGGGCCCTGCAGAACGCGCATTGCTGGGTGCAGGGCGCGCGGACCCCGTTCCTTTGCGGCGCCGGTGTTCAAACTCCTCGGTCGAGGTTGCACAAGGGGCGCGTGGCTGCTCTGTACCGAGAGGCGGCTGTTTCTGGAAACCACGCAGAAACGGCACTTCCTCCTCCTCCTTTGCCGCCTCCCTCTCCTTGCGTCCTCTCCCTTCCCCACCCTCTCCTGACTTCTCCAACTCGGGGCCAGCCCTTGCTTTGTCCTGTTCTCCGCAGAAGGGAGGCCGGGAGGGGCCTTCGAAAATGGACGGAGCTGGGGGAAAATTAGATGGGCTTGCTTAAGGCGGCTTTTGTGGGTGCAAGTGAGAGAAACACCTTGAACCCACCGAAAGCAAAAGGCGTATCCCCGGGAGGGCAGCGCAGAGCGCAGCGCGGGATGGCAGGTCGGGAAGGATGTCAGCCTCAGAGCCGAGCTTGGAGTCCCCATTCCATTTTACAAGCTGTGGGGCTTGCCAGTCTATTCCACTTCCGTAAGCCTCAGTTCTCGTCTGTAAAGTGGGGATAATAGCGCCCGTTTCAGGGGATGGTTGCGAGTTAACTGCATTGTGACGAGGCTGTGCATACAATGCAGGGGCGACGCCGACCAGTAGATGAGCAGCAAATGTTGGCTGTTGTGTGTGTAGTCCAGACAAACTACATAGTGGAGGGGAGCTCTCACTTCTGGAAGGACACTAGCTCGCGCTGAGTCTCCGATCAGCGGTGAGGTGACCGTATCCATTGTCCTTGTTGGTGAGGAATCGGGCTTGCTCAGTCTCCCAGGTGGGGGAGCGGCCGCGCACGGTCCACGCGTTGCCGCGCCTTGCACGCGGCTGCCCCCTCGTGGCCGTGTCCGCGCACTGCGGCGGCTGCTTTGCCGCCTTTTCCTCTCTTTGTTTCTTCCTTCCAAGGCCCAGCCGCTCAGACCCAGAGGATGACCCCGGACTTTGGCAACCCTGGGAAGTGGTTGGAGGAGGAGCCCAAGCTGAGGAGCTCGGTTCTCAGCTTTGGGGCAGGTGCCGTGGGAGGGTGGCGATGTTCTTTCCCCGGAGGGGTCCCAGGAGTGAAGCCGGGCGGACCACCCAGTCTCACGCACGCACTTGGTCCGTCTTGTCTTTGAAGCGTTTGAACTGGTGCTTCTCCACCTTGGCGACACAGGGGAATCACCTGCGGAGCTTTGAAACAAGCCCCGCACGCAAGCTGCAGACCCATGCTGGGGTTGGCCACAGGCAGCAGGGATTTTTATTTTTTATTTTTATTATTTTTATTTATATTTGAGAGAGAGAGAGACAGCACGAGTGAGGGAGAGGCAGAGAGAGAGGGAGACACAGAATCTGAAGCAGGCCCCGGGCTCTGAACTGTCAGCGCAGAGCCCAACGTGGGGCTCGAACTCATGAACCACGAGATCATGACCTGAGCCAAAGTTGGACACTTAACCGACTGAGCCACCCAGGCGCCCCTCCCTGAGCCTCTTCTGGCCGAGGCCTCCTCACTGGAGTCCCGCAGACTCTTCCCTTTTCCTTGGCGCTCAGGGCTACACTGTGCCTTCTCCATCCCTTTGTGTCCAGTGTGTCCTCCCCCTTAGCTCATTCCATGGCCGGGGGGCTGAGGGGGAGGGTGTCATCAGAGGCTGATGAATGTGATGAATGTGCCTTGAGCCCCAGCCTCGTAATTCCAGTAGCATCTTCCAGGAGATCCTTCACGTGGCTCCAAATGAGCTGGACACTAACCCTGCCCTGCCTTTCTGTCCCTTCTCCCCTGGAGCCCCTTGCCTTTCACCCAGCTCCCCAGCCCAAAGCCCGGACCCGTCCTCATCGCCTCCCAGCCCACACCCTCTCCGCCCCGTGCCAGGTCAGGCAAGCGTGGCGGCCCCGGTCACTTTCAGCCCTTCCCGACACACCCATATGACGAGGTTCAGCAAGAGACTAAGTCTAGGAATCAGAACGTGCAGTCCAGGGGTTTGCACGTGTAATCGCCTGAAGTGACGGGTGACATTTGTTTATCAGAAGGCGTGGGCAGTAGGAAGTGAGGTTCTTGGAGAACCAGAGACCAGAGGTGCTGTCTAAACCGACTGCATTCACTCTCGAGCCTGTGTCTCCTGGATCCCCATTCGGATGCCTCGCCTCTTTGGACACTCAACACCCCCTTTTCCTGCCTCTTCGCTCTCTCGTCTCCCACCCTCAAGGTCTTCTCTTGCCTTCCCATCAGCCCCAGCCCTGCTCTGTAGGCCTCAGTTTCTTCCTCTTTAATGAATTAATTATATTTTTTTTTTGGAGAGAGAGAGACAGGGTGTGAGTGGGGGAGAGGCAAAGAGAGAGGAAGACACAGAATCCAAAGCAGGCTCCAGCTGCCAGCACAGAGCCCAACACGGGGCTCGAATCCGTGAACTGCGAGATCACGACCCGAGCCGAAGTCAGACGCTCAACCGACTGAGCCACCCAGGCGCCCCAGTTTCTTCCTCTTCAAAATGGGGATAATGAAAGTGTTTCTGCTCTGGGGTGTTGTGGGGATTCTGTAAAGTCCTAGCATAACGTCCGTGTGCAGTAATCCATGTGACAGATGGTGGTGGCTTGGACCAAGTGGTAGCCATGGAGGTGGCGAGAAGTGACAGGACCCCAGGTTGTCACCTACTCCTGCCCCCGTAATACAGCCAACACCTAAACCTTTGCACCCATTTCCTCCTCACTCAGGGATGCCTCGTTTCCTCTCTCCATGCAAAAATCACAAACCCATATCAGCCCTTAAAAGCCAAACTCAAATCTGAGCCTTGGATGGAAGTCCTCCTTCTTTACCCGCTCAGGACAGCACGGTATTTACCCAGTGGGCTTTCCTGGAGAGTTGCGTGCTGAGCTACAGTCAGAGCACTCTACAAGTTGTAACTGTTTTCATCCTCACAAAATGCCCCGCGACTCTGGTTTGTTATCCCTTCACAGTCAAGTGACTTCCCGAGGTCACAGAGGAGGTACCAAAACGAGGGGGAAGATCCACCGGGTTTGGCTCTGAGTCTGTGCTCTTAACGACTCAATACGCTGCTTCTCCGTTAGCAGAGTGACGATGGTCACAGGCCATCAAGTTGGCCTTTACTGAGCGCCGGGCACTCTGCTGAGCACTGGTCACAGGTTCATGGTTGAACCTCACCACATACATGTTGCTCTCCGCACGTGGGTTTGCATCTGAGCCCCAGCACTTGCTGGCTCTCAGCTTTTAGCACTGGGCCACCTGGCAAGAGCCCGCCCTCTTGGCCCTCCCTCCCCCAGGGCTTGGTGACCGTCTGTGGGCTTGACGTTCCTTGGGACAGAGCTGGCGTCTCTCTAGCATCTCTCTGATGCCCCCTGGAACCCAGTGTAAGTTCACTAGGCCCTCCATGACAAAATACCACTTAAACGGCAGAGATTTATTTTCTCATAGCTCTGATAGCTGGAAGTCCAAGGTCAAGATGTTGGCAAGGTTGATCTCTTGAGTCCTCCCCTTGGCCTAGAGATGGCCATCTTCTCCCTGTGTCCTCACATGGTCTTTTCCTCTGTGCATGTCTGTGTCCCAATCTCTTTTCATGAGGACACCGGTCATACTGGCTTAGGGCCCACCCCCAATGACCGCATTTTACCTTAATTGCTCTGCACATATAGCCACATTCCAAGGTACCTGCGATTAGGACCCAAATTTAAGAACTTTGGTCGGGACACAATTCAGGACAGTTATTTCAAACTCCAAACTGCTGATGGGACGGGCCTGCACTGCCTGGCTCAGTCCGTAGAACATGCGACGCTTGTTCTCGAGGTCGTGAGTTCAAGCCCCACGTTGGGTATAGAGCTTACTTACCAAAAAAAAAAAAAAAAAAAAAAAAAAAAAGCCGATTGTCCAGATAGATTAGAGTAGATGAATGAAGTGGGCTGGGAAAAGACTTGGCCTCCCCATTCTTTTATTTTCCCTCTTTTGACATTTTTCCCCGAGGCACCACAAAAGCATTTCCCTTTCGTCTTTACTATGTGAAAGACCAGTGCGGGACCATCTGTTCACGGCTGTATCCCTGGCTCCTAGAACAAGTGCCTGTCACCTAGAGGGGGTGCTCAGTCAGTATTTGTTGAGCAAATGAGTGAGCAGAAAGGCCCTGGACATTGGGGAGAGGCAGAGACCAGGGTGAATACTAGCTAGGGGGTCAGCCAGCCCTCAGCTCTGCTCAACGGTCAGATTGTCTGGAATTCAGAGGTCTCTGTAAATCTCGATTTTGCCACGACAGCAACGAATTCACAGAAACGAGAACATGAGGCAGATCCGTTGGCAGCACTGCCCTCTACTAAGGGGGTCCCTCCGTGAGCCGGCAGGACAGGCCTCTGTGAGCAGCCCGGGGGTGTCGTGCTCCTCCAGTGGAGACGGGAAGCTGGAGGTGAGGGCCTGGGCCCCTCTGCCTGTTCCTGCCCCTCAGGGACCCCCTGCCTGTGGTCGTCTCTGCAGGAAGGCGACGCGCTGGGCGCCACGGAGAAGCTGTGCAGGCAGCTGACTTACCACCTCAGCCCCCACTCGCAGTGGAGGCGGCACCGGGGGCTGGTGAAGAGGAAGCCACAGGCCTGGTGAGTCTCCGTCACCTGAGGTGGAGCTGCCCTGCCCCCTGCCCAGCCTCCCCTCCCCCTCCAGAGTAGCCCAAAGTGAACCCATGCCAGGCCGGGTGTTACACCACACTCCCTCCCCCGGGGGTGAAGGGAGGAGCTGAGACCAGAGGGGTGGTCTTGGAAGGTGCCCGAAGGAGGGGAGACTGAAGGAGGGCATTCCACAAGGGCGAGAGCCATGAGGGAAGCTGCAGGCGGGACCCCTGTCTGTGGATGGGGAACTGGGGAGTGTGGGCCCATTCAGAAGGGGTGGGTGGGGAGGCCGACGGGAGGAGTTTCTAATTCCTGGTGTGCGGAATATGGGTGATGAGGTTTTGGGGTGATGGTGGGGTGGTCCGGAGCAGACGGCCAAGAAAGAATTCTTGAAGACGTCTTTGGTGCAAAAAAAGGTGATTTTATTAAAGCACAGGGACAGGACCCACGGGCAGGAAGAGCTGCATTGGGGTCGTGAGGGGTAACTCATTATATACCTCAGGTTGGGAGGGGGTCGGGGATAGAGTAAGTCTCTAAGGAATTTTGGAAGCAAGGTTTCCAGCACCTTGAGGGGCTAGCTGTTGCTAGGGAAAGGCCATTTATTACTGTTTAATAAAACCTCAGCCATGAGACCCTTTAGATGTGTATCAGGGGCCATAAGCTTGGGAGTATGATGGCCAGCATGTATCTTGGGGGAGTTGAGATAAAGGAAGTAGACTTATAGGATCCTCGAGGTTGGGACAAGTTAAGCTAAGGTTCTCTTTTGCCCCTAGCAAAGTGTCATCATGGAGGCAGCTGAGCTCCCAGAGGACCGTCACTCTGCCTGTGCCAAGGACTTGTCAATGGGCTGTAGGCAGTAAGGGAGTAATTTTTCATTTGCCTTAGTTTCCCACATCACCATGGCGAGCACTTAAACCCCCTTTCCTTTGTTCTTGGGTGGCCAGGAGTGTCCGAGGAGTATCATGTAGATGCCACCTGCAGGGGTCGGGGGGGGGGGGGTGTGTGCCAGCCTGTATTTTGCTCTCAACTTGCCCCAAGCTCCCTCATCATGGGCACTCCCACTGGATCCCCCCTGGTTCTCCTGGATGGCTCCTAGGGAGATCCAGACCCCAGCCATGCCCCTGGCCCACACAGCGATGGGAACCCTCAAGGAGTTTTGGACCTTCTAAAGATTGGGGGGTTCGGGGCAGCTGGGACACAGAACCTGTGGACCGAGACAGGTAGCACCATAGGAAGCCAGTTAAAGGGGAGCCTGGAAGGAAGGCTTTCTAGAGAGAGCGCCCCTGCCTTCCTTGTAAATGACCCCGGGGCAGAGTGGCTTGTGTCCTTCCCCTAGACTGGGTAGGGGCAGGACTGCCCTCCCTCACCCACAAGAACTCTGGTTCCTCTTTCCCTTCTGGACTCCCCCACTCCAAAGCCAGGAGAGGAGCCGGATCCTGGAGGAACAGTGTGAGGCTCTCACGAAGCAAGCCCTCAACTGGGCTGAGGTGAGGGGGACAGAGCAGGACAGGAAGACCCGTGGAATCTGGAATGCCATTGTGGAGTCTGTGAGCTAGGTCTTTAGGATTGAAAAGCTAGAAATGCGAGCTCTGCTGGAATCCAGGCGCCTCCTCTCCTGTCTCCCCAGCACACACGTGTGCTCAGCCCATTCTTCATTTCAACAGCTTCGCTCCCCTCAGGCGGCTTCCCATCACACTTGAGTCTAAACAGGGCCCTCCATGATGGTGGGCCCTCTGCTCCTCTGTGGCCTCTCACCTCTCACTTCCCCTCACCGCAAACAAGGCGGCCTTCCTGCTGGCTCGCAGACACCAACTCTTCCCAGCCTCAGGGCCTTTGCATGTACCCACTCTGCTGGAACTTTTACCAGACTCTTCTGATGGCCCACTTCTTTAAATGTCAGCTCAAATTAAGTCCTCAGAGAAGGCTTCCTTGAGCAGACCCCTCTCACTTCAATCTCGTTTGTTGTCTGTCTCACCCTACCCCCACCCTCCCCCCGCAGTAGAGTGAAAACAGGGATCTTGTCCATCTTGTCCACTACTGTGACCCCAGTGCCTAGGACAGTGCCTGGCATGTAGTGGGAGCTTAACAAACACTTGCTGAAGGATTGAACGAGGTAGGGGATGTTACTGTCGCCATTTGACTGGCCACGATCACCCAGCTGCTAGGAGCCTTCCGGCTTCAGATCCCAAGAATAGAGACTTCTGTCCAAGCCGCCATCTTTGGGCTGCTGCTATTAACATATGCTCTTGAAACAGGCCGAGCCCCCTCCACCTTCCTCTCCTGCCCACGGTTGGAGCCCTGGGGCTCATGTGGTACCTGGAAATGGGGAGCTCTGGCCACAGAATGAGGAGCAGGAAGAGCGAGGAGTAGCAGATGGGAGAGTGGGTGGGGGTGCAGAGCACTGAGCCTCCAGGAGTCGGCAGCTACCTGCCCCCCAAGCCCAGAGCCCCTGCACCCCACCCCTGCCTGTGGTCCTACAGGGCTCTCCCTAAGTATTCCCCCATCTGGTGGGCAAGATTATCCTGCGAGAGAGGCCTCAGGAGACTTTGTGGCACTCTTGGGGACGCAGGAAGCTCAGTCCAAGTAATGACAGCAGCAAATACTTCTTCGTAACTCACATGGACAAGGCATTGTCCTAAATGCTTTGTGCCTATGACCTTATTTCATGAACAACTCTGTGGTACGCGATTAGCTCCATCTGTTCAGGTGAAACTGAGGCACAGGGTTAGAGGTCACGTGACTAAAGATCACACGCGTAGGAAGAAAAAAAAGAGTGAAGATGCAAACGCAGGCACTATGGGTACCCAGAACGTACCCTTAGTCACTGCAGAAACATCTGGGCCTTTCTTTCCCTTGTGGCCCCTCAAGCTCTGGACAGCCGGGCCCAGCCAGGCTGAGATGTGAGGTAGTACCACGGGGACCAGAGGGCCTGGTCTCTCCCATCCCTGGCATTGCAGAGCAGAAGGTGGCCCCGTGGTGGCGGCCACTGCTGCCCCCGGGGAAAAGGCCCCCTGCTTGAATGTCGCTTGTGCCTTCTCCCCTTCAGCCTCAAGGCTGTCCTGGCTGGGAGCCCTCCGGACAACACGGTGGACCTGTCGGGCATCCCGCTGACCTCGCGGGACCTGGAGCGGGTGACCAGCTACCTGCAGCGCTGCGGGGAACAGGTGGACAGCGTGGAGCTGGGCTTCACCGGCCTCACGGACGACATGGTCCGGCAGCTGCTGCCGGCGCTCAGCGCCCTGCCCCGCCTCGCCACGCTGGCACTCAACGGCAACCGGCTGACGCGGGCCCTGCTGCGTGACCTCACCGACACCCTCAAGGACCCCAGCAAGTTCCCCAACGTCACGTGGATCGACCTGGGCAACAACGTGGACATCTTCTCGTTGCCCCAGCCCTTCCTGCTCAGCTTGCGCAAGCGATCCCCGAAGCAGGGCCACCTACCCACCATCCTGGAGCTGGGCGAGGGCCCGGGCAGTGGGGAGGAGGCCCGGGATGGGCCAGTGGGCCAGGAGGACCCTGGAGGCGGCCCTCAGGATCCTGCTGAAGACCATGAGGGCAGGGAGAACATAGGCAGAGTTCAGACATGACACAGACGTAGGGGGGCCTCCCCAGGGAGTCCTGGTGGAGTAAGGTGACTGAGGCAGGCTAGGGGGCCCCACTAGGGGCCTCAGGCTGTCCCCCAAAATTGGCCAGGGCAGCCCCAGCCACGGGAGCCAGACTGTAGCATCTGAAAGGGGGTTGTGTAACACTTCTCTTCGGTCTCCACTGCCCCCTTGCTAATCTCCTCTGCTCCTGAGAAATCATCCTTGGCAGATTTGTGGGAGCAGTCTGTTTGGAGATGCGGAAAGCTTAACCTAATGTAAGAACTCACCCACAGGAACAGAGTGCAATTCTGGCCCTACATCTAACTTCCTATTTCCTGATAGAGAATTTTTTTCCTATCCTGGGAAGCAAACTCCAGCCAGATGCTACCCTGATAGCCCAGATGTGTGCCCCTGCTCAAGGCAGGTTGGAATCTTTACCCTCATACCTGGCTGAAGGTGGGGGGTTCGGGCACTGGCTGCCCAGAGACTCCAAGAGCCTAGTCTCCATCCTGACTCCAGTAGGTTCTACCTCCTCCCTGTAAAGCCCTGGGGGCTGAGGAACCACTCCCAGTCTCCGCCTCCATTTCTGAAGCCCCACCCCAGGCCCAGCCACCCCATACCCTTCAAGAGCATCCCAGAATGCCTACAAATACCGGCATGCATAAAAAGGCCCACCCAGAAACCCTACACCATAACCCCTGCCCCAAGCCAAAGTCTACCAGCCCTTCACTAGGGTTCAGTGTTGCTAGTGTGCAAGCCAGAGTACTGCCCCTTTAAAAGGATCTTAAGGGTCTTTCTCAGAATTTCTCAAAGTCCCCAAAGTAATTCGTGATATGGAGCACACTCCCAAAACCTCCTATGGAGGGCTCCTTAAAAAAACCCAAGACCATGAGATTAAACTTCAAACTCTTGGCGGATCTACTGCCTCCCAAAAGTAGAGGTTCCCAAGGAGAGGAAGCAAAGGTTTTTTTCACCCTCTCTTCTTACTCAAGGCCTACAAGCCTTCTAGGCACAATAAGCCTAGACCCAAGGCATAGACTTCAAGTCCAGGGAGATTGGAAAACAGCCCTTTTAAGCTGAAAAAAAGCCCATAGATGGTGACCAGACTGCTCAGGCAAATGGCAGACAGCTGGGAAGCACGGCCTGACAGGCCTCCAGCCTCGCTGACAGGCAAGATTCCAACTCAGGAAGGCAGCAAGATGGGGGCTAGGTCAAGAACCAAACTATGGCACCTTGCCTGCCACTGCTCAAAGGTTGGACTAAGCATAGTTTCAGGAGGTGGAGGCTATGCAAAAGGACGTGGCCCAAGGGCAACAGACTGGAATCAAAGGTGTGGATGCCTTAAATGCTTTGGAACTTTCACCCTTAAAGTCTGAAGTTGTTACAGGAGAACAGCTTAGGCCGGACCATACAGATGTTGACAAATGCCAATACCTGGACTGCTCATATCTAACAGCAGTAATCAAACTTTTCTCCAAATACATTTTTAAGAATCAATACTAAAAACCATCCTTTATTGTAGTACTGGTTTATTGTAATTGCATGGAAATGCTAATTTCAGGAAGAAATAAGCTTTAAGCTTAAGAACTCAGACCCTCACCCAACAGAATTTATACAAAATTAAAAAGTGCAGAAAGCTCTTTGGGCAAGGGAGAACTAGAAATATATTTGTAACACTAGAAAACCAACAGTGACAAAAACACATTTGTTGGTTCTACTGCTGGTAACGGAATGGGCTCTGAATCTCAGCCTCAGGTAAGTACTGTTTCCACACCAACTACTGAAGTCTAGGTTTTCAGTCCAAGCTGATGGTGGTCACTGGTCCTCGCATGGCTGACCATTCTCTGGAAGATAGCCTGCAAAGACACTAAGTATCAGTCTCACTCTCTACTCCGACCAACGGTTATTCACAGCATACACAGATATCTTCAGAAAACCACAGGTTCAACACTACACAATCTGCCGGTAATTCCAGCTATTTTTAGGTGATTTCATCATTTGATATCCTTTTCCTGCGTATCAGTTTACACAAAATTAGCTTATTCGTTCTACCAAAGAGGGGGAGGGGGCCCTTGTCCAGACAAAAGCTTACCTCTACTTGGGCTGAGCTGTGGCACCACCGGCTTCAACTCCACACTGCTGATTGCTGATTTTCGACAACCCAGCACTCAAAACCTGGGGCAATTCAGGCACCCCTAGACAGGCAGCAGACACCAAAGACAAAACAGGTAGGTCTTATCAGGATAGCCTCAACTACAGCTCCCAAGTTCATCGTAATAGTTCTTGGAAACGTTCTGGAGATGCTTTTTTGTAAATTAAACCACAGAAGTCTAGAAGTTTTAAGTGGCTTCTTTGGATATCGTAACCTCCACTTAAGTCACATCAGTTTTTAAAAATACTTAGTTTTAAAGATAGAGAGCAAGCACGGGCAGGGGAGGGGCAGAAAGAGGGAGACAGAATCTGAAGCAGGCTCTAGGTTCTGACCTGTCAGCACAGAGCCCAATGCAGGGCTGGAACTCATGAACTGCGAGATCATGACCTGAGGCCAAGTCAGGTGTTTAAATGACTGAGCCACCCAGGTGCCCCTAGTCACATCATTTTAAAGATCCCAGACCTAAAGCTGCCATTTTAAAGGACAAGGAAAACAATCTCAGCAAATAGGCGATTTGCTCAGGATTATACAGCAGTGAGATGAAAAGGAAATTCCTGGGTTTCCTCTGCACTCAGCTCCACGACCACTATGAACCATAATCAGGATCTCAAGAGATGTTGCCAATAAAGGTCAAGGGCTACACGGATACAAGGGATTAGGTTAACCAGATAAAAATTCCCACTATCTAACGGGAACTTCACCTAATGTAACAGGGAGGCTCACTCAACCACTAAACTTCTCCAGAGATCAAAACTCACCTCAAGGCAGGCCACTCATCACTCGAATATTCAGCTGCTACGATCGCACGCTAACTGGCAACCTGGGTGAATACAGAAAATAAAGGTCACTGCTCAAACCAAGATCCGCCAGGACACCGGCAGCTGGGGAGGACTTGTTGACTGCAGTCAGCCAGGAACTGTTATCGTCAGTTATCGCTTCTGACGGCACTTCCTATAAGTGATTTCATCAGAGCAGTCAAGCACCTCCCCACTCCCCAGTACCACTCCAGAAACCTGGACACCACCTGGAAACAAGCCGTAATTGCTCCACAAACAACCAGGCCGTTGGCTGTTCTCAGCAACACATTGTGATGGTGCGGTGTTCCAATGCACAAACCTTACAACTGTAAACTATCAGCCAATTCCACTGCATTTGAGCAACCAAAACGTTCCAAATTTAGCTCCAACCCCGCCCGGACTAGGTCCTACCTTAGGGAGGGATCCTGCTCCCGGCTGGCACATGGAGGGCGACGCGTGTTAAGGGCCAAGTTCTGGCGGTGATGTTCAATCACCCTGTCGAGGTTTCAGCGACTGCGGTCAGACAGGCATAAAAACCGTCAGTTGTCATTCTGACTGCACTTCCTAATCTCATTATCATCGGGACAGTCGGCCAAGTTCTCCTCGTGGCCCCCATTACCAACCTCACCCGCGAAGCGCGCTCACGTGCAGGCCGACCCACACTTACCCACTTCTCCGGGGTTGGCGCGCTCCCCACGGCGGGTCCGGAGAGCGGGGGCCCGGCCTTCGGGGACCTCAGGTTCCTGGGACTGCAGCAGCCCTACGGGATAAACAGGCACGCGGCCCTTGAGCCTCGGTCCCCCGCGGCCCTGCGCCGACTCTCCCCCCACTGACGCGCCCGCCACGAAGCCCGAGCCGCCCTCCACTCCCCACATAAGCCTCCCGAAACCTTCTTTGCAGAAACTAGGAAGCTTCTAGCTCATTTGCCCTTGCCGCCAGCTACTAAGCTAAATTGCAAACCTCGCTTACCTCCATAGCAACTCTAAGGGAAAGGTCGCTTTAGCTGCGTGCCTTGCCTTTAAGGAGTCGGAATATTCCATTCTTCACAAGAGGGCGGGTAATGCTGGCAAAGACTCACGGGAACTTCCAGCCCATTTAACGATGCAGACTCCGCCCCACCACCCCAGGCCACCCCCCCTCCTTTAGAGCCCATGGTCTCTTCCATGGCCCCGGATAATGTGACTCGCGGTGCCAGGAGTGCTGCAGGGCGCATGCGTGGGGGCTGAAACGCGGTAGCAAAGAGGCGTTGGGGCCCCAGACGCTTGTTAGCTGCGTGGTTTTGTGCGAATCACTCAGCCACCCTGAGCTTCTGTTGCTCCTCTGGTCATGAAGATACCGGCACCGCAGAGGTTACTCTGAGGATCACATGAGATATCACACCTGAAACAGCAAGCATTCACAAATAGTAGTGCTTCTGACTGCCAGTTTGCTCTCTTCCCGCAGCTATTTCAAAACATCCACGGAGTCTCTCAAAATCCCTTCTTGCTGACAGCTCTCATCACTCTTGAGAATGACCCCTAAGGAGCAAGCAGACGTCTTATCTGGATCCGCTTCCATCCTCTTTTCTCCTGTGCCTGTTCTTCGATCTCACCAGCAATGTAAACCTCTCTCTCTCCGCAAATGCTTTCCTTTCAGCATTTGCACACCCTTAGGTCTTCCCCACTTAAAAAATACTCAATTCGTACGCGTTTTATAAACACTTAGGACACCAAGGAAGAGCAATTCATTTGGACTGGAGAAAATTGGGAAAGCTATAGCGAGACAACTTGTGGGCTGGTCTTAAGGATTTGGGTGGGGTGGGGGGCTTCCAGCAAGAGCCAAGTGGGGGGTGGGGGTGGGGTCAAATACACAGGCCCATCAGTCTACTTGAAGAATACAGTAAAAGTGCTAAGGACAGCATGGAGGACAGCAGGGGTATAGGGGAAGGGGTGTCTGGAAATACTTGGGCAAAACCCTGGAGGACTGAGGATGCCAGCTAGGGTGTCCTGTGGGCACTGGGGGAGCCTTTTAAGCCTTCAGAGCACATGGGTAACATGTTTCTCTTCCCTCTTAGGAAGTCCCCTCTGGCGGCCTTGCAGAACAGCTTGGAGGGGTAGGAACTGAGCAGGTAGCCCAGCAGGGAGGGAAACCAATAATCCAGAGCCTGAAGGAAACCAAGGAGCTCAAAGGCTTTGAGAGAGATCTTGGATGTGGCTGGAAGCTGTGGGAAAGGACAAAAGGTGGCTGTGTTGCCGGCGTCCCCCACCACACATCTGTCACGACAGCAGGTACGGCACTCAGGAAAAGACAGCCCCGAGGCTGGGGGCCAGCAGGTGAGGGTCTCCTGTGCCTGGGTTGAGGGCAACAGTCACCCAGTCCTAGACAGAGAAACGCTCACAGAGACATGCAGATGTCAGTCAGCCCGAGGGCCCATTAACTCTGCTTAAATAATGCTTCCAGGAGAGTTAGTCATGAGAAAATATTTATTTATATTTGCCAGCGAAGTTCCCTGGAGCCCCAGAGCCAGCAGGTAGGGCTGGAGAGATTCCCTGGCTCTGTCCTGCATCTGGGCAGGACATCAGTAGGACTCCAGGAGCTGGAGGGGCAGGTGGTCATCCTCTGAGGCGGTGTCCTCCTCCAGTTGGACGGCCAGGACAGGCTTCTTCACGGTGCCTGTAAAAGGATGAAGAGCCCTGTGGCTTGGGCCTGGGGCTGTGTCCCCAGGAGGCAGGCGCCAGGGAAGCAGGAGGAGGCCACAGCCATGAAACCACATCCACACGCTCTGTGTGCAGCAGGTGATCCCAAAGTCGCCAGCAACCCTTCTCCCTATGTACCCCCTCCTGCGGGCATTTACTGAACCCCTGCTTTGTGCCTGTCAGGGACTTCCTCCCAGGAGCTTAAAGTCCCTGGAGGTGACAGCCTTTTGTGTTAGAATCTGGAACACCTGGCGGGAAGAAGAACCGGAGGGAAGTGAGAAGTAGGTGTCCAGGGAGCTCAGGGGAGAGAAGAGAGACGCAACCTGTAAGTAAGGCAGATTTGGACACCCATAAGGGGCAGGAATGACACTTGGACAGAGAGAACAGGGAGCAGTGTGGGGGGACTGGCTGTCACATGGAGGGACAGAGGTGTGGGAAACGGGCTGGACTTCAGCGATGTGTCTTCCCCCTGGGGGGTGAGGCCTTCCAGACAGTGAGAGGCGTACCGGGCGGGCCTTGTGTAGTTTTTGACTGCACTGGGGGCTAAGCCTGGAGCAGGAAGACTTGCCTAAAGGAGAGGGTGCAGACGGAGCCTTGCAGTGGTGCAGGAGCTTGAAGACAGGAGGGCTGGGGGCAGAGGAGTGAGTGGCTGCCTGAGAGGTCCTGATAATACTCAGCACCAGGCTGAGAGGGACACTGAGCAGGTGTCCAGGCCTCCTGCCCAGGTGAGGAGAGGGAGGGCTGGCACACGCATTACCCGGAAGGGCCAACCCAAGGCCGTCCCTGTTGGGGATGTCCAGTTGGAAGTCCCAGCAGGCAGTAGGTATGGGATACTTGGGGCAAGATGAAGGGCAAGGTGACTTTCAGAGTCTCGGCCTCGAGGTGATAGGGTGGCAGGACTCAGAGGAAGGGAGGCACGCAAAGAGGGCAAGCAGGAAATCTATCGGTTTGTGAGGGCCACGGTCAGGGCCCCAGGAGCCTGGGAAACCAGAGGCTGGAGGAGTGTCCCTACCCAGAGGTCAGAGGTGACGCAGGCGCTGTTGTGGGGAGGGGTCGCGCGCCACAGTCACAGACAAGTGGAGTCTGCTGGAAAGAGAACGAGAAAGAGGAGAGCCAACCGCAGACCCAAGTGGGAGCTACTGAAGATTCCAGAAAGGGCATGCTGTGGAGACAGCTAATCCTTGAAACGGGTCTCCAGATGAGAGGAAGGAGCCAAGGCCGGTCTTGGTGGCAGGCAGCAGGGTGGAGACAGGAGGGGCCTCCACACACTTGAACGGACAGGACGCAGGCCGTGACTCGGGGGAAAGGCCTAGGAAGTGGCTTCTCCTCAGAGGGGTGGGGGCTGGGGGCTTGGGTAGGGGGGCAAAGCCGGGGATCAGCAAGGCTGGCCCTGTAGATGGGGCAGAGCCAGTGGGGGCTCAGAGAGATGCCCCCTGAGCTGTGGGATAGGTGGCGGGGGGGGCTCTCTAACTCGTTCCCCCAGGCGCAGCCCAGGCCTGGAAGGGTGCAGCTGAGTGGACCCGGCCAAGAGGAGGGCACGGGGAGGTGAGGGCAGGCAAACATCCTCAGAGTGTCTCCCGGCTGACCCCCTGAAAACAGGCCGGTGAGGAGGTGGGGCTGGAGAGAAAAGGAGGGAAGGGTTTTAAGGGGGACTGGGAAGTGGCCATGGAGGTGGTCCTGCCCCAGACTGTCCGTGGCTGTGTGGCTGAGCAGACAGAGACATACACACACACACATACACACACACACACACACACACACGGACATCTCTCTCTCCAGAGCAGGGGCTCTGGTCCATGGCTACTCACCAGGGATGCCAGGCCCTGCTGGCTCCTCACACACCGTTGGCAGCGTCTGTTCCCACGCAGCCCAGTTCACTTCCTCCACCCTGAGGACAACAGAGCAGCCCTGAGGCTCTGGGAGGCCACCTGTGCAGCTTGCTTTGCCCCGGGAGCGGGGCCCAGGTAGACACGGGGACGGTCAGGAGAATGGGGTTTCTCTGCCCTTCTCGCTGGACACTGGGCCACCCGTCATCCCACCCGGGCCCCGTCCGGGTGGCCACCACCCCGCTGCCCCCTGGGCCACGTGTCTGCGTTGGCGGAAACGGGCATCTGTCCCTTCAGGCCGTTCACAGTCACCTGGGTTGCCCTGAATACCCAGAGAAGAGTTTAGATCCTGTGTGTCTTTGTGTTCCTGGGTTCTGGAGCCCTTTTGTGGCCGCTCCGCATGCCCAAGACCCTCCCCTCTCCCACCGCAGACTTTGTTTTCTGTGGAAGGGTCGGAGCCTCTGTGGTCGGGCTGGGGGAGTTAGGAGGGCAGAGCAGACCAGCCCGGGCAAGGCTAGTGTGCTGGAACCTGAGGGTCCCTCTGGCTTCTTGGCCTCCTGAGTGTTGCCCCATTTCAGGCCGGAAGGAGCAGGTCAGGGGAGGGAAGGGACAGGACCGGCTGGGATGGCAGACCGGCATCCCTGACCTCGCCTGTCCAGGGCGGAGTCCCCTGGTGCTCCTGGGCCCTGCCTTTCCCACCAGACCTGACTCCTGGTGGCTGTCCCCTGGCTTTTGCGAGAGTCAGGCCGACCTGTGGTGTGCAGTCTCCAGGGATCACTGGGTCAGCAAGGCCCCCGGGCCACCCTCCCCTGCCTCCCTCACTCACCGGAAGCACCAGCGCTCATCAGGGCTGCCATCTGGCCTGGTGCCAACGGTCAGCTTCACGCCTGCCCGCCGCTTCTTCCTTCTGCACCACCAGTAGCCATTCTCCATCTCCAGGACAGAGATGGCTTTCTGGGGACAAAGGACACATCAGACGGTAGCCAGGAGGGTACTCCACAGCACTTTGTAGAACCCAAAGTCTGCTAAGCATGTGGGTTTGAATCCAGCTCCCGTGTCTGATTACCTGTGTGATGTTAGGCCCCCAACCCCTCTGAATCTCAGTTTCCCCGCTTGCAGGCGGACGGGTGTTGGGAAGTCAGCACGTGGTGAGTGCCCAACGGTTACTTGCGTTGTCACCGATTCCAGAATTCCACACCAGCAGGTGCGGAATTTTATTTGCTCTACCCACACGTGTGCCTGCCCGCCGGCACACAAGTGAATTAGGTGGGGCACAGAACTTTGCCCATGAGGGCACGGCTCGGAGAAGATAGGGGGCTTGCCCAAGGTCAGCAGTGAATCAGTGGGAGTCCAGCCTTCGGGGCAAAGCTTTCTGAGCACCAACTGCCCACCCTCAACCCTCCAGTCAAGAAGTAGCTATTGCTTCTTCCATGGAAGGCAGATGTCGTATCAGCCCCCAGCTACAGGGCCCTCTGCTCCCCAATCCCAGGATTGCACGTCCCGCCTGCCTCATCCACTAAAGCAACCCCATTGACAGTTTGATAAACACAGGACGGGAACTGCGTGAGGGCAAGGACGCGATCTTGTTCTCTGCTGTGTGTTTCGCCCCGAAGAACTGAGAACTAAGCTTAGCTCGTGGTAGACACTCAAGAGATACTTGACAATGTTAACCGTTAACCCTTTCAGCACCTACTACGTGCCAGGCACCGTCCCCAGGGCTTTAGATCTATGAGCCCATTCGATCCCCACAACAGCCCTAGGAAGGAAGGAATGGATGAGGGGGCCCAGCTCAGCTGGGTCCTACACACTCCTCACCGGGCCCAGAACTTGGGGAAAGGGAGGGGAGCCCCCCACCGTCACCCCGCAGTACCTGCAGCTTCCAGATACTCCAGCTGTCGGTGGCGACACTGTTGACGGTCTCGCTCATGAGGGCGATGAGCATGTTGAGCAGCAGGATGTAGGTGAGCAGCACGTATGCCAGCAGCAGCAACAGCACGACGCCGCGGAAACGCAGCTGGTCTTGGAAGGCCAGCTCCCCCATGCCGATGGTGAACTTGAAGAGCTCCAAGGAGGCGTCCAGGATGCCACCATATGGGGACGAGCTGCCCCCCTCGTCCTCCCGTCCCACCCCAGGCTGTGCTGCCTCCGTGACATTGGGGCCCATGGGGACCCCGGAGTCCAGGGCTTCCCGGCTCAAGCTCACCAGGGCTGCAGGAGGGAGAAAGGGGGATCCTCAGCCTGGGGAGACCAGGGGGCAGCCTCGAGGGTGTACAGAGTGGGCAAGGGAGAGGCAGGGGCCAGAGGGGGGAGCCCTTACCTACAGCGAAGCCGAAAAGGAAGATTAAGTAGACCAGCAGGAAGCGGAGTAGGTCCCGCAGGATGACCTAGAACACACACACCCAGGAGCCGGAGTGGGTGGCCGGCCCATTGGGCATGACCTACAACCCCTGCCTCCGCCCTGAGCATGGGTTCCCTTGTACACACCATGCACACACACACACACAAATCTGTGCATCCCACACTGAACAGACTGGTCTTTTAACATCACTTTCTTGCTTACAACCATCCAGGGTGAAAACATGAAGCACAGAATTACCCTATGATCCAGAAATTCCACATCTGGGCAATAGACCCAAAAGAACTGAAAGCAGAGACCCATACAGGTACTTGCACACCCCTGTTCACAGCAGCGTTACTCACAATAACCAACACAAGCATCCAGTGATGCGTAAAGGGATAAACAAAATGGGGTATATACACACGGTGAAATGTTACTCCGTCTTAAAAAGGAATGAGATTCTGAGACGCGCTACAACATGGATGAACCGGGAGGACACTGTGTTGACTGAGCCTAGCCAGTCCTAAGAGGACACAAACCGTAGGATCGCACTTCTATGAGCTACCTAGAGGAGTCAAATTCATAGGGACAGAAGGAAGAATGGTGTTGGGGCGCCTGGGTGGCTCAGTTGGTTTAAGCATCTGACTTTGTCTCAGGTTGTGATCTCACAGTTCATGGGTTCGAGCCCCACGGCGGGCTCTGTGCTGACAGCTTGGAGCCTGGAGCCTGCTTTGGATTCTGTCTCCTTCTCTCTTTGCCCCTCCCCCAATCATGCTCTGACTCTCTCTCTGTCAAAAAATGAATAAGCATTAAAAAAAAGAAAAAAAGAATGATGTTGCTAGGGGCTCAGGGAGGGGAGTGGGGAGTTCATGTTGAATAGGGGGACAGAGTTTCAACTCTGTAGATGGATGATACTTAATACTGTCCTCTAAAGGTAGGATAATATTATGAGGGTATTTAATATCACTAAACAGTACACTTAAAAATGATTAAGATGGGGGAGGCTGGGTGGCTCAGTCGCTTAAGCCTCTGACTCTTGGTTTTGGCTCAGGTCATGATCTCGTGGTTGGTGAGATCGAGCCCAGCATCGGGGTCCATGCTGAGTGTGGGAACTGCTTGAGATTCTCTCTCTCCCTCTTCTCTGCCCCTCCTCCACTTGTGCTCATGCATGTGCACTCTCAAAAATAAAAATAAATTATTAAGATAGTACATTTTGTAATGTATATTTTGCCACAATTAAAAACATTTTTTTAAACCTCTGGGGCTTCCAGACCCCTCCCCATGGACAACGAATCCCCAACTTCCTCCCTCCACTCACTCTCCCCAGCCTCCTTGCTCTGTCCCAAGTGCTCCAAGCTTGTTCTGGCTCCTGGCCTTTGCCTCCGATGCTGCTTCTCTGAGTCTGCGCTGGCTAAATCATTTTTCTGGTCTCATCCATCACCTCTTCAGAGAGGTCTCCCAGACCATCCCATCTAAAGCACCCGCTGCCCCAGTCATTCCCCAAGGCATCGGCCTATGTATTTCCTCCATAGCATTCAGCAACCTGTAATGTTCTCATCTATTTCTCTTAGTGTTTCCATTTCCCCTACCAGAATGTCAGATGCAGGAGAGTTGAGGACTTGTCTGTTTTGTTAGCAAACAAAGGAGCATATTCCAACACTTAAAACGGGACCTGGCCCACACCTCAACTTTTGTTGGATAAATAAATGAACGCAGACACATCCATATGCCCAGGTGTCCCAGGACACAGGCACATAGATGAGCTCATGTGCATCGTCTCTGCTCCTTCGGTGTGCGAGGATGCACTAGCAAACACACAGATATCCTTGTGTTTGCTCAAACCCATGCAGAGCGCAGACCGCTGAGGGCAGGTGTGTGCACGCTGGTACTCATGCTCGTGCTTGAACTTGGGTTTGTGATGCACAGGCAGACATGCTCGTGTTCTCCTCTGCCCAGGAGGAGGGCACCTGCCTGCTGAGGTCAAGAGGGTCCTGTTGGCACGGTGTCCAGCTTTGCCTGGTCACCGCGCCCCGTCTCTCACCTTCTGGATCATGACACTGTAGATGCCCGTGTGTTGCAAGCCACGTGTGTAGTAAAGCAGGTTCAGCCAGCCCAGCACCAGCGAGGACACCAGCAGGGGCAGGTACCACTCGACGGCCAGGAAACGCAGCACCTGGGACACCACTGTGAGCAGGGCCTGAATCAGGCTGCGTGGGAACAGAGTTTGGGTCAGCTTGCAGGCCACCTGGCGAGCTCCCTCTGCCCCCACTTGCCCCCACTGGCCGGCACCGACCACCCCTGCCTCTCCCACCATCCATCCATCTAGATGGATGAGAAGTCCTCCATCTGCCTGGGACTGGACCCAATCAGGGGTCATTTAATCCCTGTGGGCCTCAGGTCCCTCCCCTGTAAAACGGGGGTACTAGGAACAGCACCTGACTCATGGGGCATTTGTGCAGATTCAGTGAGCCACAACATGTAAAGAGTTCAGGCTCTGCTGGCACGTAGTGCTCAGGGCACGTAACTATCACGAGCACAAGGAGCCCCAGGCCAGACAGGCTGCACTTTGGTCCAGGCCCCAGGCGCTCCCCGGCTCCTATCCTCGCCTCTCCAGCCGGCCTGGCACCTGCTGCCACACCAGCCGCTCCCCGGGGCTGAGACAGGGGAAGGGAGTGAGGCCCCACGTACAAGAGGATTTCAAAGTAGCTGTCCAGGAACGAGATCCAGATGAACAGACGGCGTCTCCAGAAGTACCACAGCTGTGGGGGGAGGAGGAGGGGGGAAGGAGAGGAGCAGGGGGTGGGGCGGAAATTTGCTGTCCAGGCCACAGAGCAGCCCTGCTGGGCTCCCCACTGCGTCCCCTGCCTGCCGGCCTGGCTTTGTGGAAGTCTGGCCAGGACCACCTCACAGGCTCAAACAGCATCTTGGACTTTTGCGGGGTGGGGACGGGGGCTCATGCTAGCTGAGAAAGCTGTGAAGCCTGTTTCCGAAAAGTGCGGCCACCCACAGACACCCGGACAATGCCAGGCGCCTCCTCGCTCCCTGTGGACCCAGGCGAAGAACTCACTCACTACTCAGGCCTAGGGGAAGAGCTCCTTTGCCTCTCCTCACCCTGGCCCCACGGGGACCCTCCTGTACTCCAGCCAACCTGGATCTGGTACCAAAGTCCCACCCACTCTGAGACAGGCTCCACGGCCCAGTGTCTAGCCTGTCTCCTGCACTTTCACCTGAAAAGGAGCCACCGGGGGAGTCGGGCTGAGCGCACCTGCTCCAGCCTGTCTGTGCTCCCCCCCACCCCCAGGAGGAATGTCCCAGCCCGGCCAAGGGACCTGGGGGTGGGGGGCTTCCAGCTCCACTTTCCAGGGAGCAGAGCCGGCTTGGCAAGGAATCATGGGAGTCATTTGCTGCCCCTCAGAAACCCCAGAAAGCACAGCAGGGAGATACTGGCCCCAGAACCCAAGGCCCTCAGCTGCCCCGAGGCTAGTAGTGATGGGACAGTTCCCCGGAAATGAAGGGATTGTGATTAACTCAGTCTAAGTCTCCTCCTAGGGGAATTCTAGTTTGTTTCTGGGAGCCACACGGAGTGCTGGGGTCATGGGGTGAGAGGGGGGATGGGAGGAGCCCTCACCTGGCCCACGAGGAGGTAGACCCCCCCAAGCAGGATCAGGATGTGGCCCAGCAGCAGCATGGAGCCTCCAGTCGTCACTTTCAGGGAGAGGAAGGCCTGCGAAAGAGACACTCTGGTAGGACCTGGGACCCGAGTCCCCTCCCAACAGTGACGCTCCTCGCTGAGGGCCCATTCTGAGCATGAGCTGTTGGAGAAGCCAAGCAGAGCAGCACAGGGAACACGGGCTCCCGGGCAGGCCCCCCCCCCCCCAGATTCTAGCCTGTTGTAGAGGCACGCTGTATAGTGGTTGTGACGGTGGGTTCCGATCCCATCTCCCCCACTGACAGCCTGCGTGAGCCTGGATAAGTCACTTAACCTCTCTGTGCGTCCCTCCCGTCAACTGTAAACCGGGGATGCTAACAGTTCTTCGTTCTCAGAGGGCTGCTCTAAGCATTAATTAAATAAGCTAACACATGTCACTCCCTGGAAATACTTTGTCACCTATGGTGAGCACCCAGCCCGTATTAGCAGCATGGTTATCATCTCTGCGTTGCTGGCTTCGGTACCCACTAGCTGCGCGAGAGCTCAGGTGCGTCACAGTGTTATCAGGTGCAGGTGGGGGTTGGCAATCCCTGCCCTATCTTCTTCCAAGGCTGGTCCCAGGAGGCCTCCCTCCCCCAGCATGCGCCCCCCATCCCCTCCCCCCCCCGCCCCCCAACCTGCTGTACCTTCTCCAGGGCGGGCTGGTGGTAGGCAACAGCGGTGAAGAGGAACATGTACATCAAGTAACACAGGAAGTTGAAGAAGAATCTGGGGATTAGCAGATCCCATTTCGCCTGTAGCAGTTTGTTCAGCGGCTCCAAAACCACCATCCGGTGTCGGTGCTGGGGTGGGAGTATGAGAGCTGGTGCATACAGGGGTCCGCTCATGTCAGGCTCAACACAAGGGCTGAGGGAAATGGGAGGGGGGGGAGTCCCAAATGACCCCGCCCCACCAGCCTCTACCCCAACCTCATGGCTATGGGCTGGCGGAGCGCCTCATCCTCCAGTCCAGAGCAGGTGGCCACCAGGACCCCTGCATGCTCCCCATGGGCGTGGGACCGGTGTGTGGAATGAGCATGGGCCCAGAGGCTGGGGTCGGGGCATGCAGCCACATCCCCACTGGCACAGCCACAGGGCATGTCCAGGAGGCAGCCCTGAAGTATGGAGCTCTGCCAGGCCCCCTTTGCACCCCTCCCTGGGCCCCAGTGGGCTCACCGGGCTTCTGCAATGAAAGGCGATGATCTCCAGCACTGAGTTCTCCTCCCAGCTGTCCACAGAGGCCAGGTCATACAGCGACACCCGGACAGGCCCATAGCACCACTCGGTAAACTTCCGGGAAAGTGGCTGGCACGGCCCTGAGAACTCCCGCTGCAGGATGTGTCTGAAAATCTGCAAGGTGAGGCACGTGATCTTGGCCTGCGTGGCCACCTCCCAGCACTGACCAGGAGGCTGGGAGCTAGTCGGTACCCTGCAGACCTGCCCACCATCTACAAAGCTACAAGCAGACACCCGCAGGGGTGCCTGAGTGGCTCAGTCGGGTAAACTTCCGGCTCTTGGTTTCAGCTCAGGTCATGATCTCATGGTTCGTGAGTTCGAGCCCTGCACTGGGCTCTGCATTGACAGTGTATAGCCTGCTTGGGATTCTCTCTCTCCCCTCTCTCTCTGTCCCTACTCCACTTGTGTACTCTCTCTCTCAAAATAAATAAACTTAGGGGAGCCTGAGTGGCTCAGTCAGTTAAGTGGCTGACTACGGCTTAGGTCATAGTCTTGCGGTTTGTGGGTTCAAGCCCGGCATCAGGCTCTGTGCTGACAGTTTGGAGCCTGGAGCCTGCTTTGGATTTTATGTCTCCCTCTCTATCTGCCCCTCCCCAGCTCATGCTCTGTCTCTCTCTCTTTCTCTCAAAAATAAATAAACACTAAGAAAAATATTTTAGGAACACTTGGGTGACTCATTCAGTTAAGCATCTGACTTCAGCTCAGATCATGATCTCACGGTCTGTGGGTTCGAGCCCTGCATCGGGCTCTGTGCTGACAGCTCAGAGCCTGGAGCCTGCTTCAGATTCTGTGTCCCCCTCTCTCTCTGCCCCTCCCCAGGTTGTGCTCTATCTTGCTCTATCTCTCAAAAATAAATAAATGCTAGAAAAATATAAAATTTTTTTAATTAAAAATAAAAAAAAAAAAACAGATACACGCACACAGCCCGTACACACAGATCCTTGTGTGTATAAACTCTTCTCACACATCCTCACATGCTCAGCCATAGTGTAAATATTCTCATCGGCTCACATATGTTCAGACCTGCCAGTGAACCTGGCTCTTCCTTCCCCACTTCTGCCCTGAGGTCTCTTCCTTGGAGCCCCTACATGGCAGAGGGACCCCAGCCCAGAGGTCCTTGAGGCCCCTCGAGACCAGAGGTTCCCGGCTACACAGGTGTGTACCCTTCTGTGGTCAGAGCTCAGAGCTTCCACCAGACTAGAAAGTATCCCTAACTCGAACAGGTTAAGAAGCAGTTTGTTTTGGGGTGCCTGGCTGGCTCAGTTGGTGGAGCATGTGACTCGTGATCTCGGGATTGTGAGTTCAAGCCCCAACTTGGGTGTAAAGATTACTTTAAAAAAACGGGGGGGGGGGGTGGTGTTTAAGTGGCTCAGTTGGTTGAGCAGCCAACTCTTGAATTCAGCTCAGGTCATGATCCCAGGGTCATGGAATCAGCTCCAAGTTGGGCTCCATGCTGAGCGTGGAGACTGCTTAAGATTCTCTCTCTCTCTCTCTCTCTCTCTCTCTCTCTCTCTCTCTCTCTCTCTCAAAATAAATAAGCTTAAAAAAAAAAAAAAAAAGCAGAGAGACCAATGATCTAGAATGTTGCTCCAGGCTCTTTCTGCAGAAAAATCAAAGGGGGTCCTGTTGCTTCCTGGAAAGGTGGGGGCCAGGCACTCACCTCGATTTTGCCCTCCTTGGCGGCCAGCTTCAGGGGCGTGAGGCCCTGCAGGTTGGGGATGTCTTCGAGCTGCACTGTGGGGCAGAGGTGGGCGCCGGCTCGGAGAAGCCCATCGTACATGCGGATCACCAGCGCACTGTTCTCGGCCGAGTTATCTGCGATCATCACCAAGGCGTGCAGAGCAGTGTTGCCCAGTGAGTCGGCCGCCTGCAGGCTGGCAGGCTGATGCCGGTTCTCCAGGAGGTAGGTCACCACATCCCACTGCTTGGTGCACACGGCCAGAGAGAGGGGCAGCTCGCCTGGGGGTCAAGAGGGACAGCTTGAGCCTCAGGCCTCCCAGCTTCCACCTGACTACGCCTCACATTCCCAGGACAGAACGCCGGGCCCCCTTTAAGAGAGTCAGGCCTCGGGACCCCAGGTCCGCCCGGGCCTGTGCTGAGAGGGAAGATGGTCCCAAGCCCCATTTAGGGCGGCTGTGCCTTTTCCTATGAGCCCTGGTAAAGTCATTTCTGTCCAGCTCTTGACCCCAGGGAGAGGTGATGGAAGCTTTTTACCATCTAAAGGCTCAGAACAGAGGTCAGCCAACCAAGGTTCCCATCTCCTTGCCTCCTTCTCTTTTCTTCACCAGAGCCCAGCCCCACTGCCACCTGGCATCGACACCCCTTTAGACTTTCCCCCACACCGGTTCCACCAGCCCATTCCCCTGTCCTGGTCTGGGAGCGGATGTGCGACGAGCTTCCTTGGCCAGACAAGGCTAAAACATCTCCTAAGACAAACTGCTTTTGCAGGCAGCCCGGTGACTAGAAGCACGAGCCCTTGGGCGTCAGACAGATCTGAGTTTAAGGGTCAGCTCTGCCACACATTTACCGTGCGACCTCGTCCCCTCTGCACCTCAGTTTACCCAAGAAAGGCTCCTCACCGAAGTAGAAGCAAGTCCCCTGGCTCTTCTTCTGGAAGAAGTGGCCACAGGCCCGGGCATGCACATTGGCCCCATTCTCCACCAAGAGCTTCACACACTGCAGGCTCCTCTTCTCGATGGCAATATGCAGGGCACTGTGGCCTCGGTAGTACTCATCCGTGCACTGGGCATTGACCAGGGGCTGGGGATTGCCAGAGTCCCGGTCAATCTGCAGCAACGGCAGGATGCAGGCGTTGGCCCCATCCCGAAGGTTCAACACGGCCTTCATCAGGCACGTCTTACCCGTGGAGCCCTCTGTGGGAGAAGGGGAGGGGAAGGGGCACCAGGGTGCTCAGACCTGGAGTGGCCGGGCTGCCCACCAGCTCCAAAGCACCCCTTGGGAGGATAAAAAAAGATTGTCACACATGACCGGTGGAAACACAGCCATGTGATAGGGTATTAAGGCTCCAACCAGCAAGTATGAAACTACCAACAGGTATGGCTACAATTTCTGCCCTAGAAAATAGGTTTCTAGGACGTAATTTGTCTTGTGCGCAACGTTGTCTACAGAACACCCGGAGCAATATTCGTTAAACGGCTCCATCATTTGATAGCTCTCTCCTTAGGCAAGTCACTTGGCCTCTCTTGACCTCGGTTTTCCTGACTGTAAAATGGGAATGTTCCAGGGCTGTTATAAGGGTCAAATGGAATCACATACAAAATTCTTGGCACACAGAGGGCCTGGCACCCAGTACGTTGAGGTCAAAAACGACAACCAACCTAAATGGCCACCATTGAGGAATAGTTAACTAAATCCTGGTAAATGTATGCAACAGAAAAGCTCTGCAGCTGTTAAAGTGACCGAGTTAGAAGTCTATGCACCCAAGTGTAAGTTGTCACAAATGGGTATATATGGCCCAACCCCTTATGTAAATATATACCTGATAGATTTAAATGGTTTGAAAAGATATATCCCAAATCATGAACAGGGATCCAGGATGTCGTAACGTTTTTAACCTCACCTTATACATTTCATTATGGTCAGAATCTTCTGGAATGCACAAATGTTACTTTTCTGACATTGGGGCTGATTTTCTAATCAGGCCAAACCATAAAGATGTTTAGATTTGGGGCAAAAATAATGACACTGTTATTTTAAGATGAAAGGAAAAGAAAAGAAAAAAAAAGGAAAGAAGAAAAGAAAAAAGGAAAGGAAAGGAAGAAAAGAAAAAAGGAAAAGAAAAAAGACAAAAGATGCACTGGGAACCAGTGAGTATCCATTTGGCCACCAAAGTGGGCTGAAGATGGCGGAGGTTGGCCAGGAGCCAGGGGGAGGGGAGGGAGCGGGAGGCACAGCCGTGACCTCAATGAGCTGCCCTCAGCTCTGTCGGCAGGGCCTCCCTGCAGCCATTTAGGCAGGAAGGCTGCTAAGAACAGTCACCCCTTGGCTCCTGACCACGGTCAAGGCCACCCATTCAGCCGAGTCTCAGCACAGGGCAGGCCTACCTGTGTACTCTGAGTCGGTGAGGTACTTGCTGGTCCGAGACAGGTACTCTGCTAACCCAGCCAGATCCTCGGGGACGCCCCGGGCCACCACGCTGAAGAGCCGGTCACGGTCAAAGCGGTTTGGGTCTGGCTGGCTGTGGGGATGTGACTTGTGTCTGATGCTATGGAAGAACCATGCTTCCCCCCACCCCGAATGCCCCCCATCCCAGGGAGTCCTTCCAGGGCATCCTGTGAGCACTGGGCACCCTGCAGGCCTGAGAGCCCTCTGGGAGCCTTTCTGAGGGCCTCTGCCCAGTGCAGACCAAGGAGACCCCAAGTGCCCAGAGTCCTAGCAGGTGGAAGAGGGCCTGTCCAGGGCACTAGTCCCCAGCATCCCCACGACTCCAGATTTTTTTCCGCATCAGGCGCTTATCATTTGCCAGGTGGCTCGATGGTCTTAAAACAGGCTCGTTATCCCAGAGAGGATTTCAGCACAGGAACCTGTCATGCTCTTGAGAGCGGGAGTCCAGGTGGGGATGGGACCACAGGAGGTACCCACAGACTGTTAGGGGCTGTATGCCCTGCTGGCCTAGACAAAAGAATCAAGAAAAGGCCTCATCCTCTCAGAAACCAGCTCTAGGGGCGCCTGGGAGGCTCAGTCGGTTAAGTGTCAACACTTGATTTCACGGTTCAGGTCATGATTTCACAGGTTGGTGAGTTCGAGTCAGGCTCTGCAGCAGAGCTTGCTTGGCTTCTCTCTCTCTCCCTCTCTCTCTGCCCCTCCCCTGCTCACACACTTCCTCTCTCTCAAAATAAATAAATAAACCCAAAAAAAAGTTAAATAAATAAATAAGAGAACCCCCCGATCCTCTCAGAAACCATCTCGAGACTGATAACGGTGTGGTTGCACCTTTAACCCTCACTTCAGCCCTGGGGATCAGCAATCTCTATTTTCTCCATTAGATGAACAAAGAGGTAAAGTAACTCGTCCAAAGCCACATGCGCAGGACTGGGGCTCACCTGGGGGAAGTCGTCTAACTAACTCCAGACCCTGACTCCTAACCCCCAGAAAAATTCTAGGCTGGGCAGACAGAAGTTTCTCAGAGACACAGGGGCCTAGCGCTGAAACCTATCAGATGCTCACCAGAGTTTTACTGAGAAACCACACTTCAGGGAAAGGCCCCAGAAGAGGTCTGGTAGCCCCTCAGCATCTAGCAGTTTCTGGTGACAGGGGAGGGAGGGGAAGGAGTGTGGGGTTCCCCTCCTGGGCCTGACGCTATTTACAGAGGCCAGCCTGCCCCTGGGGCTTCTGGAACCGTCACCAGTGGATATAAAGGGACAAAAAGAGGTGGGAGACCACTGGAAGCTCTGGGGACCCTCAGGTCCCAGCTGCACCAAGTAAGGGTTAGTGACTCTCTAATGAGCAGGGGACTGTTGGGCTCAGTCATGTGTTAAGCTGCGGCTGTGTGACTGATAGAGCCAGGCCCTGCCTCCCCACACCAGTTAGTCGCGCGTCTGCCTGGCCTGGCCAGACATACCATCATCTGCCTAGCAGACCACATGGCCGCGACATGCCCGAGAGGACTCTGTGCCTGACTGGGGAGCCCTATGGGCAGTCTGGCCGGAGGAAGGGGCCATTTGGACAAAATACTTCCCATCACCGGGTGGCATCACAGTCTTGGGGCAGGGAAACCCAACAAGAGCACAGACTGAGGCACTGAGGGGGCATCGAGGGACCTATTCTGCCTGCCGGGGGAACTACTCAGCTCCCAGAAGCCTCACCCACAGCCTCCCCTGCCCGGCTCTGAATCTGACCGAGGCCTTCCGATGCAAACGACACAGGGGCTCTGGGCTGGGAGCCAAGACTGGTGCCACGTCTCAGACACGAGGAGAGAGGAAGGGGCTTTCCTGGCAGGTCCCGCCTCGCCCACGAGGATTCTCCAGCCTCACACATCAGACCTCACGCTGAGGGGGGATGCCAGGCGAGCCCCCCACGCACCCAAAAGCTGGGAAGTCATATACCCCCGGCAAAAGTGGGCTCGCACTGTCTGAACTGGTACTGATCACAGGAGGCTCAAAGTGAAGCAGACTCCTAGCAGAAGCCCCCCAGAGTCCCCTGGGCAACAGGTCCAGCCCTCGAGCAGAAGAACAGAACCCAGGAGCACCCAGGACACTGCCAGATGTCCCTGACTCTCAACTTGGACCGGAGTGTGGATCACGCTAGCATCCCCGCAGGGACTGTGACGCACAAGGGTCAGGGCACACACAAGGGGTTGCAAGGGTCTGTTGAGTACTTCCAGATGGAAGAGCATGTCCCTGTGAAGAAGAACAGGACCTCAGAAGGCAGAAGGCCAGGAATGAGGAAGGTTCCAGAGGGATCAACCCCAGAGAGCAGAGCAGGGTTATGCCTGTCAGGCCCAGGAGCCATCACAGCCAGACTGAGGACCTCCCTCCACCCCTCGCCATCAAGTCTGACTCAGGGTGCTCCCCTGGGCCCCACCCCCATTTGCTGCCTCACCTGACACCTGTTCCTTTGCGGTAGTTGAGGTTCACTTTGATCTGAGGGGGGCAGTTCCGGTCTTCGCTCTGGAATGGTGACTCCATGGGGGGCGGCCCGTCCCCAAGGCCCAGCTTTCCTTTGTCCGCCTCAGTGCCATCTTCTTGGCCTCCGTCTGATGTCTGGAGCCTGAAAGTGGGAGAGCTGGAGGGCGAGGCCATCCTAAGGGGAGGAGGCTGCTCTGTCTGGCTCAAACCTCAGTGGAGACCGAGTTGTCAGAGGCTCCTCCTTCCCTCCTTCTTCCCAGTCCTGGGTTGGGGTAAGAGGTCTGGCTGGGGCCTGCAAAAAGAGAAGTTTAGGGGGCACTTGGGTGGCTCAGTCAGTTAAGCAGCTGACTCTTGATTTCAGTTCAGGTCATGGTCTCACAGTTCGTGAGTTCGAGCCCCACATCGGGTTCTGTGCTGACAGTGTGGAAGCTGCTTGGGATTCTCTGTCTCCCTCTCTCTCTGCCCCTTCCCCACTCGTGCTTGCTCTCTTTCTCTCTCTCTCTCAAAAAAAAAAAAAAAAAGAAACATTAAAAAGAGAGAGAGAGAGAGAAGTTTAGATAGAAGCTGAGTACAAGTAGACCCACCCACCGAGTCAGACCGTCGGGAGGGGGAGGAAGGCCAGGGTGAGGAGAGGGAGGGAGGTTTCCGGTGTGAGGATGGAATGGGGAAGAACAGGGACCCAGTGGGTCTGCCTACTGACGTAGTCCCACGGGAAGGGTTGAGATTGTCCCTGACTTTCCCTCCCTCTGATATCTGAGAGGCCACAGCCCCTGGTCCGGGGAAACAAACGTTTGGGGTCACAGCACAAACACAGCATTTCTCTACATAACATCTTGCCCAGTGGCCAATCTTCGCAACAGATAAGAGTGCGGCTGTAGGCACCAGAGGCGGGTCATCGAACCTCTTGCCACAGGACGGGAGCATTCCGGGGGAGGCGGTTGGAAAACCACTGGTCTCTCAGACCTCTCGTTTTGCTACCAGGACAACTAAGGCTCAGAAAGGGGAAGTGACTTCCCCAAGGTCGTCAGCTGTTGGCAGGGCCTGGTCTAAAACCACAGCACGCTACCATGATGTCCTTCTTCATTTCTCCAACTCTTTCAGGGCCCATCTGTGTTTTCAGTCTGACTCATCTCTGAGGGCATTGAATGCCACCTCTCTGTGCTTTAGGGTCTCTGGGGGCTACAGAGTGGGGAAGGAGCCCCCTGGCTGGCTGCCCAAACTCCCTCTGACAGTCCCACCTCTCGGGCCCTAAGTGGGGCTCTGGGCCCTGACACCTCTTCGTGGGAGTATGGAAACCACAGCCTCCATCACATGGCAAGGGGTGGGGCCCCAGTTGGGGGCAGGGGGAAGGCCCCGGAGCCCCCTAGTGGGTAGAAGCAGAAAGAAGGAAGACAGAGTCAGCAATGGGTGGGGAGACAGCAGGGTGGGAGAAGGGGACAGGGAGCAGAAACAAGGGCGAGAAGATGAGAGGCTGGATGGTGACAGGGCTTGGGCTGGGCCCCGTCCAGCTTCAGGCTCCCACAGCCCTCAGGGACCTGGGGTTGGGGGGCATTTTCCCACAGAAGCAAGAGAGGCGGGGACCTGGCTCGCTGACTCAACATGTAGACTTGTTTGTTTTAGGTTTTTTACTTCAACATGACCCACCATCTATCTAGAAAGATGGACAGCCACTCTGGGGCGTCCTTCCCAAGCCACACACCGTTTAGCCTGGCTTATGTCCCTAACCATCCCCCCGACCCCCGATCTGCCTCCCCGGCTGCCCCCCAGCCCACCGTTCCCAAGCCTCAGCAGCAACAGCTACCCGTCGGGCCCCTGCCGCCTGTCCTGCAGCCCTTACCCGCACCGGCAGGGAGGAAGGGGTCTGGCAGTCCAGGTAGAGGCGGGAGCCCCTTGAAGACACTCACTCGGGCTGGAGAAGCAGGCAGCCTCCCCCCACCCCCCCCCCCCACTGCGGCTTCCCCGCCCCGATCGGTCGCTGTCAGGTTCCAGGCACCTTCCCCCCTCCCCAATGTGCCCCGATCGCCCACCGACTTACCCCGCGGGCCGAGGCCAGGGCGTGGCGGCCGGGGCTGCGGACCCGCCGGGATCCCGTGCCTCCGGGGTGGCGGGGGCTGCGGGAGGAAGTGAGGCAGGGAGGGCGGCGGGCGTTGACAGCCCGGAGCCGCAGAACCTCCCCAAGCCTGCTCTGAGCTCCGCCAGGGGCTGCGGTCTCGGGGTGTTCCGCACCCTCAGCCCACCCGGCCTGCAGGCATGGTGGAGAGTGGGGTTAAGTCTCCCGGGTCAGGACGGGCTGGCCATCCGCGAGTGACCGGCTGGACCACTGGCCACACCCTGCTCTCGGGGAGACACGCCCTGCCTCCCCACCCCCACTGTGTCTAGCCTGGGATGGCCCAGGTGGGGGGGTGGGGTGGCAAGCAGAGGCAACCCTCGGGTTCTGGGGCCTTGCCGCAGGTGGGAGCTGGCACGGAGTGGGGGGTCCTTGCCCCGCTGTGCCGACCTCTGCCTCCTCCCCTTCCCCACCACATGCCTTCTCAGGCTGGGAACTGGTTGACCCGTCCCAGGGCAGACGGAGCTAATGTGGACGGACCCCAGGGAGAGGACAGACCCAGCCCAGCACATGACTCTGGGAATGCACGCCACCCGACCAACTAGGAATCTGAGGGGATTTTCCCATCTCTCTCGGGCTTTCCTCCTGCCCCCCCTAGCAGGGGGCCCTGTCAGCTCCACACCCCTTAGCGAAAGACGCTTCCAGCACCTACCAGCAGGGGGGGACAGGGAGGCCTCCAGGCACTGCAGAGATGAGAACTCCCTGCCCCCAGCTGGGTACGGATTCCGCACTGGGGCTTGAAGTCACGGTCGCCCTCCAACTAGCCCTGGGACACCTTCCTCTCCCGAGCTCCCTAACACCCAGTCCCTGCCCCAAACCTACCAAATTGTCTCCATCTCTGTCCGGTCGAAACCACTATCATCTCTCCCCTGGGAGACTGGAGGCACCTACAAACGGGTCTCCCTGCTTCACTCCAACTCCACCCCTCACCCTCATAATCCATTCCCCGCGCAGCAACTGGAAGGATCTTTCGAAAATGAAACCCAGATCACCCCCAGTCCCCACTTAACCCCACCTGCCACCCCAAACGATGGCTTCCCTTGGGACTTAGAATCAAATGCAAACTCCAGGCCCTGCAACCCTGGGCAGTCTAGATGCTCTTTTCCATTGCTTTACCTCCACCGTGTCTTACACGTTGCACTCTAGGCCTGCGCTGTCCCACACGGTAGACACCATCTGACTCTCTGAATTTAAATCAGTTATAATAAAATGAAATTAAACATTCTGTTCTACAGTCAGAGTAACCACGTTTCGAATGGTCAGTAGCCACATGTGGTTGGTTAGTGGCTACCATATTGGACCGCACAGATACAGAACTTCTCCATCACTGCAGAACATTCTATTGGACAGCACCGTTCTAGACACTGGAACACATTTCAGTCTCTCCAGTATGCCATGCTCCCTTATGTTGCCTCCAAGCCTTGCACAGGCTGGTCCCCCTGCCAGCAACAACCCTCCCCCCCCAAACGCACACACACACACACACACACACACACACACACACACACACACACTGCCCTTGTTCTAGCCAGCTCCTATTCATCTGTTGCCTCTCCATTGAAACATCAATTCCTAGCCTTTCCTAGACCCTGAACTGGGTTGGAGGCTCCCACTGGGTGCTCCAATGACACTGTGTACTTCTCTGATCATAACTCACTATCCATTATTTTTAACGTTTATTTGTCTGCCTTCACCTTTGACAATAACGAATGCCTACCTCACAATGTGCCAGACATTGTGCCTAGTGCTTTACATGCAACTCTCAGAGCCACCTTATTTCACAGACTGGGAAACTGAGGCTGAGCAAGATTAGGCACCTTGTCCAAGGCCACATAGCTGGGAGGTGACAAAGCAGGGGTTTGAATCCAGGGACACACCCTTATGCACCAAGCTCAACAAGGGGCAACGTTTTGCCCCCCCCCCTTTTTTTTTTACTGTATCCTCAGGACCTAGCAGACAGCTTGTGCTCAAGGCTTTTTTTCCCCTTTTTTTCCTGCAAGAAAGCTCTGAATGACTGCGTGGTTAATCATAATCATAATGCAGAGGACATTATTGTGCTGTTGGAGAAAAACCGAAAAGTGGACACCCTCAAGTCCTTCAGAGCCACTTCAGATGACAATGACAATTGGGCAGAACACCCTAATTGCAAATGCAGTTTTTAAAAAGTTCTCAGATCATCAGCCATCTGGGACATGCAAATAAAAACAACAATGAGATACCTTCACACTGCTGGGATGGCTACAAATAAAAGATAATGACAAGTGTTGGTGAGCCTATGGGGAAATTGGGATGCTCATACATTGCTGATGAATCATAAAATCAAACAGCCACTTTGGAAACCAGTCTAGCTGTTCCTCAAAAAATTAAACACTAAGGGCGCCTGGCTGGCTCAGTTGGAAGAGCATGCAACTCTTGATGTCGGGGTCATGAGTTTGAGTCTCATGTTGGGTGTAGAGACTATGAAAAAAAATAAACCAGGTAGTTACCATATGACCTAACTATTGCACTCATTTCAAAAGAAAGGTAAACGTATGTCTACACAAACACTTGTACACAACTATTTACGGCAGTGTTATTCATCATGGCCAAGTAGAAACTAAAATGTATAAGGCTTCTTTTGGGGGAAATGAAGATGTCCCAAATTAGACTGTGATGACAGCTCCACAACTGTGTAAATATATTAAAGACCATTGAACTGCACACTTCAAAACAGTGAACTGTATATGATTTCTATCTTAAAAAAAAAAAAAAAGTCCTCTGAGCAGAAAATAATGCCTGTGTTCTTAGTGGGAAATGAATCAAGCAGAGAATAAAGTCTTCCTCAGTTCCAAGGTCACTGGACTTCTATTTCAACAAGTTTTGTTCAGTCCAGTCTCCATGTAAGGAAAAATCTTCTCCAAGCAGCCTTCACACCTATGTGTTTCATTTCACACTTAGTAACTTTTTATAAAGGCATGTTTCTTTTTTTGGAATTTATTTTCAGAATTGATTTTAAGAAAAGGAAGAGAAAGGTCACAAAAATGTATAACAGACATATTCTTTGGAGGAAGGAATTAAGGATCAACGATGGGGGGCATCTGGCTTGCTCAGTCGGTAGAGCAGGTGACTCTTGATCTCAGGGTCCTGAGTTCAAGCCCAGGTTGGGGCTAAAGCTTACTTTAAAAAAAGGGGGGTGGGGTGCCTGGGTGTCTCAGTTGGTAGAGCATCCAACTCTTGATCTCAGGGTCATGTGTCATGAGTCCACATTGGGCATGGAGCCTACTTAAGAAAAAAAAAAAACAAGGATCAAGTATGAGAAGGCAACTTCCTTTTCAAGGTGTATCCTTTGCACTACTTGATTTTTTTTTTTTTTTTTTTTTTTTTTTTTTGCCATTGGCTTAAAAAACAAATATGGACTGTCTTGTAGAGTTAAAAAAAATTTTTCAACTCATATGTGCAAGCTATGGCCAAAGCCTGTACATAATTAGTGTAAATTCTAAAGAGAGCTGGGGGAGAGGGGTTCAGAGTCTATAAGATGAGAATTATTCTGGCCTTAGAGGGGAGGAAGGGTAGGACTCGGGGGGAGGGAGGTGGACAGGCCAGGGCCTATGCCTAAAACTTTTGATTTCCTTATGCCAATCCCAAAACTTGGTCCGGAGCCTGGGCCAGGCCATGTTTACTGGCCAGATAGACAAAGCCTCCCTGAGCAGCACTGTATCTGGAACTGACAGTAAAGAAATAGAAAGAAGCCTGTTTAGGAGGCTGGACAAGCTTCCTGGAACAAAGGAGACAGCGACTAGAGTTTAGCGGGCTTATAGTGGGAGAAAAAAATGCTAGCTCAGGTGGCCCTGGTCCCCAGCAAGGACCAACTTAGAAGGCCACTGAGGCCACAGAGGAGAAAGGGACCAAAGTCCTGCCGGTGTGAGTACAGTCTGCTGGCCTGGGACAATTCTCACTCTCATGGAAAGTGAGCTGCCACTTCCCACACTGCCTCTGAGCCCCAGAGGCCACTGCTCAGCCAGACCCGCATGTGGGACCTTTCTCACAGGACCTGGAACAGCCACATCCAGGCCCCGTGCCAAATCTGGGAGCCCAGGCCCAGGCTGGGCATTTGCCTCTAGGGAATTTCCCCAATCTTGGGCTGAAGCTGGGCCCGTTGTCAACAAGGCCTGCTATTGGCTAATAGACTTCCGATTGTTTTTTAATGAAAAGATCAGGAGAGAGGGATGTTATCTGGGAGATCAGAACTGAGAAAGGGGGGATGGGAGGAAGGACCGAGTCTGAGCCAAATAAAGATGGGGCAGAGAGAGGAAGCGCGGGTCTCAGAGATAGGACCCAGAAGAGAGACACGCCCTGAGGCCGAGAGATCTAGAAGCAGGACAGGCTAGAACCAGCAACAGAGACAAGGGGAAAGACCAGACGCAAGCAGGGTTGGTCTGGACCAAGCACCAAAAATGCATCAGATAACCTGACTGAGACAAAGGATAGCCCAGGCTGCGGGCGAGGTCGAGCCTAAGGGACAGCAGTCGGACACCGAGGGATGGACGCTGACCAGAGGACCGAGCCGGGGATGCAGAAGGACAGACCCCAACCCCGCGCGGCTCCCACCCCGTCGCCCCTCCCCGACCGGGCCCCAGCCCCGCCCCCGCGCCCAGACGCGGCCCCGCCCCTTTCCCTAAGGGAGCTCCAGTCCCCGCCCCCACCCCCACCCCCCGCAAACACCTTCCCTGGGACGCGGGCCTGCGGCTGGAGTTAGGTCTCCCCAGGACAGCGTGGGGGCGCGGCAGATCTTCCCCGTGGACGCGGATGGCCCACTCCTCATGACCCACTCCGCTTCCCAAGTCACAAAGCAGGACAGTGAGGGTGTCAGGGACTGTGGCCTCCCTCCGAGGGAGCGGGTGCGTCCTAGAAGGATGCACCCTAGAAGTGGCAACACAAGGAGCTTCTAGGACGCGGGCACGCACTTGACCGTGAGCCAGGCACTTAATGAGCATTTTGTTTCTTCTTCTTCTTTTTTTCCAAGATTTTATTTTTAAGTAATTTCTACGCCCAACGTGGGGCTGGAACTCACAACCTCCCCTCTCCCCGCCCCCCGCCCCCACCAGGTCAAGAGTCCCCCACTCCACCCACCGAGCCTGCCAGGTGCCCCTGGGCATTTTCTTTCTTCATCCTTACCTCCCCCTGGGAGATAGAACTTCCATTTCAGAGAAGGGGAAACAGAGTCAGAGGTGAAATAACTCTCTTGCTCTAGATTACAGCACGGGTCGCAAGTGATGGTGAGATTTGAACCCAGACCATCTGATTTCCCTCTGTGTTCCCATCTCTTCTTTAAAAAAAAAAGTTGGGGATTCTCCATCTCCCTCTCTCTCTGCCCCTCCCCCCACTCATGCTGTCTTGTCTCTCTCAAAGTAAATAAATAAACTTAAAAAAAATAAAATAAAAAAAACTTACACCCTTTTTACACTGACAGTTTAAAGAATTTTGGGGAAGACACAAATGTTCTGACCACAGCAAAGGGAATAACGGGTTGACTAAAGATCCAAGGGAAGAAGTTCCGAAAAAGAGTTTAGGATTTGAGGGGCACCTGGGTGGTTCAGTCAGTTAAGTGTCCAACTTCAGCTCAGGTCATGATCTCATGGTTGGTGGGTTCAGGCCCTGCACATGGCTCTCTGCTGTTAGTGAGAGCCTGCTTCAGATCCTCTGTCTCCCTCTCTCTCTCTCTGCCCCTTCCCTGCTGGTCCTCTCCCTCTCAAAATTCAATAAACATAAAAAAAAAAGAAAAAAAGGAGTTTAGGATTTGAGTGTTAGACCTTCCCTCAGAGCCCTAGGGTCCCCAGGGGCTGCCTGATTGCTACAAAAGCCTATCTCAGGAGAGAAAAGTTGTCCAGACCTGGGTACCCAGGTCAAACATTGCCTGAAAGTCCCACTTGGGGTCCAGAGAGTTAGACAATGGGGAAAACATGCTTCAGAACTTCCTTTGTTTCTCTGGGTTTTTTCCACTTGTTTTTTGTAAGTTTCTGCCTTTCATGGTAGGAGCTTTCCTCAAATGTCTGGGACCAAAAAGCCAGGTGCATGGATGGGGCTTCACTGAGCTTCCCTAAAGGGTGATGTCACCGTTCTCAAAGTTTCCAGGGCACACGTCTGCTTAATTCCCCCTGGTAGGCAGGGTCTCGTCTGTGCTTGGGTCCCCAGGGCACCAAGGTCTCAGCTTTTCCACTGAGTTAGGAATGGTCATCAACTGTCCAAGCATTGCCTCTGCATGGCTTCCTCTCCCACCCTCTTTGTCCTTATTTTATTCTTTTGTGATCATTTTATTTATTTATTTATTTATAAATCTTTAAAGAGAGAGAGCATGAGCAGGGGATGGGCAGAGAGAGGGAGACAGAGAATCCCTAGCTGGCTCTGCACTGTTAGCACACAGCTGGACACGGGGGTCGAACCCACAAACCACAAGATCACCACCTGAGCCAAAACCAAGAGTCGGACACTTAACCGACTTAGCCACCCAGGTTCCCCTATCCTTTTGTGATTATTTTAAAGGGGTTTGGGGAGGAAAGCATTTTTTTTTTAAATTTTTTTCTTAATGTTTATTTTTGACAGAGAGAGAGAGAGAGAGAGACAGAGCATGAACAGGGGAGGGGCAGAGAGAGAGGGAGACAGAATCCGAAGCAGGCTCCAGGCTCCGACCCGTCAGCACAGAGACCTACGCGGGGCTCGAACGCACAGACTGCGAGATCATGACCGGAGCCAAAGTTGGACGCTCAACCGACTGAGCCACCCAGGCGCCCCGTAACTGGAACCCCAACCATAACTGTGACATTTTATCTCTTTTTTTTGTAATGTTTATTTTTGAGAGAGAAAGACAAAGTGCAAGCAGGGGAGGGGCAGAGAAAGAGGAAGACACAGAATCCTAAGTAGGCTCTCAAGTTGTCAGCACAGAGCCCAAAGTGGGGTTCAAACCCACGGACCGTGAGATCATGACCTGAGCCAAAGTCGGATGCACAACCAACTGAGCCACCCATATGCCCTTAAGATTTTATTCTTAAGTAACTTGTGTTATAGTTCCAATATCTTCCTTATATCTTTTAACATGTTTATTAGTCTAAAATTCTTATTCTGGGGTACCTGCCTGGCTCAGTCAGTAGAGCATGGGATTTTTGAACTTGGGGTCATGAGTTTGAGCTCCATGTTGGGTATGGAGCCTACTTAAGAAAAAGTTGGAAGTAATAAACAATTTAAAAAATGAAAATAAATAAAATAAAGTTCTTATTCTGACAAGAAACAGGTTATAGTTTTTCTGTTGAAAGCAGTGATGCCCTGGGGCACCTGGGTGGCTCAGTGGGTTGGCTGTTCGACTTTGGCTCAGGTCGTGATCTCACGGTCCGTGAGTTCGAGCCTCGCATCGAACTCTGTGCTGACAGCTCAGAGCCTGGAGCCCATTTCAGATTCTGTGTCTCCCTCTCTCTCTGCCCCTCCCCCCTCTCACGTTCTGTCTCTCAAAAATAAATAAACATTAAAAAAAATTGGGGGGGCGCCTGGGTGACTCAGTTGGTTAAGCCTCTGACTTTGGCTGGGGTCACGATCTCGTGGTCTGTGGGTTCCAGGCCTGCGTGGGGCTTGGGCTGACAGCTCCGAGCCTGGAGCCTGCTTCTGATTCTGTGTCTCCCCCTCTCTCTTCCCCTCCCCTGCTCATGCTCTCTCTCTCTCTCAGAAATAAACATTAAAAAATTAAAAAAAAAAATTTTTTTTTTTTTTTTTTTTTTTTTTTTTTTTTTTTTTAAAGAAAGCATTGATGCCCTTAGCCTGTGGGATCTGCTGCTAAGTCCAGTCAGATAGTTTCAGATTTGAGTTGAACTGTAGAACACCCAGCTGGTGTCGCCGAATTGCTTGGTGCGGAAAGAAAACCCTGCTCGTTTGGTGACCAGAAGTGTCGGAAAGCAGAGGAGAAACCCCCTGCTACCTCCCCTGGGAATCTCCTGCATGGGGAGTAGATAAGCCCGGGAAGGAGGCGCCACGAGAATACAGCCAAGCCACTCCTCGCCCCACAAGACGACCTTCAGGACGTGTTTCCACACTTTGCTCTCCAAAGAGAAGCAGCCTCAGGACTCACCCCTAAAATGTCATTCCCCGGATGTTGGGGGGGGGGGTGTGAGTGGGCAGCTGTCAATAAGTCCACACCTGTTTTCGGCAGCATCTCCCAAACCTTGAGGTCTGGGCCGCCCTAATTGGACTCCAGGCACACCTGGATCCCAGAGCCGAGTCATTGGAGAGGTGGAGGCAGGTGCTGTTTGTTCCAAGGCAAGGGGGTGGGGGGGAGGGCAATTAGCTCATCCCTCCACATCACCCCCAAGAAATCTTTCTTTCCCACCTGATCCTCTTTGGGGGGAGGAGCTGGCAGCTGGTTTTGACACCGACCTAGCATTGGATTCATCGTCCCGAGTGACAAGTGTCCGTTTACTGACCTGTTGGCACCCAGTGACTGCGCCTATCTGTGTAGCCTTAGCACTTCGCACATGGGAAGAGAGACCAGTTACATTTCCGTAAATAGGAGGCTTTAGAGGAGGTCTTAGAAGAAAACGCTTGTTTTCCTCAGGCGATGCTCGGGGCCCCGATGCACACAGAGCTGTTTGGCCGCACCTTTCTGGAATAGAAGGGAGGATATTTGTCTGTTTCTGGGCATAGCAAACCATGCTCCACGGAAAGTTTGTGTCTCTACCTTCTCCCCTTACATTCTGTGGTTTGGAGTCACCCCAGAGAGCCTGTGCAGATGTCATATTTTGTGGTATGTCTTTAGGCACGACCCTTAATTTCATTAAAAATTTCTATGTTAGAAGATCTGTTTCAGGCCCTGCTCGCCTGAGGCAGCGGACAGAGCTTGGAGCCATGCCGTGCTGCTCTGGCCTATAAGTGCGGGGGGGGGGGGGACAGAGTTGAAAGGGGAGCAAATGAATCATTTTAGGTGGGTGAAGTCAGTCTGCAGGGAGCAGCCACTTAGAGGAAATCATCAGCACATTACCGGAAGCCAGAGCAGCCCCGATCTGTGTTCTCGCAGAAGAGAGTAGACAGCCGATGTGTCAGCAGCTCCAGAAAGGCCGAGGCCCAGACATGCCACTGCGCACACTCTGTGGAACCTTCCAGCCCCCGACTCGTGCCTCTTCAGCTTCTGTCTTCTTGTCTCTGGAGGTCTCTGTTCTTCCAAGCTCCTCTACTCACCCCCTTGGGTGGCTCAGTGCCTTCTCCCTTCTCAAGGTCATGGCTGGTGTGGGGGCCGGAGCCATATTGTTCCCGTAAACCTTGGCAAGCTGTTTCCAGGAAAAGTTCAGGGGAGGAGGGGGAGGAGTAGGTTTACCTAAAAGGCCATCAGAGCTTCTGAATGAAAGTATCGGCTGCAAAAAGAGAGCAGGCTACCTCAGCTTCTAACGGAAATTCTGTTCAGGCCTGATGCTCAGAAAACCCACTTTCACAGGCGTGGGAGGGGCTGAGGGGCTGTTTCACAGGAAGTCAAGGAACGCGCAGGAGGCGTTGGAGGCTGCCAGCTGATCTGTAAAGAGGTAGGCGGTAACCTTGGTCTGCTGGGCACGGTGAGAGATGGCATTCTCCCTTGGAAGTAAGGCCTTCCTCGGATAAGCCCTAAAGGTCCTTTCCTCCCACAGGTATTGGAACATTCCCTTAGCTGAATGCAACGGTCAGTATTTTCTGCTCGCAGAATGAGGAGAGCAGTTCTGAAACCTGGGAGCATCGCCTCCCTTCCTGAAGGCCAGTGTTGGGGAGGCCTGGGCCGCATATTGAAGGAGTCTGCAGGGTGGACCTCTGTGCTCTGCCTGCTGTTCCCAGCAGGTCCCAGAACTTAACCCCCACCCTCTTCTTCCAGCAGGAAGTTCATATCCATCCCTACGGCAGGCAGATGGATGCCTGGGTCTGCTAAGCTTGCCTTTCTTCAAGCTCCTTTTTTTTTTTTAAATGTTTATTTATGTTTAAGAGACACAGAGAGACACAGCGTGAGTAGGGAAGGGCAGAGAGACAGAGGGAGACACAGAATCCAAAGCAGGCTCCAGGCTCTAAGCTATCTGCACAGAGCCTGACTCGGGGCTCGAACCCACAAACGGTGAGATCATGACCTGAGCCGAAGCTGGACGACCAACCACTGAGCCACCCGGGTGCCCCGAAAGAGTAAACATATAACATATAATGAGCTCTTACAAACCTTTGAGACAGTTGAACAAAAATTTTTAAAAATTGAGGACATGCAGGGGCATCTGGGTGGCTCAGTTGCTTGAGGGACCAACTCATGATTTCGGCTCAGGTCATGATCCCAGGGTCATGGAATCGAGCCCTGAGTCGGCTCTGTGCTGAGCGTGGAGCTTGCTTGAGATTCTCTCTCTCTCCCTCTGCCCCTCTCCCCTGCTCATGCATGTGCTCTCTCTCTCTCTCTCTCTCAAAATAAAAATACAAAAATTGAGGATATAAACAGAGAGTTCGCAGAAGGAAGAAAAGGTATTAAATCTTGCTCATCAAATAAACATGAATTTTTCATTATTTATTTATTTGACTAGATTATACCTGCCCATGGTGCAAATTTAAGCAGTTCAAAAGATTTTACATAGTGAAAGGATGTATCCCTTCCTAATCTCTTCCGGGAACCAACCAATGTTAGCAATTTCTTATGCATCTTTCTGGAATTATATTATGTGTACACAAAATCATTAAAGTATAAATATCCCCTTGTTCAGACAAGTAGGAACACATTTACTCACTTCTATTCACATTTTGGTTGTTTTTAGTGTATTGCTATTATTAACACAGCAATATTGTTAATATTGCTATTATTAATTGCTATTAACATGTCTATGTTCATGCTTCTTTGTCTACATTGGGGAGAATATCATTAGATTCCTAGAAGTGGAATTGCATTTAAAGTATATATGCATTAAAATGTTCATTACTACCGGAGTCTGGATGGCTCAGTCAGTTAAGCGTCCTACTTCGGCTCAGGTCATGATCTCACGGTTTGTAGGTCCGAGCCCCGCATCGGGCTCTGTGCTGGCAGTTCAGAGCCTGGAGCCTGCTTCAGATGCTGCGTCTCCCTCTCTCTCTCCCCTTCTCCCACTCTCTCAAAAATAAATAAACATTAAAAAACTAAAGATAAAAAAAATAAAATGTTCATTACTAAAAAAAAATAATAGATAAAAATAAAATAAAATAAAATAAAAAAGTGCACCTGCCTGGCTTAGTCAGTGGAGCATGTGACTCTTGATGTTTGGGTCATGAGTTCGAGCCCCATGCTAGGTATAGAGATTACTTAAATAGATAAAACTTAAAAAAAATCTGTGTTATCAATAGTTACTTCTAGTTGGTGGGAATTCAGGTAACTCAAATTATTTTACTTTCTTCTTTTTGCCATTCTAGGTTTTCTAAAGTTTTTTTTTTTTTTTAACATTTTATTTGTTTTTGAGACAGGGAGAGACAGAGCATGAACAGGAGAGGGTCAGAGAGAGGGAGACACAGAATCTGAAACAGGCTCCAGGCTCTGAGGTGTCAGCACAGATCCTGACGCGGGGCTGGAACTCACGGACCGTGAGATCATGACCTGAGCCGAAGTCGGCCGCTTAACCAACTGAGCCACCCAGGCGCCCCGGTTTTCTAAAGTTTTTAAATAATGGAATGTGTTATGTTGTTCCCTTAATAAGATAACAAATATGAATCAAGCTGTTTCCATTTTGAAAAAAAAAAAAGTGAAAATTCAAACCCAAACATGATGATAAGGACAGGGCTACAAAGTTTTGCTATTTTGAAACATATTTATTTTCACTTCTAAAGAAGTATGGGGCTATCACATGAGGGATAGGAAACAATTATAATAGTGTTGAGTATACTTGGCAAAGTATAGTTATGTAATATAAAAAGCATATGTGAAAGTCACTATTGACGCTGGAGGTTAAATAGGTGTTACATCAATCGGTTGATACTCAATGGCTCCAAAGAATGTGTCTCTGGTTTGTTGATCTCTGGGGACAAAATGCTATTATGATCTGGAAATCACGAGGGTGGCAGTTTCCTCTCCTTGAAACACTCGTGCCCCAGAATGGTGAGAAGCTTTATGTGATCCCCTTTTTTAAAAAATGTGTGTTATAAATAATTATCAAAAGCCTTACACAGTCACTCATTTTTTTTTTTTTTGGCCCAGAAGTCATAAAGAAAAAGATGGCCAGATTCTTTTTCAAATTCAAAACTTCTGTTTTTACAAAAGACCCCATAAGCAAGAGGTGAAATAATAGTCTGAAAGACCCTCTTTACCACAATTTTAAGAGATAAATCACTTTTCAGAATATATAAAGAGGTCCTACAAATTAATGCTTTATCTTCTGTCTACACATCAGAAGGAGGATCATCTGCTTCCAGACTGGGACCATGGGTAACTGAAACCGAGGGAACGCAAAACCTCAGATAAGGGGGGACTACTGTGGTCTCACAAGTTTAATCAGGGACATGCACGTTAAGACAATGAAGTGTCATTTTTTCCCCTTCAAATCATCCAAACTTGAAATGATTCATAATGTACATATTGTTTTAAGTGTTTATTTTCGTTTCTTTTTGAGGGAGAGAGGGAGGGGCAAAGAGAGAGGGAGAGAGAGGATCCCAAGCACCCTGCACTGACAGTGTGCAGCCCAATGCGGGGTTGGAACCCACGAACTGCCAGATGATGACCTGAGACGAAATCGAGAGTCAGATGCTTAACCGACTGAGCCACCCAGGCGCCCCAGGACTAGGTACTTCTATGCAGTACTGGTGGGAATTTATATTGGCATCATTTTGTATTGTGGTAAAAAATACACAAAAGTTACCATTTTAACCCTTGTCAGGTGTCCAGAGTGACATCACGTGCATTCACATCGTTGTGCAACCATCACCGGTATCATCTGCGGAACTTTTTCATCTTCCCAAACTGAAATTTCATGCCCACCTATGGTGAGTTCTCCTTTCCCTCCCCCCCAAGCCCCTGGCAACCACCATTCCACTCTGTATGAACTGGACGGCTCTGGGCACTCCCTATGTGGGGAACCATCCAGTAGTGGCCCTTTGGTGAACAACTTATTTCTTTTAGCATCATGTCTCCAAGTTTCATCCACGCCATAGCATGTGTCCGGATGCCCTTCCTTTTTAAGACTGAATCCTATTCCACGGTGTGTGGTATAATCTTTTTTTAAAGGGCAACTTGGTAGTAACCACGAGCTTTAAGATGCCACGTTCTTGGACACAGTTCCACTTCTAGGTATATCCTGGAGAAATATTTGCGCATTTGCAACAAATTGCATTTACAAGGATGTTCATTGCAGCATCCTCGTTTGAATACTGAAAAATTAAAAACCACCTAATATCAATCAGTAAGGAGATGGGTAAACTATGGTATATCCACACTATGAAATATATTGCAGCAATTCAAAAAGAATGGAGTTGATCCATAGTTACTGGCATGGAAATGTCTCCAAGCAATAGGAGTTGCAGTTAGGTATAATTTTAAAACTGTTTTTATATAATACATAAATATGTAAACACGTTGAAAATAATCTGGTGATAAATGCACCAAACTTTTATCAAGTAGCACAAAGAAAGGTGAGTGTGGGCAGAACAAGTTCTGGGAAGAGGCACTGAAAAAGGACTTTCACGTTATACTCTATATATGTTACCTTTTTTTTTTTTTAAGATTTTATTTTGAGGGTGCCTGGGTGGCTTGGTTGGTTAAGAGTCCGACTCTTGATTTTGGCTCAGGTCAGGATCTCACGGTTGTGAGATCCAACCCCGCATCAGGCTTTGCACTGGGAGTGGAGCCTGCTTAAGAATCTCTCTCTCCCTCTCTCTCCCTGCTCCTCCCCTGGTCCCTGAATGAATGAATGAATGAATGAATAAATAAGATTAAGTTTTTATTTAAATAACAATTAAAACAAGAAATATGCTAAATTGAGTATATCTGAATTGCAGGGTTAATGGAGGTTTTTTCTGTATTTCTCAAGTTTCCTACATTGAGCGTATATACTATTATATACCTATATATTGTATAGGAGCACAATATAATTATTTTAAGGAAAAAACGGTATGCCTACTGTGAATCATCATAACAAGATTGAAGTAAATCTATATATGAGGACGTGTGTGTGTATATGTGTGTGTGTGTGTGTGTGTTTTGTATTGATACAGAAGTCTAGAAGGACCCTACAATGTACATTCTTACCGTGTCCTTACAAACCAATAAATAATGTTTCCATTACCCCTGAGTTAATTTCATTCTACTCTTCTTCCTAAGTTCCTGCTACACAGGCCATCTTGCTGTTAAGCTTTCTTCTACCTTGGGACCTTTGCATATGATGTTCTTTGCCTGGAACACTCTTCCCCCAGATATCATCAGGCAAGCCCTCATTTCTTCCAAACCTTTGCTCAAGTATCATCCTGTCTCTGAAACCTTCTCTGACCACTCCATATCCCTTTTTCTGCTTTCCACTATACTACTTCTCATTATCTATAATATGATGTTCTTACCTATTTGTCTCCTCTTTAATATACATGAGGGCTAGAACTCAGTTTTGTTCATTGCTGCATTTTCACTGCAATAGACAATAGACACAATAGACAATAAACATTCATTGAACGAAAAAATGAATGGAAAAATATTCTCATTAAATGTGAGGTGAGCGGATTTTTCATTTTTTTACTGGATGTTTGTTTATATCACTAGATGTATTTATTTAAAAAGAGCTAGGGGGCGCTTGGGTGGCTCAGTTAAGCTTCCAACTTTTTTTTTTTTAATTAAAAAAATGTTTTTAAGTTTATTTATTTTGAGACAGAGACAGCATGAGCGAGGGAGTGGCAGAGAGAGAGGGCGAGAGAGAGAGTCCCAAGCAGGCTCCGCACTGTTGGCATAGAGTCCAATGCAGGGCTCAAACCCATGAAATCGTGAGATCATGACCTGAGCCGAAACCGAGAGTCAGACGCTTAGCTGACTGAGCCACCCAGGTGCCCCTTAATTTTTTTTAATGTTTATTTATTTTTGAGAGAGAGAGAGAAGACAGTTTGAGACGGGAAGGGGCAGAGAGAGAGAGAGACACAGAATTTGAAGCAGGCTCCAGGCTCTGAGCTGTCAGCACAGAGCCTGACGCGGGGCTCGAACTCACGAACCGCGAGATTATGACCTGAGCCGAAGTCAGACACTCAACTGAACCACCCAGGCGCCCGGAGATTCCAACTTCTCACTTCAGCTCAGGTCAGGATCCCAGGGTCATGGAATCAAGCCCCGTGTCGGGCCTTGAGTGTGGAGCCTGTTTGAGATTCTCTCTCCCTCTGCCCCTCTTTCCTGCTCTCTCTCTCTCTCTCCCAAATACACTTCTAAGGAAGAAAAAAAGACTAAAAAAGAGTTAATATCACTTTTTGTTATTTTACAAAATCAACCAGATAATTTTTTAAAATCACATGTCCTAATTTATACTACCTGCTTGAAGACAAGCCATAACAGGTACTGATTGAAAACAACTTAGTTATGGAAGCAAATCTTAACCTGAAAGAATTTGAGCAATTTCCTTGTGAATTGGGAGAGTATTTATATGGTTCTATTTTGTATTTGTTGTTCTATTTTAGCAGAATATCCAGGCCCACCTTTTTGTGGCATGCAAGCCTGTGACAGCATGTTTCTGTCCTGAAGGAGAAAGGTAGACGTGGAGGGAACAGGTTCTGGGGAGAGACACTGAAAATGACTTTCATGTTTTAAACCTGTATATGTTATTTTTGATGGAGTCTTTATAAGGGGGTTATACTCATTGGTATTGAAGTAAAAAATCAATACGGGAACAAAGCATAATCAGCAATGCTAGTTTGGGAGGCAGGGGAGAGGTCACGGTTTGAACAACGTTTCTCAAATTTTGAGGGATGTTAATTGATCAAAAAGGAAAGTGAAATAAAAAGTGAAACCGGAAATTGGAAAGCACTGGGTTAAACTTCAGACCAATTCTTCAAAACAAAACTTCTTGGAGCCCTTACCATGCTAGTGCACATTGTAAATCTCCAGGAGGGAGGTAACTTCCTGAGCTCTTGTGACCACAGCATCCCATTCACAGCGGTTGTAGTTTGAAGGATGAAGTTTGGGAAATACTGAAACCAGAATTTTCTGGAGGTAAAAGCATTCCTTAAGGGGAGTCCTGGTAGGTGTCAGGTGGTCAGAAGAGTAGATGTTAGAATCAATTACAGGGAGTTGGGTGAGACCTACTGGCTGGAGTGAACTTTACCCCTCAACTTCTGAGGATCCCCCCACAACCCCCTAAACGGGAGGATAAGGACAGTGATGGGATCAAGAAAAGCATGAAAAAAGAAGAAACCTCAACACTGACTTTTCTGTTAACATTGTTGAACTAAATGCAAGATCCTCTTCCAGAAATCCACATTTGTCTAAAGCTTCCACTCGGAGTTGTCTGGGCTTCATCAAAGGGGAGTCATGGCTTACCCCTGCAGATTCTTTGGGAAATGAGCAGAGTATAACTAAAATAAAGTGTGCTGAGGTTCAGGAAGTTTCTAGAGGTCCTCCTGGGAGACCCACAGAGAATCAAAGAGACTTGTGCAAAGTTTATCCAATTCAGGAGCACAGTTTGACTTCAAAATTACATTGCTGGCTCTTGAACAGGGGCTGCTGGTGGACAATGCTGATGCTATGCTGTAAATGATTTCAGCCTTCCTGAAAGCCTATGGGTGGCAACTCTGAAAATACCATCCAGAAAGCAGTTAAAATACACCTCCCTTTACTCCCCTGAAGCAGCCAATGTTAAGCAGGGGCCCACCCTTTTGTGAGCTTATGCACACATTCACATTTTTTTTCTATAGCATTTTTCACCGACTTGAGTATTGTTCCATATCCGCTCCTACCTCCTACATTTTTTTTAACTATTGCATTATTATCAAGTAACCACTCTCATGTGCAATCAGGTAATTTCCAGTTTTATTACAATAAATAGCATTATAAGCACCAGGCAACTTTTTGCATGGTTTTAAGCACTTCAAACATGTAATCCTAATGATTCTGTGAAGTATAATTAACACCATTTCTACAGATGAGGAATATGATGTACTGACAAGGTGAATTCGTTGTCCAAGGTTAGAAGCCAGTAGGCAGGCGGTGGAGCAATTTGAACTCCAGGAGCCTTGTCTCCTGAGCCACACTGAATCAGTCCACCCACTACATTCTTACCCAGAGGGCATATAATCTTTAAATTATGTAAAATTCACTGTTTTTTTTTTCAATTTCACTGAGAACTAGCAAAAACTATCTTGGAGTGGCATCAGGTACAGTACACCAAACAAGTATTCTTTTAGCACATCTTTTTTTAAAAAAGATTTTAAGTAATCTCTACATCTAACACGAGGCTCAAACTCACAACTCTTGAGATCGAGTCACATGCTCTGACTGAGCCAGACCAGGGCCCCTCTTGTAGCACATCTTTGCACTTTCAGGAAAGATCATAAGAAGCGGAATATTAACAGAAACCCTCCTTCTATCGGATTCCTAAGTAGAAGGGAAACATTTCCTTAAAGGGCAGGTGGGGTATTTGCACCACAGGCTGTAGCAGAATGGGTCAGTCTCTTCCTTCCCATGGGCTCTCTGGCATCTGGACTAACACTGCAATTGAGAACTGTATTTCTGGCAGTTAAACGAGGAGCTAAGTGGACAAACAACATGAAGCTGAACAATGAAAATGAGTAATCGTGGCTTCAGATACACAGACATACTTTTATCACCTCTTTCATCCGTTTCTAGGACATCCCCAAAGGAAAGCTCCACTCCCATCCAGTCACATTTCCCCACAGCATTGCTGGCCCCTTACCAGTAGTCAAGTGAACAGGAGCCACAAACTAGTTGACTTCAATTTTACTCAGTGTGGAGCAAGGTTTGAGGCCACGAGTGATAAACCCATTTCCCAAACTCAACTGATAGCACAGGTTGTTGAATATGCATTTAGAGAGCACTTTTCTTGGTCAAATTTCAAGCTGTGTGCAAAAGAGAAATTTGTTAAGACCCATGAGTATGTAGGGGATCCCTATGGAAAATAGATCCTAAGAGAATGAGACTGTATAAGCTGAAATCTTTTTCCTCGAGATTCACAAGACTACAGAGCTGCAAGCCTGTCAAGAGAGAACGAAGAATTCGAGGAGAAATAATATAACTGTGCAAGTCCTATTGCACAAACCACCATTAGTTTTTACTTCAGTGAAATACTTTTATTCTCCAAGTTTTCAAAACAGGGCTTTTAAGTATAAAGCGAAGTGTGGGAAAGGACAAGACTTTTTAATCTTTGAAACACAGCTTTCCTAGCAAGAGGCTTGTTCTTAATTACTGTTGAGTAGTCAGCAAAAAACCTGCTTAAAAGCATTAGAGGGGTGCCTGGGTGGCTTAGTTGGTTGTATCCGGCTTCAGCTCAGGTCATGATCTCACGGCTCGTGGGTTCGAGCCCCGAATCAGGCTCTGTGCTGACAGCTCAGAGCCTGGAGCCTGCTTTGGATTCTGTCTCCCTCTCTTCTCTGCTCCTCCCTTTCTCTCAAAATTAGCCTTGAACAAGTCGACCGTAAAGCACTGGAACTGGAAAAGATGTCATGTTCCAATAGTGAAATCCTTCCAATCTAATAGCAAAAAGACATTCCCTTAAGTCCAAGAAAGGCTTTTTTCATTAGTACCTCCAAAGATTTAATATAGCTGTTTTTGCCTTTTCTGGCCCAGTTTATTACCACCCCTCTAGAATGAAGTATTAATTCACTCAAACAGCCCATCAAGTGGTTATTTCCAGGGTCTAATTTACAAAGAAACCCTGAGTTCAGTACTCCAGTTTAGTATTTTATGCTCCAACTTCATCAGATTTCCAGGGCAGGAATTTTACCACTATTGCTATGGCAAAGTTCCCAAAATCACGCAAGTCATTCATTGTCGGGTATACCTGGACTACCAGACCTATTTCTACAATGTTCAGCTGCTCCTTTATGACACACCTCAGTGGAATTAAGGTGTTTTTTCTTAACAGCAACACTTGTAATGACAAGTTCTTGTACCAGAAGTTATTTTCCTATTACAGTGTAAACTTGAGAAAACCAAGAGGGCTTCCAACTTCTTCCCCCTCCGTGTACTCCCCACAACACCCATTTTGTCCCAAGCTGAAAACCACGTTTATTTATTCAAGTTCTATTGCAGGCACTGTAAAGGCTAAAGAGAACTTATAGCATTGTTAATAAAGGGTATCCTGTTCTCTACATTTTTACTAAACTTTTTTCTAACAATATCAGAAACTACTATGGGTGTTAATGTGACTCGATCTCATGGTTTTGAGTTCAGGCCCCAGATTGGGCACAGAGCTTACTTAAAAAAAATCACAATACTTGAAACCACAATTCAGCCTCAACAAAAATTTCATTTTTCTCTACAAGGATCAATCAGGTCAACTATTTGAGGGGTAGGCAAGTTTGCTTTCCCTCAATAGGCCTCCAATTCAACGAATTTTTAATTGTACTGCACTTCTGAAATGGCTTCCCATTACACCAGAATCTTATGACCTTTAACAAAAAACAAATTTCCCGCAACTCAAAACACCTTTTCCTTCCCAAGGGGACTGACTTTGGTGAACATGACCTTCTGAAAGCTTCCTTGAAGGGACCCTTTTAATCAGATAGGAGCCCCCCCCCCCACCGTGTAATTTCACGACAGACACCAAATATGCTACCATGCAACAAAACTTTTATTAACATTTTGAACAGCTATTGAGAAAACCAGTATTTCAGCAATTGCTGAAACTGGTAATTTCTAAACTTAAACTGGGGCAAATGGCTAGAGTGCAGAGCAATGCCATCATTGGGCACTATGAACTTCAAGACTGAAGAATTAACAGCCACCCCTCAGACGAAGAACCAGATGGAGAGTGGACTCTTTCTGGATGTTGTAATCAGAAAGAGTGCGGCCATCTTCCAGCTGCTTGCCTGCAAAGATGAGCCTCTGCTGGTCAGGAGGGATGCCTTCTTTATCTTGGATCTTGGCCTTCACATTTTCGATGGTGTCACTGGGCTCCACCTCCAGGGTGATGGTCTTGCCGGTCAGGGTCTTCACGAAGATCTGCATACCACCCCTCAGACGCAGGACCAGGTGCAGGGTCGACTCTTTCTGGATGTTGTAATCAGAAAGAGTGCGGCCATCTTCCAGCTGCTTGCCTGCAAAGATGAGCCTCTGCTGGTCAGGAGGGATGCCTTCTTTATCTTGGATCTTGGCCTTCACATTTTCGATGGTGTCACTGGGCTCCACCTCCAGGGTGATGGTCTTGCCGGTCAGGGTCTTCACGAAGATCTGCATACCACCCCTCAGACGCAGAACCAGGTGCAGGGTCGACTCTTTCTGGATGTTGTAATCAGAAAGAGTGCGGCCATCTTCCAGCTGCTTGCCTGCAAAGATGAGCCTCTGCTGGTCTGGGGGGATGCCCTCCTTATCCTGGATCTTGGCCTTCACATTTTCGATGGTGTCACTGGGCTCCACCTCCAGGGTGATGGTCTTGCCGGTCAGGGTCTTCACGAAGATCTGCATACCACCCCTCAGACGCAGGACCAGGTGCAGGGTCGACTCTTTCTGGATGTTGTAATCAGAAAGAGTGCGGCCATCTTCCAGCTGCTTGCCTGCAAAGATGAGCCTCTGCTGGTCTGGGGGGATGCCCTCCTTATCCTGGATCTTGGCCTTCACATTTTCGATGGTGTCACTGGGCTCCACCTCCAGGGTGATGGTCTTGCCAGTTAGGGTCTTCACGAAGATTTGCATTTTGACCTAAAACGTTTAAAGGAATAAAAGGTTAGTGTACCACCACAGGATCTTTAAATTACTTACATAAATCATTATCCAAAGGGAAGTTAACTTCATTCTCTGAAGTGCCTTGACCGTATTAACCTCTCTCACAAACCTCTCGACTTTCAGTAGCCTCCAATCAGGCACTGAATATAGAATCTAGTAAAGGCTTTCAACTTAAAGATGAAAGACCAAAAACGTTTTCAAGGTTTCCTGTTCTCTTCGCCAAATCGTCTTCCTTCCCCACCCCATCCCCGGAATTCCCCCAAAACGTAAGCATGACACGTAGAACTAAAAACAAACCAAAAAAAAAAACCAAAAAAAACCTTCCTAAAACTCGAAAAATAAAAATTGTTGTTTAAACGGAAATGAGGCGGGACGCCTTCACCGCGTTGGGATTCAAAATCTGTAACAGTTTTAGAAACCAAGCTAGACCACCTTTTTTCCGCCTTCCCCCCCTGAAGCAGACACGATGGAATCTCCATCGGTTAAGGGTCGGTTGGTCTCTGTCGGCGCGCGCGCGCGAACAGCCCCCGCTCCCTGCACGTAAACAAGGCCGACTCTTCCGGAAAGGCCCGGCGCCGCGGCGCCGCGTCACCTCGCCCTCCCCTCCCCCAACCCCTTTCCCTGAGAGCCACCCGGACCCCCAAAGCTGCCAGCCTGGTCTCGCTTAGAGCCCCTCTCCACTCCTCCCAGGTCTCGAAGGCCGCGGGCCAGTACCTGGTGGCGAACGCAAGGACACCGAAGACAATCACGTCCGGTGGCCACAACACCAACACACACCCAGCGCTGCCAGCCGCTTCTGAACGCTCGCGGCTCCGCGGAGCTGGGATTTATGCAGCGTCTGTTGCGTGACTCATCACTGCTTACGTAGCCGCCGTGTCCGTACGCTGCTGAAAGTAGTTCGCTCGGCCCCACCTCCCGCAGCCCGGTTAGGCCCTTCCACCGAGCCCCACGTTCCTCAGAGGCGAAGAAAGGACCCTAAACATTCAGCTCCCCTCTCTTCCAGGTGACCCTTCTCCTCCCTTAGGAAAAAATAGGAACATTATCAGGCGGATGGATTTGAGTTAAGGGGACCTTCCTCGAAAGCTCTCGAAACTTCCTTGCGGCGGCGGCGCTGATTGGCGAGGCGGATGAAGGCGAGGCCGGTGCTGATTGGTGGGAGACGCGGCGGCTCCGTTGTTGCTGGGCTCCGTGCTGGGGTGGGTAAGCGCGGACGTTGCTAAGTAGCTCTGTGCGCGTGCGCCCCAGAGGCGCGCCTTCGCGAGAGAGGTGTACTTCCGGCCGGAGAGGGAGGAGGGGTACTTGACTCCCGCCTCCGAAGTCCCCCGTCCCCCCACTAAATGTTGGGTGTTCGGGCCTTAAGTGACGAAAAAGCTTCCTCTGCGGCGACTTCCCCGGGAAGGCCGCCCCGGTTCGGGTTTGGGTGGCGCGGCCCGCGCTCGTTTTTGCCGGCGTCTGCAGCGGAAGCACAAACCCGCCCCCCACCCCCAGTCTTAACGCGATCCCGCCCTGGTCGGTTTTAGTTTTGCGCTTGGTAATGGCGGGGTTGAAGAGCTTTAATTACACTTGTTTATTGGAGTCAGAATGCTTTTGTCCTTCTCGATCCCCACAAGGGCTCCGAGGAGAGTCAGTCATTTAGACTCTGGTGGTGGGAACCTCTGCGGGGCCCGGGCCTCCCAGCGCCTTCAGGCCCGGAGAGGCGAGGCCCCGGCTCCAGGTGACACGGGGGCGGGCTTAGGTCTGGCTCCCGCGAAACCCGCAGTCTCTTTCCCTTCTGTTTCACCAAACTCTGGTGGGGAAAAAGAGAGATGCAAATTAGGGAACCGAACACCCGCTTTGAGAGCTGACGAGGAATTCGTGTCCAAGAAAGTAATATCTCTCCCATTAATGTGTGGTGTTCAAGCGACTAAAGGCGGAGGTAGCCGGCTAAGGCCACTCTGGCTGGTTTCTCTCCACCCTGGGTGTGGCCCCGTGTCCCCCTAGGAGATAACCCGAGGAGCGTGAGTAAGGCAGGGAGGGGCGTTGGGACCTCGGGGATACGTGGCCCGGTGTCTGAGTCACAGAGACTGGGATGTAAATAAACACGCAAACGGCTGTTTGTGGCGTAATAACCTATCTCAGTAAGGAGTGGTCTAAAGATTTGCACATTAACGCAAATTAGCTGGATATCACTTAGAAAAGTCATCAAATCACAACATTTCTAAGCGTAATATTAAAAAACTGTGTCGATGACCTTGCACTATAGACAGGTATGTTGAGGAGTTAACAGACACCTTGACAGTCTTGAGTGAACTAAAACTTGGTAAGATCTACTTCCTGGAATAACAGAGATAAAAATAGTTTCTTTAAGATCTGCAAGTTCATTTTGGACTTGGAGGTGGTTGATGAAATGTTTCTTTGACAAAGTATGAATTTTCATTTTTGTCAGACTTACAATGGATCTGAACTTGTTTCAGCAACTAGCATCTTCTCCTGAGTCATACGTGTTGGTGGGGAGAATAAACGAGAATGGAGATCACCTGACTGATAGGATGACTTAGTTCAGAGTTCCAGCAATTGCCAGAACCAAGTGAGTCATACAGCTTCCTGGTTTAATGTTTTCCCAAAGTGGGACCTTCGGTGACCGCCACAAAGCAAAACGTTTTCAGAAGGATGACAGGTGCTGTCTTTGTAAAACAAGGTGAATTTTTTATGGTCTGTTTATAAATGAACATTTTTAGTAATCGCATCCTTTCTTGGTAGTAAACTGTAAAAAACAATTTGTAAACAAATTAAGAAATAGAATGACAAAATCAGAGATCAGGGATTTGGTAATTTAGCACGACACTTGGCATTGTGTTCAATGTATGTTCGGTGAATAAAGTGCAATTTTACCTTTTTTCAATTGGGGAAAAAAAACACCCCAACTATGTGACAGCCTTAGGCACCAAAATGCAAAACAAAAAGTCACCACTTACTTCTTCTCCATAGTCAAATGGTTTTTGCCTAGGCAGTTCCTTTGGAAAAAAAAAAAATTCTAAGTGATTTTACTTGGGTAGATGTCTTCTTTTTTTTTTTTTTAACTTTATTTATTTATTTTGAGAGAGAGAGGGAGAGAGAGTTCCAAGAAGGCTCCTTTGCTATCAGCAAGGAGCCTGACATGGGGCTCGATCCCACTAACTGAGAGACCATGACCTGAGCCGAAATCAAGAGTCAGATGCTCAACTGACTGAGCCACTCAGGTGCCCCTTGGCTAGATGTCTTTTAATAAAAATCTGTGAGAAAACTGTGGTTCCAATGATAAATTCACAATTGTTTTCTTGACATCATCAGCTGATATTTAAAATACGGAGTTAATATGTGGTTTGTCATTTCCTAGTTTGGCTATTCATGTCAATAGAATTATGAGACTCCTGATTTACTACCAGCAAGTTAGAAACTTTGATGTTGGATGTCCAAATGAACATGGAGAAAAATTCTGTATTGTCTTTACATTGGGTCTTAAAATTATGAAATATGTCCATTATAAAACAGCTACTTTAAAATGTTTATTATGGAATATTACATAAATGAAAGTTGGAGATAATATAACCAGCATCATATAACCAACACCCAACTTTATTAAATCTTAACATTTTTTATTTTGCTTCAGTTTTTTTTTTTTTTGTTTTTTTTTTAGTTAATGTACTTAAAGTAGGCTCCATGCTAAGATCAAGGGTCACACACTACCTACTGAGCCAGCCAGGCACCTCACTTTAGCTTTTTTTTATAGCAAAAAATATACACTATAAAATTTAACATCTTTCCATTTTTAAGTGTATAGTTAAGTGGTATTAATTATATTTCACATTATTGTGTTAGAGATCTCTAGAATTTTTTTTATCTTGCAAAACTGAAACGTGTACTCACTTAAGAATCACTCCCCATTTCTCCCCACTCCCAGAACCTAGTAACCACTATTTTACCTTACACTACTTTAGATACCTTATAAAAGTGGATTCATATAGTATTTGTTTTTTTGGTGACTGGCTCATTTCATTTGGCATAACATTTTCAAGGTTCATCCATACATGTGACAAAATTTCCTTGTTTTTTAAGGCTAATGATCCATTGTATGTATATACCACATTGTGTGTGTATCTATCCGTCTGTCTATGGATATTTGGGTTGCTTTCACCCCTTGGCTATTGTGAATAATGCTGCAAGGAATATGGGTGTGCAAATATCTCTCGAGATCCTGTTTTTAGTTCTTTTGGATACATACTCAGAAAGGGGATTGCTTTATATATTGCAATTCTATTTTTAATTTTTTGAGGAACCTCCATGCTGTTTTCCATAATGGCTGCACCGTTTTACATACCCATCAGCCATGTGCAAAGGTTCCAGTTTCTCCACATCCCCACCGACCCTTGTTACTTTCTTTTTTTTACTACTTAAAAAAATTTTAACGTTTATTTTTGAGAGAGAGGGAGAGACAGTGAGAGCAGCAGAGGGCAAAGAGAAGGAGACACAATCTGAAACAGGCTCCAGGCTCTGAGCTGTCAGCACAGAGCCCTACGTGGGGCTCGAACCTATGAAATGTGAGATCATGACCTGAGATGAATCCAGACACTTAACAGACTGAGCCACCCAGGCACCCCAACACTTGTTACTCTCTTCTATTTTTTTATAATGGCCATCCTGATGGGTGTGAGGTGATATCTCATTGTGGTTTTGATTAGCATTTCCCTAATGATTTATTTACTTTTTAAAAATAATTATAGATGCACAAGAAGTTGCCAAAATAGTAGAGAGAGATCTTATTATGCACTTCATCCAAGTTTCCCTAGTGGTAACACCTTACATAACTACAGTACACTATCAAAAGCAGGAAAATAACATTTGTATGTTCTACAGACCTTATTCAGATTTCAGCGGTTTTATATGCACTTTAGTGTGTGTGTGTGTGTGTGTGTACGTAGTTCTGTGCGGTTTTGTCACTTGGGTAAATTCGTAACCACTATGATCAAGATACAGAGCTGTTTCATCACAAGGATCCTTCATGCTACCTCTTTATGGTCACAGGATTCTCCCACCCCTTACCCCCAAGCCCAGGCAACTGCTAACCTTTTCTTCATCTTTATAATGTTGTTATTTTGGAAATGTTGGAATCATTCAATATGTAACTTTTTGACAGTAGCTTTTTTGCACTCAGCCTAATTCCCTTGAAATTCATCCAAGGTGTTGCATATATCAATAGTCGATTCCTTTTCATTGCCGAGTAGCATTCCATGGTATGGATGTACCACAATTGGTTTATTTATCCACCTATGGACTTTTTTTTTTAATGTTTATTTTTGAGAGAGACAGAGTGTGAGTGGAGCAGGGACAGAGAAAGAGGAGACACAGAATCTGAAGCAGGCTCCTGGCTCTGAGCTGTCAGCACAGAGCCCAACACAGGCCTAGAACCCACAAACTGTGAGATCATGACCTGAGCTGAAGTCGGACACTCAACCGACTAAGCCACCCAGGCGCCCCATACAGATGGACTTTTGATATATTTCCAATTTTTTACTATTAGAAGTAAAGCTGATATACGTGTTAATATACACATTTTTTTTTTTGGTGAATATGTTTTCATTTCCCTGGGACAAGTACCCAGTACTGTAATTGCTGGGTCATGTGTAAGAATATGGATAGGTTTTTAAGGAACTGCTGAGCTATATTCCAGACTGGCTGTACTGGTTACACTCACACCTGCAACGTATGGGAGATTCTCTGCATCCTCACAGCATTTGGGTATTATCGCTGTTTCTTTTTATTTTAGCTATTCTAATATACATATAGTGATATTTCATCATAGTTTTAATTTGCATTTTCCTAACGATTGGTGACCTTGAACATATTTTCACGTGGTTATTTGCCATGTGTGTATCCTCTGCTGAAATGTCTGTTCATGTCTTTTGCCTGTTTTGTAATTGGATTGTCTTGGCTTTCTGCTGTTGTGTTTTGGAGGTTCCTGGTATATTCTTTATACAAGTTCTTAGATATGTGGCTTGCAAATATTTTCACTCATTCTGTGAGTTTTTACTTTTTTGATTGTATCTTCTGAAATACGAAAGTTTGTTATTTTGATGAAGTCTCAACACCCTATCTTATACCACATTTCCTTCATCTCTTTAGAGATTATCTCCATTTGACTTCGGCAGTGAACTTTGATATCACTTGAAGCTGGTTGAACTCTTAAACTCCAGGATTCTTCACTCAGAGCCCGACCTGTCACCCTTCTAGCTTTCTTTCTACCTTGTTTCTACTACATCTGCTGGGTAAACTTTCTAAGACCTCCAGTTCCCCAGTTTTCTGTTGTCTCCCCTCAACTGTTCTTTTCTTTAATGGATTGTGCTTTTCCTGCTAAGAACTCTTCATCCAGCCCAAAGATTTTCTCCTGTGTTGTTTCTACACCTAAATCTAAAATCCATATCAAATTAGTTACTTTTGTATAAGGTGTCAAGTTTAAATTGAGGTTGATTTTTTTTTTTGCTTTTGGATATCCCGTCGCTCCAGCACAGTGTGGAAACACTGTGCTTCCTCCACTGAGGATCCCATTTTCTTTTTTTTTTTTTAATTTTTTTAATGTTTATTCATCTTTTTTGAAAGAGAGAGACAGAGCACAAGCAGGGGTGGGGCAGAGAGAGAGGGGGCACAGAATCTGAAGCAGGCTCCAGGCTCTGAGCTGTCAGCACAGAGCCTGACACGGGGCTTGAACTCCGAAACCGCGAGATCATGACCTGGGCTGAAGTCTGACGCTCAACTGACTGAGCCACCCAGGTGCCCCAAGGATTCCATTTTCAATGCCAGTCATTTCTTTTCCTTCCCAGAGATAGTATAATACTGAATTTGATGTTTTTGAACCCCACGCACCTTTTTTTTTTTAAGTAGGCTCCACACCCAATGTGGGGCCTGAACTCATGACCCCAGCATCAAGAGTCACATGCTTTACTGACTGAGCCAGCCAGAGGCCCCAATCCCAGGCACCTTTTGAAGCTGATACTATACATTTATGTTTCCATAAATATTACATGTTGCTGTAGACTGTGTACCCCCAAAATTCGTATGTTGAATCCTAATCCCCAGTGTGATTGTATTTGGAAGTGGGCTCCAGACTCTGAGCTGTCAGCACAGAGCCCAATGTGGGGCTTGAACTCACGAACCTTGAAATCATGACCTGAGCCGAAGTCGGATACTTACCCGACTGAGCCACCTAGGTGCCTCTTGCTTTCAAATCTTTTGGGCATATACCCAGAAGTGGAATTGCTTGATCATATGGTAGTTCTAGTTTTAATTTTTTGAGGAACTATCCTACTCTTTTCCATAACACCACCATTTTATAACAATAAAAGTATTATCATTGTATTCGTGTGTATTTAGGTGGTATACATAGGAATAAAATTGTGGGATGCTATCTTCAACTTTACTAAGTTTTGCCAAATTGCTCTCCAAAGGGATTGTATGAATTTATAATCTCACCAGCAATGTAGGAGAATCCCACTGTTCTATATATTACTCCGTATCGCTTATTATTATCAGAATTTAAAGTCTTGCCAATCTGGAGGCACCTGGGTGGCTCAGTCGATTAAGCATCTGACTCTTGATTTCAGCTCAGGACATGATCTCAAGTTTCATGAGATTGCTCTAACAGCACAGAGGCTGCTTGGGATTCTCTCTCCCCATCTCTGCCCTTCCCCTGCTCGCTCACTCTCAAGGTAAGTAAACTTAAAAAAATTATTAAATTCTGCCCATCTGATGGGAAGATTTCTTTTAGAAAAAAGTATTTATCAAGTCCCCTCCAGTTTATTTTGTACATATGAGGCCATTTGTTTTCAGATGGGATTTGACTATAGGGAAGGAGACACTTTCTGAGGCAGGTGTGACAGTTTGATGGATTTGGTTACCACAGGTCCATTGGTTTGAGGCACTTCAGGAGCCTCTTGGGACAAACTGTAAGAGGCGGTGAAATGACTTGTCACTGTTAATGGAGGGATGCGAGGGTATCAGCGAATGTTGGGTGAGCTCATACCAACAAATTGCCTTTAGTTCTCATTTTAGAATTTGGCAGTTATGTCAAACTTACCAATCAATTCTTTGAGTAACCTCACGTGGTGTACCACAGCAAAAAGAGCATGAGATTTGGAAACAAACCTTATGTTCTCAACTTTTTACATCAGCCCCTTGACTGTGTATTTTATTTCACATCTTCAACCTTTAGTTTCCCTGTCTGTAAAGAAAAAATGGGGACCAGGCATCATTCTAACTTGTCAAATTGAGTCTCAAGTTTTGGCAGCTCACCGAGCAACTGTCACTTCCATCCCTTTTTTTTTTTGCCTTTTGTTTGGTTTCCTTTGCTCTTTACACAAACGGCCTTCGAGAGACTGGGATTTTCTTTTTCCCAATACATTTCCAGGGAATTCCCAAACCTTGTCAATAGACCAAGAAGCAGTAGTTGGCCGTCTCAATCTCCAAACCTGTTAGGAAACTATATTACACACCCAAAATGGACTAGACAATAGTAGTTACTGGTTTCTCGGATAAATAAATTTTGTACCATCCCCTTAGATTCAAGTAACTATTCTTCATTTCCTCTACTGATTACCAGTGACTACTTCCCATTTGTTTTTTTAGGGTCATGAACTTATTCTGAGATTTCAGTGACATTTTAAACTTTTATTTATTGTGTCTAATAAATGGAATTTATTTGCTGCCACACCAAAGAACAATAGCTAGACAAAAGATGTAGATGGTTTTGTAAGTTGGTGTGTTGTTTTTGTTGGCTTTGTGAACATTTCAACATGGATTAGATTTACGGTGAGAGCTGTCTTAGAAGCAGGCCTTTGCCCCATTTTGCTGTTGGAGGGGTTGGTTAGTACATCTAATACATAAGACAACCTCTGATACATAAAGGAATTTCCTTATCTCACATCCGAAATACAATGAGTATGTTTGCCTTTGTATTAAAAATTTTTTTTTAGTTTTTTTTAATGTTTATTTATTTTTGAGAGAAAGAGACAGAACATGAGTGGGGGAGGGGCAGAAAGAGAGAGGGAGACACAGAATCCCAAGCAGGCTCCAGGCTCCGAGCTGTCAGCACAGAGCCCGACGCGGGGCTCGAACTCACGAACCATGAGATCATGGTTCAACCAAGTCAACGCTCAACCAACTGAACTACCGAGGCACCCCTAGTTAGCCTTTATATTAATCAGTTCTCAGTGGTGTGTATTTTCTACAACAGATTTATATTCCATTATAATTCTCCAGTTCTTTCCAGGCACCGGATGCTCTTGAAGTCTGAATTCTGAGCAAAGAGAAAAACACTGGTTCTGCTAGTTCATTCATTCAGCCAGCGGAAATTTGTTGTGTGATTTCTGGGTATAGGAGGCATTGGGATTGCTGACTGGGACAGGAGGTGGGCTCCACCCAGGAGAGTCCTGGTCTTAGGGCTAGCCTTACTGGTTGTTGTGAGCCCTGAGAGTGTCTACCTCAGCGAGTTGTAGGATTCAAGAAGTTCATTTATATGAAGAGTCAAGAAGCAAGCCCAGCACATACGGAGTGCTTGATAAATATTAGCTACTATGATCAATCTTGAAGAGCAAAAAGGGCTTAGTGCTTAAAATACAAACTGGTCTGAGTTGAAATCCTAGCTCTGCCGTTTACTCATTGTAGAGCTGTGGATGAGTTATGTAACTTTTCTGAGCCACCGTTTCTTCATCTATATGGTGGAGGTAGTAATAACTCGTAGCTGGTAGAAGTTTTGAGGATTTTAAATAAACCTGCCCCATAAAGTTGAATATACAGGTAAAAGTGCTTAGAACAGTGCCTGGCAGATAGAGAGCACTCAGTAAATGTTGGCTGTATAAAAAAGGAGAAGTACATATAGATTTCCTTGGAAGCACAGTGGAAGAAGGAGCAGTCTAGTGCATGGAGGAGGGTAGGCGAGGAACCCAAAGGTTTTCCTTTGGATTTAGAAACCCAATCACCAAGGCTGGGATTGCCCAGGCAGGAGGGAGCAGGTGAAAACTGAGAAGGTATGGTTTGTTAAGGAAATAGTGGGTAGCTATGCATGTCTGGGATTTAGGGGTGGTTGCAGGTGGGTCTGTGTTTTGGGAAATGAGGCTGGAGAAGCAGGCAGAGCTCAACCATCAGCGACCTCACCGCCTCCCGCCATACTGGCCAGCCACGCTCTTTCCCACTTCTGGACCTTGGAAACTCGATGTTTCCTTTGCCTAGAACTCTCCCCGTGGTCATTTCTTTGTCACAATTTAAGCAGTATAAATGTCACCTCCTAGAAAGATGTCACTTCTCTGCCATCCAGCCCTGCTCCCAGAACTTAGTCACAGCACCCTGGCTACTTAATAACAATTTCACATTTATCCAATTCATAATTATATTGCTTACGTGGTTGTTTATTTGGCTCCCTACTGGAATACAAATTCCATGAGGGTACAGGCCACATCTCTCCAGTCTGTCACCATACCTCCACACTTAGCCAGCTAGCCTAGAGCCTGTTACATAATCAGTGCTTAGTATTGTTGAAAGAATGAATGACTAATGACTTGCCTTATTATGCTAAGGACTTCAGTTCCTTTGGGTGGGTGTTTTGCGTGGGAATGACATGATCAGATTTCTACTGTAGAATGATAACCTGGTGACATCATAGCAGGTGAATAGAAGGGAGATGAGCTTAGAGGCTAAGGACTCCAGAGATGATAGCAGCTGTCCAAGCAGGATATGATGAGCATCTGTAAGTAGACCAAATCAACAAAATCCAGCATCCCTAAAGAAAACAGGATGAAAGAACTGATAAAATCAAATAAAAACAGAGCATCATTTAGTTGTACTTCGTCCTTGTTTCAGAAAAGGTCTAAGATGACTGACTTAAGTGTACATACCAAAATTAAAAGGTAAGTGGAAGGAGGAACTTAACAAAAGGAGAAGAAAGAGGAAGAAATGAAGTTAGGGGTGGGATGAGTGTAGAAAATGCTGGCTTTCAGGCTGTCCTTTTGCTAGAGGTGGGTCACGGATTTAGTGTGTTGTTGTTGTTGTTTCCCAGACAGTATGGAGAGCGACAATTACCTAAGTCCACGTGGTTAGAAAAATCGTAGTAGCCACACAATGGAACACTACTCAGAAGTAAAAAGAAATGAGCCATTGATACACATAACAACACGGATGAATCTCAAGGCAAGTCCAGGAATTACAAACTATCGGGAGGGAAAGCAGATCACTGGTCACTTGGTCACTTGGGGATGGAGGCAGGAAGAAAGGATGAGGTGGGATGGGTTGTAAAAGGCAGAGACGGGGGCGTGAGAGAAATGTTTACCTTCTTGATTTTGGTGATCATCTGATGGGTATGAGCATAGATCCAAACTTTAAACATGTGCAGCTTATCGTGCATCATTTAACCCTCTATAAAGCAGTAAAAATGTTAAATTAAGCAAACATCTTAAGGTGAATCCTTACTGAACAGGAAGGCATCTCAGGAAGTGAAAGTAAACTGACCTCAGCAATAAAAAAGTTTAAAAATTTTTTTTAAAAGATAAACATCAGAGTCTCCTTTTATAAAATACAAAGATGTATTTACCCAGTTTGAGACTTATTAAGTTATGGAAATATACCACACATTAGTGTCACCCTCATAGATCCTCTCTGTTTGAATTTATTTGACCCCAAAAGGAAGCTGAACAGATTCCTTAATTACTTTGGGATGAAGAACTGCCCTTTGAATCCAAACAGATGTCAGAGGACATGTCAGAAGATATAAATAGTAATGAACCTATGATGACCAAGGATCACCCTAAGTCGTGAATACCCGAAGCCGGGTGGCCATGTGTCCTTTCCATGTGTTCTTCAACCTGTAAGACATATAAGATCTGCTCCTTCGCTATACTATGTGTGTGTTGAGAGGAAGAACCTCCCAGATGCAGACTTAACTATCAGTATGGCAAATTTTCCTATCAGTATGGCAAGTTTTCCGGAGACTCTTATCTATACCACTTCTAGCAAAAGGGTATATTTAGCAGGTTTTAAAAAAACAACTAATCAAAATCAAAGCAATTTACACATTTCTGAGGTGGGAAAATTGTGGGTTTCTGCATCTTAGAGCACACAAAACTGCTTACCACCAAGTGAAAATGATTACAATTGGTTATTTTTAGTTACTTATTTTTTAGTGAGCTCTATACGCAATGTCGGGCTTGAACTCATGACCCCAAGATCAAGAGTTACATGTTCTAACTCAGCCAGTCAGGTGCCCCTATAATTTTGTTGATGTGTCTGGCGCTATGCTTAGCATTGTATCCCTTAATCTTACCAACAAAAGAACTTCCCAAAGTAAATACTGTGATTATGCCCGTTTTTAAACACTTGGGGAAAAAACCAGATAGGTGGCCTACATTCACATGGCTAAGAAGCGGCAGAAGCGAGATTTCAAGCCAGGTTTGCCTGACTTCAAAGCTCTCTTAATCTCTGTGCTCATTGTGTTCAGTGGTCCTTTAAGGTTACTAGGAATAGGCTACAGATTCACTGCTAAGCTACCTAAGTGGCCAAATCAAAGAGGAAAACCGGATTAGGCATGTATCACACTGTCCCTGAGATACAGACAAATTGGTTTGTTCAAGAAAAACAGAACTACTTCTGAGAAAAATGTCTTGTATAGGTTCTAACAGAGTAAACTCTGTGACAAATGGATAAAGCTCACCGTTGCATCCCTCCAGTGGAATGAATCCAGAATATTGTTACACCGAGATGAATCAGTTCTGAGGATCTAATGTGGAACATGTTGACTATGGTTAACAGTACTGTATTGTGCCCTTGAAAGTTGCTGAGAATAGATCTTAACGTCTTAACCACAAGTCATCGCGTTGTAGACCTTCAACTTACAGGATGTTATTTGTTGATTATATATCAGCTGAAAAGAAAAAAAAAATATTGCAGCTATTTCCAACGCCGGCCCTTGATATAGACTTGTGCCCAGCTTTTCTGTAAGAGTCCAACCCAGTTAGTCCAAAATCTCAAGATGGTGTGGCTTGGAACAAAGGAAACATTCTGGCTGGACAAAGATGGAACACATACCCTCTGGTCAGGTCAATCTATCATCAGTGCTGTGTCAAAAGTGGTCTTTGTAAGGATGGAACAGCAAAGAATCGTTCTGGGAACAAATCCAAATTTCCTCAGGTGTTTAAGTTTGTCTTTAGTTGTACCCCACACAGAGACTCACCTAACCAGTCATCTGTGTCCCCAGCATACAGCCGAGTTGAGCAGTTTGGTGTCTGTCCTCAAGTAGCTCATCATCCAGTTAAAGAGCAAACATGTAAATACCATATGAGAAACACTATAATAAAGGAGCTTATAAGAAACAGTGGTGACATGAGGGATGTACCAGCTACAACTGATGGGAATAGCAGAGGGAAGTGTGCCTTGGGCAGACCCTTGAGTTGGATTCACCAGGATGCCAAGGTAAAGTTCAAATCTCCCAGCTCAGACACACAGCTCCAGTGCAAGCCGATATCCATATAGGCAGCCACAGGCTTTAAAGGTCTCATTGTTGGGGCGCCTGGGTGGCTCAGTCGGTTGAGCATCCGACTTCGGCTCAGGTCACGATCTCGCGGTCCGTGAGTTCAAGCCCCGTGTCGGGCTCTGTGGTGACGGCTCAGAGCCTGGAGCCTGTTTCACATTCTGTGTCTCCCTCTCTCTCTGCCCCTCCCCCGTTCATGCTCTGTCTCTGTCTCAAAAAAATAAATAAACGTTAAAAAAAAATAAAGGTCTCATTGTTGATTGGGAGGTGTCCCCCATTTCACCATTGTTCGACTCTCTAGCCATGCAGGAGACAGTTTTTCTGATGCCTCTAATGCCTCCAGGCCTCCCAGCCCCAAGCCACGCACGCACAGTCAAATCAGAGAGGGTGTGTTCCTTTGCTGGAGAATCCAGGAATTCAAATTACATCACTCACTGCCTGTCACCCCTCTGCTTCCTGTTATACCTAGAGTTAAATCCAGATTCCTTACCATGGGCCCACAGGCCTAGCACAATCAATGCATACCTCCCTCTCAGCTTCAACCCCCTCCACATCCCCTTCACTCGCTTGAATCCTGCCATGACAACCTTCCTTCCATCTCACGGACACACCAAGCTCATTCTCTTCTCAGGGCGTGTGCTATTATGTTTGGACTGCGCTTCCCTTTTTTCTCATCTACAGGCTTCAACTCAGCAGTCTCTCCCTCAGACCTTCTCTGACCACCCTGTCATACTGCACTGCAATGTTCTTTTATTGCCTTCAGATCACTTATGCATACCTGTATTTATTCAATTCATTAATTGGTCTACCCCCCCCCCCCCCGCCCCCATACATAGGAAGACCAGGGAGGTCAGAGGTCTTATAAGACTGCTCGAAGCAGTGCCCAGCACAGAGGTGCTCAATGAGTATCTGTTGGTTGTCAACACACTCCCTTCCCAGGCACCAACAGGAGCTGTTCCTTCAGTAAATGGGTCAATGTCCGGGCTCCATAGAGGGTGCTGTAGCACAGGAGAATGTGGGGTTCCCTAATTATGCTTGGATGAGGCCTCCAATACACAGATTTCTCCCTCAGACACCAGAGGACATCATCAGGGGCTGGTGGCCCTTTAGGTGCAGAGTCGGTCCCTTCAAGGAGACACTATTGGCTCTTTGGGAAGCCCTGCCCTGTTTAACCCAACTCCTGGTTACATCTTAGAACAAAAAGAAAAGTGAAGAAATAAGATGGATAGTTGGGGCATGGTGGAGGAAAGAAGGGGTTAAAACACCCTTGAGGAGGAAGAAATTTTCCTCCAAGGTTCTTCTAGCTGGACTGAGAATTAAATTTACATGAGACAGATTAACAGGAAAAAATCAAATTTAGTTTTGTATGTATGGGGAATCCGCACAGACATGAATTTCCAAAGACTGTCAGGCAAAATGAGGTGTGTCTGTCATCCTGAGCTCAGGAGGGGGGCGGGAGTCTGGGGGTGCAAAGGAGAGGAAGGCCATTAGCAGGAAGTGAGAGAAGTTTGGAAAACATGGGTTGCCCTGATAAGTAGATAAGTCTCTCAGATAATAAGGAATCTCTGTTAATAGCTCTCTCCCTGGTACAGGCCCTCTATCTAAATTCTTTTTAGGCATATGGTGGGGGCAGGGGATAGGTCAGTTTCTTCTTGAGTCTTTTGGGTCTTGATTATTTTCAGCTCAAAATAATTTACATGCCAATGTGGCCCGTCTCGGGGGTGGCCTGCCCTTGGCCCACAGCACTCTGTCCACAGGATTGGGGACATAAAAAAGAAAAAAAACCTTGGTTAGTGATCAAATGAATTAATGTGGAGTAGAGAAGTAGGAGTCAGTAAGAGTCTGAGGAATATAAAAAGGCTGATCATTAAGGGGACTAGAGGGGGTTCAGGCCCCAGAATGCTTCCAAGAAACTTCAAACATAAGAAACAAGAAGGTTTGGGGCACCTGGGTGGCTCAGTCGGTTGAGCGTCTGACTTCGGCTCAGGTCATGATCTCACGGTCTGTGAGTTCAAGCCCCGCTTCGGGCTCTGTGCTGAGGGCTCAGAGCCTGGAGCCTGCTTCGGATTCTGTTATCTCCCTCTCTCTCTGACCCTCCCCCATTCATGCTCTGTCTCTCTCTGTCTCAAAAATAAATAAACATTAAAATAAATTAAAAAAAGAGAGAAAGAAACAAGAAGGTTAGGGGCACCCGGGTGGCTCAGTCGTTTAAGCGTCTGACTCTTGAGTTCGGCTCAAGTCATGATCCCAGGGTCCTGGGGTGGAGCCCCACGTTGGGCTCTACACTGGCAGCAAGGAGCCTGCTTGGGATTCTCTCTCTCTCTCTCTCTTCCCCTCCCCTGTTTGTGTGCACTCTCTCTTTCACTCAAAATAGTGAAAAGTTTCACTTAAAAAAAAGTAAAGAAGGAGGTGATTCCAGAAGAAAAGGGAACTGACCTTTTTTAAAAATAATAAAACCAAACTTTATTATTACATGTCTATTGAAGTGAGGACTGAAAACAGGAGTGGTTATTGCCTAGTAAATCATACTCATCAACCCCTAAACAAGGTATAACAAGGGAAAAAAAACCTATTAATTTGCCCAAATGGAGAAACATACCATGTTTACGATTTAAAGTACTCAATGTTGTTAAGGTGACAGTTCTTCCCAAATTTATGTATAGATCCAATGCAATCACTATTACAATCCCAGCAGGCTTGTAAAAATTAGGAATCAAGGGGGCACCTGGGTGGCTCAGTTTGTTGAGCATCCGACTTCGACTCAGGTCATGATCTTGTGGTTCATGAGTTTGAGCCTGGCGTCGGGCTCACTGCTGTTAGCTCAGAGCCCATTTCAGATCCTCTGTTCCCCTCTTTTGCTGCCCCTCTCCCACTCACACTCTCTCTCAAAAAAATAAAAATAAAATAAAAGTAAAAATTAGGAATCGGTAAGCTGATCCTAAACTGTGTATGGAAACAGAAAGGACCTAGAGTAGCCAAAGCTATTCTTTGGGAAAAAAAACTGAACAAATTTGGAGTACTTCCCTGATTTCAAGCTTACTATAAAGACACAGTAATCAGGACCCTGTTGTTGGTATAAGGATAGACCTATAGATTAACATAACAGAATGGAGCCCAGAAATAGGTCTTCCCATTTGCTTACAACTGATTTTCACCAAAAGCACCAAGGAAATTCAGTGGAGACAGGATAGTCTTAAGTGAATGGTGTTGGAACCATCAGATATATCCATATGCAAATAAACTAACAGACTTCAGCTTTTGCCTCGCACCAAAATTAACTCAAAGACAGATCACAAACATAAAAGTAATGAAAAACTATAGATCTTCCAAAAGAAAACAAAAACATTTTAAGGGTTAGGTAAAAATGCCTTAATTATAACACCGCAAATGTGATCAACAAAAGATTGACGAATCAGAATTAATCAAATCAATCTGCCCCTCCAAATATGGGTGACATATTTGCAAATAGGACTCTAAAATCGTGAGGTGCTTAAATACTATTCTTCCTTAGGGATGGGGACAACTTGGATAGATAAACACTAGCCAAATATTTCTAACACATTAGACAGCCCTATAGTTACAGGTAACAATTTAGAGATCTTACCTGGGTTTTTTCAAAGGCTTCTTGATCATTTGTCTGGTCCTGCTTCTTGCATTCATTTAACAAATTTATTAAGTGCTTACTATGTTCCAGGCACAGATTGAGGGTAAAAGTGAACAAAGAGTTCCTGGTTCATAGAGCTTACTTTCTTGGAAGGAGGCAGACAAAAAGCAACAACAAAACAATCTTTAATATGTTAGGTAGTGATGAGTACTGTGGGGAAAAATAAAGCAAGTGTTAGAGAGATATGCTGTAGGTATTTTAGATAATGTTATGGCCTCTCTGAAAGGCGATCGTTGGTGCAGACACCTGTTGCAAGTGAAGGAGCCCATCATGCAAATAATGGGCAGGGGGTGGCAGAGTCCAGCAAAAAGCATGGTGGGAGAGTGCTTGGCAGGTTGAAGGAAGGCGAAGGGAGGTGTGATTGGAGCCCAGCAAATGAAGAAACAGTGGAAGATGAGCTGGGAGTGGGGGAAGTGCAGATCAAGTGTGGATTGGTTTATAGGCAACGGTGAAGAGTTTGGATTTCATTCTAATTTTGATGGGAAGCCCCATGGTCAGTCTTGTTCACTGTTGCATCCCCAGGGCTGTGAACACCACCCTAGCACATGGATCCTAGTTTTTTTCCAAATCGATCTATAGCTCTGTAGCATCTCCTATCAAAACAGTGACAGGATTGTATGGGGGAATTGAAAAGCAAACCTAAAATTTATGAGGAACGGCAAAAGGCCAAGAACTGTCAAGACACTCCAGAAGCACCAAGATATCATGCCTTTATTGCATTATAAAGTTATAATAGTTTAGACAAGGAGATTGGCCCTGGATTAATGAGACAGATGAGGGAGCTCAGAGAAAGAGCCATGCATATATAAAAACCTAATATACACAGGGGCGTCTGGGTGGCTTAATTGGTTAAGCGCTGGACTTCGACTCAGGTCCTGATCTCACAGTTCATGAGTTCAGGCTCCACATTGGGCTTTGTGGAGGCTGCTTCAGATTCTGTGTCTCCCCCTCTCTCTGACCCTCTCCAGCTCATACTCTGTCGCTATCTCTCTCAAATATAAATAAACGTCATTTAAAAAACATTACAAAAAAAAAAAAAAAGAAAAATCTAATATACACAGAATGGGGAAAGGAGGAACCCTGTTGCTGGGGCAATTGTAAAAAATGAAAATAGGTCCCTACTCTACATCACACCCAAAACTAAATTCTGGGTGGACTCAGGACTTTATATTTTATAGACAGAAATGTAGGCAAATATCTTTATGATCAAGATAAAGAGGTTTGATAGCTCTTTCCTGAATTCAACCACATTAAAATTAGGGACTTCTGGGGCATCTGGGTGGCTCAGTCAGTTAAACACCCAGCTCCTGATTTCGGCTCAGATCATGATCTCAGGTTCTTGAGATCGAGCCCCACATCGGCCTCTGTGTTGACAGTGTGGAGCCTGCTTGGGATTCTCTCTCCTTCTCTCTCTGCCCCTCCCCCCCTCACTCTCTCTCTGTGTAAATAAATAAATAAATAAATAAACTTAAAAAAAATTAGGGACTTTTATTCATCAACTTCATTCATCAACATACCCAATAAAGACAGGGGGAAAAAAAAAAAAAAACCAAACAACTCACCAGCCATAAATTTGGAGGAGACACGGACAACACATATTTCACAAGAGTCAATAACTAGAATGGGGCTGTTCAAAAGAGCCTTCCGCTGTGATGGCAATATTCCATATTTGCACAATAACTCCGAGCCACACGTAGCTATTGAACACTAGAAAATATGGCTAGTGAGACTGAGGAACTGAATTTTAAGTGGTATTTAGTTTTAATTAGCAATGGATAGCACAGATTTAAAGAACATAAAAGAGGAAACAGAATGGAATAAATGTAAAAAGTCAATCAGATTGGTAATCAGGAATACACAAATTAAAACCATGATTAAAAACCAAATTAAAATCATTTCATAGCCTCTGAATGCACAAAAATTAAAAAGTCAGATAATATCAATTGTTGCATAGGATGCAGGACAACAGGAACTCTCACCCACTGCAGTGAGGATATAAATTGTTACAACTCTTTGGAAAACAAACCCCCCAAACCCTTACACCCCAGCAAAGGCAGATGAGATAATCTATCTAGTAAGACTCCTGTCTTTCCCCCTAAGGGAAGGTGAACCTGCCTGAAATAATCCTTTCTTTGCCTTTCTTTTGTGCAGCCCCTGGGGGCTCCCCTCTACTTGCTAGATGGAATGCTGCCAGATTCATGAATCGATTAATAAAGCCAATTAGATCTTTAAAATTTAGTGGGTTGAACTTCTGTTATTTAACACTTCAATTATTATAGAACAAACATTGTCTTAAACCTGGTATGTGGTGTGATGTTAATTCACAGCCCCCTCTGGGAAGCCAGTAGTATTGCTCATAAAATAGTTAAGCAATTTTATGATAGATTATAATGAAATTAAGATATCTTGTGAGAAACTAGATAGCCATCTACTAAAGTTGACTGTCCACTATCAGTCAAGAGTCTAAAGATCAATTAATTAATTAATTTATAAGTAGGCTCAATGTCCAACGTGGATCTCAAACTCACAACGCTGAGATCAAGAGTCACATACTCTTGTGACTAAGCCAGCCAGGCGCCCCAAAGAGTCTACAGATTTTTTTTTTAATTCTTTAAAGTTTATTAAGTAATCTCTACACCCAACGTGGGGCTCAAACTCACAACCTCAGAAGTTGCACAGTCCTCTGACTGAGCCAGCCAGGTGCCCCGAAGAGTCTACAGATCTTTAATGAGACATTTCTTTTGTACACAACCTAACAACAATTACTATGATGTGATTTATCATAAGAAATCGGTCTTAGTCCCCATTCCTATCACAGGGCTCCTAAAACCCTTGGAATTTTATAAGTGGTTAGAATGAAAAAGATTGTCTTTTGTTATTCATAACAAGTCCCTTTCAACCACTCCAGAGTTTATCTTAATGAGGTGACTTTTGGAAAACCCCTAAATTGGGGGGCTGATTGCCATGGAAACCAATCAGTTGGAAGGTTGGAAATTTTAGCCCTACTTCCCCATCCCTGGAAAGGGGAGAGGGACTGGAGGCTGAATTAATCATCAATGGCCAATGATTTCATTGATCACACCTGTGCAATGGCTCCTCTATAAAAATCCCTAAGGCAACAGGGCTTTGGAGAGCTTCCGGTTGGTGAACACCCAGAGGTGGGAGAGCAGCGTGCCCAGAGGGAGTAAGGTAGCCCTGCACCCTTTACCCTCTACATACCTTGCCCAAAGCACTCTTCCATTTGGCTGTTTCTGAGTTAGAGCCTTTGTAATAGACTGGTAATCTAGTAAGTAAACTGAGTTCTGTGAGCCCATCTAAGAAATTAATCAAACCCCAGGAGCCGGAAGTGAGAACTTCTGATTTATAGCTAGTGGATCAGAAGTACAGGTGACAACCTGGACGTGCGGTTGGCATCTGACGTGGGAGTGGGGAGGGGACAGTCTTGTAGACTGAGCCCTTAACCTGTGGGATAACTCCAGGTAGATGGGACTAGAATTGAGTTAAATTATAGGACAACCAGCTGGTGTCAGAGAATTGCTTGGTGTGGGGAAAAATTCCCACATCTGATGTCACAAGTACTGAACTATTAGGGCACCTGGGTGGCTCAGTAGGTTAAACGTCTGACTCCTCATTTTGACTCAGGTTATGATCTCAGGGTTCATGAGACTGACAGTGCAGAGCCTGCTTGGGATTCTCTCTCTCTCTCTCTCTCTCTCTCTCTCTCAAAAATAAATAGGGGCACCCGGGTGGCTCAGTCGGTTGAGCGTCCTACTTCAGGTCAGGTCATGATCTCATGGTTTGCAGGTTCAAGCCCTGTGTCGGGCTCTGTGCTGACAGCTCAGAGCCTGGAACCTGCTTCGGATTCTGTATCTCCCTCTCTCTGCCCCTCACCTGCTCACATACTCACTCACTCTCTCTCTCTCTCAAAAGTAAATGTTTTTTTTATTTAAAAAAATAACTAAAAAAAAAGGTATTAAGTATTGAGAGTATAGTAGAAACAGAAAAAAATTTTTCCTTTGAATTACCTATGGGGTGCCTGGGTGGCCCAGTCAGTTAAGCATCCGACTTCAGCTCAGGTCGTGATCTCACGGTTTATGGGTTCAAGCCCTATGTCGGGCTCTGTGCTGACAGCTCAGAGCCTGGAGCCTGCTTCCGATTCTGTGTCTCCCTCTCTCTCTGCCCCTCTGCACTCGCGCTCTGTTCCTCTCTCTCAAAAATAAACGTTAAAAATAAAAATAAAAATAAAATAAAAAATTAAATTACCTAGTAATTTTTCTCCCTTTAAGTGTTTCTACCAAGAGAGAAATCTTTCATGTGGTCTGTGAGAAGCCTTAGCTATTACAGCAAAACTATAATAAAAGTTTGGCATGTGCTCATAATTAAATTGTCTTAAGGGGCACCTGGGTGGCTCAGTTGGTCGAGTGTCCGACTTCAGCTCAGGTCATGATCTCATGGTTCGTTTGTTCGAGCCCCTCATCAGGTTCACCACTGTCTGCACTGTCAGTGCGGACCCCGCTTCAGTGCCCGCTTGGGATCCTCTGTCCCCATTTCTCTCTTCCTCTTCCCTATGCATATGCACACACTCTTTCTCTCAAAAAATAAACATTAAAAAATGTTTTTAAATGTTTATTTATTTTTGAGAGAGAGAGACAGAGTGCAGGCAGGGGAGGGGCAGAGAGAGAGGAGACACAGACTCCGAAGCAGGCTCAAGGCTCCAAGCTGTCAGCACAGAGCCCGACGAGGGGCTTGAACCCATGAACCGTGAGATCATGACTTGAGCACAAGTTGGATGCTTAACCAGCTGAGCCACCCAGGCGCCTCCAAAAATAAACATTTTTTAAAGAATAAAACAAATTGTCTGAAAAGATTTGTAAACACTTTATATCCTAGAAAAAGTCTTTGCACTCATGCATGAGGAGATAGGAACAAGAATGTTTATATCAGCATTGTTTATGGTAGCAAAAACTAGGCATGTATATCTAGCAAGAATGGGACGGACATTGTGGAATGTTCGTACAATGGAATACTATGCAACAGTGAACACATCAATTCCAACTATACCCATCAACATGGGTGAGTCACAGAAGAATCATCTCAGAAGGGTGCGTACAGTGTCATTTCATTTCTGTAGAGTTCAAAACCAGACAAGACTAAACATCATATTGTTTAGATATACATACATGTGTGATAAAGATTAGCACAAGAGTTGGGATGGGAGTTATCTCTTAGGGGGCCAGGAAGGAGTTGTAAGGGAACTGCAGAGAAATTGATAAAACTTCCTTCCTTAACTTTGTCGGACATTCTTTTTATTCTTGTTTGGACACTACGTGTACATTATGTACATTCATTAGTATAACAACAAAGAGTTAAAAAAAATCGGTCTTGTGGCGCCTGGGTGGCTCAGTCGGTTAAGTGTCCGACTCTTGATCTTGGCTCCGGTCAGGATTTCAAGGTTTGTGAGTTCGAGCCCCACATCGGGCTCTGCACCATCAGTGCTTGGGATTCTGTCTCTCCTCCTCTCTGCCTCTCCCCAGCTTGTGCTGTCTCTCAAAATAAATAAATAAACATAAAAATGTGGTTTTAAACATCGCTCTGAGATACAATGAGTTACAGTTCTGCTGGGACTCCAGGGAGTGCAGTGGACGTGGGAAGAAGTTTAGGGCAACCAAGGTCTTTGCCCTTCCCTTTGGCGTGAGCTCTACCTGTTAGTTGTGTGCTGCTTGCACTCGCACTCAGGTTCTTCATCAGAAAAACATGGACGGTGGTAGTGCCTGCATTGTGGTGAGGATCATTGGACAAAATATGCAAAGCACTCCAGGGTAGCTGGTGTGCAGGCGTTCAAGGGCGCCTGGCTCCGGGGACCCCAAACAGATCAGGTGCGGCCACTCACTGCTGACGAAATCCAAAGACAGAGAGACAAGTGGAGGTGAAACAAGAAAGGGATTTAATTCAGTGAGGCCCCCACCGGGAAAACAGCTTCTCAAAGACTGTCTTCAAAGTGCTGAAAATACTTCCAGGTTTGTATAGGAAAACATGGGGCGTAGGTGGGGGGTGAAGGTCAAATCACTGCTCATTGTCTTGGAGTCAATCATGGGGGGAGGATCTTGATCTTGCTGGCTCAGGAAAGTCCTTGCAGCTTGAGGGGGTAGTTTTCCTTTCCCCATGGTGGGGGGAGAGGGATGCTTTGCCCTCAGGGTCTTGCTCCTGAGCCTAGAGACAGGCTAGAAAGAAACACCCAACTAGCAAGTTTGAGGTCAAAATGGAGGCAGCTGAAGTCCTCCTTCATCAGCACAGTCCCTGGTACTCAGTAACCACTCAGGACCACCACAGGGCGGCTCAGGAAGACGGGATTTTTTTTCTAACTCACGGAGAAGCATCAGTCAACTCGCCAAGTCGTTTGCCTGCCAGCTTGTATCTGCCCAGAAGAGACTTCTTTTTCTAGTTGGCACAAAAGTTAGTACCCCTGCAAATGCCCAGGAAACAGAATTTACCACTGGCACGTTGGTTGCTAGGAGGGATGTAGGTACTGAGATAAATAGCAGGGAGGGGCATCTAGCTGGCTTAGTTGGTGGAGGATGCCATTTTTGATCCCGGGGTTGTGAGTTCGAGTCCCACTTTGGTTGTACATATACATCTATCTATCTATCTATTAGCAGGAAAAGAAACCTGTCACATGAGCTGAGAAATTTGGGTGCTTCTCTCAGGGTTGAGAGAGGACAATATGGTCAGTCCACCCTAATCTCTGTCAAATGCTTTTTCTACCTGTGAGTAGCTGGAGTTTCTGGAGGTCTCTCAAGCCTGAGGGTACAAAATGGCGCCCCTAAGAGCCTTCATTCCTTGCAGCCTTTCTCTTACCCGGTCCGAACCACACGGGGACTCCTGTCCCCTGGTGGCCAGTGTGGATTCCGCACACTCCCAGGAGCTAAATGCTACCTGATGCTGCGGGCTGGGGAGCAGTACCAGGTACCAGGTAAGGTCAACCACAGACAAATCATATCTGGAAAGCCTGCTTGCATGGGAAGGCACCGTTAGTTCCTGTCTTACGCGTGTATACTTGTAGTAAATCTGTCCCAAATCATGGGAACTGACGCTTGAGGAAAAAAAAGCAGATCAAACGCACTATACTATTTTCAGATTCCGTTTTCTTAAAATCCTGTACGAATCTGCCAGGGTTCTTTGTGTTTTCCCTTCAGAGCTGAGTGTTCCGTCTGTTGTCCTTCTGCGGGCACATCACATACCGGATCTGTTTCTCCACATCCTGAGTCGCCAGAGACTTCATCATGTTTGTTTTAGAGGGCCGAAGCTAGAAGCGAAAATGCCCACTTAAAACGACTTTTTAAGGGGGCCCTGGGTGGCTCAGTCAGTTGAACATCTGACTTCTGTTCAGGTCGTGATCTCAAGGTTCGTGAGTTCGAGGTGATCTCAAGGTTGGTGAGTTCGAGCCCAGCGTGGAGCCAGCTTCGGATCCTCTTTCTCCCTCTCTCTGCCCCTCCCTGCTCACACTCTCCGTCTTTCTCCAAAACGAATAAACATTTAAAACTTAATAATTAATTAATTAAAAAATAAAATTATGGTGAAATATAAAGAGCTTATCACTTTAGCCATTTTTAAGTGTACCGTTCCATGGCATTAAGTACATTCCCACTGTTGTGAAACCATCACCACCACCCATCTCCAGAACTTTTTTCATCTTCCCCAACTGAAACTCTGTCCCCACTAAACTCATTTCCTAGTGGCCACCATTCTGCTTTCTGACTCTATGAATCTGACCAGCCGAGGCCCGCACATGCCCACTTTTGATTCTTACAGATGTGCTTTTGTATTGTGAATCTGCTGTCATATACCCACGAAGTGAAAATTATGAGTCCTTCACTTCGTATCTTTGCTTGTGCTTTAAAAATCTTGGGGCGCCTGGGTGGCTCAGTCGGTTAAGTGTCTGACTTCAGCTCAGGTCATGACCTCGCAGGCAGTTCAGAGTTCGAGCCCCGACTCAGGCTCTGTGCTGACAGCTCGGAGCCTGGAGCCTGCTTCCGATTCTGTGTCTCCCTCTATCTCTGCTTTTCCCCCACTCACACTCTGTCTCTGTCTCTCAAAAATGAATAAGCGTTAAAGAAAATAAAAATCTAGTAAGACTTTTTTTATTGTGCTAAAATGTGCATACGATTTAGCATTCTTTTTTTTTTTTTCAAGGTTTACTTTTGAGAAAGAGTGCAAACAGGGAAAGAGCAGAGAGAGTGGGGGACAGAGGGTCCAAAGGGGGCTCTGCACTGACAGCAACAAGCCCGATGCAGGGCTGGAACTCAGGAACCATGAGATCATGACCTTGAGCCATAACCAAGAGTCAGATGCTTAACCAACTGAGTCACCCAGGCCCTTCTCTTTTTTCATTTCCAATGTATAAATGTACACTTTGTTTTCTTTTTGTTTTTCTTTATCAGGCTTGATAAACTTTGGTAAGGTGTTTATCTTATTGACACCCAGACAATAATAATGATAATAACAACAACATCAACAACAACAACAACAATAAAGATACACATGTACACATATTCTGGCAAAATTCCTGAACCTCATGGGTAAGAGGAGAACTGTGCAAGTTTTCACACTGAAGGAAGAGGCTATTTTTAAAAAGGAAAGCAAATAAATCCAGCATGAGAATTCTCATTTGCTGCACTGGAAACAAGAAGACGGGGGAAGAGTATCTACAAACAGAAAAGAAGCTGCAACTAAGAGCCGAGAATCTTACTCCCAGACAAAATGCCATTCCTCTTTTGGGGCAGAAGAAAGATAATAGTGGATGCTCAAGGGCTCGATCTATTGCCCCTGGATGTGGGCTGAGGAAAATCCTTAAAGTTCTCTAATAGGTTGATAATTATATTAGAAAAGAGATCTCAATATTGGGTAGATGAAGAAAGAGTACAGTACTTGTGAATAATTAATTTTGTACTAGATATAGTTATATCTTTTCCTTTTTTCACTACTTTTCTTTATTTTTTCATTTTCTTTTTTTTTCAATATATGAAATTTATTGTCAAATTGGTTTCCATACAACACCCAGTGCTCATCCCAAAAGGTGCCCTCCTCAATACCCATCACCCACCCTCCCCTCCCTCCCACCCCCATCAACCCTCAGTTTGTTCTCAGTTTTTAAGAGTCTCTTATGCTTTGGCTCTCTCCCACTCTAACCTCTTTTTTTTTTTTTTTTTTCCTTCCCCTCCCCCATGGGTTCCTGTTAAGTTTCTCAGGATCCACATAAGAGTGAAACCATATGGTATCTGTCTTTCTCTGTATGGCTTATTTCACTTAGCATCACACTCTCCAGTTCCATCCACGTTGCTACAAAGGGCCATATTTCATTCTTTCTCATTGCCACGTTCATTTTCTTCTTAAAAATATTTTTAAAAAATATCTTTAAAGTTTACTCATTCATTCATTCATTCATTTTTTAAGTAATCTCTACGCCAAACATGGGGCTCGAACTCAGGACCCCGAGATCAAGAGTCATGCTCTTCTGACTGAGCCAGCCAGGTGCCCCTATTTTTCCTTTTTCTTTAAAAAATTATTATTATTATTATCATTATTATTATTATTATTTTAATGGGCAATTTATTCATTCAACATGTTGACTGCCAGGCTCAGCAGCAACTTTCGGAGGTGACAAGGCAGTTGTTCAGTGAAGAGTTTTCAAATAGAAGATACTCTTGGGTGCCTGGGTGGCTCAGTCGTTAAGCATCTGAGTTTGGCTTAGGTCATGATCTCACAGTCGGTGAGTTCGAGTCCCACATCGGGTAAGCTTTGGGTAAAGAGAAAGCAGGGTGAAGCCCTGCTTTGGGTAAAAACAGGACCTCTAGGTGAGCCCTGCTTCTCTTTCTCTCTCTTTCTCTCTCTCTCTCTCTCTCTCTGCCCCTGGCTAACTTGCGCCCTCTCTCTCAAAAAAAAAAAAAAAAAAAAAGTAGATACTCTTAAGGAGTGCCTTGGGTGGCTGGTTGGTTAAGTGTCCAACTCCTGATTTCAGTTCAGATATTGATCGCAGGGTCATGAGTTCAAGTTCCACACCACAGGGAGCCTACTTAAAAAATATGCACATAAGAGGAGTTGAGCCTGAGAATGGATGGGAAAATGAGGAATAAAATTGCAGTTTCTAAACTTTTTTTTGGTAAAGATTTATTTATTTACTTACTTACTTACTTAATTTAAGTAATCTCTACAACCAATGGAGGGCTTGAATTCATGACCCTGACATCGAGGGTCACATGTCCTACCAACTGACCCAGCCAGGCACAAACTTTTTTTTTTTTAATGTGTATTTATTTGATTTTTTAAAATGTTTGTTTACTTTTGTGAGAGAGAGAGAGAGACAAAGCACGAGCAGGGGAGGAGCAGAGGGAGAGGGAGACACAGAATCTGAAGCAGGCTCCAGGCTCTGTGTGGGACTCGAACTAAAGAGCTATGAGATCATGACCTGAGTTGAAGTTGGACACTTAACCGACTGAGCCACCCAGGCGCCCCTATTTATTTTTAGAGAGAGAGAGTGTGTGCACACGAGCTGCAGAGGAGTAGAGAGAATCTTAAGCAGGATCCACACTGACAGCGAAGAGGGTCATCTCGATCTCATGGGGCTCGATCTCATGAACAGTGAGAACATGACCTGAGCCTAAATCAAAAGTCGGGTGCTTAGCCAACTGAGCCACCCAGGCGACCCGGCTCCTCTAAACCTTTGATCTGGGTTAAGAGGTGGGGGTATGAGTAGGTAAAATGTTTTGGATTCTGTGTCTCCCTCTCTCTCTCTGCCCCTCCCCCGCTTGCATTTTCTCTCTCACTCAAAAATAAACAAATCTTAAAAAAAAAAAGTAGGAGCGACAGCGACGCAAGATGGCAGCCACCACGGGCTCGGGAGTAAAAGTCCCTCGCAATTTTCGACTGTTGGAAGAACTGGAAGAAGGCCAGAAAGGAGTAGGAGATGGCACAGTTAGCTGGGGTCTAGAAGATGATGAAGACATGACACTTACAAGAAGGACAGGGATGATAATTGGGCCTCCAAGAACAATTTATGAAAACTGAATATACAGCCTTAAAATAGAATGTGGACCTAAATACCCAGAAGCACCCACTTTGTAAGATTTGTAACAAAAATTAACATGAATGGAGTTAATAGTTCTAATGGACTGGTGGACCCAAGAGCCATATCAGTGCTAGCAAAATGGCAGAATTCATATAGCATCAAAGTCGTCCTGCAAGAGCCCCGGCGCCTAATGATGTCTAAAGAAAACATGAAACTCCCTCAGCCGCCTGAAGGACAGTGTTACAGCAATTAATCAAAAAGAAAAACCACAGGCCCTCCCCCTACTCCCTCCCATTCGATTTAAGCAGTCTTCATTTTCCACAGTAGTAAATTTTCTAGATACGTCTTGTAGACCTCAAAGTACTGGAAAGGAAGCTCCCATTCAAAGGCAATTTATCTTAAGATACTGTAAACGATACTAATTTTTTCTGTCTACTTAAAATATATGTTGTGCTATAACAAATCATCCCGTCAAGTGTAACCACTGTCCACATAGTTGAACTTCTGGGATCAAGAAAGTATATTTAAATGGGTTCCCATCATAACTGGTGGGGCACATCTAACTCAACTGTGAAAAGACATCACACAATCACCTTGCTGCTGATTACACGGCCTGGGGTCTCTGCCTTCTCCCCTTCTCCTCCCCCTGCCTCCCTGCCTGCCTCCCTCCCTCCCTCCCTCCCTGCAACAGCCCTCCAGCTTGGGGTGGCTTGCTAGATAGAGTAGGTGTGAAGGTTTCAGGTCACAGCCTGTGGGACTACTGCTGGGTGTGTGGGGGTGCTCCAGCTGCACCCCTGCTTTTTTTAAGTCTTAAATGATGCCCCCCCCACACCCCCTCCCCCAAGCCATTGTCCCTTCTTCACTTTCCACCACCACCCTTGGCCGAAGCATAGATTGTAACCCCCTCTGCTCCCCCTCTGAAATTGGCCTTTGGTGAGGAATTCAGGGCTCTCCCCATATCTTCTCCCCCACCTTAATCGAGGGGTGCCGCTTTTTCCTTCCTCCTCCTCAACTCCCTGTTTGTACCATCACCACCCAACACTTTCCACAATACTTCCTTGCTTTGGCCAGAAGCCATCAGGTAAGGTTGGAAAGAGTCTCTGATTTCCCTCGTTTAGTTTTGGAACCCCATTTACTCACTCTCCACCGGCCTGGGAATGAATATTGGGTCCTCAGCCCTGCCACCCTCTGCTGTCATCGTCAGCTGATGCGGTTTTTTAGCTCAGGTTTTGATAAAGTGAAAAGAACAGTCACCAGGGGTACTCACACCTGCCAGCTCTCAAAGTTCCTGGTGGTTAAACTTGGAGAAAGGCCACAGAAGACACTTGTAAGCACCCACGATCCCTCTGAATGAATTTTTTTTTTCCTGTAATTGCTTTTGCTTTTAAAAATTGAAGAAGTTTTACACAGGGTTCTCATGTGGTCATCTTGCAATCCGTTTGGGTCTAGTTTGGAATGTGGCAACTGGAACAAAAAGAACCTTGAATTCGGTGCATACTTCGGTTTTGGTGCTGCTGTTTCTCACGGTCCTCAGCAGGGATTAAAAAAGAACTCGGTGTGCACAGCAGATCCCTGAAATTGGCGGGCTTGACTTCCTGGCAAATCGCCACGTTTTTCCACTTTTCTGTTCAGGACCACTAAATGCTGAGATGTGGATGCATACCGAAATAAAAGCGATTCACTGTGTTCAAAAAAAAAAAGCAAACACATCATACTGTTAAGGTAGCTTGAAATGGAGAAAACAATTCAGAGTTATTGCACATCCAGAACCCAAGAAGAAGGCAATTAAAGAGGTGTCTGACCCTGGGAATAACATTGATTCAATCAAGAGTGACTAGCATAATAGGAACAAATAGTCTACCTCTCAGATGAGTAGTAGTGAAACAATATAAATTAATGGAATGAAGTTAGGTATATTTGAGAAAATGAGTGATTTTCATAGGATAATCGTTGATGGCACAGAGTATCAAGCAGGCTTTTTGTTGTTGTTGTAGAAATGACAGCTGATTCTATACTTTATATGGAAACTCACAGGACTTAGAAAGGCTAACCCAATCTCAGAGAAGACCAAATCTGGAGGGCTTCCTCTGATTTCGAGACTAAGCCAAGTGAGACAGAGGGGACTTGGTGTAAGGATAGCTAAGTAGATCAACAACTAGATATTCCCTGAGTTTGAACCCTGCACCGGACTCTGTGCTGACAGAGCAGAGCCTGCCTGGGGTTCTCTCCTCTCTCTCTGCCCCTCCCCCGCTGATGCTGTCTCTCTCTCAAAATAAACAAACATTAAAAAAGAAAAAAATTAACAAGACTGACAATACTGAATGTTGTGAGAGTGTAAACTGATGCTCTCCTACATTGCTGGTGGAGTATAAAATGGGACAGCCAGTCTGCAAAACCGGCAGTTCTTACAAAAACATAACCTATGACCCAGCAAGTCCGCTCCCATGTATATAGTGAAATGGGTTCACAGAAAGGCTTGTACGCAAGAGTGAATGTAAATGGCAGCTTTCTTGCGTAACTGCCTCCAAACTGGAAACAACCCAGATGTCCATCAACAGGAGAATAAACTGCGATGTACTTAGAAGTCAAATATTACCTAGCAATTAAAAAAACAATTGATACACAAAACAGCATGGATGGTTCTCAAGAACAGTATGCTGAGTGAAAGATGTAAGACATAAAAGAGTACAAGACGTTTTTTCAAAAAATTGTTGACGTTCATTTTCGAGAGAGAGACAGAATGTGAGCAGGGACAGAGAAAGAGGGAGACACAGAATCCAAAGAAGGCTCCAGGCTTTGAGCTGTCAGCACAGAGCCCGATGCGGGGCTCAGGGCTTGAACCCAGGGCTTGAACCCACGGGGCTTGGGGCTCGAACCTGTGAACGATGAGCCATGAGATCATGACCTGAGGCAAAGTCAGACACTGACTAAGCCACCCAGGCGCCCTCTAAAATGAATTTCAAGAATAGGTAAAACTAACCTATGTGATAGAAGTCAGGATAGGAATCCCCTGTTTTCTTTTACCTGAGAGAAGCTCTCTGGAGTGCTGGAAATGTTCTATCTTTGAACTGGTGGTGGTTACATAGGCTTTGCTTTTAAAATATCTGCATTTTGCTGTATATAAACTATACATACCTTCAATAAAGAAAATAGGAAAAACTGAAACTATAGATTATTTGGAAATTTTTAAGAAAAAAAAAACCCACTTCATATGAAACTCTATTGGACACAGTTAAAGCCATACTCAGAGGAAAATGCATAGTCATTAATATTTTGATTACCGGGGTGCCTGGGTGGCTCAGTCAGTTGAGCGTCCAACTTCTCCTCAGGTCATGATCTGTGGGTTCACAAGTTCGAGCCCCGCATCCTGCTCTGTGCTGACAGCTCAGAGCCTGGAGCCTGCTTCAGATTCTGCTTCAGATTCTGTGTTTCCCTCTCTCTCTTCCCCTCCCCCACTCCTGCTCTGTCTCTGTCTCTGAAAAATAAATAAACATTAATATTTTGGTTACCAAAAAATACTAAAAATAAACTATTTAATTCAATGAACTATTACACTAATTAGGTAAAAATAGTGTTAATAAAAAGGAAAGTCGAAATTAAGGAAGTAGAAAATAAAACAGTAGAAAAATGAGTAAAAGAAAATGATATTTCTTTGAAGATAGGAATAAAATAGAGCAAGGAATAGGTTTAGCAAATACCTGGGCGCCATCAGTGGTTCCTGTGATTTGTGTCTTGAAACTTTGGTGCTCTCCTAACCGTGGGATTTGGTGCCGTTCATTCATTTACTAAATTTAAAAAAACAATCTGTTGAGGGGCCTGGGTGGCTCAGTCAGTTGGATGTCTGACTCTTGGTTTCCGCTCCAGTCATGATCTCTTGGTTCGTGGGCCCCAGCCCCCGGGACAGGTCTGCGTTGGGAGTGCGGGGCCTGTTTGGGATAATCTCTCTCTCTCTTCCTCTGCCTCTACACCCCCCCCCCCAACTTGCGCTATCTCAAAATAAACAAATAAACATTAAAAAAAAAATCTGTTTCATAATCTGGCAGGACAGACCAAGTTTAAGAGCCACGATTTCAGCTGCTATTTGTCTGGCAAACAGCAGGTGCCCGGCCATTTACACGCATGAGCTCATTTCAGGTGCATGATGGCTCCTGCAAGGTAGGTACTGCCCTCCTCTTGGAGACGGAGTTACCCCAGGCTGGCCGCTCCGATGTGGCTGTGCATTCAGGGCTGACCCTGGACTCTCCAGGTCAAGAATGTAGGGAATCAGAGGGGACGGAGGCTCCTCCGCAGGTGCCAGTGGGCTGTGGGTGTCGCGAGCGGAGGCCCGAGGCGCCGTCCCGTTAGGCCTGCAGGGTGGAGCGGGCAGGTGCAGGCCCTGAGGCGGGCGGGAGAGCGGGGGCTGTAACTTGCAGCCCCGGGGGCGGGGGGAGGGGCAAGGGGGGCAGCCAGGTGCCACCGGCCGGGACCCCGGCCGCGGGTGCAGCGCCCCCTGGGCGGGTCGCTTGGCTGGCGGACGGGGACGCGCGCGGGGCGGCCCGGGGACGCGCGGGGCGGCGGGGACGCGCGGGCGGCGAGGCCTGCGCGCCTGGCTGCGGGAGCCATGCGGCGGGCGAGAAGCGGCGCGGCCGCCAAGCCACGCGTGCAGAAGCGGCCGGGAGCCTCCGGGGCCCCCGCGGCCGCCCCCTCGGCCCCCAGCGCCAGCCGCTCCCGGCGCTCCACGGGCCAGGCCGGGGGCGAGAGCAGGGCGGCGGCGAGGCAGCCGTCGGCGAAGCGGCGGCCGACGCAGTCGTCGCCGCGGGCCCAGGAGGCGGGCCCCGGGCAGCCGCCGCCGGAGCTGCCTCTGCTCCCGCCGCCACCGCCGCCGCCGCCGCCCCCCCCCGCCTCTCCCGCTGCCTCGCTGCCCGACCTGGGCGACCAGCGGGAGCGCTGGGAGACGTTCCAGAAGCGACAGAGGCTCACCTTCGAGGGCGCCGCCAAGCTGCTGCTGGACACCTTGTGAGTGCGGCCGGGGCCGGGCGCGGGACCCGGCACCACGCGGACGCCCTCAGCGCGAGAGCGGCTGGCGCGGGCCGGGGCAGGTTTTCAGCTCCGCGTCCTTTCCCGCACCGTGACCCACGCGTTCCCGGGTGCTAGCACCGGGCGCGTCTCTAAGTGGCGCGGCCGCGAGGCTTGGCTCGGGGCCGGCGTGCGGCCCTTGACGGGGCACTGCGTCCCGGAGCGTGAGAAGAGCCGCGCCGCGTCCTGGGACACAAAGGGTCTTTCCCGGGGACAGCCATCGTGCTCGGGACGTTGTCCCTCGTCTGGGCGCGCCGAGGGTGCGGGGGCCTTTCCCAGCGAGGAGACGATAAAGCCCACCACGACTTTGTGCTCCTCCCCGGGTCGCTTTTTATATTTGCGCACGTGTTTTTGGAGAGAGGGGGGCAGGGAGAGGCCAGCGGGTGGGCAGAAAAGCTGGAATAGTTTGGAACCAACCGGGAGGCGAGATCCCGTTATTGTTCCCGGCGCTCCCTGGGAGGGAGCGGAGTGCGGGGGAGGGGGTAATTGATCCCGAGAGAAGCGCGCGCGAAGAGATGCTCGGCATCCGGGACGGCTTCGCGGGTACCTAAGCGGAGGGAGGGGGCCTCGATGCCCCTGGGTGGCTCGCTCTCCTTCGCGCTCCCCCAGCGTTGCTCCAGCGGGAGAAGAACCCCCAGGACCTGAGACGGATGGGCCAGGGGAGGATTTCAGAGTGTCCGTGGTGTTAGAAACCAGCTATGAACTCCGGCAGCGGCTGCCGGAGCATCTGGATCCCTACCCCGTAGGACAGTTGTGCTGCAGAGAACTATTTTAGCACCCTAATAATCTAGCTCCGTGTCCGTGATTTTATGAATTACGAAGAGCAGTCAAAACCACAGGAAAAACCAGGCCGACCTAACAATTGCATAACAACCCGAGGGTTACGCCTTTTCTTGATCAAAAAATGTTCTTTTGTCCTTAATCCAGAAGAAAGTGGTTAGGGTGCGTCTTGTCGGAGGTGAAATATTTGGTTACCTGTGTGCTTCCCTTTCTGACTTATCATCTTGGACTGCAGGCTGAACATTTTTTTTTTTTTTACATTCGTCATTAAACATTTTTGAGCCCCGATGATGTGCTGCCCATTGCTAGGTGTAAGGGCTATAAAGACCCCATGAAATGTAAAACTCAAATTTGTAGTAAATTTTTACTTTAAAACAAACTTGATAAGTGGTCAAGAAAATGATTTTAAAATGTTGATAACAGACAAGGGAGCTCGTTTTGTTTTGTTTTTACCTGTCAGATTGGTTTGAGTGCGTACGCTTATCTTAAAAACGCAAAACTCACTAAATTAACTTACATGCAAAAAGAATGCCTAACTCCGCACTGTTTTGTGAAAATATTATTCTATAGAAAGAAGTCTGCAGGAATCTATTGCATATAGTTAACTGTGGATGGCTCCGGGTGTTAAGATTATAGGAGACTTTCTTTTTTTAACATTATCAAATGTTGTAACGTTTTAATTTTTTTTTTTTTTACAATGAGCGTTATTTGTATGTGCAGAAAAGATTTTAAATACAAGTTCACTGATTCAACCTGTAAAGAAACGTGGAATAACCAAAAAAATGCAAAATACTGCATGTTGTTTTTCCTGTAATTATTGCTCAAGCAGGGACAGTGAAAGGTTTTCTCATTGCTGAGAAGTGTTCAGCCCTTTTGGAGTGCAATTTGATGTTACTTATCAAGCTTAATAAAGTTCAGTTAAGGGCCTGGCTTATATATGTTTTAAAAGGATTAAAATAGCATGTCATATGGGGCGCCTGGGTAACTCAGTTGGTTAAGTGTCTGACTCTTGGTTTCAGCTCAGGTCATGATCTCATGGTTGGTGGGTTCAAGCCCCACATGGGGCTCTGCTCTCACAGTATGGAGCCTGCTCAGAATTCTCTCTCTCACTGTCTCTCTGCCCTTCCCTCACTCGTGTGCTCTCTCTCTCTCAAAATAAATAAATAAACTTAAAAAGAATGTAATGTGTACGTATAGCTCTGTAAAGAGTCCTGTATATGCAAGATACTGGTGGGGAATGTAGCAAACATTCCAGAATTCTTCTCAGAAGAAGCCTTTTCCCAACTACCAGATTCAGGTCCCCTCGTTTTACTTTTTCCCAGCGGCTTGTACTACCACAGTCCCTTAAATACTACTTGGGTCATTTCTTTGATGGCTGCCTAAGGTTGCCAGGGCCAGGAGCCTTGTCTGCTGTATCTCACTGTTCTCTCCCCGGTGTCTAGCTCATTTAAAAAAAAAAAATACAAATAAAAAAATCCAGGTAGGTCTTTGACATGTAAATACACATGTTTGAGTGGGTGGGATCAGGATCCTCCACCCAAGTCCCATGGTGCATATTATTGGAATGTTTTATTTTTGCGACCTAATAGAATATAAGAAATTTTTTAAACGAGAGGTCATCGAAAAGACCTTTATAAAAGGCCTTTCTTTTATAGCATTGCCAGTACCTCCTCAAGAGAAGACTTTTGTCCCATCCTGCTTCCTTCTTCCAACAAGGAGGGAGAGAGAGAGAGAGAAAGAGAGAGAGAGAGAAAGCGTGAGCTGTGCAATAAGGTCCTGCCTGACTGTCCAGAACTCCTTATCTTTCTGATTTTTTGTTTCCCGTAGCGAATACCAGGGCCTGGTGAAACACACCGGAGGCTGCCACTGTGGGGCGGTTCGTTTTGAAGTTTGGGCCTCGGCGGACTTGCACATCTTTGACTGCAAGTGAGTTTTCTCTTCCCGAGTTGCTGGCGGGGACTTGAGAGTTAAAACATCATCTGGGGAGTCAGGGTACCCGGGAGACAGCGTTGGCCACCAGCTCATTGCTGTTGGCCTCAGGTGATGGGTACGTAAGGGTTCCTTCTATTTTTTTTTTCCCTTTTGTATATACTAGATGTTTTCGGTAATATATTTTTTTTAAACGTGGGGGGAAGCTAAAAATAACCGAGCCTGCTCTGTGAGAAAGAGAGAGAGAGAGAGAGCACACAAGCGAGCTCACTCCTACAGTACATTCCCCGGGTGACACAGAGCAGGGCCCTCCCGGCTTATGCCTCCCAGCATCACCCCTCAGACTGTACTGGTGGAGGGTTGACACGGAGCAGTTAGCTGGAGGCAGGTCAGGCTGGGCACAGAATGACAAGCCTTGGTTGGGCACAGTCCTCACAGGAGTCTAGAGGTGGGGGTAAGCGGGGGGATACGAGTGGAGGCTGTGCACACCTGGCAGCTTCCATGGGCCAGGCCCTCGGGCTCTGTTCTGGATGAGGCAGATGGTCCCAGCAGGATTCACGGAGGGCCCGCTTTGAGCACCTTCCCGGGCCAGTGGTCATAAAACAAAGGCACGACAGGCTGTGACTTCTGAACCAATAGTTAGCAGGCAACTAGTTGTTCAACGGGATCCGGTCCTTTCTTGCCCCCTCGATGGTGCAGTCCCTGAATCCCATAGGGATGATACATAAACACCACGGAATTACTCACATGGAGAACCGACCAGGCCACTAGCAGTGGAGTCCAGATTGGAGAAGCAGCACCGTGGGGACAATTGGTTAGAGGATTCTATATGAAATTCGACCTTTTTCTCAAAGGCGGACGGAAAAGGGGGATTTAGATTTGATTCCGGAGATGGTCATTCCGAGGATTCATCCGACTCAGAGGCCAGGCTTTCTGTGATGGACAGATGAGGAAGCAGGAAACCCAAACCGCCTTGTCCGCTTTAGGTGTGGGGATCCTGGAGGCATAAGATGGTACCCATGCCTGACATTTGTTTTCTAAGTGTTTCTAGAATCCAGCAGTTCCCTTCACTGTAATAGAGTGTGTGTGGGGGGGTTGTGTGGGAGGGTAGGCAGCAGGAATGTGGTCGTGATGGTCCGGTTTTCCGAGGGGTATGCAGCTTTGACCGCTGAGCCGAGACCCCCGGTGGCCCGTCCATCTGCGTGAGCTCCCCTTTCCCTGAACGGTGCTGACAGGGGCTTCACCTCTGGGGACATACTGGTGGGGGGGGGGGGGTGGTGCTTGGGCACTCGGAGGGCACAGGTGCTTGTTTCACAATCTGGGAACTGCTCTTTTTTTTTGTAGCTGCAGTATTTGCAAGAAGAAACAGAATAGACACTTCATTGTCCCAGCTTCTCGCTTCAAGCTCCTGAAGGTTAGTGCTAAGAGCAGGTGGGAGGAGCCCCTGACTCCCGGCGGGTCCCCTGTGGAGTGCGAGACTCGGGGAGCACAGCAGGACCTCTTCAGGGGGCCTTCATTTTCCTTGTCACCCCAGGTTTCACGTGTATTTCTACAAGGCTATATTATTTTCCCCCTTGAGATTTTGGATGAAGGTTTGATGTGACTGTAGAAACATTAAAAATAGAATCAAAAGATAAATACGGTTACCCACATCCCATCAACCAAAGGTAACTACTGTTACATTTGGGTATATATCCTCGTGCATTATTTTCTATGTGGGTAAATACAACTAAATAATAATATTGTATATGTTATCAGAGTAGGATTTTATCTTTTTTTTCTGTTGTATAACCAACTTTTATCATTTCCCCATGAAAAATATATGACTTAAAAACTTTGTTTAATGATGAATTAAAATTTCTGTTGAGGTATAGTTGATATATAACATTAGTTTTAGGAGTACATCATAATGATTCAATATTTGCATATATTGCAAAATGGTCAGCACAGTTAGTCTAGTTAACATCTGTCACCGCCCATACAGAATATTTTTTTTCTTCTGGTGAGGACTTTTTTTTTTTAATTTTTTTAAATGTTTTATTTATTTTTGAGAGAGAGAGAGACAGAGCATGAGCAGGGGAGGGGCAGAGAGAGAGGGAGACACAGAATCGGAAGCAGGCTCCAGGCTCCGAGCCGTCAGCACAGAGCCCAATGCAGGGCTCGAACTCACGGACCACGAGATCATGACCTGAGCTGAAGTCAGATGCTTAACTGACTGAGCCACCCAGGTGCCCCGTCTTGTGATGAGGACTTTTAAGATTTCTTCTCTTAGCAGCTTTCAATTACACAGCAGCAGCATCGTTAACTATAGTCACCATGCTGTGCGTTACATTTCCAGGCCTATTTGTAAACAAAAGTTCGTAGCTTTTGATCTCCTTCGCCCATTTTGACCACCCACCCCCTTGCCTCTGCCAACCACCTGGCTGTTCTCTTAAGCTTAGTTTTTTGTTTTGTTTTTAAATTCTGCATGTAAATGGGATTATACAGTATTTGTCTTTCTCTGACTTATTTCAATTACCATAATTCCCTTAAGGTCCATCCATGCTGTCGCAAATGGCAAGATTTCATTCTTTTTAATGGCTGAATAGTATTCCATCGTGTGTGTGTGTTTGTCTGTGTGTGTGTGTCTGTACATCGTACCTCTTTATCCATTCACTCATCAGTGGACGCTTAGGTTGTTTCCATATTTTGGCTATTGTAAATAATGCAGCAATAAACATTAAAATGGTGAATTTTATGGTGTGTGAATTATATCCCAGTTTTTAAAATCAAGTGCATTTCCAATACAAATAATGGACATTAAGAAACAAATTGAGACCATCATACAATTTGAAGTAATGCAAAGAAAGTTAAATACTTAGGTGTTCAGTTAACAAAATGCTTCCCTGATCTGTGTCCTGAATATCATAGAAGGTTGATGAAGTTATTGAGAAGAACTGGATAAGTGGACAGACACCATGTGTCTGTGGATGGCAACATAGTATTGATGTTCATTCTCCCCACCCCGCCTGCCTGTAGGTTTAATGCAATTTCTGTCAAAACCCCAGGAGGGCTTTTGCAGACGCAAGATTAACTATAAAATTTATTGGGAAACACACAGGCCCTAAAATACCTAAAACCAATCTCCACAGAGAACAGTGAAGTGGAACAAAGTAACTCCGCTTGCCACGAAGGCTTATTGTGTAGACGTAGTCATCAAGGTAGTGTTACATGGTCAGAGATGTGGATCAATAGAAAGGAATAGAGGCTCAGAAGTAGACTCAGTGCCATATGCTCAAATGATTTTTGAAAGGCACTGTTTCCTTGTTGATTTTCTGTCCAAGTGATCTATCCATTGACATAAGTGGGGGCGTGAAGGCCCCTCCTATGATTGTTATTACCGTCCGTTTCTTTATGTCTGTGAATAGTTGCTTGATGAATTTAGGTGCTTTCAGGTTGGGTCCATAGATATTTACAATTATTTACACTCCGTTGGATCGTTCCCTTTATCATTTTGTAGTGTCTTTGTCTCTTTGTTTTAAAACTTTTATTTTCTTAAATGTTTATGAGAGAGAGAGAGTGTGTGTGAGCATGAGCGGGGGAGGGGCAGGGAGAGAGAGGGAGACACAGAATCTGAAGCAGGCTCCTGGCAGAGCCCCACGTGGGGCTCGAACTCACAAACCGCGAGATCATGACCTGAGCTGAAGTTGGACACTTAACCGACTGAGCCACCCAGGCGCGCCCCGTCTCTTTGTTTTAAAGTCTGTTTTTTCTGATGGAAGTCTTGCTACTCCAGCTTTCTTTTTGCTTCCATTTGCATAGTAAATGTTTTTTTGTCCCTTCACTTTCCTTCTACATGTGTCCTTAGGTCTGAAGTGAGTCTCTTGTAGGCAGCATGTTGATGGATCTTGCTGATTTAAACACTTTTTAACTTTACTATTTTGGGGAACTCTTTTGTGCTGGGTGGGGGTTTTGAAAGGCACACAAGTAGATCTTCCCTCCATTGTCCTTCAGCCCCTGAATGTCTCCCCCCACCCAATCATTTCCTAATGCATCTATACTGCCATTCCTGTATTTGCAGCATACTTTGTTATGTGAATGTACCATAAGCAGTTTCCTGTATTTGAACTTCTAGGTTGAGTGCAGTTTTGCCCTCAGTTACAAACAACACTGTGATGAACCTCCCCGTGTATAAACCTTTGGTAATTTAGCAATTCCTTTAGGATCAATTCTCTTAGAAATAAAATCTCTGGTCAAAGAATATAACCTTTTTGAAAAAGGCTTTGGCACACCGGTGCTAATACGGGGTAGGATGGGGATTCAGTTGCTCCCTCGGTTCCCGTTGCCCCTCCTGTGGTCTGACAGACTTCTCTGTGCTTTGGTGGAATACTGTGTTTCCATGTCTGTCTCCTTGATTAGGGGCTCCCAAGTGCCACCTTTTGTCAGCTTCCGGTCTTGTGGGCGTGGCATCGAACAGGCCCTCAGGGTCTGGGAGGAAAACCTGAGTGAATGAATGAATGAGTGATGGTCTTTCCTGGTTAGTGAGATTTTTAATCCCACATGCTTGGGGCTTATTTGTCTCCTTTTCTTTGTTTGCCCCTTGATCCTTTGTGGGGGCGCCCGGGGGAGGAGGGGCACGCCCGGGCAGCACACTTCTCTGTCTTTCCCGTAAACCCGGAGAATGCCACTGTGCTCTCCTCGGAAGCCTGCTGGAGGCGGTGGCCCCAGTTCAGCTTCGTCCCTGAGCACCTGTGACAGATGGTTCCCGAAGGCGTCAGCAGGTACAGCCATTGGCTCTTGGGTCTTGGAATTGATACTTTTTTCCTCCTTAGGCCTGCTGCTCGCTGCATTTTCCTGGTGCCCTAGAGCAACATACTCAGCCCCAGCCTGTGGAAGGAGTGATTTTCTGTTTGTTTGATTTTTAATTAAGTGCAAAACCTCTTCATTCAACAAGTATTTCTGGGACACCCCGCATGGCCCAGCACCAACCCACTGAAACCCAGCGGCCAACTCGACAGACAAGGCCCTTGTTCTCTTAGTTTATGTGTTTTAGGTGGGCAGACATATAAATAAGAAAAAGTCCAGTAAGGCCATGTGGAAAGTTAAAATAGAGCAATGTAATAGAAGGTTGCTGGGTGGCTAGTGTAGATCGCTTAGGGAAGGTCTGGCTGGGGTTTACATGGCGAAGACGTTGGGGGGGCCGGGGCTGGAAGAGTGTCCCAGGCAAAGGGAATGCTTGTCGCAGAGGGGCACGTGCTTGGCACGTCTAAGGAGCCGAACAGCGGCCAGACGGGTGCTCTGTGGGGTGCAGGTGAAGGAGCGGACCCAGATGGCATCAGGGACAGAAACGGGACCAGACAAGGAGACACTGTGAAGGCCGTGGAGGGTTTCGAGCAGGGTGGTGACAAGGCCCGCTTGGACGATTTCAAAGCTCGCTTTGGCTGCTGTGTGGGGAATGGATTGTGAGGGGGTAAGCACGGAGACAGGGAGGCAGCCAGGAGGTTGCTGGGGGGGGGGGGCAAGGGAGAGGTGACGGGAGCTTGGGTTGGGGTGGTAGTCATGGCGACAGAAGGAAAACAGATATTTGGGGTTTATTTCCCAGCGGTGGCTCTCAAGCTTCAGGGCGTGCAGGGTCAGCCAGAGGGCATGTTAAAGGAGATCGCCATAGGGCTGGGAGGGGAGGCCCAAGAATTGACCTTTCTTGCGCCTGGGACCACACTCGGAGAGCCACCGCTTCAGGGGAAGGGTGAACGGGGTTGGACAAAGGGTGGACGTGGAGAAGGGGGAAAGAGGCATCCGAGTCACATCCACGCTGTGGGCCCCGAGCAGCAGCGCGGCGATGGCGAGGCCAGCTCCCGGGGGAGGAGCAGGCGTGCGTGAGCGCTGGCCGCGGGGGTTCTTTCTCGGAAAAGTCCCAACTGAGGACGGGGTGGACGTTCACCGAGACGGAGATGGAAGTGGGCAGCTGGGTGCGCCGGTCTGGAGTTGACAGCGAGCGGAGTTGCCGCTGCTGAAGCATCGAACTGTGAGACTGGGTCGCCGACGCTCAGAGGCTTGGGCGGAGGGGCCTGAGAAGGATGGCCACCGGGGGACGGAGGAGAGTCGGTCGAGTGTGGTGTCCTCAGACAACCGGTTTCACAACAGAAGGACTGGTACTGAGAGGTCAGGTTAAGAGGAGCACGTTGGGAGGGGGGCCAGCTCAGTGGGTTAAGCAGCTGACTCTTGGTTTCAGCTCAGGCCATGATCTCACGGTTCGTGGGTTCGAGCCCCACGTCGGGCTCTGTGCTGACGGCTCAGAGCCCGGAGCCTGCTTCGGATTCTGTGTCTCCTCTCTCTCTGCCCCTCCCATGCTCGTGCTCTGTCTGGCTCTGTCTCTCTCTCCAAAATAAACGTTAAAAGAAAACAACAGAAATGGTCAAATAAATACATACGTACACAAACAAATAGGGTAATAAAATGGAAACGATAAGCTACTACACAAGTTATTTCATACCTCGTTTCTCAATTAATGTTCGACCTTGGAGTTTGTTCCATGTTAGTATTTGGAAGTAGAAGTGTCTCACTCTTTCTAAAAGTTGCAGTGTCCCCGCTTCATGGGTGTCCATCATTGCTGTGACCAGTGTTCTGTTGGCGGCCGTTCTGTTTTTCCAGTTATCTGCAGCCTTGTTTTCAACAGTGCTGTAGTTTCTGCGTACGTACCGTTGGACGGACGTGGAATTTTGACGGCAGGATAAAGTTCTAGAAGTGGAATTTCTGTGCTAAAGGATGTGTTTTTCAATTTTGGTAGATGTTGCCAAATTTTAGCAATGTACGTCCCCATGGCTGGTATGTGAGAGCGCGTGTACCAAGTTAACCAACTTTTATTTTGGCCCACCTGCCAGTGAAAAAAATAACCTTGCAGTTTATGAGCGCGAATATCATTTCATAGGTGGCAGAGGGATTTGCTTCCCCTTTTCTCTGTTTGCCCGGTTTCGTGTCCTTCTGCCCAGTTTCCCGTTTGTATTATCCATTAAGGAAATTAGCCCTTTGACCGTGATGTCTGGCAAATATTCTTTTCCTAGTTTGTCCTTAGTAGATGAACTCCAGTAAAATCAACACTTGTCTTAAGATCTCGAGCAGTGCTGTTTGGGGACCGGGAGAGCCAGTCTCTGGGGTGAGCCTTTTAGGCCTGGAAGGCAGGCATTTTCTCTTCCTGACATTGACGGGACGTGCTGTCTTGCCGTGGATCCGGGACCGCTTGAGGCTGAGTTGTTCGGCAACGCACTTGACAAAGAGAAGCCGTGAGCTGCCACGCTCAGGCCGACGTGTCTCTGGGCGGCGTAGGTGGGCCCTTGTCCCAGAGCCGCCTCCAGTCTCTGCGGGACATTGGACATGTCCTCATAATCCCGAAAGCCCTACAAAAGGGCTTCCCCCCCCGCCCCCCGCATTGAGCCTTTTAAAAGATTTAATTTTTTTTGATGACCAAAAAAACCAAAAAAAAAAAAAAAAACCCACCTCTTTGTAAAAGGAGAACATCTATTTTGCCTGTTCTTGCTTAGGGAGCAGAGAGTATAACCACATACACGTTCAACACGCACAAGGCGCAGCACACGTTCTGTAAGAGATGCGGCGTTCAGAGCTTTTACACTCCCCGCTCGAACCCTGGAGGCTTCGGTAAGTGAAGGGAATGGGCCGCCAGCCCAGGGCGGGGTGGGGGTGGGAGGACACGGAGACGTGCCGTGGGGCTGCTCCAGGTCAACGCTGGCCTATTTGGCTTGCCTCTTGCTTGGCTGGGCGCTTCCACACGCGTCTTATGGAAGAACAGGGCACTTTCAGCCAAGGTTCTTTTTTTTTTTTTTTTCCTCAAATGATGGCATAGAAGGTTGGGTCTGGTCATTCGCCCAGAAACCTTCCTGGGCCGGCTCTGCCAGAGCTGCGTGTCACTGGGGCTGACATTAAAGGGTGGACAGAGAAGAGGAGACAGGCCGGGGTTGGGGCCGGGGGGTGGGGAGGGGAGGGAATTTTAACACCCGTGATGGTTAAGGGAGTGAAGGAGGCAAGAATGTGGAGGATTGATAATGCCATTTAAAAAATTACTCCGTTTGGGGCGCCTGGGTGGCTCAGTTGGTTCAGCGTCCGACTCCAGCTCTGTCTGTGAGTTCAAGCCCCACGTCGGGCTCTGTGCTGACAGCTCGGAGCCTGGAGCCTGCTTCGGATTCTTTGTCTCCCTCCCTGCCCCTCCCCCACTCAACGTTTAGTCTTCTATCTCTCAAAAATAAATAAAAATGTTAAAAAATTAAAATACTCCGTTTGTTTCAAACACACACAGCAGAATCCCCAAGCCCCTCTTCAGGTGCAGTTAGGGTCTGAGGAGAGGAAGCAAGCTTGGGACACTTCCGCAAATGCAGTGTGAGTTGAGTGGGAAGCAGCAGGTGTTCCTTGGGATCTGGTGCCCTCCAGAGCTGTGGTGGGGCCGCTGTGACCGTGGCGGGGTTTTGTGCCTTATGGTTGGGGGCGGGGTGTGACAGCATCCTTGTCCTCCCCGCCCCATTTGTTCACCAGCTCCCGTTTGTTCCTCATCTGTCCCGTGGAGAGGCCTTCCTGCCTGCCTTAATCAAGAAAGGCTTTCGGAAGGTACAAGATCCTATAAAGGTGGGCAGGTGTTTAATGCTTAGGAAGTTCTATCTAAACCCTGGAAGAGGCCTGTGGATTCTTCAGGCTGCCAGTCAGATGGTTCTAGGCTTGAATCTTTGTACTCTCGGCGTGGCACCGAATGGTATCCAACCTTGGCATCCCTGGTTTAGGAAGTCTGGTCCCCATCTGAGAGGTGAGGAAAGCCAAGCTTTACCAGTGTGTCGCTGTTGATACACGGATCGGCGGTACGGCGACGCTTGTGGGTGTGGGTTTGTCCAAGAGCCAGCACAGTACCTGCTGTCATTCACCCCTGGGACCTTGCTTTTTCTGTGTCACCTCCCCTAGGAATCGCCCCCCATTGCCTAGATGAGGGCACCGTGCGGAGTGTGGTCATTGAGGAATTCAATGGCACCGATTGGGAAAAGGCCATGAAGGAGCACAAGACCATCAAGAACATGTCTAAAGAGTGAGCTCCTGCTTCGCCCTTCCTGAAAAGGAGGAACGATGGGGGCCAGCAGCTTTGCTGTCCCCGCTGCACCTCGGTGGTGCTCGTGAATGTGGCTGACTGGGGCCACCGGCTCCGTTGGCCAGCGGCCATCTGGATGTTCGCAGTTCGCTCCAGCTACTGGTTTCTTTAGGCAGCTCTTTGTCCTTCCTCAGCCCAGATTTTGGTGTAGGCTAGTTGGTATCCTTTCTCTTCTCAACTTTTGTGTGATCTTTTAGAAAAATAAATATTTTTAACATGAAAGCAGTTGCCGCGGTTTATCATTGTCTTTGCACTTTGATTTTGCTTCTGAGGCCAGTCATTTAATAGCAGATTGATTGATTATTTTAGAAGGGGGGAGGGGCAGAAGGAGAGAGAGAATCTTTTTTTTTTTCCTTAATTTATTTATTTGAGAGAGAGACAGCACAAGTGGGGAAGGAGCAGGGGGGGGGGAGAGAGAGAGAATCCCAAGCAGGCTCCACCCTGCCAGTGCAGAGTGTGATGGGCTCAAACTCATGAAACCACAAGTTCATGACCTGAGCTGAAACCAAGAGTTGAATGCTCAACCAACTGAGCCACTGAGGCACCCCTGATTTCTTTTTTTTTTTTTAATTGGGGTAAAGTACCCATAACATGAAATCGACCATTTTAATCATTTTCAAGTGTCCAGTTTAGCAGTGTTAAGTCCATTCACGTTGTTGTGCAACCAATTTCCAGAACTTTTCATCAGGCAAAACTGAATCTCTCTACACATTAAAGAGCAACTTTGAATCTCTCTCTCTATATATGTATATGTGTGTGTGTGTTTATATATGTGTGTGTGTACACACATATATACATATATATGTGTGTCTGTACACACATATATACACATATATGTGTGTGTATACACATATATATACGTATATACACACACACACACATATATACACACATACACATGTATGTATTACTGTTTATTTACAACTTTTTAAAATATTTATTTCTGAGAGAGAGACCATGTGAGCCGGGTAGGGGCAGAGAGAGAGGGAGACACAGAATCCAAAGCAGGCTCCAGGCTCTGAGTTGTCAGCACAGAGCCTGACGTGGGGCTTGAACTCACGAACTGTGAGATCATGACCTGAGCTGAAGCCGAATGCCCAACCGAGTGAGCCACCCAGGTGCCCCTATTTACAATTTCTTAAATGCTTATGTTTGAAAGAGAGAGCATGAGTGGGGTGGGGGGCAGAGATAGAGGGGGACAAAAGATCTGAAGCAGTCTCTGTCCTGACAGCACAGAGCTCAGTGTGGGGCTTAAACTCACAAACTGTGAGATATGACCTGAGCCAAAGTCGGACGCTTAACCGACTGAGCCACCCAGGCACCCTGGGTCTGTATTTTTTTTTAAAACGTTTATTTATTATTGAGAGACATCGCTTCTCGGCCTTTTGGCTAAGATCAAGTGTATTATTGAGAGACAGACACAGAGCGTGAGCAGGGGAGGGGTAGAGACAGGGGGAGACACAGAATCCGAGGTAGGCTCCAGGCTCTGAGCTGTCAGCACAGAGCCCGACGCGGGGCTCGAACTCACAAACCGCAAGATCATGACCTGAGCCGAAGTCGGTCACTGAACCAACTAAGCCACCCAGGCGCCCCAACTGAGTCTGTATTTTTAAATGAAGCAACATTTAGGAAGGTAGAATGGAAAAGTAACTGTGTGAACAGAGGTAGGGACCCAGAGTAAAGCCAGACTGGACTGGAGGCTTCCAATGGGAGGAAGTAATAGAAGGAATCAGAAAAACATGTTGGAAGCCAGCCTGTGGACAGTGTTGGATATTAAGCTCAGGAATTTGGCCTTTATTTTATTGTCATTGGGAACCCCCAAACAGCTTTGAACAGGATGAGTAATGCCTGGCCCGTTACGGAGTCTCTTGACTGGTTCCCCTGTCCCCCGACCCGCCTCGCTTCACATTGCTGCTTGTTGTAATCAGATCAACTTTCCTAGAGCACTCCTTTCGTTACCAAATCCTGAGTATATTCATAACGGCACATGCTTAATAAACATTTGCTCTTTGTCTAGGGAGATTAATCATGAAGTGACTCGTGAGGGAGACTAGACCGGGAGAAGGAACAGGGAGAGGAAATGCAGAGGGACTGGTGTTCCGTAGGCTCACCACCTCTTCCAGGCTGGCGGACAGCATGTTCACTGTAAGGCTGGAAGGCGCTGGTAAGAAATTACACAGGTAAAACATGAGTGCCTGATCTACCCTTCCTATTGCAATGTTATATAGAAACATAATTTTGTGTATCCTGCAAAACATCAGTGGCGCCACACTGCACCTTTTCTGCAGCTTGCATTTTTAAGGATATCTTGACCTCTTCATATCAATATACATATCCTCATTATTGACTGTGACATAGAATTGCACAGAAGGGGGGCGCCTGGGTGGCTCAGTGGGTTAAGCATCTGACTTCGGCTCAGGTCATGATCTCGCGGTCCGTGAGTTCGAGCCCCGCGTCGGGGTCTGTGCTGACAGCTCAGAGCCTGGAACCTGCTTCAGATTCTGTGTCTCTCTCTCCCACTCACACTCTGTCTCTCTCTCTTTCTCTGTCTCTCAAAAATTAAAAAAACATCAAAAATATTAATAGTAAAAAGAATTGCACAGAATGGATATTGTTTATTTAACCTTTTTTTTTTTTCATGGAAAGTTGGGTTTTCTGCTTTTCCTTTTGGTGAGTATTGGCAATAAACATCCTTTTCCGTGCATCTTTCTATATTTGTGTATTTGAGGATCTTTGTTGTCTATGTTCTGCGTTCAATAGAGGAAGGAAATGGTTCTAGAGGCTGCAAGAACTTGCCATTGCAGATCACTAGAATTCTTTCCTTTATGACCTTGCCTCTTCCAAACGCCTCAGACCTTTTCCCACGTGCACTTAATTAGATCACATGTTATTCAGCTTTTAATTACTGTCGACTCCACTTCCGTGTGGATTTTTCTTATAATATCAGCATGGGGCGGGAGCCCCACTGGCAGGGGTGAGAACGGCACGGGGGGTACATGCAGGATTCGGCCTTGACCGTGAGCAAGACCAAGACCTCTGATCAAGCTAGAGCTCTATTTTTGTTCCCCAACCTCTTGTGGTCCCAAGAACATAAACATTCTCTAGTTCTGGTGACTGTTCCATCCCGTTCTGTCTTGTCTCTCCATGAGGTTTGACACAAGGGTCACTTTTCACAGAATTCACTGACCTTACGCCCTGATGCTTTTTACCACCAACAGACGAGATAGGTGGTCTCCAGGGTAAGGTAAGTACCCTCCAGAAAATGCTCTGTTGGTATGTGGGAAGAAGATGTTGGGATTTTAATGTATCCTTTTAAAATTTATTTTCTGTGGATGTTTTAGAATATATATATTAGCACTCAAACATATGTTATTATTAAGGGGTGCCTCGGTGGCTCAGTCAGGTCATGATCTCAGGTCATGATCTGAGGGTCAGATCTGATTCTTTGGCTCAGGTCATGATCTCAGGGTCATGGGCTGGAGCCCCCATCAAGCTCTGTCCTGGGCATGGGGCCAAGAATCCATGTTTTGGATTCTTTCTCTTCCTCTGCCCGTCCCCCTCATTCATGCATACTCTCTCTCATATGTATATATATATATTTTTTTCACCTGAATATATATGTATATATATGGTTGAAAAATCATAGTTAGGAGATCACTGCTGTATTTCCCCCTGATCAGCGCTACCCATCAAACATCTATCTATCCATGGTTGTAGCAGTTTCTATTTCTTTTATTTTTTTTTAAGTTATGTATTTACTTTGAGAGAGACAGAGACAGCATGGGGGGTGGGGAGGAGCAGAGAGGAAGGGGGAGAGAGAATCCCAAGCAGGCTCCACACTGCCAGTGCAGAGCCTGACCCGTGAGAGCCCCTGCCATGCAAGATCATGACCTGAGCAGAAACCAAGAGTCAAATTCTTAACCGACTGAGCCCCACAGGTGCCTCCCAGTTTCTAGTTCTTGAGAATAAATGCATACACATGGAATTGCAGAGTCCAGGGATACATACATATGCAAGTTTTTTGATATATCGATTTCCAGAAGGTTCCACTATCTTGTGTTTCCTCCGGCAGCATATATGTGTTCATACCCTCACCTACAGAACACTAGGCGTTATTATTTATAGAAATCTTTGCAAATTAGATACATGAAAAGTGACATTTTCTTTTAATTTTTATTTCTTGGGGCACCTTCAGCTCAGGTCATGGTCTCACAGCTTGTGGATTCGAGCCCCGCATTGGGCTCTGTGCTGACAGCTCAGAGCCTGGAGCCTGCTTCGGATTCTGTGTCTCCCTCTCCCTCTGCCCCTCCCCTGCTCACGCTCTGTCTCTCTCTTTCTCAAAAATAAATAAACATTAAAAACATTAATTTGTATTTATTATTACTGTGATTTATTTTTTTCCCATTTATTGTGTGTGTGAAAGAGAGAGAGAGAGAGAAATACCTATTCATGTCATCTGCAGTCTTCATCTTCCTCACTGGAAACCCCTCCCACCCTATTCCAATCAGCACCTTCAGTGAAAAATGGACTTTCATTCTTGCTTTAATTTGCATGCTCTGGCTACTGCTTAGGCTAAAGAGTTGTTTATTGGCCATTTGGATTCGCCTGCTAATAACATTTAAAACTTTTTTGTTGTGGGGGCGCCTGGGTGCTCAGTTGGTTAAGCGTCAAGCTCTTGATTTCAGCTCAGGTCATGATCTCCTGATTTGTGAGGTCGAGCCATGTGTTGGGCTCTGTGCTGACAGCTGCAGAGCCTGATTAAGATTCTCTCTCTCTGCCCCTCCCCCATGCTCTCTCGCTCTCTCTCAAAAATAAATAAATATTAAAAATAAATACATAAAATTTTTGTTGTGAAATATCTGTCTTTTCCTTTACATAGTTTCCAGGCTGGCTTGGTAAAGAACTGCCCTGCTCCAAGGTATATGTGCATTTAGTCTCCCAAATTTCCCAAATGATATGTATATATATGATATGATACATATATATATAGATAGATATAGATATGGATATAGATAATTTTTTTTTGAGAGAGAGAGAGGGAGAGAGAGCAGAGGCACAGAGAAAGAAAGAGAATTCCAAGCAAGCCCCACGCCCAGTGCCCAGCACGGAGCATGATGTGGGGCTCAACCATGACCCTATGATCATGACCTGAGCCGAAATCGGGTTGGATGCTGAACCGACTGAGCCATGCAGGTGCTCTCTATAAACAACATTGTTTCGATTTTTGCATGTAAATCTATAATTCATCTAGAATATATTTTTGTATTTGGTATAAGGTAGGGAGGTTTTATTTTCTTCCAAATGCCTGACCAACCATACACATTTATAAAATCCTTTCTCGCTGAATTAAAATGTCAACATCATAGAGTGATTCTCATATAATTTGGATCTATGTCCAGATTTTTTCTTCTGTTCAACATTGGTTTACTCCTTCACCTCTATATCTTTTGATTGCAGTGGGTTTATATGTTTTAATATATAGAAATGCAGGTCTCATATTTCTTTCCCTTTTAATATTTATATTTTGGCTATCCTTGGACATTTTTGCATCTAATATACTTTTCAGATAATTTTGTTGAGGCCCAGAGAGAACCCAGTAAGATTCTGACTGCAACTATATTAACTTTTTATATTAACTTTGTAAGAAGGGAATTTATACATATGTATATAACATGTAAACATATAGATTTCTAAATTAAAACTTACATGTACTACATATGTTTGGTGTCCAATTTATTTATTCACCTTGTACAGAGTTTTGTATCCGTTTAGCGGGGAATGCGGTACAGCTCCCCGTTTTTTCAGGTCCTGCAGTAAACTTGTTTTAACTTTTTAAAACTGTATATTCGATAGAAAAGCAGGAAGCACTAACATCTGGTTAAAACATGAATGATTTCTTTTAATTTTGTTTTTTTTTAGTTTATTTATTTTGAAAGAGAGAGAGCAGGGGAGGGGCAGAGAGAGTCCAAGCAGGCTCCCGAGCCTGACGTGGAGCTTGATCCCGTGAACCGTGAGATCACGACCTGAGCCAAAACCAAGAGTCTGACGCTCAACCAACTGAGCCACCCAGGCGCCACTATGAATAAGATTTCTACTCTAGCATTTTGTATTTACTAGGCTGGCAGGTCAGACAGAGTATCACCGGGTTCACAGAGTGATGTATCCTTAGAGTGAACTAGAACATTTTACTGTAATCTCTTTTTCACACTATTTCTTGAGTTGCGACATAATTCATATACCGTAACATTCACTCTTTTTAACTCCTAGGTTTGAGTATATTCACAAGGTTGTCCAACCTTCACCACTATCATTTCCAGACATTTCCTCACCTCGCGTGCATTAGCAATCACTCCTTTCCTGTACCCCCAAGCCTTGGAAACCACTAATCTACTTCCTGTCACTATGAATTTGCCGATTCTGGACATTTCATACAAATGGGACTCATACCATATGTGGCCTTTTTTTGTCTGGCTTCTTTCACTTAGCATAATGGCTTCAAAGTTCATCCTCACTGTGTCCGGACTTCATTTTTTTTATGGCTGAATAATAAACAGAATGCCATATTTTGTTTATCTCTTCATCAGTTGATGGGACATTTGAGTTTTATGAATGAGGCTACTCTAAACAATCGTTTACAAGTTTTCATGTGAACATATTTTTAGTTCTCTTGGATATAGACCTAGGAGTGCAATTGCTGGGTCCTCTAGGAAATCTTGAAGTTACTAAGGAATTGTGAAACTGTTTTCCACAGTAGCTACACCATTTTACATTCCCATCAGAAATAAGAGAGTTCCAATAGCTCCCTATGCTCACCAACACTTGTTATTTAGTGTTTGTTGGTCTGTTTTAATCATAGCCCTCCTGGTGGATATGACGTAGCATGTCATTGTGGGTTGTTTTTTTTTAAATTTTTTAAAATGTTGATTCTTTTTTTTTTTTTTTTTTTGAGAGAGAGAGTGTGTGGGGGAAGGGCAGAGAGAAAGGGAGACAGAGAACCTGAAGTAGGCTCTGCACTGTCAGTGCAAAGCCCAACATGAGGCTCAAACCTATGAACTGTGAGATCATGACCTGAGCTGAATTCAGACACTCAACCAACTGAGCCACCCAGGTGCCCCTCATTGTGTTTTTTATTTGCATTTTCTTCACGACTAATGATGTTTTTGTGATTGTTGGCCATTTGGATATCTTCTTGAAGAAATGTATATTCAAATCTTTTGCCTGTTTTTTACTTAGGTTGTCTTGTTGTTGAATTGTAAGAGCTCTTTATATATTCTGGATACTAGACCCTAATCAGATATATGATTTGCAAAACATTTTTCTCATTTCATTTTCTTGGTAATGTCCTTTGAAGCATAAAGTTTTCTGTTTTTTGTTTTGCTTGTGCTTTTGGTTTCATATTTCAGAAACCACTGGGATGCCTGGGTGGCTCAGTGGGTTAAGCGTCTGACTTCCGCTCAGGTCATGATCTTGTGGTCTGTGGGTTTGACCCCTGCGTCAGGCTCTGTGCTGACAGCTCAGAGCCTGGAGCCTGCTTTGGATTCTGTGTCTCCCTCTCTCTGTCCCTCCCCCACTCATGCTCTGTCTCTCTGAAAATAATAAACATAAAAAAATTTTAATTAAAAAAAAAAACTGTTATCTGATCCGAGGTCACAAAGACTTAATCTGTGTTTCCTTCTAAGAGTCACATAATTTTGGCTCTTGCATTTAGGTCTTGGCAGTAATTTTTGAAATTGGGATGTGTGAATCTTCCAGCTTTGTCCTTTAAGGCTGTTTTTGGCTTCTGAGTCTCTTGCACTTCTGTATGAATTTGAAGATCAGCTTGTCAATTTCTGCAAAAAAAGATGGCCGGAATTTTATTAGTAGTTGTAAAATTTAAAAAGATCTTGTATCTTTTATGTTAATCTTCTTTCTAGGCATCTTACAGTTCTTGATGTTGATGAGAATGGGATTTTTAAATTTTCATGTCTGTCACATCATTGCCAATTAATCTACTGATTTTTGTAAAGATGTGTATTGTCCAGTTGCCATACAAGTCTCCTCGTTTATTATAGTGGCTTTTACTGACATTGCTTGGGTTTCTAAACAGAGCCAACTCCTAATACACCAATTACTTTATTGTTCTGTTATACTTCCGAACGACTTAGGTAATAATGACGATGATGATGAGTGCTTCATTCCTACCTTGTCCACTTAGTTTTAGACTGCTGGGTTTTGGTACATAGTCTTTATTTAAGTTGTATTCTTTTCTTTTTCTTAAAAACTGTTATAGGAATAGTGACTGAATTTTGTTGTCTTACAGCACCTGTCAATTAAAAAACATGGTTTGTTTTTTTTTTTTTTTTTTGGAGCACCTGGGTGCCTCAGTCGGTTGGATGTCCAGCTTTGGTTCAGGTCATGATCTGGTGGTTCATGGGTTTGAGCCCCGCGTCGGGCTCTGTGCTGACAGCTCAGAGCCTGGAGCCTGCTTCAGATTCTGTGTCTCCCTCTCTCTCTGCCCCTCCCCTGCTTGCTCTGGCTCTCTCTCTCTCTCTCTAAAATAAATAAAACATTTAAATTTTTTTTTAAAAAATAGCAGCAGGGGCGCTTGGGTGGCCCAGTCCGTTAAGCGTCTGACTCTTGGTTTCGGCTCACATGATCTCACGGTTTGTGGGTTCAAGCCCCACACTGGGCTCTGTGCTGACAGCTCGGAGCCTGGAGCCTGCTTCGGATTCTGTGTCTCCCTCTCTCTGTGCCCCTCCCCTGCTAATGCTCTATCTCACTCTGTCTCTCAAAAGTAAATAAATGTTAAAAAAAAAAAAAAAGTTATTTAATTATACTTAAAAAAAATGTGGCCTGGAAAATCTGCTTTGGGAAATGTATTAGGAATTTCTCAGGGGCTAATAAATAATTGGATTTTATAAATGTTTTATTACATAAGGAGTGAACGTTGACTTTAAGTTCTTTACATTATCCAAATGCTGTGTCTTTACTATTTGCCAACCTCATTTGTCCAAATTCTGAAAGAATATTAAAGCCTTACATTATTATTATTGTGTTTCTTTAAATTTTTAAATGTTTTTATTTAGTTTTGAGAGAAAGAGACACAGAGCGAGCGGGGAGGGGCAGAGAGAGAGAGAGGGAGACACAGAATCCAAAACAGACTCCAGGCTCTGACCTGTCAGCACAGAGCCCAATGTGAGGCTTGAACCGATGAACTGTGAGATCATGACCTGAGCCAAAGTCGGATGCTCAACCGACTGAGCCACCAGGCAGCCCAGTTTTTTGTTTTTGTTTTTTAATATAAAGAACTTGGATTTCTGGGAGTTTATTTCATGTATCTGGCTGCTGTGATATTTGGTGCATATCTTCTCATGGAGTGAATCTAGTACTGTTCTAAAATATCCCCCGTTCTGGGTTTAACAATTTTTGACGTTTGGATTTATGTTGTCTCCCTTTCTTTTTGTATGCCTTTGCTTGGCATCTGGTAGGTGGCTCATCCTTTTACGTTTAGCCTCTCCTTGTTACTTTTAGATGCTAGATTTTGTTTTCTCAGTTTTGTTAGGGAAATTAACCAGTCTTTTTTGTTTTTTTTGGAAGTAACTGACACCTGATTTCATTCTTTTCGTATCATTTCCATTACAGTTGTTACATTTTATGCTTCCTTTCCTCCCTTCCTTCTTTTTCTTAGTGCTGCAGGCTTTGAGGTTTCTCTTTGTTTCCTATTCTCCCCTTAGTTAATTGGGATTCTACACTTTTCAGGTGGTCACCTTGCCCAGGCTGAAAAAGCAGAGGGAGCCCGTATTGGTCTCCATCTTCTTGCCCCGCACCATGCCGCTTTTCCCCACCAGCTTCCCCTTGAGCCCCGGGGGAGGAGGGGGGGGGGGGCTTCACAATGCTTTTATCTCCCGCCCCCAATTCGAAATTTACGATTTTGCAGCACACGTGTGTATCTTTGTGAAAAACAGAAGCTGGGTAGAACATGGGGAGCCCTGCTGATGCACCCACTCAAGTCTCTTTCTAATGAGGTCAATTCTCCTTTATTATCCCCCATCTGTAACTGTTTCTCATTCTGGAAACTCCCCTTGTTCACATGTTAGGACTCCTAGCTTTTGTTTGTGTGTTTGTTTCCTTAGATGTATTTTTAAAGTCCCTTTTCCATCATGATTTCCTCTCCCCCCTCCCCCTGGGTTCTGAGGATGTATCCTGTACCTGACGTTCCAGATCACTAATTTGGCCACTCCTGAGAAACACCTGTGTTTTGTCTGGGCCAAGGCCCCAGCTTTCACTGTTTTTTGTTTAAATTTTTTTAAATGTTTATTGATTTTTGAAGGAGAGAGAGAGAGATGGAGTGTGAGCAGGGGCGGGGCAGAGAGAGAGACACACACACAGACTCTGAAGCAGGCTCCAGGTTCTGAGCTGTCAGCACAGAGCCCGACGCGGGGCTCGAACTCACGGACCGCGAGATCATGACCTGAGCCGAAGTCGGACGCCCAACCGACCGAGCCACCCAGGGTCCCCCCCATCCTTATTATTTTTAATAGTTTCACAGCATTCTGTTTTACTGGTATACCCACATTTCTTTAAGCAATCCTGAATCGATAGACATTTGGACTGGCTCAGTATTTGACTATTATAAAGTGTTACAGTGTCCATTCCTTACATCCCTCCTTTGCCACATGTAAATCTACAATGTAAACCATTGGAAGCAGAAATGCTGGGTCAGAGGGTATGTGACTTTACCTTCCACGGAGGCTGTACCATTACGTGTCTGTCAGCAGAGTATTAGCCAGTTTTTCTTTAATGAATCATTTCCATACAAAATCCAGACTATCCTGGATATACACATTTTTTAAAAACTTCACATTATATCAAAAGTGTACTATAACATCATAACCATTCATAAACAACAAAATCCTTTAAAATGATAAATGTTCATTTTAATTTTTTTTCTACATTTATTTATTTTTGAAATACAGAGAGAGACAGTATGAGCAGGGGAGGGGAAGAGAGAGAGGAAGACACAGAATCAGAAGCAGGCTCCAGGTTCTGAGCTGTCAGCACAGAGCCCGATGTGGGGCTCAAACTCACGAACCGTGAGATCGTGACCTGAGCAGAAGTCGGAGCCTTAACCAACTGAGCCACCCAGGATCCCCGATAAATGTTCATTTTAGAAAGAGAAGCTTACTAATAAGAAATTCCCTTTTTTTTTTTCAAGCAAGCTCTATACCCAACATGGGGCTTGAACTCATGATACCCCGAGATCAGGAGTCACACGGTCTACCAACTGAGCCAGCCAGGCACCCCAGTAATTACAATTTGGATATATATCTCTATATATCTCTGTCTCTCTCTCTTCAGCTTGAGCCAAAGTCCGATGCTTAACTGAGTCGCCCAGGCGCCCCAAGTAGGGGTATTTTATAAGCTCTTAACACATAATGAGACTCGCAGTCCAGGGAAGAGGGTTGAGTGCCCGTCTTGCCAGCAGCAGGACAGACGGCAGCCTGGCCCCCACGCTCTAACCAGCATCAGTGGCTTCCTTCTTGTCACGGTTTCATCGGGAGGCTATTAGGAGCTTCTGACAGATTTTAAGTAGACAGAAAACATAACCACACTTGCATTTCGATTCGAGCTTCGGGGCCTGATAGCCCTTTCGGTCCCTTTTGGCCCCTAGGAGGCATTCAAGAGAGCTCCAGTGAGCAGGTCTCTAACCTGTTGCTATGGAGACAGCAATTGCGGGCCTTCCGGCACACTGGACAACGCACACCGAGAGCCTTTCTGTGTCGGGACTTGAACGTACATTCTAGTCCCTCTGCTTTGCGCCTGCTTACTCTGGAGACCTCAGAATGCCAGCCGCTCATCTTTCCCGAGCCCCGACTGCATGCCGGACCCTTTCCATGCGTCTACCAGGCGTCATCTCTTCCGAGGTGGGTACCATTACGGTCCCCCATTTTGCAGAGGAGACAATGGAGGCAGAGAAAGGTCCAAACACCTTATACGTGGTTATGCTGCTGGTAAGTCTGGCCTCACACCCAGGCTCACCAGCACGCGGAGCCCCAGCTCTTCAGGGCTGCGCTTCCCTGCCTCAGGCCACCTCCCTGGACCAGTAGCTGGACTGTGGGAGTGGCTTCCAAGCCAGACGCCTCAGAGTCTTTTTGTTTGTAGCACAATTTTAAGACATCCGCTTTTTGGGGCACCTGGGTGGCTCAGTCGGTTAAGCGTCCGACTTGGGCTCAGGTCATGATCTCACGGTTTGTGAGTTCAAGCCCCACGTCAGACTCTGTGCTGGCAGCTTGGAGCCTGGAGCCCGCTTTAGATTCTGTGTCTCCCTCTCTCTCTGCTCCTCCCCCAGTCATGCTCTGTTTCTCTCTCTCCTTCAAAAATAAATAAAAATATTAAAAAAAAAAAAAAGACATCCGCTTTTTGAGTGTTACAAAAAACAAAACACAAAACACAAAGAAAAAACAGTTCCAGATTTGTCTTCCTTTTTCCGGCTTTCCCCAGAAGCCTGGGAGCTGAGGTATTTGATTGTAAGCTCCTTCAGGGCAGGGCCCACATCATACCAGTCTCAGTATGAAATGCCGGGCACAGGGTTGGGGCCTTGGGAGCCCCAATTTAAGGACTGTGATGCTAAATGGAGAACTTCCTCTAAATTCAAATCTGACACATAGGCCACAACGTTAATCAAAGGAATTATGGTTGAACTAGTTCAAGAAAGACTGTGTGTGTGTGTGTGTGTGTGTGTGTGTGTGTTTGGCAAGCCTGCTTTGGAAACGATGTAAAAATACTGCATCATGGCCTCTGTGAAGTGATGATGTCAGCACACTTTTGCCTTCATTTGTAATCCTAGCAGGCTCTGTGCTATGTGTTTGACATACATTGTGCCCTTACATAACCTGTTTTTCACGAGAACTTGAGGATTTAGCAGGGTGGCTGTTATTACCCTTGGGTTTGTTTGGTTTGGGCTGCTGTAGGTTTTTTTTTCCCCCAGACGAAGAAGCTCAAGCTTGGACAACCCGTTGGCCAGCACGCACCCCCCCCCCCCCCCCCACATATGTTAGAGGCTCACGGCATGGATGAGCAGAGCTCTGTCTGCCTCGGCCCCGGGGAGGCGAGCCAGCTCACGGCCAGGCGCCAGGCTTCCTGGGCTCGTTCTTCTCCCTTTCTTCTGTGGACCGGAAAGCTCTTCAAGGCTTCAGAGGAAGTGCAGAGAGTTGATTCTCATGTACCTGGAGAAGAGCACGTAGAGGCGGCGGAACCAGAGCAGCTGGCTGCGGTGGCAGGACATGGCTTTCTAGAAGAATCCAAGAGGACCAGTTGAGAAACCCTTGCACTGGAGCAGCTTCTGTCATGCTCACTTCTGCCTTGCACGCCCACGAACACATTTCACACACTGTGGCCTAATCTGGCTTCTTCCTGTAACTCACTAAACCTCTCTGGGTTGGCCCCCACTCACTGCCTCCCCGCCCCATCTCTCACTTACCACCATGTGATAAAAATCTTGTGATGCAAATCGCAGTTATAGCACTGGAGTCTCCATGCATTATCTTGATTTAACAACCCTGTGAGTTAAGTACTGTTATTGCTTAAATTTTTTTGTTAGTGGACGAGGAAACTTGTCAGTCTCAAACAGCTAGTACATGGTGGAGCTGATATTTGAACTCAGAGCCATCTGAATGGTTCTCAAGCCTACATTCTTAATTACTTTGCTGCACTAAGTCGCATATATAACACATACAGGGATGTTTTGTGGGAAGCAAGCTAGGATATTATGCTCAAACTCCCCTGAATTAGGTAAGCTGGGAGGAAGAGGAAGAGGGGGAGAAGAAAAAGGAATACGCATAGATATGGGGCACCTGGGTGGCTCAGTCAGTTAAGCATCTGACTTTGGCTCAGGTGGTGATCTCACAGTTTGTGATTCTGAGCCCCACAGGTAGAAATCACGAAATATAAAACTTTCTCTTGCCATCATAACCATTTATGGTTCAGTAGTTTTAACCATATTCACATTGCTGCATAAAAAATCTGTAGAACTTTGTCATCTTGCAAAAATAAAACTCTAAACCCACTAAAACCCAACTCCCCGTTTCCCCCTCCCCCAGTCCCTGGCAACCACCATTCCACCTTCTGTTTGTGTGATTTTCACTGCTCTAGATATCTCATGTAAGTAGAATTACACAGTGTTTGTCCTTTTGTGACTGGCTTATTTCACTCAGCAAAATGTCCTCGACGTTCATCCATGTCGTAGCAGGTATTCCTTTTTTTTTTTTTTTTAAGCCTGAATAATATCCCATCATAAGTGTGTAGATTTCTTAATCCATTCAAATGCCATGGACATTTGGGCCTGCTTCTACCTGTTGGCTATTGCGTATAATGCTACAATGAACATGTGGAACTATCTCTTCGAGACCCTGCTTTCGATTCTTTTGGATATAAACCCAGATTGCTGGATCATATGGTAATTCTATTTCCTTTTTCCTTTCCTTTCCTTCCTAGTAAACTCTACCCCCGACATGGGGTTTGATCTCACGAACCCGAGATCAAGAGTCGCATACTCTACTGACCAGCCAGGTGCCCTGTATTTACTTTTAGTTTTCTCATCCTCAACATAATTCAGGTGTTCTGACCTGGTCAAGAGGAAGCGGTAAATTCATGCTTCCTGTTCCAAACACATAGCGATGACAGAGGAAAATGCAAAGAGACACGGATGGGTCAAAACTAACACCAAGAGCACCATGAACTTAAAGAATGTGGACAGAGGTGTGAGAGGCCAAAGCAGAGGATTACTGGCTCAAGGGCTCAGAGCAAAGTGGTGGCTGGGAGTTCTGCTTCTGGTCTCACTGCCGGGACTCTGCTGGAGCGGGCAGGGGCTCCCTCGTCAGATAAGAGGTTGGGGGGAAAAAATGCCGCCGACTGCTTTGAGACCAGCACTGAACAGTTACCTGCTGGCTCTGTGACTGGAGCTGCCAGTGACGACCCGATTCTGGCCTTCAAGCAATTGCAAACTCTCTAGATGAGGAGGGAGAGCACAGAGGAAGAGGGGAGTAACATCCCCCAAGTCAACCACCTAGCCCCTAGTTTCCAAATCAGAATTCCTGGAGACATGACGTAATGTGATGCAAAGAAAGAGATGTAATCAAATTAGCAACTAGACCATGAATATATTTTAGATGAAGATAGTTTCATAGAACATTTTGTCAAAGACTGATTACATTTTGGACATTCATAGAGCTAAGGGGGAGGAAAACCAGCTTAAAGACTAAATTATCGGGACACCCGGGTGGCTCGGTCGGTTAGGCGTCTCACTTGATTTCAGCTCAGGTCATGATCTCACAGTTGTGAGACTGAGTCCCTTGTCGGACTCCGTGCTGAGCGTGGAGCCTGCTTGGGATTCTCTCTTCTCTCTCTCTCTTTCTCCTCTCTCCCTCCTTCTCCCTCTGCCCCTTCCCCACTTTCATGCACATGCATTCTCTCAATAAAAAAAAAAAGAATAAGAAATTATGAAATTTAAAAAAATGGAAGTGAAACAATAGGTGGTCGTAAAATAAAAAATTAGGTATTTTAGAAATGGAAACAAAATTTGAAATAGAGAACAAATGTGAAAGAACAATTAGGAGACACAAAGCATAGATTAAAAGTCCTCAAGGTGGGGGGCACCTGGCTGGCTCCATTGGTTAAGCATCCAACTTTGGCTTGGGTCATGATCTCACGGTTTGTGAGTTTGAGCCCCACGTCAGACTCTGTGCTGGCAGCTCAGAGCCTGGAGCCTGCTTCAGATTCTGTGTCTCCCTCTCTCTCTGCTCTTCCCCCGCTCATGCTCTTTTTCTCTCCCTCCTTCAAAAATAAACATTAAAAAAAAATTTTTTTTTTAAGTCCTCAAGGGGGGGTGCCTGGGTGGCTCAGTTGGTTAAGCGGTTAAGCATCTGACTTTGGCTCTAATCATACTCTCATGGTTTGTGGGTTCAAGCCCTGCGTCGGGCTCTGTGCTGACAGTTCAGAGCCTGGAGCCTGCTTCAGATTCTGTGTCTCCCTCCCCCACTCATGCTCTCTCTGAAAAATATCATGCTCTCAGAAATAAATATTTTTAAAAAATAATAATGAGTCCTCAAGGGACAGCTGGCTGGCTCAGTCAGAGGAGCACATAGCTCTTGATCTTGGGGTTGTGAGTTTGAGCCCCATTTTGGGTGTAGAGATTACTTAAATAAATAAACTTAAAAGAAAAAAGATTGAGAGTCCTCAATATGCATTCAGTAGGAATCCAGGAAGAGAACGGAGGGAACTTCACTCAAGTGCTGTTTGAAGAGAAAATAGGTGAGGAGTTTTGAGAATTGCCAACAGATAGAGGTCCCCAGGTTGAGAGTACGAGGCAGAAGAAATGAGCAAATCTACCCTAGACCTACTGTAATAAGACTGTGGAACCCAGAAACACAAAGATAACCTGAAACATTAACATAAAGGAGATTAACTGTACATGACTAATAAGATTACAATGACAGCAGGTTCCCGTTGCCAAAGGATAAGGATGGGAGTTACATCTTCAAACACCTTTGCAGAGGGCCTATAACTCAAACTAAACCTTTATTTCCAACTAACCTCATTCAGAAGGCAACATGCAAACACTCAAAGGCTAAGAGAAGTTGCCTTCCTTAGACCCTCACTAAAAAATGCTGAAGAATAGGCATCAGCCAAAGTGAACCCAGAGGTAACGTGTGGGATACAAGAAACAGGGAAGGGCCAGCAATCTAGTAGGTATCAGCAATGCTATCATAAGGTACAGTAACAGAGTGGGGCAGAGTTGATCAATGAGCAATTAAAACCTGCTAAAGTTGGGTGGCAGGGAGGACAAATACAGATTGCTTTGAATTTTATGGTTATGAATGATATTACAATTTTAGGGCTAACCACAGAAATACCATCTATAGCTTCCAAAACAGAGGGGGAGAAAGCAGGGAGAGGGGCCATGGAAAATTTGACCAATCCAACAGAAGGCAGGAAAAGGGTGGTGGGGGCCGGGGGATAACGTTAAACAGAAAACACAAAATAAGATAGTAGAAAAAAGTCCAAATAGATCAATAGTTACAAATAAAAATAAACCAAATATACCCACTTGCTTTCATAGCACACTTGTACTGAGCACAGCATAAGGTATAGAGTTGTTGAATCACTATGTGGTACATTAGAAACAAATGTCAACTACACCTCAATAAAAGAAACAAGATATTTCGTAGAAGGATTAAGAAAAAAATACAACTATATGCTGCTTACAGAAGACACATCTAAAAATTACAAGTGATTAAAAATAAAAATAAAGGTATTAAAAAGCCCCACACTGGGCATGGAGCCTACTTAAAAAAAAAAAAAGGTATTAAAAAAGATGAACCATGTAGATACAAGTCCAAAGAAAGCTATCATAGCAATGTTAAGATTAAAATAGAATTTAAGACAAAACCATTAATAATGTGAGACATAGGATAATAAAAGGAATAGTTTGCTAAGATACAATGACCTTGATCTTTTTGTGCACAAGACACACATAAAGCAAAAACAAAGACAAATGGACAAATGCAAACTCAGGGGAAGAGATCTCAACATACTTGTATCAAAGTAGTAGATCAAAAAAGTAGTAGTAGATCAAAAAGTTAAAAAAAGTAGTTAGAATACACAAGTTGTGACCAACATAAGTACTAAGCTTGATCTACTGGTAAGATCTAGAGTCTGAAATGCAAAGCATAGAGCACACACAAACTTTTGAGGTAAACAAGTTAACATTTACAAAAAGGGATCATAAAGTAGGTCATTCATTGAAGAACTCTCAATAAGTCTTTAAAAACCAGTATTACACAGGCCACATGTAATGACCAGAAAGCAATTCAATTATAAGTCAACAATAAAAAGGCTATATCTTGATTCTTGTTATGGTAGTTATGTTCTATAAAGTTACTGCAGACACTTGATTTAGTCAATACTGAATCATTGTTCCTGAGAGCCTCTGGTCACAACATTTTCATCAACTGATCAACACATAACCTTGTGTTTTGTTTTCGTTTTTGTTTTGTTTTGATTTGTTTTTTGAGAGAGAGAGAGAGAGAGCACGAGCAGGGGAGAGGGGCAGAGATAGAGAGAAAATCCCAAGCGATGCAGGGCTAGATCCCATGACCCTGGGATCATGACCTGAGCCGAGATCAAGAGTTGGACGCTCAACTGACTGAGCCACCCTGGCGCTCCAACACATAACCTTGTTTTATCTGTGTTTTTTTGAAGGCACCTTATTCAATATTATGTTATCAATTCATTAATACTGAATTCACAACTAATGGGGCTATAACTCATACATGAATGAAGCTTATCTAACACACGTACTTCCTCTGTAAGATACGTCACAGCTTTCGCACCCTTAGCCTCATTAGGCAGCACTTTGATGCTATATTTAGAAGACGTTTTAAACCCAAAGTCACCAACAAAACAAAAATGAGAACAATGCGACACTAAATATACTGGGAAAGGATACTTGTTTACAGTAGGAGAGCTGAAATGAGACGGCAGAGGGTCACCTTGTTCAACAGTTGGGAACCTGTGTATGTGCATTGGTGGTGACTTAAAACTTTTCACTGCCTTGCAAATACGCATGTCCACAAATGACCGCAAAAGCACCAGGAGTATTAATTCTGGGGTTACAAGTAAATTTTAGCACGTAGGCACATTTGCAAATGTGGAACTTGAGGGTAATGACGATCTACTGTATCTAATCACACATATGCATTTTAAACTCTAAAATACGCCCTTAAACACTTCATGTATTAAAGAGGAACTCACAATGGGAACTACAAATTAGTTATAACTGAATGGTGGGAGAAAAAGCACATATCAGAACTTGTCGGGTGCAGCTAAAGGAATACTTCAAGGGAAATTAATAGTATTGAAGTGTATTATTTTAAAAGACTGAAAATGGAAAAAAAAAAAGGGCCAAGAAATTTAAAAAAAAAAAGTGTCGGGGTGCCTGGTGGCTCAGTCGGTTGAGCGTCTGACTTCAGCTCAGGTCATGATCTCATGTTTCATGGGTTCAAGTCTTGCATCGGGCTCTGTGTGACAGCTCAGAGCCTGGAGCCTGCTTCGGATTCTGTGTCTCCCTCGCTCTCTGCCCCTCCCCTGCTTGCACTTTCTCTCTCTTTCTCTGTCTCTTCCCAAAATAAACACTAAAAGAATAGTAAAATAAAAAATAAAAATAGTGTCAAACATGAGTAAAGTAGAAGGGCAAAAATAAAGTACAAAGATTAATGACCTACCAAATAAACAAGGGAGAACACATATTTCCGTTTAGTGTTGCATGTTCAACATCTGGCAAAGTGCCTTTGGTAGGTATCCATGTTTAATGCAGACAGTTTAGAAAAGAAAACTAAGGGGCGCCTGGGTGGCTCAGTCAGTTAAGCATCTGACTTCAGCTCAGGTCATGATCTCACAGCTCGTGAGTTCGAGCCCACATTGGGCTCTACGCTGACAACTCGGGAGTCTGAAGTCTGCTTCAGATTCTGTGTCCCCCTCTCTCTCTGACCCTCCCCTGCTTGCACTCTGTCTCTCTCTCTCTCTCAAAAATAAACAAACATTAAAAAAAAAAAAGAAAAAACTAAGCAGCAAAAAGAAATCATTATCTTGAGTTCTCTCAGTTCTACTCATTGCTACTCTTCTCTTTCTGGTGGACTGAAGTCAGCTGGGGGTCACGCCTGTAGACAAACTGAGCAATCCTCCTTAACTGCCTGCTCCCTAACTCCATGGTTCTTAGAATCACCTGCCCTACCGCCAGCTAAGGGTTTTCACTACGAGGGCCTTACTGGGCCTGTCATTTCCTCCATAGACACCTAAGCCTCTGGCGGTCTATCCTACTGGCTCTTTACATTGGCTCCTTCACAGAGGCTCCCGGCAGGTCTCAATTCCTTAGACTCAAGCTGTGTGGTACATCCATACAAGGGAATACAGGCACCCATTGCAATTCAAATACATAAGGACATAGAAGAAAAGAGGCATAATATTAGAATAGGTTTTAAATAGTAGGCACTGTGTGATCTCATTAAAAAAAAAAAATATATATATATATATATATATATATATATACATATGGACACCTGGGTGGCTCAGTCAGTTAAATGTCCAACTTCAGCTCAGGTCAGGGTCTCACAGTTCATGGGTACAAGCCCTGCATCAGGCTCTGCGCTGACAGCTCAGAGCCTGCTTCACATTCTCTGTCTCCCTCTCTCTCTCTGTCCCTCCCCTGTTCATGTTCTCTCTCTCTCAAAAATAAGTAAACATTAAAAAAATTAATAAAAAAGGGGTGCCTAGGTGGCCCAGTCAGTTAAGCATCCAACTGCAGCTCAGGTCATGATCTCGCAGTTTGTGAGTTCGAGCCCCGCGTCGGGCTCTGTGCTGACAGCTCGGAACCTGGAGCCTGCTTCGGATTCTGTGTCTCCCTCTCTCTCTGCTCTTCCTCCACTCATGCTCTGTCTCTCTCCCCTTCAAACAAATAAATGAACTTAAAAAAAAATTAAAAAATATATATTTATATAATATTCTTTATATAGAGGACATATGTTAACAATAATTACCTTTGAGTGGTGGCACTGTGGGTAATTTTTATTAATTATTTTTATTTTCTTCTTGATGCTTTTACGTATTTCTAGATTTTCTACAATAAGCATGTATTGTTATTTACTTTTAAAAAAGCGTGTGTTATTTTTATAATCAGAAAAAAGGGTGGGGGTGCCTGGCTGACTCAGGAGGTGGAGTATGTGACTCTTGATCTCAAGGTTGTAAGTTGGAGCTCCATGCTGGGCGTAGAGATTACTTAAACATAAAATCTTTAGGGCTCCTGGGTGGTTCAGTTGGTTAAGTGTCTGACTCTTGATTTCGACTCAGGTTATAATTTTGCAGTTTGTGAGATCGAGCCCCGAGTCAGGCTCTGCACAGACAGCATGGAGCCGGCTTGGGATTCTCTCTCTCTCTGCTCTTTTTTTGTCCCTCTCCCTGCTCACACTCATTCTCTCTCCCGTGTGTACACACACTCACTCTCTCTCAAATAAACATTTCAAAAAGATTTAAAAAAATCTTTAAAAAGAGAAAAGAAAAGAAAAGAAAAGAAAAGGTGGAACTCCTTGAAAATCTATGACTGCCAAGGTCTAGCTAGATAGTCCTAACACTCAGGTGCTGAACTGCTGTGGAAAGTCTTCAGTCAGGGGTCATGAGGAGCCAGGGGGTCTGGGACACAGATCCAGAGGGAGGAGTCCAGGAATTCACAATCCTCACCTTGGCCTGTGCCACTTCTTTGCTGGTGAGCACGAAGAGGACATCCCGGGTCTGAAGCAGAGTAAAGGGCAGGTCCAGGAGGGAGATATACTTGCGTAACACATTCACTGACTGAAGTGTGAGCACGGAACACCCTGGTTGGGGGGAGGGGAGAGGGGAGAAGTGAAGAGTCTTGTTGCTTCCAGGCAGATTCCCCCTGAGCACCCTACCTCTCCCTTGGGGCTCAGGGCAGGGCAGGACCGTGGCCATGGAGTTGCCAGATGACTCTGTAGCACCAAAGCTGTGTTTTGCCCATCATCCTCACAGGCAGGAAGAGTGACAGGGTCACAGAACACCTGGCTGGATGTCCTCTACTTGCTACATGCCTTAGTAAGATAAGGTTGGTTGCTAGAGGTTGGGAACTGGCTACATCAAGGCCAAGGGAAAAGCGATGAAGACCGGAATTTCTGTATTGGGAGGCAAGAGACCTAGTTCCTGCTCTGGCCCTCAAGACCCGACAGATTTAGGGAAGTCCCTTCAGCTCTCTGAGCCTCAGTTTTCTCATCTGTAAAATGGCATTGACAGTGTGGGAGCCTGTCTCACAGCATTGATGTGAGGATCGAATAAACTACAGTCCCATTCTAAAGCCCTCACAGCTTGGTAAGCTCAGCCCATTCAGAGGGCCGAGCTCTCTGCACTCTACTTACGTTTTCATTTGCTTCATCTTTATAACACTCCTGAGGGATGTATATTACTCCCACTGACAGAGCAGAAACTGGCTCAGAGAGGTTAAGCATCAGTGTCACACAGTGAATGGTCAAGTGGGGTCAAACACCTTCTAACTCAAACAGATGAACCCATCAAGCGCCCATCAGCCATTGACAAGTAATTGGGGGCTGGGATGTGAATTCAGACAGACAGACCGAAAGAACACTGGAGGTGAAAAAGACCCACCTGGTGAGAAAGCTAGACAGATGAACGGCCAAGGCCCAGAGTCATGGTTAATTTTATGTGTCAACTTCACTGGGTCACAGGGTACCCAGATACTGGGCTGCACATTATTTCTGGGTGTGCCTGGGAGGGTTTTTTCGGATGAGCTTAGCATTCAAATCGGTGGCCTCAGGAAGCCAGATTGCCCTCCCCAATGAGGGTGGACATGATCCAATCCATTGAGGGCCTCAATAGAAGGAAAGGTGGATGAAGGGAGAATTTTTTCTTTTCTGCCCATTAAGCTAGGACATGGGTCATCACCTGCCCTCGGCCTGGGATTTACACCATTGGCCGATCTGCTTCTCAGGCCTTTGGACCCCACTAACTGACCCCCAGGTTCCTGGGCCCCCAGCTTGCAGAGATGCTAGACTGTGGGACTTCTCAGCCTCTGTACTTGCATGAGCCAAATCCTTATAATAAGTTTCTTTCATATTTGTATCTCCTATTGGTTCTGGTTTTCTAACCCATCTGGCCTCCCCTCACACCCAGAGGCTGCCTGGCTGGCAGGGCACTTCCCAATGGATACAACCTGCTTTTAAGGCTGGAGGACCCACACTGACAGACACACTGAACTAGGTCAGAAAGAGTGTGGTCCAGCCTCCCCGGCCCCACCTTTGCTTGGCCTATGGCAGTTTTCCATATATTTACACTTTTTTGTCCAATAAGTTTTTTTAGAGGGATAGTAACTAGCAGACTTTGGCAAAAGGGACAACTTACCTTTAGGTAACTTCCCTTCTGAATGCAGGGTCCTGGAAGAAGAAAGGACAGGAGTGAAAGGGAGCAATAATTCCTTTGCAGGAAGAGCCTTCAGAGCGTAGAGGTCAAAGGCAAGCCTCTTCAACTTGGGCCACAATGGCATGTAGATTATTTTGAGTTAAAAGCAATCAAAACCCAGCAAATTGAGGAAAACCACTTATATCCCCCTCAACCACCTAAATTTGCTCTGGAAAGGGGGTCTGTACCAGGAAGAGAACTAGTCAAAGAGATTGCTTTTTACCTAAAAATCTTATGTGCATAACAGGGAATCCTTTGTCTCCAAACATCTCCTCTCATCTTCCTGCTAATGTTCTTCCTCTTCTTTGTACCTCCAGACTCCCGCCCTCCTCCTGAGCTGAGGATGACATATAAGCCTCAGGTTGCCTGACCATCTTTGGAATTTCATATTTGTGTAGATTCTCCATATGACAACATTAAATTTGATTTTTTCCTATTCATGGTCTCATGGAAATTTAATTCTTAGTCTAGCTAGAAGAACCTTGGACAGAGGAAAATTTCTTCCCCCCCAACAGTATTAGGGCCTGCCATATCCTGTGATCCTTCTGTAGGTTTCTAGGTAGTTGCTTTTACATCAATCACCAAAGAGGTTTCTGGGATTCCATACCTCTGGCTACAGCTAAAGGGATCAGGGTGGGCACCTGACCCCAGACAATCTGGGGGCTGACCAATGGTTATGAAATGCCCTGGTCCAAACTTCGCCCATTAGAGATGACGGGAACCACAAAGGAGTCTTCCAAGTTTTTCTCTTTTGAAATTGAAAAATGAGGTGGTTGGACTTAAGGATAGGTGAGATCATTTCTAGCTTTACATATTTCACTGCTCTGGTCTAAGAACATCAGGCGTGTTTAGAAGAAAGTTATGAAGTAAATGCTTCACTTCAAGGTGCCCCTTCCTTTCCTCAGTGGCTAAGCCAGGTCCACCGCTCTGCCACTCGTGACGCCCAGAAGCACTTCTCTAGAGGGTAGGAAACATGGTACGTGCTTGTACGAGCCTCTGTAAGTCCCTCAAATGTCTTTGAGGTGCAATTTTTTTTTTATCAGTAAAATGCAGGCACCTATTTGGTAGATTTGAAATAGTGTACAGAATGCACAACAGGAGAAAACAAAATAAATTAGGAGGAAAAAGAAGACGAAGCCAAGAGGCACACCGATTCACAGAACTCAGCCCTGAAAGTCTCCCACATGTGCTCCGAGGGGTCACGAATTTGGCCCTAAAGCTCTCTGTGGCCAAAGCAAAGAGAGAAATAAAATGTTACCCCATTTTTCCGTGGGGGAAAAACACCTTAGGTGTTAAGGGGACGAAACAATAAGTCAACTTAGGAGTGATTTCTCACAAGAGAAGGTGGTAAGATGTCGTGAGCAACATGGACAAGAGTGGCTCTCTATAACTCAGTGGTCACTTTCACGGGGCCCAGACAGCGAGTGGGGAAGTACTTTAGAAACCATCCATCTTGGGACACCTGGGAGGCTCAGGCGGTTAAGCGTCTGACTTCAGCTCAGGTTATGATCTCACGGTTCGTGGGTTCGAGCCCTGCGTCGGGCTCTGTGCTGACAGCTCAGAGCCTGGAGCCTGCTTCGGATTCTGTGTCTCCCTCTCTCTGCCCCTCCCCTGCTCGTGCTCTTTCTCTCTCTCTCTCTCTCTCTCTCTCTCTCAAAGAATAAATAAATATTTAAAAAACTTTTTCAGAAACCATCCATCCACCCTCAGCAAAGGAAAAGACCCTCTCCCACCTCCAACACGTGGAGAGTCCTACCTCACGGCCGCATATAAAGCAACGTGGTTGCTGTGACCACTCACTCCCCCTGCGTCGAAAGTCACCACCTGTAGAGAAATACAGGGTGTTCACTCATGACTGTCTGAATGCTCTCTCTGACTCCATTTCAAAGTAGCCGTCCCCATTCCCTTGGGATGAAAGGGAGCGCACAGACCCCTGGAATGTTTGCAATCGCGAGGACACCTGAACTCACTTCGGAGCAGATCGGTGGTGTGTGACCATTGCTTTGGCCAGTTGTGTGGAGACTGTTTCCATGGGTTTTACTGTTTAATCTTGTTCCAGGCCAGTGGAGCAGAGTGGAATTCAGCCATGATAGGAACCTGAGTTCAGGGTATCTCTGTCTCTTATCTTCCATCTTCCTGGCTCTTTATGAACACAGTTTTCTTGGCCGGCTGCTGTGTGAACTCTTGTGCATGTAGACGCTGCCTGAATCTTTTGGCTTCTTTTCCTGGTGCCATACTGAGGGCACAGAGGCTTTGAGGGGCAATGTCTACCATGCACCGGGGTTAAAATCATAGAAGTTTATTTGCTCATGGACTGCCTCTGTATCATCTTTTTTTTTTTTTTTAAACATTTATTCATTTTTGAGAGATGGAGAGAGACAGAGTAGAGTGGAGGAGGGGCAGAGAGAGAGAGGGAGGCACAGAATCTGAAGCAGGCTCCCGGCTCTGAGCTGTCAGTACAGAGCCTGATGCGGGGCTTGAACCCACGGACTGCGAGATCATGACCTGAGCTGAAGTCGGACACTTAACCGACTGAGTCACCCAGGCGTCCCACCTATTTTTTTTTAAGTTTGTTTATTTATTTTGAGAGAGACAGAGAAGCAAGTGGGGGAGGGACACAGAGAGGGAGAGAGAGAGAATCCTAAGCAGGCTCTGTGCTGTCAGCAGAGGGCCCAATGCAGGGCTCGAACTCACGGAACTGTGAGATCATGACCTGAGCTGAAACCAAGAGTCGGACACTCAACCGACTGAACCACCTAGATGCCCCCGTATCATCTGTTATTAATGATAAGCTTAGTCTAGATTCCAACATTTCATTTCTGCACAGATGATTAAAAAAACACCCAAATAGCAGTTTGAATAATAACAATAATTTGCTTGAGTAAGATAAATAAATAAATATAAAAAAGAGAACAAGGACTCATATAAAAGAACAGGAATGGTTGGTTAGGGGTAGTGCAAAGAGGCAAGCTGTCCCCAAGAAAAGAGAGTGGCCATGCAGCACGGACTAAAGGGAGAGGATAGGGCTTGAACTCACAATCCTGAGATCAAGACCTGAATGGAGATCAAGAGTCGGTTGCTTAACCGACTGAGCTACCCAGGCACCCCTGGCCTTTCTATTTTAAATCGTAAAATGTTTACTTCAGGTATGGAGAACTATGTTAAAATGAGAGCAGCTAACATTTATTGAGCATAGGTTGAGGGGTGGGGATACAGATTGAAAGAAAGTTTATCTATATTTTATTTGATTAAAAAAATTTTATTTTTATTAAAAAAATTTGTTTAACATTTATTTATTTTTGAGAGACAGAGAGAAACAGAGCATGAGTGGGGGACAGGTAGAGAGAGAGGGGGACACAGAATCTGAAGCAGGCTCCGGGCTCTTAGCCGTCAGCACGGAGCCCGACACGGGGCTCACGAACTGTGAGATCATGACCTGAGCTGAAGTTGGATACTCAACCGAGTCACCCAAGCACCACTTTTTTCTTTTTCTTTTCAATATTTTTTAATGTTTATTTATTTTTGAGAGAGAACATGAGCAAAGGGGCACAGAGAGGGAGACATAATCTGAAGTAGGCTCTGTGCTGTCAGCGCAAAGACATGGGGCTGGAACCCATGAACCGTGAGATCATGACCTGAGCTGAAATTGGACCCTCAACTGACTGAGCCACCCAGGCACCCCAGACACCTGTAGCTCCTTCTAGAACTCCATCCACTTTTCCCCCCTTACTTGCAGAGATCTTTGTTTAGATGAAATCTTGCTCAGACCCCAACCAACAGGAGGTAACAGTGGGGCTGCTCTGGTTTCTCAAAGATGGCGGTTCTCAACGGGGAGCAGTGTTGCCCCAGGGACATCTGGCAATGTCTGGAGATACATTTGCTGTGATGAGTGACGGGTGTTGCCACTGGGTAGAGAGGTGGGCTGGCAGTGAGGAGAGGCCAGGGGTGCTGCTAAGCATGTACAGTGCAGAGGACAGTCAACCATAACAAACAATGCTGTGGTCCCAAGTGTCATGGCGCCCTGAGGGAGCAGGGACCAGGTATGTTTGGTTCACTGCTATCTCGAAGTTCACAGCCAGTAGTGAACATCACATAGTAGGTGGTCAGTAAATATTTGTTGGATGAAAGGTTGAGATAGGGGTTGGGCCCAGGACCTCGCCTGCTTGTTACCCAAAGACACTACCAACCCCCTACACTGTTTTATATAAAGGGCAGCATTATAATGCTTTTCAAGGCCCTGTCCGGGCAGCGGAGCTGGGACCAGATAGTACACGGTTTCCTTCCATCACACTGTGCTAACCACTGCAGAGCCAGCTTTTGGTTTGGACAGAGGAGAACTTTTGGTATCATCCCAGCACAGCCCAGGTGAGACTCTATCTTCCCAGGTCCAGCCAATACTTCTGGTCCGGAGGGGGCACCTGGGCCCTCTGATCCTGCCATCGAGTGACTTCTCACCTGTTCACTGCTAACTCCTCGCCCCTGGCCCTGCAGGGCCTATGGGGGTGGGAAGGTGCATTTCACTGCATCGTGGGGGCTGAGTCGTGATTATGGCCCTTCATGTCCATCCTGGCGATGGTGTTAGCATGGCCTTATACTCCGCTGTTGTACTAGTGCAGGCCAGGGAAATTGTTCCTGACTGCACTGTGACAGCTTGAGAGTTTCCTTATTTATTTATTTAAATTTTTAATGTTTTTATTTATTTTTGAAGGGGAGAGACAGACAGAACATGAGCGGGGTAGAGCAGAGAGAGAGGGAGACACAGAATTCGAAGCAGGCTCCTGCCTCTAAGCTGTCAGCACAGAACCCGATGCGGGGCTCGAATCCACAAACTGTGAGATCATGACCTGAGCCGAAGTCAGACACTCAACCGACTGAGCCACCCAGGGGCCCTGAGAGTTTCCTTATTAACAGCAAGGTGTGTTAAAGAGCTGTTTTAGTGTTATTATTTTATTTTTTTAATGTTTATTTTTGCGAGAAAGAGAGAGAGAGAGAGCACACACATGTGCACAGAAGTGGGGGGAGGGCAGAGAGAGAGAGAGAGGGAGGCAGAGAGTCGAAAGAAGTTTGGACGCTCAACCAAGTGAGCCACCCACGTGCCCCTAAAGAGCTCTTTTAAACCAGTTTTCTTGTGTATGGAAATTAAATCAACTCAGGGTTGTCCTGACAATGAAGGCCCCTCACTCACTGGAATGAAGGTGAGCACCTCATACAACAGGAAAGAGCTCCAGGCCACCAGGTGGCAGTTGACGGTGGTGGCAGTTTGAGGACGAGCCCCGTGTGGGGTCTGTTCTTGTTCTTGGGGATATAAAAGGTGTCACGGGGGCACCCGGGTGGCTCTGTTGGTTAAGCATCCGACTTCGGCTCAGGTCATGATCTCGCGGTTTGTGGGTTCGAGCCCCACGTCAGGGTCTGTGTTGACTGCTCAGAGCCTGGAACCTGCTTCAGATTCTATGTCTCCCTCTCTCTCTGCCCCTCCCCCGATCACGTTCTGTCTCTCTCCCTCAAAAATAAATAAACATTAAAAAAAAAATTTTTTTTTAAAAAAGGTGTCATGTGTAGCCCTTGCCACCATGGACCTTCCAGCCTAGTTTCAAGACACAGTCTTGTACTTCAAAGAATAAACAGCAATTCGCAGGATACACATCAAATACTGTGGGAATCTGAAAGAGGGCTGAAGAAGTCGGGGAAGGCTTCTTGGAGGAGGAGGCTTTGAGGTGGGCCTGGATCGCAAATCAGTTTTCTAGGACCCAAACTCAGGAGACTGTTCTGAGAGCCAGAATGGCACGCAGAACTATCTGTGCTCTGAGACCCCTCCCTGGGTGCTCAGAGCTGTGGCCAACTCGAACGTGGTCTGGCCCCTCAGCAAGGACCAATCCTGTCCACCAGCGTGCAGTACTTGAGGGCCAGACCAAGGAGGGCCAAGTTCAGAAAGATGGGAGTTGATCTCACAAGCGAAGTTCCTGGGGAAACCAGCAGTTGTGAGAGTGTTTGGGGACAGGTCCTGGGGAAGCCACAACTGTGGGGAAACGGGGTCCCAAGGGGGATTGCAGAGCACTTCATGGACCACACTATGTTACTTCAGGCTCTGAAGACCGGCTCTGTCTCCTGTTCGGGGCTGTGGAGCCCACGTTCTGCCTGCGTGGGCTGGGGTGGGATGGCCAAGAGAACCCAGGCAAGCCCAGTCAGCGGGGCTGGGCATTTGACTCCGAGGCCCGTGGACCCTTCCCTCCAGCTTTCACACTCAGACCCTCCCGGAAGGAAAAGCTAGGAAGAGTGGTGCTGCGAGCTGTTGGTGGCCATTTTTCCAGCCAGGAGAAAGAAGGCAGCGCACAGAGCAAGATGAAGAGTCCCGTCACCTGCGTCTCGGCCTTTATGTGAATCACAGTGAGCCACTTAGGTGCCCCTTTTGGCCTCTGTGGACTAAGTTTCATTTGTGTTTTGTGTCATGAGGAAACAAGATGGTCTTCAATATAAATAAATAGATAGGTAGATAGATAGGTAGATAGATAGATAGATAGATGTGACCGCCCCTCCGACAAAAGAAAGAAAATGCTACATGAAATATGCCCCCCCCCAAAAAAAAACGAAAAAAAAGAAAAATGATCTGACCAATACGTCAACGAAAATCTGTTCTTAGGAAAGGTCTAATAGGGCGCACCTGGGTGGGTCAGTCAGTTGAGCGTCCAAGTCTTGGTCTCTGTTCAGGTCACAATCTCATGGTTCGTGAGTTCGAGCCCCGCCCGCATCGAGTTCTGTGTTGACAGCCCAGAGCGTGGTTGGTATTCTTGGGATTCTCTCTCTCCCTCCCTCTCTCTCTCTCTCTCTCTCTCTCTGCCCCCCCCCTTTGGTATCACTCTCTAAATAAATACATAAATAAATAAATAAGGAAGGTCTAATAAGTCATGGGGCGCCTGGGTGGCTCAGTTGTTTAAGTGTCTGACTTCGGCTCAGGTCATGATCTCACGGTTCGTGGTTCGAGTCCCATGTTGGGCTCTGTGCTGACAGCTCAGAGCCAGCTTGAGCAGGCTGTCTCTCTGTGCCCCCCTGTCTGTCTGCCCCTTCTCCATTCATGCTGATTCTCGCTCTCTCTCTCAAAAATAAATAAACATGGAAAAAAAAAGTCTAATAAATCAGTTTACTCAGTAAATTCAGCATTGATAAAAGCCTAACGTGTTTGTGTGCCAGCGGGACTCATCAAAACTTAAACCAAAAGATTAGGGCTTTAAGTGGTAGGATTTTAGGCATTAACCCGTGAGGGATTATTATTATTATTATCTTACAAGTGGACAGTAAGCCTTCTGAAAAGCCTTAACATCAAACACTGGCGACAGCCAGTCCAGGCAATCCTGGTGGAGCTGAGACGGGGGCCCCCACACTTGTTCACCTCGGCAAGTAAGTGTGAATCTCCATCATTGCCCTGTCTGTGACCAAAATGTCCTCCATGTAGGGCATGTGAATTTATCCGTGTGCTTTTCTGGAGTGAGAAATTGAGGTTTAAGATCCTAGTAGCTTCCCCACCTGCTGACCTTGGGCAAGCTGCTCGGCCTCTGGAAACACGAGTTTCCTCCATGTCAAATGAGAACTATAACAACATTTATCTCTTAGAGTTAGAACGGCCCTCTAAACGTGACAATGCTTCGTGAAAGGCGAAATTCTGCACGACGCGTCACACATAGCACAGGCTCCAGGGGCCCTGGGTGTTTAGGTGGCGGGACAGAGGTTGGGGTGGGGATGGTTAAGGAGGACAGTTTGGAAAGAAAACCTCTGCCTCTATCTGAGCCTGATAATTTGGTTCCATGGTCTCACAAAAGGTGTGTTTGTTACTCTGAAGGTTGAAAAGAGAGCCGGGTGGGGGGGGAACTCTTTTTGAAGTGGTTTTGGAGAAGCTCTGGATGTGGGAGGGCAGCCATAGTCAAGGTGTGCCTGGGACCCCCCGCTTTGCATTCTAGGAGGGCATCCCCTTACCAGGTTGATGCTGTTCACTTCTATGTGCTGGAGGAGGGTGCTAGCCACATGCTCTGTGTCCCACTGCACACCTGGGTCATCTGGGAAATCCCTGGAAGGAAGGAAGGAAGGAAGAAGCACAACTTGAACATATTTTCTAATCAGGTGTGAACTTCTCTCTAAGCTCTGGTAGGAGTGTGCCAGTCCTGTGATAGGAATTGTATGGGGGCAGGGGAGCACCCTTAAGTATCCAGATTTCGGCGAAAGAGAGATTTAGAAGCATGACACAACGAGAAATCGGTGCACGGTTTCACACGACACACTTTTGGAGCTTTGTGCTCGCTGCTGAGGGGAGGAAACACACCAAAGAGACGATCTGGGGAGACATATGGGTTAACAGCAAATGTGGACACGGCCGAATGATATGTAAGAATAGTAACAATAGCGCTTTGATAAAAAGTACGAAGCTATGTTACTTCATTTAACCTCATGAACACCTGCTGAGGGAGCCTTTACAGAGGAAGTTGAGAAGACTGCTTGCAAGATTGTTAGAGTTGGAATCGAACCCACGCTTTCTGACTGCAAAGCAAAGACGTTTTAGCACTAGGGAGCCAGCAACATCTTCTCTCCAATGGGGCTGCACCACGTGGGGCTGGCCTCAGGATAAAAGTCTCTGTAGATTAATCTGCACCTTATCTGTGTCTCCACTTGGCCGCGCCATAGACCTGTCTCCTCCCACGTCTGTTTTTTGTGCATTGATCTATGGCATCACCTAACATGAGACCAAGGCCTCAATTTGAGGATGTTATTCATATTCTTTTCATTTACTTATTTATTGAATTTTTATTTATTTTCTTATATATATATTTATTTAAAGTTTATTTATTTTGTGTGGGGCGGCGGTGGGGGGGGGGCGCGCGGGGGGGGGGGGAAGGAGCAGAGAGAGAGGAAGAGAGAGAATCAATCGCAAGCAGGCCCTAAGCTGGTAACACAGAGCCCGACGTGGGCCTTGGTCTCAGGTGAGATCATGACCTGAGCTGAAATCAAGAGTTGGACACTTAACCCACTGAGCCACCCACGTGCTTCTACTTCTTAAATTTTAAATTATAATCTCTACCCCCAACGTGGGGCTCGAATCCATGACCCCAAGATCAAGAATGGCATGCTCCACCGACTGAGCCTGTCAGGTGCCCCTATGCATAGTCTTATAAATAGATATTCATCTCTCTTTGGCTCAGGTCCTGTGGCAACACCCACAATGGTACTGAGAGGACTCAGGCTCTCTTCCCCACCAGACAAGCTGCTATCACCTCTTTACGGACAGAGACCATTAACTGACCTTCTTCAGACTGTGGTTAAAGGAGAGTCACTGAATGTTTTTCAGCAGGAAAATGACAGGAGCCTCAGCACTTAATCATGCAGTTATTTCCACTGCTTCATCGGCTACCTCTACCCAACCCCTAGGGTGGCTTCTGCAGACAGCAGCTTTATGCTTTTCTGAACACAGTCCTGCCAGCCATCCCGTGAGGTTCTCATAATGCTCCTGCAGTGAGAGCCCAGCTGGTGGGGGGACGGAGAGGGGAAAAGGGAGAAGGAAGGACCGGTACAAAGTCAAAGTCTAGCCTTGCTCCCTGGCAATGGAGCGGAATGTGGTGCGTAGAACATGACCTGCAGAGCACGACTGCTGGAGAGATACAGGAATCGGGGAAAACACCTTGGAGCGAAAACAGCTACATACAAGCTCCTGGCTGGGAGGTCCACATAAACCTACAAGGCATCGTTTTGGCAAATGAGTGCGTGGATAATATTTACCTGGATGAAGAAGCAGTCTACAAGAAAGGGCAGGAGAATGTTTGCTACAGTAATTCTGAAGTGCTGAAAGATGAATCCCTGAGTGGGAGAGCTCATTGTCTTGTTTCATTGACCTTCAGAGAAGTGGGACCTGCTTTTCGAGGGCTCTGCACTTAGAATGGGCTCAGGGGTGACACCCGCACCATTCCTTCTGTGGCTCCTAAGGAAGTGGGAAGCTGATCATCCGTGGGGGGCTTCGGGATGTAAATATCCCTTCTGTAATCTGGTGCATCTGATATGGCAGCAGTGCCTTAGTGATCAGGTCCAAACTCCTCTCGGGCAGGCATTCAAGATTCCTCTTTATTTGCGAAAGCAAATAAGATAACGCATGAAAACTGTAAAGGGATATGTAAATGGCAAAGTAGTGGCTTCTACTGGAGCATTGCGTAGGCCCTTTCCAAAAAAAAAAAAAAAAAAAAAAGAGAGAAAAAGAAAAAGAAAAAGAAAAAGAAAAAGGAAAAGGAAAAGGAAAGAAGAAAACAGAAATCTCCCATCTCTCCTGCTCAGGAAGCCCCTTACAGGCTCTTTGTTGATTGCCTACTGTAGTGGGGAGTGGTTTCAAAGTGAGTTCAGGCATCTGAAGAGATGTAGGAGACGATCCACTCAGGTAAAGCAAGAAATCACTACTTGAATTTCTATGTTTTTTTTTTTTTTATCTATTTAAATTGCTCATTTGCAGCTGTCTTTTTTTTTTAAGTTAATTCATTTTGAGAAAGAGAGAGAAAGAGAGAGACGCGAGTGGGGGAGGGGTAGAGAGAGAGGTGGAGACAGAATCCCGAGCAGGCTCCGCACTGACAGCGCAGAGCCCATTTCGGGGTTTGAACTCATAACTGTGAGATCACGACCTGAGCGGAGATCAAGAGTTAGATGCTTAACCAACTGAGCCACCCAGGCACCCTTGCAACTATTTTTATAAGGTATCATATACTAACAGAGTTTAACATGTATATAATTTAAATAAGTAAGTCTACAAATATTAGAAGTGCATATTCAGATTTCATTTCTTTTTTCAGGTGATAATGGTAAAAAATGTTTGGAGATCACTGGTCTAATCTATTCACCCTACATCTTCCTTTATTTGTTTCTGGATAGTTCTCCCCCCTGCCCCACCCCGGATATTTAAGAACAACTTTATTGAGGTATAATTTACATAATGTAAAGTTCACCCATTTTAAATGTACAGTTTTGTGACTTTTTAGTAAATGCATGGAATCTGTACATTTTACTAGCGTTTTGCGTATATTAAATTCTTGATTCTCCAACCCATTATAAGTTCCCTGATGGCCAGATGTTACATGAGTCATTTAATGGTCAGGGTTCAGCTAAGAAAACAGAAACTGCCAGTTGTGGGGTGCCTGGGTGGCTCAGTGGGTCAAGTGTCCAACTCTTGATTTTGGCTCAGGTCATGATCTCATGGTACATGGGTTTGAGCCCCACATCTGGCTCTGTGCTGGCAGTGCAGAGCCTGCTTGGGATTCTCTCTGTCTCTCTCTCTCTCTCTCTCTCTGCCCCTCCCCTGTTTGTGCTGTCTCTGTCTCTTTCAAAATAAATTTTCTCTAAAAAGTTTTTTTTAATGTTTATTTATTTTTCAGAGATAGAGACAGAGCACAAGTGGGGGGAGGGGCAGAGAGGGAGACACAGAAATGGAAGCAGCCTCCAGGCTCCGAGCTGTCAGCACAGAGCCCGATGCGGCACTCGAACCCACTAACCGTAACATCGTGACCTGAGCTGAAGTCGGACGCTTAACCGAATGAGCCACCCAGGAGCCCCTCAAAATAAACACATTTTTTAAAAACTTAAAAAAAAAAAAAAAAGGAATACAGGGAATTGCTTATCTAATTGAAAAGAAGAGCTGAGAGGCCAAATGGGGAACAATGGAACAACGCAGAGATTGGCAACAGCACTGGAGCTACGGGGTGGCCATGACAGTGGGGTGTAGAATGGCAAGAGCTGGGGTCATGGAAAACAAGGTGGAGAAAAGGGGGCAATACCCTGGTCTTCCTTCTTTCTGCCTTCCAGTCTTCCAGCTCTACTGCCCATTGGTCAAGCCTATTAAGAAGTCAGTTGGGAAGGGAGCCTGGAAAGTGCAGTCTCCATCGGTATGGAGCAAAGACATAAAGTGTCTGCCAAAGTCTTGCTTACTGCAGATGCCCAATGGATATTTATTTTGGATTGCTGGTCAATCCTGGCCCCAAACCTTCCAAAGACAGCAGCAGTCTGGCCACCTGCCTCACAGTGTGTAAAGGAGTCTACTTTTCCAGCCCTATGTTCCGGAACACAATGGTCCACTAGTTGCTTGGGTACAGAGGGCAGTGGGGAGCACTGGAGGGAGGACATGGGGGCCACTGCTGGGCAACCAGGATTCTTGGCTCAGGGAAGGGATATGTGGCATGAGTTAGCAGTCAGCTCCACCCAGGAGCTCAAGGACAGAGACTGCATGCGATTTTTAAAATTTACCTATTTTTAAAAGTTTATTTATTTATTTTGAGAGACAGAGATAACGTGGGCTCTCTGGGAAGAGAGGGAAGAGCAGGGCAGAGCGAGAAGGAGAATCCCAAGCAGCCTCTGCACTGTCAATTCAGAGTCCGATGTGAGGCTTGAACTCATGAAAAACCCCGAGATCGTGACTTGAGCCAAAATCAAGAGTTGGACATTTAACTTCTGGAGCCACCCAGGCGCCCTGAGACTGCACGTGATTAAAGCAGTCTGGTGTCATCAGGGGGCAATGTGAAGTGGGAGAGACATAGATCATAGGGCGGCGGGGGGGGGGGGGGGGGGCGGTGGTGGTTCAGAACACCTAGTTCCCTGCTCATCACGGGACGCAGGCGGGAGCTGCATCAGCAATAAAGCTGGGTAATCCCGGGCTGTACCCGATGACCTCCCGAGTGCCTTTCCAGCTCTGAAATCTATGCTTGCACACTGGAAGCAATTTCTGAGTGAGCTGAAAACACTGATCGTGGAAGGTAGTTTTTAGGAAAAAGTAGAGGTCTTGGATGGCAAATAACATCGGGATGGTCAAAGCCTGGCTCCAGGGATCCTGCCCTTTCCCAGAGCTGAGCCAAGTGCCCAATATTTACTGATGACCCATTTGTATTTCAGTATTTGTCCACTGCTGTGTACCTTGTACTTAGAATGACTGATCTGGTAACGAGCAGGCACTGGTTAAGTGTTATTTCTCCCTTATTATTTCGTAATGTTTCCCTCACCGTTTCTCAAGACAGGGAGGGATTATTCATCATCATTAGGAATAACTGGGATTGATTAAGAAAATTTTTTTAATGTTTATTTATTTTTTGGAAGAGAGAGCGTGGGGAGGGGCAGAGAGAAAGGGAGGCACAGAATCCAAAGCAGGCTCCAGAATCTGAGCTGTCAGCATAGAGCCTGATGTGGGGCTCGAACTCATAGACCACAAGATCATGACCTGAGCTGAAGTTGGATGTTTAACGGACTGAGCCACCCAGGTACCCCAATTTTTTTTTAATGTTTAATTTTGAGCGGGGGGGGGAAGGGACAGAGAGAGAGGGGGAGACACAGAATCTGAAGCAGGCTCCAGGCTCTGAGCTGTCAGCACAGAGCCTGACGTGGGGCTCAAACTCATGAACTGCGAGATCATGCCCTCAGCTGAAGTCAGACGCTTAACCTACTGAGCCACCCAGGTGCCCCTGGGATTGATTTTAGACTAGTGTCAGTCAGTAGCTGCTGATCTGTGACCCTGAAGAAGAGCTGAACAAATATATAGATGTTTTCTCCAACATGTCTTGTGCTACCGTGCTCAAAGTCTGTGATGGAGCTCCAATATGACCAGTATTCCCATAGAGATGAGGACATCAAAGTCAGGAAAACAGCCTTCTGCTCCCATGTTGCTGGAATCCTCCCTTCATGTGGAATGCCAGTGTCTGACCTCTGCCTCTGATAAGTTGGGATTCCTCCCTGCTCTTCTCTCTACCCTCCCAAACCTAACATCATCTTCAGGGCCTTGCTTCAGTGAGGCCTCTTCCACAAAATCTTCTAGAAGGAGTTTGGGGCCAACTACAAAGTTAGAGAGCACAGCCCCCAAGACTGCCCTCATTTTTTAAAAAATTTTATTTTTAAGTAATCTCTACACCCAACATGGGGCTCAAACTTACAACCCCGAGGTCAAGAGTCACCTGCTTTTCTGACCGAGCCAGCCAGGTGCCCCGACTGCCCTCATTTCTGACCCCAATGTCAAGTTCAGGGTTTCCCCAAACCACCCTCAAGTTTGATAATTTGCTAGAAGGACTCACAGAACTCAGTGAAAGCTTTATATGTACAATTATAATTTTTTACAGGGAAAGGATATGGATTAAGTCAGCCAAAGGAAGAGATGCTTAGGGTCTGGGAGGGTTCTAAACGTGAATGATCTATTGTCCTCTCCCTGTGGAGTCAGGACCCGTCATTCTTTTTTTTTAATTTTTTTTTTAATGTTTTACTTATTTTCGAGACAGGGAGAGACAGAGCATGAACAGGGAGGGTCAGAGAGAGGGAGACACAGAATCTGAAACAGGCTCCAGGCTCTGAGCTGTCAGCACAGAGCCCGACACGGGGCTCGAACTCACAGACCGCGAGATCATGACCTGAGCCGAAGTCGGCGCTCAACCGACTGAGCCACCCAGGTGCCCCAGGACCCGTTATTCTGCCAGCACTGATGTGTGACAACACACGTGGAGTATGGCCAACCAGGGAAGCTCACCAGAGCTTTGGTGCTCAGAGTTATTACTGGGGCTCCATTACGTAGTGTGATTGATTGATTGTCCACGTGGTTGATCTCAGCCTCCAAGTGGACTGACACTGCATGGCCCAAAGGTCCGACCCCAAAACCCTAAAGATACTGCTATCGGCTTTGATGCTGATTACTTCACAGAAGCCAAGGGCAAGGGCTAGATCCCTCTTTGGGCAAAGCCCAATTCTTTACTATAAACCTTCCTTGCATTTAGGGACTTTATTGAACTTTTTTCCCCTCTTAGCACCTCATTACATATAGTATTCCAGGGGCGCCTGGGTGGCTCAGTCGGCTAAGTGTCTGACTTTGGCTCAGGTCATGATCTCGCGGTTTGGTGCGTGAGTACAAGCCCCACGTTGGGCTCTCTGCTGACAGTGCTGAGCCTGGAGCCTGCTTTGGATTCTGTGTCTCCCTCTTGCTCTCTGCCCCTCCTCTGCTCACACTCTGTCTCTCTCTGTCTCTGTCTTTCTCTCTCAAAAGTAAATAAACATTAAAAAAAAAAAGGACATAGTATTCTATTATTTTCTGTTGCCTTGTGGTGGTCTCCCTACCTAAAGTCAACATATGAGGAGACACCTGGATCTCTTGCTCTTCTACTTTTCCTGTGGAACTTGATATAATCCAAGTGAAAGAACAATTTATTTAAATAAACAACAATAAATAACTGAGCTCCTACCATGTGCAAGGGACTGCATTAAGGGGATTAATCAGCACCAGCTGGTTGATGGAAGTAGCCTCGATTTGGCCGAGCCGAAAGCAGCTATCCCAGCCTTTGGGGGTTGCGACACGCAAGTAAGAGCTTTGGGAGATAGCAACTTTATGAAACAGATGGGGCGCCAAAAATACCGTACGAATCGCCTACTGGAGCAAGGCATCCCGGTGGGATCACCTCCCCTCAAGGCAGGGAAATATAAAATTTGACATTGGGAACCTTCACACAGATGCCAAGGTGACTCAGACCAACTCCCTGAGTGGTTCTTTGCCCAGAGTTCAACCCTAATCAACTCAAGGCTTGAGGCCAAGTAATAACATTGGCAGTTCCTTTCTTCTCTGACAGATTAACAATTCCGCCTTAGGTAAACATGCCGGCAAAAGATCTTCCTTGAAGAAACAGTTGGTGCATGGCCTCTGCCCCACTTTTCTTTGTCCTGTCCCTCTTCCTGTTGGTTGGGGTTTGTAGCCATCTTGGCCCACGAAACAATCTTGGGTGTGACAGCCACACACAACAGAGTAACAGAAAAAGAGAAGCCCTGGCCCTGAGGACTTATGGAACGGAGGCACCCCCCCACCCCCGGCCCCAGATGGCACACCTCCTTGGGTCACAGTTTCTGTGGGCTTTCTGTCATTTGCTGCATAAACAAATCCTGGATCTCGGGATTTAGATACGCCATAATATTTAAAGCCTCCACTTTATTGATTATTTAGGTTGTTTCCAATTTTTATTATTATAAGGCTATACCGAGCATCCTTAAACATAACTTTTTATGTATTTATTTATTTAAATGTTTATTTATTTATTTTTTTGAGAAAGAGAGAGAGAGAGACAGAGCATGAGTAGGGGAGGGGCAGAGAGAGAGGGAGACAGAATCTGAAGCAGGGTCCATCCAGGCTCTGCGCGGTCAGCACAGAGACGGATACGGGGCTTGAACTCACAGACCATGAGATCATGACCTGAGCCAAAGTCGGACGCCCAACTGACTGTGCCACCCAGGCGCCCCCCCCCCTTTTTTTTTAAACTAGGGTCCACATCCAACGTGGGGCTTAAACTTATGACCCTGAGAATATCTGACCTGAGCCAGCTGGGTGCACCTATATATCTTTTTGTACGCATCTCTCAGTATATCCTTGGTATAAAACTATAGAAATGTAATTTCTCAGTCAAAGGTGAAGTGGAGAGAACATGTGTATATCAGTCTCTTAAGAAGTGTGCTGTGAAGGGGCGTCTGGGTGGCTCCGTCGGTTAAGCATCCACTTCGGCTCAGGTCATGATCTCACAGCTTGTGGGTCCGAGCCCCGCATCAGGCTCTGTGCTGACAGCTCAGGGCCTGGAGCCTGCTTCAGATTCTGTATCTCCCTCTCTCTCTGCCCCTACCCCACTTGCACTCTGTCTCTATCTCTTCTTAAAAATAAATAAACATTAAAAAAAAAAAAAAAGAAGAAGAACCGTGTTGTGAAGAGTAGGTGAAAAGTGTGTTCACTCACAAGAAGTATAGCATTAAGGGAGGGTTTTTTTGTTTTTTGTTTTTTTTAAGTAAACTCTAGCCCCAACATAGGGCTTGAACTCATGACCCTGAAATCAAGAGTCGTGCACTCGACTGACTGAGCCAGCCAGGCATTCCAAGGGAGTGTTTTTAAAAAGGAGAGAAGGAGATTTGTGCATTTTATAGGCAGAAAGGAAAGACTCATAAGTATAACTCCTATCAAGAGCTCCATTCTTCCTAAAATCTCAGCTGCTTTTATATCTACTTTCTGATCCCTATGAACTCCCTGAAAAGTTTGGTTCATTTACTTCCTTTCACAGTTGGAAAGAGCTGGTCAGGAGAGAACAGTGGAGTTCCGTGTGCAGTTGCACAGGTAGATGGCTGGGAAGGTAACAGACCACCTCTATTGTCAAGGCTCCGGATTCGTCTTGTTAACCAACCTTTCTCCTTGGGAAATCACATTATGTAATTCACAACCAATATGAAAGTAGAAATCAAGCCTCAGAGGAAAGTCAATCTTTACGTTTCAAGAACTCCCGGAATCACATTCCCCATCGGACGCAAACGGGAACGTGTGACGGATTTGCTTCAGCAATACACAGGTATTCTAAATAGCAGTTCCTTTGCTGCTTTTTCCTTTCTCCAGGTCCAGATCTGTCCGGGCCCACAGGGAATGATAATAAAGTTATTGAGTTTAGAGTTCATAGGAAGTTTCTTTAATTATTAGCAAGGTCCTGGCACAAAAACAGACACTCAGATCAATGGAACACAATAGAGAACCCAGAAATGGACCCACAAATGTATGGCCAACTAATCTTTGACAAAGCAGGGAAGAATATCCAATGGAATGAAGACAGTCTCTTCGGCAAGTGATGCTGGGAAAACTGGACAGCGACATGCAGAAGAATGAACCTGGACCACTTTCTTACACCATACACAAAAATAAACTGAAAATGGATGAAAGACCTCAATGTAAGACAGGAAGCCATCAAAATCCTCGAGGAGAAAGCAGGCAAAAACCTTTTTCATCTTGGCTGCAGCAACTTCTCACTCAACACATCTCCGGAGACAAGGGAAACAAAAGCAAAAATGAACTACTGGGACCTCATCAAAATAAAATCTTTTGCACAGCGAAGGAAACAATCAGCAAAACTAAATGGCAACCAACAGAATGGGAGAAGATATTTGCAAATGACATATCAGATAGAGAGTTAGTATTCAAAATCTATAAAGAACTTATCAAACTCAACACCCAAAAAACAAATAATCCAGTGAAGAAATGGGCAAAAGACATGAATAGATACTTCTCCAAAGACATCCAGATGGCCAACCGACACATGAAAAGATGCTCCACATCACTTATCATCAGGGAAATATAAATCAAAACCACAATGAAATACCACCTCACACTTGTCAGAATAGCTAACATGAATAACTCAGGCAATAACAGATGTTGGCGAGAATGCGGAAAAAGAGGTTCTCTCTTGCTGGTGGGAATGCAAACTGGTGCAGCCACTCTGGAAAACAGTATGGAGGTTCCTCAAAAAACTAAAAATAAAACTACCCTACCAGCTAGCAATTGCACTACTAGGTATTTACCCAAGGGATACAGGTATGCTGTTTCGAAGGGGCACATGCACCCCAATGTTTATAGCAGCACTATCAACAATAGCCAAAGTATGGAAAGAGCCCAGATGTCCACTGATGGATGAATGGATAAAGAAGATGTGGTGTGTATATATATATATACATATATGTATATATATATATATATATATGTATATATATACATATATATAATGGAGTATTACTCGACAATCAAAAAGAAGAGTGAAATTAGTCGAAGACAAATATCATACAACTTCACTCATAAGAGGACTTTAAGACACTTTAAGACTTTAAGGGAAGCAAAAATAATATAAAAACAGGGAGGGGGACAAAACATAAGAGACTCTTAAGTATGGAGAACAAACAGAGGGTTACTGGAGGGGTTGTGGGAGGGGGGATGGGCTAAATGGGTAAGGGACATTAAGGAATCTACTCCTGAAATCATTGTTGCACTATATGCTAACTAATTTGGATATTAATTAAAAACAAATAAATAAAATTATTAGCAAGGTCCTTAACATTTTTTTTGAATGTTTTATTTATTTTTTTGAGAGAGGAGAGAGAATGACAGAGCATGAGTGGGGAAGGGGCAGAGGGAGAAAGAGACACAGAATCCAAAGGAGGCTCCAGGCTCTGAGCTGTCAGCCCAGAGACCGACGTGGGGCTCAAACTCACAAACTGTGAGCTCATGATCTGAGCCGAAGTCGGACGCTCAACCAACTGAGCCACCCAGGCGCCCCTCCTTTCCGGTTAATTGCGATTTTGATGAAAGAGTCTGGAAATCTCTCAGCTGCTGGCGTGCTTGGGAGAGTTTGCTAAGATGTGAGGGTGAGCAAGTCTTTCTGGCTGACACAGGTGGATATGGTGGACTGAGAGCAAGTTCCTGGCCAGGGTTTGCCCAAGGAGAGCCGAGATAACAGGCTCTGAAGAAACGAGGGTGAAGAAAACCAGGGATGGCATCAGGCATCGTTTGAAGTGCCCTTCCTTGGCGTGCCTCTCTCCCTTCTGGGACACCACAGCCACGGAGCCCTCTCAGCTCAGAAATGATAAAGCAGTCCTTCTAATTCAGAGGCTGCTCTTTCAATCTACATCTCACATCAGTTTGGTGGTGTTTCCTGATAAGAGGCCGGCGACAGGGAACTCGGAAGAAAAGGTGGAGCTTCCAAGGTCATTCACAGAGAAGTCTGAGGACTGTTTCAAACATCAGAAAGGTCTTTTAAGGATTGTTGGAAGAAAGCAGGCATTTTACAAAGCAAGGAATGTAAGCTGCCAACATATATTCTCCTGATTTTCAGAAAGAACCCAAGAAATGCGACATGAAAGCAGGACGTCCATGTGCAGATCGCTGTTCACCCTGAGGTGCTGGTCTAACCTGTTGGCGTGCGTTTCAGTTGCTACATCTCAATGAGAAGGCAGTTTGGCCAGATGTGATTATTTATGCCCTTTGACCTCATCGTTCTAGAGATTACTCTAAGGAAATAACTAAAGAAGCGGAAAAATCAAAAGCAGCTTGGGAGGAGATCACTTTCACTGCAATTACAGGGGAAAGAGTCTGCAATTCTGTTGTTCTGCCACCAGGGGAGCAATTTCTCCAACTTCCTGAATTGTGGCTTATGAAAAAAATGCTAAAGATAACAGAGTCTTGGGGCGTGTTCAAAGTAAAAGCAGAGAAAGCGTAGATACACCCAAGGTAAGGAATGTTCGTGCAAAACAGTTGAGTTATTAAACTTTAATTTTGCTTCTGACTTCTCAGCCTGGAAAGGACAAGACTCCTATGAAAGAGGAATAGACACTATATTTAGAGGAATTGAATTTTGAAAATACAACAGTTCTGTGAGGAACTCTATATAAAGGGCTCAGAAGGCATCTGAGCCTTCAGATATGCAGCCTAGGAAGCAGAGCCTGGGCATGGACTTAACTGGGTGTGTGATCCCCGGAAGCAGGAGTGAGTGACAGAGGGGGGGGAAGCAGCCATGGAGGGACAGCCAACACAAGGATGCTTTGTTGACTTGGCCTTATGTATGGACACTGGCGGTGTGATCCTGCAGGACTGAAAAGTTGTATGAAGAACATTTTTTTTTTAAATATTTAGTTTTGATGGAGAGAGAGACAGAGCATGAGCAGGGGAAGGGCACACAGAGAGGGAGACACAGAATCCAAAGCAGGCTCCAGGCTCTAAGCTGTCAAAACAGAGCCCGACGCGGGGCTCGAACCCACAAGCTGTGAGATCATGACCTGAGCTGAAGTTGGACACTTAACCGACTGAGCCACACGGGCGCCCCTGAAAAGCATCTTAAAACTGTCTGTCCGGGAGGAAAAACGCAAAAGTATTTGATCTCCATAGGTACGATGTCTCCAGTACTTTAGGGCTGAGCCTAGCAGGGGGTGAGGTTTGTAGGATGAGAAGGTATTTGGAGGGGGATGTGGGAGGTGGACGGGGGACGGGCAGGGCAGGAGGGAAGGAACCCAGGCCTGGTAGCAGTGCAGCTGGCTCAGGGCACTGCCATCAGTCAGTGGTTGTTAAAGCACCAGAAGCACCTCACGGAGCTGATGGCCCTCGGTCTGGCTCAGAAGGTCCCCGAGGAGAAGGAGATCAGTGTTCTGGAAGCTACCGAATGCAACGGGGAAAGCCAGCTCTTGCCAATCTTTCGGCCCGATAACTGCAAGCCTCATAACCTCTTCCCTGGGGTGTGTTTAGCAAACACAGAGTTAACACTGCTGGAAACTGGCCCGAGCTTAGCCAGGCCCTAGACCTCAGTGTTCAGTAAACAAGCCGGGCCTCTCCGCCTGTGAGGGTTCATAAAAATAATGTTTGTTTTCCTCCTGGCCGAATATCCTCAAACTCTGACCCTTCCTACACGTTCTAATGACTCACCCTGGCTGGCACTCTTTAGAGCCGGGTCCAGAGAGTCATGGAAAGGCTCTGAGAATCTGTGGGCTGTCAGTCCCAGCAGTCAGAAGGCTCTGGCAAGGAAGGCGTCCCTCTCCCCTCCTCTCTCCAGGCTGGGAAAACCCGAGGGCCCAGGTCTTCCCTCCCCCAGCCCCAGCCCTGCAGGCAGAGGCCGGCTACACAGAGCCCCTTGCAGCTGGAACTCTACCAGGGTTGGGTAATAGCTTATCTCTCTGAAAGCCGAGCCTCACTTTTGCACACTGCACTCTGAACTTGAACACAGACGGAGGTGCCTCACACACCCTTATTTGGTCTTGTGGCTTGGTAGGGCCGGAGCTGGAAGGTTCAGCCCGCCCCTCCCCCTCCACCGCCGGCACTTTTCTAAACTCGATTACTTCCTTTGTCATGCAAAGCAAGCAAAGGTCATTCAAGTTCAGTGCTAACTCTGAGGCCGCCAAGGCCACCGAGTCTGGAAGATTACCTGGGGCCTGTGCAGTCCCAGGAAGCCTCAGACTGCAGATACTGCCCCTAATAGGCCACTCTGGGAGGTCTCTGTCCTGAGGCCAATCTGGAGCGTGGCTCCTTGAAGAAGGCAGGGGAGACCTCAAGAGTGCAAAGGAATTGCATCTAAGCTGAAGGAAGTTTGGAGGGGTGACAGTCTAAAGCTGGGCCAGGCAGTTTCTGGGATATCTTGAGGTCACCAATGACTCGCCTAAGATAAACTGAGAGGAAAAGAAACACAGGGAGAAAATGAATAGAAGGAGAAAGGAAAAGTCTGAGAAAAAGAAAGAAGATGGGGAAAAAAAATCAGTCCGTTTTTATTACGCATCTGCTGAAAAGGGCCCCCATCCTCAAGTGGTTGGAGCCCAAAGACCAAAAAAGACCTTTGTCCACAAAGGGCTTAAAGCCCCAATCCAAACCATACAAGGGCTTGGGTTCTCCTTTCTCGTAAGGACACAAAAGAGATTCCCAGATCATGACTGTTAGGTATTGTACTGAAGGCACTTATACTATCCCTGGGCTCACCTCACTCAGAAAGATGCATTTCATATCACCGCAACAAATAAAGTAGGCAAAACTTGCAAAGTTCTTGTGAGAAATCTCTGTCCAGAAATTGCCAATTTGTCGTCTCACGTGGCTACCGAAAACCAGAGAAAAACCTGCTTACTGAACTCTCTTCAAAGAGGTCTCAGAGTTCTGGTTGTCCTTCCAGCCCCGAAAGGGGTGGTTTAAGAGTCAGATGCCAGTATCCAAATCCCTCCTTCCCTCTTCCACAACCCTTGACAGAGAGAGTGGTGGTGGTAATGGGTTTGCCAGTATTCTTGGATTTATGAAGTCAGAGTACTTTCCTAAGCAGGAGGCTTTGTGGTATTATTTTGAGTGGAGAAGAAAGAGGAAGTTCCTCTTGGGCTGGTCTATAAATCTTCTGGTGCCTGAAATTTCTGCCTCACTGCTGTTTTTTGTTTTTTTTTTTTGTTTTTTAACTTTATTATTATTATTTTTTAGGTAGGCCTCATGCCCAGTGCGGAGCCCAACATGGGGCTTGAACTCATGACCCTGAGATCAAGACCTGAGCTGAGATCAGATGCTTAACTGACTGAGCCACCCAGGCTCCCTCTTTGCTGTTTAAAAAAAAAAAAAATCAAAATTAGAGTTTCCTCAGAGAGGGGGTTCATCTATGATTTTGGCAAGCCCCTCAAACACTGTCATATGCCAGGAAACTAGACAAGACAGAAAGCCAGAGGGCAGGGCCTTGAATCCCTTTGGGCCACCCAGGGCCTTGCTCCCAATAAGCACCCACTAGAATCCCAAAGAGGGCAACTGGGGACCTCTGGGAATGCTTTTAAGGCAGAAATGGTCCATTATTATTTAGGTTACCCTGAGCCTCCAGGCACGGTATGAGATGATGGAAACGGGCAGAAGGATCAGATAGGCATTCAAATAATGAAATCAGAGACAAAAAAAGCACCATAAGAAGTCAAACAAATTGCTGTGGGGATCCAGTGAAGGAAAATAAAAGGTTCTATGGTAAGAATCAAAAACAGTTTCATGAAGGAAGAGGCATCTATGCTGGATTAAAGAGCCAAATCCCAGATGGAGGCACACGCGGTAAGCTGAGGTGTGCACGGGGCTAACGGGGGAGTGTGATTGGAGAACGGGAAGTTCAGTTTAGCCGGGGCATATGGTACCTGTCACCATATGGAAGACTGGCATATAGAAGAGTGGTTATGGAGAAGTTCCAGTAGGGGAGTGGCCAGATCCGGTACGCTTTAGGAAATAAACCTGGAAACGGTCTGAGGAATAAATTGGGGGAGCAGAGGCTGGCTAGGTGACTACAATTTTAGTACAGGCCAAAGGAAGTGATCATGGGAATGAAGACAAGCAAAGCGGGGCGCCCAGGGTGGCTCGGTCGGTTAAGTGTCTGACTCTTTGTTTCGGCTCAGGTCATGATCGCACAGTGTGTGAGTTCAAGCCCCACATCAGGCTCTGCACTGTCAGCGTGGGGCCTGCTTGGGATTTTCTCTCTCCCCTCCCCCCACCCCACTCTCTGCTCCCCACTCTGCTCCCGGTTGTGCTCTCTCTCTCCCTAAATAAATAAATAAATAAATACATAAGCAAACCAAATAAATAAAATAAAGAAGACTTTGCCAGGTTTAGCAGCTAGTTAGATGCTACAAACGGAAGAAAATCACATCACAGACAACTCCAGTTTCAAACACCAGGGACCTCAGTTTTGGAAATACTGCATTAAAGTCAAATGCTATCTTTCCGTTTAGTGAGCACTTGGTATAACAATCCAAAGTGCCAGAATGGGCTTTTAAAAAAAAATTTTTTTTTTTTTAATGTTCATTATTTTTGAGAGACAGACAGACAGAGACCAAGCAGGCAAAGGGCAGAGAGAGAGGGAGACACAGAATCTGAAACAGGCTCCAGGCTCTGAGCTGTCAGCACAGAGCCCGACGCGGGGCTCAAACTCACAGATGGTGAGATCACGACCTGAGCCAGAGTTGGCCGCCCAACTGACTGAGCCACCCAGGCGCCCCCAGAATGCGCTTTGAAATTGATGGTACCCAGCTGCAAAGAACTCATCCAACTGGTGCTTCCTGTTTTGGTTTGAGATCATCAACATTAACACAACACATTAAAAAAGAAATTCTCATGAAGAATTGTGGCTGTGGGGAAACCATCCTGGGGTTGCCTCAAAGGTGCAGGAGCCTTTGCTTGAAAAACTCTTGAGCAGGGACAGGGTGGAAAGGACAGGGCTGAACACCATGAAGCCAGTGTGGTAAATTGGAGTTGGGAGAGAGATTTAGTGGGAGCAGAGCAGCCAGTGGGATCAGAGCTGCTGAGAACTCAAGGAAGATGAGTCTCAAGAAAAGGCCATTGGAGGGGCGCCTGGGTGGCTCAGTCATTAAGCTTCAGACTCTTGATTTTGGCTCAGGTCACGATCTCATGGTTCGTGAGTTCCAGCCCCACACTGGGCTCTGTGCTGATAGTGCAGAGCCTGCTTGGGATTCTCTCTCTCCCACTCTCTTTGCCCCTCCCCCGCTTGCACTCTCTCTCAAAATAAATAAATAAACTTAAAAAAAGAAAAGAAAAGAAAAGACCGTTGGATTTTACCCCTTAAGAAATCATTACTGGTCTCTGAAAGCAGTGCTACTGAAGGGAGGTGGCCACGTGTTAAACTACGAGGACAGAGGGTGGAAGGTGGTGAGAAAGTAGCACCAGAAAGTGTTTGAATGAAGTTTGAGAGAGACAAGACAGTGAAGAAGAGAAAAGAAGCCTACAGGAATGGCCGTCTGGGGAAAGGTGTTTTATCACCTTGAGAACACTTGAAGAGTGGGGCAAAGAAACCACCCAGAGTTGGAAGAGAGTAAAGCTACCCAACAGGGGCAAGATGACCAAGAAGGGACAAAAGGAAGTGTGGGTAAGAGAACAGGGCAGTTTGTGGCTGCAGAAGAGCGATATATCAAACAGGGAGCACAAGTTACTGGTTTTAACTGGGTTAACTGTGCCCCCCTGCCTCAGCAGGTGAGGATTAAATGAGATAATATTTGAACAACACTTAGAACGGAGTTTGGTAAGCAGGAAGTGTCCAATAAGTGTTTGTGACTAAGTTGATTCTCCTTCTTCTTCTTCTTTTTAAAGTTGATTTATTTACTTAATTTTTTTAAGTACTCTTGACACCCCATGTAGGGCTTGAACCCACAACCCTGAGAGCAAGTCGCACGCTCTTTGATTGACCCAGCCTGGCGCCCCTGAGCCGGTTCTCGATTGGAAGATAATTAGTGCTGAATGAAAGGAGGAATGGGGTAGGAGAGGTCACAAACAAGTGGTCGGTCAAGAGTAGACGGTTCTGTGTGAAAGCGTCTGCCTTCGGCTCAGGTTACGATCTCACTCTTTGCGAGTTCGAGCTCCGCATCGGGCTCTCAAAGCCTCTGTCTCTCTCTCTCTCTGCCCCTCCCCTGCCTGTGTGTGCTCGCACTCTCTGTCTCTCAAAAATAAATAAACACTTAAAAAAAAAAAAAAAAAAAGGAAGGCATACTCTGGGTCAGGCTAAATGAGGGCAAAGTCTCGACAGAAGTCCAGATGGGAGGTGATGAGGGCCTGAACTGAGACAGTGGCAATAAAAAGATGGAGGGAAATAGGAGACGAGAGGCAGAGCTGGGGCTACATGACTAGAGGGTGGGGGAGGAAGGCTGAGAGGGCCTGCCACAGACCCTTCTTTTGGGGGTCATAGTTCATAACCATGTACCAAGCACCACCAGCATGCTCCGGACTAGGCTCGGTGCTGGTAACTGAGCACAGGGCTTGACGGTGTATAAAAGCAGCTTTCCCCAGCAAGGTCCTGGTGCCACCCAAGCTCACGATGAGACACATGAAGGATGTTTTCCCCTCCGTGTGAAGAATTCTAGTTGCTTTGAGGAGCACAGTACGCAGCCCACGGCGACCGAGGAACTGCTGAGGGTCCCCGAAGCAAGAACAACTCCGCAGCTGTGACCGGCCTGCAGGGGAGTCCTGAGGCACCCCTGACAGACCAGGAGGCGTCCTGGGAGACAAGGCTTGAAGCTTCATTGGTGGATTCCAATGGAACCACAGTGGATTCCTAGGCTAATTCACCAGTATGAATGATAGTCACTGACTTTGTAACGGTTTTCTAAGAGCTTCTGTATAGTCGATGATTTATAATTTTTGCAAAACCTCATTATTCTATTGCTTAATATAGATTACTATTTCTTCTATGAGTGGTAAGTCTTGAGTGAAAGGTTTTGCTTCTCATCCAGATTTTCCGAAGTGGGCGTTTTTCACTATCCTTCGTGGGTCACCCATAATAGGGCTGAGTCCTCTGACCGGCGTGGACAACTTGCTCAGCTTCCTGCTCAGCGTAAACGTCAGGGTATCTGCAGAAGCTGCGACTTGTATTGACCCTTTCACCAACCAAATGAGCCCTCTGGAGTCCCTAAGATTGCTCGTAGTAAGAGTAAGTATATCTTCCTCCCAAATGGTATTGTTGATCCATGAACCAGAGAATGGAAGAGTTAGAAGGGACTTGAGCAGCCTTCTGAGTAGTCCTGTGAGCCTTAGAGAGCCAGTCTAGGGCCCTTTTGGAAACCAACACTGACTTAGTATGTTTGGGAGGTAAAATGGTTCTGTTTTCAAGCCGTCTAGGGGAGGGTATTTAGCCTACACAGAAATAGGTATCTTCCGTAACAGTATCAACTGTTTGGTGAAACAAAACCCGGACCAATCACTTTCTCTGATTCAGCATTCTGTTGTGCCATTTCCTTCCTAAACTCGGGTTTTTCTAAGGTTGTAAAGAGCAACAATATGGATTCTTTCTCTTTTCTTAAAAAAAAAATTTAATACATTGATTTATCTTTGAGAGAGAGAGAGAGAGAGAGCGCGCACAAGCAGGGGAGGGGCAAAGAGAGAGAGGGAGACACAGAATCTGAAGCAGGCTCCAGGCTCTGAGCTGTCAGCACAGAGCTTGACGTGGGGCTAGAACTCACGAGCTGTGACATCATGACCTGAGCCAAAGTCAGACGCTTAACTGAGCCACCCAGGCTCCCCTCTTTTCATTTTTAGTAATTATTTTATTTGTGAGAGAGAGAGAGAGAGAGAGAGAGAGAGAGAGACAGAGACAGACAGACAGAGAGCGAGTGGGGGGAGGGGCAGAGTGAAAGGGAGACAGAGAATCAAGGCAGGCTCCAGACTCCAAACCGTCAGCACAGAGCCCAACGCGGAGCTCGAACCCATGAACGGTGAGATCATGGATGCTTAACTGACTGAGCCACCCAGGCTCCCCTTTTCTATCTCTTTTCTACGCTGAGACCCTGGTGCTTGCGGGCTCAGAGGCATCTAAGCCAGTGGACCCTCTGCCGCTCCCCTCGCGCTCGGAACAAGTGAGGCCTTTCAGGGGACTGTGGGCAGGCAACGGCTGAGGGGGAGTTTGAGACATGTGACATTTCCCAGGAAGACCCTATTGGCTCATGGTCAGATGGCTTCTGAAGGGCAAATTCTCCTAGAAAAGCACTGGTGTCCAGAACAGGGCAGTCTGCCACTGGTCAACGCCATCTTAGTGAGGCTCCCATGGACACTCGTTCCTTCCTCCTTCCAGTCTCTGATCACTGCCAGCATTTCTGAGAATGAGGGTCTAAAGGTTTTCATTGCTCTAGTTCACCTGTGGTTTGCTCAGTCCTTGTCACTCAGAAGATGTAACCACTACCACTAGTGTGCCCGAACACCAGCTCTTCTGCCTGAGACAAAGGCTTTCTCTCCCTCTTGCCATTGAAAATTCTATCATGGATCTCCTTTTTCTTCTTGCTTCTCGTTTGGCCAGTCTTACAGAAATTTGCCAATATCAGCATCCAAATCCTTCTAAAGTTAGTATTTCTTAGACACCGGAAAAGCACTCAACTTTAAATATTTCAGTAGAAGATATACACAGCTACCAGGCTGAGGATTTTTAAGGAAAGCATGCAAGAAAGAATCCAAATCACTTCAAGATTATTCCCACTTGGGTTGGTTCTATTTGGTGTGGTAACTTGAAAGTATATATAAGGACACACTTGCTGTGCTGGCCCGGGGATAATCTTAGTTATTATGAAACGTTCTATTTGGGTTTGTAGATAGCAATATACACATTCTCAGGGATAGGATGGCATTCATTTATTAATAACCGCTGGTACCCAGTCTCTGAAACATAAAAGCAGTTAATATGCTTTCAGAGCAATTAAAAAATACTTAGACCTTTCCTGAGCAAGGTGGAACATTCCTAGAATTAGCAACTAAAGCATGTCAAAATGTAGCTTGGAAAGGGAGTTCAAAATAAAGCATGGTTCTGCAGTAATGTTTTCCAGCTGAGGGCCACAAATCTCTGAGAGTTTGTGGCTCAGTTCTCAGAGGTCCATGAGTTCTTACAAAAGTGTATTTTTACTTAGATGACAATCTAGTTTTTGTGATTATTTTATCGACGACAAAGCAGATGTGTTCATGTGATTTTAGCACATGTACTTACACGTGTGAGAATTCTCAAAGCTTTTTTTCTTTTAAAAAGAAACTGGGGCACCTGGGTGGCTCAGTCGGTTAAGCGTCCGACTTCGGCTCAGGTCATGATCTCACGGTTCGTGAGTTCAAGCCCCGCGTCGGGCTCTGTGCTGACAGCTCAGAACCTGGAGCCTGTTTCAGATTCTGTGTCTCCCTCTCTCTCTCTCTGACCCTCCCCCGTTCATGCTCTGTCTCTCTCTGTCTCAAAAATAAATAAACGTTAAAAAGAAAGAAAGAAAGAAAGAAAGAAAGAAAGAAACCTAGTACTGTATGTAAGCTAAACACAGGCAGAAAATTGGGAGGAAAAAAAGACCCATATATCACTCAAGGGTTAACAAACTCTGCTCCAAAGTATTGGGGGTTGAAAACCAGTCCGTATTCTCTAGGCAATTGTGGCTAATCTATCTGTACCAACCGTGTCCCTCCCCAGCCTTATAGAACCCTTAGTCCTTCTTCTGTGTGGCATTAATATGGACTCAGGTAACCACTCAGTAGGACCAATTCCAGGAGCAAGTAGGAATAGAATCACAGATGTCAAGACATATTTTGGACTCGGTATCCAAGATGAATTTTTTTTTCTTTAATGCTAAATATCACGTTTGCTTTTACCAATTTTTATTTATTTTTTAAAATGTTTATTTTTGAGAGACAGACAGAGAGAGAGAGAGAGAATGAGCAGGGTAGGGGCAGAGAGAGAGGGGGTCAGAGGATCTGAAGTGGCGTCTGCGTTGACAGTAGAGAGCCCCATGCCGGGCTCAAACTCACTAACAGAGAGATCATAACCAGAGCCCAAACCAAGAGTCGGATGCTTAACCAACTGAGCCACCCAGGAGCCCCTTCAAGGTGAATCTTAAGCATCTGTGTGCACATCAAACTCCGGGCTCTCCCTCAAGGACTCTTGTGGTTTTCCAGGTCCATGTGCTGGGCTCTGCCTTGATTTGCTTGAATGTTCCTCTACCGAGGGTGGAGCCAGCCCTCTTGGCCAGGACTCCATGAGGGTTTGGGTGAGAGCAGATTTTAAGGTTTAGCGACTTGCCTCAGCTTCCTGTCCCAAACAAGAAGGTCGACTCAGAAGCACCCCAGGGCCACCTGCCTGACTTTGACCATCCCTGTTAGCTAGAAACTTTTGCTGCAGTGTCTTACCTACTAGATTGGGCCTCCTTAGAAATATACTTAGTCTGTTTCAAGCCTGAATTCACCTCATCCTCCAGCTACTATAACCCGATGACCGAACTGTTGGCCTGTGTTGTTGAAGTCTGCACCTCTGGTAGACACATCTGTCTGATATGACAATCTGGAAGGGAGAAAGGTGGAGTGGGGACTGCATTTAGGCATAAAGGAAATAAGTTAATAAAACGTACAGAGGGGCGCCTGGGTGGCTCAGTTGGTTCAGCACCTGACTTCAGCTCAGGTCATGATCTCTCAGTTTGCAAGTTCAAGCCGTGAGTTGGGCTCTGTGCTATCAGCCCAGAGTCTGCTTCGGATCCTCTGTACCCTTCTCTCTGCCCCTCCCCTGCCTGTGCTCTCTCTCTCTAAAATAAAATAAACATTAAAAAAAAAAAAAAAAAAAAAGAATTGGCATGTGAGATATGTCAGAATTTAGCTTGTAAACAGGCGTTCCGTCGGCCAGCTGTGCGGCAGCCAGGTTTTCCAGCTGAGGCCTGCGAGAGGATTCTAGCCCCTCCTCCTTTCCCGGGCTCACTGGTTGTTCTGACCCGTTCTTACACCACGTTCCAACCTCCTCTCTTTTGGCCTCACTCCTGATTTCCTATTTCTGGCCTTGTCCTTACTTTCAGACTTGACACCTGACACTTTTTCTGGCAAGAACCCTGGTCCCCAACTCACCTACAAGCCCTGGTCATGGCTCTGACACGCCCGTCCCCCACGCGTTTCCAATGGCTCAGTTTTGTGGGAGGGCAAAGGGCAAATTTAGACCTTCAAAAAATATTCCTTTTCCCCCTACTTTAGGCAGAGTGACATTTTGGGGGTCCAGTCTAATGGGGATGGTGGAAAGATGAGTCATCTAGCGGAGGCGATTTATACGCCCAGTCCCCTAAGTCCACACATCTGGGAGCCCCTCTGGCCTCCTCTCTCCCTTATTCTTTGAAGAATTGGTCTCCAAGCCCTAGCAATGCCACTACCTCTGCAACAGCACTAGAAACCATCTCTTTCTGTCTCCTCTGCAGCTGCTTTCTTTTCTTCTTCTTCTTTTTAAAATTTTTTTAATGTTTGTCTATATTTGAGAGAGAGAGAGAGAGAGAGAGAGGGAGAGAGAGAGCGCGGTAGGGGGCAGAGAGAGACACACACAGAATCCGAAGCAGGCTTCAGGCTCTGAGCTGTCAGCCAGAGCCCGACGTGGGGCTGGAACCCACAAACTGTGAGATCATGCATGACCTGAGCCAAAATCGGACGCTTAACTGACTGAGCCACCCAGGCGCCCCTGAAATTCCTTAATCTTCACCTAATATGCAGTCTCTGTGATGTGCATTGCCTCGCTCCCTCACTTCACTTTCCATCACACCCCTAGGCACGCTGTACTCCAGCTACCTAGAAGAGCACTCTGTATGGGGTACGGGTCGTTCATTCCCTTTTCCTTCAAGGCTCGGATCACAGGCATGCAGTCTGTGGCATCTTTCCTGGCTTCTGCTTTGGAGTCCACAACACCCTTTGTGTGCTGGCCTCACGTCACCAGTAAGTTTATTGGCCTTTTCTACTAGACTGTAAGCTGCCTGACGACAAGGCCTTGACTGTTTCTTTTGTATTCCCAAGACCTATGCTCAGAAAATGATTGTTAAATGGAAACTAATTAAATAAATACATTTCAAAGATTAATAAACAATCAAACCAAAACCTGGGTGCCTCTCAGGAGCTCTCAAATCCCATCCCCTCCTGGGGCATCTGGGTGGCTTAGTCAGTTAAGCCTCCGACTGTTGGTTTTGGCTCAGGTCACGATCTCACGGTTCGTGAGTTCGAGGCCTGCATTGGGTTCTACACTGATGGCACACAGCCTGCTTGGGATTCTGTCTCTGTCTCTGTCTCTCTCTCTCTCTCTCCTTTACCCTCCCCTGCTCATGCTTGTGCTCTCTCTCAAAATAAATAAATAAACTTAATTAAAAAACCAAAACCAAAACCAAAACACCCCATTCCCTCCGGGGGCACTGGTGTTTTGTAAATAACCTTGCTGGCAAGTGCAGAATGTATACCAAACATGGAGAACATAGGCTTAGGGAGAGTGCTCTGGCATTTAGGGACCAGGCAGATGAAACAGAGCGGCTGGAGGTGACGGACACACAGTGGCCAAGCAAGGAGGTGAGAGAACAGGTAGGGCCGGTGCTGTTACAGATGCCAGGAGTAGGCTCCCAGGGGTGGGGGTCTGGTCACCGGTCACCAGAGCTGCTAGGCGATCCAGGAAGATTGGGACTGAAAAGCATCCCACTGCTTTCCCGGCTGGGCAGTTAGCAGGGACCCAGACCAAGAGGAGTTTACGAGCGAGGAAAGGAGGATGGCAAACCATATTTGCCTGCACTGGGAAGCGAGTGAGAGAGAAGGATGCATAGATGGTGAGCATAGAGAAGACTTGATTACGAAGGAAAAGAGAGAGAAGTGGGGCAGTGGTAACGGGATGAGGGAGAGTTATGTGGAGGGTTTTTGGTTGGTTTGTTTGAATGATGAGAGAATCCTGACCCAAGACCGTGAAATTAGAACACGTAAGAGGCAAATGAAAATGCCCACTCGAGCATGCCATGGGTATAACAACTCATGTGGCATAGGTCAGCATTATTGGTGAAGGTGTCAGTAATGAGGTCATAAGGGGAGCCTGGGTGGCTCTTGCTCTCGGCTCAGGTCATGATCTCACAGTCTGTGATTTGGAGCCCCACATCAGGCTCTGTGCTGGTAGTGCTAAGCCTGCTTGGGATTCTCTCTCTCTCTCCCTTTCTCTCTCTGCCCCTCCTCACTCGTGCACATGCTTGCGCGTGCTCTCTCAAAATAAATAAATAAACTTAAAAAAAATTATGAGGCTGTAAGTAGCAGATGTCCAGGTGTCGCCCAGGCAGCCACATTTAGGAAACGAATTGTTGGCAACTGTCCTCTCTGAATTCTGGGAATTTATCTCACAGGTAAGGCAATGGGGCAAGCAGCAATTTGACATTCACAATTTGTTTCAGGCTAAGCACTAAATACAGGAGGAGACAAGCAGGCTCATGGTGGGGAAGTGGTGAAATCACCTTCACAAATGGGAGGAAAGAGAATGGCATTAGGTTGTCGATCCCGGATGCCAGCTGAACTCTGAATTTCAGACAAACAATGAATAATTTTGAAATGTAATTATGTCCCATGCGGAGCCTGGAGCCAGCTTCGGGTTCTGTGTCTCCCTCTTTCTCTGCCCCTCCCCTGCTCACACTCTGTCTGTCTGTCTGTGTCTCTCTCTCTCAAGAGTAAATAAACATTAAAAAAATTTTTTAATGTAATTATGTCCTATGTGATATTGGGGATATACCTACATTAAACCATTACAGTTTAGGGGTGCCCGGGTGGCTCAGTCAGTTAAGTGTCTGACTCTTGATTTTTGCTCAGGTCATGATCTCAGGGTTTGTGAGATCGAGCCCCGCCTCCGGTTCTGTGCTAAAAACGTGGAGGCTGCTTGGGATTCTCTCTCTCCCCCTCTGCCCTCTTCCCCGCTGTCTCAAAAAAATAAATAAACTTTTAAAAAATGTTTAAAACATTATAGTTTGCAATTCAAATTTAACTGGGCCTCTTGTACTATGTCTGGCACCCTGTTTAGGGTATATACCTTTTTGCAGGGCAATTATTCTGTTCACCGAATCACAAAATGTTGGTTGTGAAAAAAGACCTTAGAGATAATGTAATTCAACATCCGTATTTTATTAAGAGAAGAGGAAGGATCAGAGCACAGATACGCCTGCCCACTGTCACCTTGCTGGTCAGGAGGTGTAACAGGGGACCATATCATACAGTCAGTCCCCTGGGGCTGTCACAGAAAAGAAATTCCCAATTCTATTTCTGAGTCTCCGGTAGACATTATGACATTCTCTAAGGTGCCTTGTAATCCAATTAATTTTAATGCCCTTTATTTAAACAGAGGAATATGACATATATTCTATGACTTTTGGAAATGGGTGTGTTGTTACACTGGGCAATCATGCATAACATATCCCGGTTCCAAAAAGGTTGAGAAATGAAAGTCTACACCGGATATGAGTCCAAGGGAGAGGTTATGTCTACCTAAGTCTTCAAGGATAGTCGCTGGCATGGTTGTTTAGGTAGGTGATATAATCATCTAATGCAAAAAATGCCACATAAATGCATCTCAGGTTCTAGCTAGTAATTTGAAACCCAGTGTGGGATCACAGAGGATCTGCCAGGAAACAACCTGCGAAATAAGAACACGGGTGGGAGCAGGATAGGGATTAAATATACTGCGTGGGGAAGATGGGGACTGATGGCAGGGCTGGTGTCTGATTAGAATCTTTGTCCCTCACGTACCTCTATTACTTTATTTTTTGTGTATGTTTTTATGGAGGTGTAGTTGACATACATGGTTATAATCTTAAGAGTATAGATTAGTGCTGAGGACGCCTCCGTTAGGACATGGATTCAGCTCTTTAACTCTGTAAAGGCTGATGAATGAAATGCAGGATTATGAAGATAATCTTGCTCGAAGGCTTGAGAGATGCAGCGACTCATTCTCTGAAACAACTCCTGGTCTAACCAGATAGCTCGGGGCCTAGAACAGCAAACGGAGTGCTTTGGCCCTCCTCAGAACACCCACTCCCCTGCACTTCCACCTGGTCACAATTCCCTGGATCCCATCTCCTGGCTCATCCCCTCCTATCCCTTCCTGACTCCTTGGAGCACTGGGAGCGTGGATTCCTCCATGGCCCTGGCATCTGACAGAACCCTGCCCTGATTTCTGCTCCTAAGGAGTGCCATTGCAGCCCCACCTGGAGGCTGATCGGTTAAAAATGCCCACGTTGTCACCTAACGCTCCACTACACATGCTCCTTCAGGCGGGGCTTCACAGGAGTGGAGAGAGACATTTTGATTCTTCTTCAGCCCAGCCAGGACCAATGAAAAGATGTGCCTCTGGGCCTTATCTTATAGATGCAAGCTTTTCCTCTGAAAAACAGTGATTTCCAAAGTGAAGGAAGACATTGGATTGGAGGGTGAGAAGGAGGGAGGGATGGCTGGCAGAGAATGAGTAAATTTGAAGCAGTGCTTTGTGAAGACACAGGAACGTCGTTCTCCGTGAGGCGGATGGAAGCTGAGATGCAGTGAGGGCCTCATCCCAGGAGCCACACCCAAGTACCAAGAACGAAGAACTTAGTTCCTTCCGTGTCTTGTAAGAAGTAATTGAGGTCAGAGCTAAGGCTGTGTTATCTTGTACACTATGGGGCACATAGTTTGGGCTATACACACAGAGATGTCCCCCAGGAATGCCAAGGGACTAGAGATTCCATTAATTTCTTCCTTACTTTCATCATCCTCTCCGCCCTTCCATTCTTTTTTTTGTTTTAAGTTTTTATTTATTTATTTGAGAGAGAGAGAGAGAGAGAGAGAGAGAGAGAGAGAGAGAGATCGGGGGAGGGGCAGAGAGAGAGGGAGAGAGAAAGAATCCCAAGCAGGCTCTGCATTGTCAGTGCAAAGCCTGATTCTGGGCTCGAACCCACGAACCGTAAGATCATGACCTGAGCGAAAGTCGGACGATTGCTCGAACCCACGAACCGTTAAGATTGTGACCTGAGCTGAAGTCGGACGGTTAAACGACTGAGCCACCCTGGTGCACCTCTGCCCTTACGTTCTTACCAGAAAGCTTGCTCCTTGGCCTGCACCCTAAGCAAAAAGACCAAATAATTCCACTCCCCAGACTACTTCACCCAAATTTGTTTCGTCTAGTTCTCTCTTGTAGGAATTTAGAGTCACAGCTCAGAGAGGGGCCCAGAGGTTGTCAGACATTACTGCGTCTTAGGATCGATCACCTGGGGAGTTTGTAAAAAAAAAAAAAAAACCAGAGTCCTGGGGTGCCTGGGTGGCTCAGTCGGTTGAGCGTCAGACTTCAGCTCAGGTGATGATCTCACAGTCCATGAGTTCGAGCCCTGCGTCAGGCTCTGTGCTGACAGCTCAGAGCCTGGAGCCTGCTTTGGATTCTGTGTCTCCCTCTCTCTCTGCCCCTCCCCTGCTCATGCTCTGTCTCTCTCTGTCTCAAAAATAAATTTAAAAAAACATTAAAAAAATAAAAAAAAAAAAAGAGTCCTGATCCCCCACCACATGAGATCTAAGAAGATTACAGGGAGTCTAGATACCTGTGTTTTAACAAATGCCCCAGGGGTGCCTGGGTGTCTCAGTCAGTGTCTAACTTCAGCTCAGGTCATGATCTCACAGTCCGTGAGCTGGAGCCCCGTGTTGGGCTCTGTGCTGACAGCTTGGAGCCTGGAGCCAGCTTGGAATTCTGTGTTTCCCTCTCTCTCCGCCCCTCCCCCACTCACGCGCTGTCTCTCAAAAATAAATAAATATTTAAAAAACAAAAAACAAAGAACAAATGTCCCAGATGATTCTGCTGCACCAGAACTTCAGATCCCTCCCAATATTTTACAAAATACCACTCTAGTTAGTCTGTTTGGATGGAGTGTGGCCACACGCATAGGCTAAAGCAGAAAGGAGAGATCACCTGGGCAAGTGAACTAACCTCTCAGTTTTCTCATCTATCAAATGGATAATAACAGTATCTACTCATAGGACTGAGAATTAAACAGGTTAATGAGTTTAAAGCATAGAATAGTGTCGGACACAGGGTGGGGATACGCCAGCTATTATCATCATCAAGCTGCTGCTGATGTTCACTTCTGCCGCTTTTCCACGAGCCTACCTTTTACTCACTCATGACTCGGCTCAGGTCATACAGAACAGGCATCGTCTCTTTTGAGTTCTTTAAAAAAAAATTGTTTTTTTTTTAAGATTTATTTTTGAGAGAAAGACAGAGACAGAGTATGAGTGGGGAAGAGGCAGAGCGAAAGGGAGAGACAGAATCCAAAGCAGACTCCAGGCTCAGAGCTGTCAGCACAGGGCCTGACATGGGGCTTGAACTCACGGACCGTGCGATCACGACCTGAGCCAAAGTGGGATGTTTACCCGACTGAGCCACCCAGGCGCTCCCAAATTTATGTCCTAATCTCCTCACTAGACTGGGAACTTGAGGGGGTGAGTCCGTTTTGCTCACCAGGCTAGCCCCCTGCTCCCAGCCCATTTATGCACGTGACCGAAGGAACGCCCCTAAGGTGATCTTCCTCACCTTACCACTCAGTGGTACCCCCTAAGTGTTACTGCTATGTAACACTGTTCTCCTTCTTCCTCAGTGTTCTTCTCCAAATTCCCTTTGTTACCTCATAACGATACAGGTCACTTCCCCTCTCACACAGGGAAAAAGTAAAGAATACCACAGCTGTGTAGCAGGTTGCCTAATTTCTCAGGAAGTCCCTTGTCTCCTTAAAGGGACCATCTCAGAAATACTATACAAATTGACCCAAAACGATATAAAACTAAGTTTGTCTGTTTGTTCACATTGTCATGTGAAAATAGCCAGGCAGCTCTTCAGCAATTTTGGAAAGTATGTTTGGGATGATGGGTCTGACTTAAAATGGAGGGTTAGGTGGGGGTGCCTGGGTGGCTCAGTTGGTTAAGCGTCTGACTTCAGCTCAGGTCATGATCTCATGACTCATGAGTTCAAGCCCGCATCGGGCTCTGTGCTGACAGCTCAGGGCCTGGAGCCTGCTTCGGATTCTGTGTCTCCCTCTCTCTCTGTCCCTCCCCTACTCACGCTCTGCTTCTGTCTCTCCAAAATAAATAAACATAAATAAAACAAAAAAACGGAGGTTAGGTGGCATACACAAAATTCGTTTTGAGAGCATTCCAGGTGGGACATCTCAGAGAGAGAGAGGTAGTCAACTTTCAGAGAAGCTAGGGTCACAAAAATGAAGAGTGGTTTTAAGTAGGAGCCCCAACATGCTTGTCCTGCAGGCACTAGTATGTAACTGAACAGCTTGTTACTCTGTATATTATTCCAGAGCAAGCAGCAGCAGCAATTTCTTTTACGATGGTTAATGATTCTTCCAGCAAGGCCAGGGGATATTTTTACTAGTTAAAGAAATTATGATACAGGAATAGTAAGGGATGGTATGCAACATAAAAAACAAACTACAGGGCCCTGTGGGTGGCTCGGTCCGTTAAGCGTCTGACTCTTGATTTCGGCTCAGGTCATGATCTCATAGTTCGTGGGATCAAGCCCCGCTAACAGCACGGAGCCTGCTTGGGATTCTCTCTCTCCCTCTCTCTGCCCCTCCCCTGCTCATGCTCTCTCTCTCTCTCTCAAAATAAGTAAATAAGCATTAAAAAGACCACGTGTTTGTATGTAAATATACACATTTGCAAACTATTGAAGGTATGCAAATCTATACAGCAAATAGTGAACAATGGTTTTCTCTGAGGAGAGAAGTGGATGGGGAGAGAATCAAGGGAGACATTCATTTTCTCACTTGATATATTTTTGTACTGTTTGTTTTTACAATGAGCATGTGTTACTATTATTTTAATAACAGCTTTATCGGGATATAATTCACATACTATAGAATTCACTCATTTAAAGTGTACAATTCATTTTTTTTTTTAGTATATTCACAGAGTTGTGCAACCGTCCCACAAATAAACATTTTCATCACCTCAAAAATAAACCCCATCATGAGTCACTCCCCATTTCCCTCTCCCTCCAGCCCCCTGGCAACCACTGTTCCACTTTCTGTCTCTGCGGGTTTGCCAATTCTAGACATTTAAAATAAACGGAAGCATGCATGTGTGGCTTTTTGTATCTGGCTTGTTTTCACTAAGCATAATGTTTTCTAGGTTCATTCAGGCTGGAACATGAATAAATACTTCATTCCTTTTTGTAGCTGAATAATATTCCAATGTATGACTACACCACATTTAGTTTATCTACTCACCAGCTGATGGGCATTTGGGTCGTTTCTACCTTTGGGCTATTGTGAATAGTGTTGCTGTGAACATTCAGGAATGCTTTTTTTTTTTTTTCCATGTATAAGTTTTTGCTTGAATATCTGTTTTTAACTCTTTTAGGCATTTTTGTAGGAGAATTGCTGAGTAATGGTACTTTTATGCTTAATTTTTTTTGAGGAATCACCAAACTATTTTCCATAGTGGTTACACCATTTTACATTCCCACCAGCCATGGATGAGGGTTCCAATTTCTCAGCATCCTTGTCAACACCTGGTATTTCCCTTTTTATTTATTTATTTTAAATGTTATTAATTAATTAATTTATTTAGAGAGAGAGAGAGAGCATGCACAAGCAAGCAAGTGGGGGAGAGGCAGAGAGAAAGGGAGAGAGATACTCCATGCTGACAGCTTGAAGCCTGATGCAGGGCTCTATCTCATGAACCTGGGATCATGACCTGAGCTGAAATCAAGAGTCAAATGCTTAACTGACTGAGCCAGCCAGGCACCCCTTGATAATGTTCTCTAATGCAGAAAAGTTTTCAATTTTGATGAGTCCAATTTGTCTATTGTTCCTTTTACTGCTTGTGCTTTTGGTGTCTTACCTAAGATAGTGCAGCCAAACCAAAGCTCATGCAGATTCATTTCCATATTTTCTTTTAAGAGTTTTATATTTTTGATCTTATATTTATGTGTTTTTGAATAATTTTTGTGTATGGCATGAAGAAGGAGTCCAACTTGGGTTTTTTTTTTTTTGCATGTGGATATCTAGTTGTTCAGCATCATTTTTAAAAAGAGTATTCTTTCCTTATTTAATTGTCTTGGTTCTATTGTTGAAAATTAATTGACTATATATGTGAAGATAGCAAGTATTATTAAAAGAAAGAAAGAAAGAAAGAAAGAAAGAAAGAAAGAAAAAGAAAGAAGAAAGAAAGGGAGAGAGAAAGAGGGAGAAAGAAAGAGGGAGAGAAAGAGAGAGAAAAAGGAAGAGAGAAAGAAAAAAAAGAGAATTAAAAAAGGGTAAAGCCTACAAATCTTTTAAATACAGAAATGGCCAGTTAAGCTGTATGGCCAGCTGTATGGCCCTAATGGCCAGCTTTGGGGACAAGGTCTAACTAGCTATGACAGTTTTACCAAACTAGCAGATGTAGCACCACATCATCTTAGATTGCAACATATATAGGCAGCTGCAATTTTTCTTATCCCAAGGGTTCTCTAGAACATTCCACAAACGACCAAAAATTATTTCTTGGAACTTGGTGCTCCAAGGAAGCCATCTGAAAGACTGAACTAATAACCTTTCCTCTGGTCATTAACATTATTTGTCTACAAGACTTGCATTTTATTATTATTATTTTTTTAATTTTTTTTTCAACGTTTATTTATTTTTGGGACAGAGAGAGACAGAGCATGAACGGGGGAGGGGCAGAGAGAGAGGGAGACACAGAATAGGAAACAGGCTCCAGGCTCTGAGCCATCAGCCCAGAGCCCGACGCGGGGCTCCAACTCACGGACCACGAGATCATGACCTGGTTGAAGTCGGACGCTTAACCGACTGCCACCCAGGCGCCCCTATTATTATTATTTTTTAAGTGGCTTCACACCCAGTGCAGAGCCCAGCATGAGGCCCAAACTCACAGCCCTGAGATCAAGACCTGAGCTGAGGGGCGCCTGGGTGGCTCAGTCACTTAAGTGTCTTGACTCTTGGTTTCCACTCAGGTTATGACCTTGAAGTTCATGGGTTCGAGCCCCGCATCGGGCTCTATGCGTGATGTGGAGCCTGCTTGGGATTCTCTTTCTTTCTGCCCCTCTCCGACTTGTTCTTTCTTTCTGTCTCAAAATAAATAGAAACTAAAAAAAAAAAAAAAAAAAAAAAAGAGTTACTGTAGATAATAAGATTCAGCAGAAGCTTCAGATGGCCCCAGCTCCATACCTGAACCCTCTTCTGCCTCTCCAATACTGTTTTCCTGTAGGTAGCTGGCCCTACTCAAACATAGGAAACAATCCGAAAGCAACCAACGGGGGGGTATCCCCTATGCATGACAACTTTAAAAACAACAGAAAAAAGAAGGAAGGAGAAAAGAATGTAAGCGAAAAGCAGCTGAAAAACCTATATAATTCCAAAATATCTTCCAGGATGTCAAAGCATTAAAACACAATATTAAAACAAAAGAAAACAAAACAAAAGGGCTTAAAGAAGAGATTTAAGGGTTTCAAGAAGGGGTTTTTGCATAACAGAAATGGAAGCTAGTGCAGCTTGGCAAATAGGCAGGGAAAAACAACTATTCGAAATAAAGTGAGAAACATGATGGGAATGTTGAAGAGATCTCAAAATTAAAAGGGACACTGACAAACAGATCATAGAGGAGAAGAGAGTTATGAAAGAAAGACAAAGTAGATCCAACACACAGAAATTAGGGTTTCTGAAGAAAAAAGACAAAGCAAATGGAACAGAGAGATAAAATGGAATCTACAGATTGAAAGGCCTACCATATCCCAAGAAATCTCAATTTAGAACAATCAATGCCAAAACACAACATGGTGAAGTTCTGAAACTACAAGGATAAAGAAAATCAGTTGGTATCCAGGCAGAAGAAAATGTTCTATGACGGGGAAAGAAACAACTAAGGGAATAGAGGGTTTTGTTTCATTTTTTTGTTTTTTTGTTTTTTTGTTTTTTTGTGGTGTGTGTGTGTGTGTGTGTGTGTGTGTGTGTGTGTGTGTGTGTTTTAAGTAGGCTCCATGCCCAGTGTGGAGCCAGTTTGGGGCTTGAACTCATGACCCTGAGATCAAGACCTGAGCAGAGATCAAGAATTAGATACTTATTCAACTGAGTCACCCAGATGCCCCTGGGGAATAGTGGTTTTTGAAAAGAACGTGTCATAAACCTTGACAAAGTAAAAGTAATAATATAATGGGAACAATTAATTAATTAATTTTAATGTTTTTCTTTTTAATTCATTTTTGAGAGAGACAGAGCATGAGCAGGGGAGGGGCAGTGAGAGATGGAAACACAGAATCTGAAGCAGGTTCCAGGCTCTGAGCTGTCAGCATGGAGCCCTATTTGGGGCTTGAACTCACGAACTGCCAGATTATGATCTGAACCAAAGTCAGCCGCTGAACCGACTGAGCCACCCAGGCAACCCTCTTCAATTTTTTTTTTTAATATAAAGGCTGAACAATATCCACTTAGAAATAATATGTTTTAAAATTATTGGAACTTTTGGTTTATAACTAACGTATGCTCATTATCAAAACGATGAAAAAATACAGAAAAGCATAAACAAAGTATATACCCCTTTTTAAAACTCAGTATTATATTATGAATATCTTCCTGGGCTACTAGAAAATTGTGGTTTAATGCTCTGTAGCACGGCCATGTAATTGATCATATACTGCTACATTAGGTTGTTACCAATTTCTTGCTATTAGAAATAGTGCTGTAATAAATACCACAACATACAGTCACCTTGAGTCCTTTTTTTTTTTTTAAGTTTACTGATCTATTTATTTAAGTAATCTCTGCACCCAACGTGGGGCTCAGATTTACACCCTCGAAATCAAGAGTTGCACGCTCCTGGGACTGCGCCAGCCGGGTACCCCACCTTGAGTCCTATTTTTATTGTATATTCGTAACCTCTCCCGAGGAATGAGAGTAGACACACATGCATGCTTGGTTAAGGCCGCTGCTCTCTGGTCCCGCTTTACTTCTTTTGCATTGCTTCCCCCAGTCTTGTCACTGAAAACCTCCCTTCTGTTCTAGAATAATCTGCCTTTGAAGCCGTACTGAAGCAGCTTTCACTTTTCACATAATAGCCCCATATCAGCTGGGGCTACTTCGGTCTCCATCCCTGGTTTCTTTTCTAGGAAACATTGTTGTCCTTTGCGCCTTCTGGGAGGATGGGAGCCCTGACTTGCTCTTGCCAACTGGGACTGGAACCGTGCCCTTGAGCCTCAGCCCAGTCACTTCTTTGTGTGTTTGCAGGAAAGAACTGCACCAGGCTTTATTTTAATCTCTTACAGTGAGAGGACGCTTGGTCAGATCTACTTTGGCAGCCAGCATATGGTCTTTTTTTTATTTTTTATTTTTTTGTAGTGGAAAGGCTCTTAGGGGCTCGGGAGGAGAGGGGGTTTAATTGCCAACACGACCCCAATTGTCCCAGACTCTGCTTTGTGGCTTCTTTTTCACTGTATGATTTGTATGGATTTATTGGAAAACACAAAGACTTCCAGGAACTGCTAGCAAGCCAGACTCATTTATGTTTCCTAGTAGCTACTGGATTCTATTTCCCTGTGAAGCTAAAATTAGTCTGTAGAAGTCTTGGGCTTGTTAATGTCAAACTGATGTTAAGACAAGCACTGGGAGAGATGAGATTTTTATTGTGCTGCGACCTTAGAACAAAGTGGAGCCGAATCCATAGAATGGCAAAATAAAGAGCTGTAGAAAAATTCTTCCAAGCAAAAGTACTCATCTACACTTCCTAGAAAATGAAAAATAACTATGCAAGGCAGGGACCTAGACTGTTTTTACTTAATTAAAGAAAGTGAAAACAATTTCACTAAAGAAAGCGAGGAGAGAAAAAGTGAGGAAAGGGGGTTGGGATGTATAGACATCACTCAGGTCTGTGAGACCACACCTTTACATGCTGGCCACGGACAGAAAGCTTATGGTATGAGTGGAATGAATCATTCATTTATTTAACAAACATGTCTTCAGCAACCACTATGTATCAAGGATTACAACAGAATTGGGGCTTATGGCATAGAGTGAAAAATCAGGGGGTGCCTGGGTGGCTCAGTCGGTTGGGCGGCCGACTTCGGCTCAGGTCATGATCTCGCGGTCCGTGAGTTCGAGCCCTGCGTCGGGCTCTGTGCTGACAGCTCAGAGCCTGGAGCCTGTTTCGGATTCTGTGTCTCCCTCTCTCTGACCCTCCCCCATTCATGCTCTGTCTCTATCTCAAAAATAAATAAACGTTAAAAAAAAAATTAAAAAAAAAATCAGTGTGCATGCCAGGATAGAATGGGACAATGAGAATGCAACGAAAGTGCCCACAAAATTCTGGGCAAATCAGCGATGCCACGGGATTCTAAGTGAACCCTTGAGCTGAGGTTGAAGGAGGAATAGGAGTTTGCTAGAGGGACCAGATGGGTGTTAGGAAGGGAGGAAGCCTGCTAGAGGAAGAGGCAAATGTGTCGATGCATAAGAAAGCCTGGTACATTCTGAGGCCCTGCCTAGATGTGAGCCTCAACATAGACTGGGTACTGTGCTGTCCTGCCTTTTTTTTTGTCATGGGAACAGATGTGATGTGGGTATAAGCAGGGAGATAGGGCTCAGACCACGAAAAGCTTTGAGACCTTGCAAATCTTGCCTAACAATAGGTCATTGGGCCCCAGGGCACTTTAATGGGCATAGGTTATCATTGGGTGGGGGGTATCAGCTTTGTTTTATTCCATCCTGATCAGGTCTCCCTTGAACCCCCACCCTTTCTAGTCAGAGCACTTTGGAGCCCTGTATCTGACTTTCTCCCCACTTACCCCCCAGAACAAGGCTCATGAAAAGACCATAGTGTTTATAAAAAGGCTTAAAAGCATTGTTATATTTTCAAAGAATTCCATTCTATGCTTTGAATTTATCACATCAAATCTTATCACAATGTACACAGAATTCTTTCTTTTTTTTTTTTTAATTTCTTTTTAATGTTTACTTATTTTTGAGAGAGACAGAGACAGAATGCGAGTGGGTTAGGGGCAGAGAGAGAGGGAGACACAGAATCCGAAGCAGGCTCCAGGCTCCAAGCTGTCAGCACAGAGCCCAACGCAGGGCTCGAATTCACGAGCTGTGAGACCATGACCTGAGCCAAAGTCAGACGCTCAACTGACTGAGACACCCAGGTGCCTCCACAGAATTATTTCTAATTTCGCATTCACTTGTATGGATAGAACTTAAGTAGAGATGGAAGAATATTTTATTAGGTATGTGGGGTAGTCTTTAAATATATATAAAATTTAGAAATATAGGCTTCCTAAAAGAAAAAAGAAATCCAACTGTACAGAATTCTGCAGAATTAAAAAGCGAAAGTATCGCTCTTCCCTGCCCCAATTAAGGAGTAGCTACTATTAAGAAGTCTCGGACGCATCTTTTTAGAAATTATCTATACATACAAAATATACATGTGTTTTTTGTTGTTTTGAAAAATATAAACAAAATAATTCTATGGACTCTTCTAATATATTAAGAAGCACAGTCAAATGAGGAGGAAATCTGTAGGTTGCATTTCCCAGTCACATGCAATTCCCAAGTACCCCAGAGAGGGTCTCCGATCTCCATTGTAGGCCTGAACGTTAGCAGACGTGCACAGTGAGACAGCTTTCCATCGTTGCAGCAGCCATGACCGTCAGGCCAATGCCTATTAGCCAAGCTCCTATACCTTGAACTGTTCTCTTTCTTCAATATCTAGCACAGTGCCTTGCCCATTCCAGGCATTTAATATGTATCTGTTAACAATATACATTTAAATATCATATGACTCAATAAATCAGCAGAACCCCGAGGTATTAAGACCTGGGTAAAGTTACCGAAAGTATCCATTTGTTGCCTAATGCCTGAGATTATGCCTTCTTTTCTTGACAACTGAATATTTTTTCCCTCTGTAAGTGATTTACTTGGGTGAGCTGCTCTGGCTAAGTGTTTCCCTGAGATCCAGCAAGGAGGTTCAGAACAATGGAAAAAGGAACTGACCACACACAATGCCAACTCAATGTACTCTTAAATACACACGGGTCTTTCAAATACAGTAACAAATGGCTGACCTACTTTCCTGCAGAAAGGCAGGAATCAATTCCGTCTTCCTTTCTGTTTTTGAATCCCAGCACTGCCATTTATTAAATGGGTGACCGCAGAGAATTCTCTTAATCCGTCTGACCTTTAGTTTCTTCATGTGAAACAAATAAAGGATAAGGAAACCTATTTTGGACAGTTAGTCAAAGACTCAAAGGAGATGACCTTTGTCAAAGTATGTGTCTGGCATGGGGTAGATGTAAGATATGATGGTTGAACCCGGGGCTCCAGAGCCGGAGTGCTTCAGTTCAAAATGCCAGCTCCAGCACTAACTAGCTGGATGACCTCAGGCAAATCACTCCACCTCTCCCTACATCACAGGTTTCTTATCTACGACATGGGAAAAGTAATTGGATGAGACTGAGGATTAAGTGAGATCATGTGTTTAATATGGTTTTTGGCACTGACGGTAATGGCTGACTCTATACTTATCATTATTATTATGAGTGTAGGTCCTCCATTAAACTTCCCTTTCTCTTCCTCCCCCAAATTCTTCTCTTTGACTCCTCTGAATATCCTAAAGTAAGATTCCAAAACCCTGCTTTTTCTGGGTTGTGAAACGAGAGTTGGAAAGAGTGAATACAGCTTGCGAGTTGCTAGGGACTGAGTTGCGTCCTCCTGAGATTCATGTGTTGGAACCCTTAACCTCCAATGTGACTGTATTTAGAGACAGGGTTTTTAGGAAGTAATTAAGGTTAAGCGAGGTCATAATGGTGGAGCCCTAATCCTGCAGGACTGGTGACCTCGTAAGTGGAGAACGAGAGAGAAATTTCTCTCACTCCTCTCCGTGTGAACGTACAGGAAGAAGTCAGCCATCTGCAAGCCAAGAAGCGAACCCTCTGCAGAAACTTGGTGCTGCTGGACCTTAATCTGGAAGTTCCAGCCTCCAGAACTGTGAGATAATAAAGTTCTTTTGTCTAAGGCACACAGGCCATGGTGTTTGGCTATGGTAGCCTGAGCTAAGACACACGGTTCCCTCGAATCTTCAAACTGGCTTCTTGAAGTATTTATTTTTTAAATATATTTATTTTTATAGGTTTATTTATTTACTTTGAGAGAGAGAAAAAGCATGAGTGGGAGAGGGGTAGAGAGAGAGGAAGAGAGAGAGTGAGAGAGAGAGAGAGAGAGAGAGAGAGAGAGAGAATCCCAAGCAGGCTTCCCACTGTCAGTGCAGAGCCTGACACGGGGCTCAAACTCAGGAACCGTGAGATCACGACCTGAGCCGAAGTCAGACGCTTAACTGACTGAGCCACCTAGGTGTCTCTTTAAGTGTTTATTTTTGACAAGTTTACTACCCTTCCACTGTAGCATTTCACAAGTAGGGGATGTTGCTGAAGCTGCATGCTCTTCAGAATATATATGAAAAAATTAATAAATTAAGATAGAGGATGAGAGTAATGACCTTTGGTTTGAGGGCAGTTTTCACAACTCTGATCTGGCCCTGAGAAAACATCTTGCGTTGCTGGGCCAAAGCAGATACTGCACAGGAGGAAGTCTGTGTGTATAATACAGGTGCCTGAGCACAAGCCCATTCATATTATTATTTATCTTAATAGTGAGCAAAGAAATCACAACATACACTGACAGAATACGTGTCACTATAATTACAGTATGCATTACAGAACCTACTGGCATAGATAAGGGAGGAAATTACCCCATGACGATCCCAATAGTTTACCCTGAGTCAAGTAAAATGGAGAATAAATTGAAACAGGATTTTTCTTTTTTACAAGCTTATTTATTTTTTTAGTAATTTCTACACCCAATGTGGGGCTCAAACTCACAACCCCAAAATCAAGAGTTGCATGCTCTGGGCACATGGGTGGCTCAGTTGGTTGAGCGCCCAACTCTTGGTTTTGGTTTGGGTCATGATCTTGTGGTTCATGGGTTTGAGCGCCCCATAGGGCTCTGCAGCTGGCAACACAGAGTCTGCTTGGGATTCTCTCTCTTTCTCTGCTCTTCCCCAGTCATGCTGTCTCTGTCTGTCTCAAAAATAAATAAATAAACTTAAAAAAAAAAAAAAAGAGTCACATGCTCTTCAATTGATCCGGCCAGGCGCCCCTGAAACTTTTTTCTTATCCCTTTGTAGGGTACTGAAATGAACAGGAGCCCCCCAATCTAACCCAATGAAGGTCGATTCCCAACAAAAATCCCTAACACAATATAGAATATCTTTCATAACCAGCAGCCAACACAGCTAATGGTAAAACACTAGATGCGTTCTCAGTCAAATCATGAATGCTCTTACCACAACTGTTTAACGTAGTCTAAGAAACTCCGCTCCAAGCAATAAGAATTGGAACATAAATAAGAGGCATACGTGGAGAAATGGAAGACTATATTAGTATTATTTGCAGATGATTTATCCATAACACTAAGAGAATCAAGTGAAAGGCTGTTAGGCTTTTTAAAGTTTCATATGTGGATGGCTATTAACAAAATACACATAAAAATCAGTAAATCTTTTCCATACCAGTGGTGAAGTATTAGAAAATATATCAGAAAAAGTCTTATTCATAACAATAACAAAAAATAAGATGAGCCAAAATGACCTTAGTTATGAACGTTTTTGGTACCCGGATGGAGAAAACTGCATGAAGTCCTGTCTTTTTTCTCAGTAATTCATCATCTGGGAATCTACCCAAGGAAAGGGCCAGACCTTCAACGATTTAGTAACAGATTTTAAGATACTTAAATATTGGAAAGATGGAAATATTCAATATCCGGAGTATGTTAATTAAGTTATAGTACATCCTGTGATCACATCTTTACAATGATTCTAAGGATGATTTAAACAATTTTTTTTAATGTTTATTTATTATTGAGAGACAGAGCATGAGTATGGGAAGGGCAGAGAGAGAGGGAGACACAGAATCCAAAGCAGGCTCCAGGCTCTGAGTTGTCAACACAGAGCCTGAGGTGGGACTCGAACCCATAAGCTGTGAGATCGTGACCTGAGCTGAAGTCGGACCCTTAACCGACTGAGCCACCCAGGCACCCCTGATTCTAAGGACGATTTAATGACTTGGGAGAAAAAAAGTAGGATGCAGAATTCTTGCACCATCTGATGCTAATTTTGTTTAAGTTTCCCTATTCCCACCCCTGAGGTTACATGACACCAAACACATAATTCTCATCATTCATTGCATGTGGTTTTCTCTTCTTGCCGTGCCTGATCTCCATATTCTCTTCTTGCCCCACTGATCTAAGGGCAATTGCATCCACTCTGATAGTTCCAATTCTCCTACGTGCTAAGGATGTCTAATCTGTTCTTTTCCATAACCCAATTCTTCTCCTTTGCAAACTCTGCCAGCTGATCTTTATCCACCTAGATCTCTAGGCCTATAATTTCCATTATTCTTTCTTCAAATCCTGCCATTTAAACCTCTTAAATGAGACTCGAATTCATCCCCTCATCTCCCTCTTACATGTGCTGCACTCTAAATTGAGACATTCTCAGGGGCACCCGCGTGGCTCAGTCAGTTAAGCATCAGCTTGGGCTCAGGTCATGATCTCGTGGTTTGTGAGTTCGAGAGTCCTGCTTTGGGCTCTTTGCTGTCAGCTTAAAGCCTGCTTCGGATCCTCTGCCCCTCCCCTGCTTTGTCAAAAATAAATAAAAACATTAGAGAAAATAAAATACATTGAGACATTCTCCTTTCATCAGGACCAATGCACAAGACGGACTTGTCTATGGTCCCAATCTCTTTAATCCATTCTATCCTCCTCAGAGTCGTCAGAGGGATCATTCTAAGACACACAGCTGGTGCTCTGTCTCTGCTACTCATTGTTTCTGTTTTTGTTGTGATGCCACGAAGGTTCAAACGGTAAGAGATGCATGTCCTGCCAGGGCTATTTTATTTACTGCTCATCTAAACTTTCCTACCTCCCCCTTTTCCCATTGTGGGAGGAAGCCGCTAAGTAAAGCAGGTACTGAAATGAAAAAGGAAACCCAGGGAGAGTGACTCAGCTCATAGACAATGCATGGAGACAATCTAAGCCTAACAATCTGCTGGAAGTTTCTCACCAAAGTGGTCTTACTCAACTTAGTGCCATTTATAGTTTCCTCCCTTCCCTAGGCCCTGCTGTGGATCTTCTAGAGATGGGAGCAGTTTTCCAGGTGCTCCCCACAGAACCTATTCTGTCTTTTAGGCCTGTTTTCCTTTGTTTACCTCTGCTTAACCTACCTTTGGTTCCTTGCTATGGATTGGACACTTGAAATACATCTCTGCGTCCGACGCAGTCCTGTAAGGAAGCCCCAGCCTAGGCCAATCCCCTGGACCTTCGCTAACCAAACAAAACCACGAGGCTATGTGGGGTATAAAGCATACAGTCTTTGCAAGACAGTGAGGCCAAATGAGCGTTTTTTCCCCTACCTAGAGGCATTCCCAGCATCCTGATGCTGAAACAAAGCACTCGCATACTGGGGAAGCCGGTATCTAGCAGCAGCTACAGTGGGTGAGAAGTTGGTAGAGGTGGTGGTGGTGGTGAGCCATGCAGGGCGGGAGACCTGAGGGAAAGTCTGTCAGGGACCCCAAGTTTTTCTCCATAACATAAAGAGATGGGCAGAAGGAAAATTCCCCCCTTTTTGGCAGGACGCAGTTGTGTTTGCGTGTGACCCCTGGAACTGCTGTCGTCATCACCTTGCAGCCACGAGGGGAGCTTACTGACATGATGGAGACAGTCTCACAGAGAGGTGGGAAGCACTTGGGTCCTACGTGATGCTGTTGAGCCAACCCGGGGCCATCTTGCTTTTGGATGACTTCATATGTGGGAGGACGTGTGTTACTGATGAAGCCGCCTAGATGGATCCCAGCACATTCATCGTTCACTGGTAACTTATTAGACTCACCCAGGCCTTCCTATACTCGTAACTCCCTTCCTTCATCTAATAGGGTACTCATTCTAATCTTGTAAGGGTAAAAAAACGAAGTCTAACTGGGACTTTGTTGAAATGGTGCAGAAACTAGGAATAAACAAATGGTGAGTGAGGGCAGTGGTACCTTCTTCTTTTTGCTTCTTTTAATTTTTAAAAATGTTTTATTTATTTTTGAGAGAGAGAGAGAGAGAGAGAGAGAGAGACAGAGCGTGAGCAAGGGAAGGGCAGAGCGAGAGAGGGAGACACAGAATCCAAAGCAGGCTCCAGGCTCTGAGCTGTCAGCACAGAGCCCGACTCGGGGCTTGAACTCGTGAACCACAAGATCATGAGCTGAGCTGAAGTCAGGCACTCAACCAACTGAATCACCCAGGCGTCCCTAGACATCAGATATTTCTGACGTCAGAATAATGTTTATTAAATAATGTTTATTTTTTTGTGTGTGTGGGGGGGTGAGGGGCAGAGAGAGAGGGAGATAGAGGATCCAAAACAGGCTCTGCTCTATCAGCGCAGAGCTTGACGTGGGACTTGCACTCACAAATTGTGAGCGGAAACTGAGAGTCGGATACTTAACTGACTGGGCCACCCAGGAGCCCCAGTGGTAATTTCTTTGTGCACAGACGTAGCAGCCTCTACTTTTGCACTTCCTTCCTGTCCTTAGCTGTATATCTAGAATATAGATAACAGAAATCACCTACCAGACAAATGAGCTATCTCTTCCTTATAGATTTCCCTCTTATGTCTCAGGGTTAAGGTCAACTGTTGAGTAAAGTTACCAGTTCATCCTACAAACTGGTTAGTGTTTACCTACTTATAGGTAAACCATCCAAATGGGGCTCAGCTCCCGGACAAACAGTATCTGAAAATGATGATATAACTAGATACAGGTTATAGTAACGATGTAACTTATTTAGTACTCCTGCCCTATAAAAATGGCAGAGTAAATGTTGTTTTGTAGGAATGAATTGAAAACATCAGCAGAATTACTACTTTGGCCTTTTACATGCTTTGAGGGTGATCATTTTTTTTTCTTTGCCTATACTTAAAGGAACTTGTGTCTTCATGTTTTAAGTTGTATTATCCTGTTCTTGCACATTAGCCAATAACATTAAAAAAAAAAAAACTCAAAAAAAAGGAAGCAAGGACAATCGAATTTATAATAAATCCCAAAAGCTATGTTGCGGGTGAAGAACAGATATTTAAACCCCAAAACTAGTAATACTCACAAACTCCAGTTGCTGTTATATAGACCTCTGGTTTTTTTTAAATAACAATACAGTAAACAATAATAAGACACTAAAAAATATTTTTATACGCCAGAAAATAGTAGGAGAAAGTGTCGTATGGTACTTGACATTTTTTCTATATAAAAATTAAAAAAAAATTTTTTTTAACGTTTATTTATTTTTGAGACAGAGAGAGACAGAGCATGAACAGGGGAGGGTCAGAGAGAGGGACACACAGAATCTGAAACAGGCTCCAGGCTCTGAGGTGTCAGCACAGAGCCCGACGCGGGGCTCGAACTCACGGACTGCAAGATCATGACCTGAGCTGAAGTCGGATGCTTAACCGACTGAGCCACCCAGGCGCCCCTATATAAAAATTTTCAAACAGAAAAGTTAACAAGAATAGTATAATGAACACTCATGTACCTTTCACCAAGGCTCAACTTGTTAATATTGTGCTATTTTGGTTTAATCTATATAGGTATGCATTTTTCCCCCAAAATCATTTTAAAGTAAATTACAGACATCTTGATCAGTCATATTATATTTAGCCTTGATTTTCAATATCTGCTTTTCAAGTATTTTTTCATTCATGTTTTATAAAATCCTTTAAAAAAGATTAAAAAAAAAGAATTATTATGTTTATCCTGTTAAACAGCAAGACTTACAGGGGTGCCTGGGTGGCTCTGTCAGTTAAGTGTCTGACTTCTGCTCAGGTCATGATCTTGTGGTTTGCAAGCCTGAGCCTTGCATTGGGCTCTCTGCTGTCAGCGTGGAGCCTGCTTTGGATCCTCTGTCCCCCTCTCTCTCTGCCCCTCCCCTCTTGCTCTCTCTCTCTCTCAAAAATAAATAAACATTTAAAATAATGGGGCGCCTGGGTGGCTTGGTCGGTTAAGTGTCCGACTTTGGCTCAGGTCATGATCTCGCGGTCCGTGAGTTCGAGCCTCGTGTCTGGCTCTGTGCTGACCGCTCAGAGCCTGGAGCCTGTTTCAGATTCTGTGTCTCCCTCTCTCTCTGCCCCTCTCCTGTTCATGCTCTGTCTCTCTCTGTCTCAAAAATAAATAAATGTTAAAAAAAAATGCAAAAAAAAGCCAAGATTTACAGTGTAAGAGAAAAGAGATTTGATGTATTAATCAAAGGCATTAAACAAATCCCCTGAAATATTAACTCTACATTGCAGTCATTAGTATTCCTGATTTCTTTTTCCTTAAACAAATATATATATACTAGCTCTGTCCACTGTGAAGTTCAAGTAACCACAGGAAATAACACCATAGAAATAAACACTCAAGTAACTCTGGCTATGGTCTCCAAACGCCACACCCTCCTAAGAGACACCAAAACTCCTTGGAGGGATGGCTGATGCCAGGACTGAGGCGGGAAAGAACACAAGAAGGTGCTGGGAAATCTGGTTGTCCTTGATAGCAAGCAAATTCTACAAGACTAAAGAGGTCACACCCAAAGGACACAGGGGCTAACATGAAGAGTCTCAACAGTCACAGATGAGACAACCGGAGGATCAAAGAACATGACTGAAACTGAAACCCTGAATACCTAAAAACACATAGGTACTCAATGAAATGAAAAAGTGCCCTCCCCCATCCAAGCAATAAACAACAGATTACCACTGGAAGTACGTAGGGCATCAACTCCTTATTCTGAAAATGGCAATTATCTGAAAATGGCAATTAAAGAATTAAGCATTTACCCTGCTGTCTTTTCGGATCAAATTATATATTGGGATAATTAAATAAATAGCCCCAGTTGATAAAGTTTTGCTTTGCAGCTAATATACTTAGAATGCAGGAGATATTTAGAAACTCAGCATTCGGCTATTTCTAGTTAAACAGTGATTCAGGCAATCATGGAAACATTACATGAAAGGTGGATGTGGGTCTTTAAAATGAAAGGAACAGCTGTTGCCATGTGAATTCACTGATCCATCGTGGAGTCACCGTGAGACAATCAGATGGCATGTGTCCCCTGAAATGATGCTATATAAAGTGCACGGTATAGTTTATGCAGTATTCTCACCCCTGAAAGTTACAGTTAAGTTCTAGTTTGCAAGAAATACGGATGACAGAACAACTTAATACCATGAGGAGGCAGGCAGACAGATCCAGAATGTGTGACGTCCTGTATGACAACTAAGTTTTCTCAACAATCAAAGACAAGGTGGGGAAGGGAGGAAGGGACAGTGAAACAATATCCACCAACTATGCGTGTGGACTCGTTCACATCCTGACTTGAAAAAATCAACTGTAAAAAGACGGTGAGCTACTTGGACAAACATCTACGGATTAGGTAGGTGTTGGGGGGAACACCAGGGAATTGTTGCTATTAATTTTGTTAGAGGTGATGATGATGGCATTGTGACCATAGGAAAAAAAAAATGTCTATCTTCTTAAGAGAGGTGTATCAAAGTATGTGGGCGTGAAATGACCTGAGGCCTAGATTTTCTTAAAAAATGCTTCATACACATACAAGTTGTTAAGTGGGGATAGATGAAGCAAGTATAATAAAAAAGGCCTGATAATTAACTGGGCTTAGGAGTAGGCATATGGGGGTTCATGGCACTGTTCTTCATACTTCTGTGTAGTTTTGAAAATTTCATAACATTTTTTTTTAAAGATTAAAGTAGCTATCTTCAGAGACAGAATCTGAACAGACGTTGAAAACATTTATTTGCGTTACTGTCACTTAAAAACAAATGTGAAACTATTTTAAGTAGACTTCTCAAATAAGATGTTCTTACACACCCACATTCGTTTTTTTGTGTCTTTTGAGCATACCACTGCATATTTATTGTCAGCGAATTTCTACATTTTTGAAAGATATATTACCTGTTGTCAATAATCATTATACTGGAGGGTGGAATCCCCAAAACATCACAGCTCTGCAAAAGTTCTTTCTTACGAATCTCCCCTTGATTGTAGTAATTTCCTGGAGATAACAAATATACAGTGGTAGATTTAACACTGGAAATGTATCAGTTTACTCATTCTTATCTTGTTCTTTAAGGGACTTAAGCTGCCTGAAAAATGTGTGGTTAGGATAAAATGTTGAAGAAAATACACTAGGTTCACTCCAGTGAGACCACCAGCAGCCCAGTCTTTAGAAGTACCATTTGATCATTCCCCATCTCTGTTTCTATCTGTCTGTCCACCTGTCTATCTCTCTGCATTTCAGTTGCATGCTACAGGAAGTATGGCACATCGCCAAGACCACTGGCTTTGGAGTTAAGCAGATTTAAAATGAATTCTTCTATAACTGCTCAGAGTAAGTTAGGGACCTGGGAACGGTATTAGTTTGGCCCCTTTAAATGGATAGTACTCCAGTATCTGTTAAACATTTATTTAAAGGAGAGGCTCTTACTCCTAAGTATTGCAGGAAAATGTGCCCCTAGGGATCTTGACCACATCAGTGCCCCGAATAGCTTATGTAACCTTTATTTTCCCAACACGTGTAGTCTATTTCCTAAGAATGGTTCTGGTAAGTACAGCTTCCCTGTATCCTTACAAATCATATACAGGGAACTTTTGGTACCACTTAAACTGCATTTACGAGCAGTTGTCTAGCTAATGCACCCCTTAATTCAACTCTCCAGCAGATAATTGCATGTGTAATACGTGCCAGTTACCTAACTTTCCTGAGCCACAGTTTCCCCATCTGTAAAGTGGGGATGACGGTCATCTCTGGAGGCTTTCCTGAGGAGTACATGAGACCACACACATCCATCCAGTTCAGTACTGTTTTCTCTTTCCTCCACCTCTTTATCTTTACCCTCCCCCTCCTCTGCTTCCTTTCTTCCTGAATTACAATCATTTTCATTGTCCCAACCAAATGGCATTCCCTCTGGGAAGGCTTTCGTTCTTCCCCTGGCAAGGAATCATTTCCAGTGTTCTCACAAATATGAACTTTTCTCCATGACTGGATTATGAATTGCTAAATGTCATTGACCTTAAAAGTCAAAGTCTCATTCAACTTTGTGTCATCCTGGTGTCCTGCACCCTGCAGGCACTCATGAAGCACTGAACAGAGAGAGGCTTCGTGTGCTGGCCACATAATACAGAGAAAAACTCCCACGTGAGACCTTTCCACTTTGGCAGGGGGTTATTCCAGTGCTAGTTTTGAACTGTTTGAACCCAGGAAGGAGATAGTCATTACATTGTAGCCAACAAAGGGACTAGCCCTAAAAAGACTCCAGATAGTTTTGTGTTGTCCTCATCACAACTTTTTCTTTTTACTTTTTAAAAAAAAAGATAGAAGCTATAGTCAACCGGACGGTCGTTCTGTTTTAGGCTCCTCTCCAGTCTATCTACATACCCTCAACCATTTCATCTCCAGGTTCCTTGATCTTTGGTGATAAGGAGTCTAATGTACTCTAGTGGCATGATTCCTAAGTCCAGAGTCTGCATATCAGGCTCTCAGGATTGTGAGAAACTGCTTGGGATGGAGGCTAAGGAGTTTATTGCTTTGTGTTTGAATTAAGGAACTTAAAATAGGTTAGGGAGTTGAAGTCAGAGGTCATTTTAAATATTTTCCCCAAGTTTGGTGAACATGTAGGCACCTCAACAGAGTAAGTGTCTGAGATCTGGCAGCAGCTCTTAAGGACACACTCTGGAAGTGTGTTGAAGGGTGCCTGGGGGCCACAGTCGGTTAAGCATCTGACTTCGGCTCAGGTCATGATCTCACAGTGCGTGGGTTCCAGCCAGGTCGTGATCTAGTAATTTGTGAATTCGAGCCCCGCGTTGGGCTGTGCTGACAGCCCGGGGCCTGGAGCCTGCTTCGGATTCTGTGTCTCCTTCTCTCTCTGCCCCTCCCCCGCCTCCCCCACCTCTCAAAAATAACTAAACATTAACAACAACAACAGCAGCAGCAACAGCAACAACAACAACAACAACAACAACAACAACAACAAACTGTGTCCAAGTAGGGTAGGTGCACACTGGGATGCACAAGACTGTCTATTGGGGAGAGGAAAAGCTTTGCAACTTTTCCTCTTAATTTGTTTACCTTGTCCTTCATAAACATTAACTTTCGTTAATGTTTCATAATGTACACATTAATTCAGTGGTCCATGTACTTAATATAATTATAAATAAATATACATATAATGAGAGTATTTGCTCAAAAGTTTTTATCAGTAGGAAAATGTGACCCAAAAAGGAGATCATTGGAGATCATTATTCTAGAAAACAGAAAATCGGATTAATGTAGATTTGTTTACATAGAACTACACTGTGTGTGTGTGTGTGTGTGTGTGTGTGTGTGTGTGATAAGTTTATGGATAACTGTGCTTAGTGAAGTCTTCCATCTTGTGATAACTAGTATTTCTCAATAATTACTAGTAATCATAATGACATTTAATGGAAATTAAAGCCATTTTGTAAAGACCCACACTTATACACCACAGTGTATAAAAGTAAACATTTTTTTACTTTAAAATTAAAATTTAATTTACTCTAAGTAGGTAAAATACTTACACCATTAAAAATCAAAAGGAACAACATCATAAAAAGTCCCTCTTTCACTCCTTTAGTTACCCTACCTTGTAAATTTTAAGTTGTTAAAATGAGAAATGGATTGAGAATCGAAACATCATGGGTCCAATACTTTCTACTAACTGTATGAATACTGAGGAAATTCCTTAAGTTCCTGGGTTTCAAGAACACTAGTAAGGTTTTTTTCTTGAATACGACCAAGTTAACTTTAAAATAAATGTATTTGAAAGAAAAAAAGGTCAACATTTGCTCAACTGTAAAATGAAGGATTTTAGGTTCTTTCTGGCCAGTTAAGGTCTACCCAGGAAAACAGAAACCAAGCCAAATATTTACATCAGTAAGAATTTAATGAAAATAACTTAATACATAACTGGTGGAAGATCTGAGGACCAATCAGGGACCAGTGAAGTGGCCCAGAGATTAGTGACAGTAAGAAGAAACTAGTAACACTAGCAACACTAGGTTGGACAGATAAAAGGAGGGGGCAGTGTTCTTAGAACCCAAAGGCCTAGGTTCCCCAAAGGAAGTTGAAACCAAAAGAGCTAGACTCTCTTCCGTTAGAATGTGTCCATAGAATCAAGCTGGAGAAATCACGTTTTAAAAACGAAACTAGAATTGGGGTGCTTTGTGGCTCAAGTCTGTTAAGCGTCTGACTCTTGATCTCGGCTAAGTTTATATCTCAAGGTTCACGAGTTCGAACCCTACCTGGGGCTCTGCGGTGGCAGCATAGAACCTGCTTGGGAGGCTGTCTCCCCATCTCTCTGCCCCTCCCCCAGGCGCTCTTTCTCTCTCTCTCTCTCTCTCAAAGATGAATAAACATTAAAAAAAGTAAATAAACTTAAAAAAAAATGGTCAAATTACTTGAACAGAAAATGGTTTTCCAAAGATAGATGGCCAATAAGCACATGAAAAGATGCTCAATATCATTAGTCGTAAGAGAAATTAAGGCAAAACCACAATGAGGTATCATTTCATACCCACTAGGATGGCTATGGCAAAAACAAACTCAGCTTGTCTAATGTTGCTTTTTAACTATGAATAATTCTTCAACATTTTCCTTATTGAGATATATTTAGATCCAACCTCCAAAGTGTTAGTCTCATTTAACATTTTTCTTTCTGACCTTACACATTTGAGATTTCTTCAAAAAAAATTTTTTTTATGATTATTTGTTTTTGAGAGAGAGCGAGCGAGCAAGCAGGGAAGGGACAGAGAGAGAGGGAGACACAGATCTGAAGCAGGCTCCAGGCTCCGAGCTCTCAGCACAAGAGCCCTATGCAGGGCTCGAACTTGTGAAATGTGAGATCATGACCTGAGCTGACGTGTGACGCAGTCAGTTAAGCATCTGACTCTTGGTTTCAGCTTGGGTCATGACCTCATGGTTTGTTGAGTTTGAGTCCCCCAAAAAACAAACACAAAACTTACAGATGTAGATGAGGATGTGGAGAAAACACACCCTTGTGCATTGCTGGTGGGAACATAAAATGATACATCTGCCATGGAAAACAGGATGGCGATTCCTCAAAAATTTAAACATAGAATTAACATGTAACTCTGCAATTCTACTCCTAGGTATATTCTAAAACAACAACAACAACTGAAAACAGGGACTCAAACAGATAACTTATATACCTGTGCTCACAGCAGCATTATTCACAATAGCCAATTTTCCACAATAAAAAATATTTAAAAATTAGATTTGCAATGGGGCGCCTGGGTGGGTCAGTTGGTTAAGCATCCAACTTTGGGCTCAGGTCATGATATCACAGTTTGTGAGTTTGAACACTGCATTGGGCTCTCTGCTGTCAGTACAGAGCCTGCTTCGGATGCTCTGTCCCCTTTCTCTCTGACCCTCCCCTGCTCGTTCTTTCCCTCAAAATAAATAAACTTAAAAAAAATTAGATTTGCATTGAATAAAAAATATCTTTTAGTTACTAGTTATCACTGTAAAACAGAAATTATGTCTTTAAAACTGGTAGAGGGGTGCCTGGCTGGCTCAGTCAGTGGAACACGTAACTCTTGATCTTGGGGTTACGAGCCCCACGTTGGCTGTAGAGGTTACTTAAAAATAAAATCTTAAAAAAAATAAAACAAAACTGTAGAACAAGGTTGTTGGTTTTTTAAAAAAATTTTTTTTAATGTTTATTTTTTGAGACAGAGAGAGACAGCATGAATGGGGGAGGGGCAGAGAGAGAGGAAGACAAAAAAATAAAACTGTAGAACAAGTTTTTTTTTTAAATTTTTTTTTAATGTTTATTTATTTTTTGAGACAGAGAGAGACAGAACATGAATGGGGGAAGGGGCAGAGAGAGAGGGAGACACAGAATCGGAAGGAGGCTCCAGGCTCTGAGCCATCAGGCCAGAGCCTGACGCCGAGGCTCGAACTCACCAACCGTGAGATCGTGACCTGAGCTGAAGTCGGACGCTCAACTGACTGAGCTACCCAGGCGCCCCTGTAGAACAAGGTTTTAAAAGATCATTAAAAACAAAATATCAAGCGGCCAATATTGAGAAACACTGCCATACGCTATTATCAACCAATATACACTACTTGTAAGTACTGTATTTTTTTTTAAATTTATTCAAGTAGAGTTGATACACAACGTTACTTAGTTTCAGGCACAGTAAATACTGTATTTTCTGATTATTCCTAAAAGGAGTGCGTTAATATTGATTTTACTAAGGGAAATAACACTTTTTGTTAGTTTCTCTGATCTGTGACATACAGATATGTCCTCATTAACAGGGCCAATCATTTGGGAAACTTTTTCTGACTATCTAGGCATATTTGTATCACATGGAATTAGAAGTATGCACTGCATGAGAACAGAGTCCAACTCTTTGCAATGAGCAGTTGTAACAAGTATTTCCAATACTAAGCTCTTCAAGATGAATTGTTTTGTTGATTATTCCCATTCTACACCTCTATTAGATTAGCTCTCCTGCATTTTCTTTCTTCTTCTCTGATGTTTATTAGCATTTCTTTTATGATTTCTCATAGTTTACGCAAGTCCTTTAAAATTCTAACTTATTAAGTAAACAAAAGCTTGGAAAGTATGTAGCATTCTTTAATTAGGTAAATATTCAGCAAGACATAAACATTTTTATGGATGCTTATTATACACTGTTAAGTTCAAAATAGGGGTTGTGTATAAAGTTATCTGGCCTATAAATTCTAAGCTTAATTATAAAAAAGGTAAGCAAATATATGCTTAGAAATATATAAAATGCTCATAAATAGCTAACCTATCAGTGAACTCATCAGTGTCAACATTTATGAATAAGCATTGTTTTCAGTTAGTCCTTGGATGCCTATGTATTCTTTGGTTGGCATGATCATATGGAGATCCTATCAACCTAAACCTTAGAGAAAAGTACCTATTTCATTTATATATGTGTGTATTTATAATATAAAAATATGAAATTTTTATTTTATTTATTTTTATAAATTAGGACTGAAAATATATGTAACCTTTAAGTCATGTTCTGAAGTTCCTGTAACTCCCTTAAAGAAACAGAATTCATGTTTTTATTTATTTTATTTTTTTAAATTATTTAATTTTTTGTTTGATTTTTATTGAAATGTAATTGATGTATAACATTAGTTTCCAGTGTACACAGAACTCATATTTTTAAGTATTACTAATTTATTCCATTCTTAACAGGTTGCAGCTAATTAAAATCATGCTGTTTTAGAAATTTCAAATGTGGGGGTGCCTGGGTGTCTCAGTCGGTTAAGCGTCCAACTTCAGCTCAGGTCACGATCTCACATTTCACAAGTTCGAGCCCTGCATCGGGCTCTTGTGCTGAGAGCTCAGAGCCTGGAGCCTGCTTCAGATCTGTGTCTCCCTCTCTCTCTGTCCCTTCCCTGCTTGCTCTCTCTCTCTCTCTCTCTCTCTCAGAAATAAATAATCATTAAAAAAAATTAAAAAAAGAAATCTCAAATGTGTTAGGTCAGAAAGAAAAATGTTAAATGAGACTAACACTTTGGAGGTTGGATCTAAATATATCTCAATAAGGAAAATGTTGAAGAATTATTCATAGTTAAAAAGCAATATTAAAAATAACCTGATTAAGTTCTGTTTTAGGAAATAAAGTGAATCAGATGTCTGGAGAGACCTTCTTAGGACAGAATACCTGAGCACGTGAAATAAAAGGCAAACGTGGTTTAGAATGTATGGCTAAATTAGCAGGAAAGTAAGGGCTATCTTTGGAGGTCTTAAATAACAGGTAAGCACAAATCCAGACAGGTGGAGGGCACCTGAAGCCAGGGTGCCTTGAGGGTATCTGTCTATGGCTTAAAGTCAGAGGAGGAGATAAAGATTGGGCACAAATAAGGAGACCTCTACACAAAGACAGGACCTTTGAAAGGCAATGTTTACAACAGGGGAACTAGAAAAAAACTCACTCTAGACAGAGATGGTGACAGGTTTCTGTCAGACCTGCTTCTAGTGTAAAGGGAAATAATAAAAATGTCAACCCCTTGAGAATTGTTAACTACATGTTTGTCTTCACTTGGTGTGGCACATGGTGTTTTCCAAAAATAGCTACTGCAATATTTCCAGTCCCACATGCACTTAGAGAACCTTGCTGCTCTCTATCAACAGGTTGAGTCTATTTCTCTCCTTGAATCTGGACGGGACCTATGACTGTCCTGACAAACAGAACGTGGTGAAAGTGATACTGCCTGATTTCCAAGGCTAGACCATAAAAGGCAATGTGGCTATCCCCAGCACAGGCTCGCTCTCTCTCGGTTCTTGCCCAGGAACCCAGCTACCAGCTTGAGAAGAAGCCCAAGCCACACGGATTTACCATATGTTGCTGTTGTGGCCGATGGCCTTTGGGTTGGCCAGCTGAGGTACTGAGCATTGTGGGGTAGAGACTACTGTGCTCGGTTTGGAACCATGAGCGAGAAGGAATAATTATCATTTTAAGCCACTAGGTTTTGAGATAATTTGTTACGCATTAGACAGCTAACACACTTGGGTTTGGGCCCTAAATTTATACTACCCCTGTAGCCTGAAAAAAATCTCAGTCTAAAATTTTGGTTTATAGTGATCGAAGGTAGATAGTGCCCTTTGGTGCCTGACTGAAGCAAATATAAATCATCCAAATATTATCATAAATATGGTTCCAAGAAACATGTGCTCACAATGGAAAAAAAAAACACAAAATACACTTGGAAACAAGGTACTCAGAATAAGTTACTCAAACAGCAAAATCAGACACACAGACTGCAAACACTGGATTTATTAGAAGCAGATAGATGTATTTAATATGTTTAAAGAAATAAAGAGAGCATCAAACTATGAGAATGTAACAAAACTATAATATTTGCAACGAGAGCCTCTGGATATGAGAAACAGATTAAAGAAAAGAATTACTAATCATCTCGATACATATATGACTTATTATAAAACGATTTAACAGACGTTAAAGAAGGCCAATGTAAATGAAGACAGACTATAAAATCATAGATGGGAAGGACTATATGGAAAATGTTAGCTTTCCCTTTACTCATCAACGGAGTTGGTGAAATCCCAATAAAAATGCCAGGTACTTTTCCTTGAACACGACCAAACTTATTCTGAAATGTATTTGGAAGAAAAAAGGTCAGAAATAGCAAACATGCCCTAAAGAACAACAGATCAGAGGGCTCATCATACCAGATAATGGTGTATAAAGGCTACAGCCATATAGGGGCGCCTGGCAGGCTCAGTTGGTAGAGCGTGTTAACTCTTGACCTCGGGGTTGTGAGTTTGAGACCCAGGTTGGGTCTAGAGGTTACTTAAAAATCTTAATGTTTATTTATTTTTGAGACACACACACACACACACACACACACACACACACACACACACACACACAGAATCCGAGGCAGGCTCCAGGCTGTCAGCACAGAGCCCGACTTGGGGTTCAAACTCATGAACTGTGAGATCACGACCTGAGCTGAAGTCAGAGGCTTAAACAACTGAGCCACCCAGTCTCCCCTACCTAGCCCTATTTTTAAAGACGAGCTTGAAAGAAAACCTCTTTGGAGAAGTTTCTTTAATCTTAAACCCTGAGATGAGAATTCATACTTTTCGCCATTTTGGGTCTATAGTTTTCTCTATTATGCCATTACAGCTTTTACGATGTTGAATCACAAGTTATTAGTTTCCTGTTTTTCATGTTAAAATAAATTAGGAGTGTGGGTGATGTTGAATCTGTACATTTCTGAATGAGTTTGGGATTTTAAAAGTAATTAAAAAAAGTAAAAGTAATTTAAAAATTACAAGAGAGAACAATGCGGAAATTACAAGAGAAAATTACAAGAGAGCCCGATGCAGGGCTCAAACCCACGAACCGCGAGATTATGACCTGAGCCAAAGTTGGACTGTTAACCGACTGAGCCATCCAGGTCCCCAAAGAGAGAACAATTTAAATGGCAAGTTCGATTCAGAGGAAACATTGAAAGACAAAGATTCTGTGTGTTTAATATGTACCAAGGGCATGCTTTATAATTTTTCTCTTCAAAAAATGTTAATTTCTGGCTCAACCTGCTGAAAAATAAGGAGAAATTTACTAAGGAAGCCACCGCCCCTATAATACTTGGAAAATAAAACCCAGGTTTCTCTCATAGATCTTGGAACAAATTTGTTATAATTTGACTCCCACAGTTGTAATGTAAAACATAAATACCATTAAAAGCAAACAATGAGGCCATAACCTGTATCTGTCTACAATTAATATCCTTAATAGGACAAGCTGAGAAAAAAAGTGCTTAGATCCATATTCTCAATAAATATGAAAAATGGGTTAATCTTATTGGCAACAAAAAGATTTTGAGGGGATAAAGTGTTATACCAAGAAGTAATATAAAAAAAAAAAAATGCTAATCAGTGCTAGAGAGCATGTTATGTTAAGGCAGATAATCTTACTACCTGTCCGTGAGAATATAAATTGGTATGTTTTGGGGATGCAAGTTGCATGCAAAGCCTTGAAATAGCCAAATTTAGAAATCAGTCCTATCGAAATAATACGAAATACATAAAGATGTTCACTGTTATCTGTAATAGTGATAAACTGGGGAAGAAAAAACATCTAAATATGCATACAATAAAGGGATGACTAAATTAAGGTTTACCTCTATGAAAACCATTTAAAAGGCTATTATCCTGAAACCTTTATTACACTATATGTTAAGTAACTAGAATTTATTTATTTTTTAAATATTTTTTTAAATTCATTTTTGAGAGACAGAACATGAGTGCGGGAGGGGCAGAGAGAGAGAGGGAGACACAGAATTCTAAGCAGGCTCCAGGCTCCAAACTGTCAGCACAGAGCCCGAGGCAGGGCTCGAACCCAGGAACTGGGAGATCATGACCTGAGCCGAAGTCAGATGCTCAAACCACTGAGCCACCCAGGTGCCCCTAAAACTATTCTTTTTAGAGCAGTTTTAGGTTCACAGCAAAATTGGGGGGAAGGTATAGAGATTTTTACATATATCCCCAATTGAACCTACATTGACACATCATAACCACTCAAAGTCCATGGTTTACACTAGGTTTCATTCACTCTTTAGGTATTATACACTCATTAGGTGTTGTACATCTTATGGGTTTATAATGACATGTATCCATTATTATAATAACATAGAGTATTTTCACTGCCATAGAAAAATCCTCTGTGCTCCTCCTATTCATCCTTCTTTCCATCCCAACCCCTGGCAACCACTGATCTTTTTACTGTCTATATAGCTTTGTCTTTTCCAGAATGTCATGGTTGGAATCATACAGTATGGAGCCTTTTCAGATTTGTTTCTTTCACTTATTGATACGCATTTAAGGTTCCTCCATGTTTTCTAATGACTTGCTAGTTCATTTCTTTTTAGCGCTGAATAATATTGTATGGCCTGGATGTACCAACTTATTTATCTATTTACTAACTGAAGGACGTTTTGGTTGCTTCTAAGTTTTGGCGATTGTGAGTAAAGCTGCTATAAACACCTGTGGGCAGGTTTTTGTGTGGACATGTTTTCAATTCCTTTGGGTAAATACCAAAGAGGGAGACTGCTAAATGGTTTGGTAAGAACATGCTTAGTTTTTGTAAGAAACTGCCAAACGAACAGTCTTCCAAAGTGGCTGAAGCATTTTGCATTTCCACCATCAATGAGTAAGAGTTCTTATTGTTCCACATCCTCACCAGCATTTGGTGGTGTCAGGGTGATGGATTCTGGCCATTCTAATAGCGTGCGGTGTTCACACATTTTTAATAAAAATTCGGTAAACGAGTGAAAACTAATGTTCAGTGAAAAACATAAAATTGTATAAAATGAGGTTTCTGTGAAAAAAAAATCTGTGTAGAAAAAACTGCAATGACACACAACCAAATGGGAAAAGCGGTCATGGGCATTTGTTAAAAAATTGCTTTATTGAGGTATAATTTTACATACGTAAAATTCACCCATTGTCTGTGTACAGTTCAATTACACTTATACAGTCGTGCAATTATCTCCATTATCCAGTATCATGGTCAGTTTTTGTTTTCTCAGTCCATCTTTTCTGTATGGTAAAGGAGAATTTACTCTTTGAAAGGCTTCTTCACTGGTAGTTGGTGGAGTTGAACTCTAAAATTGCCTATGAAATTATTTTCTAGTCTAATGCTCTGAGCATCTCTTCAGTTTGACATACGCATGTTTCTTAAACAAAATGGATTTTTAAAAGCAGCAGGAAGGGCCGTTGCTCCCTTGAGTAGTACAACTTTAAGGGCTGAGCAGGCATGATACAGCTTAGCTTCTGTTTGGTGTCCCACAGTAGGAGCCAAGATTATTCTTGGTCCATTTAGCATATAAAAAGGTTCCCCAGAATAAGGAGTACAGTCGCAGTTCCCAGCGGAAATGTAGGTATTGAAAGGGAACGAAATGTGAGCAGCTTTCTTGGCCTCTTAAATTCTGCAGGCAGTGAAGTACGTTAAGCTGGGGACGTCCCCCAACCCACCTGGGAAGCTGGCCGCTACAGTCCACAGGCTGGGGCCACCCGATTCTCCGCGAAGTGCCCACAGTAGGCACCTTCGGTGTATTCACTTAGCTCCCTACATCAGAGAACCCTTCGGGGAAGAAGCCGACTGAAACAGGTTAGCAGCTGAACACCCTTCCTAGTCCCGGCTCCCAGCGCCCCGCCTACAGCCTCCTACCTGCAGAGAAGCAGAGCAAAGACAGCCGGTGCCTCAGGCGGGCCAAGCCTAGCACAGTGGGAGCAAAGAACATGGCTTCATCGTCGGGGTGCGCGATCACCAGGAGGGTCCTGTTTCCATCTCCCGGCAAGCCAGCCGGCTTCTGACCCTTCATGCGTTCCCAAGAGTCCCAAACCCAGAGGAAGCCCCATCCTAGGACCGCCGCTGCTAAGCACAGAAAAGCCACCGCTTCCATGCTCCGTAAGTGGTACCGCGCCTGCGCAGGAGGAAGACTGCTCAGACCCGAGCTCCGGCGGGAAAACTGCGCTTGCCGAAATTGCGTTCCGAGTTTAAGTCCGCGTTGCCGGCCAGAGGTTTTAGACGTTGGGTTCCTGCTGGGGTTTTACAAGGACGCCCCACAACCCTTCTTTATCTAGCTCTCTCTACTTTGTGCAGCATCTACGACGCCTTTTTGCCTTCTCGATTTCAGAGACAAACCCCTTGCCGTCTAGTTTTCTACCCTTGTCCTTGCAGTGCCTTGGGTTTAAAAAGAAACGTTTGAAAATACCCGCCCTCCCCATCTTGAGTTCCCTCCTCTCTTCAATGCCCCATTTTGTAACTCAGTTCTTAAAACCCGTGAGTTTCTCATAATTATATGGTTAGCTCCTTATCCGGATGCACCGACTTTGTTTTTCCTTAATTTGGGGATGTGGGGTGGTGGCTCCTCTGAAGGAAAAGCACGCGGTTATGAGGAACCGTCCAGTCATTTCTGTAGAAGAGTAAGGCTGAGAGAGCGCACTTCGTAGTCGTGAGGGCCACAGGCTCTTCCGACGAGTGTGACTTTAGATTAAGGAACATCATGGACAGATCAGCATCGCCTGACATATCAAGGAAGTCCCGTTGCGAATTACAGCCGCAGCCCTGGCAAGTGTCTTGGGTAGGTCGATGTGCACCCCTCTGGCTCCCAGCACTGGGGACCTGACTTCCCTTCCTGCAGCCCGGCGCCCGAGCAGGCGGCCGCCGTCTCGTCTGGCCGCGAAGGGGTCGCAGGGCCCGAGGCATGGCCATGGGTCCTTCCCTTTCTCACGCCTCGGGGGGCGGAAGGCCCCGAGCGCCCGGGGACCGGCCGGCCGGCGGCGGGCGCTCCCGGCCCGAGTGCGCGATGGCAGCGCGCTGGGTCCGGCCGGGCGGGGCGCGGCCCCGGCCCGTCTCGGCTCGAGGGGACCGCCGCCGCCAGGCCGAGGGGAGACCTAAGGGGGACCTGGCGTGGGCGACCCAGGAAGCTCGGCCGAGGTAGGAGCCGCGCTCGGCCAGCGGAGGGAGTCGGTCTCCCAGCCCTCCGGAAGGAGGAGGAGCCGGCGCCGGAGCCGCCTTAGCCGCGGCCGCCCGAGCCGGGCGGGGGGGAGGGAGAGGGGTTGAGTCAAGATGGCGGCCAAGGTGGCGAAGCAGCAGCGGCGGCGGCGGCGGCGGCTGGAGTGAGCTCCCGGCTCGCCGCGCCGAGCGAGGTCCCGGGGTAGGGACGCGCGCCGGGGCCGCGTCCTGCTCCGCAGGCCCGGGGGCGCGCCGGCTACCACGCTCCGCCAGCTCCAGGTGAGTAGGCCCCGGCGCCCGCAGCCCCGGCCTCCGGGCCCCCGCTCGCTCGGGGGCTTCCGAGGGCTCTCGGGGCGCCGGCCGCAGGAACGGCTTCGCGGCCAGGCGAGGGGCGTTGCGGGCCGGGTGGGTCGGGACCCGCCGCGGACGCCCGGCCTCTTCCCCTCGGCCGCCCGGGGCGAGTCGGGCGCGGCGCGGAGCTGGGGCTGGGCGAGTGGAAGAGGCTTATGGAGTTTGGAGGAAGAATGGGCTGCGGCCGGCCGGGTGTCCTGTGGGGAGGGGGCGTGCGGAGTCCTGCGGGCCGACTGAGGGAGACCGGGAGGGCCTGGGGACCCCAGGTGGGGCCGGCACAGGTGGCGGGCCTGGGCTCACTCTGAGGCGGAGTTGGTGGCCGTCTTGGGAGTGTGGAAGGGCTTAGGGAGGGTGACAGCGATGGACAAGTGCGTGAAGAGCAAACTAGTTCACCTTCTAACCAAACCACTTCGGGGTGTAATGGCGAAGGGTGGGTAGTGGTGGAGACGGCAAAGATCTGAACCCGGTACCTTCTGCCTTTTATTATTGGTGTCTTACTATGTGAAGTCGGTGAATTCTGTTTTTCGAGGAAGAGGGATTTGAGAAACTAATTGAGAAACCGGTCTTAAATGGAGAGGAGACTGGATTCTTCGATTTAACTGGATTAGGTGTAGTGCATTAAAGGTGCGGGTGGGATTGAGTGTTATTTATGAAAAGTGTTTGCTCGGGAAGGGTCAGTTGTCTTTTCCTGATATCGCATGGCAGTTAACCTTGGACAGCAGTGGCATAGGTAATTCTAATCTTTGGGATTAGTATATTCAGCTGCATCAGATTTGCTTCCCTAATTGTATCCTAATTATATTGAAATTTACATTCCTTGTGTGCATCCTGGTGAGGCAATGATGGGAGGCCGAACACTGAGCCCAGAGCAACAGGCCCGGGATTTTAAAATGCCAACAAATATTCATTCCTTCAACATATCTTGATCAATACCTGCTGCTGATAGGTCAAATGTGATTGTCCCTTCGATAGCTGGAGAGCTGATGTCATTATTTGATTTTTAATAGTTAAAAAAAATTGTCTTAATGTACCCTTTCATAAAGATATTTATTGGATAAACCAAGTGGCCCTGGCTCAGGAGCAGATAGAACAATTTTAGAGTCTTATTTAGAAATGGGTAAAAATTACCGAAGGAATAAACACAAGTTGTTGGAGAAAGAAATACTGTTTGTATTTGCTCATTCTGTTAAATCCTGATGGAAGTTTATTTATTCATTTTAATATTTATAGTGCACAGTTGCCTTGCTTTAAGCACACCTGTCAATGTAAATCAAGGTTAACACACGTATATATAAATAATATGCACATACTTGCATACATACATAGGATGGGATTGCTTGCAATTCCAAAATACTCTTTCCTTTTACAAAAGGCTTACCATATGTTGAACTACTCCCCCAGAGAAAAGACAATACAGAGAGTCCTGATTCTAACTTTTACTAACTATGTGACATTTTGGAACTTGATCGACCTTTCTGTGCTTCAGTTTCCTCATCTGTGATGGTAGGGAAACATCCACTCTCCTAGGATTGGCTGCTGTGAGCCTAAGAAAGTTAATAGTTATGAAATTGCTTTGAACGGGTTGAAAGGGTTATGTTTCCCTGAGGTAGTGACAACTTCCTTTGCGCTCTTGAAATGCTTATCTGCAAATCTCTCATGGCATTCACACTTTTCTGCTTTGTATTTAGGTATTTAGGTACCAGTCTTATCTCCTCTTGAGGTTAGGATAGGCCCTTCTCAGATTTTATCTTTACATTCAAGGCACCATGTACGACAATAATTTTCTGTGTAGGATATTGACACTGCAAATGTCTGTTGAATGGATAAACATTGTGTTCTAATTAGAAAAACATGTTCACATTACAACTTAGCGGAATAGGCCTGTTATCTCCCGTGACATATCTGTATAGCTGTGATTCCCTTCATAGCCTCTGAGGAAGACATATTTTTAAGTGAATACCTGGTTGGATGAAATCACAGAGTAAAACTTAAGTATTTGGTGTACCCACATAATTTTTTAAAACAAAATACTTGAAATTAACTTCTGTTTCTTTGAATTTAATTGAGTAAAAGTTGGTTCCAAAGCCAGGCAAATGTAGTCAAGTTTTTTTTAAGCCTTTTTTATTTTTTACTTACTTATTTTTATTTGGGAAGTGGTGAGGTTTTCTTGCCATTGCTGCTATAGGAAGCAAAGGCTTTTGAATAGGCCAGGGATTGGTGTAGGTAAATGTCAGGCTGTTTATCAGTGTGTGTGTGTTTGTGTGTGTGTGTTTTGTTACTCAGTTTTAATTGTACTTTGTGATCTGTCTTAATTGCAATTTCAGATTCTTATTGATGCCTGGGAATAATAGAGGTCTAGTGTTACTTCGTTACTTCTGTCCTTTCTGACTTCAGATGTTGCATTTTCCCAGAATACGTGCAAAGAAGTAGTAAAGCTTGACTGGAACTTATTCTGTCTGGACTTATTTGCTGATTAGAGATCCATATATAGTTCATTCACTTGTTCAAGTGGTGTGAAGTGCCTTTTATGTTCAGGGTACATTACTAAGTGCTGTAAAGGTACAAAACTGAGCAGATCAATTACGTGCACAAATAACTCAGTCTCTAGATTGCCTGATATTTTATCCTTTTCAGGTTTGAGGATGCAAGAAGTACATTTAGACTGGTAGTCAAAACATTTTGTGTATTTCTTTTTCTGTCAGGACCTAGGAGTATTGAAAAGCTATGAAAAGCTTCTGTCATGTAGCAATAATGGTATAAGGGCATCTGTTTTTTATTTGGTATTCTTGTGGTGGTGGTTTTCCTTGAACATTTTTACTGTTTTTCTGCCATTTTTTTTCTACCCCAGAAGCTTGTGTGGTCAAAATATTATGTGGATAGTCTTAAGCTACAACATACTTTTGTTTGTTTGTTTGTTTGTTCTCTTTGCATTTGAAAGTCAGATCATACAAAGCCACGTGAGTGTTCCTACCGAATTCTTCAGTTTGATTCCTCCATGTGTGCTACTGTTGTGTTACTTTTACTTAAAAGTGATCTCGGGGCACTTGGGTGGCTCAGTCGGTTAAGTGTGGTCATGTTCAGTTCAGCTCAGGTCATGATCTCACAGTTTGTGAATTCGAGTCTCATGTTGGGCTCTGTGCAGACAGCTCAGAGCCTGGAGTCTGTTTCGAATTCTGTGTCTCCCTCTCTCTCTTTCTGCCCCTCCCCCTGCTTGTACTCTGTCACTCTCTCTCAAAAATAAACGTTAAAAAAATTAAAAAAAAAAGTGATCCCCAAAAAAATCTAAATTGGTTAAAATAAAATGCTAACAATTTATAGAATTCTAGGGGATAGAGCCATAGGTTATCTAGTTTTACCTTTTACTCATGTATAAACTGAGGGCCACAGAAGTGAAGTGATTTGCCTGCATTGTTGTAGCTGGGCAGTGGTAGAATCCAGTCCCCTGGCATCCAGTGTGTAGGGCTCATTCCTTTACACCATCTTGTCCATGGGATGATTCAGTGTGACGATTGACACTTGGTTAAGACAAAAATCAGGGTGGATGGGAAATGAGAGGTTGTTTATTCACCTTAGGTCTTGAATTTAAGCTATTTCTTAACTTTAAATTTCTTCAGTGAAAATATAGGTTGAAAAAAATTAGTAGTGATCTACATCAGTAATAAGATCATCGGGAAATATTTACTTTGCTTAATTTTGAATCTGCTGTGATGGAATATCTTCCTAAACAAAAATGTCCTTGAGGTTATCTGGACCTAGTGATATTTCATGGAACTTAAGTATTATAGTAGTAGAAATTTTAATATGTCAATGATTCAGTACTTCTGAGACCCAAACAGGTTAAATTATTTTATAAATTAGCTATTGCTTGCTTCACTTTCAAACTTTTGGATGTTTTCCTTTTTCTTTTTTTTTTTTTTATTCTTTTAATGTTTATTTTTGAGAGACACAGAGAGAGAGGGAGAGAGAGAGAGAGAGAGACAGACACAGTGAGAGCAGGGGAGGGGCAGAGAGAGAGAGGGAGACACAGAATCTGAAGCAGGCTCCAGGCTCTGAGCTGTTAGCACAGTGCCCAACGAAGGGCTCAAACCCACAAACCGTGAGATCATGACCTGAGCCAAAGTCAGAAGCTTAACCGACTGAGCCACCCAGGTGCCCCTGGATTTTTTCTTTTTAAAGTATAAGGAGAGTGCCTGGGTGGGCTCAGTCTGTTAAGCATCTGACTTTGGCTCAGATCATGATCTGGCAATTCACGAGTTCAAGACACAGATGCTGACATCTCCGAGCCTGGAGCCTGCTTCGGATTCTGTGTCTTTCTGGTGTGTGTGTGTGTGTGTGTGTGTGTGTCTGCCCCTTCTTCGTTCGACCCCTTTCTCTCTCTCTCTCTCTCTCTCTCTCAAAAATGAATGAATATTAAAAAATTTTTTTAAGTATAAGGGACAGTTGTTAAATAAAAGCTTAGATGAATAGCATGAACATAAATTGTATTTTTTTAAAATATTTATTTTATTTTTACAGAGAGCACGAGCGGGTTGGGGGGGGGGGGGAGAGAATCCCAAGCAGGCTCCATACTGAGCATGGAGCTCAACATGGGGTTTGATGCCACAACCCTGGGATCATGACCTGAGTTGAAGTCAAGAGTTGGACGCTCAACCGGCTGAGCCACCCAGGTGCTCCTGAACTGTATCCTTAATGCTGTTGCAAAGTGCACATGAAGTATTAGTTTTCCGTAGGTACTTATGCCATAAAACTTATTTTAGAGGAGGAAGCATATTCTTTTTCAACTGATATTCTCACATGAATACTGAAGCATGCCATATTTATTCCATTTGGGCTGTTAGATAATATGCCTATTTTGCCAACGTGCCTTACTCTTCTGAAATCAACCACATCTAAACTCTGCCTATTTTTTGAGCGTTTAATCACATGTTACTTCAGCCAGGAAGTCTCCCTCCTACTCCCTCTTCTTCAAAGATGTGTATTTTTCATTCTGGAAGTTCTTAATGCTTTGCTTATGCCTCTGTTATAATATCATAGTTATTTATGTACATGTCCATTTAATCCCTGCTATACCATAAGCTCATTGGGAGCATGTCTGTATCTCATGTCTGCCCCTACTCCTGGAATAACACTGCACCCAGGAAGTGTGTAATTGAAATCTGTCGAATGCATAAAAAACCTAGCTGCTAGAGTTCCTTGGTAGGGTTGTTGAAGAAGCTGATTGATACACATCTGGGAACTTGATGAATAGTTTACGTAAATTTAAAAACAGGTAGAAGTTGGGGTGCCTGGGTGGCTCAGTCGGTTAAGCATCCGACTTGGGCTCAGGTCATGATCTCGCGGTCCGTGAGTTCGAGCCCCGCGTTGGGCTCTGTGCTGACAGCTCAGAGCCTGGAGCCTGTTTCGGATTCTGTGTCTCCCTCTCTCTGACCCTCCCCTGGTCATGCTCTGTCTCTCCCTGTCTTAAAAATAAATAAAACGTTAAAAAAATTTTTTTTTAAAACAGGTAGAAGTTTACCAGTGTCAGTGAGAAAAAACGTCTGTAATTCATGAATTATCAAAGCATTTCTTTAAAAAAATATATTTTTGTTGGTTTACTGGGATTTTGGGGAGAAAGAGAAAGTAAAGATGGGATTGGTTCATCTGACTATTTGTATTTCCACATAATGTTAGAGTAAGAATACGTTAATTTATATATGCAGGGAATTTTGGAATGGTTCCCTGGTAGGAAAAAAATTGAATTAGGAATATGGGTTAGTTTGTTTTTAGGATTATAGAATATCTTTGACGGGTTCCCTTTGAAAGAATAGTACTGATTAGCTGTATATCAAAAATTAAATCTTTAAGTAGACTAGTCAAGGGCAAAGGAGGAGGAAAGTTGAGATGACCAAGTAATTTTGATCCCCCCACCCAGTGTCTACTTGAGGAATAAAACTTGGGCTGGGGTTTCTGTTTTTGTTTGTTTGGTTATATTTGAATAAACTGATGTCAAACCAGAGTAAGTTGAGGTTACACTTTTCTTGGAAAATTTCACTCTTTGTTTGGTTTTGAGGGTCATCTTTCTGATTACAGTTTCCTTCTCCCCCCATACTTCTGTTTAACTGACTCTTTTCTTGACCTTTAGTTGTCATACACAGTTCAGAATCAGAGCAATCTGTTTTAGACAGTTCATTTCCCTTGGCAATAGCATATAGATTTGTATAGATTGTATAATTTGAAATGTTTGTTTTAAATTGTAATCATCATGTCTTTGAACTCCTGTTCAAAGATGTTTAACTTTGTATTACTTTTGATTAAGTTCTTTTAATTCAGTTTTGAATTACAATAACTTTTATGTATTTGGAAGGAAACCAAAACTTGTGCTTTCTAGGAGTTACAGCCTAAAATATACACAGTGTAATATACCAGATGTAGGGAGTATATAGTCCATTAACTCTATGTGTGTGGGTGTGTATGTGTTGGGGGGGATGTGGGGGGGGAAGAGAGGAGGAGGAACTGAACAGAGCAGGAGGGAAAGGGTGGAAGAAGTTGCTGTATATTCACATAAAACCATTTCAGTGAGTGCAGGAGGATGTGTTATTTTAGAATATTTGTCTTTCATCTATTATAAGCAATACATTATTTTACAGAAGTGTAATGTAGAAGTATATAGAGAAATTGAAAGTACCACTTCCTAGATAAAAATCTTCTAAGTGTTGCATATTCTTTCGATTTTTTTGTGTGTGTGTGTGTGCAGTTTCCTGTACGATTATGGGATCGTAACATATCATTCTTTTATATACTTCTGTTGCATGTTGGTGTATTTAGAGGTACTGTTGCATGTTGGTATATTTAGAGGTACTTTTGTCATTAACGGCTACATAGTATTTCACTTATGAAAAATACCATGATTTCTTTACTCAATTTATAGCTAGTTGTGTTTTCTACCCCCCGGAAAAACAAAGCTGAGGTGAATTATTTGTGTATATTTGTTTTGTATACTTGTGCAAGCAGCTTTGTAGGATAGATTCCAAAAGTGGAATTGCTGTTAAATGAATAGTGTAGATTTGGGAGGATATTGACACGAGTGTATGAGTTTGTCCCAAGCCCTGGCCAGTACTGGATGTTACAAATTAAAACATTTTGACCATTTAAGAAGGGGTGGGGGTGGGGGAGTGATTCTAATAGGTTTTTTATGAATTGCTACTGAGGTTGGACATTTTTTAATGAGGGGAGTTGTATTTCTTTTATAAAATGTCTGCTTTTGGTTATTTTTTGATGGAGTTATTGGTCTTTTTTAGATCGATTTGAAGAGCTCTTTGTATATTAAGGGGTTCACTTTCTGTAAACATAAGTGTGCTCTACTGCCCTCCAGCTTTTCTTTTGTGTTATTATGTAGTCCAGTATATCCAACCCTGCTCTTTGCTGGCTGTGTGACCTTGGGCACATTACCTAACTTCTCTAAGCCTTAGTTTCCTTATTTTTAGAATGTAGATAATATAAATAACATTTGCTGGCACATAGTAAGTAAATAATGATGTTAGGTGTCTTCATTATTAGTCTATATATGGCTTCTGGGTTTCATGCTCTGCTTAGAAAGATCTCCTTACTCTAAAATTGAAGATATTCACCCATCTATTAAACTAAAAAATTAAATGAGGGATATTATTGTATAGCATGCTACTGCTTGTTTTAAAGAGGAAAAATTGGGATGCCTGGCTGGCTCAGTTGGAAAAGCATGTGACTCTTGATGTCAGGGTTGTGAGTTTGGTCCCCACGTTGGGTGTAGAGATTACTTAAATAAATAAACTTAAAAAAAAAAAAAGAATGTCTACATATTTGCTTGTATATTATAGGATATTTCTCAAATGAAACCCAAGAAACTGGTAACGTTGGCTGTTGTAAGAACTGAGTGACTGAGGCACATGACTGAGAAGACTTCAATATATATATATATTTAATGTTTTTATTTATTTTTGAGACAGAGAGAGGGCATGAGCAGGGGAGGGGCAGAGAGAGAGGGAGAAACAGAATCTGAAGCAGGCTCCAGCCTCTGAACTGTCAGCACAGAGCCTGACATGGGGCTCGAACTCATGGACTGTGAGATCATGACCTGAGCCGAAGTTGGAGGCTTGCTTAACCAACTGAGCCACCCAGGAACCCCAATGCCTTTTTATATTTTTAAGACCAAGAAGTCCCCAGATTTTAATAGTTAAATGTTTTTTAAAAAATTTCCTATTAACTTCTAATTTTTTGATCCATCTGGAATTTATTTCTGGTATAGGAAGTGAGGTCGAGATCTATATTTTGGGGGGGCATATGTGTGCATGTTTTCTCCCCCAGATAGCCCGTTGTGTCAGCACCGTTTAGTGAATAATTCATCTTTTGTCCCACTGATTATATTTGCAGCTTTCGTCATTTACTAAACATGTTTGGAACTGTTTCCAATTTATTACATTCTGGATCTCTTGTTGTATATACCATATCCTTTAAATTACTATTGTGATTTTAATACCGACGGGATTAGTCACCTGTTCATTGCTCTGTTTTTTTCAGACTTTGACAATTCTGGCAATTGTGTCTTCCCAGATGAACTTTAGATTATTCCGTGAAGTTCAAAAAGACGTCTTGCTGAGATTTTTATGGGGAATACTGAATATTGATCAGGAATATTGAATTTGTAGGTTAATTTTGGAAGCTTGACTTTATGTACTTCCTCTCCTTTTGTTCAAATAGACTTTTTTATGTTCTTCAGTAGGTTTTCAAACTTTGCAAATAAGTTCTCTCTGTTTTTTATTTCTTTTGTTAAAAAATATGGTAGGAGAAAATATGATAGGGAATCAGTTTATATTCTAGTGGAGGGAGACAGACTATAATGAAGTAAAACAGATCCATTTCAAATTGTGATTAATCTATAAACGCAGAGGCTTCCGTGGTTGAGAATAACTGATGGGAAGCCACCTTATAAGGTCGTTGGGCATGGCCTGAGAAGATGACATTTGAACTGAAACCGTAAGTGTGATGAGGAGTCAGCCCCATGAATGAGCCGGGAAGAGCATTCCAGGCGGAGAGTAAAGAAGGACAAAGGCCTGAGGCAAGGAAGGTCTTGGCTCGGGATGAAGGCATTGGAAGGAAGCTCATGTTGCTGGGGCCTACTGAGCCATCGGGAGAGGAAGCAGGCCAGATCAGGTGGGGCCTTGTGGGCCATAGTGAGTAGTTGGGATTTTATTTGAAGTGCACGGTAGCCCCTGGGGAGTCTTAAGCAGAAGAGTGACGTGTTCTGCTTTATGGTTGAAAAAGATCATACGGCCTTTTGAGTACAGAAAAGTATTGAAGTGGGAAGTCCAGTTAGGAGTTTCTTGTAGCATGACATGATGGGGGGTAGGGTAGTGGAGATGGGGAAGGCTGAGAGGCTTGGGGGGCGGTGTGTGGAAGGAAGAATAGGACTTGCTGTTTTGCTGTTGGAACGGGTGTTGTTGAGAACCACGCATCGTTGTCAGGTGCTGGGGAGGCCATGTGAGCAAAACCGAGATGGTCCCTGCCCCTCACATGTGTCTGGTGGCTTTGTTTTTTGTATAGCATTCAATAATTATTTTTAATGTTTATTTATTTACTTTTGAGAGAGAGAATGTAGAGGCTTGAACTCAGGAACAGTGAGATCATGACTTGACCCAAAACCAGGAGTCAGACACTCAACCGACTGAGCCACCCAGGTTCCCTTAACATTCAGTAAATTTTAAGTCAGTTGCTTTTTTTCTACTTTATTTTGGTATATGCCCTAGAAATAGCGTGTGTTCATTAGCTTTATTTTACTTTGCTCCATAACCTTTCGTAGTCTCTGTTAGTGGGTCAAAGGGGAGGCAGCACAACATGATCTTTGAGAGATCTGTCTCTGAGTTAAAAAAAAAAAAAAAAAAATTGAGAGTTACTTAGGCTCTCGAAAGCCTTAATGAGGGATAATAATGGAACTAGTGTTTTAGGTGAGCTGCTTGTCGGCCAAGCTCTTAGTATGCTGCCTAGGATGTAGCAAAGGCTCAATAAATGGTAACTTTAAAAATCATTCTCCTTAGGTATTCTCCTATCTATTAATTTTGGTCAAGCATCTAAGCTTAACGTTTTTCTAACCTTGGATTACTGCTCTTTTGTGAAGAGAGAATCGGCAAAGAGTTGTCCATTTTGGCTTTGAAATCATTCATTCTTACAGCTGAAGGAATGAATATTGCTCAATTCAGAGAATTAGTTCAATAGAGTGCAGCTGTACCACAAAGTTCTCATTGGTGTTGTTTCTACTACTGCTGTCTTGGGAAACTCCTCCTTTCTCACTTTAGGGTGAAAGCAACATTTTTTGTTTTCTAAGTTCAAGAATTACTTTTTGAATGCCTGTATTCTTAGATTAATCAAATAGTTATGTCCTTATTAATGTGTTTCTTTCAATATCGTACTTGATTGGGGGTGGGATAGTTTAACCTGAAAGGCCATTTTTCTTTAGCTCCCCATTCATCTGCCTTCTTTCTAAGTGAGATGTCATGATGTCAAAAGAGGCTACAAGTAAAATAATACCCTGTTAATGGCATTCCCCCATAGTAGCTCCTTTGTTGTTTTAAAGGGAAGAATGCTTTAGTTTATTTTGCAGGAGAACTTTTAGTCCAGTTCAACACCTCTCTGATCTCATACAAATTACAGAATCCACTTAGATGATTCCTAGTGTCTTCTGGAGACCAACCTCTTAGATGGACTCAGGAGGTCCGCTTTCTTGAAGGCAAGGCCAGTCTCAAGAGTCTTAGGTGGCTGGGATAATCCAGGCAGGTGGTCCTTAGCCTCTCCTTGCTTAAAATACTTTGGGATTTGGACTAGAGCTGGGCTGCTTTATGAGAATTAGTGTGACCTGGTTTGTCTCAGTTGCGTACCTAATAGTTTGTCATGTGCAGTGTCCCGGAAGCCATCCTCCTATCCCATACTTCTGTACCAAAAGGTTTTCTTCCTTGATCATTTAAAATAAAATTGAGTAGTGTATTTCTTCTTCTGCCTTGGTGAAATGCGGGCTTCCCCTCTGTTGTGGCCCTCAGTGGATTCATTCCTGCTTATCTGAAGAGGTATTTGCAGTCCTCACAGCGAGGTATATTCTTAGCTGTTTTTTCCAAGATAGCTTGGGCCACCTTGAAACCTTACCCAAGTACATCTTGGTTATGCAAAGATTGTAGGCCAAAAGCCAGGAGTTCCTAGTGAGAGGGGATTGGATTTTTATTGCATTGTATTGTATTGTATTTTATTTTATTTTTTTGAGGATTGTGTTTGCCATTTTGTTGTTGTAGCAGAAGTTTCCTGTTGGGTAAATTGATGTGTCTTTTTTACTTTAATATGGGAAGATTCAAAAAGGAATTTAAATAGACCGGTTTCATTTTACTACATTTCCTTGCCTGTTTACAAAACACAGGAGGCTAGCTTGGGGTTTATTCATAAAATTCAGATGGAATATGCTCTTCTCACTTATAACAATGGCATCTAGTTTTAGTATATTCTCATCCTAAAATATGGCTATGTATGTTTATGATATGAGGGGGTTGCACATAAAACCTTGACTGTGTTTCTGAAACATGTCACAGAAATTTTTACGGTGTGTGGAAGGAAGAAGAACAGGATTTGCTGTTTTGCTGTCAAGTGTCAAAAATGTAACTAACCCTGAGTTAATGAAGTTTGGTGCTAAAGACTGAACGTAAAATTTGAAACTGCCACCTAAGGTCTTTTCCCCTTCAGCCTTAACTTTAAACTGAATTCTTTGAAAAGAGGCATCTTGGTGAGCCCCGCCTGGTGTGGGGGTGGAGGGCAGACTGAAAAGATAGCTTCGGCGGGGGGGGTCCCCATTCTCACTGAATTGGAGTGTTTCTCCTGTGTATATTTTTTACATCTGGCTTCCAGTTAAGATGGTTGAGGAAAGAGTCTGGTTAAAAAACAAAAAGTTCTAGGGGCGGATGGGTGGCTCAGTTGGTTGAGCGTCCGGCTTCCGCTCAGGTCCTGATCTCGCGGTCTGTGAGTTCAAGGTCCATGTGCGGCTCTGTGCCAATGGCTCAGAGCCTGGAGCCTGCTTTGGATTCTGTGTCTCCCTCTTTCTCTGCTCCTCCCCTGCTCATGCCCTCTCTCTCAAAAAATAAATATTAAAAAAAATTAAAAAAACTAAAAGTTCTGAACTGTTGCTGAGTGTCTCGTGAGTAAGTTTGGAGGAAGGAAGTCATAGTGGTCTCCACGCTGCCTCTCTTGTGACCAAGGGTGGGGCCTGCTTTGACCCATAAATTTGTATGCCTGTGAGGGCTACTCTCTGATTTTGCTGAGATTTTGTTGCCACTTGCGTTGGGCTGATAGTACCTGACTTTATTTTACTTTTGAGATATTCAAGTTAAACTTCCCTAAAGTCACATATCAAAACTAGGATATCGTGAAGGATTACTGACAAGGGAAACACGGACAAATCATATTTGAGTGACATTGAATACGGGTGAACTCAGGGAGTCCTCATTGCTGAAAATTAACAAAACCAAAAATACAAACACCAACACCACCCTACTACATGGACGTCTCATCATGTGGACCACTGTTGGAAAAAAATTGGATGACTTTGAGCTAAGATTTTGCCTTTTGCCTCTCCATTCCATTTATGGCTTTATTTGCTTAAAATGTCTGAGTTGGGAGGAGAGCTCAGAAACCGATCATGTAAGCATTTCTTAGGGGTGCAGATGAGAATTACCTGGAAAACATCTATAAAATATTTGTGAAAGCTCATATCGTGGAATAGTCCACAGCAATAGAAAGAATGAAGAAGCTCTTTATGGACTCACGAGAATGATATATTGAGGAAGATGTATTAATAAAAGCAACATATGGAACAGTATGTATCTACTGTGCTACCATTTATGTATGTGGGGAATTGTGTGTGTGTGTAGGATATTTCTTTTATTTCTAAGTAGGCTCCGTGCCCGACATGGGGCTTGAACGCACTGAGATCAAGAGTTGCGCACACTACCAACTGAGCCAGCCAGGCACCCCTGTGTATGTAGAATATTTCTAAAGGATACTTCAGAACCTAGTAACTTTGGTTGCCTTCTGGAAGGACAGCTGGGTAGGAATTGGGGGACCAGGGTGAGGAGATTTTTCTCTTTGTATTCTGTGGTACTTTTTTTTTTTTTTTTTTTAAGTTTTTCTTTTAACATTTATTTATTTTTGAGACAGGGAGCATGAACAGGGGAGGGTCAGAGAAAGAGGGAGACACAGAATCTGAAACAGGCTCCAGGCTCTGAGCTGTCAGCACAGAGCCCGACACGGGGCTCGAACCCACGGACCGCGAGATCGTGACCTGAGCCGAAGTCGGACACGTAACCGACTGAGCCACCCAGGCGCCCCTGTATTCTGTGGTACTTTTAAAAGCTCTAAAATCATACATACAACACCTATTTTGAAAAACAAAATAAAACAAATACCGCCACCACCAGGAACCTCCTGTGTCGGTTTTTCCCCTTCCATCTGGAACACTGTGCAGGTGTATAGGAGGGGAATGTTGACCAAGTGGTTTTTTGTTGTTTTTTTTTTTTTTAAAGATAGTTTTACTGTCAAGTTAGCTAATACACAGAGTATATAGTGTGCTCTTGGCTTCTGGAGTAGATTCCCATGATTCATCACTTACATAAAACACCCAGTGATATTCCCAACAAGTACCCTCCTCAATGCTTGTCACCCATTTTCCCCTCCCCCCCGCCCCCGTTCCCCCACCGACCCTCAGTTTGTTCTCTATATTTAAGACTCTATTATGGTTTCGTTCCCCCTCAGTTTGTAACTATTTTTTTTTTTCCCTTTCCTTCTTCCCCTGGGGTCTTCTGTTAAGTTTCTCAAATTCCACATATGAGTGAGAACATATGATATGTCTTTCTCTGACTTGTCACTTAGCATAATACCCTCCAGTTCCATCCACGTTGTTGCAAATGGCAAGATTTCATTTTTTTTTATTGCTGAGTAGTATTCCATTGTATATATATAACGTATATACACGTATGTATATGTATTATTATTTATTTGTTTTTTTTACCATTCATCAGTCGGTGGGCATTTGGGCACTTTCCATACTTTGGCTTTTGTTGATAGCGCTGCTGTAAACATTGGGGTACATGTGCCCCTAAGAATCAGCACTCCTGTATCCTTTGGATAAATTCCTAGTTGTGCTATTGCTAGGTGTTTTCCGGAGTGGCTGCACCAGTTTGCATTGCCACCAGCAGTGCAAGAGGGTTCCCGTTTCTCCACATCCTCACCAAAATCTGTTGTTTTCTGAGGTGTTAATTTTAGCCACTCTGACCCATGTGAGGTGGTATCTCAGTGTGGTTTTTATTTGTATTTCCCTGATGATGACCATCTTGAGCATCTTTTCATGTGTCTGTTAGCCATCTGGATGTCTTCTTTGGAAAAGTGTCTATTCATGTCTTCTGCCCATTTCTTCGCTGGATTATTTCTTTTTTGGGTGTTGAGTTTGGTAAGTTCTTTATAGATTTTGGATACTAACCTTTGATATGTCATTTACAAATATCTTCTCCCATTCCATTGGTTGACTTTGAGCTTTGTTGATTGTGACCAGGTGGTTTTAATATGCGGCCGATTGCATTGCTGCAGTAAACATCTTTTTGTATGTAAGTACAATATGTGAGTTTCTTCAGAGTATGTACTGAAATTGCTGGGTTGTAATAAGGATGGCATTTCAGATCAGTGTGGAAGGACAGACATGTTCACAAAGGTTTTTGTGGTGGGGCGCCTGGGTGGCTCAGTTGGTTAGTGTTCAACTTTGGCTCAGGTCATGATCTCACAGTTTGTGAGTTTGAGTCCCGTGTTGGGCTCTGTGCTGACAGCCTGGAGCCTGCTTCTGATTCTATGTGTTTCTCTCTCTTTGCCCCTCCCCTGCTCACGCTCTGTCTGTCTCTTTCTCTCCCAAAAATAAATAAACATTAAAAAAATAAAAAAAAAAAGAAAGGTTTTTGTTGGGATCATTAACTATCAATTGGTAAAGAAAATATAGCTAGATTCCTACCTTAGCATTTTTTAGAAAAAAAATTTAGGTGATTAAGGAGCTAAGTGTGTGTGTGTGTGTGTGTGTGTGTGTGTGTATATGCGCATATATATATGTATTTATATATATCTATAAAACCTTGGGTATACGAGGTGAATGTAGAGAATATTTTTTTTAATTTGGGATAGAGAAGGCCTTCAGAAATATGAAACAAGTTATGAATTCTGGAAGAAAACATTTGTCACATAAAGGTAGAAAAAGGATTAATATTCAGAATACAGAGGGAGGTATCTCCGTTTCCCCCTGCCCCTTCTCCGGCCTCTACCCCTGCCATCCTCTCTTATTCTCCTTGGGCCTCCTTGCTTTGCCTTAAGACTTGTGTGGTTCCTCTCCAAGGGCTGCTCTTGTCCCTTCAAGGCTAGCTAGCTTTCTTCTCATCTTTCAAGCTTTGGCTCAAAAGTCATCTTAGAATATAATTTGTTACCCAAACTGGGACAGTTTTGAGAAGGAAATGGAGCATAATTAATAACTGCACTAGGACAATAGCTGTAAATTGGGTCTGTTTCAGGAAATCAGGGCATAGGGTCATCTTACTGAGATTGGCTTTCTGTGATCACCCCATCAGAAATGCCAGAAATGTCTCCCTTATCCCTTCTCTCCCATCCTGTTTTTTTTGTTTGTTGTTTTGTTTTTGTTTTAAAGTTTGTTTCGTGTGTGTGAGAGTGCGCAGGAGCAGGGGAGGGGCAGAGAGAGGAGAGGGTGAATCTCAGCCAAGCTCTATGCTCAGCATGGAGCCCAACGTGGGGCATCAAACTCATGGCTCAAACTTAACTGCCTGAGCCACCCAAGCACCCTTCTCTCATCCTGTTTTATTAATAGCACTTTATCATATTATCTTTTGATTATTTGTCTATTTCTGTATCACTTCACAATAAGATGGCATATCTTGGTCACCATTCTATGCCAGTGTTCAGAGCTGTGTTGGTACATAGTAGTGTATTGCTCAATAGATACTTGTTGAACATGTGACATTCCTGCTTTTGGTCTTAAAATCTTACGAAGATATGACAGGCACACTTGAAAAACTGGATGCAAGTGTTACACACAAATCATACTTTTATAAAACAGAATGTTCTCATATGTGGTTTTCTTGTGGCATACTCTAAATAAAAATTGCTATTAACTAAATTTTTTAAAGAATATTTTCCAAGCTAACGTATTGGATATTTAAGACAATTCCTTGAGAAGCATTCTCAGGCATTCATCTTTGGGTATCTCTGCACTGAATAATCAAATGGATTCCTAGAAGTGGAATTGCTGTGGTAGAAGATATATGTATTTTCTTTTTTTAAGTTTATTTATTTATTAAATAATAAGTAATAACTCATACAAGCAAGTGGGGAAGAGCGGGGGGCGGGGAGAGAGAGATGCCCAGCCTGATGCAGGGCTTCAGCTCCTGAACTGTGAAATCATGACCTGAACCAAAGTCAAGAGCCAGACACTTAACTGACTGAGCTACTCAGGTGCCCTGAGGATATGTGTATTTTCAAGGCTTATCATGTATATTTCCTTCTTTCTTCTTTAGAGAGCAATTTGTACCCATTTTACATAACACACCAGTAGTGTCTAAAAGAGTGCTTTCTTCTTCTTCAAACTTGTACCAATAGGAGGTGTTATTTGTAATATTTTGCCAATTTCTTTGGAAAGAATGATTTTATTTTTCTGTGATTATTGATGAAGTTGACTTCATTAATTTTTTCCTTTGTTGATCCCATATCTCTGTCATGTCTTATATTTCCATTGTGATCATTTTTTTCTTATTGATTTGTAAGAAATATATATATTTGTTATATCAAAATTTTGCTGTTTTATTTTTTCTAGTTTGTAGTTTGTTTTAAGGTGTCTGTACTGTACAGAAAAATAAAAAAATATATTTTATAAGGCCAAGATACCCGTCGTCTTGTGTGTGCTTTTGGGGTTGTGCTAAGGATGTCCTTCTCCGTCTTTATATATGTATTTCTTTCAGGCTTTTTGAAAGTACTGTAAATGTTACCTGGTTTTTAAAGGGCCTTAGATTGTAAATCACTATAATATTAGTGTCCTTAACTTGTTTTCTTTATCCTAAGAGTTGATGAACAAATTAAAATGAAAATAAGCAAATAGTAATTTCTGTGATGTGAAGTCTCCAGGGGAAAATTTAGGCAGAAACTGAAGACTTACTGGCTGCAGTAACTCTCTAATACTGTATCTCATTAAAAAGATGTCTTTGTGTATGTTATTTACCTCGAAGATTAAAGAAAAAGTGCTGCTAATTAGATCATATAATGCCATTGATTGTAGGATGCATATTGAGTTTAAAGTTGTTGGTTTTTTTTATGTTTATTTTTGAGAGAGAGTACAAACAGGGGAGGGGCAAAGAGAGAGGGAGACAGAGAATCCCAAGCAGGCTCTGCCCTGAAAGTGGGTCTTGAATTCACAAACTGTAAGATCATGACTTGAGCTGAAATCAAGAGTTAGATGCTTAATTGACTGAGCCACCCAGGTGCCCTGACTTTAGAGTTCTTACGATGTGGACACATGTGGTTATTAGAATCTGTGAAATGTGGCATGTTAATTTGGACTGCTATAGTATCATTTTTCTTTTATTAAAAAAACATTTTTTAAAGGTTTTTTTTTTTTTTTTAAATCTCTCTACCCAATGTGGGGCTCGAACTCATGGCCTGGAGATCAAGAGTTGCATACTCTTCTGACTGAGCCAGCCAGGCGCCCCCTGCACAATCATTTTTTTAAAAAATTATTTTTTTATTTTGAGAGAGCAAGTGAACAGGGGAGGGGCAGAAAGAGAGAGGCAGAGAGAGAATCCCAAGCAGGCCCTGCACTGCCAGCACAGAGCCTGATGCGGGGCTCGATCCCGTGAACCATGAGATCATGACCTGAGTCAAAATCAAGAGTCGGATGTTTAACCGACTGAGCCGCCCACGTGCCTCCCCCCCCCCCCCCAATCATTTTTAAATTTCATGGTTGCTTTGTGTAGTTTTGTTTGTTTTTGGCTTGGTAATTTTTTCAAGACAACTTTGTTAAGATAAAAATTTGTGTGCCGTGCAATTCATCCATTTAAAGTATACGATTCAGTGTTTTTTGGTGTATTTAGAGATATGATACAGTCAATTTTAGGACATTTTTATCACCTCAAAAAGAAACTCCCAATACAGTCGTGTATTATTCAGCCTTAAAAATGTAGTTAATTTTGATACATGCTACCACATGGATAAACCTTGGGGACATTGTGCTGAGTGAAATTGTCCAGTCATGGAAGGACAGATGCTGTTTGATTCCACTGACATGAGGTTCCTAGAATAGTGGAAGTCCTGGAGACAGAAACTAGAAGTGTGGTTGCCAGGGACTGAGGGGAGGAGAAATGGGGAGTTGGTGTTTAATGGATGTAGAGTTTCAGTTGGGGAAGATGAAACAGTTCTGGAGACGGGTGGCGGTGAGAGTTGTACAACAGTGTGAAGGTACATGATGCTATGCAATCGTACACTTAAAAATGGCTAAAATGGTACATTTTATGTATATTCTCCTGCAGTAAAAACAAAAGAAATCCCATGCACTTTGCCCATCACTTGCTATCCCTCTGTCCCCGTCCTACCATCCCTAAGCAGCCATTTAATCTACTTTCTGTCCTATAGATTTGCCTGTTCTGGACTCCAGTCTGAAAGGAATCACACAAAGTGTGGACTTTTATGATTGGCTTCTTTTACTTAGCACGATGTTTTCAGGGTTGGTCCACATTAGAGTGTGGAACAGTAATTGATTCTTTTTTTGGTGGATTAATGTTCCCTGGTATGGATATACCTGATTTTATTCGTCCATTCATCATTTGATGGATGGACATGACATTTGGGTTTTTTCCAAAGTTTGTATAGTTATTTTGGGACTTAACTTGAGCTCTGGCAATTCTAAGCAATAAAAACCTACTCCCATCTATATTAAGTAAAGGAGGCCTTATGTAAGACCATGTAGGTAGTTTAAGGGCAAAGGAAAGATGTACAATACTTTCTTATGGGGACTGACCCTGGAGCAAAGAAAGAGTCAGGAGCCAAGGCTCCTGTGTCTCCAGGGCCTGCAAGGTCTTTTGGCTCTCTTGTCTCTGCAAATCTACTCTAGTCTTTGTCGAGACTGGCCTTCTCTGCTCCCTCCCTAACTTCTCTGGCACATGCTTTGGCTCACCTTGACTCCTACTCTGGCCACTTTGCAACTCAGTTCCCTGCAGCTGACATTCTCAATTCCACATTCTTGGAGAGGGATCTAATTGGTACATCCCTTGTCCAATAGGGGAGTTCACTTTATATAAACATGGTGTCAAAATCTCACATTAACCAGGTTCAGAGTCTCTAGAAGCAGTGTATGCATGGATCTGGCTGGCCACTCCAGGTCACTAATGCTAGTCAATCTAAAGATGATTTAATTCTCTAGGTGAGTGGTCGTCAAACTTTTTGATCTCAAGACTCCTTTATACTCTTAAAGTTAACTTAGGACTCCAAATAGCTTTTGCTTCTGTGGGTTATATATGTTGATATTTACCATATTAGATATTAAAATGGCCATTTTAAAGATACTAGTTCATGTAAAAATACTATAAACTCACCATATGCCAAGATAAATAACATTAAATTTTTTTTTTTTTTTTTTTTACATTTATTTATTTTTGAGAGACAGAGCATGAACAGGGAGGGGCAGAGAGAGAGGGAGACACAGAATCTGAAGCAGGCTCCAGGCTCTGAGCTTTCAGCAGAGAGCCCATGCGGGGCTTGAACCCATGAACCGTGAGATCATCACCTGAGCCGAAGTCGGAGGCTTAACCAACTGAGCCACCCAGGCGCCCCTAGATAAATAACATTTTTATGATAAGTAACTGTTTTCTGGAATAAAAACAAAATTTGATAAGAGTGGCATTGTTTTACATTTTTGCAAACCTGATATCTGGCTTAAAAAGATAGTTTTATTCTCATATCTGCTTTCTGCATTAAGTCTTGCAATATTGTTTTGATTGAAGTTTATAAAGAAAAGCTAATCTCATGCAGTATTTGGGAAGAGAGGGGATTTTAATAGCCTTTTATTTTAATTTTTTTTTAATGCTGAGTTTTGAGAGAGGAGAGAGAGAGAGCAAGAGAGTGCACAAGTGCACAAGCAGGGGAGAGGCAGAGAGAGGGGGACAGAGGATCCAAGCAAGCCCACGCTGACAGCAGCATGCTCGATGTGGGGTTCAAACTCACGATCTGTGAGACCATGACCTGAGAAATCAAGAGTCAAACTCTTAACCAACTGAGCCACCCAGGCACCCCTTAATAGCCTTTTTAGATAATTGTAGATATTCTTTGATACCATACCCAAACCGGATAAGTGACAGTTTTTTTTAAAGGTTCATTGCTGTGTAGAATCTGAAGCCACATCAATGAACTTTTCATATTCTATCACGTTAAACATTTATTGGGTTGTCTTGTACTTTATTTGTAGTAAAATGTCTTGCACTTTAAATAAATATTGCACTCATGAATAATTTAGTCACATTCTATATTGGTCATTTGGAAAATATTGATTCGTTGAGTTATATAGACATTTCAAATGTCGACCTATTTTATTATGTAATATCTCAAAAGCTCACACTTGTTAGCATCACCACCAGTCTTGCCAGAAAAGTCTTTAAATGTGGGGAAGCCGTCAAGCTCACGGAAGCAAGTACAAGTTTTTCCAAAATCCCAATTTTCATAAATGCTGGGAGTTGTTTTCCTGGAAGTGATAAGTTCACTGTGTTCTTCCTTGAATACTTTCTCATCCTCACTGTTGCCTTAGGCTGTTTTGCGGGCGGAATTATTTAATAAAGACAGTATTTCCTCTGCACCAATGCTTACCTTGGAAATAATCTTGAATCTTTTTAACAATTGACTTTTCACAACCCCAACATTTACAACCATAGGTTTTTGTTTCTATAATATATAACATTTGATTCTCATTTATCAAAAAAAAAAAAAAAAAAAGACATGTAATGAGCATTTGTAATGTGCCAAGTTCCATGCTGAGATTTTATATACATCGTATTACTTTATATAGCTACTGATATTATTGTTTGTGATATATTAATGCTTTTTTGAGTGTACAGGAAAAGACCCACTAATGTTTTTCAAACCTCAATAATTTCTATTATATTAAGTAAATACATGAGAGAAAGCTTTTACTGGTAATTGTGGTTTTATTTATATAGCTATAGTTATAATTTATTAGAAGTACACCTGGTGCTTTAGTTCTTATCAATTCTATTTTTTCCCATCCTGTTTAGGTGGTTTCCTAGAAACATGATTGTTTGTTGGACTTGATCTCACAGCCTGGTGAGGACTTCTTTACTGATAATGTCAAGTTCAGGTTATCCTCCCAACCAAGGAGCATTCAGCGCAGAACAAAGTCGTTATCCTCCTCACTCTGTTCAGTACACGTTTCCCAGCACGCGTCACCAGCAGGTAAGGATCAACTACTATGTACTTGCCTAAGTAGCGCGCGCGTGGGTGGGTGGGTGTGTGTGTGTGTGTGTGTGTGTGTGTGCGCGCGCGCACGCGCGCCCGCTGGCGCTTTCTTTCCTTTCCCTGTTTAATGCATTTGTTGGTCAGAAACCAAATGCGGTTGTTATAATTGTATATTTTAAATGGCAAGAACCGTTCTCAAAGATGAGGAACCCAAGGTTGGGGATTAATTATCTTTGTCTTAGTCTGGCTTTATGCCAGGTTGCAGCTAGTGACCATGTTTTTTGTTTTCTTTTTTCTTTTTTTTTTTTTAATTTTTTTTAATGTTTATTTAGTTTTTGAGAGAGAGAGAGAGAGAGAATGGGGGAGGGGCAAAGAGAGAGGGAGACAGAATCGGAAGCAGGCTCTAGGCTCTGAGCTGTCAGCACAGAGCTGGATGCGGGGCTCAAACTCACGAACTGAGAGGGCCCGAGTCAGATCTTACCTGAGTGAGCCACCCAGGCGCCCCCCGCCCATGTCTTTGTTTTCGTTTGTAGGAGTTGTTGTTAGAAAAATATCAGTTGTTTAGGGTTTCCAGGTTAAGAAACCCTATTTTATTGCTCCAAGTTCTGGTTTAGTATTAAGCTGGCCAGATAACTTGGCATCTCTTGAGCGATGGCCAGGATAGGGCCTGTACCTTCTTGAGAGGCTGACGGTAGGAAGATGAGTTTGTATGCTGATTAACCTGTGAAAAATAAAATATGAGAAGAAATTATTGGCTCAGAGCAGGCTGGGACAGGAATGTAAGGGTTGAAGAAAAAGAGGAAGGGAAGGGGTGAAATGGTCATCTCAGAGGAAAAGCAAATTTGGGGTGCCTGGGTGTGGCTCAGTTGGTTAAGCATCCAACTCTTGATTTCGGCTCAGGTCACAATCTCACTGTTAGCACGGAGCCAGCTTGGGGATTAGCTCTCTCCTTCAAATCAATCAATCAATATATTTATTTATAAACATATTTAATTTGATAAATATATGTATATTTTTTAAAACAGTCTTTTTTTTTAAGTTTACTTATTTTAAGAGAGAGAGAGAGCATGAGCACACAAGCGGGGGAGGGGCAGAGAGAGGGAGACACAGAATCCTAAGTAGGCTCTAGGTTCCAGGCTGTCAGCATAGAGCCCGATGTGGGACTCAAACTCAAGAGCTGTGAGATCATGACCTGAGCTGAAGTCGGCCGCTTAACCAACTGAGCCACTCAGGTGCCTCTCACTTTTTAAATATTAAGTATGTTAGTTGCATATTTTTGTAGATGCCCTTGAAACATTTTTTTTTTAATGTATTCATTTTGAGAGAGAGGGAGAGCTTCTGCATGAGCGGGGTAAGGGCAGAGAGAGAGGGGGAGAGAGAATCCCAAGCAGACTCCACACTATCAGCTCAGAGCCCAATATGAGACTCTCTTCCACAAACCGTGAGATTATGACTTGAGCTGAAATCAAGAGTTGGACACTCAACTGACTGAACCACGCAGGCGCCCCTGTAGATGTCCATTTTCAGTTAAAGAAGTTGCTTTCTATTGCTAGATTGAGAATTTTAATCCTCATTGGCTATTGAATTTTGGTTGCATTGTTTTCCCTTAACCCATAGTCTTTGTCTGAATGCTGATTTCCTAGTTTGCTTCTTCTTTGTTTTTATTAAAAAAAAAAAATTTTTTTTTAATGCTTATTTTTTGAGACAGAGAAAGACAGAGTATGAGCGGGGGAGGGGCAGAGAGTGAGGGAGACACAGAATCTGAAGCAGGCTCCAGGCTCCAGGCTGTCAGCACAGAGCCCGACGCGGGGCTCGAACTCATGATCTGTGAGATCATGACCTGAGCCGAAGTCGGACGCTTAACCGACTGAGCCACCCAGGCTCCCCTGTTTTTATTTTTTTAAATCAACTTTAAGGTTTAATTGATACATAATACAATTTTCTTATATGTATACATTTTGACAGATTCATACACCCATAAAACCACCACTAAAGTGAAGATGTATTTCTGTCACCCCATAAAGTTTCCCATGTGCCCCATCCAGATTAGTCCTTCTCCCGTACTTTCCACAAACTCAGCTCCTAGGAAACCACTGTTCTGCTTTTTGTCATAACAGATTATATTTGTTTTGAATTTTACATGAACTCTTTTATCTGTGGCTTCTTTTGCTTCCCATAATGTTTTTGAGATTTCTTCAAGTTCTGGTGCATCTGAGTAGTTGATTTCTGTTTATTGCTGCCTATGGATATATCACAATTTGTTTATCTAGTTACCTATTCCAGTTTTGGCTATTATAAATAAAATTATTTAGAAAACATGTATCTTTGTGTTTTATCTAGATTATATAAAGTATTGCCTTATTTTCATAACAGTATTGTTGGACAGCTTATCTTTATAATTTGTATCAAGTCCAATTTATTAACTTTTGTCTTTAATATTTCTTGCTTTTTAAGTGTTATATTTAAGAATTTTGCCAAACTCCAGATCACGAAGGTTTTCTCCTCTTAAGTTTTTATAATCCTGTTTTACATAGTCTGTCACCTATTTTGAATTAAATTTTGTTTATGGTGTGAGGTAATGGTTGAGGTTCTTGTTTTGCATATAGATATTCGCTTGTTCTAGAAACCATTTGTTGAAAAGATTTTTCTTGGGGCATCTGGATGGCTCATTCGGTCCAACTCTTGATTTTGGCTCAGGTCACGATCTCACCATTCCTGAGATGGAGCCTGGAGTTGGCTCTGAGCTGACAGGCAGAGCCTGCCTGCCTGAGATTCTCTCTCTCTCTCTCTCTCTCTCTCTCTCTCCCCCCCCCCCCCACTTGCATGCACTCTCTGTCTGTCTCTCAAAATAAATAAACTTTAAAAAAAACCAAGTTTCTTCTTATTCCTCTGAATGGTTTTGGCACTTTCATTGAAAATCAGTTGATCATATATGTGCAAGTGTATTTCTGGTCTCTCTGTACTGTTCTATTGATGTATTTTGTGTATCTTTACCTCACATCTATGTGATTTTCTTTGTAAACAAACATGTCTTTTTTTTCCCTTAATGTTTATTATTTTTTGAGAGAGAAAGAGCAGGGGAGAGACAGAGAGAAGGAGAGAGAGAATCTTCAGCAGGCTCTGTATTGTCAGCACAGAGCCCGATGTGGGGCTTGAACTTTTGAACCATGAAGTCATGACCTGACCTGAGATCAAGAGTTGGAGGCTTAACCAGTTGAGCCACCCAGGTGCCCCCAAAATGTCGTCTTTTAATAAAGCTCTTCACACCGTCTTGATTATTATAACTTTATAGTAAAATTGAAATGGAATAGTGATTCTTTTCTGAATTACTGTTCTGAATATTTTATTTCTTGCCATTTCTATATACATTTTATTAATTTTTACTTTTTATTTCTGAAATGTTTATTTATTTTGAGAGAGAGAGAGAGAGCGCGCGCGCGCGCACACGTGTGTGCGTGCACATAATTGGGGGAGGGGCAGAGAGGGAGAGAAAATCCCAAGCAGGCTCCGTGCTGTCAGCGCAGAGCCTGACTCAGGGCTCAGACTCACAAACCAGGACATCATGACCTCAGCTGAGATCAAGAGTTGGAGGCTTAACCGATGGCGACACCCTGGTGCCCCTCTGTATTCATTTTAGTGGATTTTTTTTTTTTTTAAGTTTATTTATTTTGAGAGCGTACATTTTCGAAGCACCTTGTGAGTTTCTACAAAAACGCTTGCTGGGTTTTCTGTTTTTAAATTTTTTTTTTAGTTTATTTATTTATTTTGAGAGAGGGAGAGCGAGTAGGGGAGAGGCAGAGAAAGAGGGAGATAGAGAATCCCATGCAGGCTCCTTGCTGTCAGCTCCAGAGCCCACTGCAGGGATCAAACTCACGAGCCGGGAGATCATGACCTGAGCTGAAACCAAGAGTCGGATGTTTTACCGAATGAGCCACCCAGGCACCCCTCTAGGGTTTTGATTAGATTTGTATTGAGTCTAGAGATAAATTTGGGACAGAACTGACATCTCATCCACTTTGATTTTTCTGGTCCATGAACATGATATAATTCTCCATCTATTTAGGTCTTCATTAATTTTTCTCGGTAATGTTTTGTAGTTTTCAGTGCATAGGTCATGTACATCTTCTGTCACATTTGTTCCTAAATATTTCATACTTTTGATGCATTTGTAAATATATTGCTTTTTTGAATTCAGTTTTCAGTGCATTGCTCCCATGTATATTTGATCCTGTATCCTGCAACCTTACTTGTTACTTCTCGCTGCTTTTTAATAGATTTCATAAGATTTACTATGTAGGTGATCCTGCAATCTGAGAGTAGACAGTTTTGCTTGTACCTTTGGATGCTTTTCTCTTTCTTTCTTATTAAACTGGCTTTAATTGCTAGTACAGTGTTGAATAGAAGAGGTGAGAGTAAATATCCTTGACTTGTTTCTGATCTTAAGAGGAAGGCACTCAGTCTTTCACCATTAGGGATGTTGTTGGCAGCTGGTGGCTACACTTATCTTGGGGAGCATTGATTGGGTAATGTCTAGAATTGTCAAATCAATATGTGTACACCTGAAACTAACATAACATTATATGCTGATTATAGTTCAATGAAAAGCTTGGGAAGTGTTCCCTCTTCCTGTATTTTCTTAGGATTAGTATTTTTTCTCCCTAAGAAATTTGATAGAATTTATCAGCGAAGTCATCAGGGCCTAGAATTTTCTTTGTGGGGAGAATTGAAATTATGCATTCAATTTCTTTAATAGTTATAATTCACATTCTTTATTTTTTGTTGAGTCAGTTTGGATAAGTTTTGTTCAGTCTATTCAGTTATATTAAGATGTCATAATATTCCTGTTATCTTTTCATTGTCTTTGAGATCTGTTGTGATGTCATTCCTCATGTTGATAAGTATTTTTCCCTTCTTTTTTTTCTTTATTAGTCTAGCCTTGAGGTTTCTCAATTTAATCGATTCTTTTCTGAGAATAACTAACTTTGGTTTCATCCATTTTTACTGGTTTTTTTTCCTATTTTCTTGATTTCTCCTCATTATTTTGTTCCTTCTCTAACTGCCCACATATATAACATTTCTGGCATCTTTCACTTCTTTGTATATATTCAGTTTCCTTTTGATGCTATTTTCTTTTTGCCTAAAGAACGTCATTTCTCTTAGTGCGTGTCTTTTGGCAGTGAACTCTCAACTTTTATTTATTTGGAAAGGTTTATTTCAGTTCTATTTATTTTATTTTATTTTAATTTTTTTAGAGAGTGTGAGCGTGTGTGAATGGGGGAGGGGGGCAGGGGGAGAGAAAGAAAATAGTAAACAGTCTCCATGCTCAGCACGGAGTCTGCCACAGGGCTTGATCCCACGACCCTGTGATCATGACCTCAGTGGAAATCAGGAGTAGAGTCTGATGCTCAACTGACTGAGCCATCCAGGTGTCCCTCAGCTTTATTTTTAAAGAATATTTTTACTGGATACAGAATTCTAAGTTGACAGTTCTGTTCTTTTTCTTTTTTTTTTTTGTTTAAAAAAAATTTTTTTTTAACGTTTATTTATTTTTGAGAGGGAGAGACAGAATGTGAGCAGGGGAGGGGCAGAGAGAGAGGGAGACGCAGAATCTGAAGCAGGCTCCAGGCTCTGAGCTATCAGCATAGAGTGCAACGTGGGGCTTGAACTCACAAACTGTGAGATCATGACCTGAGCCAAAGTTGGACGTTTAACCAACTGAGTCACCCAGGTGCCCCTCTTTTCTTTTTCTTAATGTTTATTTATTTTTGAGAGAGACAGAGTGCCAGTGAGGGAAGGACAGAGAGAGAGGGAGACAGAGGATCCAAGGCGGGCTCCGCGCTGAGAGCAGAGAGCCCCATGCGGGGCTCCGACTCATGAGTTGTGAGATCGTGGCCTGAGCTGAAGTCAGATGCTTAACCGACTGAGCCAGGCACCCTGACCGTTATTTTCTTTTAGCACTTTAATAGATGCCATTTGTTGTGTTCTGGCTTATGTGGTTTTCTGACCTTTGGTCATTCTTATCTTTATATATAAGTATTGACATTCACTGAACTTCATGCTTCTGTGGATTTATAATTTTCATAAAATTAGGCAGTTTTCAGCCATTATTTCTTCAGATACATTTTTTTTGTGTACTTTCCCCCTAGTTTTATTCTGAAACACAAATGACTTGTGTTTGTATTATCCTACAGGTTACTGGACCTCTGTTCATTTTATTTATTTTTTATTTATTTTTTTAATTTTTTTTTTATCAGTTTGCTTAGTTTTATGATGACTTCATGTTCAGTGGTTTTTTTTTTTTTTCTTCTTCTTCTTCTTCTGGGGTTCCAGCTAAGTGTTAATTTCATCCAGTGAGATTTTTGTTATAGACATAAGATTTTTCATTTTTGAATGGAATATGAACATTGTGAATTGTATACACTTTATTAGTGGCTTTTGTTGTATTCCTTTAAAGAAAGTTGAATGCCTTCTGGTGGCCAGTTAAATTACTTTTTGAAGTTTATTTTTAAACTCTTTAAGGGCAAGTCGAGAGTAGTCTTTATTCTAGGTCTTATTCGTCCTGGGATATCTAGTGATTATTTCATGTATTCATTGAAGTTTCTTCCCTTTGGCTGGAGGAAACTCGAATGAGTTCTGGCCCCATGTGTGCTCTGGGAAGTGTGTGTTTTATAGTTTCTCCTGTTTGTTCTAAGAACAACCAGAGTTGTTTGAGACTGGTCTATGTTCTCCCCTGTGCCTTTACAGATTGGAATTCATCCAAAGACTTAGGAGAACCCAAATTCACATTTCAGGAGGTCTTTCTCTGTTTAACTCTCTTCTCATAGAAAGTCTCCAGAAATCCTGTCCACATGGCTTTACCAAACTAGTGTGGTTGCTTCTTCATTGAACAAGATTACAGAACACTGTTCGGGTTCCCTTCCCAGGGACACAATTTGGAAATTGCCTTTAGGCAGAAAAGTCTGGAGTACTGTAGGACTTACCTCATTTGTGTGATTTTTCTCAGAGATTGAGTCCTGTGCAGTCTGTTTTCTGATGTCTGAGAATAGTCACTATATTTTGCCCACTTTTTTGGCTGTTTACTATGGGAATGTAATTCTGGACAGTAACCTGCTCATAGCTGGAATCCAAGTGTACTGTTTGGTTTAGTTTACTCCTTACTCTTAATTTGTCCTGCTGGATACATCCTTTAGAAATTCTTTCGGAGAGAGGCTGTGGTTGGTAAATTTTCCGAGTTCTTGAATTCTGAAAAGTTTGTAGTCCTAAAATTTGAGAGGGTGCGGTTATTGAATTTGTAGGTTCTAAGTTATTTTCCTTTGAACTTGGGATATGTTGTTTGTCTGTTTCCTTCTATACAGTGTTGCTGATGAGAAACTTGTTTTTATTATGATCCTTGTTACTTTGTAGGAAATCTTTTTTTAAGGACCTTATGATATCTAGTAAAATTTTCTCTTTATTCTCACTTTTCTGGAATTTTTGATGTGTCCATCCAGTGTGATGGATTAATTTTTAGAATATGTCCAGCTTTTCTCTTAAGCCCTTTTTAATCCGAAGGCTTTGTCTTTTTAACTTCTGAGAAATGCTGTCCTATTATTTCCTAGAATATTGCCTCTCACCGGTAGATACTGAATGTTGAGCTTTTTACTCTAGCTGCCATTTTTAACTTCTCTAATTTCTATATCTTTATATGCTATATCTATATATGGTTCACTGTTGTCTGAGAGAATTTCTCTGTTCTGTCTTCACTTTAATTTGCTCTTCACCTGTTCTATTAATTTTACTGATCAACTTTTTAATTTCTTTGATTGCTATTTGAGGATATCATTTATACTTTTGTGTGTTTTGTACTTTCACTCAGTCTTTTATCTATTTCTTTGTAAATTCTTTTCTGAGTGAGTTTTGGTTCTTTTTAAATTTTTTATTTTTTTAAATGTTTATTTTTGAGAGAGATTGCGCGGGTATTAAGTGGGAGAGGGGCAGAGAGAGAGAGAGAGAGAGAGAGAGAGAGAGAAAGAGGGACAGAGGATCTGAAGCAGGCTCTTTGCTGACAGCATAGTTCAGGGCTCGAACTCATGAACTATGAGATCATGACCTGAGCCGAAGTCAGGTGCTTAACTGACTGAGCCACCCAGATGCCCTGGTGCTTTTTTTTTTTAAGTGGCTTTGACTTTTTTTCAGTGTTTATAGTGTTTCTTGGTTATGTTTTCAACTTTGTATCCGATGTTTTTTCTTAGACGGTGTATGAATTATGTTTCACTATTATCTGTTTATAGCAAAGGGCTCTAGGCCTCTTATTTATTCCATGTTTCAGTCTGGGCAGCTCAATTTTATGTTTATGATTAAAAATTTTTGTTGACATATAATTCATATAACATAAAACCATTTTAAAGTATATAATATCTTTTAGTATATTCACAAATGTTGGGCATCCATTACTGTTACCTAATTCCAGAACTTGGAATGAAATGAAACCTATACCTCATAGTAGTTAATCCCAATTCCCCCCTTCCCTCCATCCCTTGGCAACCACTAATCTACTTTCTGTCTCTATTGATTTGTTTCTTACAGACATTTTATATAAACAGAATCACAAAATATGTGCCCTTTTATGTCTGTCTGTATTTAACATAGTATTATGTTTTCTAGGTTCATCTAGGTTGTAGCGTATATCGTTAGTACTTCAGTCTTTTTTATGATTGAATAATATCCCACAGTATAGATACACCACATTTTGTTGATCCATTCATGAGTCACTGGGCATTTGGATTCCTTCTGGTTTTTGGCTATGGTGAATAACACTACTTTCAAAATTTGTGTACAAAGTTTTGTGTACGGACATATACCTTGTGTATATACCTAGGAGTGGAATTCCTGGGTTATTTGGCATTTCTGGGTATAAATACCTGTTTATGATTGTTAGCATTAATGGACTACTTTTGAAAAGAAGGTTTTGTTTTTTCAACAAAGAGTCAAAAGTAGGAAAATAAACATAAAAGCACCCACCTAGAATGATGGAGAGTGTTACTCTTACCTAGCAGATTGAATCTCTGGACTTACGTCTCTTCGTTTGTAAATTTTCATGGATTTAACCGAATGGCTTCTGTGGCCCTGCTAGCTTACTGATTTTGAATTTAATTTGGAATGATTTTTAAGATTTCATATTGAACACGTGAGTTTGAGATCTTACTATTTGAGTAATATGGAGTGGGAGTTACTTATAATGCATGTTACAGTAGAATGAGGGAAATGTAGACTGAACACAAAATTTCATTTTGAATTCTTCTGAACGATACTCGGTTAAAATGTTGATGGTTAGGTTTAAGAGGAAAAATCAGATCAGTGAAGGACTGAAACCATCATTGCTGCTTCTTTCCACACTTAGCAGCCCGTCACTGCCTCTGTGCATTGATACTTGGTTTAATTTCACGATGCTTTTCAATTTTTGGCTAATAATTAATTTATGATTATTTCCCTATTAGGAATTTGCAGTCCCTGATTATCGTTCTTCTCATCTTGAAGTCAGCCAGGCGTCACAGCTCTTGCAGCAGCAGCAGCAACAGCAGCTTCGCAGACGACCTTCCTTGCTCTCGGAATTTCACCCAGGTTCTGACAGGTAATGGCGTTCTTTTGTGTTTCCATCTAGGATGCACCTTCTGCGGTGTGTGTATACTCACTTCATAAGTGTGCCATTAAATTTAACGTTACTTTTCCTTGATAATTTTATTGACCAAGCTGCGAGTGGTCACTTATTTACATATTGGGCTCTTTTATATCTGATGATCTTTTGGAGTAGTTATCATAATAGTTAAAAAAACTCCTCAAACTTGTTTCCAGAGTTCACAGTTGGTGCTGTGTAGTGGGAAGTCTGGTGGACTAGGTTTGCATTCTGGTCAGCTTATGGCCTTGGTCATATGTGTAAACTGGTGTTTTCGGTTTCGGCGGCATTTTAGAAGCACCTTGGTTTTTAAACTTGATGCCCACGCCCCATCTCAGAATTATTAAATCCGTTCCTGGGATTGGGCCCAGGCGTTCGTGCGGGTCTGGAGTTTCCCAGGTCATTCTCATTTGCAACGAGGGTTGCAAATTCCTGATTTAGATTCTTTAAGGCTTAGTTTTCTCACCTGTAATAATGAGAATAGTAATGAGATTGTCCTCAAAGGATAGTCTGTGATCAGGTGATGTTGGCCTGTTCACGGAAGGCTCTCACTTCCGCAGTGTCCTTCCTTACCATCTCTGCTCTCTTGCGCCATTTTCACTCTTAATCTAAAGTATAATAACTACTTTTTATTAAATTGCCTTTCTGCCTTTCTTGTTTTAGCAATTTTGTAAAGAACCTGATTTCCTATTATAAAGATATGTTTACTGTTTAGGTTTTAAGATGATAAAAGGATTGAAATTATTTGGCTGTGTTTAAAATTATCATAAAATACATTCCTTGGTGAAGGTTGTGCAGGGAATTCAGATCACTCTCCTCCGTCATATCTAGCAAATAAATACATAAAAATAGCTTTTCAAAAAGTGGCTAAAACCCACCCTGTATAAAGCAGGAAAGGCATACAGCCACTGCCATAAACTTGGGAAAATGGCATTTAAGGAAGGAATTAGAAGAATCTTGCACCTAGTTCCTACTTCTACTCTCAAAGAAGCAGTGTTGAAGAAAGAAGGAGGGTCAATAAAATCCTAAGATTTCTCGGAAATACTCCCTAATTTGAGAAAATGTGAATAGTTAGGGTGTAGTAGTAGTGAACTGTTTGCTTGGGAACCCCTCTTGCACGGTGTGGCGTTTTCCAAAGTGATGAGCTGAAGCCCTCAGGACTGGTTTACGCATCTGGCTTGTAGGGCGGGCCAGGATCCTCGAGAAGGGCAACATAGCCCCAACCAAGTTTTCTTCTCCTTTGCCCCATTTCCCTATTCCCTCAGCTATAGAAAAGCATGTAGAAAGCCAACGCCAGTCCTCTGTCTGCAGACAAATGCCAAGCAAAGTGGATGAGCAAGGAAAAGGCACGCATACCATTTTATAGCGAAGACAGAGTCTGGGTAGGGCTGCATGTGACATCCCTGAGCAGGAGGGTAATGAAGCCATGGACAGGGCAAAGGTATTCCTGGAAGAGAAAATTAAAGAAGGCAATACAGAGTGTCAAAAACAAAGCGCCCAGTGTGTAAGAAGACAGAACAATGAAGAAATTGCCCCGTAAGTGCTATACACTGTAGGCGAACTTAAAACCTTTTAAAAAGAAGATATTTGACAACAGTACAAGACAACCCAATTAGATAAAATGAAAGATTGGACATTCCAGTTCCCCCAGGCCCACCATTATAAATTCAGTATATAAAATATAAAAAAGCAAGGAATACAACAGCTGTGGCTAAAAGTTAGACCTTTGTCACATGAGAAAGTCCAGAGACAATCAGAGTGGATGCAGAAGAAAAGAATAAAATTAAAGCAATTATAAAGCAGTTGATAAATTAAAACCATCCAAAATTTCATGAGAATGTGTGTTTCTGAGGTGGAAAACCTGTCAAGGAAAGGAAGTAATAATTGATAATTTTAAAGTGAAGGAAGAACTCTGTAGATGGATAGGGCATATTTTGCTCCAAGGATAATTACACAGAATGATCAGTATCAGGACAGAACTTGGCTCATTTTCACAGTTCAAGGGTAAGTAAAAGAATCAGGAATTCAGGAAGCAAAAGAAATCCTTGACAGGGAAGAACAAGTCTGGCTTCAAGCAACTACAGGATAGAAGATAGGGGAGCAGTAGCCACAAAGTTCGGAGGAAAAGAAATGAGATCCAAGAATATTATGTACCACTCAAGTTTAAGAATAAAAGCGACAGGTGGACAGTCTTAGACTGAAAACTTAAACTTCTTGGAAGAATTTTAGGTGATAGAATCCAGCCAAAGAATGGAAGCCACGGTAAAAGGACTGTAGTAAGCCACACACCGTTGTAAGTAAAAAGTCCATGTGAGACATCTGGACGAATTATGGTTCCATAACTGAACGTCAATAGCAAATCTTGACAAAGTAATAGTAATATAACTACAGGATCTAGAGGTATTGTAGGTATTGGGAGACGTTTAAATAAGGTACGCACTTGAAGATTGTGTCTGGAGTAATCTGATACTTCTAAAATGGAAATGTTAGGCTTATAAAAAAAAAAAATCCCATCTTAATGCTTTTCATAGTTTTCCCCTTATCCTTTAGCAATAATCTTTTAGGAATGAATTTCTTGTGGTAAAGGAGCAATTCCTTCCAATTTAAGCTTTATTTCATTTTATTTTTTTCTCCTAATACCTGTATAAAAACAAACCAAATATTCTTCACTTAAAGTTTTATTTTTGCCTGTATATCCATTTACCCATATGTAAAAATAAAGTGATGTCTGGGTACAGGATTCACCCAATTTTAGCATTGTTTCCATGTGGTGGGATTTGGGGCAATTTGCTGCTTAGTTTTATTATGTGTTCCTGGAATTTTTTTGGTTAGTGAATGTCTATCATTTTATAAACCATACTCTTAAAATATGAGTCATTTCTGGGTGAAATGTCATCAGTCGTATTTTCTAGATTTCATCGGAAAAATTAGTCCACATAATTAGAGTATTTGGATATTTAGATAAAAAATTGCAGAACAGCTTAAGGTAGTTTCAGATATTATAAAAGATTCACCAAAATTCAGATCATTGGTTTTCCCTTGAGCAACAAAAGAAGAAGCCAAATCATGCTTATACATTTGAAAATTTAGGTGAACTAAATTTCCATAGCTAGGAAAAAATAAAATCTGATGTAATCCTAGATGTGTTTTGAATAGCTATGAACTTTATGACATGTTCCCCCTGACGAGAGTTATCTTTTCCTCAAAATTAAAATGATAAGGTATAGGTATATTACAGTAAAAAGCCCATTTAAAAACTTTAATTTGTTTTAAAGGTATTTAAAAATGGTACTAAGAGGTCAAGGAAGTCCGTGAGACGTAAGAACTTTTAAGTTTAAGAGTGTACAGAGATTTTTAGTATGAAAATCTGATGTTTGTTTTTTCTTTATATGCCTCATTTGTCCAGTCATCAATTGATAAATATTTGAGTTTTCACTTTTTGATTGTTATGAGTAATGCTGCTAGGAGCACTCATGCACAAGTTTTTATGTGACCATGAATTTTCCTTTCTCTTGGGAATATGCCCAGGAGTAGAATTGCTGTATCATATGGTAGTTCTCTGTTTGTTTGCCGTTTGAGAAATTACTAGACTGTTTCCAAAGTGGCTATACCTTTCCACGGGTGTTAGTTTTTAAAAGGCAAATACGTTCACTTAAGATGGAGATTTCATGCTTAACTCCACCAGGACTCCAATATAAAACTGTATTTGTTTTCACAAAGATTTTCATACGGTTCACTTAAAATTTTTTGAAGTTTTAAAGGTGAAATTAGATATTTACCTGTTTATCCATGAATAGTTTTGCTCTTGTAAAAAGGATGGGCAAACTGAAATGGGAAATCGCCTGATGTCTTGATGGCAAGAGAGCTGTGTATACTCGATGTCTGTCCTAATTGTCCTGTGTACCGGTGGCCGTATGCTCTCCTCCAGTGCTAGGTGTACTGTACCTTCTGGCTTTGGGAAATGTCACAGGCAGATTCACTAGAGGTAACTTGTAATACTTGGAAGTTAACTTCTGTAGGTCGAGGGGACAGCCGAGGACCGAAATCCAGCTCGGGCAGTCTGCCAGGTCCTGTGTACCAGAGGGTTGCCTTTGCTTATGCAGGTTGCACACACAGTTTTCTTGCAGACCGGCAGCGGCCCTCATTCTAAGTGCTGTGTTGAGGGGCGTGGCCTTTAACTGGCGCTGGATGCTCGTGTCTGACAGATTACCTCTGGCTGCTCTGTGGAGGGTGGATTTGAGGTGGATAGACTAGAGGCAGAGAGAACATGGAGAGTGTGAGCCTGAGATAGGACAGTGAAACAGAGACAAGACAGGCTGGAGTAAGTTAGGAGGGAAGGCTGCCAAGTCCTCGCAATTGGCAAAGATGAGGGAGGAGACCTGGATGAATCCTGGCCTTCCAGCTTGTTGGATGGCTGTTGGTTCCGTGGCTGTGACAGTGTGATAGAGATTAAGGAAAGAGCAACGAAGGTGAGACAACTCGAGTTTGGTGCAAATTAAGCTTGAGGTACCTGTGACACATCCAGCTGGAGATGTATCTTGCATGCGCGGGGGCCGATCTGGGTTTAAAGGTCCAGATCGGTGCTTGTGATCCAAGGGACGGTGGAAAATGAGAGGGCAGCTGTTCAGAGGTGAACCCAGAGGGTCCCCAACAGGTAAAGATACTATGAGGCGGAAGCCTCTGAAGGAGAGAGAGGAAGGAAAACGACTGAAACAGTGGTCTTCAAACCTGTTGCTTGCATATTTCTTAAAAGAACTTTGAAAAGCTATGTTGTACATTTTTAAGTTGACATTTAGAAGTTTCCTAAGTTTTAAAAGATGGATATAATTTGCCATATTGAAAGTATTGACATTTTAAGGCAAAACTGCTGCAATACAGTTTTAAAATTATCTGACGGAATCTAAATACCATAGTGATTTGGTACCGTCATCCACTTAAAATGACACTGTGTATGAACAAACTTGTCTTTAACAAAACTTCTCTTTCTGTTCCTTATTTTCTCGGAGCTCATGTGTTCATTCTTCTTTTTTTCACAAAATTTATCCTCACGTGAGTCGCTTTGATTATTCCGAGTCCTTTATCGATCAACCTATCTTACTTCTGTTTAACAACAAAAATATGGGAAAGCATCTGTTTCTGAAAGATGCTCTATTTTAAGAAACGTCTTTTTTTTCTTCTTTTATTCTCAAGTTCGTTAACATACAGTGTAGTCTTGGCTTCAGGAGTAGAACCCAGTGATTCATCTCTTACATAAGATGCCCAATGCTCATCCTGAAAAGTGCCCTCTTTAATGCCCACCATCCATCTAACCCACCCCCCCCCACCCACCTCCCTCATTCTCTGTATTTAAGGGTCTCTTACGGTTTGCTTCCCTCTGTGTTTTTATCTTATTTTTGCTTCCCTTCCCCTATGTTCATCTGTTAAGTTTCTCAAATTCCACATATGAGTGAAATCATGTGACATCTGTCTTTCTCTGACTTATTTTGTTTAGAATAATACCCTCCAGTTCCATCCGCATTGTTGCAGATAGCAACATTTCATTGTTTTGTTTTGTTTTGTTTTTTATCACCAAGTAATATTCCATTGTGTACATAAACCACATCTTCTTCATCCATTCATCAGTTGATGGACATTGGGTTTTTTTCCATAATTTGCTATTGTTGAGAGTGCTGCTAGAAACATTGGGGTGCATGCGCCCCTTTGAATCAGCATTTTTTTACCCTTTGGATAAATACCTTGTAGTGTAATTGCTGGGTCTTAGGGTAGTTCTATTTTTAACTTTTTGAGGAACCTCCACACTGTTTTCCAGAGTGGCTGCTCCAGTTTGCATTTCCACCAGCAGTGCAAGAGGGTTCCTCTTTCTCCGTATCCTTGCCAACATCTGTTTAAAAAAACTTCTGGATGGAAATATTATAAGACGGATCAACACAGCAATCATTTACAAAAATGAGAAACAAATTGATCAAATATAAGTAAAATTTCATGGAAATGCATCCATGCATTAATGAGATAGATGATGGCTGTTTTCAAACTATCACTTATTGATAGAATGAAGGCAGCCATGCACTCTATTCTTATTTTTTATTCTGATGAAGGTGCCAAGAAGCCTTATTCATAAAAGTAGTTTGTTATGAGGTATATGCCCTAAATCACTTCTTTATGTAAGATGAAAATGTTAGTTAATGCCTTAAGTTCTTCAATTTTGTTGAAGGCAGAAATTTGGGAACTGTTAGCTTGTCAAAGGAGCTCTGGAGGCATTTATACTTTGGGGGACAGTGCTCCAGTATAAGGTCCAGGAAGGGTGAGCCTTAAGCTTTTTGTGTGTGCAAAATGGCAATTGTGAGAGAGAAGCAGAGAAGGGAGAAAGAACTACAGGTTTGTTTTCCAGCAGGTCAGTTTAAGTAAAGACTGTGTAAGGAGGCTCAGCATCGTCGGAGGTGGACTATTTTAAACCGACCTGTGCTCGGATCCCCTGTGGAAAACAGACTCTGACAACCAGGGCCGATCGTGTCCTGGAAACCAAGAGGTAGAAGAGTTTCAGGAAGGAAGGAGTAAGTAAAGTATAAAATGTGGCAGATAGGTCAGCGTATGTCTAAAAATACTCTTTTGCTTTCAGTATTAGGAGGTCATTGCTGACTTCAGTGCGTGGTGAGTGCTTGTAATAAAATGAAACGATGGGGCAGTGAAGTCCGAGTCCAGTGAGTTGAGTGAAAGGGAAAAGAGTGAACTGTTGAAAAAGAGCAAAGGTCACCCTCTCAAGTGGTTCTAAGCTTCACAAATAAAATTATATGCTAGAATTTCCTAGGCTAGTCTTTATTAATTATGATTCCAAGAATTAACTTGCATGTGATCTTTTTTACTGTGGTAAAATGTATGTAACACAGATTTACCATTTTAACCATTTTTAAATGTTCCAGCTTAGTGGCATTAAGTGCACAACAGGATTTTGTAACCATCACCACTATTTCCAGAACGTTTTCATTGCCCCAAAGAGAAACTCTGTTCCCATTAGGCAATAATCCCCCTTCCTCCTCTTCCCCCAGTCCTCGGGAACCTCTAATGTACCTTCTTTCTCTCTGCATTTGCCTGTTTGAATTGCTTCATGTAAATGGAGCCACACAATAATTGTCCTTTTGTATCTGGCTTATTTCACTTCGTGTAATGTTTTAAGGTTTATCCATATTGTAGTGTATGTGTCAGAACTTTATTCCTTTTTGTGGCAGAATAATAGTCCACATAGCGGACTGTATTACCATTATACCGCGCCATATATAAATGTGGATGTAGATACCGCATTTTGTTCATCCATTTGTCCGTCAACGGACATGGGTTGTTTCCACTTTTTGACAGTTGTGAATAATGCCGCTTGAATGTTGGTGTACAAGTATCTGTTTGAGTCCGTTTTCAGTACCTTGGTATCTGAGTCCCTGTTTTCAGTACTTTGGGATATATACCTTATATACCTAGGTGGAATTGCTGTGTCATATGTCATATGTCTATATTTAGCTTTTCAAAGAACTGCAAAAGTTTCCCACAGTGGCTGTACAGTTCTACATTCCCACGCAGTAGTGTGCAAGGTTCTGATTTTTCTGCATCTTTGTAAACACTTGTTCCTTTTTTTCCTTTTTTTTCCAAACAAATCTAGCCAAACAGTACCTCAGTTTGGTTTTGATTTGTGTTCCCATAATAACGAATGATGTTGAGCATCTTTTCATGTGTGTGTTGGTCATTTGTATGTCTTTGGAGAAATGTCTGTTCACATCATTTGCCTCTTTCTTTCTTTCTTTCTTTCTTTCTTTCTTTCTTTCTTTCTTTCTTTCTTTCTTTCTTTCTTTCTTTCTTCCTCCTCCTCCTCCCCTTCTTCTTCTTCTTCTCCTTCTCCTTCTTCTTCTTCTTCTTCTCCAAGTTCTCTCTTTATTGTTCAGTTGTGGGAAGGCCATTAATATTCTGGATATTAAAAGCTTATCAAATACATGGTTTGCAGGTAATTTCCCCCATTCTGTGGGTTTTCTTTTCAGTCTCTTGATAGTTTTGATGAAGCCTAGTTTACCAGGTTTTTTTTTTTTTTTTTTTTCTTCTTTCTTTTGTTGCCTGGGCTTTTGGTGTGATATCCAAGAATTCATTGCAAAATCCAACATCGGGAAGACTTCTCCCTATATTTTTTTCCTAGGAGTTTTAGAGTTTTAGGTCTTATCTTTTAAATCTGTAATCTGTTTTGAGTTGATTTTTGTAGGCGGTCTATGACAAAGGTCCAGCCTCTTTCCTTTGCATGTGGGGATCCAGATTCCCCTGCACCATTTGTTGAAGAGATGGTTTCTTCCTCTTTGAATGGTCTTGGCACACTTGTTAAAAGTCACCGACAGCTGATGTGAGTTAATTTCTGGGCTTTCAGTTCTCTTCCCTTGGTCTGTATGTCTACCCTTAGGGCAGTGTCACTCTTGATTACTCTTGATTACTGTAGGCTCATAGTAAGTTATGAAATTGTGAAGCGTGAGTTCTTCTAACTTTGTATTTCTCTTCCAAAATTGCTTTGGCTCTTTGGGGGGGTCCCTTGAGATTCCATATGAATTTTATGCTGGGTTTTTCTGTTTCTCCAAAACACGCCACTGGCATTTGGATAGAAATTACATTGAATCCATAGATAGCTTTGTGTAGTATTGTCGTCTTAACCATGTTAAGTCTTTCGGTACATGAGCATGGGCTGTCTTATCTGACTATTTAGATTTTCTTAGTTTCTTCTGCAATGTTTTGTGGTTTTCACTGTGTAAGTCTTGGGCCTCCTTGGTCAAATTTATCCCTAGCTTTTATTCTTTTGGATGCTACTATAAATGGAATTATTTTCTTAATTTCATTTTCAGACTGTTCATTGCTGATATATAGAAATACAACTGATTTTTGCGTGTTGAATTTGTATCCTGTAGCTTTGCATTATGCATTTATTAACTCTTATTAACTTTTCTTGGTAGATTCTGTAGGTTTTTCTACCTATGGGATCATGTCATCTGAACAGAAATACTTTTGTTTCTTCCTTTCAGATTTGGAGTCCTTTTATTTCTTTTTCTCGCCTAATGCTCTGATGAGAACCCCCCAGTCCCATATTGAATACAACGGCAAAAGCAGCCGTCCTCATTTTGTTCCTTAGTCTTTCTGCTCCAGTAGTTTTTGTGACATCATTGCGAATTTTACGAAAGGAATAGGATTTATGTCGTGAGTGAGCATTCAGATTTTTGGAATGTAATAATTTTATAGACCTCAGGGTTTATTTCATCATCTCTTCTAAAAAGGAAAGCCAGTGGTGATCCTTTTCATCGAGAAATACTTTGTGAGATGTTCGTTTAAAGCTTGGCCCACAAAGTAAAGTGTTGCTTCTGTAAATACTTTTGTAGGAAAGGGAAAGTGAAATTAATGAACACCCACACGTAGTACTCTGTACAGTACCCCACTGAAAGGAATCAAAGGCAGATTCCTGACTTTCAAGACCCTTACGTACTTGCAGAAACTAGACAGAATGCATATTTTGGAATTTCAAAGCAATGTTACATTTCCACTCAAGACGCTTGTCTTAATAATCCCTCACAACTCAAGTCATTTATGTTTCCATGTACAACTGCTGGGAGATTTGTTTCCTGCTTGTTTTATTATTGGTTCATAATGGTAGTCGCTTTGCCGGTTTAGATCATACTAAATTCAGTTATTATGCCATAGGTTTAAAAACTGTATTTTAGGGGTATCCTTCAGCAACTTAAAATTTTCTGAAAATGGAAATCTTTTGTTATGTCTTTCACTTCTTTACCACTACCATTCTCACCTCCCCTGAAGAAACTTTTCTATTAGAATTAGAAGCTTAGGGGCGTCTGGGTGACTCAGTTGGTTAAGCGTCCAACTTCAGCTCAGGTCATGATCTCACGATTCGTGAGTTCGAGCTCCGCGTGGGGCCCTGTGCTGACAGCTCATTGCTTGGAGCCTGCTTTGGATTCTGTGTCTCCCTCTGTCTGCTCCTTCCTTGCTCATGCTCTTTCTCTCAAAAGTAAATAAAGAGTAAAAATAACTTAATGAAAAAAAGAATTGGAAGCTTAATAGCACTTTATATCTATTCTTCTGGGGTGCAGGAAGGGGGGGCAGGGATTCACTTTAAAAGTACGCATAATTTTCACATTTATTTTAAAGTCCAGCCAGGGGTGTTAGCAGGAAGTTGTACATCATTTAAGAAATTTCAAGTGTTTCTTTTCTTTTCATGTAATAGGCCTCAAGAAAGGAGAACTGGATATGAACAGTTTCACCCAGGGCCATCCCCAGTGGATCATGATTCACTGGAATCCAAGCGGCCACGTCTGGAACAGGTTTCTGATTCCCATTTCCAGCGTGTCAGTGCTGCGGTCTTACCTTTAGTGCACACGCTGCCAGAAGGGTTGAGGTCTTCTGCAGACGCTAAGAAGGTAAATATTTGTTCTCTTACCCTGTGGAGTTGTCGGTCTGTGATGTTTATTTAGCCATATTCGGGCACAGTGCCTAAAAGAAAGTCCGATTGTGCCAGTCTCTCAAGGTTAGTGCTATGGGAAAGTAAAAATTTTGTTAAACAAAACTGAAAACCACAGACCGAGTGCTCCGGCCTTTTAAAGTCAGTACTTTTGCCTTTTTGGTAAATGAAAACAATCTGGGGACTGCTGTAAAGAAAAATTGCTATTGAATAACTCTCAAGCATTTTTGTACTGGCTTGCTGGGCTACAAAATGTGGTCAGTGGTTCTTAAGACAAGCACAGTTTTGTTAAATTCAAATTAAATTTAAGAGGATCCCCTTAAATTCAGTTGCAGTTCATTGACTTGCTATATAAGAGAAAAGACATTTTAGGTGAGGTTTGTCTGTGCTTATAGTTTTTATAAAGAAAAATAAATTGTTCTTATAATTTATGTAAAAAGTAGTTTCTTTAGAAGACTTGCCAGTACAGAGGAAAATTACGTATAGTTCTATATGTTGGAGAGAAATACGTACTTTTAATATATAGCTATATTTTGTGACATTTTTCAACAAAGTATACTGTGAATTTATGAGAAGGTTCTATTAAGATCAAATCTCTTTTCCTCTTGTGTTATTGTTTCTTGCCTTTTGTGAAATACATGTGCGTGCATTATGCCCTTTTTTTGTTGTTGAGTTTTTTTTTTTTAACTGTGTATTTTGCTTACCATTAAATCTGCAGATTGGGAAGTACCTGGCACTTAGTAGGTACTGAATAAATACTTGTTTTAGGAAGAATAAACTAATTTTTTGATACTCTTTTAACAGTGTAGTGTTAACCTTTTTGCGATCCCCGTCCCCCTTCCCATTTTGTTGGCAAATATCTCTTCCCTAATGTTTATTTACCTTTGTGGCTAATGGCCCTTTCCACCCTGATATCAGATAAATAAGTACCCACACTTTTTCTTTGAGTTTTTATGCAGGGAAAAGTGATTTAAGAGATAGTGAATGTGTATGCAATTTGTTTTCAAATAGTTCTGCTAAAGGGAAAAAAAAAAAAGGTAGGTGTGTGGATGTGTTTATAGAGAAAGCAAAAATAGTAAAATGTTAACTAGTGAGCATGAAGGATAAATGCATATCCATTGTATTGTTCTTTCAACTTTTATGTACATTTGAAAATTTACAAAATGATAGGATAGGTGGGGAAAGCTCTAGAAATAAGCTCAACTTCTGGGATTTTTGAGGCCTACCTCCTTGTGTGAAATACATGTGTTATAGTCTATGGGTTCATTAGAAATGTTTTGCAGCATGAACAACAAAAGAAAAAATACAAAGAATAAAAGTCTTCTTTTAAGAAGAATTTATTCAAGGATGAATAAATGACTACAAATGTTATTTATAGCTGTAGAATTTTTTAGCAGAAAGGGATCTTCAAGTCTCATTCATTAAAATGTGACATGTTGGATCACTGTACAACCTATTTCCATTTTATAGTAGAGAAAACAGATGTTAGGCAAAATTAAGCAACCTAGGTGGTGCCTCCTGAGTTGGAGTGAAAACCCATGACCCCTGACCCCTGACCCCTGGTCCTGCTTCCCCCCCCCCCCCCCAAGCTGTAAACCATGACTTTTTTTTTTTTTTTTAGAAGTAGGGATTTTGAAAGAATTAGTTTGGGGTTTTTTTTAATGTTGCTAAGCTCAGGTGTATCTTTTGTAGAAGAATTAGACAAGCTTGAAGGAGAAAGTTACTTTACAGCCTCATCAGTTAGAAATTGTTGTTAACTTTGTGATAGTTGGGTGGGTAATTTAATATGCTGGCTTTGTACATTGTTTATAACTTTATTTTTGCTTAAGTGCTTCATGAGCTTCTTTTCGGGTCAGTAAGTTTGCAACTGTATTTTTAGTGGTTACTTAGTATTTCATATATGGATATAAAGTAATGTGTCACACATGTAGGTTATCTGTTAGTTCATTAGAGCAATGACATGGTCTTTAGGCTGATTTTTTTGGTGTTCATTCTTATTTATTTCCTTAAGGTAAATTCCTGTTAGTATAATCAATTTCTGATCAGAGTTGGCATGTTTTTCAGCCTTTTGTATTTCCAGATTGTCCCGCCAAAGAGTAGGACTGATTCTTATTCTTGACAGCAGAATGTAGGGTGCCCAATTATTGTGCTAATGCCACAGATTTGCTGCTATTTAAAAGACCATTGTTAATCGGATAAAATTTTAACTTGTATTTATTTGCTTCTTACTAAAACTTGCATTTTTCATTTGTTTATTGGTTATTCATTTTTCCTATTTTGTAAATTGTTTTTCCTATCTGTTCATTTTTCTGTTGGTCAGTTTTTGATTTTATACTGAGTTGTAGAGTTGACATTTTGGAAATGCTTTTTCTCATTTGCTTTTAAATTTGTTACTGCTATCTTGATAATCAACAGAAGACTGTTTATTTTAATCCATCAGTCTTTGTTTCTTCTTTTTTTTTTTTTATTAATATCTTTTGCTGTTGGCTTTTCTGAGCCCAAGATTGCGTGAATACCTTGTTTTGTTCGCTTGAGGCTCATTGTGATTTGCTAATAAAGCTCATGTAAATGTTTGCTGTCATTTGGCTTTTATTGTGATATAAGATAAAAGGTAGGAATCTAACTTTCTTTCCTCAAAATTGCTATCATTATGTTCCAACACAAGATTAGAAACTCCATGAAGGCGAGTATCATGTCTGTTTCATTTACCCCTCTGCCTAGTGCCTGCACATAGTAGGCACTTAAGGAATTGTTTTGTTGTTAAGTGTTTAACTAGAAGGCAAGTCTGTGGAAAATATTGCTTTGTACTAGTAGTTCTTAGCGTGTGCATCAGATCACCTGAGGAGCGTTTGCAAAATCTGCAGTTGAAATACCTGTTTTGCTATTTTACATGTTCCATAACACACATGAACTCATTTGCATATGGCAGGAGAATGTGTTATATAACGAGGTCTTGGTGGTTCATAAATGATTTTTCTCTGCACGTTAATGTTTCAAAAGCTCTCAGGATCAAGCTGTCCCATAATTAAAAGAAGTAGCCTTCATGATGTCTGAAGACCTTGAGAAGATTCGAAAATTATTTCATTCAAGAACTGCTCTGCTTTTCACTGTTAAGCTAACTAGTGGAGATTCAAGTGTCGAAAAGAAAATGTGAAGATACTATCTCCTATGTTTTTTTCTGTATTTTTTTGTTTTTAAAGGTTGATAAAGATGGTTATGCCCTCAATTGTATTTTTATTTTTTATTTATTTTTTTTAGTGTTTATTTATTTATTTTGAGAGAGAGAGAGAGAGGGAGAGACAGTGATCAGGGGAGGGACAGAAAGAGAGGGAGAGAGAATCCCAGGCAGGCTCCATGCTAACAGCGTAGAGCCTGATGAGGGGCTCGAACTCACAAACAATGAGATCATGACCTGAGCCAAAATCAAGAGTCGGATGCTTAACCGACAGAGCCGCCCAGACGCCCCTCTATTTTTTTTTTTATTTTGATGAAACATACTGTTTTCTGTTAGAAGCAAAAGACTTCAGGGATTTACATCTTAACAGCAGAAGCATGAACTACAGAGTTTGAATCGAGCAAAGATCGTAGGCTGATGGCAAGTGATATTGGGGCTTCAATATATTATTACCTCTGTTAGAATTGTTACTGTTTTTGTTAATGCTCTGCATACAAAGTTGTACAGGTTTTAATAGCCACAATCCTATTTTCCCCAGAAGTTTTTTTTTTTTTTTTTAAGTTTATTTATTTATTTTGAGAGAGAGCGAGCGATAGCAGGGGAGGGGCAAATAGAGTGGAGGACAGAGGATCTGAAACAGGTTGTTTGCTGGCAGCACCAAGCCTGATGCGGGACTCGAACTCACAACCATGATGAGATCATGTGCTAACTTGAAGTTGGACACTTAACCAACTGAGCCCTGGATCTTATATTTAGCATATACTATTACAGAATATGAGATTTTTCAGAAATACACATATTTTAGCCAAAATCTCTGTTCCAAGTTGTTTTGGAGCAACTATCCAAGTATAGTTGTGTGCATTCTTTGTTAGAACTACTGATTTCTCATAGTTACTTAGTCATTATATTTAATACTCTTAGGGCTGTATTGTCCTATGAACTATGCTCATTCTAGGGTTCTTAAAGCCTGCAGAAAACTAGTGACTTAATCCAAAATTTATCTTTGGGGCGCTTGGGTGGCTCAGTTGGTTAAGCCAACACTTCATCTCAGCTCAGATCTTGATCTCAGGGTAGTGAGTTCAAGCCCCTCGTTGGGCTCCATGCTGGGCACAGAGTCTACTTAAAAAACAAAAATTCATCTGCTTTACAGTATTGCTTATATCTTCACCTTAGACTGGAGATTAATAGCCTGTGTGTGTGTGTGTGTGTGTGTGTGTGTGTGTGTTGACAAGGTGGTTGGTTTTGGGTGGAGGGCTTTTATTCTGATTGGAGGTGGAATGGAATGACATATTTGGCTTAATCGAGGTTATGTGCGCTGCAGCATGGGCAGATTTACCTGCCCTTTATAAAGGCAGGCCTAGGTGATAGCAACAAGAAAAGTGCTAGGTCATTTCTCTGACTTCCGTACCTGATTATTCGCCCTTGGAAAGTCTGAGAAGTTTTTGTTAGGAACTCTTGGCTGTATCATAGCTGTTAAGCTGGGTGGACACACAGCTTTTGCATGGAGTTTATGACTTTTCCAGCCTGCAAGTTCAGACCTTTTGAAGAACCATCATAAGAAAATGGTTAAGAAACGGTATCTTCCTTTTTCATGATTGCATTACTGTTTCCCCAGATATTCTCTACAGTCTCAGTATTGTGACATTCAAGGCTATTCAGCCTTTTAGCCACCTCATTCTAAATAGCTTTTAGGATATTCAGAATAGTGAATGATACGTGTAGACCGTGATGTATAAACGTCAGTGGAGTGGAGTGTGTGTGTGTGCATGTATGAAAATTGCTCCTGTAGGACACCAGCTAGAGAAATAGCGTTTATGATTCTGCTGTGTCTTAAAATAGACTTGTTCAGCTAAGAGAATCTTGATGTTAATATTGGCTATTAGTGAGGAATAAATTGTTCTTGACTTTCTTCTCTAAAGGATCCAGCATTTGGAGGCAAACATGAAGCTCCATCCTCTCCAATCTCTGGGCAACCTTGTGGAGATGATCAGAATGCTTCACCTTCAAAACTTTCAAAGGAAGAGTTAATACAGAGTATGGATCGTGTAGACAGAGAAATTGCAAAAGTAGAACAGCAGATCCTCAAACTGAAGAAGAAACAAGTAAGTGTTTGATTTTACTGATATTTTATCGATATTCTGAGAACATATGTTTGTCTTTCTAAAGAAGATAATGCTGACTTTTCCATAGTTTTCAACTTTCTATGAGTGGAATCAAGCCTGTATACTCTTTGACTTGCCTTTTTTTTTTTTTTTTTTTTTTTTTTGCTTTTACGTTTCCTGAGTTGCATCCATTCGTGTTCCCTGCTGTATTGTCTGACCGTGTGATTCCAGATAGCAAAACTTGTTTGTCCATTCTATTTTGGATCTTATTGGATGGGTCGTTCCTAGATTGTTGCTACTTCAGTGCCGTGGTGCTGTGTTTTTGGTTCACGTGTGAATAGATTTTCGTGGGCACGTGCCCAGGAATGGCATTGCTTGACTCGAGAGTATGCACTTCTCTGAGTGTGTATTAGATGATACCGAACGTGCGAAAATGGCAGTGCCGTTGGCAAGATGTACAGGTTCCAGTTTGTGCAAATGCTTGTCCTCACCTGATGAGTTTTTTGCAGTTGGGTGTGAAATAGTTCTCCCTGAGGTTTTAATTTGAATGTGCTTGTTTAGGTATGAGAGCTGATTTTCATTTGTTCATGGGTTATTGGTGTTTCTTATGCGGATTGTTATTTTGTCATTTTTTTTCTTTTTTTATTTAAAAAAAAATTTTTTTTTTTAACGCTTATTTACTTTTGAGACAGAGAGAGACAGAGCGTGAGTGGGGGAGGGGCAGAGAGAGAGGGAGACAGAATCCGAAGCAGGCTCCAGGCTCTGAGCTATCAGCACAGAGCCTGATGTGGGGCTCGAACTCACGGACTGTGAGATCATGACCTGAGCCGAAGTCGGACGCTTAACCGACTGAGCCACCCAGGCGCCCCTTTGTCATTTTCTTAATTGTAGTATTTCCTAAAGTGTCTTGTCAGTTAATGCCTATGGCAGCTATGTCCTCATTTGTGGGTTGTCATTTTGCTTTTTGGGGAAGGGAGGATGGAGGTTTTTGTATGTTTGTTTGTTTTTTGTTTTTTTTTTTGATACTGAAATTAAAAAAATTCACATAGCAGAATATTCATCCTTTGAAAGTATACAGTCTGTTGGCTTTTAATGTATTCATAAAGTTGTGCAGCTATCACCACTGTATAATTCCAGAGCATTCTTATCGCTTCAAGAAGAAACCACATATCTGTTAGCAGTTACCCTCTATTTCCCCCTCTCGCTGACCCCTGGCAACCACTAATCTGTTGTCTCTATGGATTTTTATCTGGACATTTCGGGTAAATAGAATCCTATAACGTGTGACATTTTTTGTCTTGCTGCTTTCATTTAGCATGTTTTCAAGATTCATCCATGTTCTGTCATGTATCAATACTTCATTCCTTTTTATGGCTGACTAAAAACTCCATTTCGTGGAGATACAATGTATTGTTGATTCATTCATCAGGTGGTGGACATTTGGGTTGTGTTCACATTTTGGCTGTTTTTGGCTCTTATGAGTGCTGCTGCTATGACATTCATGTACACGTTTTTGTGTCGACATATATTTTTCTGTTCTCTTGGATATATACCCAGGAGGGAAATTGCTGGGTCCTTTGGTAAATCTGTGTTTAAATTTTTGAGGAACTGTGAGAATGTTTTCCGAAGTGGCTGCACCATTTTACATCCCCCCAGCAGTCTTTGAGGGATGGTTACACTTGCTCTACTTCCTTGGTAACACTTTTTTTTTTTTTTTTAAACATTTATTCATTTTTGAGAGTGAGAGAGACAGAGCATGAGGGAGGGAGGGGCAGAAAGAGAGGGAGACTCAGAATCCGAAGCAGGCTCCAGGCCCTGAGCTGTCAGCACAGAGCCCGACGCGGGGCTTGAACTCACGGACCGCAAAATCATGACCTGAGCTGAAGTCGGATCCCCATCCGACGGAGCCACCCAGGCACCCCTACACTTTTATTTATTTATTTATTTATTTATTTATTTATTTATTTATTATTTTAACGTTTATTTCTGAGACAGACAGAGACAGAGCATGAATGGGGGAGGGGCAGAGAGAGAGGGAGACCCAGAATCTGAAACAGGTAACAGGCTCTGAGCTGTCTGCACAGAGCCTGACGCGGGGCCTGAACCCACGGACCGTGAGATCATGACCTGAGCCGAAGTTGGACGCTCAACTGACTGAGTCACCCAGGCGCGCCTACACTTTTTTTTTTTTTTTTTAAATAGCCATCCTAGTAAATGTGAAGTGGTATCTCCTTATGGTTTTGATTTTAATTTCCTTAATGATTAATGGCGAATGCCCTTTCATGTGCTTGTTGGACTTTTTGTGTATTTTCTTTAGAGAAACATCCAGATTCTTTCCCCATTTTTCAGTTGGGTTGCCTTTTTATGGTTGAGTTATAACAGTTCCTTACTCTGGATACGCAGATACGTGATTTGCAGATTATTTTCTCTCATTCTGTGAATTGTCTTTTCACTTTGCTGTTAGTGTCCTTTGGTGTAAAAAAGGTATCCCCCCCCCCCCCCTTACTTGACTCATTTAAGTATTTATTGAGCAGCTAGGGAGATACGAAAGGTGATTAAAACATGGTCAAAGAGCGGAGTCAAATGCACAAGTCCCAGAAAGCAAAGTATAAGGTTCATTGGATCACAGCAGTCAGATGAAAGTGCTTTGGGAAATCAGGAGGGAGATTGCTTCCAGCCTGGAAGGGGGGTGTGGGTGGGTGGCAAACTGGGAACGGGGATTGAAATTAAAATAGAAAACTTTCGTCTAGATTGTTGATTCTCAGTGGAGACTATATTTGTCTCTCTTTTTCCTCTCCCCATCTTTGGGCTTAATTTACCAAGACCATTCAGCAAGCTTTTTCTAGACTTGCTTGCATTTTTGCTTTAATGTCTTCTACAGAAATAGATCCTTTTGCTGTTTTAAGACTTTTTTCCTCCTCCTTTTTTTTTTTTTTTTTTTTTTTTAAAGGATTCATGACCTTTTGATCTTGGTGTTAATGATTTTGAGTCTTTTCCATCCCGGTTTGATAGTTTGGGGCCTTTTAGGCTGGAGTATTGAGTATAGATTTCTTCACTGGAGCTTTTTCCTCAGCCTCCTCATCCTCATCAGCCAGTTTCACTTTTTCTTCTGTGGAAACTTGGCTGTGACGTACAGGGGCAGATCGCTTTCCAGATATGCTTAGGAGTTTCACACTTTCATCCTCCACAGCTCCGAGGTGCTGTCCACATGTGCAGGCCCTGAACTACATTTAGATCACAGGTGGTAGTATTTCAAAGCCCCCAAGGGAAAAACCATTGGCTGTACAGATGTTTCCAAGTTGCAGTGTTACTTCAGTTGAACTGCCTTCATAATTCATTGCCGCTGCTTCAACAATGTGCAATTAATCTTTTGCATCGGCCCCCAAACTGACCATTCTTAAAGGTAGTTGGTGCTCATTCTCATCATAATCCATTTTAAAGTGATAATCTTTGGCCTTTGTTGGCCTCACAACTGAAAAGATATTTCTGGGGCCTCACGGGGTTCATGTCTCTGTCCACTGAACCTTCTGTGGGGTGGGAATCTTGTGTGGGAGAGGGGGCAGCCAGAGGTAAATGACTCCTGTTCCAGAGAACAGCCATGTAGGACTGAATCACACCAGGCCAAAAGTTTTTATTTTTTTATTTTTATTTATTTATTTATTTTTTAAAATATTTTATTTATTTTTAAGACAGAGAGAGACAGAGCATGAGTGGGCAGAGAGTGAGGGAGACACAGAATCTGAAACAGGCTCCAGGCTCCGAGCTGTCAGCACAGAGCCCGATGCGGGGCTTGAACTCACAAACTGCGAGATCATGACCTGAGCCGAAGTCGGACGCTCAACCGACTGAGCCACCCAGGCGCCCCCAAAAGTTTTTAATTGTGAGGAAGCCCGGTTTATTTTTTCTTTCATTACTTGAGCTTTTGTTGTCCTGTCCAGGAAACTGATGCATAATCTAAGGTCCCACGAGGATTTATTCCTATACTTTCTTCTGTAAATTTTATTGTTTTAACTCTGATATTTAGGTCTTTGAGCCTAATTGTGTTTTTGGTGAACAGAATTTGTTTATATTTTATATGAGACTACCCTGGGATCATTAAAATAGTTGACTAGTTGTCTTTTTCAAATCTTCATAGTTTTGCTTTTTACATTATTCTTAATGCACCAAAAATTGACTTTTTTATGTCTGTCTCAAGGTAGGGGGTCACATCTATTCTGTTATCTATGGATAATTGCAAAGTTCGTCCTTTCCCAACTGCCCTGCCATTTTACCTCTATTATAATTCAAGTTTACATCTATATATGTGTTGATTTCTGGGTTTTGAAAATTCTTATTTATTGCCCTCTTCGTGGTATTCATGCAGAAATACAATATATATTCTCCTAACTACTAGAGCTTTATAATAACTCTTTTTTTCCAGTGAGGTAAGCCCTACTTCTAACGGCATGTTTTAGCTCTTTTAAATTTTTTACAATCTCATGTAACTTTTAGAATCACACTTTTTGGTTCTCCAAAACATCTTTTTGGAATTTTCATTGGAATCATATGGAATACAGAGATCAATTTGGGAAGGATGAAATCTTTATGACATTGAGTCTTCCAATCCATGAACATGGTGTATCCATTTATTTAGGATGTCTTTCATGTTTTGTTACTTTCTGTCCATAAACAATCTATATGCCTTGCATTTAATTAAACTCTAGGCACTTTATATCTTTGATGCTCTTATTAATAATATATTTTTTAAATTACATTTTTTGTTGCCTTTGACATTTTTATATAGACCAGAAGTCTTCCTAAATTATCCTTTTATTGCTGATTTCTTATTTGTAGATTCTTCATATCAGTAGTTAACAACAGCAGTAGCAACACAGTTTTGTTTCTCCTTTCCAGTCCTTAAACCTTTTTCTTAATCAAAAAAAATTTTTTTAAGTTTATTTTTGAGAGAGAGAGCAAGAGAGAGCCTGTGTGTGTGTGTGCGCATGCGCGCGCGCGCAAGCAGAGGAGGGGCAGAGAGAGAGGGGGACAGAGGATCCAAAGTGGGCTGTGCACTGACAGTAGAGAGCCTGATGGCGGGGCTTGAGCTCGCAATCTGTGCCATCATGACCTGAACTGAAGTTGGATGCTTAACCAACTGAGCCACCCAGGTGCCCCTTTTCCTTACTTTTCTATTGCTTTATTGCTCTGGTTAGGACTACAATACAGAGTCGAAAGTGGTTATTCTACTTTCTACATTTCTACTTTTAGAAGAATACCTTTACTTTTTGCCACTGATTTTGATGTCAGTTTTTTTAGACGTCTTTCATCAGGTTGGGAAATAACCGTTGGATTCTAGTGTGCTAAGAATTAAAAATAATTTTTTTTAATGTTTGTTTTTGAGAGAGAGAGCACGAGCAGGGGAGGGGCAGAGAGAGAGGGAGACACAGAACCTGAAGCAGGCTCCAGGCTCTGAGCTGTCAGCACAGAGCCTGACGTGGGGCTCGAACTCATGAACTGTGAGATTATGACCTGAGCTGAAGTTGGACCCTTAACTGACTGAGCCACCCAGGCGCCCTAGTGTGCTAAGAGTTTTAAATGATGAGGGAATGTTGAATTTTATCAGATACTTTTTTTCCCTTTAAGTTTGTTTATTTTGAGACAGAGACAGCACGAGCAGGGGAGAGGCAGGAAGAGAGGGAGAGAGAGAATCCCAAAGCAGACTGCGCTGTCAGCACAGAGCCCGACACGGGGCTTGAATCCACGAACCATGAGATTGTGACCTGAGCCGAAGTCGGACACTTAACTGACTGAGCCACCTGGGCACCCCTAAAGTTTATTTATTCTTAGAGAGGCAGAGAGAATGCCAGGGGGGAGGGGCAGAGAGAGGGGAAGAATCTAAGTAGGCTCTGCACTGTCAGCACAGAGCCCGTGTGGGGCTTGAACTCATGAAACTGTGAGATCATGACCTGAGCTGAAAGCAAGAGCTGGACACTTAACCAGCTGAGCCATTCAGGTGCCCCCCGGTTCTCAGTTTTTATCCTGTGTATTTTTAGTCTCCTATTTTAGGTTTATACAAGTTTATGGTTGTTATTTTCCTGGTCAGTGAAACCTTTTATTGTAAGACAATGACATTCTATCTCTTGTAATGCTTTTTACCATAAAATTTGTTCTGCCTGGTATTGACATAATTAGATCAGCATTCTTTTGGTTGATATTAGTTTGTCTTGTTTCCTCCCTTTACTTTCTGTGGTTTAAGGTATAGCTCTTATATATGTATATAGCTGGGTTTTGTTTTCTATCTACTCTGACAACCTGTCTTTCCACAGGATAATTTACTTCTTTTAACCTGATTATGATGATTGGTAATATCTCAATTGTTTTTATTATATACTGTTGTCCTGTCTTTTTTATGGTTTCTTGTTTGTTTTTTTCTAATCCTTATCTTGGATTATTTGTCTTACTACATTTTCTTCTACCCCTCTAATTTGTATTTCATACACTACTTATATTGTTTATAATGGCTCCCCTCAAACTTACCAGCCTATTTAACTTGAAGCCTAAAATTAAATTAGTATCTTAATCATACTCGAGAAGCAAGGGGACATAGAACTTCTTGAGTCCTTTCTCTTTTCTCCCAGCTTTTATGATACTTCTGCCATTTTTTTCTAGTTCTTCCTTGTTTTATTTCAAGCACCAAAGACATTATTTTATACAGTCAGTGTTCATTTAGGTTTACCCACTTGTCTGTCATCTTATTTGCTCATCATTCCTTCTTGCAAGACAGATCTTCCTTGTGGGGTTGTGTGTTTCTGCTTGAAGAACATCCTGCAGAATTTCCTTTAGTGAGGATCCATTAGTTGGCAGATTTAGTATTTAGTTGTGGAGACCTAAATGTCTTTTATTTATGCCATTTATTGAAAGGTGTTTTTATTTGGTATTTGGTTCTTTTGTACCAGCACACTGTCTTCTGGCTTCCACTGTTAAGACATTGGCCCTTGGTCTAATTTTTATTCTTTTGTGGATAGTGTGCATCTTTTCTCCGGCTGCCTTTAATATCTTTGTGTGCTGTTGTTTTTATTATGATGTATTAGGAGTGTGTTTTTGCTTGTATTTTATTTATTTATTTATGTTTTGGGGGGGGGCAGGTGAGAGAGTGGGCAAGAGAGAGAATCTTAAGCAGGCTCCACACCCAGTGTGGAGCTGTAACACAGGGCTAGATCTCATGACCAACTGTGAGATCATGACTTGAGGCGAAATCAAGAGCCAGATGCTTAACCTACTGTCCAGCTTAAGATTCATTGGGCTTCTTGAATGTGTTAGTTTTTAATCTGTTCTGGAAAATTCTGAGCCATGATCTGTTTTTTTTTTTTTTTTTTTTTAAACAAAATCCTTTCCTGTGGTTTCTTTGTTCTCTTCTCAAATTCCTCTTAGATACAACATCTTATCACTCTTGTGTTCTGTGTCTTTTTATTGTTTTTTCTTTCCCAGTTGGTTGCTTCTTTGGGCTTCACTGTGGGCAGTTTCTTCACTTCTGTTTTTCAGTTTGCATTTCTCTTTTCAGTTATATCTAATCTGTCAAATATATCTTTAGTTTCACTAATTTTTGTTGTTGTTGGAATTTCTTTTAGGCTAATTTTTAAATCTCATGTAAAAAAGATTACCTTGCTTTAGAACAATGTTAAATAAACAGTCTTCTTTATTGAGTCCTATTAAATTTATAATAATGTGTCTGACAGTTCTTTTAAGTCTTAGTGGGTCTGATTCTGCTGGGTTGGTCTTATCTGGTCTTTTCTTTAGTTTGTTCAGTTGTAAAATTGCAATAATACAGTTAACAACACCAGCTACCTTATGTGATGGTTGTATGAGTTGTGATCATGAATATATTGTTTAATTTAATGTGGCATATAGTAAATGCTCAATGATGTGTAACCCATTATCATAATTAAAAAATATATTGCATGACCATTATGAGGTGTATAGGAACTACAAATTTTATTGAGAAATGTAAAGAAACATAACATAGATGCATAGAAACAGTGTTAATAATGTTAATTAATAATAATACCATTAACACACAAAATTGTATATGTTTTATACAATTCAAAAATTCAACTAAATATGTTAAATTTGCAAAATTATTATAAACCTCTTGTATGAAAGAACAAAGTAAGTGAGGAAAAGTTTATATTTTTTGTTTCGTTTGTTTTTAGTCTTCCTGTTACAGTGGTTTTGTCCCAGGGCTACTTCAGTACTCAGAACAAAATGGGATTTCTGGAAGTTGGTTTTTCCTTTCTCCACACCTACTTAACAGGGACCCTCAAAGAAGGCTTCTGAGCAAAGCTAAGAAAGAATGGTTGAGGAACTTAACCCCATAAACATGATCACACAACTCCAGATATCTGTCTTTTACTTATAAAGATAGCAGCTTGCAAAAGTACTTTGAATTCCAAGGTGGAAGTGGTCCTTGAAGCTTGTCTCTTGGAGGAATTTTATCCTTAGGTTGGGTGTGATCTGACCTAATTGACTAGGAGTCTTGATCTGTCTTTGTAGCACAGTTAAAATTTTCCTCTAGGTTTTAGTAGACATAACATCTTCACCCAATGTCTTTTCTGTCGTCTTAGCCAGTAAACTTATATTCACAAGACTAATCCTAGAGCATTTACTAGGTGTCAGGCCCTGGCTTAAGTGCTGAAAAATAAAAAGCAGTGAACCAAGCACAGTCTCTGCTTGCTTCAGTAATAATTGTAGGTAATATTTATTGACTATTTATAGTTGTAATGTGCTTGATATATATTGAGTTACTTAATTTTCTCCAAAATCTACCTGATAGATAGGGTTAATGTTTCTACTTTACATATGAGTGGCTTATATATTTGTTCAGGATTGAAGAAGTTGAGACCTAGAAAGGACCCTTGGATCACAGTGCTCGTAAGAGTTGACCCGAAGACTCAAACTCAGGCAGAGTAATGCAGATAGCTTTCTGTTTTGTAACTGTACCCAAACTTGTAGTTTTGCCAGGGCCTCTCGGCTACAAAATATAAAGGCTGAGCATGGTCCTGTTCTGAGTTGAGGATTAATCTGTAAGTGCTGTGCGGCCCTGCTCTTCCTGTCAGATGTTAGCGCACACTGTGGATCTGTAACACATAAAAGTGTTTTTTCCTGTGCTATAAAAGGTCATTGTGATGGAGGTATCTGGGGTAGCTTCATATGTTTAGTTTCTCTTGGGTTTTTTTGCTTTAAATTTATCAGAATTCAAATATACAAGGATTTCTCTAATGATTATGTTACTTAGTTCATAGTCAAAATAAGTCTGATTGGATTTGTTAGAACCCTTGGGTCCATTAGACCCTAGTAGATTAAGAGGTTACCCTATAGATTCAGCAAAACATTGCTCAGTAGCATGTGTTATCTCTGGCGATTAATTACTGGTAGGGGTGACGTACATCAGATGCCTGATTCTTTCTTTCTGGGTCTCTTAGCAACAGCTCGAAGAAGAAGCAGCTAAACCTCCTGAGCCTGAGAAGCCTGTGTCCCCTCCTCCCGTGGAGCAGAAACACCGCAGTATTGTCCAAATTATTTATGATGAGAATCGGGTAAGCTCCTGCCATTTCTTACGACACACAGGCCTTTAAAAGCACTTGACTGTGCCTTGTAAAATTCTCATTGTGTTCTGTGGTAATGTTAATTGTCTTAAAACCTGATTTCTGTCATAATTTTTAATGTTCTTAAACTTTGACTAAAGCTTGATGTTTTTTCCTTATAGACCAAAAAAAGTTGATTGCTGTGTCTTAAATTAATCTTTCACTTATATACTATATTGCATAAATGTTAATGAGAATATAATTTTATCAACTAAGTCTCTCTCCTATCATATAAAATTGGCAAGCAAGTTTGTAGCACGTAATGCAAAACAAGGCATTATTCTGTAGTTTTTCACTTTATAAGGGACATTTGATGCCAAATACTGATACCATCCTATTAGAGATGGGTCATTGGATATGGAAATAATGTGCATTATCAGCTTTAGAATTGATAGCTGGGCTGTAGTTTGAATCTTAATAAAGTGTGAGGCCGGTGGCTTTTAGGTAGACTTTGCTATTTTAAAACAATTTTTTCTTTCATACTCATAATTAAAAGTATTCATTGATTTAGGGAAGCCAGGCCTCAATTCTGTGAGTAACTTTGTAATGTCAAAGTTAGTTTTGGGCTGGAATCCAGCCCAGAAAGCTAGCAGTTAAATGGAAATTGATTTCACTGTAATATAAAGCAAACTTTCCAACAGAGCTGCTTAACACTGGGCTTCCAGAAGTTCCCAGTCTAAAAAAGAATATGGTTTAAGTACTGCTGCAGAGAATCAGCTTGTGAGCTGAAGATGATCGATCCATAAGGTAGAAGTTGAGATTGTTGTTTCAGTTGATTTACTTTGTAGTGAGTGGAGTCATCAGGATCAGTACATTTTACACAGGCAGCCTACAACTTTATAATAGCCTAGGTCCTAAAGGAAATTGGCCTTCAGAAGGGCAACTGTGAATTGTTCCATACACATTTATGAGAATAATCTTAGACTGAGATACACATGTATGTGTGTGTATTAGATAGGTACCTGAAAGTCATCAAATACATAAAACTTAGGATAATGGTAAGTGTCACAGGAAGGTAAAAACATGGCAATTTATATTATTTTCTTGGCTGAGTGCGAAATTAGTCCAATTTATTGAATGGACAGAGCAATCTCATTGAAGATCTATTTGAATATCTATTCAGAAAGGATGAATGGCAATAAATGAAGTGAGTGACGAGAGCGGCCTTGTCTTTTGCCGAAAGGGGCAGTGACTGGTCAGGCAGAGATGTGGCCCAAGGTTGACAGGTGCTCCCTTGTTTAAGGAAAGCTGAGAAGATGGAGTTTTATGTGGAATCCCCTGCTTTTTAAAAAATACTCTGCGGAAGAATAAAACACTTTGGTGGACTGATGGGCTTCATGGCCAGTTTATGACCTCAGAGATAAAGTAAATAGGGATTGGAGCTAACAATGGAAGAGAATCTTGGAAAATAAAATGTTTACTTCTTAGTGTGAGTCAGTTTTCAAAGAAGTTGAATCCAGTGATTTTTTTTTAATTAAAAAAATTTTTTTTAATGTTTATTTATTTTTGACACAGAGAGACAGAACATGAGTGGGGGAGGGGCAGAGAGAGCGAGGGAGACACAATCCGAAGCAGGCGCTGAGCTCTGAGCGGCACAGAGCCTGACGCGGGGCTCGAACTCCCAGACCACGAGATCATGACCTGAGCCGAAGTTGGACGCTCTACCAACTGAGCCACCCAGGCGCCCCCAGTGATATTTTTTAATTGACTGAATTTCTTAATTAGCCTTGTCATTATTAGTGAATTCTCTGGTTGCCTGACTAGGATGTGAGGACCGAATACTATTGAGCAAGATCTGATGGAGAGTTTACCTTGTGTTCAATTTTTATATATATATATGCTTTCATTACTTTGTGCAGTAAGTGTTTCTTGGTGCCCAGCGACAAAGCTGAAAACTTTCAGACCTCTTCTTTCCCCTGTAGCACGTGTGTATTCAGATTCGTTGTGCATTGTCTGAAGAATAGAAGAACGACCAAACTTGAGATCTTGGTATTAGACTCGTGGTGAAGGTTCTTTTGCACTCATAGTAACTGTGGAAAACCTCTTTTTACAAATCTCTTCTTTCTGATTGCCCTGCTACTAGTCTGCAGCCGTGGTGGATTTGGAACAGAGGTTCCTGGAGGGGAAGCCACGAGAGCGCGACTGGGCTCGGAGCCCAGGCTTTCTCACTGCTGCCTCGCCATGCTGCCTTGTGTAAGGCCTTTGCGGCTTTTTTAGCTTTCTTTAATGAATGACCTTATCTGTTTTGACACCGGAGGAAAGGAGAAATGGGTGAAGGCAAGGAGACATTTCTCTCTTGTTCCTTTTGTGGCAGCAGTCTACACTGGGAATTAAGCCTAATGTGGCTTAAGAGATGGGGGCCATTATCTTGTATTAGGCCTCTTTGGTTTCTTTACAAAGTTAGTGGGAGGGGGGCACCTGGGTGGCTCAGTCGGTTAAGGGTCCAACTTCAGCTCAGGTCATGATCTCATGGTTCGTGGCTTTGAGCCCTGCATTGGGCTCTGTGCTGACAGCTCAAAGCCTGGAGCCTGCTTCAGATTCTGTGTCTCCTTCTTTGTCTCTGCCCCTCCCTTGCTTGTACTCTGTTTTTCTCTCAAAGTTAAATATTTAAAAAAAAAAAAAAGTTACTGGGAGGAAGAAAACTACCCAAAAGTGACTGTTTAATTTGAAAATTGGTTTCCTGAGAGAAAAATTGTCTTGCATCATATTTAAACTTTAGACCGAGATTTATTTAGTCTCTAAACAGACTCTTCTCCTGGGCTGTTTTTAACAGTTCAATTTGCTGTTACCCTCCCCAGTTGTAGGATCCAAAAATATTTATAAATGCTCTAATTTCAGAATTATAATACATACAGAGAAGGGTATGCATGGAGTATAGTTCTCAGAAACAGCTCGGTTATATTTTGTTTGCGTGACTTGCAAGTTAAAGTGACAACAGATGAAGGAAAGAGATCGAAAGTAGAAAGTATACTCCGTGCCATCAACCTCTAGTCACCTAGGCCTGTGTCCTGGGAAGTCTCTGTTTCCCTCTCTCGGCCACGCTGTAGGTTTGGTTAACTAACGAGGAGCATCATCCCCTCCTCCTAAATCGTGGTCTCCCTCCTCCTTTGGCAATAGCTTATTTGAGCCCTCATCACTCACATAAATGGTGACTTTTCCTTCCTTCAGTCTTTTTTCTTTCTAACCAGTCCTTCATATTTGAGTCCTCTTACATGATTCTCGAAATAAAACCTTTTGATTATTTCCCACTTTCTGCAGAATAGCCCAGACTTTTTATCAGTGCCAACATGCCTGCCTGCCTGCCTGGCTGTTGGCCTGGTCCTCCTTTCTTAAAGCTGTCCTACCAGAATAGCTTTGAAAGTTCCATTGCAGTGTTAGTACCTTTATCCCAGGATGTTGCCTCTGCCTTCAGGCATCCCAGTGTCTTGTCTTTCTTGTCTGTTGAGTGCGCTCGTGCTTCAAGACCCTGGCTCAAGTATCATTTTCCCTATGAAGATTTTCAGGACCTCTTATCCTCCTCCTTTTTGTTGTTTTCTTGGTACCTAGCAAACACCTGGCACACAGAACGTATCAACAGGTTTGAAGAATTAAGTACTTCTGTCTATAGACTTAGACTAAAAATTACAGTATGGAAATGTGAGGGTTTTAAATTAAAATGTTGGCCTGCCAGACTTGATAGGTTAATATGTTCTTAGCAATTAAGCCAACGTGAAGTCAAATATTTAATAAAACTTTGCAAAACTTAAATCTTGGGTTGCAAACATCTTAAATACCAGCTTTTAAAATTAGCTCTGGAAAGGTGAGTGCCAGATAGGATACTAGTATTTGCCAGAATGTCACTCTGTGTCTTTTGTGTATGGTTCCACTTAGCCTGCCCGTTCTGGGTATGGACTAACAACACACAGCCCCTTGAGGGAGCGAAGTGAAGGCACTCCTGGCTGGCTCAGTCAGTAGAGTATGTGGCCCTTGATCTCAGGGTTGTGAGTTTGAGCCCCATGTTAGGTGTAGAGATTACTAAAAGTAAATTAATAAACTTAAAAAAAAAAGCAAATTTAAAAACTGGTGAGTGTTGGGTCTGGAGAAAGTTAGTTGCGGGTGCAACTAAATTTCCAAGTTTATCATCTATGATGATGTTCTTTGCATGCTATTTAATATATGCCTAAAGCTAATAAATTTGAATTTCGTGATAATTACATTTTGACTTCTTGAGTTAGTTACCTTAGGACAGTGATTTGTTCTCAACTGGAGGCTGTTTTGGTTGTTAGAGCTTGGAGGATAGACAGAGTGCTACTGGCATCTAGTGGGATACTGCTAAATATCCCACAATGCCTAGGCACAGTCCCCAGAACACGCATCTGGCCCAAATAGTGCCAAGATTGACAAATCCTGCCTTAAAACTATCTATAGAAGTACGATCTGCTATGCAAATTTAATGGAGTTTTATCGTTTTATATTTGACATTATTGGTATATTTATTTTTCATCTTAATAACCTTTCAGTTTCCTGGAGTTTGGAAAGTGCATGATACTGTTTTGTGCTTCCTGCACTAGTTGTTTTCACATAACATATATGAAATAAATACTTGATTTTGATTGATAAATGAGATGAAAAGGAGAATGTTTATCTTAAGGAAACATCTTTGTACTTGGGGAATACTGATGAATATCCATTCCCACTTGTGTGCCCCATCAGAAACCCTGCAGAGTCTCCCAGCAGCAAATACATTGAGGTAGGGGTCTGTGCAGCCGACAGGGAGCCATTGTTAGCAACTGGAATGTGTTGGCTGAGAACCATTGACATGTTTGGTAGTCCTACAATTCCAGTTTTAACATCTTCAGCATCGAATTTGTTATATTTCATTTGTCCATTCAGGGATGATTTCTATTAGATGGCACATCGGCCTAGATCATTTTACTTTTGAAAATGGACTGTAAAAAAATGCATAATTCAAAAAAATATGTAATTCAGCATTTATTTACTACTGAACACTTGTGTAATTCAAACTGTTGTTTCCTCTGTTCAGTTATTACCAAGGTTTTCTTGTAACTAGAATATAAGCTCATAATAAGCTTTTCTTCCAAGAGATCAATTTGGCTAACACCAGTAAAGACTGGTGACTTTATGGTATTTTATGTTTTAAAATTTTTATTCATGACAGTCCGAGTCGAAATGTTGAGGGGCTCATTTCTAGTAGTGGATCTGTGTTCCTTCTGCCTAGAATCTTGAGATCTGTTTGCTGTTAAGAACTTAACGAGTCTTCAGGTATTACTTTGAGTACAAATGTGAAGTACTGACTGAATTTTGTGAGGAAGCTATGAAAATGAAAGAGGATATTTCAGCCAATCATGTGACAAGAATATTTGGAAATATAGAAAAGTTCAACTCTAGAGTAGTCTCAGAGATAAAGTAAATAGGGATTGGAGCGAACAGTGGAAAATACTAAATTGGTAGTGATTTTGCACCCAGGTGATACAATTTTTTTAATTGTATAATATAATGATGTCTTTATCTGTAGAAAAAAGCAGAAGAGGCTCATAAAATATTTGAAGGTCTTGGCCCAAAAGTGGAACTGGTAAGTAAGAGATTTCTTTTTCTTTTTTTTTAATGTTTGTTTATTTTTGAGAGAGAGAGAGAGAGAGAGAGAGAGTGAGAGAGCAAGCATGAATGGGGGAAGGGCAGAGAGAGAGGGAGACACAGAATCTGACGCAGGCTTCAGGCTCTGAACTGTCAGCACAGACCCCAATGTGGGGTTTGAACTCAAGAACCTCGAGATTATGACCTGAGCCGGAGTCAGATGCCTAACCAACTGAGCCCCGCCCCTGGCACCCCAAGAAATTTCTTTTTTCACATTGAGTGTTTTTTTTGTAATTTTTCTTGAGATAAGATGGAATATAGTCTGTCTACTTTGGAATGAGGGGGATGTGGCTGGGCAGTATGTTGAAAATAACGCCATACAAACTTGCAGAAGTATTATCCTGGGCTTTTTTTTTTTTTTTTTTCCTGAGGAGCCATTTAATCACACCCAGGTAAAGGCAGGAAGACGTGAGAACAGAAATAGAAAGCTCTTTGGACCATGTGTTCTTCTTTGCCTTTGAGATTAAAAATCTGTGAATAAATGTATTTCCTGTGGGCTACAGTGGATTTATAAACATTTTTACAGTAGTCCCATTAATAGGAGATAGGGTAAAGAGAATTGTTCAGGGAACCCGGAAGTCTGGAGGTTTTGGTAGGACATGTGTTGTGTAGGCCCATGAGTACTTCACCTTGGATTGTGTTAAAATATAAGTTGTTTCTTTGTATTTTCATAGACATGTGTACAACACTTTATATGTAAATATTTGATTTATTTTATAGCCACTCTATAACCAGCCATCAGATACCAAGGTGTATCATGAGAACATCAAGACGTAAGTATTTATCATCTTTGGAGTTCTTCAGTTAAAGACCATATATTCTATAAAGAGATCATTTTTATGTTATCTGCTGACATATTATGATAATATAGTGTAGGTGTGTTTTAGATTTGTGTAATTTGCTGTCGTTTTACTATATGTTATCTTCCTCTGGCTTCTTGGGGGTTGGGGTAACAGCTTTGAGTTTCCGAGGCCAAAAAATGAAATAAATTATTGCATACAACTAGCTGGTTTTATGATCTGCTAGTAAAAAAGGTGAATACTTAACATTGAAATGGCTTACCTTGAGGCTTGAATTTTTTGCCTCCTGTTTTGTCTTTTTTTCAGTGGAGTACCTGCAAGGCGCATGATGAAGTAAGATAATGAAGCTTTTTCATTTAAGACTAGTGATGACACCGTCCCCCACCAAGCCACATCTGCCATTGCAAAGTAGAAGTGCCACGGATCATTTTATCATTATTCAAAATCCTATTCTAGGGAAATCCCTTCCATGACTCTTGCTAATGACGGTATTTGTAGACCCTTCTGCCATTTAATGTCCTGGTGCCTTGGAAGCGCTCTGTCACCTCACGTGGGTGAGGAGACTGCTCCACAATGTAGTTTGCTTAGCCTTGCTCATCCTAGATACCAGGCCTTTCTGGATGCAGATTCTGGAATAAGAGCATAAGTGAAAAGAAAACCTAATTTCTCGATCTGATTGAAGTAAGAGAGGAAGCTAGATAGGTATCTTCTTTTTTTTTTTTTTTTAATTATCATACTTTAAGAGAATTTAGGTGAATGATTCTTAGTTTATAACGAAAATGTGATATTTCTACTTTATGTTTTATTAAGAATAATAATCGGAACATTTTAATTATCTGCTAGTACAGTTACTGATGAGCACATTGCTATTTATATATCATCTCTATATTTTTTCTTTTAAAACCTTTCTTACTGAGAGTATGTGCAGTAGTTGACTACTTTGCAGAATTGGTGGCAAATATAATTTGCATGGTAGTATGCATGAAAAAAATTGAAATTTGAATACTTTTAACTTTTGTTAAGTAAGTGGTTTATAATGATAGTCATGTAACTTAGAATTTTTCTGTGAGATGCTACTGTGGTCTTGACCGCCCTTAGAAGTAGGTTTAGGCAAAACTCATAAAATATACCTTGTTTTGAAACTGTTTAGCTGTTTTAACATTTTTTGAAAGAAGAATAGCAGATAAAATCTAGTTGGCTACCGTTAATGATATTTTTCCCCCCCACAAAGCTTCAGTTACGTTTGTGTTCTGTCTTTTCCCCGCTAGTATTAGCTGGAGAGCAGCTCTGTCTGATTTATTTCATGTTGTCTACACTGCCCCACTACAGTGCTTAGCACACTGTCCTGGGATGGGTTACTGACTGGCTGACTTCTTCACTTAAATCCTAGGAAACCTTTTAAATTATGTTTATTGATTGTCATGTGCTTTTGAGTAGCACATAATTAAAATGAGAGCAAACTGAGTTTATGGTAGCACTTCTGTACGTCAGCTTGGGAGATAATCGTTTACTCAGCTGCATGCATCCATATGAATCGTGTGGTACCTCTTCTCTCATCGCCGTCATTTGCTTTGTATGAAATAGCAAATATACCTTTTAATAATTCTTTTCATGTCTTGGCTACTTTCCCATATAGCCAGCTCCTGACTGTCCATGCTAATTTGAGTGGAGCCAGTGTCACTGTTAGTCCCGAGTGGCAGATAATCCAAAAAATTACTTCTACTTGCCTTGGCTTTGTATTTATATTTGAATAATCAGCTTGAAATCCTTTCTGGAAGTAGGTGGGGTATAACTATTTATATTTGAACCTGCATGTCATTGTTTTTGAAGATCGCAATGCTTCACATTTAAAAAGTGTAACTGTTTCATTAAGATGCAAGAGAAGTCTTCCTGTCTTGTGCCATTGCCCTCCATGACTTCTTAGAGTGGATTATATGTCATTTCTGTGACTGAAGGAAATCTTCTGTGTCAAGCAGAAGTCCCCTCTCTCTTTGTGGGTGTACGTTCTCCTAGAGGGGAGATCAGCACCATACCTGGGGCAGGGAGGTAACTTTAAAAGCTTCTCCTTCTCTTCTACCTCCCCTCCCCTAAGAGCGCACAAAGACGCTTAGATCACCAGAGATCTTAAGAAGAATCAGTAACTGTGTAATTATAACTTGAAAATGTTTGCCTTATCCTTGGATGTCATAATTGAAAATGAACTATTTGTATAAAATCTTGCTGTAGAGTGGGAGGAATTTTAGTCAGTTCTAATTATTGCAAAAGTCTTATTTTGCAGGGTGAAAAAATTAAGATTAACTTTGATTACATCAGATATTCCTAAGTGATCTTTGCTTGTTTTTCAGTGTCTCTGAAAAAAAAAAAAAAAAAAAAAGTGATGCATTATTAAGTTGTGCTTTTTCTTAATGTCATACAACCATATTTTTCTCTTCTAGAAACCAGGTGATGAGGAAAAAACTCATTTTATTTTTTAAAAGAAGAAATCATGCAAGAAAACAAAGGGTGAGGTCCTATCCTTTAACTGAAATTTGTACAACTTTCCCATTCATGCTCATTTAGGCATTTGCTTTCCCTTTATTAGTGAGAGTGGCTCTTGATTATATTTGAGAGAAGGTGCTGATGTAGAAAGTAACTGGGTAGAACTTAAATACAAATGTAATCCTAGCAACAATTGACATTTAATGTCATTATCAAATTAATTTCTTTGGCCATCCGTGTCTAGCATTTTCATCTAGTCAAAATAAAGAAAATGGTGAGTAGTTAAAAAAGAATATGAGAGAACTAGGACGTTCTACATTTAGTCTCTTAAACCCTCAAACAAATGTGGGTAAGTTACGGTCATGCTAAGTAGACATTACTGTTCGTTCTTACTAGGAACCGGGTCAGCTAAAGTTCAGCTTTTTGAAATTCAGATACTTTTTCATATTTATCATATGACTCGCAGTCCACAAGTTTGGTGGTTATGATCTTCATGGAAATGAAGTTACAGAAAATACAATGCCAGAATACCACTTTTCGCAATGTGTTCGTACTCAGTTTAGGCACACTTGATTCGTTGAAATTCAGTTGCTTAGCAAATAGATGATGTCCTTTAATTCACATCAGAAATGAACTGTGTACCCTATATTTAATGACATGACAGTTTAATGAATTGTAAAGCTCAAGAGTCAGCAGCTTTTACTTGATCTATAACTTCTAATGAAATTTATCAGTCTGGTCCTTCAGATACTATCTGAAATTACTGGGTTTTTTTTTTTTTTTTTTTTTTGGTGGGGGGCAAAATCATATAAATATTAACTAAGAAATTAGCTAAAGTATGTTTTTCCTCCCAGTAATTTTGTTGTAATTATGGTAATTGCTAAATTCGCTGTCTGGTGATACAAACATAGAAGCATAGGCTTTGTTTTTTCGGACTTCACAGACTATGTAGTTATAACGTTTCTGTGTGCACTGATTTGTTTAATAAATATCTGTTGGTTGTTTACTCTGTCCCATGTATTATTCTACAGAGGTGAGCAAGATAGCCATATGGCTTTAATCCTTAGGGAGCCTGCGGTATAACTGGGGGGCAGACAAGTCAGCAGGGAATTACAATATGTGATCGCACTGTGGTACAGGACATACAGAGGACTGTGGGACCGTGTACGAATGGCAGCTGATTCGCCATGTGTGAATCATAAAGGGGAGTTGCAGGAAAACCAGAAACCCTGGAAATTTGAACAGGCCCAGGGAGCAGCTTACGTGAAGGTCTGGGAGGTGGAGGGAGTGGGGCAGGTTCAGGCTGAGCTGCATGGCCCCTGAGGCCCACCTAAGAGACTTTGGGTTAGACCCCAAGGGCATCTTTGCAGTGTTTGAACTCAGGAAGTGACATGTCCAGGTTTGTATTCTAAGAATTGGCATCTGGCTACACCATTAGAACGCTTGAGAGACTTTGAGGAGGCTCTTACTTTGATGTAGGTGAAGGATGATGTTGGCCTGGACTGAGGAGCCAGCGGGAGACATGGAGAAAGTGTGAGGGATACACAAGACGTACAGGAGTTGGAAAGAACGATCGGGAAGTGTGTGGAGGTGGCGTGGAGTGTGAGGAGGGTAATATTCTCCTCTCTGGTGCCACTTTCTTGAGATGACCAGTGTTCATGGTTTTTCATGAGTCCTTCTACACCTTTTTCTATCTGTGTGTTGACGTGTTCACAGTTCTGTGCTAATAATGGAGACTTCTTCTCGGTTTAAAAAAATGATATCATACATTACTCATTTCTCTAAAAGGATTGGTTCTTGATTTCATGTAGTTCACTGCATTTGTTTTTATCATAAAGTACAACCAATTCCTGCCTTTTCCAGACTATCAAAAATGTGAATTAGATACCATTATTTATGGTAACAAAAACCTTCAAGTAACCAAAACCTCCAGCAGCAGAGGAAGGGTTAAAGTGTGAGTGTTTTCTGTGACAGGTTGGAAGGAAAGCACCAGAATGTTAATATGATTGCTGTTGGGTGATCGAGATTATGAACTATTTGCATGTTTCTGTTATTAATTTTCTATTTTTGTTGACAATGAAGACCTACCTACATTGTTATCGGGAAAATAATAAAAGTAGCTGATCAGCTGCCAGTAGTAGCTCCTTAATTAATTAATTTGTTTTAGTCTTAACATTAACTAAAAAAAACAAACAAAAAAATCAGCCAAAATGTGCTCTATATGCTGACCTTCATAGGAAACAGAGCTCTTTTCTCTCTCCTCTTTCAGATCAAGGACAGCTTTTCATTCACAGTTGAGTCCTAGGCCAGATGTACTCCTGACTTAGCCTTAAGAAGTAGCATTTACTTTAAAGTATTAGGTTTGTCAGGATGACAGAGTTTAGTTTAATTATTAATTTGCTACGGGTATTTAATAGGAACAAAAAATCTGCCAACGTTATGATCAGCTCATGGAGGCATGGGAGAAAAAAGTGGACAGAATAGAAAATAATCCCCGGAGAAAAGCTAAAGAAAGCAAAACAAGGGAGTACTATGAAAAGCAGTTTCCAGAAATTCGAAAACAAAGAGAACAACAAGAAAGGTTTCAGCGGTAAGTAGTTTGATGGGTAGTGCCTACGCTCTTCTCCTGGCTAATAGCTAGGCTCTTCCTCTCCGAAAGAGTTACTCTTGTGCTCTTTCTCAGTGTTAATGGTTACCTGAATCTGCTCTTAAGAAAGTTCAGAAAGAACTTTCATTTTGAATATAAAACTTCATTAACAGCTTGCAAAGATTATGTCTTGGTGAATTTAATATTAATTTTTTATATTTAGTGATGCTGTTCAATCTAAATTTAAATGAATATCTTGAAATTAATTCTTCTGTTCTTTTTTTGAAAAAAATTTTTTTAACATTTATTCATTTTTTGAGACAGCGACAGAGTGTGAGTGGGGGAGGAGCAGGGAGAGAGGGAGACACAGAATCCGAAGCAGGCTCCAGGCTCCGAGCTGTCAGCACAGAGCCCAACGTGGGGCTTGAACCCACAAACCGTGAGATCATGGCCTGAGCTGAGGTCGGCCGCTTAACTGACCGAGCCACCCAGGCACCCCAATTCTTCTGTTCTTGAAGATACCCATTCCTTTAGAACTGATAGTTAAAAAGAGTAGACTTACACATTTCTTTGTCCTTCGTTATCTAATAATATGACCAAACAGTATTTAGATCGATTGCTAATTAAGAAATTCTTTGGTATTGGTAGATAGTTTCTGATTTGTTTTTACTTGGAGAACAAGTATTTTGCAAAAGTAAATGCTTTAGATTTCTTCTCCACTGTCTCTTGTAAGAGTATATGTAAGCCTTAATTCTTTTCATCACGATAAAGCTTTTGTGAGGGACGATGGTTATTATCCCTCCCCTTTAAAAAATATTTAATGTATTTTTCAAAGTCTGCTGTCTACTCTGGAAGGCAAAGATTATTAGTTGAAATGGAAATGTCACCATTACCTGTGGTTTTCTAGAATTTTCCCATAAGTGGTTCTGCCATTTGAACTTGGACATGTAACCTTTAAATCTTAATCTCAGGCTGGGTAGCTGGGTGGCTCGGTTGGTTAAGCATCTGACTCTTGACTCCAGCTCAGGTCACCATCTCACAGTTTGTGAGTTCGAGCCCTGCCTTGGGCTCTGCGCTGTCCGTGTAGAGCCCGCTTGGGATTCTGTCTCCCTCTCTCTCTGCCCCTCCCCTGCTTGCTCTCTATTTCTCTCTTTCAAAAAAACAAAAACCAAAAACATTAAAAACAAAAAAAATTTTTTTTAATCTTAATCTCAACATTTAAATCGTTCTTCTTTAGAGTTCTAATCTTCAAGCATGTTACTTAAAAGAGTGGCTCAATAGCATTTCTTCTCTGACTTGTCGTCAGGTAAAAAAGTCCCATTCAGTAGAGTAATTGTATATAAAAGTAACTTAGTTGATGTCTTCTTTATGGAATGCCTTTAAATATATTTATAATTTCTTTCTCGTATTTAGAGTTGGGCAGAGGGGAGCTGGTCTTTCAGCCACGATTGCTAGGAGCGAGCATGAGATTTCTGAAATTATTGATGGGCTCTCTGAGCAGGAGGTAAGACAATTAATTTAATTTTTATTTCACTGGTTATTCAGGCATTTTAGCCTCCTATGCCAGGAACTAGGGGTTTATTTGTACATCAGTGAGGGAACATTTATAGAGCTTGGACTGTCCCAAAGACTGGCCGACCACTGAAGGTTTTAAACCAAGCAGTTACACAATTGCGTTGGCATTGTACATAGGTGGTTTTGGCGGCGGGGAGGCTTGGAAAGAGGCGAGGAGGCCGTTCAGATAAATAAGAGCCTGAATCAGGGCAACAGTGGCAGGGATGTATCGGAGCAGACTGACAGGAGAGATTCATCGGAGGTGGAATGGGCAGGGTAAGGTGGATTGAGAAAGAAGAGGAGTGGAAAGTGACTCCCCAGTTTCTAGGTTAGAGGATTGAGCTGGTGGTGCCATTTTCTAAAAGAACAAAGGAGCATGTATTTTGCGGGTGTTTGTATGTTGAGTTGTGGACGTGAGGTGTGGGTGGATTCTCCAAAGTGTGCTCTCTAGCCAGGGGAGCCTGGGAGAGAGATTTGATATGGATCAATAAATCAGTGCTGAATAAGAAGAAATTTCAGTCCCTAACATGAGTCTTCTTAGCTGTTGTTCAAGGTTGGTTTCTAAAGATTGGTCTCTAAAGTTTGTCTCTAAAGGTTGGTCCAAAAGCCACCTCTTGTTTATTTAGTTTTTCTGGTTTTGATTTTATATACTGTTTTTTTTTTTTTTTATAAACCTCATCTGTGGTATCAACTATGCTTCAATTAAAACACACACACACACACACACACACACACCCCCACCCACATCCACCCACCCACCACCACCAGAAAACCTCATGTCGAAATTCTGAAGGTCTTGCTTATTAGAATGTGGTGGTCTCCTTAAGTAATGATCAAAGACAATGATTCAGTTGCTATATATTTCAAAATTTGTGGTCATAATCCCTGCAACGATGACTAAATCTGTGTTAAATTTCGTTGCTTGCCTTTTGACTGATTTCAGTAGGGTACATCTGTAAGCATCCAAAACTAGTAACCACCTGAGGTGACTTCAAGCTAATGTGTCTGCCCCAAGCTGTTCTTTGGTCTTCAGACTGATTGAGAGTACCCCACAAAATTAGACACTTTGTAAGGACTGAGTGTAAGGTGGTATCCACTTCTGTAAGGAAGAGTTTTAGGGAAAAACAAAACCTAGCTTTGTGTTGGGGTCAATACCTGTAATTTTGGTTAAAGGTCTTTCATAGAAATTTATGCTTATGAACTCAGGAAATTAAACTTCGGGAAAAACTAATTGTATAGATGTAACAAAGTTTTAGTTGAAATTCTAAGGATAATGGTCTTCAACTTTCAGTGGAGAGATTATGTAAAGTTAGCAAGAAGTATTATACACGTGAGTTTAATTTAAAATCAATGCCCTTAGGATTTTGGTGCCTGTTTGCTTTTTTTTTCTATTTATTGGTCTCTAAAATGACATTAAGACTTACTGTCTAAAATGACATTAAGATTCTTAAAAATAAGACTGTTAATGTAATTAAATGTTTCTTAAGATCATTATTTCACTGAATTTAACATTACTTATTTATGTCAAAAATTTTATTATTTGGAGTGTCTGGGTGGCTTAGTTGGTCAAGCGTCTTAGTCTTTTTTTCCTTTTTTTAATGTTTATTTATTTATTTTGAGAGAGGTAGTGCACAAGTGGGGGGGGCAGAGAGAGAGAGAGAGAGAGAGAGAGAGAGAGAGAGAGAGAATCCCAAGCAGGCTCTGCACTGTTGGTGTAGAGCCCAGCGTGGGACTCCATCTCAGGAACCATGAGATCATGACCTGAGTGGAAATCGAGAGTCAGACGATTAATCGACTGAGCCACCCAGGTGCTCCTCTGCATCGGACTCTTGGTCTTAGGGTCGTGAGTTCAAGACCTGTGTTGGGCTCCTCACTAGATGTGAAGCCTACTTAAAAAAATAAAAGAAATAAAAATTTATTACTTGAAGTATCTCCTTCTTTTAAGTAAAAAATCTCTTCTCAAATTGTAGTAGTGGGATATAAAAAAAATAACATGTATCACCTCTGTCCCTATAATTCATTTAATGAGCTTTTTTTTTTTTTTAGTGTTTATTTTTGAGAGAGAGAGAGAGAGAGAGAGAGAGACAGAGCACGAGCAAGGGAGGGGCAGAGAGAGAGGGAGACACAGAATTGGAAGCAGGCTGCAGGCCCTGAGCTGTCAGCACAGAGCCTGATACGGGGCTCGAACTCACAAACCGTGAGATCCTTACCTGAGCTGTAGTCGGACACTTAACCGACCGAGCCACCCAGGCGCCCATTTAATGAGTGCTTATTGGATATATGAGTAATTACTATATGTTAGATGTTATGGTGCACACTGCTATTGACATTAAATTACATATGTGGTTTTTCTGGCTTCTATTATGATAGCTGGTCTATAGCCCTCTTTAAATTTTATTCTACATAAGTTATGTTTATTTTTTGTTGTTGGGTTTTTTTTTTTTTTTTTCAGAATAATGAGAAACAAATGCGGCAACTCTCTGTGATCCCACCTATGATGTTTGATGCAGAACAGAGACGAGTCAAATTCATCAACATGAATGGACTTATGGAAGATCCTATGAAAGTTTATAAAGATAGGCAGTTTATGAATGTTTGGACTGACCACGAGAAGGAGATCTTTAAGGACAAGTAATTTAAACTTTAAATTGTTTTCTAATAGAAGCTCACATAAATTCGTGAAAAGTATTTGGCATTCACTTGTAAATTGAACTGTTTCTCCACAAACTTGGCCCCCCTTTGACATTTGAATGGATCCTGTGGAAAGTAGAGAGTGTAGATTTGATATGATTTTCCCATAGGTTTGTAGATGGGAACAAAGTTAACAGATGAGAGCTGAACGGGGGTTGCAGAGTCATGTTAAGTGTGGTACCCAAGCTTGGGTGGTGTCTGAGTCACCTGGGGGTGCTTTTCAAAAGTCCAGATGTCTGTGTTGTACCATAGACCAATCCAGTTAGTTCCTGGTGGATGGTGCCCAGGAATCCGTGCCCTTAAAACACTCTAGTGAGTCTGCTGCTGTTCCTCAAGTTGGCAGTTAGGGATCCGTGGGAAACAGTCTGTGCTAATATTTCTGTTCCCGAGGTCCCCCCCCACCCTGCCTCTTTTGAAGTTGTTAAAATGTTTGTGTGTATGGGTGTATGTGTTGTTGTTTTTTTCTCTTTTTTTACTCAGGTTTATCCAGCATCCAAAAAACTTTGGACTAATTGCATCCTACTTGGAAAGAAAGGTAAGAAATGGTTTGCATTGAGAATGTTTATAGGTTTGTGATGGTTGCTACTTTGAAGTTTTGTGCTCTAATATACAGAAGTATTTAAATAGATTTTTTGAAAGATTCTCACGTGACTAGTATAGTGATATTTAGAATCATGTAACAAATCTTAAGCACAGAACATAGTCTGATTTTCATGGTTAACGGAAAACAACCTGATACTGGATTTTCCTAGAAACACATAGACTACAGTGCGTTTTAAACCTTACTGAAGTTCTGATTCAAATGTCAGAATCCTGATTTTCCTTGAAAAATTTTCCCACAAAGGATGGGATGTAGTGTCTTTGACAAAATATTTAAAGAGACATTTTGAATATTTACATGTCTGCAGTAAGAAAGAGAATTTAGTTACTCCTTAATAAGGAAGTGCTTGAATGTTTCTGATAGCTTCTGATATCTTTTATGTAATTTGGATTAGGACAACTGGAATTGTCCTTTAAAATATAAAGATAATGAATGTGTTTTTAGAGCGTAGATATGCCTTAAAATGCTAGCCATATGTTTCTCCTTAATTTATACCTTGAGAATATCAGAGATTTCCCTTGAAAGTGTTACTTGATTTTTTAAAAAAATTTATTCCTTTGGCTCTTCAAAATATTTTTTTCCTTATAGAGTGTTCCTGATTGTGTTTTATATTACTACTTAACCAAGAAAAATGAGAATTATAAAGCCCTAGTAAGAAGGAATTATGGAAAACGCAGAGGAAGAAACCAGGTGCGTTTCATTATTGTATCGAAGGTGTTTCGGGCTTGGTGGAGATACGGAGATGAAAAATGTTATAACCGGAGCCTTGTACTTACAACATGTATTGTAGGGATTGACATTTCATTAAATAATTAGGATGTTATGAACATGTTATTATTTTGAAATTAATACATATTTAATGCATTACGCCATCTACTTTGAATGTACTGGAAAGTTTCTAGTTTGATAAGATTAATGAGAAAAATTTTATACTTCTGTATGATCTAAATTGTGCCTGTCAGTGGTAACAGTGATAATGTGAATATGGGCCCCATGACACCTCATTTAATAATACCATTTTTCTGAGTCCTTTTGTCTGTGAAGGGGGCAGGTAGAATATGGGAGAAGTACAGAGAAATAGAGCGTGGTAATTTAGCGGAGAAGATAGTTTACTGGAATACCGGGGACCTGACTTTGTTCCAGATTAACTTCATTTCTGGAGTTTAGATAGTTTGCGTTAAAAAGCACTTGATCTTAAAAGATAGTTTTTAATACAGCGCAGCGTACGTTTTCACAGTTGGAATTCAGTCCTTCAGAAACTTTCCTCCAAAATAACGGATCAGCAGCTGTCACAGCTCACGTGTGCGTTACCAGCGTGGCTGCTGGGACCATGTGGTCGCCCTTGCTCTCCGCACCCAGTTTCATCTCGCACGACAGCCGCTGACTGCTGATTAGTGTTCCTAAAGCTCTCCCGGTTTCCCCACACGGCCACCCTTTCTTTCCTTAGCCACCCTGCTTACCAGATACAGATTGACATGGTTCTCTCATTATCCGTAGCCATAACCTGTTGTGTTTTCTGGTCATTGTTTCCTACAGAATACCACTACCTCGCAGGACAGGATGTGATTACATATCCTTCGGGAACAGTATTTCTTGGTCAGTAAAAGTACAGGGAGTGTTTCACGAGTCGACTGCGTGAAATGCTGCCAGAGGTTGAGTGAGCTGAGGTGTCCTAAGTGTGCATTTTCAGTGGGTTGGTGAGGGGGCCGGAAATAAGATGGTAGGGAGGGGAAGGGAGTGTGGGAGGTGAGCAGGTGGCAGCATGCAGGTGTGCCCCGTCTGTAAGATTTGCTTATGAAGGGGAACAGAGAAATGGGCGATGAGGATCGAAAGGGAGGAAAGAGCGGCCTTGTACGCTGATGCGGCTGGTACTGTGGACGCAGAGAGAGGGACGGTCGTGGGGCTCCACCAAGAGTCTCTACCTGACGGGGAGCAAACTCAGTGTTGGCATTGAGGCGGGAAATGCTGTTCTGCTAAAAGGCACCAGGGCTTCCCACAGAGAAAGTGGAATCAAACAAATTAGCTAGAGATGCTAGAGCCCATCTGCATTTTAAACAAGTTTCAGCTACAAATTTTTAACAAGAGAGACACAGAATCCAGAGCGGGCTCCGGGCTCCGGGCTCCGGGGTCCGAGCCGTCAGCACAGCGCCCGACGCGGGTCTTGAACTCACGAACCGTGAGATCATGACCTGAGCCGAAGTCAGATGCTTAACTGACTGAGCCACCCAGGCTCCCTCCAGCTACAAATTTTTAACAATAGCTTTGTTCCTTCTTATCAACGATTGTTAGTAATTTGAATTGAATTGTTAGAAGTTATGTATTTCATATTGCTTATAAACTGTGTCAATTTTTCAATCCCAGAGAATGTAAGGGGATAATTTGATATTTATCATATGTTACCTTTGCAGCGTTAGCAGTCTGTTGCTTCTGTTGATAGAGGAGAAAGCTCTAGTAGGAAATTCTGTGTGATGAGAATGTCTCTGTTACCCTGAAGCATTTGTTTTCCATCCTAAAGTTACCCGGGACGCCATCTCACTGCTGTCCGTGGCACACTTACGCTTGTTAAGTTCCAGCCATAATAGCGTTTTCTCTGCACATTCTTGTTCTGTGTGCTCACACCTCTAGCGTGTCCCAGAACGCATTTACAGAACTGAAATTGTCCATATGTGCCCTCACCTTGACCCCAGCTAGGCCCAGTTTGGGGTTGGTCAGCCTTTCCATCAGTCTTTTCCCTCCCTTTTGGGTTATTACCATGAAGATTTTTCTTCTAGTTTTATATTTTTCTGGTTGTTTCACTGGGAATTTGGGAGAGGAGAGTGTTGAATGATGGAAACATAGCACCATCTCAGACCAGAAGAATCTTATTTCTGTTTCTTTATTGCTTGTGTACTTCATTCTGTTTGTGTCAGAATAGATGGACAGGTTTCCAAAATTAGGTGGTGTTAGTTTAAGGGCTCGTGTTTGTAGAAATGGATGACATTACAGCTGATACCAAAGAAAGGAGGAGGAGGCATTGGACTTTTGAGCAGAAGACTAGTATCAGATTTTAGTAGTGGCAGGATCATTCTGGCTGCTCTGTTGAGACTAGGTTGTAAGGGAGGCTGGGGCAGAAGCAGGGAGACCATCCAGGAGGTTATATTAATCCTGCCAGTGGCTGGGACTAGACTCTAGTGAGGGAGGTAGGGAGAACTGGTCAATTTCTGGATGTATTTTTGAAGTGAGGTAAACAGGTTTTGCTGGTGGATTGATCGTGGGGATTTGAGGACAGTTATCAAAGGTAGCCCAAGATTTGGCTTGTGGAGTTGCCATTTACTGCATAGGCCTCACTGAAGGAGTGGCAGATTTGGGGGGAAGAATTAGGACATGCCGAATTTCAGATACGTATTAGATGTCTAAGTGGAGGTGCGAGGTGGGCAGTTAGATGGAGAAGTCTGGAGTTTAGGAAACAGATCTGGGTTGGGAATGTATATAATTTGCTGTATAGAACAAAGTTTAGAAAGACTTCTTTTTTAAAAAAAGAATCTAGGGGCGCCTGGGTGGTGCAGTCGGTTAAGCGGCTGACTTCAGCCAGGTCACGATCTCGCGGTCCGGGAGTTCGAGCCCCGCGTCGGGCTCTGGGCTGATGGCTCAGAGCCTGGAGCCTGTTTCCGATTCTGTGTCTCCCTCTCTCTCTGCCCCTCCCCCGTTCATGCTCTGTCTCTCTCTGTCCCAAAAATAAATAAACGTTGAAAAAAAAATTAAAAAAAATAAAATAAAAAAAGAATCTAGTTACAAGTTAAGAATTTTTTTTATTGTTATTTTTTTTATTTTTATTTTTTTCAACATTTGTTTATTTTTGGGACAGAGAGAGACAGAGCATGAACGGGGGAGGGGCAGAGAGAGAGGGAGACACAGAATTGGAAACAGGCTCCAGGCTCTGAGCCATCAGCCCAGAGCCCGACGCGGGGCTCGAACTCCCGGACCGCGAGATCGTGACCTGGCTGAAGTCGGACGCTTAACCGACTGCGCCACCCAGGCGCCCCCAGTTAAGAATTTTTAAATTGTGGTGTCTTGATTTTACCTTGGTAGGTAACAGGGATCCAACTAATTTGAGAATCACTTTACTGCTCTATTATCCAATCAAGTTTGAATCAGTAGGAATTACTGTAGGTAATCCCAGAGCGCTTAGGGCAAATTTATTTCAAGACTGTAGATTTCTGTTGAAGTTTATGCCTGATCCTTTCAGTTTTTACTTGGTTGCTTTTCCTACCCCCCTCCCCAACCCCCCCCCCCCCACCCCAAACCTCTTACCTAAAGGAGGTATTATTGACTGAGAGATTCCAAGTTTGCGAGGTTTGATTTTTAACCTGCTATCGCTGTATGGAACCTTGCATATTATTTAGTCTGAAAATGAGTTTAATCTTAGAATCCTAGAGAAACGAGACAGATAATCGTATTTTTGTTAGACTTGTGTTCAGAGATTATTATTGGCAAAAGTCTTAACTCAAAAATCCGTTAGCTACTGCTTAAACCGTTTCACCGTTCAACTTCCTGGCATCCCATGATGGGAGCGAGTGTGGTTCTTCATAAATTTTAGTTGAAGCAGTGAATACTTATCAAAGATTAGAAGCCAAAAGCCACTCATCAAGTGTTACTATTTGGGGTCTAGATTTATAAATAACATGCCAGGCAGTAATTTGATTCTATGTGTAACATTTTTGTTAGAACTAAGAATTTCTTCTTACTTTCCAGCATAAACTCCCATCTAAATAAGTCTGTCACTGTGCAGCTAGAATTACTGTGGTACCTGCTTGTTTCCTACAATAAAGCAAGTCATTGTTTGGAAACTGCATTCATTTCCAAATACTTGATTACCTTTCACAAGAGTTTGTTCTCTTCCTTCCTTCTGACAACATCTTCCTCTTTAAATATGTCAGCATGTTTTTAGTCCCCAAAGGTATTGAGCAAGCATATACTTATGTAAATGTAGTAATTTTTGAAGTTGGGAGCATTTCTGACTAAATTGTTAGATAGACAATGGTTAGACCGTTTTAGGCAAGTACAAAAAATTGAGAATAAAAAAATAAAAAAATAAAAAGTTGGGTATGATGGAAAGAGCTTTGCCTCTGTGTGACCTCCGTATCTATCTAACCCTAGACATGTCCTTTCATTTGCTGACCCTTGGTTTCTCATCGGTGAGAGAGGGAGCAGACTTCCCTTGCAGGGTTAACGTGAGAACTAGGTATGTTATATGTGTGAAGTCCCTAGAGTGTAGTATCAGGCACAAAGGGAGTGCCCAATAAATGGTAGCGACTAGTACATTTGTAGCCTTCACAGAGGGGTTTTCTGATGGTTGACAGCTTTTACTCTTCAGGAACGTAGTCTCAAATTCTCAAGTGGCTTAACAGCATTAGTTTTTTAATATATATTTTAATGAGATAATTTCTGTTTACTGCCTGAACTGCTTAAAAAACTCAGTGGCTAAGGTAGGACTTCATTCTTTTTGTTTCTTGTGTCTTTCTAGTTGACTATAAGCTTGTTCTTTCAAAGGTAGTCATTTCATTTCTTGGCAACTCCCGTCATCCACCGAGTGGGAATTCGTTTATCTGTTTTCTAAAGACTCGAGCATGTGAGCAGATATACATAGAGTATCTGTAAGTGTTAGGTATTCAATTAGATATAGTAGAAACACATCTCAGCATAAACTGTCTTGTTGAAATTCTGTTGAAACTGACCTTGGTCTTCATTTATCATAATTATGAAATACATAAAACTTTGGTGTTTTCATTTGGATTTTCATTTTGTTTCATAATGTACCCTCACACGTGTAGTGCATAGTTTGTTGTTCAACAGAAATGCTTCGTGTCGTGAGATCCTCCCTAACAGAATGAAACCTCTTTCTATTTATTGACTATGAAGTGTTGGGCTTAAGGAGGGAGAAACCCGGGCAGGAAGCTAATGGGAATGCCTCTGTCTGTTAGGGGACCTTGTGACGAATTTCCCTTTGAAACCATGGCCTCCTGCTCCAGCCAATCTGCTGAAGGTTTTGAGGGATGTAACCTGTAACCTCCATCCCAGACCATGGGGACTGACACTTCTCTTGGCAGATTTGCCTGAAACAAAAGCAATTCCAATCACTTCTTGTTAAAATCAGAGGTTATTCCTTACTTTCTTTAATGCGATTGGTGGTCATTACGGTGGGTCTCGATGCCTGTCACCCAGAGGGAAATGTCGACTGTACCCTCTGGCCTCCCTGCTCTCCCTCTCCACCGACTCCTGCCCAGTTCATGGGGATTCTCCCTTGATGGAGGTTCTGCTCTGGAGGTGTCACACACCTTCACAGACTGTTCAGCGACTCCGTGAACTTCTTTGGATCATGTCCACGCCTTCTGCAGAATTGGGGGTTGTGCTTCAAAAGGGATCCTGCCCTCGTCTTCCCATTGACTGGTGGAAGGAGGTGCTACCTTCCTTCTCAGTCCCTGGCACTAGGGAAGGGGGAGCAAAGTCAGCTGTTGGCTGGATTCCAGACAGCAGGGAATGTGTGGGATTGCTTGCTTTTTTCAAAACTCTGGTTGGCATTAGAAATAGAAAAGTACTAGGGAAATAAATTATATGTTCATCAAATCTAACAGAATAGGGAACCTCTTTACTTATCTTCTGCTGAGTTGATAGCTCCCTGTCATTTCTTAGGGCCATAAACCATTTTCTGGATTATACAGCCCACTTGCAAAGGGCCAAGTTTATTGTCAGTATGCCATCTTGTTTGTTCAGAATGCCATATTTGTGGCAGGCAGGTGGCTTGAGGTTATTAGCGTTTGAAACCAGTCTTGACACCTCTGTGGCATGCTAGGGAGTCCGTCGCCTTTCAAAGTGAATAAAACATTCTCAGTTGTAAAGCAGACCTTGTCATGGTTGGAAAGTGTATGTAGGAAAATCTTCCTCATTTCTTAGTATTTCCTAATAATAATAAATACTCAGAAGAAAAGGAAACTGGTACTTACCAGGGTGAGAAATCAGGAAAGTCAGATAAAGCAAGTGAAGAATCCATGGTATTGAAATGATTTAGTGAGGGGTCATAATGGAAAAGTAGATAATTTCTTCCTGATGGACTGTGACATTTCATAGAACAAAGGGATCAAAGGTCATGATGAGGACAAATAGGATCAACAACAATGAAAAGGTGGGATGGGTGGGGCACAAGTGATTGTTACAGAGAACATTTTCTGATTTCAGGATCGTGGAGGTAAAGCAGTACCCACTGATGATGGCAATTGTGACTTCACCATTGGGGAGTTTAATGGGCATGACCTGAAAGTGTTTCTTTAAGTTTTATTTATTTATTTTTAAGAGAGACAGAGACAACGTGAGTAGGGGAGAGGCAGAGAGAGAGGGAGAGAGAGAATCCCAAGCAGGATCCACGTTGCCAGCACAGAGCCCAGTGGGGGCTTGAACCCATGAAACCGTGAGATCATGACCTGAGCCAAAAAAAGATTCAGACGCTTAACTGACTGACTCACCCAGGTGGCCCGAAAGTATTTCAGTTGTAGGATATTTTGTTGCTAGAAAAGGCATTGTTAGGCATTTTGAAGTCGGAAGAATAATGGCAAGGCATAATGAGCCATGTGATAAAATCATTTATTTGTCCTTGGGAATATTTGAGAAGTCAGCCCATAACACCAAAAGAGACAAAAGGCATCATAGGTAGATTTCTGAAATTTGAAAAAGGAAGCAATTTTTGAAATACCAGAGTTCACCAATGTTCTGGAAGTGGCATTTGGGAGCAAGGATACAGATTCTTCTTTTTGCCATGGATTCGAGGAAGGCATAATTTCGGACCTCTTTTGGAGAGGCCAGCAAGGTCTTAGTTATCTTAAGAAAAAAGTCAGGTTTGGTGAGTAGGTAAAGGACTTTGAGATGCTATTGAGAGTTAAGGAAAATTTTACCTCAAATTAATGAGTACTTCATGTTGTCTGGTGACAGGAACAGGTAAGAGGACAGGCAGTTATTAGGAGGCAGCATTGACTTTGGCCTGGATCAGAATGAAAGATTGAGGTAGGAGGGCAAACACTTTCCAAACAACCAGAATAAGGGAACTTGTTTTTTTTGCTATACCCAGCACATGTAGACACCTCTTTGGTCAAGATGCCTCCTAGGAACTGAGGATACTTAGATGATTAAGATTGGGTCCTTGTCCTTGAGACTGTAGCACAGTGAGACAGACCCTGATAACCAGTTACACGGCACCCTGTGGTAAGTGCTGCGAGCAAATGGAAACCATGCAGGGTGGAAGGTAGGGAGACGGGGCCCGGAGCTTCTTGTGGAAATCAAGAAAAGCCTCACAGGAGATGTAGCATTTTGAACTGAATTTCAGAAGCTGTGTAGGAGTTTAGTAGGCGAGGAGGGGTGGGAAGGGTGTTCCAGGCAAAGACATGTAATGCTGGGTGTGTTTAGGCGAATTCAGAGCAGCAACCAGTGTAGGAAAGGGAGGAGGAGGATTGGAAGAGGTACAGCCGGGGCAGGGGCTGTGCGCTGTAATGTCACGTGGCAGTTCAGTCCCACTTATGATAGACGGTCTTTATTTCTACATTAAATAAAAATAATACTGACACAAACTTAATTTCACCTTTTCTTTTGGAGTCACAATTTTAGCAAAGATAAAAGGTTCCGTAATCTTTTTCTCTTGTAGTCTTTGTTCATATACATATTTACAATTACAGAGTTGTAATTACAGTTTAGAGATATTTGAGTTGTTTTACTTCTTTTCACTTTACTATATCCTTAGTGTGTTTTCAAATAACTTTAGGCTTGATGATGACCATAGCCATCTACTATTCATTAAGTGAATGTTCATGCAGAAGAATAAAAGCATAAAGATGTTTCTTAGAATATCATCCATGGCGATGAAAAAGTTGGAAGCGTATTAGGTATCTAATACGAAGGGGAACGGGTTGGTAAATTTCACGTTATCAGATTATAAGGTAGAATTGAAATGTTTGAGTGACAGATGAGATGTAGGAGTTACAGAAAGAGAGAACCAACCTCAGATTTCAGGTTTCTAAGTGGAATCTTAACACTTTCACCTCTCTGATGGGTCCAGACACTGGGAACATGAGTATGTGCTTTTAAGCAATACATGTGGAATATATTCAAGAGTGTTAGGCTGATTCTTAATACACTACCCCAAATTACATTGTAAGTGACTAATAAGTTAGTTGTCAATTAAGTTTTTTGCAAAGATATTTATTGTAATTTGTCATCACAGTTTGAGGAGCTGTTTCTTTTACCTTTGAATCTGACAAATAGTGGTTCATTCCAGCAGCAAATTGCCCGACCCTCACAAGAAGAAAAAGTAGAAGAAAAAGAAGAAGATAAAGCAGAAAAAACAGAAAAAAAAGAAGAGGAAAAGAAAGATGAAGAAGAGAAAGATGACAAGGAGGACTCTAAGTGAGTTAAATTATTAGATATTATTCTTCTTTCTTTTTTTTTTTTTTTCATTTTATTTAATTTTGAGAGAGAGACAGAGCACAAGCTGGGGAGGGGCAGAGAGAGAGAGAGAGATATAGAATCGGAAGCAGGCTCCAGGCTCTGAGCTGTCAGCACGGAGCTCGATGTGGGGCTCGAACTCACAAACCGTGAGATCATGACCTGAGCTGAAGTCAGATGCTTCACCGACTGGGCCACCCAGGTGCCCCTATTATTCTTATTTCTAAATAACCTATGAAATCTATCAAAGGCCTACAATTTTAGATGAAAGAATGAATGGGGTACGTGCTTTGACCATCTATAGTTATTATTTGACATAATGAAGGAACGGGATATTCTGGTAAATAGAACTTTTGGCTTAATGGACTTAATTGCCAGACATGAGATGTTACTTTCCAGAAGGCATAGACTATAATAATATATACTCATCACTGAGATCTACTGAATGTAATTTAATCCTTGACTTGGATCTTTTTGTGTGTACCTTTGATAGTTTACATTAATGTAAGAATGCTGGTAAGAATGGTTTTCTTTTCTATTAATACCATACATTCCAGCTTTATTGGTTTTATTTATCATATAAAGTAGAGTTCCTGGTTTGTTAGTGGTTCTGTTGCTGTTTTCCTGGTTATAAAAGTAATTCCTGTTCATTATCGAAAGTTAGGAAAAGAGGGGAGAATATTAAGAAGATTAACCTGTGAGTCTGCCACTTGGAGACAGCTACTGTTGATACCTTTGTGTACATATTGGGGTGGGGTGGGGGGCGGTGGGGGGCTTAGCAGCTCAGTTGGCTGTTTTTCCACCAAGGATCAGCTTGATTGAGGCATTATTTACACAGAATAAAATTCACCAATTTTAAGTGTATACGTGGATATATTTTGACAGATGTACGCACTGGTGTAACTGTGGCCCCACCTGTGATACTGTGATGTAGAATGTTCCCATCACTCCCAAAAGTTCCCACATGCTCCTTTGCACTAGGGCCCCCCCCTCCCCACACCACCCCCACCATTCCCAGCCTCTGGCAACTACTGATCTGTTTGCCTTTTCTAGAATTTCGTATAAGTGGAGTTGTGCAGTATGTGGTCTTCTGTGCACGGCTTCTTTTACTCAGCGTAATGACTTTGGGATCCATGCAGGTTGTTGCATGTATCAGTAGTTTTAGTTTAGTAGTTTAGTTCCTTTTTAACATCTGTCGTATTACGTCCGTAACCCTCTTGGAAATACCGAAGGTTTACCTGGTTTTGTGACAACTGCAGCCCACATCACTTAGTATGGTTGCTAAAGAGGTGGATGCTCATGCCATTGCCATTCTGATTTTGGCACTTTAGGAGGACGACTCTTAAATTTGGTTTTGTTAGTTGTTGAGGTAAAACATTTACACTCCCACGTGGTCAGTGGTTCTCATTATGGAACGGCCATATCTTGGTTTTTACTTTTTTCTTAAAATCTCTATTAACAGTTAAGCATTCATTTTTTAGTGATGTGAGCTAGCTCTTATAGAGGATGCAAAAATACGTAAGATGTATACCATTCTCAAGTAGTTTCTGATCTAGTAGGGGAAAACTAGGGAAGGTAGGTGCAAGTACCGTTTAAGAAATGAGCAGAGCCAGTAAAGGATGTTGGGAGAGTGAGAAGAGGTCAGGGTTACTTCCGTCTGGATAGTTTAGAGGACTTTCTGCAGGAGCTAGTGGTTAATGTGGAAAGAATACGGGGAATGGCATGAATTGATGTGCTGCTGTGAGAAATGGCAGATAATGGTTTCATTAGACTGGGACACAGGGTGGCTGAAGAAGGAAAGTGGAAGGTGGATCGGGGTTACATTATGTACAGCCTTAGTGAAGCTAAAATAGACTTTGCTCAGGAGGCTGTGTTAGGAGTTGTTTGGGAGTAGGTAGCGGTTTGAACGGATGGAATGGTTTCTTGCCAAAGCTATTCTGCTAGAATATTGACCCACAAGGGGCAAAGAATGAATGGATTGGAGATGTAGGTCAGGGAAGAGTGGTTTGGGGTACCAAGGCACTGATACGGAAAGTGGTAGTAGAAATGGAGATGGTGGAACGAATGGGGAAACTGTTACCGAGATGTACTAACCAAACCTTGGCATGAGGTCACGTATAGGAAGTACAGAGAGAGGGGAGGAGCTAAAGATGATGTCAGGTCTGTAAATGTGAATGAATATGATCATGATTGTCCTCTTAGCGGCGAACACGATGAGAGCATGGGGTGGAGGCGGAAGCAGAGTGGTTACGGCCACGTTTTTCGACGTGTCGAGCTTGTATTGTTGAAGAATCCGGGGGTGTTGTTGGGAATTCCAGCAGATACTTGGGAAGACAAGTCTGGATCTTAGGAGCTGTAGGAGATGTGAGGTGTGCGTCTGAAGATACAGACTGGGAGTTGTCCCAGTGGAATAGATGAGAATGGGGTAACCACACAGAGATTTAAGGCCAGGGCGAGCCTTGGGAAATCAAGAGGAAGAGAGGAAAGAGAGCCAGAACAGCAGCAGGGATGCTAGGAAAGCATGAAGTCCTAAAAGCTCTGCTGAGAAGGATATAAAGAGAATTGCCCGTAGGGTCAGTTGCAGCAGGATGATTAACGTGACAAGAATTGAGAAAAGTCATTGGATTTGCAATTTGTAAGTCCTTGGTGACTCCGCCCTCCCCACCCCCACCCCCATTGGTGACTTTTGACAAAACAACTTTAAGAGGAGGCTTAAATAGCCAGATTAGTAAGGGAATAAAGAAGTGAAGACAGAGGGCTACATGGCAACTTCAAGGGCAGTTTAGGACTGAAGGGGAAAAATTCTTGAAGAATTATTTTGGGGGGAAAACGGTAACTTGGTAAGCTACAACAGATCTTTGCTTGAAGTAGATAAAATTTGAAAATCAACACCTTCCATTAAGCAAAAGTAGTTGAGTCTTTGAGTATCGCCACCTGTCCACATTTGCAAAAATGTTCTTTAAGGACTTTGTTTTTAAATCTAACAGCCCTGCGAGGTACACAGTACAGAGAATAGTCCTTCCAGTACTGCATGTAGTACTGTTGCTAGTAATAGTAATGACCATTTATCGATTGATTGGTTGATCGATTGTTTAGTTTTTCCTAAGTGCTGGAGGGAGGTTTATCCTTAATAATAGCAAACACACATAGTTTACTGTGTTCCAGGCACTGTTCTGAACATTTGATACGAATGAACTCCTTTGATCGTTAAAATAGCTCTATGGAACATACTGTTTATCATCCTGACTTATAGCTGAGAAAAACTGAGGCCCGTGGAGGTGAGGTAGCTTCTCAGGGTCATCACATGGCAAGTAGATCACACAGCTCTGGTACCAACCCTGACAGCCTGGCTCCAGACCGTTCTCCCAACCACTGGGCCATACTGCCCTGTTTGCACGTAATTAGTATTGCAGATGGTTGAGAATATTGAGCCGGGTTTAATGACATGGTATGGTAGATTATTACCGATGGGATTTTGGGCTGATGGTGGGGGTTCGGAGCTGACAACCAAGAATTCTTGAAGATATCTTTTGGTGCAAAAACGTGATTTTGTTAAAAGCACGGGGACAGGACCTGAGGGCAGAAGGACTATGCTATAAGTGTGGGGGTGACTGCTTTATGGAATGGGTTGGGGGGGGGAGATAAAGTCTGGAGGGACTTCCTAAAGGGATTTTCATATGCTAAAGACTCACAGATTATTGGATGCCTAGCTATTGTCAAGCTGAGATTGTTCCCTCTAGCAAAGCATTAAGACCCACAGGGAGTGCCTAGACTTTAGGCTGTTGGGATTGCCTTTTTCTTGTAAACTGGTGAAGTCTCTTACCAGTTTAAATGTTTGGTTTTTTGTCCTTTCCTGTTTTGGGGCCACCAGGAGCTCCTGAGGAATACTGCGCATATCCCACTTTGCTAGCTTGTGCTTGGCCCTCAGCTGGCCTTATGGTCCTTCATCATTACTACGGAAAGGGCCTCCGTGTCAGCCTCTCCATTTCACAGAGGGGAAAGCTTACCTTGGAGCAAAGGCAAGAAATCCGGACTCTGGACTGCAGCTCTAGGGGCTTTTCTGCATCCATTTTCCTCAGAGTGCTGTCATACGGAATAGGTGATTTGAAATGCGTTTGAATTTTAAGCCCATTAATGAATAAAATAGACCTTTGTGAAATATCTTAATTTGAGCTAGTCAGAACTCTTCAAAATTGAGGTATGGCAACATTTTTCATAAATTTTATTTTGAGTAACTGAGAAATTGGGTAATTGTATTTAAATTGTATTAAAAAAACCTCGAAGCTGCAACCTCCTTAGATATACGCATTCTTCTAAATCACACAAAATTTTCATTTCCTTTTGCTTCCAGGGAGAATACCAAGGAAAAGGACAAGACAGAAGGTGCAACTGAAGAAACGGAGGAGAGAGAGCAGGCCACACCCCGGGGGCGAAAGACCGCCAACAGTCAGGGCCGCAGAAAGGGCCGGATCACCAGGTCCATGACCAACGAAGCCGCGGCTGCCAGTGCTGCGGCCGCTGCCGCCACTGAGGAGCCCCCACCGCCTCTGCCACCGCCACCAGAACCCAGTGAGTGGGCGAGATTGAACAGGCCATAATTTTGTTTGGGATTCTCTTTCAATGCTCGGGTAGAGCAGGAGGGACCCCTGGTATCCAGGATCTAGAAATACTCTGAAATTCTGGCCTTTAAAAATTTTTTTAAGTTTTTATTTTAATCACCAGGTCCTCCTTAATCCCCATCACATATTTCACCCATCTCCCCACCCAGCTCTCCTCTGGTAACCTTCAGTGTGTCCTCTATTGCTAAGAGTCTGTTTCTTGGTTTGCCTCTCTCTCTCTCTCTCTCTCTCTCTCTCTCTCTCTCTCTCTCTCTTTTTCCTTTTGCTAGTTGGCTTTGTTTCTTAAATTCCACAGATGAGTGAAATTGTAGTGTATTTTGTCTTTCTCTCTTTCACTTAGCATTATACTCTGGCTCCATTCATATTGTTGCAGATGGTGTGATTTCATTCTTTTTTACGGCTGAATAATATTCTCTTGTTTGAATAATATTCAGATGTGGTATGCCATCTTTATCCACTCATCAGTGGATGGACACTTGGGCTGCTTCTGTATCTTGGCTGTTGTCAATAATGCTGCTATAAACATAGGAGTGCATGTATACCTTTGAATTAGTGTTTTTGTATTCTTTGGGTAAATACCCAGTTGTGGGATTGCTGAGTTGTAGGTTAGTTCTACTTTTCACTTTTTGAGGAACCCTCATACTGTTTTCCACAGTGGCCGCACCAGTGTGCATTCCCACCAACAGTGCACGAGGATTCCTTTTTCTTCACATCCTCGCCAGCACTTGTTGGTTTTTGCGTTTTTGCTTTTAGTCATTCTGACAGGTGTGAGGTGATCTTTCATTGTGGTTTTGATTTGCGTGTCCCTGATGGTGAGTGATACGAGCATCTTTTCATGCATCTCTTGGCTGTCTGGATGTATTTGGGGAAATGTCTGTTCATGTCTTTTGCTCATTTTTAAATCGGATTATTTTTTGGGTGTTGAGTTTTATAAGTTCTTAATATATTTTGGATACTAACCCTTTCTCAGCCATGTCATTTGCAGATATCTTCTCCCATTCCATAGGCTACCTTTTAGTTTTGTTGATTGTTTCCTTTGCCGTGCAGAAGCTTTTTATTTTGATGTAGTCCCAATAGTCTATTTTTGCTTTTGTTTCCCTTGCCTCGGGGGATCTATTTAGAAAAAAGTTGCTAAGGCCGGTGTCAGAGAAATTACTGCCTGTGCTCTTTTGTAGGATTTTTATGGTTTCAGATCTTACATTTAGATCTTTAATCCATTTTGAATGTATTTTTGTGTATGGTGTAAGAGAGTGGTCCAGTTTCATTGTTTTGTGTGTTGCTGTTCAGTTTTCCCAACATCATTTGTTGAAGAGACTTTCTTTCTCCCCCTTTGGTATTCTTTCCTGCTTTGTTAAAGATTAGTTGACCATATAGTTGTGGGTTTATTTCTCGGTTTTCTGTTCTGTTTCGTAGATCTATGTGTCTATTTTTGTGCCAGTACCATACTGTTTTGATTGCTAGAACTTTGTTGTATAACTTGGAGTCTGAAATTGTGATGCCTCCAGCTTTGCTTTTCTTTTTCAAGACTGCTTTGCCTATTTGGGGTCTTTGGTGGTCCCATACAAATTTTAGGATTGTTTATTCTAGTTCTGTGAATTTTGTGTATTTTGATAGAGAATGCATTGAATGGGTAGATTGCTTTGGGTAGTGTAGACATTTTTAACAATATATGTCCTTCCAATCCATGAGCATGGAATGTCTTTCCGTTTCTTTGTTTTGTCTTGAATATCTTTTATCATTATGTTATAGATTTCAGAGTACAGATCTTTGACCTCTTTGGTTAGATTTATTCTTAGGTATCTTATTTTTGGTGCAATTGTAAATGGGATTGTTTTCTTATTTTCTCTTCTGCTTCATTATTGATGTATAGAAACGGAACAGATTTATGTACATTGATTTTATATCCTGAGACTTTACTAAATTTATCAGTTCTAGCAATCTTTCGGGTTTTCTGTTTATAGTATCATGTCATCTGCAAACAGTGAAAGTTTTATTTCTTCATGGCCTTTAAATTTTTTAGACTTTAACATCAATGTGTTTTGGAAAAGATCCGCCCCAACCTTGCTATCTTAATAGAGTGGTTTTTCTTTTGACTTAGTTGTAACCTTAGTGTGTATATGCCACTTTTTCTGATGTTTTAACTTGGTGTATATTAGAAATATTTTCTGGTTTCTAAGCGATCTTCATTTTTCACTTTTTGATGGCTGTGAAATGTTGGCATTATGTTCCCCGAGGCACACAATTTCTTGAACCATTCATTCCTCGTTGGTGAAAATCATGATTAGGCTGTCCCCATCTCCTGCCTACCGCCCCACCACCTTTAAACTAATATGATAAGAGTCTAAGGAAAAAACAAATCTTGAGTCGCATCACATTTTTTTTCTGTTAAATTATTTTTTATAGAAATAAATTATTAGACAAGGGAATACTGGGGCTGGGGGTCCAAGTGTTTTTCTCTCTTTTACTGAGTATTGTCTCACTAGTTTATAAAGGAATTATGTTAATGATGTGTACCATCAAAATTGTGAAGACCATCAAAATCAGTGATACCAATTTTATCATAATGTGAGGCAGGAAAGAAACCAGGTTCTGGGGATGGCGAGGAGGATGGAAGGGAAATAAGTAGACAGGCACACAGGGCCAGGTCATGATGGACCTTGTTTAAATTAATCCTGCTTTGCTTACAAAGTGGGAGCTTACAGAGGTTTTTAAATAGAGGCATGCTGTAATTAGATTGGTGTTTTAGAAAGCGAACTGGTGACCGTTGTGGAGGTCAGGTTGGAAAGAGTAAGGGCTGGAGGCGGAGGGACCAACTAGAAGGGCGTCATTGTGCATGCATGCACTGGCCCAGGCAAGAGGAGGGTGGATTCAGATCAGAATTGACATACGTCCATGGATGTGAGTAGTAAATGGGAGGAAAGATTAAAAAATTGGTTTGAGGAGCCTGGTAATAATTTGAGTGACTGGGTGGATGATAGTACTGTTGAGAGGGGGAAATAGCAAGAGCTCATTTCACGCGTGATAGTCTTTATTTCCTTTCTAAACTAAAAGAGAAAGTGTTCAGTTCGTGGTCCATCTGTGTTTACTAGCTGTTAGAAAATGAGGATGGACAGAAGGGCCTCTGGGAGTGAGGAGGAGATGGGGGTTTAGAGAACAGGAGAAAACTGGACAGGAAGGGGGAGCGTTGTTTCTTTGACACCTCAGGAGAGGAGGGACGGAGCCCTGATAACGTGTGCAGGCACTTGGCGAGGTGGGACTCCTTAGATAAGAAACTAGTGATGTTCAAACATGAAGACATGGATGGAGCTTCAAAGAACATTGCGAAAGATCTAATACAGAGGTTTTGAATATTCATTCCCCTTGAGTTGGTGGGGGAGAGGCTGCCATCATCTTGTTTCCATAGTTGACTAGACTTTATGCTTCAAACAGGCCTTATGTCAGATAAATAGGTTGGGGCCATATAATCTGTGAATGAAGGATTGATCTTAGTATTTCTCTGCCTTATTGGGTTCTCTATCTTTATTCCAGTTTCCACAGAACCTGTAGAAACCTCTCGATGGACAGAAGAAGAAATGGAAGTTGCGAAAAAAGGTAAACGATAGTACTTTAGATTCTAAAGAGTTTTTGTTTTTGTTTTGTTTTGGTTTGGTTTTTTAAGGTTATTAGTAATAAGTCAGAGGGACCCAATTTTTTTTTAATTGCAAAAAGGAGAACATTCTTCTACGGTGGTAAACAGAATTCAGAAGTAGACTCGGGTTCTTTAGGATGGTATGGTACCTTTTCAGGTACCTCGCTGTGCCTTGTTTAAGAGGCCCACTTTGGAGGGATTGAAGATTCTCTGTACAGCTTTATTTTGAATGTTATTTCATTAGAGAGAAAGTGGGCTATTTTCACTTTTCCAGAATAGCTGTGATTAAATGCTATTAAGGCTGTTTTAGAGGGTATTTTAATATAAAGAGTCTATATTTTCTGTTATTTAAAAGTTAGATTTAATAGCGTGGTACATATTTTTTTCAGTGTGTATTTGGTAAGGCATTTGGTCATAAACTAGTAAGAAATTGCACCATGATTGAAAGGAGAGGGCATGAACTTTGGAGCCAGACCAATGTTTGAATTTTGTCTCTGCCACTCATCGCTGTGTGGCCCTGATCTTACTTACTCTGGAACATTATGAATCTTGTATTTTCTTGTGGTTGCTTATTAATGTAGTATAATTTAAAATTGAAGTACAGTTTCTAATAGGATAAATAATTGGTTTATAAATAAAAAATAGTTTGTTTTAAGTAAACTAATTCTGAGAAAGAGTAGCCAACTTTTTGGGGGTTAAGTATTTACCTTAAAGTTCTGAAGAGAAATTATTGTAAATGGGTTGACCTTTTAGTGACACATTTCAGATTTATTTTTTCTTTTTTAAAAGAAATTTTTTTGTTTTACATTTATTTAGTTTTGAGAGATAGAGACAGAGCATAAGTGGGGGAGGGGCAGAGAGAGAGGGAGACACAGAATCGGAAGCAGGCTCCAGGCTCTCAGCTGTCAGCACAGAGCCTGACACGGGGCTCAAACTCACAAACTGTGATGAGATCAGGACCTGAGCCAAAGTCAGACGCCCAACCGACTGAGCCACCCAGGCGTCCCCAGATTTATTTTCTATGTAAATAGGTAGGAATGATAACATTTAGGAATCCTATAAACCACCTTTACCAAAAAAATGTAGCAGTTTAAAGTTTTCTGTGTTCAAAATATTTTTATTTGACGTTTATTTGCCATGATTAGCATATTTGTGATTTGCCATAATTACATGTAAAAGATACACATTTGTTCTCATCTTATTATCAGAATGTCATAGTGGAGGGGCGCCTGGGTGACTCAGTCGGTTAAGCTTCTGACTTCGGCTCAGGTCATGACCTCATGGTTCACGAGTTGGAGCCCTGCGTCAGGCTGTGTGCTGACAGCTCAGAGCCTGGAGCCTGCCTTGGATTCTGTGTCTCCCTCTCTCTCTGGCCCTCCCCTGCTCATACTCTCTCAAAAATAAATAAAAAATTAAAAACATTAAAATAAAAAAAGAATGTCCTAGTGGAACAGGTAGATGTCGGCTCCATCACAGGGCGATCTTTTTCCGGTAGCTGGAGCTCCATGTGACTGTTTAGCCTCCATTCAGCTCTGTTCATGTGTCAGGCAAGATTTGGAAGTTATCTTCCAATTGTCATTAGTAAGGAAGCTACTTGAAAAACTGATGTCTTCCTGTAAATTGTCGAATTTGTACTAGAAAATTCCTGTTTGGGTACACCTGTATCTAAAGTATATCCCTGTCTGTATAGCTCTCTGTATAGCATTTATATACTCACATTCCTTACAGATAGGCATGTGTATGTATAATTTGACTAAAAAGTGCTAGATTGCATAGGTTTCTGTGATGCATTGTATTACAACAGGCTTTTATCTAAAAAATTTTTTTTCTAACGTTTATTTCTAAGAGAGCGTGAGGGGGGGAGGGGCAGAGAGAGAGGGAGACATAGAATCTGAAGCAGGCTCCAGGCTCCGAGCTGTCAGCACAGAGCCCGATGTGGGGCTCGAACCCATGAACTGCGATATCTTTACCTGAGCCGAAGTCAGACGCTTAACCGACTGAGCCACCTAGGTGCCCCTACAACAGGCTTAAGAAAAAACAAACAAACAAACAAAAAAACTGGTTTATTTTTTTGAGAGTATTTCTTGATTATGACTGAAGATAGGCTAATTATAAATATAGCCATATATATGTGTATATATATATATATATATATATATATATATGGTCTTTATCTTGTGTTATTTATATGATTACTTTATTAACTTTATATCAATATACTGTTTCCAAGGATTTAGAAGTACCTAATCACTCAGTTTACAAGTGTTTGAGTTGTTATTCTGTATCGAACATTGTCCTAGCTCTCCAGAAGACCCATGGCAAGGACAAGGTTGAGCCCTTCAATTAATGACCATGTTGTAAATCTGGGTGGCAAAATAGAGCTGTCAGTGCGTTGAGAGTCAATATATATTTAAGTATGTATTGAAATGTATCAGTAGATAATTGAAAACATACTCTTAGTGCTAATGATTGTGAATACCATGGTTGGATTGATTTTATTATTTCTCTTGTTAGCTTTATCAGGTGACTGTTGAGTTCATCTTTGGTCTCTTTTTAAAATATAGGTCTTGTAGAACATGGTCGTAACTGGGCAGCAATTGCCAAAATGGTGGGAACTAAAAGTGAAGCGCAATGTAAAAACTTCTATTTTAACTACAAAAGGCGACACAATCTGGACAACCTTCTGCAGCAGCATAAGCAGAAAGTGAGTATATCAGAATCTTTTTTAATTTTGTTTTTGTTTTGTTTCTGCTTTGTCTTCGAGCTTGAAATACTGGTTGAGAGAGAAACTTTTTTGCATCTTGTATTTTTATTTATTGCATTTACCTGTAAAAGAATATGTTAGTTTCTCACCACAAGTTGACTTTTTCTCTGTTTACTGTCCAAGGAGTGGAATTCGTGTTAGGAGTAATGGCAGTTCAGTACTTTTGAATGACCATAATGGGATTTGGAAAACAGAAACATTTTGGAGTTTGAATTGAGAAGTTTAGTTGGCGTTCTTTTGACCTTGTTGAAAGAATTGATTTGGCATATTAAAACCGTTTTCTCAGAGAGAAAGAATCTCAGATAAATACTAAAAACCAGAGAGTGTAAATTATGGAAAATCCCTTAACTAGGAAGTTCCAACGTTCTCAAAGTCCACAGAGCTCTTTGAGGATGCCATGAGGTCAGAACTGCTTTTGTAAAAATATTAATATGGTACTTACTCTTCCCCACCGTGTTAAATTTGCACAGACGATGTCAGAGTTGTTGGGAGGGAGAACGTCAGTGCCTTCGCACGAATCACCGCAGGACACCGCTGTGCTAAATACTCACTGTTCTCTTCATCTCCAGCGTTATTAGCAGTTTCAAAACAAATGTGCCGGTGTCACTTGTCCTTAGTGAAGCAGTCAAAATGCGCCTGACTGAGTCTTGACCCTTGAGTATGTGTGTGTGGGATGAAGTGAGAAGTGTCGTGTCCTTCTGTTCCACCCCAAAGTGTCCCGCTTCTGCCCTGGGAAAGCACTTTGCGTTTGTTCGAGCCCCAGGCTGGACTAGCTCCCCTTTTTTTATGGAATGTCAGTTTCAGTTGAAAAAATGACAGACCGTGGTCTTTCAGACTTGGATCCATAGTCGACATTTTCTTGAAAATACGTGAGCCTGTCTGTTCAAGCAAGCGGCAGTATTTGTTGCCACTTCCAGTTTCGAGCTTTCAAGCAAAGGTTAGAAGTTTGGAAAAATCTGTATCCCTCCCCATGAGCTTACCGTCTTCCCAGTACTCAAAGACTTTTCTGATGAGATCAGTGGTAATAAGAACCACTGTGATGTTTTCATATACAGTGAAACGTATCCAGATTTGAAAAATCTGGGTAAATCCATGTTTTCCAAATGACCAATTTGTGATCTGGCAGTGGGTATCCTGTATGTGTAAAAGATAACATAAAATATTTTGCAATACATCGAAGTTCAAGATAGATGAATGGATTTTAATAGAGTACGAAAAACTTGTTGATACAGTTTCACATTCCACATTGCAGTTATCCTTTGAGAGATGACGACATGCCCAATTTCGGTGCACCATCAAAGAGTGATATCCAGGCTTGTCTAAAAAGATGTTAAAACACACTTCCCTTTCCAACTACATATCTCTGTGAGACCAGATATTTTTAATATGTGTTTCAACCAAAACAGTATTACGCCTGCGGATTAGGTTAAATGTAGAAGCACATTTGAGAATTGTGATGCTCTCAAGGCAGACATTAAAAGGAATTTCCAAAATCAATTAAAAAAATGATACTTTTTCACTAAATGATTCTTTTGTTTTGGAATGTATTATTTTTTATTAAAAATGTTTTTTATGTTGACATGTAATGTGTTGTTATCCTCAAATGAATTTATAGATATTTATTCTTAAAACAAATTTTTTTTAAGTGTATTTTGAGAGAGAGAAGGAAAGCGCACACGTGAGGGGAGGGGGTGTGGAGGGGCAGACAGAATTCCAAGCCCGCTTCCTGTGCTGTAAGCGCAAAGCTGGATGTGGGGCTCAAACCCACGAACCTTGTGAGATCATTACCTGAACTGAAATCAAGAGTCAGATACTTAATTGACTGAGCCACCCAGGTGCCCCAAATTCATACATATTTTAAATGTTTTTCTGTTTTAACTTCAAATTCAGTAAATATCATTATATATATATCTCATGAATAGATCCTCCTTAGGGCCGGGGGTGAGGGACAGGGAGCCCTTAGTCTTAGTTCTAATCAGGCTATCAGTTGATTCCGTGAAGCCCACCCCATCCACATTATGGAGGGTCATCTGCTTTACTCAGAAGTCCACTGATTGAAGTGTTAATCTCATCTAAAAAACACCTGCACAGAAACATCCAGACTAATGTTGACCAAATATCTGGGTGCGGTGATCCAGCCAAGTTGACACACAAAATTAACCATCGCAAATGTCGATAACACTTCTTATTCTAATCTTTTAAATTACAATTGAAATGATAGGACAGCAGGCTCCCGTTTTTTTAGAGTCTTTTACCATTTTTAAAAAGGCTTCAAGAAAACATGACAAAATGTCTAACATCTGTTAAAGTAGAAGATATATAGGTGTTATATTTCTGTAGGTTTGAATTATTACATTAAAAATTAATGAGTGCTATCATATAGTGAAGCAAATGCTTGGAGAAGTAGGAGATTTTTGCATGTGATTGGAGGAATGTTGCATGGTGGTAAAATGTTGTCTCTTCTCTGTCCATCAGTGGAAGTACCAAAAGAATCGGTGGATACCAGCAAAGGAGGAATATAGCCTCCACGCTGGAAAAATCCACATAGTAGCTATTATCTAATGCCTAAAAATATTGCAGCACTCATGAAGTCTTTCGCAAGCTTTTTAAAAAGGGTAGCCAGAGGATTCTTCCCTTGCATTCCCTAGGAGCATAGTGATGATTTTTTTTTTTAAATTTTTATTTATTTAAATCCAAGTTGGTTAACGTACAGTGTCATAATGGTTTCAGGAGTAGTATTTAATGATTCATCACTTACATACAGCACCCAGTGCTCATCCCAACAAGTGCCCTCCTTAATGCCCATCGCCCATTTAGCCATCCCCCACCCAACACCCTGCCAGCAACCCTGAGTTTGTTCTCTGTATTTAAGAGTCTCTCTATTTAAGAGCCTCTCCCTCTCTGTTGTCTTATTTTTGGCTTCCCTTCCCCTATGTTCATATGTTTTATTTCTTAAATTCCACATAAGTGAAATCAAATATTTGTCTTTTCTCTGACTTATTTCGCTTAGCATAATACAATCTAGATCCATCTACGTCATTGCAAATGGCAAGATTTCATTCTTTTTGGTCACTGGGTAATATTCCATTTTGTGTATATACCACATCTTCTTGATCCGTTCATCAGTTGGGCTCTTGCCATACTTTGGCTATTGTGCATAGCGCTGCTATAAACACTGGGGTGCACGTCCCCCTTCGAGTCAGCATTTTTGTGTCCTTTGGATAAATACCCAGTAGTGCACTTGCTGGGTCGTAGGGTAGTTCTATTTTTAACTTTTTGAGGAACCTCCATACTGTTTTCCAGAGTGGCTACACCAGTTTGCATTTCTACCAGCAGCGCAAAAGTGTTCCTCTTTCTCTGAATCCTCGCCAAAGTGTTGAATTTTTTTTAGCTTCAGACTTTCAGCCAGTTGTATGACTCTGACATTGGGAAATGATTTTTTTCTCTTGCTTCAGTTAATGCTTTAGGTTGGATCCTACTAGTGTATTCATATGTAAACCAAAAATGAGAAGAAATAAACAGAATAAGAATATTGGTAATTTTAACAGTTGGGGTGGCAATAACTTCTTTTCCTCTATGAGGAATGTCCCTGGGAGATGCCTGGAGCTGAAGTCTGCTGAAGTACAAGCCCTGGAAGAGGTGCAGCGCAGAGAAGTGCCAGGGCTGGGATCCTCCAGTCTGCAAAGACAGGAGACCTTAAGTTTCATAGTCAGCAATGTAAGATGCAATAAATGGCTAATGTCTTACACCTACGTATGTGCACCTATACTCTTACAGATCTGTGACCCCAGTAGAAAAATGAGCAGTGTTACATAAACACTTGGTTTACAGAAGGGAAAATCCTGTTAAAAAAAGGAAATTTGTCCTCATCAATAGTAAAAGAAATTCAGTAACACCAATGCTGATTGGCTACAGCAGTGATCAGATGTTGCTTATGAGATCACTGAATTCTTAAAGTTAGTGAAGGGAGGTTATTACAGCATTATTAACAATACTTAAAAATTGCCTAAATATCTTAAAATAGAATTTTAAATATTTATTGGTATAGATTGTTTTTATGGAATCACTAATAAATATAATAATTTTGAAGAATGTATAATGTAGAGAGGTACGTGCAGTTCATGATTATAGTAGGTTAAACAAGTAAGATATATAATCACATTGGGTCATCCTGGTTTTATTTCCATGTATACATATGTACACAGGTATAAAAGACAGGAAGGAAATGTATCAGCATACTTAGAATCCATTGCTGGTAGAATTATGAGCAATTATTGTCTTCTTTAACATAATTCTGGGTCTTCAACATTCCGATGAATGTGTTATTTTTCTTAGAAAATAAATGTATACATTGTATGTATTAGAAAAATACATTATCTGGAGGGGGAGAATAGCGGGAGTTTTGCCATTTTGGGCTCTTTGTACATGTATGGTGGTGAGTTGTTTGAAAAATTGTCCAAAAAATTGTCCAAACTTTTGATCAGTTTGATGAAAGCAATCTATTTACACAAAAAGGCCAGGAAGTGGTTCCCTAGAGGTAACTGCACATTAACCAGAACAGTTGTGAAACATGCAACCTTCTTGTTTAGTATGTGTGTATCCATGTTCTGTGTTATTTTAGACATGAAAAGGTTCATTTTTTTTCTTTTAGTTATTTAAATCATAAATTAATATTCTTTTTTCTATGTTTTTTTTGAGAGAGCGAGAGAGAGCATGAGTGGGGGAGGGGCAGAGAGAGAGAGAGAGAGAGAGAATCCCAAGCAGGCTCTGTGCTGTCACTGCAGAGCCCGATGTGGGGCTCGATCCCAAGAACCGTGAAATCATGACCTGAGCTGAAATCGTGAGTCGGAAGCTTAACCAACTGAGCCACCTAGGCACCCCTAATTTAATATTCTTTTACTCCTTAGACTTCACGAAAGCCTCGTGAAGAGCGAGATGTGTCTCAATGTGAAAGTGTAGCTTCCACTGTTTCTGCCCAGGAGGATGAAGATATTGAAGCTTCTAATGAAGAAGAAAATCCAGAAGACAGTGAAGGTATCTTAAAGTCTTAAATTTAGTTGTGACTTCTGCTAGCCAAATCTGTAATTGTTAGCTTAGTCATTTGACTATTTAAGAATTGCTTCATGAAGGAAAAAGTATTATCAGTGTTTTCATGGCATAGAGACCTTAAACTTGAGCACAATGTATTTATTCCATCAACAAACATTTATGTAGCACCTGAGATGGCCCAGTTACCACAACCAGAGGATCTTTAAAATGGCACTCCGTTATCTAGAAAGATGTCTGTGCACCTATGTCGTTGCCGTATTTATTTGTCCAGTTAGTATCATCGATTACATTTCCCTCTTTGTGGCACTTTGATTTACTTCAATTTTTACAAAGACTTACTTACATATGTCATGTTTATGCTTTCGTATAAGAAGAATTAACGACCCTAGAAGCCCCAATAGAAAAGAATGTCAACCCAAGAAACTTAAAGAAATAAAAATCTTTTTTGTCATCTGAAAAAATTAATGACCACTTCCTGAAAAAGTAAATGTTTTCTTAGTTTTTGCTAGTTAAAGAAAAAAGTCCAAATTTATTTCAATTCATCTTACTATTAAAGTTTCTATAGATTTGTTTTGTGAATTGACTGCTTCTGACATGGGGTTTTTCAGTGATTTTAGTAGCTCTCTATAAATGATATCTTAGATATGTTCATGTTTTGTATATGCAAATATTTTTTCCATCTCATTCGCTTTTTGTTTTGATGTTAAATTACGAGTTTAAATTTTGTATGTAATCAGAGCTGTTTATATATGTTCCTTGGTAGGTGCTCATATTTTAAGCTTAGGAAGTTCTATACCTTCTAGGAGTTTCAGAAATACTAGATTTTGTTTTATTTTTTTTCTACAAGTTGCTGACTTTTATTTTTAAAAAAATTTTTAAGTTTATTTATTTTGGGAGGGAGAGAGAATCCCAAGCAAGCTCCGCATTGTTAGTACAGAGCCCGAACTCACAAACAGTGAAATCATGACCTGAGCCAAAATCAAGAGTCGAATGCTTAACTGACTGAGCCATCCAGGTGCCCCTGTTGTTGGCTTTTAAACTGAAGTTTTGTTTTGAATGTGTTTGGGCTTTGAGCAATAAATAGCTTTTTTTCTGTGAGGTTTTCTGGAAAATGAGAATCCTGGGGCAAGCTCACTCTGGGGTGGCAGAAGGGTGCGTAGACTATGAATGTCAGGATGGTGTGCTTATGGTTCTTAAGAGATCATGCAAGGTTGTTCATTTTCATAGGTTTGTTGCTGGTAGGTAGTATTCTCTGGGTTATAAATGTACATGGAGCCTATATTAACCCGCTTGGGCTGTCATAACAGACTATCACAGACTGGGTGGCTTAAACAACAGAAATTTATTTTTTCACGGTTCTGGAGGTTGAAGTCCAAGATCAGGATGCAAACAGGATTGGTTTCTAGTGAACCTGTCTTCCTGGCTTGCAGAAGAAAGGCTTCTTGCTTTGTCCTCACATGACCTTCCCGTTGTGCACATGTGCTCTTGGTATCTCTCTTCTCGTAAGGACACCACTGGTCCTAGTGGATTCGGGTCCCCCCCCCATGGCCTCATTTAAGCTTAATTGTCTCCTTAAAAGCACTGTCTCCAAATACAGTTTCCTTGGGGGTTAGGGCTTCAACATATAAAGTTTGTGGGGGACATAATCCAGTCCATAACAAAGCCCAAACCTAATTATCATAAATATGTTTATCTCAGAACACAGAAGCCTATCCGTACAGGGGCTAACAGATTTTCAGAAGCTGAGCATCAAAAAGTGACTTGTTGCCTTCTGTTTTCTTCCTGTTACTTTGTCTTGGTGTGAAGGTTTTTTTCAGATTGTCACATAAGGTTATTAAGGTTATGAAATAAGGTTATAAATAAGGTCATTAAAGTAATTAAGGTTAAGTTTAAGCATAAAAGGTTAAGCATAAGGTTAAGCATAAGGTTAAGGTTAAGCGTAAAAATAATGTTTCTGTCTGATCAGGTGTGGGGGGTGGTGGGCACACATTCCCATCCATACAGGGGGTTATGTTGTGACTCCTAGACTAGTTTCTCGCGAATAGGAAATGAACTCGCCCCTAGAATTGTGCGATCCCCATTTCCTGTTGACTGAATTTCAAGGTGTCGAGGAAAAGACAGTACAATGCAGTTTACATGGCCTGTGATCTCGTGCTTATTGTCACTGTTTATCACGTGGCGCTGCTCGTGTCTGTGGGAGATTGTCGGCAGCGCGCGAGCAGAGAGCAAGATGGGTTGTTCATTCGACTGTGTGCGTCTCTGACAGAGGAGTTGGAGCAAAAATAACGGAAACTTGACCAAAATTTGGATTTATTCGTGTTCTTTTGTTCCAAGTCATTCTTTAAGGGAAAATAAAAAAGACACTCATTTGGCTGGTGCTTGGTGAAGCATCTTGCCTTGGAAACACTCCTTCCTACTCTTCTGTGGCTTGGAGGAAGAAAGTAATCGAAGAAGTGCTTATGACAGGTGATGTCTGCTGCACGGTCATGAACATGGCTTCTAATATTGTGGAGACAAATGACTTGGTAACTTGCCCTCGGGTTTGAGGTTTTCCGTTGAATGGGAATGAAATGAAGTGAGGCTTTTTGTTAGCCTTTCAACATTTTGGTAGCATCTTTCATTAACAGTGGTTGCTGCCATATGTTTAGACCTTACTAAGTGGGAGGTTCTGTCCTGAGCTTTTGTCTGTGACGTTTTGTTTTGATTTTGTTTTTATATCTGTCACTTGAGCTCCCATGCGAACTCCAGGCTCATGCATCTGACTGCCTACTTAATGTTTCCATTTGGATGCCCAAGAGCCAGCTTAACATCCAGAACAAACTTTCGATTCCCCACCACTGGACGCCTCTTTTCCCTCCAGTCTTTCCCTGGGCCAACAAATGACACTCTCCTACCCTACATGTGGTCCATCAGTGGATATTATCAGCTTTTCTTTAGAGGCACTAGTGAGAATCTCATCCCATCTCCCTACCCTCATTGCTGCTACTTTGGTTCTGAGCCACTGCCCACGTTCACTGCAACAGCCCCCTGATTGGTCCCCTTGCTGCTCTTTGTCCCATTATGTTTCTGTGCCTTTACACCAACCACAACCAGAGTGAACCTTCTAAAGTGTCAATCAGACTGTGTTGTGCCTCTGTTCCAAATGCTGTGATGCTTTCACATTTCATTCAGAAGCCTGGGACTTGTGAGGCCCTGCGCGAACTGGCCCATACACCTCTGCGACCCTTTTGCAAACCACTTTTCTGCTTACTCACTATGTTCTTTGTTGTTGTTAATTGAGATATCTTTGACCCATAATGCTAGTTTCAGATGTCCAAACTAATCATTCAGTATTTGTATTGATTGAGAAACGATCAAAATAAGTCGTGTTAACATCCATCGCCTCACATAGTTACAATCTTTTTCTTGTGATGAGAATTTTTAAGATCTACTTTCTTAGCAACTTTCAAGTGTACGATACAGTATTACTAGCTATAGTCGCCATGCTGTGCATTACATTTCCAGGACTTACTTAATCTTCTAATTGAAAGTTGGAACCTTTTGGCTACCTTCACTCATTTCTACCTTCTTCTGCGTCTGGTAACCACAAATTGTTCTGTGTGTTCATGGTTTTGTTTGTTTGTTTGTTTGTTTGCTTTTAAGATTCTTCTTACAAGTGAAATTATTCAGTATTTGTCCTCTGTCTGACTTACCTCACTTAGCATCATGCCCTCAGGGGGCCATCCCTGTTGCAAATGGCAAGAATTCCTTTTTTTTTTTTTTTTAATTTATTTATTTTTGAAAGAGAGAGAGAAAATGAGTGTGGGGGAGGAGCAGAGAGAGAGGGAGACACAGAACCTGAAGCGGGCTCCGGGCTCTGAGCTGTCAGCACAGAGCCAGACGCGGGGTTTGAACTCACAAACTGAGTGATCATGACCTGAGCCAAAGTCGGACGCTTAACAGACTGAGCCACCCAGGCACACCCCCACCCCCATTTTAATGGCTGAATGTTACTCTATTGTGTGTATGTGTCTGTGTCTGTATCTGTATCTATACCCCACATTTTCTTTATCCATTCATCCATTGATGGACACTTAGGTTGTTTCAGTGTCTTGGCCCTTGTAAATAATGCTGCAATCAATGTGAGGGTGCACATACCTTTTCGAGTTAGTGTTTTTTTTTTTTTTTTTCAGATGAACTCCCAGAAGAGGAATTGTTGGATCAAATGGGAGTTCTACTTTTAATTTTTTGAGGAACCTCCATACTCTTTGTCATAGCCACTGCCCTAATTTACATTCCCACCACCAGTGTACAAGGGCTCCCTTTCTCCACTTGTTATTTCTTGCCTTTCTGATCATAACCATCCTGACAGATGTGAGGTGATTGCTTACTCTGTTCTAACCACGTTGTTCTCTTTGCTGTTTGAGCAAAGCAACCCCCCACTTCGGGGGTTTTGCATGAGCTGATCCTTCTACCGTTTCCCCAAGATGTCCCTGGTTCGTTCTGCCATTTCCTTCAGGCCTCTGCTGAAATGTCACCTTACCTCTTTAATACCCTCTTCTTCACTGGTTCCCCAGTTTTGTTACTCACTGTGCTTATGACCTCCGGATGCATCATGTACTTAATTGTTCGTTGTCCGTTTGACACTCGACTGTCAGGTCCTCTAGAGTGCAGTTTGGTCTTTTCACTTCTCTGTCCCCAGTGCACCCTGCACGTTGGGTGTTTTGTACCTAATTGAATGAGTGAGAGGATGCATTTGTAGGGTTTTAAAATACTATGTTATGCATTGAAAGTATCTTTTCCCATATGGTCAATTAAGTCTTTATTGTTTTCTGTGTGAATGATGTATCTGTAGCTTCAGAGTTGCCTGTTTTGCTTTCAGACATTTCTACGTACCTCCTGAGGTTATACATATCCTGTCCTACATTATCTTCTCGAATTTTGAAAACTCTATTCCCTTTGGAATTATTTTTGTGTGTAGTGTAAGGTAGGGTCCATGTTTTTCTTCCAGACAAGGAGCCAGTTCTGAGGGAGCTAGTTTATTAAATAATCATCCTTTACCCAATGATTTGAAATGTCACCTTTGGTATATATTAATTTCCCATCTACTTTAGGATCTATTCCTAGGCATTGCCTTCTGCATTGCTGATTTATTTTGTCTATCACTCTGGCAGTTGCAAACATGTGATACGTTGGCTTTGTGGTAAGTTTGACTATCTGGAGAGGCAGGCCTTTCACTCTAATGTTTTTCATACTTTTCTGAGATTTTCTCAGGGACTTGTTCTTCATATACACTCTAAATTAGTTTATCTAGTTTAAGAAATCTTTCTTGAGGCACCTGGATGGCTCAGTTGATTAAGTGTCTGACTGGGGCTCAGGTCATGACCTCATGGTTCATGGGTTCGAGCCCTGCGTCAAGCTTTGGAGCTGACAGCTCAGAGCCTGGAGCCTGCTTCAGATTCTGTGTCTTCCTCTCACTCTGCCCTTCCCTCACTTGTGCTCTGTCTCTGTCTCTCAAAAATGAATAAACATTAAAATAAAATTTATTTTAATTAAAAAAAAATCTTCCTTACCAACCATTGGGGTTCTCATTGGAGGTAAATATATTAATTTGGGGGGAGATTTAAATTTTTATGTTGTCTACTTCAAGAAAATAATCAAACACTGAATGCTGTAGTAAACATGTCTGTACGCTGTTCATAATAGTGGCAAATTGGAAGTTGCCTGAGGCTCCAGTAATAGAGGAAAAGGGAAGTAAATTTAAGACATGTTCACAATCATTCAGTCACTTTATCCTTCAACAGGTATTTGAGTCTCGTGTGCTCGGCACAGTGCTTGTCCTAGGACTTAAACGATAAGCAAAATAGAGGGTCCCTGCCCTCACAGAGGGAAGGGTGATGGCAAAGGCAAGTGCGTGAGGGAGTTTTGGTAAGGTTCGGTTTTTAAGCAGCTCACTCTGGCGTTGTGGTAGAGAATGGTCTGAGGTGGAAGATGGGAGGAGTTGTTTCTGGACTGGAGCGGCAGTTGTGAGGTTGAATAGAAGTGGGTGGATTCAAGGGATCTTTGCATTTTTTTATTTTTTTATTTTTTGGGGGGAGGGATATATATATATATATCCCAAGCAGGCTCTATGCTCAGTGTGGGACCAGATATGGGACTCGATCCCGTGACCCTGGGATCATAACCTGAACCGAAATCAAGAGTTGTACGCTCAACCGACTGAGCCACCCAGGCGCTCCACAAGGGATCTTTTTAGAGAGAAAATCTGTGCTGCTTGTCTACACAGAATATGGGGATCAATGAGAGGAAGGATTGAAAGATTGCTCGTAGGTTTCTGGTTTAATTGATAGTAAACAGTAGAAAAGAACGGGACTTGGGTGTGTTGAGTCCAAGTCTGGTGCAGGAAATACTGAATTTGTGATTCCTTTGAAATATCGAGGCAAAGATGTCACAGATTAAAACTGCATTTATAAAATGAAACAAACGATGTTGGGAAAGACCAGGGTTACAACGTTAAATTAAAAAGTCTGTGTCATGTTACCCTAGAGCTTTGTTGTGCAGTGTGGTAGCCACTAAATACCTGTGGCTATTGAGCTCTTGAAATGTGGCTAGTCCAAATTGAGATATGCTAAAAATGAAAAATATAATCAGATTTTGAAGACTTAGTACCAAGAAAGGTAAAAATCTTATTGCTAGTTTTCTATGTTGATTACATGTTAAAAAGATAATATTTTAGGCATATTGGGTTAAATAAAATACATGATTTAAAGTTAATTTATCTCTTTACTTTTTTAACGTGACAACCGGAAAAATTAAAATGGCAGGTGTAACTCACATGATGTTCCTATTGGATGGCGCTGTTCTAGAACGGACTGTCAGCCCTCCTGGGTATAAAGAAAAGCACAGAAATGGGCTGGTAGAAATAAACTGAAATGTACCATTTCTGCGTACGGGTTTTTTTGTTTAGTTTTGTTTTTCCATCTTTCTTCATTTTTCAAATTTCATGTAAATGATTTTTCGATACTAAAGGCTTTTACGCTTTCAGTTTCAGAAGGTGAAAACAGTTTGATCTCTCCCTTTCATGCTCTGTAGACACTTTAGCTTCCCAGTGGCTGGCGTATTTCGGTGAGGTCATGCGACGAGTGTCATTCCTTCTAAACCTACTTTGAAGCATGGCTTCTGCCACCCCTGAAACATGTCCATTATCAGATTTTTATGCTGTATCATTATCTTTAAGGTGCTGAAAATAGTTCTGATACAGAAAGTGCTCCTTCTCCTTCACCAGTTGAAGCTGTCAAGCCCGGCGAAGATAGCACTGAAAATGCGTCTTCTCGAGGGAACACGGAACCTGTGGCCGAGCTCGGGTCCACCTCCGAACCTGCGCCCGGTGCGTCTCCCTCCTCGGCAGTGCCAAGTACGAAACCCGTCGAAAATGAAAGCGCGGAGACCCAGGCGAATGACAGCATCACCGTAGAGGCAGCAGAGCCGATGGACGTTGACCGGCAGGAGCCCAGTGCTGAAGTGACTTCTGTTCTTGACCTCCCCGCGACTACCAGAACAGACTCTGTAGATGTTGACATGAGGGTGCCCGAGAACAATCCGTCTAAAGTCGAAGGTGATACCAAAGAGAGAGACCTGGAGAGAGCCGGCGAGAAGACAGAGCCTGGCGATGAAGACTTGGTGGGGGCCCAGCAAATAGGGGCCCAGAGGCCCGAGCCCCAGTCGGACAATGATTCCAGTGCTACCTGCAGTGCTGATGAAGATGTAGATGGAGAGCCCGAGAGGCAGAGGTGAGACTCGTTCCTCTAATACTGTTGTATTCTTTGCTCTGTCGGATGCTGAGTCACAGAACGGTGCCGGCCGCGGAGATTACTCCTGCGTAAACCTCGGCAAGTTAAAGGTGGTCTCCGTGCCATTATTACTGGGTTTTGATGCTCTTCATCTGCTTAAATAACCAAGAACAATTAGGTGCTCGTAATTTTCAAATGAAAAAGATAATATTTTTTTTCTGCATTGGTTACATGCATCCCATATGTAGCAGAGGAGGGGATCTCATCTAACAAAACTTGTGAACGAAACCACAGATGAGACTGCCGTTCCTGGTGTTGGAAGCAGTAGGACGAGGTGGCGAAGGATGTGGTGGTGAAGGCGAGAGGCATTGGCTTGTTTGCTCTAAGACCGCACAGCCTCAAAACAAGGCCTGCTGTCCCTGTGCATTAGAGGGTAGAATATGTTGGGAGAAGAAACATGTTAAGTGTTCTGAAAACATTTTAGAAGGCATGATTTAAACATAAGTTCTAGGTAATTATCACAGTCACTGTTGATATCAGTTAAAATTCTAGGTTATTCATATTTGTAATTGAAAATATGTATAACATACATGAATATAGAACTGTTTTTAGTCACTAAGTTAATAATACAAAACTATTTTATGTGTATGGTTTTTATAAGTTACAGTAAAAAGATAAATTTTTATAGGAATAGATACTGCTTTATTTAATATGTGTACATTCCTTGGGATTTCCTTTTCCTTGAAAGCAATAGAATCCCCTAGAATCACAGTAGAATGTTTCATTGGTGCAGATTCTAGAAATGAATTCGACTAAAAACATCATTTAATCAGAAACCCAGTTCAACACTTTTTTTCTTTTTCTCCCCTCCTGTTTTTTAAAAAGGAAGGCAAATAAGCCACTCACCTAAGTGCCAGATTCTGTTCATCTAAGATGAGGATTCTCTGTGTTTTTCACTGTTGGTTTTAGTAACTACAGGAAGGTAGTAACCTTGGAGGAACACCCGAAGAGATGAACTTGATAGTAGTCTTGAAATTCAGAAATTCCTCGTAAATATATGGTGGTGGTCTTTGAGTAACACTCCAAAGTCTGCATCACTTCCCAACTGTCAAATAACACATCCTATGTTTTCTACATCTGTAACACCATCTTTATTCTTTATGTATGATGTTAATTGTTTTCTTTTATACATTCTGATTTTCTTATCAACTTGTACTTTTTAAAATGTTCATCTTTCCCCAATAATACTGGGAAGTATGATCAAGCCTGCAAGGTGTGGGGTATGGCACTGGTGTATGATTTTCCCCGTTCATGTATTGGGTGTCCTGAACTCCAGTGTAGGTAACGAACCTGAGTGAAGCAGGTGGAATGTGGGGAGAAAGGGACTGTGGGGAACAGAGAGGCACTTGCTGTTTGGAAAAGGAGCTGCATGTTGTTGCCGTGCTGGAGTGCTGCTTCTGTGCTGCCATTTCTTTTCCATTTCTCATGAGAAACCAGGAGTCTGGAATCTTGGGTGGAATTCTCAGTTTTTAAAATGTTCATGGGCAGTTGTTTTAAAAAAGAATGCCCTTTGATCCTGGCAAGATACAGATGACTAGTTTGTAATCTCTGTTAGTGGTAGATTAGGACTTACAAAATTCCATTTTATAATGGAATTTGTTCAGACTGCGTGGTTAGATGCAGATGATTAAATTCAGATTATTTTCAACCTGTAAATCAGTATTAGGTTTCTTGGACAGTTAGCATTACAGAGTCCCTTTTTTCCTTACTCTTCAAATCTCTTCTAAGGTTAATGCGTTGTGTATGTGTGCCCACCTACACATTAACTACTTAGAAGGAATTATGATTGTACATTTAAAGTCTTAAACAAGAATAGGGGCACCTGGGTGGCTTGGTTGGGCATCCAACTTCAGCGCAGGTCATGATCTCACGGTCCATGAGTTTGAGCCCCGTGTCGGGCTCTGTGCTGACAGCTCAGAGATGACCGCTCAGAGCCTGGAGTCTGCTTTGGATTCTGTGTCTCCCTCTCTCTGTTCCCCTCCCCCGCTCACACTCTGTCTCTTTCTCTCTCTCTCTCTCTCTCTCAAAAATAAGATTAAAAACATGTTTTTTTAAGTCTTAAAGAAGAATATATTAATTTATCTTTTTTTTATTGCCAATTGTAGAATGTTTCCCATGGACTCAAAGCCTTCATTGTTAAACCCTCCTGGATCTATACTGGTCTCATCCCCAATAAAACCAAACCCACTGGACCTGCCACAGCTTCAACATAGAGCTGCTGTTATCCCACCGATGGTAAGTTTTCTAAGTGAGGAAGAGAAGTTAAGTTGAGAAATAAAGACCTTTAGAGACCCTTCTTCTCTTTCTTAATCAGTACTTGACCTTTTAAAAAATTGTGGTAAAAAGCACACAACATAAAATTTACCATCTTAACTGTTTTTAAGCGTACAGTTCAGTAGTGTTAAATATATTTGTTGTTGTGAAATAGATCTCCAGAACTTTTCATCTTGCAGAAGTGAGACTCTCGTCTTATTAAGTGGTCACTCTCTTTTGCCCCTCCCCGCCAGCACCTGACTGCCACCATTCTACTTTTCTGTCTCTGAATTTGGCTGCTTAGATACTTCATATAAGTGGAATCATACAGTGTTTGTCTTTTTATGACTGGCTTATTTCACTCAGCATAAAGTCCTTAAGGTTAATCCAGGTTATAGCATGTCATAATCTCTTTCCTTTTTAAGACTGATAATCTCCCTTTGTATGTATATATCACATTTTGTTTATCCAGTCATCTGTCGCTCTATTCCTTTTTCAAATGGATTCATTGTGATAGTTGATTGAAATGGTCATTTCTATTTCAGGAAGAAAAAAACAAAACACCAAAGAAATATAATCCTCTAGCCATAATGTTAGCAAGCTTTGCTTTTGTTTTATTTGTTTTGCTATAAAACAGTGGTAGAATAAATATATGATTAGGTTGTGAATATTAAGAATGAATTATAAAGATTATGGCTAACTGCAGTATACAATTCCAAATCTAGTTTTATTTACACTTTACTCGAATAATCTCTACAAGCTTGACTCCATTTTGACACTGAATTCTGAACTTGGGTATTACTCTTTTACCTAGTAATGTTTTCGCTCTTGCTTTATTTCAGGGGATGTAAATTTGTTTCCTGCCTCATATGATAATTAAAAAAAGTTAAGTGTGTGCTTATGACTCACACACAAATTGTTAAACATTTACTCATTCATTGATTTACTCAAATGGACATTTATTGAGTGTCCAGTTCAAGACAACATTGTTAATGCTGTATGGAATATTTATATATCATAATCTCTGACTTCAAAAAATTTAGAGATTGGCCTTGATAATAAGACATAGGAAAATATTACAATAAAAATTAAGATGAATTATAACAATGTGATGCTCTATTAAGTTAGAAAATATAGTATGGATATTTCAGAAGGAGAGCTTCCTTCTTAATGACACTCTTAAAGAAGACTCCACATAGGAAATAATACTTTGGGGGGCACTTGGTGGCCCAGTGGGTTGAGTGTCTGCCTCTTTTTTTTTTTTGGCTCAAGTCATGATCCCAGGGTCGTAGGATCTAGCCCTGCATCAGGCTCCGCGCTATGCATGGAGCCTGCTTGGGATTCTCTCTCTCCCTCTGCTCCTCTCTCCTGCTTACACGCTCTTTCTCTCTCTCTTAAGAAAAAAAAAAAAAAAAAATTAGAATACATCTTGCCAAATAGCCAGCTTCACTAACCAGGACATTTGTGGAACCATTAATGTACTTGAAGAATAAACATTAAAAAAAAAAAAAAAAAAAAAAAAAAAAGGAAATAACATTGTGGTTGGACCAAAAGAATTCATTAGGCTTTATAGCAAAAGGAGGAAGAGCCATGTTTACATACAAACCAAAGCACAAAGGCAAGTAAATTTTGTGCATGTTTTAGGGTCAGTGAAGAATTCTATTTATAATAGCAGAAAAAACCATGGAAGTCTTTATTTAGGTAATAGTTTCTAAAAAAAGCTCTCTATTTTCCCCCGGAAGTTTTTGTATTATGGGGTAATGGACTGTGTTGGGGCTGTTTATTTAGTATCGAACTGAACAGGTTGGGTTCTTTCCTTCATGAAGTGAGAGAGACAGAAAATAAACAAGGAAAACATGCATTATTGCAGATTGTGCTATTGTAAGTCCTGTCAGTGTACTCTGAAAGAAAGAAACGGGGCCGCAGTAAGAAGGAATATGGGGAGGAAGTTACTGAAGTGTATTGGATGGTAAGGGATGGCCTGTCTGAAGAAGTAACATTTAACAGCCGCCCTGATAGGTCAATGAATTGGGTGTGGGAGGTGAGTGAGGTTGATTAGTCAAGGATGTCCGCCAGGAACCTGGCTTAAGCCGCTAAGGTTCCATTTTCTAAGATGGAGGTCACTGAAGGGGAAGCATTGAATTTAGGAAATGAGATATTTCTGTTTGAATGCAGGTTTTGAGGTGCTTTGAGATATCCAGGTGGAGTTATTATGCAGCCATTCTGTATGGGACTTGGAGCAAACACCTTAGAAATAGAAATTGATGAGTTGTTAACATATAGATGACGTTTAAACCCACAGAAGTGGGTGTGATTACCTGCTGCGGGAGCCTAGAGAGGAGGGGCGTTGAGCCATCAGGGATTTGGCCATCATAAGTGAAAAGCAGACAGAAATATTTTGATTTCTCATCATAAGTTTTGTGATTTTTTTTTTTTCCAAATGTTTGTTTTCGAGAGCGAGAGAGACAAGAGTGCAAGGGGGAAGGGATAGAGAGAGAGAAGGAGACGTAGGATCCGAGCTGTCAGCCAGGAGCCCAACGCAGGCTGGAACCCACAAACCATAAGATCATTACCTGAGCCAAAGGCAGACACTTAACCAACTGAGTCACCCAGGCGTCCCCTTTAGTGATTTTATATTATGTTCAGTTCTGAAAGTGAAATGTTCAGCATTTTAAGCATTACATTTGAAGATTATTTTGATTAAAAAATGGCAAAATCCGGGACGCCTAGATGGCTCAGTCAAATGCCTGACTTTGGCTCAGGTCATGATCTCAGAGTTTGTGGGTTCAAGCCCCATGTCAGGCTCTGTACTGACAGCTCGGAGCCTGGAGCCTGCTTCACATCCTGTGTCTCCCTATCTCTCTGTTCCTCCACCACCTGCACTCAGTCTCTTTCTCTCTCTCAAATATAAGTAAACATTAAAAAAAAAAAAACGGCAAAATCCTATCAACTGGTATGTTACAGAAATAAGCATTATTTGCAGCAGACGGTTGTTGTTATGTTGGTCATTGGCATATTTAGATTTTTTTTTTCTTCCCGTAGGTTTCCTGTACCCCATGTAATATACCAATTGGAACCCCAGTGAGCGGCTATGCCCTGTACCAGCGTCACATTAAAGCCATGCATGAGTCTGCGCTCTTGGAAGAACAGCGACAGAGGCAAGAACAGATAGATTTGGAATGTAGAAGTTCCACAAGTCCGTGTGGCACCTCCAAGAGTCCAAACAGAGAGTGGGAAGGTAGGCAGCGCTGTCATCACAAAGAACTTTCCTGAAGGGAAACAAAACTATACTCCAAAGTGGGTCCCTTGTGTTTTGTAGTTTATCAGCATGCCGATTGATTTATTTCTCTTGCCCCAACACATAGAATCCCTTCAAATTGACCTCAGTTAGACAGTTGAGGAATGTTTGTATTATTGACTACTCTGAAGGATGGCAGTAACATTTTTGGTGGTTTTTGTTAGTATGAATTTTCTGATATTTATCTCTATGCTGGAAGACTATAAAAACCGTTCTTTCTGCCTACTTATCTGACTTTTCAGAGTAAGTGGGAATTGTTATCGTGTCCTCCAAGCAAGTCACATGTAACAGCAGGATAATGCTCTAATTCTCTGATGACAACTTTGTGAAATGTATAGTGCCAGTCAGACCCTGACTCGTCTCTCACCCCAGCATTTACCAGTTGTTTGGCCAGGGACAAGTCCCTTAACTCTTCTTTTAGTTATCTCATTTGTAAAGTGCAAGTTATGGATCGGTCTGTCAGTCTGTCTATCTATCTGTCTATTATACCTACCTACCTACCCACTTATCTATCTATCTATCTATCTATCTAATCTAATCTGTTCGTTCTTTCTTTTCTTTCCTTCCTTCCTCCCTCCCTCCCTCCCTCCTTCCTTCCTTTCTCTTTCTTTCTTTCTCTTTCTTTTCTTTTTTCTTTTCTCTTTCCTTTTCTTTTCTTTTCTTTTCTTTTCTTTTCTTTTCTTTTCTTTTCTTTTCTTTTCTTTTCTTTTCTTTTCTTTTCTCTTTTCTTTTCTTTTCTCCCTTGCTGTCATTACAACCCATAAGAAAGAATCAACAGTCAGTATTATTTTGTAACATGTGGCTCAGCATTATTCTTTATATAATATTGTATGTAATAATATACAATTTATAATAATAGTGCACTAGTGTACACATGGTATAATAGATACCATGGGATATAGGTACCTTCTATAAATGATAATAGAAGGTGTTATCATTGTTGTCACTGTTGTTATTTCAAGTGACAGGTTTGAGTTGTGCATGCTTTTTCTTTTTTTAATTTTTTTATGTTTATGTATTTTTTGTTTTTTATTATTTTTTTTAATATATGAAATTTATTGTCAAATTGGTTTCCATACAACACCCAGTGCTCATCCCAAAAGATGCCCTCTTCAATACCCATTACCCACCCTCCCCTCCCTCCCACCCCCATCAACCCTCATTTTTATGTTTATTTTTGAGAGAGAGACACAGAGCGTGAGTGGGGGAGGGACAGAGAGAGAGGGAGACACAGAATCCGAAGCAGGCTCCAGGCTTCGAGCTATCAGCACAGAGCCTGATGAGGCTCATGACCTCATGAACCGCGAGATCAGGACCTGAGCTGGAGTCAGACACTTAACTGACTGAACCACTCAGGCTCCCCTCTCTCTTTTTTTTTTTTTTTAATATTGTTTTAATTTTAAGTACTCTCTGCACCCAACATAGGGCTCGAACTCACAACCCCAAGATCAAGAGTTGCACACCTCACCGACTGAGCTAGCTAGATGCCGCTGGCATGCTCTTTTTAGTTGTGCATGATAGATACACTTACTTTCTCTAAAAAGGGGAGAGGGGAGTGATTTCTAAGTTGTAATAAATTCTGGCATGGTTAGGAAATGGCACATGTGTTCTGGTTGATAGTTAACTTACCAACTACGTGCTATAATATGCTTAGGATATAAGTCTATTAAGGTCTTCATTACTATGATTTAGATTTTTCCGTAATGATTCAAAAGACTCTTTGTAGTACCTTTTTTAGATAAGTAAGAGCAATTAGCTGTAGAATGCCCTGGATTTCAAGGGCTATTAAATATAAAATGGGAACTGTGGTACTTAAATGATCTTGACCCCCTCCCCCAGTCACACCAATGATAAGTTATTAGTTATTTGGTACACTGAGCCTCTAATGTTAGAGTTCTAAATATAAGATTATTAATGTTTTAAATATAAATCTTATGCTGGTAAAAATAACATCTAGCAAGGCTGGGTGTATAATAGGTGCTAAATGAATATTTCTTGAATGAAGGTAAAAACGTTAATGATTTGGGGGCTTTTAATATATTGGGTGTAGAGAATCCTCAGTTGCTAACTCAGTGATTACATGTTGAAGGAATGAGTTAAATGAACTAGAGTATAAATGGACTTAGCAGAAGTGCTTATCTTTTGAGCAGCCCAGTTACGAGAAAATCTGTCATGATGAGAATGATAAAAATTATAGAGTAATTTAAAAGTCTGTCAATGTATTCCTTACATAAATGATTTAGAATAAATGTTGGGAGGAAGAATTTAAAAGACCTAGAAAAAAATGACATTCAAATGATATTTGCCAAATTCGTACTAAAGCTGAGTATTATTGTTAGTAATATCTGGATCATTCTAATATGTATATCATATAGTTACTTTAGGACCTCAATATCTTGTCTTGTTCTACTTTATAAATTGGGCTGTATTTGGAAGCTGGAGAGACTGAATCAGGCTAGAGCCCAACTTCTAAGACTCTAAACAATGAACTGCATTTCTCTCTGGTCAGTCACATTAATCCATGTGGTTTAGATAAGAGGGGTATCCTAATTTTTAATTGTAATGCAGTGGTCCTTTTTTTTCCCCCAAATTTATTTATTTTTGAAGGAAAGAGAGAGCATGAGAGCATGAGTGGGGGAGGGGCAGAGAGAGAGGGAGACACAGAATCTGAAATGGGCTCCAGGCTCTGAGCTATCACCACAGAGCCCGATGTGGGGCTTGAACCCATGAACCGTGAGATCATGACCTGAGCCGAAGTAGGACACTTAACCAACTGAGCCACCCAGGTGCCCCTATAGTTCAGTGGTCTTAGAACCACATGGTAATTATATTTTTGATTAATACGATACCAGTGTTTATTAGTATGACATCAGTTTGGTTCAAGGTGACCCTAGAAACTGGGGTGGTTGATTACATTTTGTCCCAAGGTTAAGTTTTGTTTTAGCTCATCTACCTAGTATGTTTGTCCAGTGATTTGTTAACCAAGTGCCTGAAGACTCTCCTAAGTTGATAGGTATCCATACATAGTTCAGTGTAAAAGATAATTTCCCTTACATTTATACATCCCCCTTATGTAATTGTATACTTGCAGTTAAATTGCTTATATGCAGCATGTTTGATATAAATGTTTTCAATGCAACATCATAGAATAGTTTATAGAATGGTAAATACAGCAAGAATATGGATTTAACATATAAACAAGTACCAGTCCACTTGAATTAGGACCATGGTTTTGACTTTTCACAGTCTCACTTAGAAAGTGACAGGCAGCACCGGTTGTCCAACTGTTTGATTGTATTCACCTTAATGTCAGTGGCATAAAAAATTTTTGTAGGTGGTGTAAGCCTTTTCACCTGTAGGAAAGCTTGGGGAAAACCTTAGAGGCAATTGTTTTCACTTTCCAGGAACATTTACACAAGCTGACCCCTGCTTTAGTTTGAAGCCTTTTCCCTGTAGTGAAGGAGCTCAGACACACACGTCCAGAGAGTTAAAATTAAACTTGCAGTGCAGGTTTAATAGGATCAGTTCAATCCAATTAAGAGTTAATGCATCTGTGCAACTGAATCTAGTCTGTTTCTTTTGTTGTTGGTTTCTTTATCTTTTCAGCCCTGAGTACATGATGATTTAAAAGCTGTATTTAGAACCATCTAAATTTCCAGTTTTCCTTTAACAGTACATGACAAAATAGTTTCCACATAGTTGTCAACTTATTGGAAGTGACAAAACAATCACACGGAATTTATAATACACCATGCTGTTAAATTCTCTAGAAAGGAAGACATGAGTTTCTTTGGAAGTGGGTCTGTTTTATAAATCTGCACAGCATTAGAGCACTTAATCGAATTCGTTACATTAATATGGCTAAGAAGGGAAGAGTACCATCATCTTAATGGGTACCCCAGAGGCATCTGAAATTCAACACCCAGTGATTCAGGGAGGCATTTTTGCCATGTGGTTTAGAGCTCAGAGTCAGGCTTTTGAAAGATCCCTGGTAGAGTGACCTTGGTTGGGCAATATGGTGTGATTCTTTTGAGCTTCAGTTTCCTCATCTGTGAACTGGTGTTAATAATCTCATTGGTCATGAGGGCTAAGTGAGATAATTCATGTAATCACGGTGCTCTGCACTGTATGTATATAAATAGTATATAAAAAGTATGTAAACAGTACATACTTTAAAAAAAAATTAAGTATTAACACACAGTGCAGTATTGGCTTCAGGAGTAGAAATCAGTGATTCATCACTTACATACAACACCCAGTGCTCATCACAAGTGCCCTCCTTAGTACCTGTCACTCATCTAGCCCATCTTCCACCCATCTCCCTCCATCAACCCTTGGTTTTGTTCTCTGTCATTAAGAGTCTCTTGTGGTTTGTTTCCATTTCTTCTTGCCCCTCCCCCCACCGTGCCATATGTTCATCTGTTTTGTTTCTTAAATTCCACCTATGAGTGAAATCATATGACATTTGTCTTTCTCTGAAGTACATACTGTTTTTAAAAGTTTATTTGTTTTGAGAGAGAGAGAGAGCAAGGGAGGGGTGGAGAGAGGGAGAGAGAGAATCCCAAGCAGGCTCAGCACTGTCAGTGCAGAGCTCAACGCGGGGCCCGAACTGATTGAACTGCGAGATCAGGACCTGAGCTGAAATCAAGAGTCAGACACTTAACTCACTGAGTCACCCAGGCTCCCCATTGAAGGACAGGCTTAATATTAGTTGATTACTATAATTGTTTCTAGTTTTTACACAAATCTTAGTAAGCCGGAGAACTCTTTATGGCTTGTGCTAATGAATCTTTATTTGAAACCAATTATAAACCTTCCTTTTAATAGTGAAATGCTAGAGACCTTCTCTTTAGACAGGAACTTTCACTGCTTACTGTAGTTTAGTAAAGAAAAAAAGAATAAAAAATAAGCGTGGCCGTTTGAAGGGAGAAGACAAATTATTATTCACAGGATAAGATTATCTACCTAGAAAGCCTAAAAGAATCAACTGGAAAGTTATTAGAGCTAAAAGGAAAGTTCATTAAGTTTTTGAGGAAAAAAAAATGATAGGCAGGAACCCACATCTTTCTTTCCTATGTATCTGCAATAAAAAGTCATATATGTAAAAGATGAAAAAGATGGTTTTCCTAGCAACAAAATGTAAAATACCTTAAAAATAATTTTTAACAAGGAATGTATAGAAAAGACATACGAGAAAGTCTAGATTCCTCATTTAGGAAACGTTATTATGGAATGTCCGGTCTCCTGTATTCATAAATTTAATGCCAGTCTAATGAAAATTCCAGTGACATTTTGTTTGGAGAGGAACTACTTAATGATTTTAAATTTAGGTTTACCTGCAAGACTAAATGGGTAAGACTAGGTAAGCAAAAGAGTAATAGGAATTTGTTCTGGCAGACATTAAAATACCCCAAATCTAAATGGTTTGGGTTACAGATGATTTGTACTTTCTTCCTTGTGCTTTTCTGATTTTCCAGAATTACAATGTCCGTATCATTTTAAAAAAGAAAAAGTTATATCTTATTATGTGTATTTTTAAATATTAATGTGACTGCATATCTGATGTACCCATTTAAATGCTTAAAGTTTTTTGTAATGCTTAATGTAGAGGTAAATCATATGATTTTTATTAGCATTGTTATAGTATAATTCATAGTTTCATAAACTGGTGTAGGTTTTTTGGATTAGTTTGATCTGTATCCTTTGAAACGCTTCTTCCATTTCTTAGTCATGTTTATTTTTCTGACTGTTAAGTGGTGGGTTTCAACAGGCTAAATAAAAGAGCTGAAATTCTCAGAGATCTAAGTCAAGCAAGACTTGAATTCACACAATGGCCGGATAATCTGAGGTTTGCCTGTTGTGATCCTTATTGCATGTGAAAATGCTAGTTTTCCTATTGAGGAGAAAAGGAAGTACTTTGTCTTTTAAAGGGAAAAATCATAACTGAATTTTTGAGGATTTTATTAGGGTCCTAGTGATGGTGCATACACAGATGTAACCTCTGTATGGGTGGATTCCCCCCAGGAATTTTAGATTTTAATTTATTAGTATATAGTCGGATCTGCCCCTGGATGGTGTGGGCTTGGTCCTTTCACACTTACTATTTTCGTTTGGGGTTCTTCCCTTATTTTGATAACTTTAACTTCCATAGGAAAATCAGTCGCCTATATGCCCTATGCTGAGGTCACACGTGCCCTAGAACAGGAAGCACAGATGCACAGTACCGCAGCAAGGTCAGCATCACCGTGTAGGCTCTCTCCGAGAGAAGTCAGTAAAGCCGCTCCACAGCCTATGAGTGCAGCCCGCTATAGTGTCCCGCCAGGTAAATATCGTTCCTCTGTGCAGTGGCTGCTGGCCATCTACCTGCCGGTGCTACACATGGGTGGTTTCCAGGACATGTCCTTCCCGTTTCAAGAGTACCTTCTGGTTTCTCTACATCCCATCATCACTTGTATTCAGTTGAGATTTACCGGGGCCGCTGGGAAGTTTGTGTCCACACGTGTCCACACGTGTCCACTGTGACTTTGACTGGCCCTTCTGTTACGAGGTCCTGTACTTTTGAAAAATCTTGAGATCCCCTCCCCCACCATAAGAGATTCCCGAGTCTGTGAGAGCCAGAATCCGTGAATGTTGCTCAAATTCTGCAGGATGCAAAAGGGGACATACAGCTGGTTGTCAGTTGCGTCTGTATGTTCTCCCTAGTTGCCGCATCAGCTGCTCGTAAGAAGCAGGTCCAAAGAGCGATGGAGAGAGAGAGAGAGGATTATTAAAGATTGCCATTTGCCGATGCTAAGCAGAAGTAGGTTGAAATGAACATCAGCTTGCAAGCTCCGGTTTGACAGGGAGTTGGATATTTCAGCCTCCCAAATACCATGTGTGACCTGAATGTGTATACGGCTTTAATTCAAGTGAAAGAGAAATTTAAAATAGAAATGCTCATCTTCAGCCTCATCTTGCACTCCAAATCCAATTTGTGATTTAAAAATTCAGGAATGACTGAGATAGGTGGGGTGTTGCAAACTACGAAATGGACTGTTTTAAATCATCTTTTTCTTCCTTTTAAAAGTCCTGCAGCCTGCTCCACATCAAGTGATAACCAATCTCCCCGAAGCGGTTCGGCTTCCGACAACTCGACCCACGAGGCCACCTCCTCCACTTATTCCATCATCTAAAACCACAGTGGCTTCCGAAAAACCCTCTTTCATCCTGGGAGGCTCCATCTCGCAGGTAAAAACGCCTTCTCTCCTCAGGAGATTTCTGTTGAGGATTGCTTTCTGTCACTGATTTGTCAGAGTCTTAAATGAAAACCTATATACGAAGAGGCCATGACCAGAAAATATGGCGGTCATCGTACTCAGTGCCACACTCCGGAAGCTTGTGTGCGTTGGGTGCACAGAGTGAGTGGCCTTGGCACACTGTCTGGTTTAACTTTGTGAGGCACTTCTGTGCCCTGAAGTTGAGTGTAGCGTAGATGAAAGAGGAGTCTCTTCAGAGGAATCTTTTCAAGTACTCAGATATGTGTTGACCAACTATTACAAAGGCTCTAAATACCAGTTCATTCTGACTTTGGCCACTGTATCTTTCTTTTTTCCTGGTGTTACTTTTTTTTTTTTAATACGGTGTTATCTTTTTTTTTTTTAATTTTTTTAATGTTTGTTTATTTTTGAGAGAGAGAGAGACAGAGGGAGACATAGCATGAGCAGGGGAAGGGCAGAGAGACAGAGAGGGAGACACGGAATATGAAGCAGGCTCCGTGCTCCACGCTGTCAACACAGAGCCTGAGGTGGGGCTCAAACTCTCAAACTATGAGATCATGACCTGAGCTAAAGTTGGACCCTCAACCGACTGAGCCACACAGGTGCTCCAAATGTGGTCTTCTCTTAATTGTTGTAAAGTGTTGACTCATGTGCAGCACCAGCAGTGACCACACCCCTGTCAGGTTATAGAACCATTTCATCACTCCAGAAAGTTTTCTCACGCCCTTTCGGCCTGAAGCAATCCTAGTTTTGCTTTCTACTGGCACAGATTAGTTTTGCCTTTTCTAGAACTTCATGTAAATGGACTCATACTGTGTGTACTCTTCTGTGTCTTCTTTAACATAGCATGACGGCTTTAGGGATTCATCCAGGGTTTTGTGTCATCAGTAGTTTTTTTTTTTTTTTATTGCCAAATAATACTACATTGTATGAACATACTGGTTTGTTTATCCATTTTCTTGTTAATGGAAGCGTGAGCTATTTCTTGTTTTTGGCTACAGTGAATAAAGCTGATACAAACATTATACTGGGCTCTTTATAGATACAATGTTTTCATTTCTCTTGTATACTCCTCTGAGAGTGGAATTGCTGAATATATGTTATGCTTTACTTTATAATTTTCCAGAGTGGGTCTCCTGTTTTACACCACTACCCCCAACGCATAAGCCTTCACGTTGCTTTGCCGTTGGCAGTCTTTTTTATCTTAGTTTTATTAGTGGGTATGTAACATTTGATGGTGGCTCCAGTTTGCATTTCCCTGAAAACAAAGACGTTGAGCACTTTCTCGTATATCTATTGGTCATTTATGCATCTGATTGTGAAGTGACTGTCTTACTGTCTGTTTTTATTGGGATTTTTGGTTAGTAGATTGTAGAAGTTCTTTATATGTTGTGGATGAAAGGTCTCTGTTACAAAGTTTTTTCTCTTCTTTGTGGCTTTTGTGTCTTACTGATATGTTTTGATGAGCAGAAATTTGAAGTTTTGTTGTGATTCTTGTAGCTTTCTTTATAAGTCCTGAAATCATGTGCTATGAGTCCTTGTAAGGGCTTTTATTTTTCAAGATTGCTCTGCCTCTTCTCTGTGACTTCGGCATTTCCATATAAATTATATAGGTGAGCTTTGACAAAAAATTCTGCTGGGATTCTGGCAGGGGTTGCCTTAAATCTATAGATTATTTTGGGATACATATGAAGATCTTGAGAATATTGAATCTTCTAATCCATGAACATGTTTATCTTTCCATATTTTAGGTCTTTAATTTCTCTCAACAGTATTTCATAGTTTTCACTGTAGAGGTTTTGTTAGATTTATTTTCAGTTAATTATTTGTAACGTGTTTTATGTTTTCATGTGTGGGTCATACTTTCTTGTTTCTTGTAAATTTTGGTTAAAAACTGGATATTTTACATAACAGAATGTGGCAACTGTGGAAAATGGATTTTCCTCTCTCCCTAGGGTTTGCTGTTGTTGCTATTGTGTGTTGGTATTTGCTTTGTGACTTTTCTGAACTAACTCTGTAAAGTCTGTATTCTTGTGACCTGTGTGGCCATTGAAGTCACTGTTTGGTTCAGCTGGTGGCCAGCTAATTGCTGGACAGACTTCAGTGCCTAGAATCAGTAAGCGTCCCAGTCTTGACTGAGTAGCTCTGTGTGTGTGTGTTGGGGCACGCCTTCGACATTCAGCCTGGTACCTGACAACCCTGCCTTAGTCTTCTCTTCCTGCTTCCACAGAGCTTTGAGGTCAGCCAGAGTTGAGAATTCAAGGCCTTCTCAGGTCTTTCCTAGGCATCTGCACAACCTTGCACATGCACATGGCCTCCTAGATTGTTAGGAATACTTTGGAGTTTTTCAGATCCCCTTTAAACATCTAATTCCTTGGCTTTTCCTTTAAAGGTGTTTGGTTAGCCTCTCATTTGCCTTCTTGGTTATCTACTGCCCCAGACAGTGAAGAATTTCAGTCATTTGACTCTGATAGTTTTTGACAACGTAGTCAGGTCAAATAAAGACAGCCTTGCAAATGGGTCTTCCAGAGAACCAGAAGGAATAATGACAGTTATCTGGGAATGAGGCTTTTAGGGAGCCCAGCCCTGTTTTTTCCCCTCCAGTGGCTGCCAGGCTGATGGTTTTCACCACGATTGACGGTTGTTGATTTTCACTGCCGCCACCGAGCTTGGCCGGGAGTATATGAGATGAAATAGAACAAGTTCAGATGCCACGAAACCCACTGTTCTTACTTAGATTCTGCTGGTTTTCTTGAACACATGCGCCCAGATTTCCACAACCCTTTGGTTAATTTTCAGATTAAAAGTTGTTGTTGTTTTTTTATAATTTTTACTGGTTGCCTTTGTGGAGGAGAGTTTTCCGAAGTCCTTACTCTTGGTTTTCACTGATGTCAGTGTCCTGTAGCATTTTTAAGAGGCATAATAGTAGCTTACGTTTTGAGTGTAGTGTTAAGTGCTTTATTTATGTAATTTGTTAACAATAAATTATTTACATGAAATTTATGGTGATTTCAGAAGGCCTATCTTGCTCCTTTTAAAAATATTTTTAATGTAAGCAATCCATGATAAGGATTCTCTTGCTTTGCAAATACCTGTTCTTAACTTGGGGCAGTGGGGGTGTAAATTTTTATAAACAGAAACACGAGCATTAAATTTATTGTTGACCTTGTGAAAAGACACTGTTATTTTAGTCTTTTAAAATTATTTTTAGGGAACACCTGGCACTTATTTGACTTCTCATAATCAGACTTCCTACACTCAAGAAACAGCTAAGCCCTCAGTGGGTTCTATCTCTCTTGGATTGCCACGGCAACAGGAATCTGCCAAATCAGGTCAGCGAGTAAATACTCATAATGTTCCTGCATTTGTGGCATCACACTCGGTAATTCGGCCCTTGGTCTCTTCATGTGTGTCTCTTGCTTTGGTCCATAGCTACTGCGCCCTACATCAAGCAGGAGGAATTTTCTCCCCGAAGCCAGAACTCCCAGCCTGAAGGTTTATTGGTCAGGGCACAACACGAAGGAGTGGTCAGAGGTAAAATATGCTGTTTGGCGGAAATGTTAAACTTTTCTTCCCAATAAATTTATTAAAGTGAGTCACTAATATGGTTTAACTATGGGGTTTTGAGTTAGAACCTGTACACTCTAAATTTTTCTTTCTGTATAAAAATAATTTAAAACTGTGAAATTCCATATTTTAGTAATCCTCTTTAATAATTGCATTATTATTTTAAAAGTGCATTTCAGTAAAACACAGCTATTCTTTTCGTGCTGCTGTGTCCCCTCAGCCCTCCTCCAAGTAGGGACTGGTGTTTTGTTTGCAGTGGCAGGTTAAGTTGCTAATAATTTTGGTTTTCTTCAGGTACTCCAGGAGCCATTCAAGAAGGGAGTATAACTCGGGGGACTCCAACCAGCAAAATTTCCCTGGAAGGCATCCCATCCCTGCGGGGCTCCATCACTCAGGTTAGTTGTGATCGTGCCTGAAATCCTGGACAAGAGCTAATGAGAAAACTAGAAGTCCAGTTTCAAGAGCTCTGGCTGTTACAGCAGTTTTGTGATTAAGTTGTTTGTTGTTCTGGATTATGGGACTGGATCTCAGTGGTAATAAACCCAAATCTATAAAACTGTCTGCAGAAAGACATTAATGTAATCGTTTTGACCACAAGCTATATTCTCTATTCTGCAGGTCATTTGAAAAGGTCAGTTATTTGCAAATGGGCAGAAGAAACAAGTTCTGATTGATGTAGTTCTTACTGTCTTCCTGGCAAAGCTTTTACCATGTGTTGAGCTTAAATAGAAATGGAGAAGAAAATCATTATAAATTATTTGCTCGCCTTTGCCCTCTGTGAAAAAGAAGGTCCTACAGTCCCGGCCTATAAGCCGCCTTGCTAGAGTCTAATGCTAACCCAGGAGATATGGATGATGTTGATAAAAGCATCACAAGTCAAGTATCTTCTTCCAATTTTAGGTTAAATAAGTTGCCAACTTTCATTAGGGAAAGGTCTTTCTTTTCCTCCATTAGATGTTAGTTTGAAGTGTAACAGACATTAGCCTCTTTATTCTTGTAGATCTGGGAAGGGAAAATTCTATTTTGGGAAATGATTGTAAACAGATTTTTTTGCACATTGAACCTGTTACAGGATTTCTATTCTGTTCTTCTTCCTTGTCTTTTGTCCTTGTTCCCTAGGACAGTGGTTGGTAAAAGTGTGGTCCCCAGGCCAGCAGCATTAGTGGGACCCGGGAAGTTGTTAGGCATGTAAATGAAGTCTCATCTGTGGGGGCGGCGCCCAGCAGTCTGTGTTTCCAGCCCTGCAGTGATTCTGCTGGATGTCCAGTCGAGAACCACACCCTAGGACCCTGCTGACCTAGGGTAGTCTGTGCCCTAGAGCGTCAGCACCTCCTGGGAGCTTGTTAGAATAACGCAGAAATTTTAGTCCCCTCTTCAGACCCTGAATTAGCGTCTCCATTTTAACAAGATTCACCAGTGACTCCTTTCTGAGACGTGGTTTATGGAGTATGTGGCATAGTGATCTAGAAAGTTACATATTAACTCTTCTCATCTCTCCTTCTAAATTTGACCAAAATATACATCCCCTTGAGATTAGTTTTCAGAATAAGCAAACACTTCAGTAGCGGAGAAGAGAAATAAATGGCTTATGTATATTATTATCTCTTCTTGGTCATTTTCACTCTGGTAACCACGCTGTGGGTAGGAGGACAGAATGAACTGGATAGAACGAGGCTAGGCTGTTCTCTGTTTATTTTCAAACCAGTCTGCGCACATGGCACGAGCACTTCCGAAGTAGGCGTTAAGGATTTTCAGATGTTTACTCCCAGGCTCGTTGAATGGCCATACAAGTGGATGTTTTGTTCTTGTCTTTCTTCCTGCTCTAAGCATGTGGTTTCAGATTGTCCTCACTAGAGTTTTGGGGACACTTAATGTGGGAGTGGGCTGGGTCTGGGCCTGCCACTCTCATTTCAACCCAAGCAGCTCACTTTTATAAAGTGTTCTACACATGAGGTGCCACGAGTGATTTTGCTAGAAAGGGAAGGGTTTACTGCTTCAAGGAAGGCTTAGAAAGAACCACGGCCATAGGCACCCTAGAAGAGGACTACTAAATTATGGTGAAAGTTCAGATGATGTGGCCTAAACTGAATCCACGTCACAGAATGGAGGCATCTGAGTTTTGTCACCCCTGCCCCCCACGTCCCCCATTGGTGACCAGAAGGCACACAGTTTGGGAACTGCAGGTCTTTTCTCTTAGGACAATGTGAGAGCAAGGTGTGGACTCTAAATTTAAAACTTTGTTTATTGCCTCTTTTTTATTAGACATTTTGAAAGAAAAAGTATTACATTTGCATGATTTTGGGTCTTAAGACAGATTTTTTTTCCCCCCTGGGCATTAAGAGGTTTGACCTCATGGTGGGGAAGAAAGCTGATTTGACTCATATATACCTGTTTTGTATGGCAGGGTTCAAGGACAAAAAGGTACAGTGTTTCTTAATGTTTATACAAACTTAATGTCTGGTCCTCTTGTGTCTTTGACCTTCTTTGTAGATACGGTTTGATCTCTCAGTGTGGTAGGTTAAGTTTTCTGAGTGTCTCACGTTTCCTCTAAATCCGAGTGTTTATGTTTGATTCGATGGCAGGGTACCCCAGCTCTGTCACAGGCTGGCATACCAGCTGAGGCTCTGGTGAAGGGATCCATTTCTAGAATGCCCATTGAAGAGAACAGTCCTGAGAAGGGCAGAGAGGAAGCTGCATCAAAAGGTCATGTTATTTATGAAGGCAAAAGTGGACACATCTTATCATATGACAGTAAGTATGTCGTCTGTACTCTGAAGCCAGAACTGTAACGTATGACTAAAACATGGACTCTGGTTCCCCACCTACTTGCTTGGGGGAGTTAGTTTTCCTTCCTGAGCCCAAGTTTAATCTCTGTAAAAGGGGTTAACAGTAGTGCCTTCTCATGGAACTTTTGTGAAAATTTAACTCGGATGGAGACCGTCAATGAAAAGTGATAAACCATGTAGATAGAGCCCATAGTAAGTGGTTCTGTCAGTGGTAGCTAACATCACCTGTGGCCAGTTGATTTAGCCAAAGAAAATATTCTTTGTTTCACTGTAGTAGAATCACTTTTATCTTAAAGATGTCTTTTATGCATTAAGAATTAGGGAGTAGGAGCGCCTAGGGGGCTCAGTCGTGTGAGCGTCCGACTCTTGATGTGGGCTCAGGTCATGATCTCACAGTCTGTAGGGTCAAGCCCTTCATCAGGCTCCATGCTGACAGTGGAGCCTTTCTGGGATTCTCTCTCCCCCTCTGTCTCACTCTGCCCCTCCCTCCCTCACTTGCGTTCTCTGTCTCAACTTGAAAACTTAAAAAAAAAAAAAAAAAAAAAGGGAGTAGATACTAGTCTGGTAATCCTGGAAAGGGCATTGAATTTAAATTCTACTTAAATAAAACTAGTTTAATGTCTGTGTGTGTGTCAACATTTTCTTTAGATGTATTCTTAGGTTATATTTTCTCATTAACGTTACAGCAGTGATTCAGTTATGGTATCACAGCCAAGCGAGGGACTGGATTTGCGTTCCCATTTGCAACTTTTTTGTGAACCGAGTAGTCCTTAGTCATGCTTTATCTTTCTCTTTGAATACAGCGACATAAGGTATGCCAGCAACAGTGACTGATGTAGAACACATGGTAACTTTCTTATTTCCTTCCTCCTTTCTTGTTTTAACATTTCTGGCATACACTGATTTACATTTTGCTTCTGGAGGGAGAAATTAACGGACATTGCCTAAGCCAGAAATCTGGATGTCATCCTTGACACTTCCTTCTCTTCCCCCCTGCAGTCAGTCCTAAGTTGTTTCCGTTTTCTTTTCTGAATTCTCTGGAATCCATCCATTGCTCTGTATTCCCCACTGCCACCATCGTCTTTCAGCCGGACAGCTCGGCAGCCGCCTCACTGATCTCCCCAGCTTTCGTCGTAGCCCGTGTTCAGAACCGTATCACGTCCCTTCCTCCTCGACTCTTCATTGCTTTAAAGTCATCGTACGCCCCTTCCTTTGGCTTCATCCCCCCTCTACCACCTGCTGTCAGCTCCTCTCTCAGGCTGCTCCCTTCCCACCTTCTCCCTTACCTGCTTTGCTCTGCCTGCCACGCACTCTCGCTCCAGCCCCGACCCCCACACCAGCGACGGTCCCACCGTGTCTCACCTTGGGGGTCTGTGTGCTCACTGTTCCCTCGGCCTGTACCACCTCCTGTTCCCTTTACCTCTCACTTGAAGCACCTCCTCCTTGTCCTTTAGTTCTCAGCTTGCACATGACTTCTAGGCAGCCTCATCCGAGCCTTTTAAGTGTTGGGTTCAGCCACACTGTTCTTACAGGAGTTGCGCCACTCTTTTCATAGTCCTGACTGCACTCTACAGCAGTTCCCTAGTACTTTATCTGCACCCGCCACGATTGGGTGAGTTTCGTGAGGGGAGGGGCTTAATTTGGTCACCTTCTGCAAGCCTAGCTTATGCCTGGCACTCAAATATATTTGAATTAATGAAGAAAATTTTCATAAATATCATCCACATAGCAGTATGTCGTAAGTTGACTAGTTTTTATGTCATTATTTTTATAAGATAGACTATGAAACTAAGATAAATGATTTACTGTAGAAGAGGTCTTGGGCGCTGAGCAATTCTTGTTTCTATATTCTACAGATATTAAGAATGCCCGAGAAGGGACAAGGAGTCCAAGAACAGCTCATGAAATCAGTTTAAAAAGAAGCTATGAATCAGTGGAAGGAAATATAAAGCAAGGGTTGTCAATGAGGGAGTCTCCTGTGTCAGCACCACTAGAGGGTAAAATGTCGTTTCCAGAACATTTATTCTAGATACATTTAATTTTGTACAGCAAATTTGCATGGCTGGGTTAGGTTGTATTCAGTCTGTTATTTCTACCTGAGATTTCTATTCATATTAACATATAAATGAAACCTACATTAATGTTATCATAGTAATAATATAAACACAGTAAAGTATATAATATATAATTAATACTTTATTAATATGATGCTTATTAATATGTTTAAATTTATATTCATATCTACGTATACCTCAAGTACGTGACAGTGGAAGGGAGTAAAATTAAACATCATTTTCATATCATGTGCTCATGCAATTTGAAGATTATTCCTGCTAGGGTTAAGTGAATTGAAAAATGTAAAATTCATTCTGAGAACTTTGTTTTTATTGTGAGGCAGTTAAAGTCGTGTCATAGAACAAAGACGTGTATTTGAATTTCAGCTGCACCCTTTCCTGATGAATTTCTCCTCACGAGTTTCATCTTCTAAAGGGATGGTAGTTACCATTGTGTGAGGATTGGAGACGGGTGTCCAGCCTTGTGCTGACCGTACACGATGTGCATGATACATGATAGCTGTGTTTTATTTTGTTAATGGCTGATTTTTCTTTAAATCTTAACCTGCCTCGAGTGTTTCATGTTATTCTAGGTGAAATACTAAAAACAGGGTAAGGATTCTTCAATCTTAGAAGTCCTGTGCAATTTTCTAAGAGCTGGATTCTCTCTATGTTAAAAAATTAAAAAACAAAAAACCTCACTTCCCTTCGTTTTAGGGTAAATGCATGTGATTATTTCCAGTCCTTGAGCCAATTTTTTTCTGATATGATGTGAAGCTTTTTAAGAGGTTATTTATAGCTCTTTCATTTTGATTTGCATATTTTCGTTCATGTATGTTGCCTGTGTATGAGGTGCCCATCTTTCATGTTTCCCTTTCTCAGAGGTCTAGTTCAGAGCTAGACAGTGGTCCTCAGCCTCTCTGTGCCCTCTCACCTGGAGAAAGAAGCATTGGGATTTTGCATTTAGCTTTGGAAGTGTCTTTCTTTCCTTTTTGATTTATAATAGATGTCTTCTGTGGTTATTTTCTATTTAGGAGAACATTTACAAAGGAACAAATGATGTCACATTGGGTACTTCCAACTTTTTTTTTTTCTTCCATGATACCCTCTGAATAGCTCACAAATTTAAGATGATCTCTCTCCATAAAGCTTTTATCAAAAAGTCTATACTCTATGGTCAGTATAAAGTATGTGAAAATTGAAATACACATCATGTTTAATGCTTGAATTGCTTTCTTGCTTTGAAAGGGCTGATATGCCGAGCATTACCCAGGGGGAGCCCTCATTCTGACCTCAAAGAAAGGACTGTGCTGTCTGGTTCCATAATGCAGGGTAAACTCTTTGCTTGTTTTGGCTTTTTTATTCATGATGGCCTCATTGGCAAAGTACTTTGACATTAATGTGCAGCGCATGAAACCTGCTTTGCAAGTATTTTCCCTTTTGAAATATTAGATACTTGATGTCAGCTCTTCTGTTTCTGGGCTACATAGTTTATTTGAAAATGATAGTTGCCTAATCTTTGAGTAGAGAGACATTTTTCTTATGTAAGAACCATTCTCTGAATGTGATAAACAAATGTATTAAATCTTGAACAACGCCCATAAAATGATGACTTATGAATATTTAAGGATGTGTTGTAAACAGAAAATTGATTAGAAACTGCCAGATGATAAGGTATTAAATTTTTTCAATAACGGTAAAATGTACGTAACAACATTTACCATTTTAACAGTTTTTAAGCGTACAGCTCAGTGACATTGTTATGCGACCATTGGCAATATTTTAACAAGTATTTTTTCTTTAATTTTTTTCTTGAAGGCACACCAAGAGCAACCACCGAAAGCTTTGAAGATGGTCTAAAATATCCGAAACAGATTAAAAGGGAGAGTCCTCCCATACGAGCATTTGAAGGCGCCATTACCAAAGGAAAACCATATGATGGTATTACCACCATCAAAGAAATGGGGCGTTCCATTCATGAGATTCCACGGCAAGATATTTTAACTCAGGAAAGCCGTAAAACTCCAGAGGTGGTCCAGAGCACAAGGCCAATCATTGAGGGTTCCATCTCCCAGGTAACTGGAACAGGGTTCTTTCTGTCAGCCATTCCGCTTCAGACTGTGATACTCATGGAGCATTTTAAAAAGCACGACTTAATAATCATAAGTAGTTCTCGTGAGGTCTGATGTCTTGGAGGTAAACGTGAAAGGTTTACGTATGCTTTATCATTCGTTTTCTCGTGTGTGTATTGTGGAGTGTGTGTCGCGAGAAGGCGCATAGCTCTGGATCGGTGAGCCTGTGACAGAGACATCCACACAGACAGTAAGGGTCGCCAGAACAAACTGTGGTTGCCGTGGGCCGTACTGACATGGGATGGAGGAGTCTTCAGCTGCCTTGGGCTACCTGTGCCGTTTGTTTCCTTTAGGGTACACCGATAAAGTTTGACAGCAACTCAGGTCAATCTGCCATCAAACACAACGTCAAGTCTTTAATCACGGGGCCTAACAAACTACCCCGTGGAATGCCTCCACTGGAAATTGTGCCAGAGAACATCAAAGTGGTAGAACGGGGGAAATATGAGGATGTGAAGGCAGGCGAGCCAGTGCGTTCCCGACATACATCGGTGGTAAGCTCTGGCCCCTCAGTTCTTAGGTCAACACTTCATGAAGCTCCCAAAGCACAACTGAGCCCAGGGATCTACGACGACAGCAGTGCCCGGCGGACGCCTGTGAGTTATCAGAGCACCATGTCCAGAGGCTCGCCTATGATGAACAGAACTTCGGATGGTGCGTTACTCTTCTGTCCTTGTCTGCTCATTTTTATTCGCGTTCCCCAAACCTCTGGCAGATAGTAAATGCTGAAGTGTTAGCTTTCGATTGTCACGAGATCTGTAGGTTGTGCTGGATGCGAGGGCTGTAGGGAAGGCTACCAGGTGAAAAGCTGATATAATTGCAGGTAAGATATCTAATACTTTAATCACGTGCACGGTATGCTGGAGTCCAGAAATGCTCTGGAATAAGTACGTTCTCAGAGTGGATTTGCAGCTAACCCTACAAGATTTTCTGGAAGTCAGTGTTGACAACTGCTCCGCGGCAGTCTGGCATGGCAGTTGAAAGCCTAGGCCACAGAGCAAGACTGCCTAGCCTCGAATTAAGGTTCTTCTTCCTGCACGGACTTGTATCGGTTACGTAACTTAACGTAATATTAAGGCTTCCCTTCCTGGACTGTTGTGAAGGCCAAGTGAACTAATGTGTCTGAAGACCTTTAAAAGGAAAGAATGAGTAGTACTTGGCATGTATGAAGGACTCGATAAACGCAAACTGTTGTCGTTGCCGGTATTGTTACTGTTGTCACTGTAACTCCATGCCTCTTGGGCTTTCTGCTGCCAGCGGGTACGTGAGTAAGGTAAGAGGCATTGATTTTTACCAGGCGGTCCCTGAAATGATCTGCAGACCTTAGCAATATCCTCACTCATCATTTTAAGCTTTATTGCAATACGTATTTATTGAGGGCTCATGTGCAAGATCCTGGCTGGACACTGTGAGAGCTGTCAAGGTGAAGTGCTTTTGCAGTGGGAGGAGGAGAGGAGAAGAGAAGAGGGAAGAGTCTGCTGGGCAGTAGGACAGTGAATGCAGAGCCTTGGGCCCAGTTTTGATGGAGAATTCCACCCTGCGCCCCCCCCCCCCCCCACCACACCCATTCCGAGGGAGAAGGCACTCTATGTTTGAGCAAGCTGGGGCTCAGAAGGGGACGTAATAAACCACCATGATTTCTTGGTGTCGTCAGGCAGGTTTGTGTAATCGTGGCTAAGTTGATAATATGAAAATATATTTAATAATTAGATGGTGGTGAGGACTGATCAATGCCACTGATACACTCAGTGTAATGGTACATTGTATGTTCTGTGTGTTTTGCAACAATAATTAAAAACAGTTGAGGGTGATGGCCACTACGTGTTGGCATATGGTAAGCATCAGGGGCATAATGCAGCCTCTGAATACTATTGTTTAAAAAGAAGAGGCTGAAGGAGGGAGGTGGTTGATACTGGTGAGCTTGTAAGAAAGTCTTTGTGGAAGTAGAGAGCAAGGAAAAATAGTATAACTTCAGGACTAGTGGGCCGCAGGGAGGCTGGGTGACGCAGGCAGAGAGGGGGTTGTGAGTTGATATACGTACGTGTGGGATCGAAAAGAATTTGCAATGTTAGAGTCATACAGAACACAAAAATCATTTATAATGGGACTTAAAGAGGAGTGTTGAACTTCATTTTTAATCTTAATATTAGGTGATAAAGTGCTGGTGCTGTGATCCAAAAGGCGGTGGTCTCCAAATCTCAAAAGCTTCTACTAGTTCTTCCCATTTGCGTAAGATTAACTATTAAATGTTTGGTGGAAGCAGATAAAAATATAAATATCGTCTGTATTTGACTGGGTGAGAAATGGAGAAATACAGCTGACCCTTGGACAACACGGGTTTGAGCCGCGTGGGTCCACTTAGGTGGATTTATTTTGTTTGAGCAAATACAGTGCTCTCTGTAAATGTATCTCTCTCTTCGAATTTTCTTAACATTTTCTTTTCTCTAGCTTACCGTATTGTAAGAATAGAGGGCATAATACATATAACACATAAGATGATGTGCTGATCAACTGTTTATGTTACCAGTGAGGCTTCCAGCCAATAGTATAGTAGGCTGTTAGTTTATGGGGAGCCTAACGTTACGTATGAATTGTTGACTGTTGCAGGGGGCTGGGGCGCTTGGCGCCTCTAACCTTGCATTGTTCAAGGGTCAACTGTATAATCCTACTTCACAAGTTTTCCTAAGAAGTCGTGGGGTTGCCTTTTTTTTTTTTTTTTTTTTTCCAGTTACCATCTCTTCTAGCAAGTCTACCAACCTTGAAAGAAAATCGACACTGACCCCTACCCAGAGGGAAAGTATACCGGCGAAGTCTCCGGTGCCTGGGGTGGACCCGGTAGTAAGCCACAGCCACAGCCCTTTTGATCCCCATCACAGGGGCAGCACCACGGGAGAGGTTTATCGGAGCCATCTTCCCACGCATTTGGATCCCGCCATGCCGTTTCACAGGGCTCTGGATCCTGGTAAGCACAGCGTGTGGTGAGGATGTATGGCGAAGAAACGATGTGCCTGTACGACTTTTTAAGCTCCGTTTATTAAAGTATAATACGCAGACTGTTGCGTGCATTGTTAGTGTGCAGCTCACTGACCTTTCACAGACTCCACACCCCCATGTTACCAGTTCTGAAATCCCGAAACGAAGGAGTACCGGCACCCATTACAGAACAGAAACAAAGAGGTCTGGCATTTGGTTAAGCTGATGGAAAAGGTGGGCCCATGTGAAGGATTGTTTTTAAATGACACAGGCATACCTTAAACATTTGAATTCACCGTATAGACATTCATTCACCAGAATTCTGATCTTGGGCCAGTGTCCACCGATGAACCTGCACCCTTTTCTTTGCTACATAAACGATACTCACATTTCCATGTTTGCTTTTTTAAGTGAAGCTGGAATTTAAAACCACTTGAATCGCACTACAGAATCCTTTCAGTTTTTGTTTTTGTTTTTTTTTTTTTGTCTTTTAAAATTATCTTGTCCATACGTGATTCAGCTTCTGTCTTGAGTCTTTCCAAAGCAGTTGACTTAGTTTCCAGAGAAACCACTTTTTGTTCTTCCCTCAACAACCTCCAGATTCTTTCATTAAGTTACGTAATCACAGTGGCAGGTGCGGCAGGAAGGAACTTTGGAACAGACAGACGGCCTCTGGCTGTGGGTGAACATCCCTCATGTAGGTGCAGGAGTCCGTTGGTTTTCTAGCGAGCAGTCTGTGCTGGGCTCAGGGTCATGTGCTTTACTGAGGGAAAGGAGCCCTGTCAGTGTCTCGGTGGCTGTCCTGATGCACCTGCTGGGCCAGCTGCCCCCTGTCCTCCCCGCCCCCGGTGCCCGCTCCCCTCGCCCACCGACCCTGCCTCAAATGTGTTTTCTGCTCATCCTCTCCTCTCTCCTAAATTGCTCGCTTGTCACATCCTTCAGGTTGAAATTGGGACACAGACCACCTTTGTTTTACTGTGGTCCTTAGAGAAGAGATGTTCATTACCAATATGCCAGGATTTCTAAGTGTTAGTTTCACTTTCTAGTAGCGAGGTGCCTGTAGAAAATATTGTACCTTCTGAGGGTTGTATCAGTGCCATCAGGTCGTTTGTCACTTGAGAACACTAAGTTTCAGAGGAGCCTACATTTAATTCTTCAGGGACTGTCTCCCAGAATTGAGACAGGAGCTCCCACAGATTCCACTGACAGAATCACCCGGCTGGGAGTTCCGGGTGAAGAAAGGGGAGGCAAACATTCCAGAAAACTGGTTATTTGTTTTTCTGGGGAGAACGTGTATATGTAAAATAGTTCACTCAAGTTTTCAGACAAAGTTTTATACCTTCATGGAGTGATACCATAGTCCTGTACTTTGTAGCAGTTTTATTTACTGGTTATTTTTGAGCTGGAGCTGGATTCTAAATATTTTGAGCATAGAGACTTTCTTTACCTCCTACTTTGTACCACACACACCTACCCCTTCCTAGCATCTCGTGTCATGCTCTGACCTAGGCTAGTCAGACTATGGCCAGGGGGCTAAATCCTGCTGCTGCCTGTTTGTGTAAATAAAGTTTTATTAGAACACAGGCAGTTATTTGTTGATGCTTTGTCTGTGGGTGCTTTCATTTTCTCTGTGCAGCTACAGTGGGAAAGTTGAGTAGGTGGAACAGACCATATGGTCCACAAAACCTAATATATTTACCATCCGGCCTTTAAGTTTGCCGTTCTCTGCTCTAAACACATGGATTAATTAAATGCTTGTGGACTAATCCTCTTCAGCCCCAGGAAAGTGTGTTCACATATATTTCTGTTCGGTTGTGTTGAATGATTGGCACTACAAAAATAATTTCTCAAATGCAGCCCTTGAGACTTAGGTGAAAAATAAAAGTTACATGGCAAAGATGGAAAGTGAAACTAGTGGAGAAGTTTTTTAGCTCCTGTTCTACTTGGTAAACAGGTTCATACTCCTGTTGTGTCTAGTTTCTCCCCCTTTTCCATCACATCTGATTTGATTTATTTATAATTAAAAAGGGTTTTTTTTAACGTTTAATGTTGGGAGAGAGAGACAGAGTACAAGGAGGCGAGGGGCAAAGAGCGAAGTAGACACATAGTCTGAAGCAGGCTCCAGACTCTGAGCTGTCAGCACAGAGCCCAACGCGGGGCTCGAACTCACTGACCGCGAGATCATGACCTGAGTGGAAGTCGGACACTCAGCCGACTGGGCCACCCAGACGCCCCTTTCACATCTGACTTTAGAATGCGTATATTCATACTGCTGATGTGTCGGGGTCTAAAATGAATCTCCCTTAATCCCTGTTCCGTTCCTACCCACGCCGAATAAGGGCTGCACGCGCATTTTAGCTGGAGAGCGAGAGCCCCGCCTCTTTCTGTGGGTGATGTTCGGCAAAGGAACCTCACGTGGACTCAGTCAGCTGAACACCTTTCTCTTGTTCTCTCCGCCAGCAGCTGCTGCTTACCTGTTTCAGAGACAGCTCTCACCAACCCCAGCTTACCCGAGTCAGTATCAGCTTTACGCGATGGAGAACACGAGACAGACAATCCTCAATGATTACATTACCTCACAGCAGATGCAGGTGAACCTGCGCCCAGATGTGGCCAGAGGCCTCTCCCCACGGGAGCAGCAGCTGGGTCTCCCGTACCCGGCAACGAGAGGTGTGTGTCTTTGCGTTTCGGTTTCACGAGTGCGTTATGTGTACTGAGTATCAATGAGTATTTATTGAATGAATGATGGAAAGAATGAAGAGGCAGCCATATCCTTGGCCGTGTAGCTTTTAGGCCTTGAAGGCAGATGAAGAAATGTGTCAGACGGGGTGTTTTGGTGAACACTGAACTACTAAATGAAGTCATTGAGCTGGGTGTTTGAAATCATTGTTTTTTCAGTTTGCTGCCTCCCTCTGTAATCTGTTCGTGCTTTTAGGTTACTGGTATGGGGCACAGTATTTCATGGCCTTCTGTAGACTTAAAGACGGCCTTACAAAATGATGATGATCTGGGCCATTTTTATTTATACCGTATAACAAAGTATCGCTGGGTTATAGAGATAAACCATATAAAATAGCCACATACAGTTCTGTATCTTTAGAAAGACTGATACTTGACATAATTTTATCGTATTTGTCTTTTGAGCAGGAATCATTGACCTGACCAATATGCCTCCAGCAATTTTAGTGCCTCATCCAGGGGGAACAAGTACTCCACCCATGGACAGAATCACTTATATTCCTGGTACACAGATTACGTTCCCCCCCAGGCCATACAACTCTGCTTCTATGTCTCCAGGTGAGAGTCTGCGGGCGCCCCCCCCCCCCCCCCCCCCCCACGACCACCGTGTTGACAGCACGGCCTTTGAAGGCATTTCGGGCAGTTGTTCCCCATTTGGTCTTTCACTTAATATTTAGTAATAGTTCTACTATGCCGTTCTGTCGCCATACTCTAGAAACATCCTAAAAGCTCGTGTTGGGCTTTAGTTGTCATCCAAAACTCTTAACCTTCCCACACGTGGAGTCTGGAGCATTTCGGAAACCTTTCAGCCACTTGAGACTTTACACGTTGTTTGTACCTGACAGGTTGATGTGTTTGTCTTGAAGTGGCGGACTTGGCGTGTTTTACAGGACACTCAACGCACCTTGCAGCGGCCGCGAGTGCGGAGCGAGAGCGGGAGCGCGAGAAGGAGCGGGAGCGGATAGCCGCGGCGTCCTCGGACCTCTACCTGCGGTCGGGTGAGTGGCGTGGCTTTGTTCATTCCGCACCCGCTCCTGCCGTGGGGATGCCGAGGTCATCTCACACACGGGGATCCTGAGACAGAAAGTGATTTCAGGCCGTAAGTGAAGGACAGGTGAGGGCGCCATCGAGGTTTAAATGGTGCAGACGTGAATTTGGAACAAGAAGGTGACGTTTTCACGAGGAAGGCGTCATTTGGATCTGGCCCCCAGCAGTTGGCTACGAAGACGCTGTGTGAAGACACTGGGCTCGGGGCTCATTGAAGCTGGACTCGTCGAGCTGGACTTGGAGGAAGAGTGGAAATACAGTTAGAAGGAGGGCTGGCACTTGGAGATGACAGGTGCTGCCATTCGGCAGGGAGGCAGGTGACACGAGGGGGCACGGACACAGGAGGGGCTTGAGGTGGATTAGAACCCCGGAGGGGGGCACGTGCTGCCACCAGAATAGCAAGGCCGCGACGGTCGCTCACAACGGCTTGAGATGTTTGGCACTGGGAGAGGCCAGAAAGGAACTGCTTGGGAAGGATGCCTTTGAGGCGAACGGGAAGGACTCGGCAGTAACTGGATGCAGCGGGTGAGGAAGAGATGAGAAACAAGATCGGCCCTCACGTAAGATAGAGAGGGATTAACAAAAGTGAAGAGCAGAGGGGTTTTACCACGGGACACGCTTTGATGCGTCTCTGGGACGTTCTTATCTGTGGCATATCTGTCTTCTTGCGTTGGGCTCCATCAGTGAAATGAAACCACGTCCCATGTCCGTGTTGTTGCCGGGTAGACAGATCTGGCACTTAGGACAACGGACGGCTTGGACTTGGTGACCCGGGAGTCCCCCGGAAGTGTTGAGACTCTGGCTCGGCTGAGCTCTCCAGGCGGCAAGCGTGCGGGGAGAGGAGCCGGTCCGTCCTTGGAGGTTACGGGGAGGGATGTTCCCGACGCGGGGCCGGTCAGAGAGGGCGGTGTGGAACCGGAGGGCACACTCCTGGTCGTGGGGAACAGACCCTTAAAATCAAAGTGGCGGCAGTATAGAGCGGGGGTCCAAAGCCGGTCCTCGTACTCGACTCCGTGACGTCATTCCTGAGGATTTATCTTGAATAGTTCCGCGCTTGCAAAGCCTAAAGACCTGTAGCTGCGGTCTGCTGTCCGCAGATAGGCGGGAATCACTGCGTCTGACCACAGGAAGTGCTGTAACGCATAGCGAGGTAGCACCCGAGTACCGATCCTACACTGGCCACATACAAACGTGAAACGCATTTAATTAAAGCGTCACTGCGGTAGGAACTAGATTTTGAAAATGCTCGTGATCCCACTAACGGATAACACGCAGACTCGAGACGATAGACCCCATTTCTCCCACCAGACACTTGAACGGTTTGTGAGTATTCTGTGTCGGTGTGACTAAAGAAACGCTGACCCGCACGCGTCATCAGGTGGCAGCGTACATAGGAATAGTCTTGGCCGAGATACAGAAATTTAAATAGCAGGCCCTCTCCTAGGAATGTAGAAGTGCTGGTGGAAGCTGATATATGGTTGGAAGGGAGAAAATTGCTGAAGGGGTGCGGCCGGGCGGTACCTGCTGTGGGGACAGGGACACACGGTAAAACTGCCGGCGCCTCTGAGGGCGGAGAACGGAGGAGGCGCAGAAGGGAGTGAAGAGCGAGGGAGTCTGAGCTCTTCCCAGAGAGTCGTGCGGCACAGAGTCCAAGTTGTGGCTTTGTTCGGGGAGAGCTGAGGTCAAGCGAACAAAAACAGCTCAGCTGCTGGAGGAGGTGGTTAGCGGAGCTGATTTGGGGGCAGGCGGAGTGAGTGATCACGTGTCCACAGAGAGAACGTGTCCCCGGGGAGCGCCGAGCGGCGCGGAGCGGAGCGGGGAGCGCTGTGGCTGAGTGAAGCTGCCTCGGACCCTGGGGTGGTGGCAGCTCTCATCACGTGTGTCGTCCTCGATGTTTAGACGGCGGCGCCGAATGGGAGTTTGGAAACGGTAAACACGCCGGAGTTTGAGGAAAACTCTTGAGAGATGAGCTTACCTGATTTTTGTTAATGTTTGTTTGTTTTGAGAGCGAGAGAGCGAGAGCGCACGCGCGCACAGATGCTGGAGGGTCAGAGAGAGAGAATCCCAGGGAGGCTTAATGGCTGTCACCTCAGAATCCGACTAGGGGCTCGATCTCACAAACCACGAGCTCATGACCTGAGCCGAAATCAAGTGTCAGATGCTGAACTGAGCCACCCAGGAGCCCCCGGTTTGTATTAGCACAGCTGACCCTGTACTCAGGTGAGGGGCGCTGACCCCCCACGCAGCGGGGGAAAATCCAAGTATAACTTTGACTCCCCCCAAACTGCCAGTCGCCTACTATTTATTGCCTGGAAACCTTACCGCTAACATAAATAGTTGATTACCCATATTTTGTATGCATGTCTCATATATATGTCCTTACAATAAAGTGAGCTAGAGAACAGAAATTGATGAGAAAATGATAAGAGAAAACACAGTTACGGTACTGTACTGTATTTAAAAAAAGAAAAAAATCCACAGGTAGGTGGCCCGGTGCAGTTCAAATCCCTGTTGTTCAAGGATCAACTGTACTTCACTGTTGGTGTCATTTTTGTTTCTGTCAGGAATCACAGAAATGAAAGCGCCAGTAAATGAGAGTGGATGTTTTTCTCTCGAGCTACGAGCGTGGTTTTATTACATCTTTATTGAGAAACTCGTGTGGAACATGAGCAAGGCCAAAAGGCGGGCCATCAAGTTTCTTAACGTTTTCTCTTGTCAGGAATAACTAAGAAAGGAACGGTCCCTAAATGTGGCCGTCTCTAGGTTCTTCCTCGGGGCTTGTCTTCCCTTCCCTCTTCTTTGTTTTATTTTATTTTTTTGGCCTTCACAGGCTCCGAACAGCCGGGCCGACCTGGCAGCCACGGGTATGTCCGCTCCCCGTCCCCTTCAGTGAGAGCTCAGGAGCCCATGTTGCAGCAGAGACCCAGCGTTTTCCAGGGAACCAACGGAACCAGTGTAATCACACCTTTGGATCCAAGCGCTCAGCTGCGAATCATGTGAGTCTCCCGGACACGTTCGGACCAAGGACAGACAGACGGTCTCTTGCGTACCGCGCACTTTTAGATCGGTGGCCGCCCGACACGTCTTGGTGTGCGGTGGACCCCGCCGCCTCCCCAGCGCGCCCCCGGTAGAGCCCGCCCTTCACGGAGCTGTGTGTGGTTTGCTTCTGTTCGCAGGCCGCTGCCCGCCGGGGGCCCGTCGATAAGCCAGGGCCTGCCGGCCTCCCGCTACAGCACCGCTGCGGACGCCCTGGCCGCCCTCGTGGACGCCGCAGCCTCTGCCCCCCAGATGGAGGTTTCCAAAACGAAAGAGAGTAAGCATGAAGCTTCCAGGTTAGAAGAAACTTTGAGAAGCAGGTCAGCCGCAGTTAGTGAACAGCAGCAGCTAGAGCAGAAAAGCCTGGAGGCGGAGAAGAGATCTGTTCAGTGTCTGTACACCTCGGCCGCCTTTCCAAGTGGCAAGCCCCAGCCTCACTCTTCGGTAGTTTATTCAGAGGCTGGGAAAGATAAAGGGCCTCCTCCAAAATCCAGATATGAGGAAGAGCTAAGGACCCGAGGGAAGACTACCATTACCGCAGCTAACTTCATAGACGTGATCATCACCCGGCAAATTGCCTCGGACAAGGATGCGAGGGAACGTGGCTCTCAAAGTTCAGACTCTTCTAGTAGCTGTATGTATCTTCATCTGAGTTTTGCAATGTGATATCTGAGTAAAGAATTACTTTCTTCTCTAGGTAAAGCAGAGCTATACGGTATAAGGAAAATCCTGACCTTGCTCATAATTGTCATGAAAGGGTTTGGTGGGTTTACAGGTGCAAAATGTCTGTCCTGCTGTCTGTCGTGTTTATTTCAACTTCAGCTTCTGAAGTATGCCTGTCCAGGTGTTTTCCATGAGAACCCCGTGCCTTTGGAAAGGTAAAGCTGGGAAGTAGGACAGAGCTCACTAACATTTTCAGGCATCTGAAAGATGACAGATGTGTCGTCAAGCTCTGTGCTACGAAGGCCCCTTCGTGGGGGGGGGGGGGGGGGGACCCTTCAGGGGCGTCTTCTAGGATGTGGTTCGGTATTCAAGTCGATACCCCACAGCCTCTTGTATCCTTTTGCTGAGATACAAAGTTTTAAAAAGCGACACCACCGTCTTACTGGTAATTGGTATTTACGTCACATCTGTCTTGCAAGTCGGATTTACAAAGAACTTTTTTCACATATTTATTGGTCATTTTTATTCCTCCTTTACGCATAGCCTCATATTCTGTGCTCGTTTTCTAAAATTGTTCTCATGTGTTTCTTTTAACTTTTAATTTCGGTGTAAACATACAGCGTTCTGTTAGCTTCAGGCGTGCGATGTAGCGATGCAACACTTCTGTACGGTTACTCCGTTTTCCTCACGATTAGTGTGCTCTTGATCCTTGTCACCGATTTCCTCCATCCCCCACCCCCTCCCTGCCGGTTGGATTTTGATCAAATCTGGTTCGTCATTTTGACATCTACCCTCTAAGTCCGTAAGGGTTCACAAATCTACAGTGAGATGCTGGAAAAGTTACTTTGAATTTATTGTTAACAGCTGCCTAAATTCTGTATGGAATTCCTGAAGGAAGCAGCAGGTATTTAAGCGACTGTCAGCTAATGCTTGCCGTAACTTAACCACACGCAGTCCTGTCTCTGCTGTTTCCATTAACGAAACTGAACAGAGTTGGAGATTTCGTGTGCACCAGCATGCGACGTGTAATTCTTTTTACCCCGTGCCTAATTATAATTTGTTTGGGTAAAAATCTGCCCCACGGCTGAGGTTTTTGGGGAGAAGGGGGCAGCTGGATAGTCTGTTGTATAGACAGGAAACTTCTGTTAGCCTGGGATTATGAAGATCTGCAAAATTGGTATTGCACGTGCAGAAACTTGCTCCCTGGGGAAGATCTGTGGTTCCAGGACTGGGATCCAGCCTGTGGCTTACTGAAAGCGGTGGCACATGGTTCGCTAGTCGCTGGATAGCCCCTCTTTTCAGGTGGCATGACAGAGCCGACCTTGCTCGAGGAGTCTGGCCTTCAGAAGGTCTGAAGATAGAAAAGCTGTCTTCTTTTCTGACTGGGTTATCCCTGGGTAAATGGCTGGCATGAAGCCGACAGGCTATTTACAGGTACCCTGTATGGTTTTCGGTTTTTCTCTTCAGAGCGTCCTTCCCCCCCCCCGCAGGTGAAGCACTGTGCCTTCATCTTCACCTGGTGGCTTCCAGAGGGGTGTGTGCACAGTGTAGCATTAGTCTATCGACTGTATATTGGACGTGGTGAGCAGATTCAGGATGCCGGGTGTTTAAACAGTGATGAATGCCAGGGGCTCCAGAAGTTGCAAAGTAGTATAAATGACTTCGAATATAGTGATTTATTTTAGTTCCCGAAAGCTCATTTCCATCCCAGTTGTCAGGTTCCCGTTCTCCCGAGTGTACTAGAACCTAGCCAGTCACAACCTGCATGGCCTGGTGAAGGGGGAGGACGAAAGGGCCGTTCAGTGGAGTCCTGGAGGATCATAGGTGGGAGCTTGGTAAGAGTTCATTCCGAACTTCTACACCTGTGTCCAGGACCCACTGACTGATCACACTGGCTGATCCTGGCAGTCACAGACCCTTTGGGCCTCTGACAGTGTTCTCGGATTCTTTGCTACAGCCCGTAGATGCAAAGAGCACTCTAAAGTCAGAAGGTTCCGCAACAGAAGGTTACACGTGCCTCTCCCGTCCTTCTGAGGCCGTGGCAAGACTGGGAACGGCTGCCTGGACCCTCACCACACTGACCCTGTTTTTCTGGGAACGGCTACCCAGAGGGGGCCTTCTCTGACGTGGGCGTCCTTTCTGCCAGGGGAGTGCATTTGCTACTTTTCAGACATTCCCTGCCATTTCTGTGTGTTTTCACGTGTAACAGTGCCAAGAAGTTATTTGGAGTAATACTTTTTGTCAGCAGTACTCCAGTGATTTGAGAAAATCATTATATAATGTTACTTAATCTGTAGCTTTAAAAGCATCCTGGTAACGAAGCCACTGTGTAGCCTGAAAGTTCTTCTAAGAGCTCGTTGTCCCACAGAACTGTAATTCTCGGAAGCAGTGAACCGTTGGGATCTCCCCTCTGAGAAAGGTCCTTCCCGGGGTTCTTCTGCTCCCAGGAGAACGTCACACATCTATCCTCTGCCTCCCCGCCCGAAGGTCTCAGAGGCCACACGGTTTCAGGAACCCTGTGTCCCACAGAGACCAGGGACACTGAGGGAGCACTTGCGGACCTTTGAAACCAATGCATTGAGCTTGTTGGTTGTTATCACTAACCTGGGTGCCACTGAACGTTTCTGAGAATAAAAACCAAAAATATGCGAGTAGGTGTGAAGAATTTGGACTTCTGCAACTTCTCGTCGGATTAGTTTTAAAGTAAGATTCTTTCCTTTTCTTAAAGTATCTTCTCATCGGTATGAAGCGCCTGGCGATGCTATTGAGGTGATCAGCCCTGCCAGCTCGCCAGCGCCGCCCCAGGAGAAGCTACAGGCCTATCAGCCGGAGGTGGTGAAGGCAAACCAAGCAGAAAGTAGGTACTTTTTAGCCACCGGTTTACCTGTTTGCACATCTGCAGGTGTCATTTGCTTCCGATCATCTGCCCAGACCGTGTGCAGGAATAACTGGTTTTGTTGGTTTTGTTTTAGAGTAGTCTTTATGGCTGTAGAACCCTTTAAGACTGCACCAGTGGGAAATTATCTTGAAGCTTTTATCAAGTTCTCTTTTGTTCATATTTAACGATACAGAAAATAGCTGATATTTTTGTCCACTCATGCTCTCACGGTTTATACTAGTCCCGATAAGCATTTTTTCCTCCAAAATTAAGATCGTGAATTCTGTTTAGCGATAGCACCATGTCCCTCCCACGTGTCCCTGAGTTATGTGTAATCTGATAGCGAGTGACAGGCAGGGGTGTTCCCTGAGTAGGACATCTACCTGTCTGCCCTCCCCTAGGTGAAGCCAGCAGACCATACGAAGGACCATTACATCACTACCGACCCCAGCAGGAATCCCTGTCTCCACAGCAGCAGCTGCCCCCCTCTTCACAGGCCGACGGGGTGGGGCAAGTGCCCAGGACCCACCGACTGATCACACTCGCTGATCACATCTGTGTAAGTTCTTCTGTTAGTTTTTCTGTTTTTGATCGTGCGGGAGGCACATTTCACAGAGAGTCACAAGAGAGATGTCCAGGTTTTTTAATGCTACATTTTTGGGCAAGTACTCCGTGGGTTTAACCAATTCCTTCTCTCCTCATTCACAGCAAATCATCACACAAGATTTTGCTAGAAATCAAGTTTCCTCACAGCCTCCCCAGCAGCCTCCCACTTCTACATTCCAAAATTCACCATCTGCTTTGGTGTCCACACCTGTGAGGACTAAAACATCAAATCGTTACAGCCCAGAATCCCAGTCTCAGTCTGTCCACCATCAAAGACCAGGTCCAAGGGTCTCTCCAGAAAATCTTGTGGACAAATCCAGGGGAAGGTATGTTTTGTTTTTCTTTCAAGTTTATTTATATTAGAGAGAGAGAGAGAGGCGTGCAATTGTGGGAGGGGCAGAGAGAGAATCCCAAGCAGGCTCCAAGCTGTCAGCAGAGTCTGATGCGTTGCTCAGTCTCATAAACTGGGAGATCAGGACCTGAGCCGAAATCAAGAGTCAGAAGCTTAACGGACTGAGCCACCCAGCCGCCCCAGTATGGTTTTTATTTCAAATTGTATGTACATTTCTGAAGAGTAAAGCAATTTGAATAGATCCACAAGATAGGGGATTAATTTTGTACACCTAACGTTTATTCACTCTCACTCCTTGGGAAGTACAAATGAGGGTTTTTCTTGCCTGTTCTTAAAATGTTCACTGCCCGAGCAGTTGGTACTGTATCTTTTTAATGGATATTCAAAAGTCAGGTTCTTCATCTTTCATGGAAGGGAAGTGATAGTTTCAAGTTTGATAAATCAAGAAAAGTGTAAGATTATTTAGTTTAGAGGTAACCACCAAGGAACCAAAAGAAAAATGGTAAAAAAATGGCCACCTGTTTGGATGGGGTTGATTGGGAAAGGAAAGGACGGGTCGTGTACGTATATACTAATTACACTTCAAGGTCACAGGTAGCTCTTAATATGTACAGTCACTAAGCCAAAGCCTTGTTTTGGTCTAAACAGTATGTTTATGTCCCGTGATCTTTACCAATGTGGTATCCGGAGGAAGAACATGAAACCGCAGAGAATCGCGCAGCCCTAGCAGGGGGCAGCCAGAGCCTGTCTTGACTCACCTGATGGGCTGCTCAGGGTTCAGTTCAGTTCTCTGGTCCTTTCTCTTTTAACTTCACGGGGAAAGACCTGTTCAGTGTTGACTGACTCAGAGAGAGAGGTCAAAGCCTGGAGGGCTCACCAGAGTAACAAGGGCAGGATGGTGGGTGTGATACCGAAGCGCACGATGACCTTGACCTCCCTCGGAGCATCGGCCGCTGCCTGTCCCGGGTGGTCATGTGCCACCAGTGCACGTGCACGGATAAAGCAGCGCCAACAGACTTTTTGATAACCCGGTATATAGTGAAGATCTGAGGCAACTTTTTCTCTGATAGAAGCTAGCAACTTTTATTCCTTTCTCCTGAATGACGTAATGAGTGAACCGGTTTCAAACCGTCTAGGGTGATTTGTAGGCGGGCCCCAGGAGCACAATCTAATATTTTATATGTTACAATACCAGGCCTGGAAAATCCCCAGAGAGGAGTCACGTCTCTTCTGAGTCCTACGAGCCCATCTCCCCACCCCAGGTTCCAGTCGTGCATGAGAAACAGGACAGTGTACTGCTCCTGTCTCAGAGAGGGGCGGAGCCTGCAGAGCAGAGGTGAGGAGCAGGAGCGTGTCCCGGCTGGCGGCTCCCGTGTCAGAGCGTGCGTGTGTCCTGTGCCTTTTCTCCCCTCCGGGTTACGTGTCAGGATAGGACTCTCCAAGGACCACGAAGTCTCTTTCCCTGGTGATCTAATACCAGTGGATTTTAGTGAAAAAGTTACACTTAAATAGGTTACAGAAAAAAAGTGTTCACTATTCTCGAAATCAAGCCTTTCTAGATCTTTTTTAAAAAATCCTTTTCTGTCCACGTGGTCAGCTGTTCAGCTGTCGATCGAAGCCCTGCCTGAGTGTTTATCGTGCACCAGGCCTTGTGGACTCCACGTGGAAGGGAAGTCCTAACGAGCACCTTTGCTGAACTGCTTTACGGACTTTTTCTTTCCTATTTCTGACCCCAACCCAGCCCCTGTGAATTATTTGGGTTTTATTTCCGTTTGGATTGGACCCCTTTGGTTTGGCCCCTGTCTGGTCCACTTCCACCGGAGTGATTTGTCTAAAACTCATGGAATCAAGCTCTAAGCCAGTAGGCCGGCACCTGAGTTCCTTCATGAGCAGGTTCATGCTGCTCGTCTGGTTTCCTGCCGCTTCCCCCTCACACCACTTCGTTAAGAATTACTCTTGTGTCCGTGTCAAGCTGCTTACGGTCCCCTGAATTCCTTTCAGTCCCTACGTACGCTGTTTCCTTGGTGTAGAACACACTCCCGTGATGCTCCTGGAGGTGAATCGAGGAGGTGCCCATGGTCAGATAGAGGGAGGGTCCAGCTCTAAACCAAGGTCTCACTCCAAACTGCTAGTGCATTTCTTAAACAATGTGTTCTAAGTTATTTATGGTTTATATTCATGGGCAAGCAAATAGATGTTGGTACCTTTCAACGAAATGAGGAGAATCTGTTTTTAGAAAGGGGCTGACGTTCAATTTAATTATATATTTACGCTTTCCCTTCAGTTTGTGACTTTTTTGAGCACAGGGGCCACATCCCGCCCATTTTCTATCACATATCTGTCTCTCTTTGGCATATGGCAGGTATTCTTATGTTTGAATGATGAATGAACCCACCCGACCAGATGAGGTGATCAGCAGCCTTCCGTTTGTTCTTTGCTGTCATCTCCAGCTCTAGCTAGATCATCGTGGTTAAAGGAAATTTGGTTCTTTAAAATGTGTTAGTATAGGAAGCTGCAAATGATTGCGAAACCCTTTACACGAGACTCAGCTCATCTGGTGGGAGGCGTGAAATGATTTTAACAGAGGCAGTTTTATTTCTACATTGTGGCTCTTCTGTTGAAGGCCCCAGGTTTTGATTGCTTAGGTATGAGCTCTTGGCTGTTTTATAGGCAAGTCGTGCTATTAGTTTTAATTTCTTCTACTTCATAGCAGTTCTGCTAGTAGAATAGTGAATAGTTCCTGGTGTATGTGGCAGCTATGAATAATACCAGTGTCTGTGCTGTTAAGCAGATGGCATCATGGTAAGCTGTTTCTCACTTTCCTGTTAACATCATTTGTTGCTTATTCGGTCTTCGTTAAGAATCTCCATCCTAGATTATCTCCATTGCAGTCCTCACTTTATGAGCGTGCTGAAGTATTTGTGTCCCCATATATGACGTAGGGTTATCCACAGACACGAAATGGGGAAGTGGGTACACCCCCAAGGTTAGCACATGATGAAACAGACATAATAGGCATAACTGTGTTCCCCACAGGAATGATTCCCGCTCGCCAGGGAGTATAAGCTACTTGCCTTCCTTCTTCACCAAGCTCGAAAACACGTCACCCATGGTTAAATCAAAGAAGCAGGAGATTTTTCGTAAGTTGAACTCCTCTGGTGGAGGTGACTCTGATATGGGTAAGTGGGATTTCTTTCATGAATCCCAAAATAAAACCTGCATTAATAATAATTGTATCTCTGGTGTTGCCTCTCATGTGATCCTTGAGTTTGAAGGCTCTTGTAGGCGTCTGTCCAACCACATTTGATCTTAAAGTTTCTTCTCAAATGTCTGCCAGTACATGAAGATTGCCTGCTAGAGAGCAAGAACTTGCTGCTTTCTGAAGCTGTCCGTCTTCTCTTTGAACAAATGTGGGGCCAGATTAGCTCTTCATGTAGTTTTTTTTTTTTTTTTTTTTACCCATCGGTCTTAGTTTTATCCGTTTGGGCCGAGTCTGCATGACCACTCCGCAGCCATTTGAAGACACAGCGTGTCCTTCAAGTCTTCTCTCTGTAAACATCCTGCGTCATCAGCTGTTCACGCTGCTGGTTCTGAGTGTCCCTCCGCAGAAAGCCACTTTATTTAGCTTAACCTCTCAGTAAGTTCTGAGTAGTGTGCTCTGCCCCAGAGGCATCACTGTTCAGGAGTGTAGATTGTATTAGGGTGTTGGGCAACGAGCACGCAGTTAGGATATAGTGCACCTAATACGAGCATAAGTATCAGGGTATCTTGATGCGCTGCTCTGGGTCCGTACCTTTCCTTTGCTGTACTTTTGGAGTCACTGGCTCCAAGTCCGTGCTGTGCCACTCAGTTACTTTTCCTACCCCAGCAGTGTCTTCCTGGATCTCTGTTCAGTCATTCAGCATTCATCTGTAGATGCGATCAGTCCACCGTGTGAAAATAGAATAACAGTAATGGCAGGCAGACAGTTATGTCGTTATAGCTCTGGGCACTTGGAAGCATGTACAAGGCATTTAATCCTCACAGCGGCCCTACACCCTCCACGGTGTAATCGTCTCCATTGTGCGGATGAGGAAACCTAGGGAGGTTTAAGAACCCGTGCAGACTGCCTAACTGGTGAGTCCCGGGGCGGTGGCCCCACTCTGGCGTGCCAACCCCACGTCTCTGGCGGTGCGCTCACTGGCTTGTAACAGTTCTGTACTCACAGCATCGTCACCCACGTCACTGGTAGATACTCAGTAGGATAAACCTCTGTGGCATCCAGACCTTCCCTTTGGGTTGAAAGTCGTACTTCTCCATCTTTTCCTCAAGTACCTCCAGTGACGCGGCGAGATTTGTCGGATCTGGGTTTTCCGCAGTCTGCTTTATTTCTGTGATCTGCGATCTACTAGTCTCCCGACCCTGTCAAAAGAAAGGAAATTGTGGGCTGTGAACTACAAACTGCCAGGTGGACGTGTGTTTGGATCTGACACTTTATGATTAATAAAGGTTGAACATCCAAGAGAAAAAAAGGGTGAGCCCAGTGTCAGTTATTGTTGTGAACTCTCTCTTTGGAAGATAAATATTGTAGAATATTGGCCAGCATTGCTATCAGGCTTACAGATATCCTTTCTTCTTTAAAAAAAATTATGACATTTTTCTGTCTCATCACGGGTTTCATCTGTTACTTACAGAGCGTCAAATGTCACCAACAAAAATGTGGTGCTCTCATCTTCACATTCTCTCAGAAGGCAGAGAAGAATCAGAGCGTGAAGACCTGCCGATTCTAGAACAGCCAGTTTAGAATTGTTCCATCTTTGAGGGGTTTTCGCTCATCCTCTCTAGTCTTGGTCTCGCCTCATTTTAGTGGGAAAAAAATTGTTGACAGAAAAATGCCACATGTGACTTGAAGAAGCCCGCTCAACAGTGTTGTCTTCTATTTTCTTTTGTCCTCAGGCGGTAGCTCTCTCATTCATTCATTCAACAATTAATTATTGAGCAGGGTGCTGTGTTGGGCGCTTTTACAATGACAGATGGTCTCTACTCTGAACATGTAAAATGAAACAAGTCCCGAACTTTAACAGAGGATAAAATGCGTGAATGTCTTAATGCAAGTACAAACAAAATTGCTTGGGGAATTTTTTGATCGCAGGAACTCTTTTCGATTGTGGAAAGGGACAGTTAAGGAATTGTGTTAAGGAAGCAGTGGGCTGATGGGTCCCCAGGGCACATTCCGTCTTCCCCAGGAAGTAGAACCAAGACATCCAAGCCATCAGCAACCGAGACCACTTGGTTTCACCTTGGAGTCTCTCAATTAATTCAGCGTTCCCACCGAGGACATCAGTGATTTCGTTCTTCAAAAACCGTAATGCTTTAAACTTACTTTATTTGATCTTCCACAAGCCATTTTTCCCCTTCTAGAAATAGTCTCTTCTCTTGGCTTTCAGATACTATGTTCTCCTGTTTTTTTCTCTTCTACTCTGGACATTTTTTATGTCTTCTTAGCAGCTCAGTCTTGCTCTGCCTGACCCTTGAATGCTGTCTTCCCAGTGCCGTCCTCACGCACTAGAACCTCTGAATCCTCTCACCCGCTCCAGGGGTGTAAGCTGTGTGCTGAAAACTCCCAGATTTGTGTCCGAAGTGGGGTTCGGCTTTTCCCATGAAGTTTCACTTGCATACCTTTGAGGACCTCTGTCTTCTTGTGCATTTGGCTTCTTAAGTGTCTAAAAAGGAATTAACGTTCTACCTCTGCACACGGAGAAGCACGTCACCCCCTCCTTCCCTGCCACACTTCCTCCACTGTGGCTTCACTAGCTTCTTTCTGGGCAGCCCTCCCTCTGCACCTCTTCCTGTCGAGTCTGCCTCCTAAACAGCTGTCCCTTGTCAGTCTTCCCTGCCCGTTTCTGAGTGGTTATCACGTTCTTTCACACACGTGTGCCCATCTGTTTTAAGCCAGGGGTCCTCACACTTGAGTATCGATCCCTGTGCCTGGAGTGCTCGTTAAGCATGTGAGCCACAGGCCTTGGGACTCGAGGAAGTTGGCACTTTTACTGAGGCACGGGGGTGGTTCCATTCTGACGGCCTCACAAAGTACCACGCTAAACTGTAAGCTCCAGAGGGAAAATACACAGAGGGTCGTATTGTTCTCACCAGTTGAAAAATATGAAATCGTCTTTATCTGACCATTTTGATCAGTAAGAAGGTGATTTTATGAGGTTTCCACCAAATGCTTAATAAATATTTGTCGAATGAATGAATCCTATTCCAGAAACTTTTGTGTATTCGTCACTCCACTTTTTCAGGTTCAGTTTATTTACTGCAAGTTTTCCTGACCCATGAGTGGGGAGACGGTCATGGTTTTGTATAGTTCTTCCTGGAGATTTTTGTCCTCCTTCCTGTTGCCAATTTAAAGTTGCCCGATGAAGGAAGTTTTTAGTTTCCAGGCACATGCAGCCCGGCTTCAGAGAGCGACCTCCTCTCCGGGAAAGAGCCCATCCTGCTGCAGACTCCCCCAGAGCTCCGCGTTCTGCTCTGGGGCACACCCCCCCCCCCCCCCCCCCCCCCCCGCTTCCCTATTCTTTCTCTTTCGAGTTCTCAGCAGCAAGTTGGAAGTTGTGGCGAGAACACCATTCACATTCCCAGATTCCTTCTACCTCTGTCTCGGCGCTTTATCGGTAGTTCCCAGGCTGTCCCACCTGTTGTTGTTCAAACTGCACAAATGACAAATCACGGGCTGCTCCTGTGCCTGTGGGAGTCGCTCCCGGTGAAGCATAGGGAAGCCCACGTTTTCATGCTGTTCATGGAGGGGTCTGAGGCCAGGCTGTCTCAGACTGGCTGGCATTCCTGGGGCTCATCCCAGAGGCGTCTCTTCTCTGGCAAACTGGATCCCTTTCCTATTGTTGTTTCTCCGGCAGTGCGAGCGCTCTCTTCCTCCTGTGGGCACATGGCTCCTGTTCAGATTTTCCCACCTCATCCAATTTTTCATTGCTTGATTTTTTTTAAAAATAATTACTTCTTTATCTTAACTGGTGAAAAATAAGGTTGGGATCATGGGAAATAAGAAGGTTAATTTCACTGTAGGGTTTGAGACTTTATCTCCTTCAGTGTACGTGATCATCCCATCTCAGTTAACTCAAATGTTTGTTTAAATACAGCAGCCGCTCAACCAGGAACTGAGATCTTTAATCTGCCAGCAGTCACTACCTCAGGTAAGAATCAAAATGTGTCCACCCGATACCCATCGAGTACCGACTGCCCAGCAGGGGCACTGCCCCAGTGTGCATAAATGTAGTCGGGGAGGAGACAGCGGCAGTGAAAAGGGAGCCCAGCTTCACTAAACACTTGCTGGAGAGGTAACGGAACAAAGAGAATCAAAACCACTAAAGAACAGTGTAGAAACGAGGGAGCTGAAAAGAGAAAAAACCGAGGAACTTTAAGAAAAGTGGCTGGACCCATTCATTTAGCAAAGGAAAACTCAATTTGCTGGAGTTACTACTGGGGGATTTGGGCGCCCCTGTGTGGGCTCTCGGGGTGTTGCAGGCAGCTGGCCCGGGGCTGTGTGTCCCGTGGGCCCAAAGGCCGTTTGGAGCCCGCTGGTCTCTGTCTCTTCGTCTGCTGTTCGGAAATAAGCAGAAATGGCGTGCTGGTCTCTTTCAGGCTCAGTTAGCTCTAGAGGTCATTCTTTCGCTGATCCTGCCAGTAACCTCGGTCTGGAAGACATCATCAGGAAGGCGCTCATGGGAAGCTTTGACGACAAAGTCGAGGAGCACGGAGTCGTCATGTCCCAACCTGTCGGCGTGGTGCCCGGTGGCACCAGCACCTCCGTTGTGCCCAGTGGGGAGACCCGCAGAGAGGAAGGGGACCCGTCACCTCATTCAGGTGAAGTGTGTTCACTCTTGTGCCCTTCTGCTGCCTTTCCCAAGAAAACGCCAGTCTGCTTCCAAGTGGTAATGCGTCACCAAGACGTTTCATTTTGTGTGTTCCCAGAGTCCCCTCTAACGGTTTTACTTGTTTTTTTTTTTTTTTTTTTTTTTTTTTACCTGCTCAGACATTTTAGTAACACAAACAGAAATTTTAAAAGGACGGAGATTTTTATGCAGAAGTCACCTTTGAGTGTTGGGTTTTTTTCTTTGCATCTAGTCCTTATCTGGATCGACATATTTTAACTGTAATGCAAGTACAGGTTCCTTTCTGCTTTTGAATAAAAGGGATAAAAGGGACTTACTATTGTAATAAAAAGAACAGGCTCAGCATAAAAGAATTTTAAGCCATAGAAGAAGAAAAAAAAAAAAAAAAACCCTTCAGATCACATCATCCAGAAAGCTAGTGTTCTTGTCTGATAAGCATCATTTTAGAAGTATCTCTGTATGGACACATAAAAGGCCAGATAGACATCAGAACCAATCATTCATACGTCCTGATAAAAGCAAGCACACAAGAAACTGTGATTCTAAGCTTTGAAACCCCTTTTTCTTAATCTTTGAGAACTAGGATCTCTTATGCTTAAAAATTTACTGGCAGGTCAGCGGTATTTCAGGTTTAGTTTAGGGTTTTTTCCTGTTATCCTCAAGCAAAAGATCTCACTAAGGTGAAGAAGATCAAAGAGATCAGAGGTTCTTATTTATTTACACCCACGTGTATTTTATGGCCACGTGGATTCACTTCCTGCTCTGAAGGATGAGCACAGTCTTCCCCTTTCTGCTCTTACCTCCTGATTTGTATTGATTTACCTGTGCGTGTATTTGAAGGTGGTAACATTGATGACGGTCACCCACTTCAAGCAATCCTGGTCACGTACCCCTTCTGTTGAGACCTTTCTTTTTGGTACTGTTTTCACACTCCCTTTTCTCTCAGAGGCTGCTGTCCTCCGAGACTGTTCCCGCTCAAGAACGACTTCTTGCTGCCTTGATACTTGAAAGGACAGTGTGGCACCTTTCTCAAAACATTCCATAGACACTATTACATTTCCCCCACCTGGCGTCAATGGTTGTGTAAGAAGGCGGCCAGATGTCCCCTTTTTTGGCAGGTGACAGTTTTATCTGCCTGAGGCCTCTCTGCCTCAATTTGAATAAGTTAATTAGTATGTTGGCGTTCGTGCTGTGTCAGACTTTCCTGACCACAGGGAGGCTGTTTGCACCTGCAGGTTGATTTCTACACTCCTGGAAATGTTCTATTTTGCCTCTTTTGTTGGGCTTATCCATCTCAAAAAACACAATTACATTTTTGCCAGCTAGTCTTTGTCCTCCAGATCTGTTACCTTCTAGTTATTTTAGTCATCTTAATCTAATTATTTCAGTCATCTTCATGTGTTGCTTTTACTCTAGCTCACATTTTCCTTTCGTGCTAACGCCCTTTTTGTCGTGTCTGTTCTGATCCTTGCCGTATTTTGTTTCCTAAGCTTTCCACCTCTCCTTTTTGATGATGATCTGTTCTTTACCAAAGGAGCCCAAACTGGCTTTGTGTATTTTGAAGTTTCTCTTCCAGAAGCATCTTTTCCCCTCGTCCCATTCTGTTCTCTTCCTGACCATCAAGGACTTGCACTTCTTTTCTGTGCAGATAGTTGAAGGGGTTGAAGTTGCCTTCTACCCACTTTTTTCTGGGCGCCGTGGGACTCGGGGCAGGGTGAGGTCTCAGGTTCTGCGAGGCAGTGGAACACGTCTGCTACTCACCTGGGCTCTGTTCTCTTCAGACATCATTTCCATGCTTTGTTCTAGAGCCCTGTCGGGCATCCCACTCCTGTGAACTTCTGTATACCGGAGCCTGGAACAACAGGCCGCCAAGACTTGCTGAGCTTCTGCTGGGGACCAGTAGCATGGCCACGAAGGGGCTTCTGTTCCACGCTTTTTGGCATAAAATTTCCTTGGGGTGGTGTACAGATTCCTCTGCTTCTCTTTAAACTGGCAGGCAAGGAGGTAGTTAGGATTTAAGGTTTTCGTCAACCTGCTTTAATTGCCTTAGTTTCTGTGCTCCAAGACCCGGAAAGAAATGATGTTCCTCTCAGAAATTTAATTTCCTTGGTTACATGTTTTTCAAGTTGATGGCATGAGGACATACCCCTTTTGCTTTAGTTGCTACAAGTAAATTCTGGCTTTTAAGTACTAACTTGGAAACTTCACTGGGTCCTAGGATCTGGGTTCTTGGCACCGCCTGCCATCCTCCCGCTTTCTCTCAGCGGCATATAACCCATCAGCACTTGGGTAGGTTTTGAAGTTGAGAACATAATTACTACATGTCAAGAGTTAATTTATTTCACTTTTAGGAGGAGTTTGCAAACCAAAGCTGATCAGCAAGTCAAACAGCAGGAAATCTAAATCTCCCATCCCTGGGCAAGGCTTCTTAGGAACTGAAAGGCCCTCTTCCGTCTCCTCTGTACATTCAGAAGGGGATTACCACAGGCAGACACCAGGGTGGGCCTGGGAAGACAGGCCCTCCTCAACAGGTGAGGAACTTACTGCTAGAAAAGGAGTCGTAAAGTCCTTTTTTATCAAAGCCTTGGCTAGTACTTCTAAAATCAAACTTCGGAAACCTCAGTTTCCATTATTGTATCAGTAGGATTCCACTTTCCAAAACAGACACTGAATGCATGGAATCTTAAAAGTATACAGAACGTAAGGTCTGATTACCACGAACAAAGTAAGAGCTATGAAATCATCTCCATTCCCCCCACTTCTGTATTGTGCTGGGAGCCAGCACCCGCTATTTGCAAAGCCACGTCGTCTGTGATTTCAGTTCTTCCGGGAACCACACCTGAGAGCGAAGGGCCGCTCCCAGGCTTCACCCTTAGCCTCTCTATAGACATTCTTAGAGAAGGTTCTTAGGGAAATATTAAGAAATCAAAATAAGAAATGGAGATAGTGTAAAAAGCCATCTCTATTGCAGGCTCACTTATATTTATATAAACTGATGAAAAACCGTGTTCTAGGGTATTTATGAATGTTTTCCTTTTTGTGCTTGCTTGCTCGTAAGCTTTCTTCTCAAATCTAATAACCACAATACTGGTTGTCTTGAAAGGGAACAGGCTTTGCTTTTTTGTTGTTTAAATAAAACTGGGATTACCTGGTGTAGATTTAAGGGTTTCAGAGAATCGTGAGCCATCTTTTAGGAGTTAAATACATGTACGTCAGTGGAAAATGTCTGAAATGTGCTCTCCCCCTTATTTACATATACATTTTCTATGGATATCGTCAGCATAACTGAAGGCCTTTGCTTCATAAAACTCACATCACATGCGAAGTGATTGTGCTCTAGTTTGACAACTTCTAAACCAGTGATTGTTTCCTCTCTTAGGGAAGGAATTTAATTTGTGAAATCCCTTGATAAAATGGCTATGTTTTCTGTCTTTAGAGTTTCTTAAGCTGTAAGAGGCTTTCTGGGGACAGTTGAGACCAATGTAGAAAGTGGCAGGAGGTAGCAGTGCTGTCGTTAGGTTCACATACCCTCTTCCAGATCTTGTACCTTTTAAATCTGCCCAGAGACTCAGCAGCTGACCTGCATCCTGCTGCCCTGTGACCTGCTGCAATTCCTTGTCCCCTCGTCCTCTGAGCACGTACTGCTGCATTTATCATGAAGAGTCCAGGAGTTCTTGGTGCAACCAGACTCTTCGAGCTTAATATGCAGTTTTACTTGGATTCTCCATGGAAACACCTGGTTCTAGAACTCACTGAAAGTTCAGCCCTGAGCTTCCACTTCCGGACTTAGCAACCCTAAGCTTGCACTTACTCGTGTCCTCCGTCCCTTCTAGATTCTCACCGATTGGTGCCTTACCATAGGCTACAGTCTACATGGTGAAACCCTGGCCCTTCTGTGTTTCATTCGGCTACCGGTGTCACAAGACCATTTCAATAGAATAATCGTGTCTCCCTCCACCCCGTGGAAGCTGTAGGGAACAGCAGCTGTGCTCATGACAGTGAAAACAGTTTTTCTTTTGTCAGGCTCGACTCAGTTTCCTTACAACCCTCTGACTATGCGGATGCTCAGCAGTACGCCACCGACCCCGATCGCGTGTGCCCCGTCCTCCGTGAACCAAGCGGCTCCTCACCAGCAGAGCAGGATCTGGGAGCGAGAGCCTGCCCCGCTGCTCTCTGCACAGTACGAGACGCTGTCGGATAGCGATGACTGAACCACGCCCAGAAGGGGTCTCGGTGGGGCCAGGGTGTGGGACAGGGAGCTCTCGTTCTTGGCGGTTTCATTTTCAATGGCAGGTCAAAAGCCTTTCGTCCTAGGACTTGTGCCCAGAGACTTTTTAAGAGAGCCTGGACCGCAGATGATGAAGAAATGATGGAAATTTATTTGGAGAGTCAAATGGGGGGGGGGGGAGGGACGGGGGGGACTGCCTCCGACACGGGCAGTTCGGTGGATTATAATAATAGTGGAGGGTTGAAATGTAGAGTTTTTAAAAAGTGACAATTCTTGTTCTTACATCTGTTTGTAAAGAAAACCATAATGTCTTTAAATCACTCTTCTGTAAATAGATTACCTTTTTTGCAGTGTTTCCCCTTGCTGTAGTATCTGGTGTACTTATGTTCAAATCAGCGCATCAACTCGGGGGGGTAATTTTAAAACAAAAAAACATCGCACCTATCTTTTTAACCCTTGCCTTCTCAACAACCTCATACAGCCCAGTTACATAATGTTGGCTGTCACGGGCATTGTACTTTTATCCAGTTTTGTTTCCTCTAAATTCAGATTTCCAGCGATGTTTAAAATCTTGTGGAAATGTTTAGATTTTTAACACAGACCCTATATAAAATCTGTACATTACGTTTTTGGGTCAAAGGTAGGAGAAACAAAATTCTGCCATACTGTCCATTTCCAGTGCAGGCTTTAATTTTTTTTTTTTTTTTTTTTAATTAGTGGCACTGAAAAATATTACTGCATGGGTATGTTATAGTTCAGTTTTTAAAGTTTAAAAACAAAAGGCTTATTTGAGGCATACCTCACTGTTATGCACACTGGTAACTTAACCGTGGCCCTAAATATTCTTTTTCTCCTGCATTTGATGCAGCCCAACAGAGCTTTTGTTTCGAAATAAATTGGACTACCCTGTCCATAGCCACATAGATGATGTGTGATTTAAGGCTCTTGATGTCTCAGGTTTCAGAGGAGTGGGTTGCTCTGTATTATCGGTTGAGTTAGAAGGTAACGATCCGTACAGAATCTGACTCTTAGCTTTGCCTTGTGCTGTGTATCCCGAAGGCTCACTTCCCTTTCCCCATGTGCCAGTGCTTGCTCTTACTCTCCCCGTGATTCCTCGTGGGCAAGAGTTTACTGGTGAATCTTTCACCGAATCTCAAGGAGCAAATAATTATGAAGGGGTCAGTTTCACCCTTAATAATTGCTTATTGAACTGTGAGATTATTTTATTTTATTTTACGACTTCATAGTGCTGCAGCATCCTTCAGCGGCACGTGGATACTAACTGTTTTGGAAGGATGCCACTGAAGATGAGAAAGGGGAGAGGGAGAGGTCTCTCGGGATGATACACGTGAGCACTTCATGGACTTCTAAGTAGATCTCAACTTTTTAACAAAAGTATGCAAGCCTCTACAGAAAGCAGGTGTATGGGAACCACTGCCTCCTTTGTAACGAGATCCTCGCATCACCCTCAGCATTGGTGTCTGATCCCGATTTTAATAATGAGGACACAGGCTCAGTCCTTTGCCTACATGGTTAAGGCCTTCACTCTTGTTACTACTATTCTACTCTTGTCCTAGACCTGAAGTCCTCACAGTAAACTTGAGAGCAGGTTTAGTGATCAGATGCCTTCCACTTGGAAAGCTGGCACCACTTGATGATATACATAAAATTTTCACGTGCGTGAAAAACCGTAACTAAATGTTCTAATTGACAGTTTTCTGCTGCTCGTAATGTCTGAGACTTTGTTAATAATCTGTGTCAGCTGGCCCAAAAGAGATCATGATTATTTTTCCATGACCCTGAAGGTCTTGAGCCATTCCAAGTCAGCACAGTCTTTGAGAGTAGCCGGCTCAGAGCCTAGCTTGTTACTGGCACAGCTCCTCCTGGAGGACCGGAGAGTGAGTGGTGCTCCCCCCTCGCCCCCTCCTCGCAGTGCGTATGTGTTTTCCTATGCCATCCGCCACCACCTGGAGTTCAGAACGGGAGAGAAAGTCCAGGACTGTTTCTTAGTTGAGAACAACGAGAGGACAGAACGCTCACGGGCTTACCTACGGAGCCAACCGTCTCGGAGGGAGGACGTCCACCTCGGCAGGACCGAAACGGCAGACAGCCCCGAGAGTGACAGAGGACTTGAAGTCGGCTGAAACCAAGGCATGACACTCTTTGCAGGCTGAGATTTCGGTGTTCCAAAGCTGCATCCTTCTGCATGATTTTTTTTTTTTTTTTTTTTTTTAGCACCCCAGGATCTAAATTAAAGTCTTCCCAATACTGTTCATATAGCAGCATTCTGACAGCCAGATCTCCAGCGCATGTTTATCATGGGAAGTAACTTGGGTGCGCGGGTTCCAGTTTTTAAATATTTATGCCCTGAAAACGCTGGTGACAGTTCAAAAATTTCAACTATGCTCTTTTTAACAATTTACTTTTGAACTCAGACCAGTCGGCAAAGGGGTCGGCCTTCCTGCCCTGCTACCTTGTTTTACAGCTGTGCAAATGAACTCTCATGGAGACACCCACAGGAAGAGACTGTCTCTCTGAAAACACCTACAGTTTTTCCAGCACCAGGACGGGACTGTGAGCGGAATCACTGTGGAGATTCAAAAATTCTTAAATAAAACCTGGAGTCACAATCCTTACTTTCAGTAACCCCTGCAATTGTGAAAAAGCAAAAACGTTCTCCACGTAGGTGAGTAGTCCGCTAGTTGACGGTAATTTTTCAAAAATCACCAACCAATAAATTAAGACTGGGTCGCACTGCAACTCAATCTGATTTACATTCTAGTTTCTCATTAGACTCAATTAAAGGAGCTAGCTGGGTGGTAAGAGATGAGCTTAGAAAGCAGGAAGAAATTTACATCTGCAAAATAGAAAATTTGCGTCTTAGTCTAATCCTGGAGGATCTGGACCTCAGGATTTCTAGTATTTTGTTTTTCTTATTTAGTAAGTTATTTTTTATGAGAAACTCAAAGATTACGGAATGCATACAATGTTGTTGTAGAGTCTCTAGTTTATTATGAAAGGATTCTTCCAATAGTATGTACACAGAAACAAAAATATCTGTTTACCATTCCCACTCACACCCCCCACCCCCCAAAGGCTTACCAACAATAACAGTGCTCCTTCATGGCACCTACAAAAATTGCCTTTGCCCTAGGCCAGGGGCTCTTTGCAACACTTCTGAGGTAAAAACCTCCATCTACCTATCTTGTATGTATATACTTGATACGCTATGAGGCAGTGTGATAAGGCTCTTTGAACACAGTAGTAGTCTATTCATTTAGGGTCATCGGACAAAATACATTCTCCCATGGCTACGAGACAATCTCATCCGTTTCCTACTTACAGATGAGGATACTGAGACCCAAACTCGAGAAGCCAGGACTAAGATCCAGATCAGTGATCCTTCCACTGTATAAGCAGAACATATGAGAACCACTGGGGAGATTTTACATATTACACTTGTTAAGGCCCGACCCTGAGACACAAGGTTTGGGGGTGCAGCCTGGGCACGTGCAGAGGACTCTGTTCAGGGACCTAGGCTGCAAAGGAAGCGGAGTCCTCAAACAGCACTGACAAGTGTTCATATGCTTCCTTTTCCCCCCTCTTTCATAGTCCTATAGAACCAGGTATGAAGACATACAGTTTACTTTGATTTATAATTAAACGGGTGTATTTTCAAGGGCCTACTTCCTACTTTAAAACTTCATGCTGGGCGCTGGCACAAACCACGACAATGCTTTTGCTCCATTATGCATTAGGTCCCACACTGAGCTTCATGAAATAGATAAGAAAAATAACTCACCATAATCCCCCTTTGCCATGAGACAGTTCTGTTCTTCCAGATATTGGTAAAATAAAAAAGAAGGTATAGCAAATCAATGGGTCAAAATCGTAGGATAGAGATGCCTGGCTGAATCACCACACCCACCCCGAAGGCCAACTGGCCCATCTCCATCTACAGGTACACTTAGACCAGCACGACAGCACCACACCATACGTTACGACGGAAAGCATCACTTGACATCTGTCCTTAGAGGTCAACATCAGCCAGGGGTGAAAGTCGTCTTTCCTTTAAAGAACAAAAGCGGCAGTGCGTACAACTTGTCCTTCACCACAGCTAACTGACGAGACATGAATATCAAGGAGAAAGGGTTTAAGCCATTGATTTGGGTGCCACTGAGACTAGAATAACCACTGTTACTTAAAATTCCCTACAACAAAAAGGGATTTAGCGCTTCATAAAATTAAGTGAAAGGTCTACTTTTTCTTGACAGCTCAGCCAGCTCTTCCCTGATGTGCTGTATAGAAACCTCATCTCTTTTCAGCTCTGCTTGCTTCAGTGCTTCCTGGTAGATCTCTTTTGCTTGTGCATATCGTTCTAAAATAACCCAGAGAGAAGGGAGAATAAAGAGAAATGTAGGTTTTTCAAAGTGATTCTGAAAGATTCTGAGAGCAAGCACTAGTGACAGTTCAGGTCTAACTTGCTGTGTGCTCATTAAGTGACAGGCTGGCCCTGCCTCCCTTTCAGCCCGTGACCGACCCGCTGGCTCGCTCGCTGGCTCGCTTGGAGAGGCTGTGAGCCGACCTAGCTGTAGAGCGCCAGGGCAGCGAGGGCCGGGGGCCCTCCGGTGCCCTGGGGCCCCGACTCCATCAGCCGAGCACGCGGCTCATGGAAATTTTCTTTAGCTCCATGTGTTCAACGGGCTAGTGCAGGACTTGGACACAAGTTACGTGAACTGAACCCAATGGTACTTCAACCAAACACACATCCTTTTTAGTACATTCAGCCAGCCTTTGAATCCCGGAGCTTCCTGACTGCCCCTCGCCCTCCCTACAACCGTCTCACAGCTGCAGAAATCCAGTGACCCCTTCCCTCAAGCAGGCCCGGCGGGCTTCCACTGCCCCCTACCTCTGTGCATCAGAATTGCAGCGAGATTACTGAGCAGCATGTGTAGCTCAGGATGTTCTATCTGTCTCGCCAGATCTGATGCCTTTTGCACATAAACACAGGCCTCATCAAAGCGGCCCTGTGCATCCAGGGTGGTAGCCAGGTCACTCATCAGCACGATGGTCTACACACAAGAGAAAAAACAGCCATTTTTTTAAAAAACAGCCACACAGATTTAACATTAATTTGGAGTCTGGTAAACTGTGGATATATGCTTAAGAGTTCACGTTTCCTAGCACGTTCCACAAACATGAAAGACATCAGCCTTTAACAAACTGATACGTATGCGTGTATATATATATGTGTATATATATGTATGTATATATACATATAAAACAAACCCGTATATCATTCACATTGTATGGGGGACGGCATCAGTTTGGCTCTCTGGAAAACAATACAAATCTACCAAGTAGGGGACAGGATATGACTTACTAATCTAATCATCAAACTAGAAGTACCAAGAAAAAATACTAAACGGCAAGATGAAGCTGTAACGATCTCCTGGTTCGGCAATCCTGAGAAGCCAGCCTCCAGGGCTTTATTTAACGTCATCCCTACTGGTGACTCTGAGACTCATCGAGAAGAACCACATTTATTACTGATTTAGGAAGATTCCCACTAAGAGTTTTTAAAATTTTGGTACTAAGAGAAGCAGACCCTACCCCCTCCCCTCAGTTCTAGCACTTGGTGGTTTGAATTCCAAGTTTGTCTTCTTATTCCTCAGTAATATTCCATTAAACGGACTCTAACCTAAATCCCTTTCCTGAAGAGAGTTCACAGCCCAACAAGTTGCCCTGCCCATCGACCTGAACCTTGGGACGTGTTCAGTCCAGTTAAAATGCCTGTGTCCTGTGCTGGGGGTACCAAGCATTCTGACAAGTGGTCCAGTTCTTCCTTCTAAGAATTTAATGTGAGAGACGAGAAAGACCAAAGTTCAACGTGTTCACTGTTCTAACAGCGCTGCATGGTTTGGTTTAATTCTATGTCTGTGGTTTTTACTTTGTAATGTAGTCCCTTTCTCCTTTCTGCCCCCCTCCCCCAACTTCCCCTGGCATTTTACCTATGCGGTGAGGGAGACAAGAATCTTCATGCATTAACCTGTTCCTCTTAATGATTCTTACTAATGTTCCTTATTACAAAATACTATGCCATGTACCCTCAAGGCCTGGACGCTCATGGGTGCCTGGTTAGACCCACCTTTTATAAAGGCTGCTCTGCTGGGTGAACCAAAATGCAGGCAGAATGCTCTGGAGAACCGATTAGAGGTCTCAAATCCTTTGTTTTGTTTCGTTTTGGTTTGTTTGACGTAATCCCTACACCCAATGTGGGACTCAAACTCTCGACCTCAAGATGAAGAGCGGCGTGCACTACTGACTGAGCTGGCCAGGTGTCCCTCACCCCCTTTAGGAAACAAGCAGTTGGGGGCAGGCAGAGGAGGGAATACCTAGCACCTAGCAGCATCTGCTGCTGATCTGCTCCCAACGAGGGTGGCATTTCACACCCGGAAATTCTAAACCTTTGTTTTACAGCTCCCCTCTCTGTTTCCCTCCCTTACCTGTGGGTGTCTTTCTCCTAGTATTTCTTCAGAAATCTGCAAAGCTTTTTCATACATCCTCTGTGCCTGTGCCGGCTGCTTGGAGAACAGAAGGTAGCGGGCATAGGTGTCTAAGCACATGCCAAGGAGGAGGTGGGTGTTGGCTTTCTCTTCCACTAAGAAGGAAATAAGAGCATTGCTAGCATATAACGACAACATAGAAAGTGAGGCAGAGAACTGGCCGAGCTTCCTTAACATTGTGCTTGTTATCAAGGCCCACAAATATTTTCACAGTACCGGACCCCCTGAATGTTACACAAAGGTGACAATTTAGGTGGATTCTCATCTAAACTGGTCCCTAGACCCAATTTCAATGTGTGCAGGAAGGCGGGGAGGTCCCCCCACACCAAGAAGCAATTCTTAGACACCAGCAGGTGTGCAAGAATTCACTCATTTGTGTGTGCAGAGATAGCATCAGACTCCACAAGGGTTCAGTCCTCCTAGACTGCAGCCCCTTCCTCCATCAGACACCAGTCATAGCCCTGTGCCTCTGACCTCCAGCTAGCGATGGGAGTGACCGCCATGACCCCCTCTAAGGACACCAACTGCAATTGCGGGTTGTGACCTGTGCTTCTCAACAGCTGGCTGTAAATCTGAGGGTCCTAAGAAACCCCTCCTCCGGTTACATTAATTTGCTAGAGCAGCCCACAGAACTCGGAAAAACATTTTACTTGCTAAATTACTGTTTATCATAAAAGGCTAGCACTCAGGAACAGCCAGATGGAAGGGATGCACAGCGCAAGGGATGTGGGAAGGGGCGGAGCTTATATGCCCCCTCCCAAAGCACCAACAGTCCTCACGCCTCCACGTGATCTTCAGCCCAGAATCTCTGTGAGCTCGGCCTTCTGGGTTTTTATGGACGCTCTATTACATAGATATGACTGACTGAATCATTGGCCATTGGCCACGGATTAAATTTACAGCCCCTCCCCCCTTCCACCAAGGTCAGGGATTGGGACTGAACTTCCAACCCTCTACCTTCACAACCACCTTTAGGTGTGTCCATTCACATAACAAAAGACACCTTTATCATTCTCAACACTTAAGAAATTCCAAGGGTTTGGGGAACTCTGGACAAACACCAAATAAAGATGTAAAATATATTTTGGTCATGTGAATGAACAATTATATCTTAAAATCACAATACCACAATATCCATTTAAATGAACTTTGCCCCACATTTCAAGTAAGACCTTAAGTCCACATATCAAAGCATGGAGTATTATTTTTAGGTTGAAATTGTATTTAGTAGAAACAGGTAAAGATCAATTCCAAGAATGAGTTAACAAAGTATAGGGCAAATGAAAGAGTTTTCAGGTGCAAAAGTGGCAATGCAGTTAGGAACAGAAAACACTCAGAATCCCGAACTAGAAAGTCACAAGCCAAATTGAAAGAACAGTTCATCCACTTTTTGAAGAATAATAAAGGCTGCAATGATTATCAACTCTTGACAAATTACAGTACTGACTACACACTGTCTGAAAACGAACCAACTTCAAACATCTAATGCCACATGAACTGGAGAACACGGATCTCAAGAACAGGAACTTGCACGAGACCCAGAAAAGAGGACACAAATAATAGAGATGGTAATGATAAGGAAATTCTGCAAACAGCTCTGCTAAAAGTAAATGTTCACAGAAAGGACTTAGAGAGTTTACCTCCGATAAACGTATGTAACCGAACCATTACACACTCAACTGACGGTGGTCAACTGGGTTTATTCACCAGCAAATTCACGTGAAACCCCTTTCCTTCCCTATTGTCAAAGTTGCAGAAAACTTACAAATGGCATACAGAGTGTGAAGACGACGATGTAACCAAAGAGCGGGATGACCAATTATTGAAGAGAGAGTTTAAATAGGACAAAGTAGCTGGGGTGGATGAGAATAGCTGTTGACACACTATCAGAGGGTAAAAGTTAAGAAACGATGCAAAGCAGAAATTCGAAGTTACTTACTTTGACTTAATTATATGCAAAAGGTATATAATCATGTTAAAATCAAACTCGAAGTACCTTTAAATAGGTCGCCTTACAAATATATTTTTAAAAACATTAAATGAAAGTTAATTTTCCTAAATATCAAAGTATACGTAAATTTGTGGATAAATAAAACCAATATAAAAACGCAAACAGAAAATGTGCAGAGCCCATATTTCTCCATTGGAAGGAATTACTGAAACAAAGTATCTAACTATGAGCACTCTTAAAAACGCTGAGCAAAACCTTATATTATATAACCAAGCGGCAGTTTGACATCAACGGTTCTGTGAGATAAAATGAGAAAAGGTAGTTAAAAATGAGAATAATGAGACAAATCTCTGTGTTCTATCCAAGTACAAAGGTCCAAGACAAGAAATTTTTAACAGAAGATTCAGAACTAAAATACATGTTCTTTGAGAATATTTAAACACAGAAAATGTTTACCACATACCAAAAATATCACAAAACAATGTGTAATTATTCCAATTCTAGAAATCCTATGCGTGAAAAATGACTACTGACTCATATTTCTGGGATTTCTATTCTCTTTAACTAGAATGGAAGAAAACATAGTAAAGCATTTTCGAAATAATGAGATAAAATTGTAGCTATAATAATTTCTCACTGTTAAGAAAACACGCATTCGAATTCATATCGCACACTATGATATGAAAAATGAAAATATTTTTTGGAGAATCTACTTCTCTAAAAACAAGACTAAGAGAAATAAAAGGCTCCATAATAAAACCTGTAGCATTACAGCCAAATAAAGAGAAATCATCATGGCTTTAATAATGTACAAAAAAGAAGAGCACCTGGATGGCTCAACTGGTAAAGCAGCTGACTTCGGCTCAGGTCATATCTCACGGTTTGGAAGTTCGAGCCCCACAGCGTGCTCTCTGCTGTCAGCATGGAGCCTGCTTCGGATCCTCTGTGCCCCTCTCTTCCCTCCCCCGCTTGTGCTTGCTCTCTCTCTCTCAAAAATAAACAAACATTTAAAAAAATCACGTACAAAAAAAAGAGTTTCTTTTCTAAGCAGTAACAATATAGTTTCTGGGGACAGCTGGGAGGCTCAGTCATTTAGCCATCCGACTCTTGATCTCAGCTCAGGTCATGATCTCACAGTTATGAGATGGAGCCCCATGTTGGGCTTTGTGCTTGGCAGCGAGGAGCCTGCTTGGGATTCTCTCTCTCTCCTCTCTCTCTCTCTCCCCACTCACGCTCATGTGCACACTTTCAAAATAAACTTAAAAAATAATTTCTTGAAATATTAGTATAAAAACTGCTAGAAATTAGACAAGAACAAATCAGCCAATAATAGCTGAGAAATACACTGGGAATCTGAGAGGCAGGTCATATTTATTTCCTCAAATTTAAATAATTCTTTTTCTCAGATTATTTCTAACCAGACAAAAAGACAAGCTACTTCAAATCAGTCCATGAAACAAATAAGATCCATCACAGAAATTTTTACTCAAAATATTAGCAAATGGCATTGTCAGCTGCACTAAGAAAACAACCAAGTAGCATTTATTCAGGGAAGGAGAATGGATCAGCATACTTAATGTATCAACATATCAAATTAGATGTGCATAAAAGCAGACTACAAAGCAATTCGATAAGATAGTGGTTCCAACAGAGGCTTTTGATTCCAGGAATAATGACTAATGATCTGAAAACCCTTTTGCTTCAAAAACGAGATAAAGGATATCCTTTTACATGCACAGCTGAGCTCCCAAAAGAAGGAAATCCCAAGGGTCAAACAAGAAGCGTAAACTAAAATCCAGAGTAGAAAGTATGGGACTTAACAACACAAAAGCCCAGTTTCTGTAGGTTTTGTGGAGCAGCCTGAGTGTCTCTGTAATCCAGAATTGAGTTCTTGGGGCGCCTGGATGGCTCAGTTGATTGAGCGTCTGAGTCTGGATTTCAGCTCAGGTCATGATCTCAGTTTGTTTTGGAGCCCTACATTGGGATCTGTGCTGAGATTGCGGAACCTGCTTAGGATGCTCTCCCTCTCTGTCCCTACCCCACTTGTGTGCTCTCTCTCAAAAACCAACAAACAAACTTAAAAAAAAAAAACAAAACGGGTGTCTGGGTGGCTCAGTCGGTTGAGTGTCCGACTTCGGCTCAGGTCATGATCTCACGGTTCCTGAGTCTGAACCCCACAACCCCACATCACATCAGTCTCGCTGTTGTCAGTGTGGAGCACGCTTCGGATCCTCTGTCCTCCTCACTCTCTCTGCCCCTCCCCCCCACTTGTGCACTTTCAAAAATAAACATTTTAAAAATAAATAAAAATATTTAAAAAATAATAAAGGAATTGAGTTCTTCAGCTTTTGCAAATCAGAGAATTACATCTGAAGCCCCTTGCATAAAACCAGAATGACCCTTGTCGTAGGTTTTGTATGCCCCCCTCCCCCACACCCTCTCCCTACCAGGGACCACGAGGAAACTTGCATGGCCCAGCCTAGGATCTAGATGGAAAAAGGACTACCACAGAAATCTCCAATCATAGGCCTGTGCCACATGGAGCTTGGTGTCTACATTTATCTATTCATTTAGGCTTGGACCTGAGCGCCTGAAATAAACAAAATCATTCTCATCTTATAGCTAAAACCCTGCTGAACATGAATTTATAATCCAAATGTAGTAAGCATGAAAATCCACCATAACTGAGATTCGGCACACAACAACAAAGGAGGCCTCACCCTCAATAATTTTAGATAATCAACAAATCCAACGACATAAACTAAGTGGGTTTAAAATAATTACTTATATGTCCAGTATGATCCTCCTCAGAGCCCTGAACTTGTGTCTATACTTTTCTTCCTTCAGAGACTGCCACTTGGCTTATTCCCTCCCATTCTTCAGGTTTCTTATCAATCAGACCTTTCCCAACCCTACGCAACAGCATACAGCCCCAACACATTCCCTGGACACACATTCTCTCACATACACATCTATGGAGCTCTCAATCGTCTTTGGATACATCAACCATTTACTGGACAGTGTTTTGTTTTTAGAGAGAGAGCACGAGTGCGGGAGAGAGGCAGGGGGAGAGAGAGGCCAAGCTGGCTTCACACTCAGCACAGAGCCCGATACAGGGCTCGATCCCACAACCCTGGGATCATGACCTGAGCTGAAATCAAGAGTTGGATGTTCAACCATCTGAGCCACCCAGGCGCCCGTACTTGATAGTGTTTATGATGGTGTTTTTCCTCCACTAGAAATCAAGCTCCAGGAGGCAGCAACTTTCTTTTATTTATAGCTGCCTCTCAGTGCCTAGTAATGTGTCTGGCACATAATAGGTATTCAATAAATAATTTTTTGGATGACTGCCTGAGTGATCAAATAAAAAGAAAGAATTAAATACATAAAGGTACTGAACTAAAGATGGAAAAGACATAATGAAACTAAAAATTACAGAATTCAATGACACTGGCGCTCCAGGAATCTATGAAATCTCAACATAGAGACATCATCGCAGATCCAGTGAAAAAGGGGTGATCAATAGTTCTGAGCTACAAGCCTACCCATGAAGGAAGGAAAAACTCCATCACTACTTCACATCATATTAAAAAGTCTACGTGAAGACTAAATGTAAAAGAGCCAAATATTCAGAAGAGACTGTCTTTCTGACCTTAAAAGAAGTATTTTATTAAGCAAGACACAAAAGACACAAATTATAAAGGAAATCTCAAAAGAGTCTATTACATTCAAATTTTAATCTCTGAGTGTGAAATATCCTCAAGTGAAAAGACAAGGACACAAAAAGATATGTAGCCTACAAAATATAAATTTGAGTATTTTGCTCAAATACATAAAGAACTCTTATGATCATTAAGAAAAAGACAACCCTTCAAAAAAAATAAGCAAAGGGTATAAAGAGACAATTTTCAGGGCAGGAAATCAAACCACATTGGTAAGCAATTTAATTCCACTCTTAGGTACGAACCCTAGGGAGTATCTGACAGGCAGGCACAGAGACACAGGTCCCAGAATGGTCAAAGAGGTATTATTTTCCATAGTAAAACATGAAGAAGCTTCATGACCACCTACTGAGAACCACAGTATGTTCCTCCAGTGGGATACTAGACCACAGTGCAGGGAATGAACCAATCAGGGCTATCTCTAGCCTGTATCACTCCTTACCCCTCACCCTCTGCCACAATGGACCAATTAGAGGGAGTCACCCCTTCTAGACAGATGCAACCCCAGCAGACATGTGCTTTGACAAGTAAACAGGCCTTTGTGACAGGAAAACTGATGCTGTCGTATCAACATCGATAAATCTCAATGTTGTGTGAAAAACTGCAGAAACAAGTGTTCAGTACGATACCATTCATATAAAGTTTAAAAACACACTAGCCCCACTATATACTGTTCACTGATACGTGCAAGTGTAATAAACAGGCCTAAGAATGATAAAGATCAAAACTGAATTCAGAATAGTACCTACACCAGTAAGAGTCCACCGGGGTTTAAAATTAGAAAAAAGAATTCTGAAGCACACATGGTAAAGTACTTAGACTTGACAAAGCTAAGGGGAAGGTATACAGGCATTTGTTAAAGTTGCTACACTTCATTTTTGCTTGAAACCTTTAAAAAATTTTTAGAAGACAGGCACAGAACTTTTCTGAATAGTAAGACAGTAATATGGAACATACACTGGAGAAATTCCCAAAATACAGATAAGAAAACTGAGGTAGAGGGAAAACATAAAGGATAGAGAAGAGACAGGCTAGTATATCGGTAAATCACATGCCTGAATAAAGGACCAGACCAAGCAGAATTAAAGCAGGAGTCAAAGATGTACTAGCAGCTCAAGAGAGTAGAATCTTAGAAATGAAGGTTCATTACAGACTAGGTAGTGTTCAGAAAGGGACTAAGCCCCCTAACCTTATGCTAATAAAACTTCCAACTGCTACAAAGCAATCAGGCAGGAAAAAACAGGCTATCTCCAAAAGCCGGCAAAGCAGTTGGCTGCAGAATTATCTGCAATAAATCTCAGTAAGTCAAAATTCCAGACTGTCGAGAAAAAACAAGTGGGGAAAAGGAAAGACAAAAGAATGTTAAATTGTACTCATCTCATCTTATAGAAGAAACTGAAAACGATTTTCTTCCTGAGCCAAATAGATCTTATAAAATTTTTAGGTTACCCCTAATAGAACTGATTCCTATGAAAACCCTGAACCTGAAAACTCTACGTATGTATGCCTTCCTTCCAAACCGTGAGTGGAAGTTGAGTGAGGAAAAGACCCCTCCAAGAGGGACCTGAGACCAAAAGAAGTAACAAAACGGAAAGCATTTTTTAAAATGCAAAAATTAAACAAGTATCACTCTCAATACTAATTTTATATACGCTTTGAGATTCTGTATCATAAGACAATGACATTCAGATTAGGCTTAAAAAAATCCAAACACAGTCTTCTACAAAAGACACACTAAAAACAAAATGACTTAGAGAAAGTTTAAGAGTAAGATATAGCCAAAACGTAGAAGTAAAATTTATGACAATATCTTAGGTAGGACAAAAAAAAAAAAAAAAAAAGAATCATTTTTCAGATGAAGGGATCACTCACAATGAAGATACATATCTAGAACTGCTTAAACAGGAATAAAAACATGTATGAAGAAAAAAACCAGAAAGCCAAATCAACAAGGATATAGGACTTGAACAATACTATATGCCAACTAGATCTACCCAACATGCACAGAACATTCTACCCTACAATAAAGGAATGCGCATTCTTCTCAAATGTACATACAACAGTCTCCAGGACAACCATAAAGTGGGCCATTAAAACTAGTTTCAATAAATTAAAAGGACTGAAATCATACAAAGCATGTTCTCTGACCACAATGGGATCAACTTAATCAACAACAGAGGGAAATCGCGGAAATAAATGTATGAAAATTAATCCACACGCTCCAAAATACCCAACGGATCAAAGAAGAAATCACAAAAATTAGAAAATACCTTGAGATAAAGGAAAATGAAAACACAACACACCAAAATATATGGGACGCAGCTAAAGCAGCAGAGGAAAATTTATAGTTGTAAACACCTATACTGTATTAGAAAAGAAAGCTTTAAATCAACAACCTAATCTTTCACCTAAGAAACTAGAAAAGGAACAAAATAAACCCAACCCAAGCAGGAGAGATACACCAAGGAGAAACCAACAGTCAGGAAGGTCCTACATAAATTGGGAGTGGTAAACACAATACGGAGGAGCCAAACTATTTAATAAGTACATCACAGTCCAGCAAACTCTTCCACAGTAAGTACTTAATGAGTGCTAGCCACCCTAATTCCCCTAACAACTCTACACGGTAGACTTAGGTTCTACTGCTATTCCTGTTTTACTGATGAGGATCCCAGAGGAGAGAAGTCACATAACCTGTCTGCAGGTACACTGTGAAGAAGCGGGAGAGCCAGAATTCAAACTCAGGCTCCAGACTTTGAACATTCATGACAACAAATACACGACCAAAATGACTTCCACTTTCCCAAAGTGTTTTATCTAAACTATGAAAATGAATGAAACTTTCAGGTTGAGGAGAGGAAGAGAAAGGAACAGTGTAAAACCTCTTGAAGACAGAAAATAAATCCATGAAATTAAGAATTAGGGAAGGAAGGGGCGCCTGGGTGGCTCAGTCGGTTAAGGGTCCGACTTCGGCTCAGATCATGATCCCGTGGTCCGTGAGTTCGAGCCTCCCCATCGGGCTCTGTGCTGACAGTTCAGAGCCTGGAGCCAGTTTCGGATTCTGTGTCTCCCTCTCTCTCTGACCCTCCCCGTTCATGCTCTGTCTCTGTCTCAAAAGTAAATAAACGTTTAAAAAAAAAAAAAAGAATTAGGAAAGGAATATGATCTCATAACAGAATACTGTCATTTGTGCTTTAAAAATGTAACTCCATAAGGGCGCCTGGGTGGCTCAGTCAGTTAGGTGGCCGACTTCGGCTCAGGTCATGATCTCAGTTTCTGAATTCAAGCCCCGCATCAGGCTCTGCTTAGGATTCTGTGTTTCCCTCTCTCTCTGACCCTCCCCCACTCGCACTCTGTGTGTGTGTGTGTCTCAAAAATAAACATTAAAAAAATTTTTTTTTAATATAATTCCATAAAGTTCCTTCTAGGAAAATATAGGCCTCCAAACTTCTTTCACCCATGTATTCAAGAGACTGAATTGAATTATTTATTTATTTTAAAATAGGTTCCACACCGAACGTGGGGCTTGAACTCTCCACCCTGAGATCAAGAGTCACATGCTCTGCCAACTGAGCCAGCCAGGAATCCCCATTCAAGATGTTTTTCTAAATTTTTTTAATGCTTAGTTGTTTTTGAGAGAGAGAGACAGAGTGCAAGTAGGGGAGGGGCAGAGAGAGAGGGAGACCCAGAACTAGAAGTAGGCTCCAGGCTACGAGCTGTCAGCACAGAGTCCAACACAGGGCTTGAACTCACAAACCGTGAAATCATGATCTGAGCGAAAGTCGGAAGCTCAACCAACTGAGCCACCCAGGAGCCCCTCAAGATATTTATTAACATCATGTTATTGCCACTGACCTAGACACTGAAATCAAATCAAGAAAATGGAAGAAATTTAAATGTATGAGTAATCAAAGAAAGAACAACAAGACGCCAGAGAAACCCCTCTAAAGTAGATCTGGCCCATATGGTTTCCCGGATCCTACCAGGAATAGATCACTCCCATGTGATATCCCATACCTATTCCAGAATGGCAAATAGAGAAAGCATACCAACTCATTTTACCACATTAATAAAATCCTGTGATGACAAGCACAAGAAATATACTATGGATTTCACATAAGAAAATATATGTAAAGTTCTAAATAAAATATCAGCATTAAATATTATCCTGAAAGTACACTTAACAACCAATTAGTAGCAAGTCTGGTTTGCTCTAGATATATATAAATAAATCTATTTATAATTTGGCACCAAATTAAATATAAAACAAAGTTGTCCAACACCACTATTATTTAATGTTGTTCTGCGGTCATAATCAATGAACTAAATTCAAGAATGGTGGGGAGGAGGTGCCTGGGTGGTGCAGCGGGTTGAGGGTCCGACTCTTGGTTTCAGCTAAGGTCGTGATCTCACAGTTCGTGGGTTCAAGCCCCACATTGGGCTCTACGCTGATGGCACGGAGCCTGCTTCAGATTCCATCTCTCCTTGTCTCTGCCCCTCCCTCACTTGTGCTCTCTCGGTCTCTCACTCAAAAATAAATAAACTTAAAAAAAAAAAAAGATTAAGAAGGATGGGGAGAAACACAGAAGTAGATCTAAAAGGAAACACCATGATTTCGTAAATGTAAAATTATACATCCAGAAATAAGAATATCAACTGAAAAGCAAATGGTGTAGTAAAGTGTCCACTGGAAAACTAATGTAACAAAATACCCGTCACATCTACATGAAAAAACCTGTAAGAGTCATGCCAGGGTCCTAAATGGAAAGACTCCATACAGGCATGCCTCACTGTATCACACTTCACTTGACTGCACTTTGCAGATGGTGCGTTTTTTACAAATTGAAGGTTTGTGGCAACCCTGCATGGACCAAATATATCGGTGCCATTATTCCAACAGTTTCGTGTTGCTGTGTCACATTTTGGTAATTCTCACAATATTTCAAACTTTTTCATTATTATTATATTTGTCATGGTGATTGCTGATCAGTGATCTTTGATGTCACCCTTGTATGTAATTATTTGGGGGGGCACACAAACTGCATCCATCCACGACGGTGCATACCAGATGGTGAGTTTAGTTTCTGACTGACCACCTACTGGCTGTTCCCCCATCTCTCTGCCTCTCCTGGGGCCTCCCTATTCCCTGGGACACAACAATATTGAAATCAGGCCAGTTAATAACCCTACAATGGCCCCTAAGTGTTCAAATGAAAGGAAGAGTCACATGTCCCTCATTTAAAATCAAAACCTGTAAAAGATTCAGCATCTCAGAAGCTGAGACAGGCTGAAAGCATGGCCTCTTGGGCCAAACAGCGGCCAAACTCTTGGGCCTTTCCTCCTGAAGGAAAGGAGAAAGGAAAAGTGCTAGTCCGGGGAACACACGAATGGCAAGAAAGTGAAACGGCCTTGTTGCTGATGTGGAGAAAGGCTTAGTGGCCTGGATAGAAGGTCAAACCAGCCCCAACGTTCCCTGAAGCCAAAGCCTAATCCAGAGCAAGGCCCTAATGCTCTTCAGTTCTGTGAAGGCTGAGAGGTGGGGAAGTGCGGAAGGAAAGTCTGACACTAGCAGGGGTTGGTTCGGGAGGTTTAAGCAAAGAAGCCTCTCCATAACATAAATGTGCAAGGTGAAGCAGCAAGTGCTGATGTAGAAGCTGCAGAAAGTTATCCAGAAGATTCTAGATCTTAAGACAATTAATACATGGGGTGCCTGGATGGCTCAGCCGGTCAAGCATCGTATCAGCTCAGGTGGTGATCTCTCAGTCATGAGATCGAGCCCCAAGTTGGGCTCCGCGCTCAGAATCCCTGCTGAGATTCTCTCTCCTTCTCTCTGCCCGTCCCCTGCTCATGCACTTGCACACGCTCTCAAAATAAATAAATAAAAAAAAAGATAACTAATACACTATACCAAATAACAGGTTTTCGGTGTAAATTAAACAGCTTTCTAATGGAAGAAGATGCCATCTAGGACTTTCATAGCTAATGAGGAGAAGCCAACGTTTGGCTTCAAAGCTTCAAAGGACAGTTGACTCACCTGCTAGGGGCTAATGCAGCTGGTGATTTTATGTCGAAGCCAATGCTCATTTGCCACTCCCAAACTCCTAGGGCCCTTAAGAATTATGCTAAATCTACTCTGCATGTGCCCTAACAATGGAACAACAAAGCCTGGATAAAAGCACATCTGTTTACAACATGATTTACTGGATATTTTAAGCTCACTGTTGAGACCTACTGCTCAGGAAAAGAAAAGTTTCTTTTCAAAGTATTCTGCTCACTGACAGTGCACCTGGTCACCCAAGAGCTCTGATGGAGACGTACAGGGAGATTAATGTTGTTTTCATGCCTGCCAACACAACCTCCATTCTGCAGACCATGGATCAAGGAGTAATTCTGACTTTCAAATTGGGCAAAGTAAATTGAAAACCTTCCAGAAAGGATTCACCATACTAGGTGGCATCAAGAACATTTGTGATTCATGGGAAGAGGTCCAATAATCAATATTAACAGGAGTTTGGAAGAAGCTGATTCCAAGTCTATAGATGACTTTGAGGGGTTCAAGACTCCAGTGGAGGCAGACAGGGTGGAAACAGCAGGACAGCTAGAGTCAGAAGTAGAGCTTGAACACATGACTGAATGGCTGCAATCTCGGGATGAATCTTGAACGGATGAGGAGTTTCTTCTTATGGATGAGCAAAGGAAGTGGTTTCCTGAGATAAGATCTACTTCTGGTGAAGATGTCGTGAAGATTGTTGAAATGACAAAAAGGGTTTAGAATATTACATGAACTCGGTTGATAAAGCAGCAGCAGGGTTTGAGAGGATTGACTCCAATTTCGAAAGAAGTTCTACTGAGGGTCAAATGCTATCAAACAGCATCATATGCTACAGAGAAATCATTCATTAAAGAATCAATCAATCAATGTGGCACACTTCATTGTTGTCTGCTTTCAAGAAATTGCCACGGGCATGTGGGTGGCTCAGTCGGTTAAGCATCTGACTTCAGCTCAGGCTCAGATCATGATTTCCCAGTCCGTGGGTTCAAGCCCTGTGTTGGGCTCTGTGCTGACAGCTCAAGAGCCTGGAGCCTGCTTCTGATTCTGTGTGTCCCTCTCTCTCTCTGCCCCTTCCCTGCTCACACTGTTTCTCTCTCAAAAATAAATTTTAAAAAATTTAAAAAAAAAAAAAAATTGCCACAGCCACCCCAACCTTCAGCAACCACCACCCTGATCAGTCAGCAGCCATCCACACTGAAGAAAGACCCTCCACTAGCAGAAAGATGACGACTCCCTGAAAGTTCAGATGATGGTTAAGTTTCAACAACAGAGTGTTTTTCAATTAGGGTATATACATTTTGGGCGGATACGTATATTTTTTAAACATAATGCTATTGCACACTGTAAACGTAAGTTTTATATGCACTAGGAAACAAAAACTCATTTGATCTGCTGTATTGTGCTATTCACTTTAGGGCGGTGGTCTGGAACCGAACCCGCGATACCTCTGACACGCCCCTGTATTGCAGAGACAGTGTAGTGAGTGACTCCCCTCGCTAGCACAGCTCCTGTTTGTTCCAGCATCCATTCTTTTCTCACACGATTCAGGCGGAGTGGAATCCATCCTCTGACAGGAATGGATCCTGGTCAGTTTTAGAGAATCATGGTAATCCCACATTTCCTGTCAAGGACTGGGTTCGAAATGCCGTGTAACCCAATCCAGCTAATGAGCAATAAGGGTAAATCTAATTGGGAACTTCTAGCAAAGATTACCTTGATTCTAAAAGAACACCAAATAAGTTTTCTTTTCTTCTGCACGTTGCCATTTCTGGATAAGGTTCCTGGGACCTAATACAGTCCCTTTTCAATCACAGTGGGAACGTGAAGAGAAAGTCAAAACACACTGAGAATGAGTGAGGAGGGATGGAAAGAATCTCCTTCCTCAGGATTTCCATGAGCTGTGTGTCAAGTAACTCAGCAGCCTGCCCCTTTTCGATGAACTACCAGTTACATGAGAGTAAGTGCCCTTAATGCGTAACTGAAATTCTGTGCTATTTGCAGTGAAATGCTAACTTATTCAGAAGGCAATCTCCTCAAACTCACTGAAAAATATAATGCAAATCTGATAATTCAGTCTCAAAGCATTTTGGGGATTTGACAAAATGATCTAAAATGCATGTAAAAACTGAGAATAAAATGGGAGGAAATCTTACCAAAGAAGCATGCGTGAAACCTGTTTCACTGTGTAACTCAAACGTATGCTACCACATAACTCAAGCAACATATACTGTTATAAAAGTCATCAGATGAATGAATCGAATGGAAACCCCCAAAAGAAACGCAAGCATATGCTAATTTATAGTTAAGTATGTAACGACAATAGATTATCATCTTTAGGAAAGTAGTGACCTACTTCACACCCAAATTAACCACCAATATGTTAAGAAGTTACATGTTAACCCTGTTTAGAAATAAAGAAAAAATAAATTTTAAAAAATGAGTGAATATCTGATTTCAAAGCTGAAAAATACCTAAGCATTAAGCTCCAGAAAAGCAGGGACTTCTGCCTCACTTGCCTCTATTGAATCCTACAATATCTGGCCTAGAATAGCTACTCAACATGTATTCAAAATTCATGAAAGCAGGGGCGCCTGGATGGCTCAGTCGGTTATGCATTTGACTCTTGATTTTGGCTCAGGTCATGATCTCTTGGTTTGAGTTCGAGCCCTGCATCAGGGTCTGTGCTGACGGCACAGAGCCTGCTCGGGATCCTGGATCTCTCTCTCAAAATAAACAAACATTTAAAAAATTAAATTAAATTAATAAAAGCAAAAAACATACACATAAACAAATTCAGATCTAATTCCAAAAAGATCACAGGCAAGTGCAAGTCATACTGTGTGATTCATTTATATAAATTTTAAAAAGAAGCCCTCAAAAACAAAACGAGATTCAGCAGAATAGTATCTCTGGGGTGGGAAGGAGAATGGGGCTGGGGCCGAACACACACAGGCTGCAAAGGTGGGTCACTGCCTGTTCTTCTCATTCATTATTCCTTAAACTATATAGATTTTAGTTTCACATTTCTTTAAAAAAAGTTTTTTTGTATGTTTATATATTTTGAGAGCGAGAGAGGGTGAGAGCAAGGGAGGGGCAGAGAGAGAGGGAGAGAGGATCCCAAGCAGGCTCCGCATTGCCAGCGCAGAGCCCAATGTGGGGCTCAAACTCACGAACCATGAGATCATGACCTGAGCAGAAATCAAGAGTTGGACACTTAGCTGACTGAGCTACCCAGGTGCCCCTCATGCATTTTTTTAATTAAACAAAAAAACCCAAAGCTCTGAGCTCTATAGACACAAGTAAGGGAGAAGAAAAAACCTGACAGGATAGAGTTAATATTTTTACAAAACAGCACCAATAAAAGATCAACCCCATCGCTTATCAAAGAAATGGTAGTTAATGCATCACTGCCATATCGCCAATCTGGCAAAGGTTATAAAAATCAGTGAGCTTTGTGGAGAAGTGGCACAATGCCTTATCACGATAATAAAAACTAACAATGGCTAACACTTGAGTAGCTGCTCTCTGTGTACATTGTTCTAAGCGCTCTATGGATATTAACTCATTCAGTCTTCCTACTGGTCCCTACGAGAGAGTACTGCTCTCACCCCCATCCTGAGGATCAAAAGCACACAGGGATTAATTAATTTGACCAAAGTCACAAAGCAAATAAATGAGCAGATCCTGAAAATGTAAATTAATACAGTCCTTTTGAGGGCAATTTTGCAATATGCGCCAACAAGTTTAAAATGTGCTCCTCTGACCCGGAATTTCAGTGCTCGGAATCTGTCTTATTTCATAACAGAAGACCTCACTTTCACGAGGACATACCGTTCTGGACAGAACACATGCATTCATTTATCTCTCCTCCCTCCCAAAACATCACTAAAATCAATGTAAAAGGATGAAAAAGATAGAAAGTTACAAGGAAAAGCAAAGTAGAGATGACAAAGATCAAAAATTGTGGGCGGTGACAAGCAGAGAAAAAAGTGGGAAGTGACTGAGCACATGACAGAAAGATCAGGACTGAATGCTACAAACAGCTAGGCCAGGGAGAAGTAAGCCAGTAGGTACCAGAGCCCCAGAAAACCTTAGGAATTCAGAGCAAATACTACGGTTAACAGAAGAACTTGTCAAACACATAAAAAACAAGCAACAGAAAAAATCCAGTTAACTACTGACTTCAGAGGAAACAAAGAGTTGTTCACACAAAAGAAAATGCAAATACATGATCACATTACTTGGCTCAACAGCTAACGCTACTCATATATTCGTAATATTATAGACACGACCAAAAGTTACACTAAATGTTCCCTTTTCTGTAAGCTAACAGTCTAAAAATACTAATTACAAAAATAGTTTTATATGTTATTTTAGAAATATGAAGGAAAATACCAGAAGAAATTGGTTAAGAGTTGAAAATTACCCTAGGAAGATGTGTGGCAAGGAAATGTTTTTAAATTAAGTCTTATAACATCCTTTGACTTTTGATACTATATAGATAAGAGTAATTTAAAAAGTTGTTCCAAAAAATTATAGAATATCCAGAAAAACACACATAAGACATAAATGCCCTATAAATCTACCAACCAGAAGTAATCATTGTCTACATTTTGGTATCATTCAGTCCTGCTCTATACCTACATTTAATCTACATATTCTAGAAAAGTGGGCTCCTCCTACACTGTTTAGTAATCTGTTTTCACATAATTTTGTATGCGTACTTCCTCCGTAATTACGTACATATTTATAATATGAGAAACAAAATAAGTACCCTAGACCACGTTTATACATGAACTTAAGTAATACGCTTTTGGGGTAGTTAGTAAGGTAAATAAAAAGCACATAAATTTGACAATGGATGTACTTTGTTTAAAACTGAGTGATAACAGGGGTGCCTGGGTGGCTCAGTCGGTTAAGCTTCCGACTCTTGATTTCAGCTCAGGTCATGATCTCACAGTTCATGAGTTAGGCCCCACATCCGGCTCTGTAGAGGCAACCCAGAGCCTGCTTGGGATTCTAGGTCTCCCTCTCTCTCTGCCCCTCCCCACCTCTCTCTCTATATATTTTAAAAATAAATAAATAATTGAGTGATATTTCTTTAGAAAAAATAGGATTAAGAATAATGTAACATTTTCTTTATTGCGTAACTAGTAAAATGTAAAAACCATGTTTATAACAGAAATTAGTTTGCTCTTTCCAACAAGAGTTCCTGTGCCTAGAAAAAAGTGTTTTCACAATATACTACTAAGTTAAAAAAAAAAAAAAAAAGCATATACAGTATGATCCCTTATTTCTTAAGATGTAAACAGCACAGGGGGGAAAACAGGTCTGGAAAGACATACACCAGAAAATAAACAGTAGTTCCTTCTTTGTAGTATTACAGATGATCTTTGTCACCTCCTTCCTAATGCTTTCCTAAATTGTCTTACATGCACTGGTATTATTTCTGGAAGTCAGAAACTTTTAAGGAACTGTCCATAGTCAATTCTACAAATGAAAGACAGCAAGAGTGTAGATAGTTCAAAAGTGAATCATTTGATAGCTAGACTCATCTTTACATCTTTTGTGAATTCCCTCAAAGCCTCTACACCACACTGAAACTTTACTTGGGGCCTATCTGGTCTTCTGTTCCTACATTCAACAAGTGCTGAGCCTGTATTACATGTCAGACACTGCTCTAGTACCAAGGATTTAGCAGTGAACAAAACAGCTGAAATCTCTATCCTTCTTTGCTAGGGAAGACAAATACTAAAAACACTTGGAACAAAAATATACTTTTAGTGGCCATACAAACATGAGCACACAACGGACACACACACACACTCCTACCTTCAAGTGTGAGGAAGAAAAGTAAAGGATAGGTGGGAAGAGATGATTGTTTTAGTTAGGGTAGGCCTCCTGAGGAAGTGATACCTGAGCAGAAAACTGAATGGCCACGCAAAGATATGGGAGAACAGGCTAGGTGGAGGGAATAAGTGAAAAGGCCTTGAGATGGCAATGAGCTTGTACAGAACAGCAGGACCAGTGTGGTCAAAGTGGAAAGAGCAAGGGGGAGAGAAGCAGTAGGTGATGTAGAAGTAGGCAGGGGTCAAATCATATAGGACTTTACAAGTCCATGCAGGGATTCTGAAATTTATTCTAAAGGTGATGCAAAGGCACTGAGGTTTAAAAGATCACTCTGCCTGTGGTATGGATAACAGACTGTGTAAGGCAAGGAAGCAGGAAAACTCTTGAGGAGACTATTTACAGGTGTTTGGGCAAGAAACAATAATATCCGGCACCAAAGCAGTAGGGCAAGAGGATGAGACATGGTCTGATATGGATATATTTTGATGCCTGATCTAAGATAACTTGATGAAATACAATCAGGAATGAGGAAGGAATCACAGGTGATTCTTAGGTTCTTGGCTAAGCAAGTGAATGAATGGTGGTGCCATTTACTGACTGGGCTGACTGGCAGAGAAGCAAGTTTGTGAGTGGCAGAAACCAGGAGACCAATTTCAAACATGTTATGTGTGAACTGACCAGCAGACATTCAGGTCAAGATGTCAGGTAGACAATCTTACCCAGTTCATGTCTGTAGTCCATGTGTAAGTTGGGGATGAAGATGTATAACTGATATTTAAAGGTATGGGGCTATATGTTATCTCCTAGGGTGTGAGCCCCAAGGTCTGCTAACTTTAGAGGTGGCGAAGGGGAAGGTGAGTGATGGGTAAGGTGTCCCAGAAGCCAAGCGAATAAAGCGTGTCCAGTAGGAGTCAATGATCACCTGGGTCAGAGCTGCTAATAAGCAGCGTAGGGAAGGTAAGGCTTGAGAACTGGCAACCTTGATAAGGGTGGCTTCGGTGCAGTGGTGGAACAGAAAAACTGGTTTATGTTTAAGAGAAAACTGGAAGACAACTGAATAAAAGTAACCCTTTCAAGTCCTATTTATTGCTTTAGGGACAAGAGTTAACTGCTCTTTCTCTAAAGCATCTTGTAGCTCTTGGCATAGTATGTGTGAAGTAAGAATTATGAAATCAGCGTCGAATCTGCTAATTCCCAATATTTCAAACCATATTAAGAAACCCAAATGGTCGAGAGCTAGAGCTTCCTGACCATCCCATTTTGTTCCTAAAATCGTTCTTTACGCTCTTCCCTCGTAATGAGGATGAACTGCAAAGACCTCAGTTTTCTCTTCATCTTTTATGACTTCGTACATATCTGGTACCAAAAGGTAATTAATTAGCATTGTGACTGGTAGCTGAACCAAGAGAAAAGAAAAAGACCTCTCCTTTCTGCTCCCCAATTTTCCAGAGGTCATATACAATAAAAGTCAACAAATAAATGAACCACTGAAGGGTTAAACAAACAAACAAACAAGGTCAAGTTATTTAAACAAGACATCTTATCCCAAACCCTCTGCTGAGATCTTAAAAATTGCCACTTAATTCCCCAAATGGATAACTTGCCCTCCCCCAATTCAGATACCTTTCCCTTTATCACAATATAACAATGAAGCTCTGTGGCAAAAAAGGCAATGTCCAGAAAACAGTCAGGTCTCCCTACCTGACAAAATGTCTTCTGCTAATTCCTTTTCTCTTTCAATTTTTTCCTCTAGGGTTGAAATGCAGAATTCATAGCCAGCAAGAGCAAATTCCTGTCTGTAAAGCAAAGATCAGCAATCGGCTGTTCACCTTTTCACAAACTCCTCTTTTATTCTCATTCTCCCAGCTTGGGTTTGAATATTGTTAGTAAGTGTAAGATGGGAAGCATCATCTCCCACTAATAGTTTCAAGTGACTCAGTTTCTCCATTTGGGAAATGGAGTCTTACACCCGCTCAAAGTAATACTATTATGAACAGAGGCTAAGGCCCCCTGCACCAAGGGTTCTAACTACAGATCTCATGCAACTTCTGGAGAGGTTTATTAACTTTATTAGCTTTCCAACCTGTACGTCTTCAATGAAAGCTTCTTTTATGTAAATGGAATTCCTAATTATGGCAGTAGAAGGCATTAAGCCTTCTCTAATCCTGGACCCTGAATCAATTGGAGAGGACACCCAAACGTCAGGCAGACTGACCTAAAGACAACCAACTGTCAACTGCTGGTTTCTATAAAGAGATGCACAAACACAACAGAAATTCCTTCTCCTTCCAGAAGCTCACCCCCGGTTTTTGCCCTTCTGCTATGGCGAAGCACCACTACAAAGATTGCCCCTTCTCCTCTAGTGCTTTGCCAGGGGATAACAGATGACCCCACGTTGTATTCTGTTCTCAGAAGTTTCTCCAGACCCAAACCTTGGCAGGAGGGACCCTATCCAGCCATGACATGGAGCAGGGGGAGGCTGCCCACTAGATGTTTCTAGTCAGAGTAAAATGCCTATTAACAATCCCCCTACTATTATCAGCATTCCTAAGCCCCAAGTCTAGTTATGTATCTTCTGCCTCATGCTTCTCTTAATCAAACTAAATGAAAAAATACTTTTGAGAAGGGTATAGAGGAACTCACAGGCTAATTACCAGGGGCTACTAATACACTTGTGCCTGTACGAGAGCAGGAGTTCATCTTACTCTCCAATGGGATTGGCTGTGGGCTTCTTTTATGCTAGAAGTTCATACCCCATCGACATCCAGGCCTGTTTGTTACTCCTCCAAAAGAGACAGATCCCAGGTGCAATGTTCCCCAGCACAGGCCAACCTCAAAGCTCCTCCAAAGACTTGAAGTCAAAGGCCCTCAGAAGCTCTAGCCTATCTAGTGTCCAACCAAATGCAGGTTCTGCTGAGAAGGAAGGAGCTGGTGACCAGGGCAGCAGGGACCTGTGCCAGAGCCCCTGGCCTCAATAAGCACTCATTACAGCATTAGGTGTGAGGTCATTCCAAACTTCTGGTACCCAACTACTGTAGCAGCTAAAAACCCAAGGAAAAGCTAGTCTTAGATCTTCCCTTAAATATACTCTACAAGATCTAACTCTCTAGAGGAGTTCTCTGCTTACATCTTAGATATTTCTCCTTTGAACTCCGCCTAGACAGGATGAAAGGCACCAGGCCTCACTCATCAGTGTTCCTGAGACCTCTGGCACCCATCCACATTATTTTCCAAACCCTTTCCTGTGAAGCGTGAAGATTCTCCTTTATAAGGATTTAGAACTCACATAGTACTTTTAAATGAGCATTGATTTCCTATCCTACTTATCCAGAGGTCACTTCTCCACTCCTAGATCTTTCCCCTTCTTAAAACCCAGCTACCTGATCACCTTTACATGCTTTAAAAACACTGTCTCCTGGACTAGCCACTGAGACACTCCCATGCCAACCCCCTTATCATTCAACTATGTCTAATTTCCTGGTTTGTTGATACTTCCATCCAAAGATGGTTTCTTCCAAGTATATTATCCCCAAAAGCTTTTACGTTACTCCCTCCTCTTCTAGAAAGAGCTAAACCAAAGTTCTAATGGTAACTTCCCTTCCCAGTTCAGGCAGGAACAGAACGCTTGATTAGCTTTGTCACAGTGCAGCCAGAGGCATGAGGGCTGTATGTCCCATTCAAGAGGCTACTGGAGACAGCAGGGCAAAACTTGGAAAAGACTAAAGATTTCAAAGATGAGGGAGGCAACGCTTTGAGTGTAACACCCAGTGTTTTTGAGACCCAAATGACTGGAAGGTAAATGAAAATTATACAACATCCTGGGGTTAAAGTTATCTGCCTACAGCCCAACTCCCTGGTGGCTGCCACACCTAGATTCTGACTATACTTACCTATTTTGAGCAGCATAGATACTGGCCAACTTTAGAGAGATTTCAATTATCGCATTGTCTTCCTGTTGGGAGAAAGAAAAATGAAGAAAATTCACAAGTTAAATTTCCTACTGGATTATTTCTGATCAACGTCTAGACTGCCTTTGGCCTGAAAACCATAGCCTTTATCCTTTTGGAGGAATTAGGCAACTGAATTCCTCAGCAACCATGTTTTTGCATGAGTGAAAGACTGGTAGTTTCTATACAGGTCCAAGGGGAAAAAAAATAATCCACCTTTTTTTTTCACCAAAGCACATGTTGGTGGCTGGGTGGAGTTTCCAGGAAGCAAAACTATTTTGAAATCTGCTTCAGCTGGGGCCCAATCCCAGGCAATGTTCTTACCTGTTGCATGCCCCCTCCAAGCAGGTAACTCATGGTTGCTTTAAAAAGTTTTTCCGCCTAAAAGCATAAGGAAAAGATTTTTCTTTTATACTTGGGCCCCACTATCTATATGACACTGGATTCTAAGTATTAGTCTGATGCGTCACCCCTTGTAAAACACAACACACACACACACACACACAGAAAAATATCCTTGTGATGGGAAAACAGACAAGAATACCAAGACCCCACATCCTCTGGGCTCCTTAAAAACTATTCTGTGATGAGCAGAAACAAACTACAGAAATTAACCTTTCGTCCAAACCTCCTGTGGCAGAGACTGCAACCTGTCCCCTAATTATTCACTCCCCCACTTTTTTAGTTATAGAATCTTCTCTGTTTTAACAGGTCAGCCTCCTTTGTGCCTAGGTGCAGTCATATGATGAAGTTTTGGCCAAGAGATGCAGGTAGAAGGAATAGAAACAGTTTCTAAATTCTATTTTATAAGGAAGCTGCCTGCCGCTTCCCTCTTCTTTCTTCCTGGCAGCTGGAGGTGAGCCAGCTCACCTATGCAGATGAGAACACATCTTAGAAGGAACCCAGGGGCGACTGGGTGGCTCAGTTGGTTGAGCACCTGATTCTTGATTTTGGCTCAGGTCATGGTCTCACTGTTGATGCGTTCAAGTGCCGTGCCAGGCTCGGTGCTGACAGGGCAGATTCTCTCTGTCCCTACCCCGCTTATGTGCATGCTCTCTTTCAAAATAAATAAACAAATAAGAACCCAGGCTTCTGGATCACTTCATGGAGAAGAGGTACCCACCCTTCTTTAGTGTAGCTACCTATGGAACAATGCTTTAAAAAGAAATACACCTTCTTGTTTGAGTCACTCCATTTTGGGGCCTATTTGTTATAGCAGCTTCACCTGCACCCTTACTAACAGAGGTCCCTTGAAGCTAGCCCTTCACAAATTCAAAATACTACAAAGTGATTTACTTACTTACATTTTCAAGTTGACCCCGTATAAATGCCAAGTTGGCCATCTGAAAGCAAATTACAAATTGTTTTCAGTTTAGAGCACTGTGTTCTACTTATTTCAAAACCTTTCAGCTAATAACCCCCTTTTGCTTTCACACTCTAAATTAAAAAACAGTTCAAAGAGAAAGGTTTGTCACTAATCTGCTAACATCAAAGTATAGCAATAGTGTGAGTGCAAATAGCTGCCCAATCTTTGTTGATGACAAACTAAATCTAGATCCATTCATCACTGAAGAAACAAATACTAATATTTAATCTTCGGTCTAGGATTTAGACTTCGTATAAGTGACACCCCAAGGGTAATAACATTTGAAACCGAAAGAAAACTTAGTAAAAACAAAAACCAAAGAGCTTTACAACATCCTGAAGGGCAGGAGTGTAAATCAGGAGAGCTAGCAACCCTTCTCTTGGATCCGCCCTTTGTCATCAGTGGCTCAGACTGGTTAGAAAAGTTACCAAATCATAAGTGTAAGTGATGGCCTTCCTGTTATCGCTCTGATAGGCAAGACGAAGAGCGTCATGTAAAATTAGCTCAGCCTCTTCTGGCTCATCTTTCATGATGCTCAACTGAAAAGAGAAAACAAAGAAAGTAACAGAAAATGAAAGGTAAAGAAGGCAGATGTACGCACTACCAGACAGAAGTGGATATGGCTATACGTCCCAACACACAGGAGAAAGCTAGTCATTCAATTCTCCAAATATTTATTGAACTCCAGCTACACACCAGGATTTATATCTACGATGGTGACAGAGCAGTCAGCTTCTCTTGCAGCTAGGTGCAGCCACACGACAAAGATTTGGCCAACAGATGCAGACAGCAGGAATGTGAGCAATTTTATAAGGAATGTCATCATATTTTATAAGGAAGCTGCTTGCCCTACATCTTTTTCTTCTCTTCCTACAGGCTGGAAGTCACTTGTGGAACCAATAAGCTTAATTACAACTAATGATAAAAACTACGAAGAAAAGTAAAGGGAAGGAACAGTAAGAAGTCTCCTCTAAATGAGAGCCAGAGAAGCCTTCCAAGGAAGCGACAGTTAAACTGAGGCAGGAAGGAAAGAGTCAACCAGGAATCATGGGGAAAAGTTATGGGGGAAAATGACCCACAGAGCAGGGGATAAACAAAGGCACTAGGGGCTAAAGAGAATGGTCTTCAAGAACCATTCAAGAAACGAAAGGAAACAGATGTGAAGGGAAAAGGATGAGCCAGGGGATTATTGCCAAATTGGTGGGAAGGCAGGGTGGCATAGGTCATGCAAGGTCTTGCAGGCCATGGTAAGGAGCTTGGATTTTATCATGAATGCAGTGGGAAGTCACTCAAAAAAGGTAATATGACCCAATTTACATTTTTTAAACAAGGTATTCTGACTGCTGCATGGAGAGTAGACTGCAAGGGAGACGCGGGCAACAGGGCGGGCAAAACTACTGGACGGCAGACTGTGGCAATGAGGCCAGCGTGATACCAGAGGAGATAGAGAAAAGGGACAGATTTCAGAAATATTTTAGATTTGGGGGCAACGGGATTTGTAGCTGGGCTGTAAGTGTACCAAGGGGCGGTGGTAAGGTCTGTGAGTTTTAACAATGACGAGGTTTCCAGGATGAAAAACGGGGTAGGTGTGAGCAAAGAGAAGACGGTGAAGGACTGTGCAAGGGAGGCCACTAAGATCAAGAGTCTAGCTCCGGGCACGTTAAGTCTGAGAGGTAGGTGAGCCTTCAAAGTGGAGACGGGATGTCGGTTGCACACTGCAGTACACGAATACAAATTCAGACGTCGTGAGCCTCGAGGCGGTAGGGAGCCCAATGGTAGAGAGAAGCTAACCTGAGGAGAAAACAGGAAGGAATGTGGAGAAACGGAAGACATGAGAAAGATCGGAACCAAACCGTGCGCACCGAACACGGAGGTGCGTTTTCAGGACGCTACATACGTGCACAATTCTCTATGCCAGTCCTTTCGGCCTGGCTGGCTCCCTGATAAAAAAAAAAAAAAAAAAACAAACAAACAAAAAAAACAACTACAAAAACATTTCCGCTAATTCTGCTTGGATAAAAGCGCGATGCCTCTGGTGCCATCTCCATCTGCACCGGAGACTGCAGCGGTCTGACAAGCCTGGACGGATGCCAACCCCGCCCCCCCACTCCCAGCCATGACCCATCGAATTCCGGGCAATTCTACCCTCGGAGCCTCCATCCGGCCTGCGGGAGTTGGAGCGCGCACCGTGCACCCACAAAGCCAACAACAGGCCTCGTTCACAAAGGCCGCCTCACCTTGGCTCGCTTCAGCAGCTGAATGATCTCGGCCTCGGTCTCGTCCACCGCGCCCTCGGCGGCGGCCCCGCCCGCTCCCTGCCGCTCCTCCTCCTCCTCCTCTGCCGCAGCGGGCCTCGAGAACCAGGCGAGCGCTGCAGGAAGGGGCTCTGAGGTCACCGGGCCCGGCCTGCGCCCCGGTCCCCGCCCGGCCGGCCCCGCCCGGCCCGCGCCCCTCACCTGCCAGCAGCGGCAGCAGGCCCGGGCCCCGGCCGAGCGGCGCGACTCGGGATGCCGGCACCCCCACCTCAGGCGCACGGCCTCCTGCCGACCCCAGGAGCAGGCGCGCCGAGCAGTCCCGGCACCGCCGCCCCGCGGCCCGCAGGAGGCCTCGGCCCAGACTCGGGATCAGCAGCCGGTACATGCTCGCGCGGCGTCCTCGGCGCACTGCAGGCCAAGCCGGACCCAGGCCGTCCCGCCCCCAGTGCCGAGCGCCGGTCGGATTGGCCCGACCGTGAGGCAGGAGGAGGCGTCGTCGTGGCCGCCCGCATGCGCGTGACGCACGCCGACGTCACTGCGCCTCGCCCCGCCCCCGGCCGGCGGCGGGAATCTTCCCCGGACGCTTCCCTGTCGAAGCGTCGCGCCTTCTGGGCTCTCCTAGGAAGCCATAGTTTATGACGCCATGGCCGCCGCCTTGGCTGGACTCACGTTGCCCGCTGTCGTGGAGGAGCTCCTGAGTGAGATGGCCGCGGCGGTGCAGGAGAACGCGCGAAGTACGGGCCGGAGGGCGTGCGTAGCTGCGTTGCGGGCGGTGGACCTGGCACGACGGGGCGGGGAGGCGGGAGGCGGAGTTCCCTGGGCCTGCGGGGCGCCGGGTTGGGGCCCCGCCCCCGCGCTCCGTGCCCCGGTCTCTGGGTTCTTTATTCCGTCTGGTTCTATTACCAAGCCCCAGTTCGTAAAAGATAAATAGAAAAGAAAGGAAGGAAAAGAAGATCTAAATTTGTTCAGGGAGCAGCGCAGTGGTTCCCTGCAGGCCAGGGGGGCTGTAGGAACAGAAGTGCTGAGCGCTGTCCCGAAACCCTTCAGAAGGGGCATGGGGCTGGGACAGAGGGAGGCACGGGAGTCTGCAGGGACGTTCGGAAAGGTGGGGTTCTGAATTACTCAACTTGCCTGTAATATCCCCGCCCCTAAAATCTTAAATTAATTTTAAAGTTAATCCTCTTGTACTCTGCGTGCACCAAATATTTTAGAGCCACAAAACCCAAATGCATACGCAATAACTGGAATTAACCGGGATCTTGTGAAAGCACCTTTTATTTCTCTGACCAGCAGAGGATGCTCTGTGACTATGCTTACCAAATCACCGAGGTGATCTCAAGGTGTGTTCTCAGCATAGTAGTATTAAGACGATAATTCTAATGAAAATGCATTGACAAATTAGAATTACTTAACCAGTGTAAAAAGAGTCACTTAATAGTAGTTCAGGACTCAAAACTGCCACTGCTTATTCACTTGGGTGGCTTTTGTTTTAAAAGGACTGCACTTTGGGGGCGCCTGTGTGGCTCATTTGGTGAAGCATGGGATTCTTGATTTTGGCTAGGGTTGATTTCTTGGTTTTGTGAGATCAAGCCCAGAGTCAGGCTCCGCGTTGACAGTGTGGAGCCTGCTTGGGATTGTCTCTCTCCTCTCCGCCCCTCCCGCCTCAAAATAAATAAACTTTAAAAAAAAAAAAAAGGATTGCACTCCGAAAGGGTTTGTCTTGAGTTCCTGCTTTTAAAGCGTTGAGAAAAGTAAGCTGTGCTAACACAAGCATAGTATATTCCCTTAAAAGGTTAGGCCAGCCAGGTATTCAAACATGTTCAAATCCCCAAAAGAATGGGGAGAAAAACCAATCTATTAGCTCAAAGAGTGGTTGCAAAAAGCGGGTCTGTCTGAATGGGTTAATCTATACACAGTGACACTCTTGGAGAAGGCCCAATAGGTGCCCCTAATGCTCATGGCTGAGACTGAGGACCCACTGCCATTGATTCATGTTTATTTCCAGCAGAACCTTTTTCTGCTATTTCAAAATATTTGTCCCAGATAGTAATACACTCTTCCTGATCTGTATCCTTCAATGATAATTTTTTTGGATCAAGATTTGAGTTTACACTTGTATGATGATGTGATATGTATCGCATTTGGGCCAGTAGGAAGCAATTATTTGTCCTTTCCTGTGTAACTTTTTGTTTTCCTTGGAATTACAGCTGTTGTGGTTGTGTTTGTTTCTTTAATTTTCTGTGTATTTATCCCCAGTTCAACCTCAGACTCTTTACCAGTGTTCTAAATGCCTGCTCAAGATGTTCAGATAAGTGAGATGTTCTATCAATTTCATTTTCCTATAGAAATCTCTCCTAGAGCTTAGAGTTGATCGAACATGGGCTGACTGCTCTCCTGGATATCTCCTGAGATCTTCCTTCACCATTTTTATCCTAGGAATTCTCTTACCTATGTTGAGCTGTATGTGTAGTGTATCTACAATTTTCTTTTTCTGGGTTTACTATCTTATTTTATAGAGCACATACACTAGTAGTTTCCTGAAGAAGAATACATGAGGTGTACTTTTTGAACCTTTACATGTCTGAAAAGTTCTTTTTCTTCTTTTTAATGTTTATTTATTTTTGAGAGACACAGAGAGAGACAGAGCACACGTGGGGGAGGGGCAGAGAGAGGAGACATAGAATCCGAAGCAGGCTCCAGGCGCTGAGCTGTCAGCACAGAGCTCGAACTCCAGAACTGTGAAATCATAACCTGAGCTGAAATCAAAGAGTCGGACACTTGACTGAGCCACCTAGGAGCCCCTAAAATTTACTTTAAAAGAGTCTTTATTACTTTAGCCCCCTGCTTCATCCCTACCTGTAAAACTACCCAGTGCTACTAATTTCTGAGGATTTTAGGGGGGAAGAGGGTACGTTATTGTTTGGTTTTCTCCATTGCTAGCTTAGGATTCAGTTTCCTCAGGTCTTGCGAATTATTTTCCAGTGTATCTTAGCAGTTGTCTCTCCCTGTCCTTTCATCCCTGGGAGTTTATGTTTAAAAAAAAAAAAAAAATCCTTGTGTTATTGTTTATTGAGGTGTTTGGAAGAAGTAAAATTAGATGCATAGACTTAATCACCATCTTACACAAAAATCTTTTTGGTTACAGTCTTTTAAAGGTTTTTGTGCCTGTGGGGTCACTGGTTTAACATGATTAACTCTCTTTCCATTCTTGTTTTCAGTTCCTGATGAGCATTTATCATTGTAAGTATATATCCTGTTGTAATTTTTTTTAAACCATTTTTTTTTAAGTTTATTTAATTTGACAGAAAGAATGTGTGCATGAGCAGGGGAGGAGCAGACAGAGGGAGAGAGAGAATCCCTAGCAGGCTCTGCACTGTCAGCCCAGAGTCCGACGCAGGGCTTGATCTCACAAATTGAGATCATGACCGAGCCAAATCAAGAGTCAGATACTCAACCGACTAAGCCACCCAGGCACCCCCATTAATGTGTTTTAAAAGTCAGATCCTTTCAACATCAACTATTGATTTTTTAAAATACCCTTACTAAACTGAGAACAATATTTTCTTGACAGGATTGTTAAAAATCTGTCCAATAGCCAATACCACATTTGACAGTACAGGGCATTCTTGTGTTGTCTTATTTGTCATTTTTGTTTAACATTGTTCTAGAAGTTGTAGCTGTTAGCCTAACACCTGAAAAAGAAATTAGAGGCATACCTATTTGTAAGAAAAGACAGCTATCCTTATTTGTAGATGATACAACTTTTTAAAAACCAAGAGAATAAAGTTTTTGTATTACAGAAATTAAAAATTGTTTTCCTTCATGTACAAAGTTCAAAAATATAACTATTTTCAATAGCAACAAAAAGGTGAAAGCTACCTAGGAATAAGTGACATTTAATTGTATACGCATATGTACACATTTATTTATTTAGAGAGAGTGGGGGGGTGCACAGGGAGAGGGAGAGAGAGAGAGAGAATCTAAAGCAGGCTCCATGCCTAATGCAGAGCCTGATACAGGGTTCAGTCTCACAACCATGAGATCATGATCTGAGCTGAAATCAAGAGTCGGACTCTTAACCAACCGAGCCACCCAGGCACCCCAGTATGCTTATGTTTTAAAGGTCTAGAAAGATATATACCAAACTGTACCAGTGGCTTTCTTAGAGGAAAGAAAAGAGATAGAATTTAGGTTTAGAAAAGGTTTTAACCTTTTCTCTATTAAATTTTTTACAGAGATTATGCATTAGAAAAAAATTACTTTTAAAACAAAATAGGGAAATAATAAAATGTAAATTAGCTAAAAATTTTGGGGAAAAGGGTTAATATTACTAGTGATCATAAATATGCAAATTAAAATAATGACACAACTTTCCATCTATGAAACTGGCTACCACAGAAAAGATGTTGGTAAGAATGTCCTAGATGTTGGCAAAAGCATAGAGAAAAGGGTAGTTGACACCCTGCTGGTAGGAGTGTAAATTGGAAAGTAATCTGGCAACAGGTTATAAGAGCTTTAAAACATACATATTCTTTGGCTTACAAATTCCACTGAAAAGAATGTATCCCAAGGAGGTAATCATGAATGTTCATAAAGATTTTACAGTGAGCATATTCATCCAGTATTGCTTATAGTAGCAAAAGCAAAAACAAAAAACCACCTATAAACAATCTAGTTATTCACATTAGATTTAATAAACCCTAATTATCCAAAAATGGAGTTTGGGGAAAAGTAAAGTAATTCATCTTTATAATGGAATTCTTTGTAACTAGTAAGAGTGATATAAAAAATACTGCATTGAAGAGGTATTCACAATAAAGTTACAAAAGCAAGTTTAAAAATTCTTGTTTATTTTTAAAGTTAACTGTGATTAATAAAAGTTATGACCAAATTTTATTTATTTTTCTTTGTCCATAGATAATCTTCATATGTTTAATGTAAAAAATTTAAAACTCTTCCCATTCAAATGGTTTGTTGTGTAAAGAGACTGGTTTGTTGGAAAATGAAGAAGTTGAACATGTTAATTTTGAATACTTAGTAGCTCTGTCTTTATGTTTTGTGTCAGATCTTATGAGTTCTTTAAAACATTAACTTTCCCATTTTAGTTCAACCAGGCCACTTTATTTTCCAGTTTATAAAAGTAACTCCTACCCGTAAAAAATGTTATTGGAAAATAAAGAAAACATGAAAAATGTCAACAATCATACCACCCAGTGATAATCACTGTTACAGTTGGGTTTATTGCCTTTTTATTTAAATTAAATGTTTTATTTTGAGATAATTGTGAATTTTATTAAGAAAAATTTTTTTAGCATGATTGAGAGTTTCTAAATAACCAATTTTGTGCCCAGCCTTTCTCACTTAACACAAGAATTTCTTCACATACCAAATTTTTTTCTGATAGCCCATTTGACAGATGGTTAGCCTTTACTACTAATGCAAAAAAGAACAAATTAACACCCACCAAAGGGGTTATGAAGAACTGACAAGGGGGGCACCTAGGGGGCTCAGTTGGTTAAGCGTCTGACTTCAGTTCAGGTCATGATCTCACGGTTTGCGGGTTCACAGATTCTGTGTCTCCCTCTCTCTCTGCCCCTCCCCCACTCACACTCTGTCTCTGTCTCAAAGATAAATAAAATTTTTTTTAAAAAAAGAAAGAAAAACTCTGACAATACTGTAATTGGTTAGGATGTGGGAAAATAGAACTCTTAAACAATGCTAGTGGGGCTGCGCTGTTTCCACTGTGGAAAACTATTGGCAACACCTATTAAAGTTGAAAAATGCACACATCCTAAGGCTCAGCAATTCTACTTATATAACCAGGAAGAACTAAGGGACATATACGGGGATAATTGAGTATTATTTATAATGTGAAATAGAAATGATCAGGATGCCTGTCAATAGGGTACTTAAAAACAAGATGCATGTACATACAATGGTATATTATTCAAAAGTTAAATTAAAAAATATATATTGAGGTGCCTGGCTGGCTCAGGTGGTAGAGCGTGCAACTCTTGATCTTGGGGTTGTGAGTTCAAGCCCCACATTGGGTATAGAGATCACTTAAAAATAAAACCTTGGGGTGCCTAGATGGCTCAGCTGGTTAAGCATCTTGACTCTTGATTTCAGCTCAGGTTATGATCTCACAGTTCATGAGCTTGAGCCCCGCATCAGGCTCTGCTCTGACAGCATGGAGCCTGCTTGGGATTCTCTCCCTCTCTCCCTCTCTCTCTGCCCCTACCCTGCTCATGCTCTTTCTTTCAAAATAAATAAACTTTAAGTAAAATAAAGTAAAATCTTAACAGATCTAGATATATGAATAGATACATAGATATATGAATATACATATATATAATATGCATCATTTTTAAAAGCACATTGAGTGAAAAAAAAACAGGTTGCCAAAAATGCCTACAATATATCTTTTATGTTTTAAAACTTATAAGACATCCTGAAAACATTATTACACTGTATGTTAACTGACCTGGATTTAAATAAAAATTAAAAAAAAACTCTTTTTGTTTTAATCTTTATTTTTGAGAGAGACAGAATGCAAGCAGGGGAGGAACAGAAAGAGAGGGAGACACAGAATGTGAAGCAGGCTCCAAGCTGTCAGCGCAAAGCCCGATGTGGGGCTTGAACCCACAGACTGCGAAATCATGACCTGAGCCGAAATCGAACGCTCAACCAACTGAGCCACCCAGGCACCCCTGGATTTAAATAAAATTAAAAAAAAATAGTAATGAAAAAACTTACAATACCACATGTATATATACGTATACGTATGCATATGTGTGTGCGTGCGAAGTATACGTATTCAATGTACTAAGTATAATAAAATATAAAAACGTTAACAGGAAGGAAACCAACCAATGCATGCAGTTGCCTCAGGGATGAAAGGAAGTTTTCATCCTTTCATGAAAGCACTATGAAGCACTATGAAGTATAAACAGGGTTTTATCTGCAAACATGGTAACATTCTGGGGGGTTAATTACATGGGTTTCTCCTATATTGCCTTTTTTTTTTTTTCAAATTAAAATGAAATGAATTGTTTGCAACTGCCAGTTGTGATCCTTTGGGCGAAGTTGCTGAGGTGACAGGCAGTCTAACCTGTAGCCTCTCTGTTTCTCAGGCTGAAGTTCATCTTTGGCCCATCAGCCATTCAGGCCTTGGACCTTGTTGATCGACAGTCCATCACCTTAATCTCATCGCCCAGTGGGAGGCGTGTTTACCAGGTAGAAATCCAGAGGTGGGGATTATCTCAGCAAGAAATCCCTTAGGACAAAATGTTTTCATGAATCTCAATGGAAAATGATGACCAGCCTTAAATATTTCCTGGATTATAGAAGAACATTTGACCCAACTTAGTAAAATTAAGTATTAGTAATTAAGATAAGATAAATATGACTTATTAACCCTGCCCAGGAGCAACATACAGAACCAGCAATGATGTGGAGAGGCTGTTTTCTCAAGTCTAACGGAGCATAGTCGACTTTTCTTTCCCAGGTTTGATAACAGGCACTTTTCCTCAAAAAACTGGGTTGATATTTCCATCTTGTTCATTATCTGTCGCCTACAAGCAAATGCCAAAATATTTTGAGGTCTTTCTATATGCCCAGATTGATCTGTCAGAAGTGATCTTTCAAAACTATTGTCAGGTAGTATTCATTAAGTATACCAGATGTAGGCAGTCTACTTGGACCTTAGTTTTGCCCTCTACAATTTAAGATAGGTAGATTTGTAAAGTAATAGCCTCTGAACAGACTCTGAAAGACTCAGATTTCCATGTCTTGTTGCTATTTCCCACCAAAAACCCAACAAGGTATTTATCTTTCAGGAAACTGAGATGCAGAAGAGTGAATTAACAGTCACATCTGGCAGCTGGGACTTGTAACTGCTGCCCTACAGTGTCTCTTTTTATATATAAATGGGGCCACATTCCATTCCCACTCCTCCACCCCCCAATTTAGCTATATGATACCATGTAAGTGCAGTGAGATTGAGGGAAGGGAAGGTTGTGAATGAAGAACACTGGCATTTTGTGTCTGGCTTGGAAGGAGTAAAAAAGCCATCAGCTCTAGTATGTAATCTAGGTCTTGCTGAAGACCAGGAAGAGACGGGAGTTTTTCAGTGTTTGGATTCTGGTTTATTTATGATGAACTTCTCAGAGCTGAGACCATGTCCGTTAATTCTTAGTGAGAGAATGAGCAAAGCCTGCTTGGTGCCTTTGGTTAGTGAATTAACCTGCCGTTTCACATGGTAGCATAACTTAACCAGTCTGGCAAAATCTTCATTCATTTCTTCATTAAGGAAAATGATGTGACTAATGTTGAGTGCCGCAGTTAGAAATTTCGGGTCGTATTTACTTAAAAGAGGCTGCCTGTTAGAATTTTGTCGGGGCGAACTTAGCAGATAAAATACCTCAAACAAAATCTTTCAGATTTTAAGTAATGACTAGGTCACAGACCTAGAGGACAGAAGGCTTAACAGATCACAGCTATTAAATGATATTGTGCCTGACGAGGTTTTTCCATTTCTCTGCCTAGTGTGTTTATTGGGGGTTTCTATGTAGCTAAAGTACCCGGAACAAGAAGGGCCTGTGAGTTTTTCCCACATCGTTTAGTTTGACTTTTTGTCTCCGTTCCAGTGTTAGCATTACACCTGACCTGCACCTCTAGTCTTCTAGTTCTGTGATCTGGTCATTACTTAAAGTCTGAAAGATTTTGTTTGAGATATTTTCATTATCGTTGCCTTGTTTTCTTCCAAGGTTGCCACAGCTTACTTAACTTCCCTCATTCCCAGCCTGTACCATATCACATTGCTTTATTCATCATAAAAATGCTAACTTCCTAGTACTGTGGCTTTCAGCTTGGACTTTGAATTAAATGAAGCTGTAGAAATCTTATGTCCACCCTCAATTTAACCTTAATGGTTTCCTTGTATACTAACATAGTCAGAATTTGGCTTTAGTCAGAGGTTCTCTGACATGATAAAAGTTGAGTCAGACACTATCTTGATATCCTGCTAGTCTCTTTCCATAGGTCAACCTGATACTCGCACTGTTCTCCTCCAGGTACAGTGGTAATTATTGCAAAGTCACCACTATGTTGTTGTCACCTGAGTCGCTTTTCTGTAAACTTTTTTGGTTCAGGTAGGGAGGGGGAGGCATCGGTCAGGAGAGGCTAAGTTATGCTGTGGTTAACAAATTCCAGCGGCTCATGAAAACAAAGTTTTGTGTCTCGTTCGGGCCTCATATCCACTGAGAGTTCATTGCAGCTCTGCTCCAAAACATCGTCACGCAGGGATCCCAGCTGGTGTGGCAGTCCTTCTCTGGAATATTGTGGATCTCACAGCAGAGAGAAAAGAGGATGCGGTGTGTGCCAATCTTTAATGTTTCTGCTTGGCTACTCACATTTTATTGGCTGAAGCAGGTCACATAGCCAGGGGTATTTAATAGGGCAGGAATGTATAATCTTCTTTCAGAGAGAGGCACCGAACACAGGAAACAATAAATAATACATTTAGCACTATGATGGCTCCTAAAAGGCTTGGAGCAATCATAAAATAAAACTATACTTGTGAATGGATGCCCATCTAGGTGGGTCATACTTCTTAGAACCCAACTGGAACCACAGCAGACGTCCTCCAAGTGAAGTTCATACAAGTCTGCTCTTGGGTCTCAGTATCCTATTTCCCACGTGTTACTTTTTTCTAAAATCTCTCCTTCTGGGGATGAACATTCCAGACTATGAGTGGGAGAAGTGGGGCACTTCCTGTAAGAGGAGGTCATTTTTCCATTGGAGGATAGAGCAATTGAATTAGATGATCCCTGAGGTCAATTTCCAGTTCTAATCATTTCTGACTCAGATTTTTACCTTATTATTGGGTTTATTAGTCATCTGATGCTAGATAAGGAAGAAGCAAATTCAAAATTTGCTATCACAACAGTGTTTACTGCCTTGGACGCTTGAACATTTTACTTTTAGTCTCAGCCAGCCTTTGAAAGCGTCAGGCAAGGGAACCTCTGTAGAATTTCTTCCCATCCCTAAGTCACCTGGCATTTATTCAGCATCATCCAGGGTATTCTCATGGATTGGGGACCCACAAAAAGAAGGGAGCTGAGGAACCATTCAAGTGAGTGTAGAATTCCAGAGGCTTGTGCCTGCTTAAATTTAAATCCAGGGAGAAGAAACATAGGAGCTAGATAAAGGAAGAAATCTAAAGTTTTATTCATCAGTAATAGTTGGAGACCTAAGAATTGTTCATGTCACTGCTGGATATTGGGTTTTTCCCCAGGATTAAGTGGAAAACAGTCTGCTTTCTAGCTGCTGTCAGTTTGACAAACGAGCATGACACTTAGAACACTGCTATTCTGTTGGAGCCTTACCTGTTGCTTTATTCTTTGTTGGGGAGAAAGAAGGAAGAATCTTAGGAGTGCTGACTTTTTTTTTTTTTTTTTCATCCTGGCCTTTTCATTCAGATTGCCATCTTGGAGCCTAAAACTAATTTGAAAGCCCTGTGGCAAATTCCTAAGTGGCATCTCACGGTAAAATAACCTTCAGGATGTTTCTGCTTCCTCGGATACTGATTTTACACTTCCAGTTTGGAAATTAACTCCAGGAGTGAAGCCCTTAACATTTTTGGTTTGGGCTCCCTGGTGGTAGAGAGGCTTAAACAAGTGATTTCTCCGACAAGTTTGTCCACCACAGACACATCATAATTTCACTGTACGTCTCCTTTTTGTCCCTTGCCTGCCAACAAGGCGATGTGTTCTTGGACTAGGCCTCTTACCAACCCCTCCTCCTATCTGCGTCCTCTTGCCATCCTGCTAGGTGAATCGGCAGATCTAGGCGTGCCTCGTTCTGAGACCTCCACCCTGAGCAGCTGAGTCATCCCTTTTGCAGGCTTCTTTGCTTTATTTATTCTCCTTGCTCTCAAACGGTTTTCAAGAGGCCTTTCCTACTTTCTCTGGAAGACCTGTATTTCTGCCTCACTGCTTGCTCTTTACCTGTTCCACACTTTGTTTAGGTGTGCAGCGGAAGCTTCAGAAACGTACACACATGTTGTGCAATACCAAAGGCTGAGAAACACCACAATAATGTGTATCTGAGGGGACCTTTCCCGTCCACCTCTTTTCTAGGCAGCCCATGGAGTGGACCCTGTAAATCACTAGACGGAGGAACAAAATGGCTCATGTGGATGGTTTAACTAGCCTGAAACTCCTGTTTCGTGGTCTGAAGTCAAGGACAGAACCTGTACATGGGGAAGTTGAGTTTTCACTTTTGTGTAAGACGTTACCGCAGCCCTTCCCAGTACGGTTTGCAGAGCTGCTCTGAGTCATCAGGCGGATAAATTCAGGGGAGGGAAGCGCTTTTCCAGCGCACCTTTTGAAGTCTGATCCCATCTGTCCTTTCCTTTATAGGTACTTGGAAGTTCTGGTAAAACGTACACATGTTTGGCTTCTTGTCATTACTGTTCATGTCCTGCGTTTGCCTTCTCCGTGCTGCGGAAGAGTGACAGCCTGCTGGTGAGGATGGGGAAGCCTCTTCCCACTGCAGTCGAATTAGGAGGGAAATTCTTGGCCCCCTTAGCATGGTTTGAGTTGTACAAAGTGAGAATTTTTACTACCTGTTGAAGCAAACGGTTTACTGTCCTGGATTTCAGTCCTGTCTTTTGGGTTTACCCTCCCAAAATGCACTGTCATTTTTTAGATCCACATTCATTTCCCAATTGTTTATTTAAAAGGTCACAGGTGAGACTGGGGAGGGCAACAAGGTAATCTTGAAAGTTGGCACTGGGGAATTAGACGGCCCGACAAAAATATGAACTAAAGTGACTGCTGGCGACTTTGCATATCCCCAACTCAGCTACGAGGTATTTCTTCTCACTACACCCATAAGACAGCCTGGCACTTAGCCATACTTGATTTTCACCATGGGGCAGGAGAGCACATTGATATTTCTGCCGATTTCACAGGAGCCCAGAGCACCAAGCAGGAGCAAGACATACTCACACAACTCCTTGTTCCAAAGGAGAACAGCATTACCCACCTAAGAGCAGGTAGCTATTTTGTCAGTCTTCCCAAGGAAGATTATAGTATCCACTCCATTCTTCCCCTTTCTTTTACACTGTTAACTTTGTAAACATCTCGGGAATGGCGGTGGGAAGTTGGGCATCTGATTGTTGAAAGGCCGCATTTGCAGCCGATGTGCCCTAAGTTTGTTTCACCTGTAAAATGACAGGATTACATTAGGGCCCCTGCAGTATCCAAGCTGTGTGTTCTGTGACATAAGGCACGGCACTTCCCCACAGGCTGCTGTCTGTGAGGGTTCTGCTCACCACCCTCCCCCGTAGTACAGCACAGTGGTTAAGGGAGCGTAGACTCTGGGCACATGGGTAGAATGGGGATAAGACGTGTCCTCATGGGGTAGCTGACAGATTTAAGTGAGACAGTCTGTGGGAAGCACGGAGCAACACAGTAGGTCAAGGAACGTTCGCCATCGCTGCGAATAGCTTTCTGAAGGCCGGAAGAAAGAGGCAGAGCCAAAGACTGCAATGAGGGGCCTGTCTTGCTTCTCACTGTGGGTGATACACCCTGTGCCAGCTGGGCCTAAACTTTCCCAAAACAACAGGCAAAGTAAAACTTCCTTTATCCCCTCTGATTTCCAGAAACGAATACATTTGTGTCACCTTTATCTGCAGTTTTTAGGCAGCAAGTCTTTAATCTGTGTGCCCACTGCTTTCCTACTAAATGTAGTGACAGGTCTTGGTTATCTCGGCCCTGCCGATTAACAGAGTTGTGTTTTGTATTCCAGTGCAAGCATCTCTTGGCAGTTTATCTTAGCCAGGTGACAGGGACCTGCCGACAGCTGAAGGTCTCTGACAAGCAACTGACAGACGTATTATTCGCAGAGAAGAAACAAAAAGCATAAAAGGTATAGATTAAGCATCATTATCTTTCAAAATAGAAGTCCCACCAGGAAACACGTGGTTCATGTGGAAGAGAGGTGAAATAATCTTCTGGAGACTTCTTGTTACTGTGCCTCTTCCCTCCTGGACAAGAGACTGTGAGTTGCAACCCAGGATGTGTGTATGGTTTGAAGTTCTGTACAGTTCTTCTGGAAAATCAGAGCCCGCCTGTGAGGCCCTTGGATAAATTTCTGAGGTGGAATCAAGCATTTTAGACTCAAACAAACCCTAATCTCTATCACACCCTGTCTGCAATTAGATTAAGTTACTGAAGTACTTAGTAATTTTTAAGAGGTTGGAATGGTAGATGAAACTGGTAAGAAAAAGTTTAGATGAGTTAAGTGTTACTTCTTTTCTTTGGGTCCAGGGAATCACTCTGCAGCAACAAAAGAGCAGAGCAGAGCTATGGCCAAGCAGCAGCAACTATAAAAAGACTCCAGGGTTTTAGTTTCACTGAGCTTTAGCTCCCGGTGGTGTTGCCAAAAAAGCTTACATAAGCTGTATTGTTAGAAAGGTGTATCTGAAGCAAGGAAAGGGCTGGTTTTGCTCTGCGTGCATTTCTGAGCTTTATAAGAAGCCAAATGAAGGAAGAGACAAAGTCATGCCCTGAAGGAAGTAGAGAAACCACCAAGGATTTCCAGTCTGAACAAGAAAACGGAAAAGAGACTCCAAGGGGAGAGTTTTAGAAGGGAGGGAGATGGGACTCGTCTGGACCCCGAGAGAGTGAGGGGTAAGGACAGATGGCAGTGAAGATGAGGCCACCTCAGCCCCAAGAGGAGAGTTTTAGAAGGGAGGGAGATGGGACTCGTCTGGACGCCGAGAGAGTGAGGGGTAAGGACAGATGGCAGTGAAGATGAGGCCACCTCAGCCCAGAAGAACTTCCTAAGGAAAGCCATTCATGGCCAGAACGGGAGCCTGGAAGGCCAGGCATGCTGTCTGCGGGGCTTGCACACCTGCAGCTTCCTTGTGCAGATATTACAGCAGTGAACACACAGAGGGGAGAGATTTTACGGCCCAGGAAACACGAGGTGCAGGTGCTGGAGAGCCGTGTGACCCGCTCACAGGCGGTGCAGCGTTCTCTGGTGGCCAGAGCCTTGGGTTCCGTGGAGGCGCAGCACACAAAAGCTGTCAGGACTTTCCTACTTGGGAAGTTTGGGCTGGGTATAAACTTCTCCCTTTAAGCAGTCTTCAGAACAAAGAATAGAAGGTAGATTCAGCACCCTGAGCTGGTTTTTTAAGTTTTATTTTTATTTCATGTCATACACATACACAGTTCTAGGATTTTACTTACTAAAATTTTCACACTTGGGCTCCAGCAAGTTGGCCAAACGTCAGCTTGGTAGAGAACTAAAAATCACTGCCTAACTCTAGAAGGGGAAGATGCAGTCTGGAAGAGGAGGGATCGATCCCATTTGTCCAGTTTCTTCCTCTAGGGTATGGCTTTGCAGTATGCGGAGAAGAATGTTAGGAAAATTGTTATCTGATATTCTACTTCAGAACTTATTAGAGTGTCATTTCCCCAAATAAATACAGCAGTTTCTTGACTGAAGAATTAAACTTTTAATTTTCCTGGTCACCTTCCTAGGAATAAGTATGTATTTTTAGTATGTCCAACTTTTGTTTTTCCATTGCTTCTAAATTAAAAAATATTTGTATTACAATAGTTCACAGTGTTTCACAGTAAAATAGTTTCATTTTCTACCAAAAAAGAGGCAGACTCTTAAAAAAAAAAAAAAAAAAAAAGTCTTTTATAATCCATTCAAGCCATCAGCATCATCCACACAGTGGGAGCATTCAGAAAGAACCATAAATACATTCGTGAGCCTTTGGAGCCTACTAATAACATGTACATATTAGCTAGGTATGTGGTGACTCCAGGGGAGTACTTAAAAGAGGCAGCCCATATGCTTACAAGGTGTAGCTGTCTTTAACAATGGGAATCAGCTGGTCACGTCCTGTCTGTCCCTTTATTGTGAATTTATGCCTTCTTAAAGAGGCCAGGACCTAGGTCATAGGCCCACATCGAGAGCAGGCTGCACCCCTGGCTGCCCATGCCCACTCTTGAGGACATCTGTCTGGCAAAGAACATACCTGGAGATGATTTTGTGAAAAGTATAGCGGAAGTCTCGGTTCCGATAGGCATAGACGATGGGATTGACAACTGAGTTGGCGTGTGACAGGAGAATGGCCATGTTCATTGCCCACTTGGGCTTATCCTTAGCCCGAGCTGGCTGGAAAAGAGTGACACAGTTGATGGCATGTACTGGCAACCAGCACAGAGCAAAAATCCCAACGATCATGGCCAGGGACTTGGCTGCATGGATCTCCCGCTGGATGATGGTCCTTGAGTGGTCCATCAGCTCAGTGCGCTGAAGCTGCTTGCAGGCCACCATGAAGATATTGATGTAGATCACCAGCATAATGAGCAGTGGGGGCAGGACACACCCAAAGAAGTTGAAATAGACCATGTAGCTCATGGGGACCACATTCTCAAAAAGACACTTCACAAGGCAACAGCTTTCATTTGTGGCTCCATCCCAGGGTTCCGTGCAGTTGTTGATGGCACTGTCTTTACTGTTCCACCCCAGGAATGGAGTCAGTCCGATGCCAAAGGCAAGGACCCAGAGGCCAGCAATGACTCCTCTCGCTCGGGGCCCAGTGACCAAACTCTTATACCTGTCCAAAAGAACATCATCTGTTATCGTCAGTTTGCAGTACTCTGTAACCAGAGTCCAAGACCCCCACCTCTGCTTTTGTTCCATGGCCTTTCCCCATGACAACCTTTCAGGTTCACCCTCAAAGGGCACCACAGCCTTTTACCCTCAACATGATACCTGCAAAATCAGTATGAACGGTTTTGCTCTAACAAGCTCAATAAGATTTTCATTCTTGACTTACTAGCTCATCTCTGTTGACCACAACAGTCAGTGGGAAGTGGGAGAAGTCTCAGAGGGTGCTTTCTAATTACCCACATACCGACTTATGAGCACAGGTCTTCTATAAGGCGCTGCTCGAAGTGGTGAGCTACATCAGTAAACAGAACACATAAGATCCATGCTTTTCAAAAGCTTACATTCTAGTGGGGGGGGGGGGATGACTTATAATGAACAACAAACATATCAGTAAGTTGTATGATATGTTAGAAGGAGAGGTGTGGTGTGAAAAGAGAAAAAGCTGAGTAAGGAAGACCAAGACTGGCAGGGACTGCGGTTTTCGAGAGGATGTTCCAAGGCAGCTTCATCAGTAAGGTGCCATCTGAACTAAAGTTGAAGAAGTGAGAATTGGAGCCCCCAGGAGTCACCACTCCTTGGTGGCTCTGGGCAAGAATCCTTCTGGTCCTCCACAAATACACAAGAGATCTGTCCCAGACGATGGGAAGAATCCTCCCTGAATATCTCTGGAAACTGCTAGAGAACAACACTTCTGGTGATGCCCCTCTCTCTGTTAGCAGCAAAGTGGATAAAAACTGGGAAATAACTTAGCAAATATGAAATCACTCTTAGTAATTTTAAACCTTTAAAATCTTACTTAAAATTGCGAGAAATCACAATACACAATGTAGACATTCTGCCATGAACTAGTCCACATATGGTTAACAGCAAAGCTATAAAGTTGGCTATTAATAATTGATCAATAATATGTATTCAATGTAATGTATTGAGGAAATGAAAGAAAATCCTTCCTTAACCTCTAGGAAGAAAATGGGGAGCTAATTCGATACACATTACCTTAAGACCTGTCTACGGTAAGTGTCCAATTTCCTGTGCCTGCAGTATAAAGCCTATACGTGTCAGCATGACCCACAGAACCCTCCAGGCCTCAGCCCCACCTACCCAGTGCCTGCCATGCCTAGCCAGCGGCTCCCTCCTGGCCCATGCTGCTCGCAACACCGATGAAACACCTGTTCCTATTTCAAGGCTCACCTCCTGTCCTGATCACCTCTCAGGCTGACACCACTCCCACTCTCTGGCCCCAGACATACACCTGGCATACAGCTTGTTTATCTGTTATGTGTGTTTTCCCCTCAACTAGAATGTCAACCTCCTGAGGACTAGGACCTTGTCCCTTTGTATTGGTATCCCAGGACCTAGCACGGTGTTTGACATATATAGTGGGTTCTTAATTATATGGCCATTATGAATACATATCTGATTTGTTGTCAAATCGGTTTAAAAGAAGATTCTACTTAGGAATACCTGATGCTATGGCCTGGACAGTCAGGAGAGCCAGTACCGTTTGTTGAGGAAGTTAACAGAGACCTTGACTGGTAAGTGACCATGATCCCTAATCTTTTCTGCTCCCAAGAAGGGCAGCTCTCAGCAATGGGCAGCTCAGTTGTGGGGCCTTTACTACAAACGACCTGCTGGGCTCAGTTGCTCACTGAATTTTCCTTAGCCAAGAAATCCATCTATTTCTAAACCTTTCTGTTCCCTTCCTCATTCAGGAATGTACAGCCATTCCTTACAAAAATGTTATTCCTGTCCATTACCTCACCAGAGAAGCTATTAGTCTCTGCAGGATAACAAGGCAGCCTCCCTAAAAGCCAGGCACTTAGAATCACAGGAATTTAGATTTATGAGGCAGGTCCTCAGAGATCAACAGTGCTGCCCGTTCTCTTTTGTTGTTCACAGGACTCAACTGTATTTAATCAAGTACTGTTGAATATAGGCTAGTCCTGAGCCGGGATGAACTGTATATTGGCTAAGCAAATCCTCTTGTAGGTGATGGTCTAGGGGGGATAAATGAGGTGGTTTGGTCAATGAGACAAAAGGAAGTCTGCGAGGGTACTTCCGGGAAGGATGTTTACTTCTTGATGAAAGGAGGGAGACCCATGAGGAGAGCCCTTCCCCATGCCCATCCCTTTCTGCTCTTGATGCTCTTACGGGAGGCTGTGGTGCCTACAGCTGCAGCAACTATCTTATGACCACGCGGGCTGGCCTGGAGACAAAGCAAATGGCAAAGCAGAAGGAAAGAAACCCCAGAACCATCATGGCTGCGGCTCCACGTTCTAGTTAAGAGATCATTAAATATCGATTTCTGAAGCTACTGGTAACCTGCAGCCAAAAGCATACGAACTGGAAGGGACTCTTCTCTCTTCTAAGCGGAGTTCTCTCGTTTTACAAATGAGGAAACCGATACAAAGTCTGTGAGTGACAAAAGCAATATGAGAACCAAAGAGCAAAGCTAGGTCAGGACTCTCAAGCCTGTGTTCCTTGCACCATATTACACTGCTGTTGTACTTGACGTTTTTTAAAGCAGTATTAGACACCGAGTATTCTGTACATGGAGGGATCACGGGGTGGCTTCCCACTAGAGTTCAAAACAAAACGAATTCACAAAGCTGCTGGATGCTGCAAATGTGAAAAACTACCTTTTTTATAAATGTTTATTTTTCAGAGAGAGCGCAAGCAGGGGAGGGGCAGAGAGAGGACTAGAGAGAGAATCCCAAGCAGGCTCTACACCTCCAGCACAGAGCCTTGCGTGGGGCTTGAACGCACAAAACAGTGAAACCGTGACCTGAGCCAGAATCAAGAGTCGGACGCTCAACTGACTGAGCCACCCAGACGCCCGTGACAAACTACTTTTATGCTAAATTGGCTTAGATAAGGAGAAGCAGAAGATTCCATCAGGGGAGCAGCTGGTCACCACTTTGTGAACCCCCAAACACAGCCTCTCTTCCCTGTTATTTCATGCAGAGTTCTTTCTTTGTACCAAGCGCTCTGCTGTCACTGGAAACATAATCATAGCCCTCGTGGGTTGTAAAGCTAACGAAAGAGACAGAAAGTAAACAAGTAAACACGCAGATGTGTAATTACAAATCAGAATGAGTTTGGCCAAACCAAAATGAATAGGATGCAGATAAGAGAAAAACAGGAAGACTGTGGACATAGGATGTCAGGGAAGGCTTCTTAAGCAGAGCTAAAGGTTTCAAAGGAGTATAAAATTTGAAGAGTAGGGAGAAGAGCATTCCAGGCAGAGAGAATGGAATAATGGAATAAGGCTTTCGGACAGGAAAGGATTTCACTTTCCTAAAGAAGCAAAAGGAAATGCGAGTGACCGAAGATCGGGCAGGGCCAGCCACAGGCCATGGGAAGGAAACTCGATTTTGATATTCCAAATGCCTTGGGAAGCTGTTGAAGGCTTTTAAGTGGGAACGGTAGTAACTTATGTTTTATAAAGCTCATGGTATGGAGACTGAATTTTAGGGAAGCAAGAAGGAAAGAAGGGAAGATGGGTTGCAAGGAGATGAACATCAAGAGAACAGTGGATGTCGGTATCCTGATGAAGACAGTCCGTAGAGAGAGAAGATGGAGGGAAAAGGCAAGATTATTAGGGAGCTACGAACCTGAGGAGGTTGGAGGGTGTGGGTCCAGTGCACATGTGAAGGGACACTTCTCTGCTGTGGCTCAAGTAAGGACAACAGGGATAGCGCAGGAGGGGAGGGCTGGGTGGTCAAAAGGCAGGGGCAGCAGCCCTCTTGAGAGCTGCTGTCCCCTCAGATGCTCGGGAAGAAAATTCACTCCCTAAGGGTGAGGGCATGGCTAGGGCCCTTGAGTGGTCTCGGGAGTGGAAGTGGGAGCTCACTAGAAAAATGTGGCAAAGAGAGTGCGGCGGGGGGCACCTGGGTGGCTCAGTCGGTTGAGCATCTGACTTCAGCTCAGGCCATGATCTCACAGTTGACGAGTTTGAGCCCCACATCGGGCTCTGTGCTGACAGCTCAGAGCCTGGAGCCTGCTTCAGATCCTGTGTCTCCCTTTCTCGCTGCCTCTCCCCTGCTCATGCTCTGTCTCTCTCTGTCTCAAAAATAAATAAACACTGAAACAAATTTTTTTTAAACAAAAAAAATGTGGCGGGATGGTGGCCACTGTGGCTTTAACAGTGGTTAACTGTGGTACAACAACTGTTGTTGATGAGGTACAGGCTGCATCGTGGAATCGGGAGACCAAAGGAGAGAGAGAAAGACTGAGGAGACCAAAGACTTGAGACCAGGGTGCAGGTGGGTGGTACGGTTGGCACGAATAAGGGGAGCAGGGGGGGTGGCAGCAGGGCGGGGAGAGGACAGGGGCAGTGTGTCTGGACATTGGCAACACCAAAGTTCCATGTCTACCCTGGAAAGGAGAGTGGAGAGAACCAAGAGAAAGAGCTCAAGCCCAAGTCCCCACCTGAGGTCTAGGTGTAAGCAGAAATAGGGGAAACCGTGTCCTTGGGGATGCAGATCTGGGTCAAGGCCAGGTGGCCAAGGGAACGTTCAGAGAAGAGGTCAAAGAAATAGGGGTGCGGTGGTGACCCAGAGAGCGCAGTGCTTGGGAAGGCGAGGTGGGACTTTGGGTCTAGTCAGCCAGGGAATGTAGAGAGCATTGTGGGGTTGAAAATTAACAATTAGGGGCGCCTGGGTGGCTCAGTTGGTTAAGTGTCTGACTCTTGGTTTCAGCTCAGGTCATGATTTCTCAGTTTGTGACTTCGAGCCCCACCTCGGGCTCTGTGCTGATAGTGCAGAATCTGCTTGGAATTCTCTCTGACTCTCTCAAAATAAATAAACAAAATATTAAAAAAAAAAAAAAGAAAACTAACTGAATTATTGTTAATTGGCTGGGCTAAATACTTGGCTAAAGCTGACACTGAAGCCACGTCTCCCTTTTCATCTTTAATATGCCAATGGCACTTGAAACTCTAAAGTAGAAAAAAAAAGTTTATCATTCCTGTCTTTTTAAAAACATTTATTTATTTGAGAGAAAGAGAGAGAGAGAGAGAGAGAGAGAGAGGGCGTGTGCACAAGTTGGGGAGGGGCAGAGAGAGAGGGAGAAAGAGGATCCAAAGTCGGCTCCATGCTGACAGCAGAGAGCCTGACGGGCTCAAACTCACAAACCGTGAGATCAGATGGTTAACCGACTGGGCCACCCAGGCGCCCCATCATTCCCACTTAATCTAAGACAAGTCTTCCTTACTCACTTCCTCCCAACTGGTAGATAGAATGGGAACATTCTGGCAGCCTTTGAACCACACGAGCCAACGCTAGGTTTTGGAGACTTGTGCCTACAGGCCCCCTCCCCCCGCCGTACAGAACCGCAGTAACAGGAGCCTCTGCTGTCTAAGCGCCGCCTCTGCACAGCCTGCCCCACCCATCCCACTCAGACCAGGCCTCCGAGGTCAGGGCTGCTCTCTCTCCTGTTTACAGATGCAGACACTGAGGCTCTGAGAGGTTACGTGATTGGCCTCTGCCCCTGACTGCAGTCAGGACACAAACTCAAACAAATCTGACTCCAATTTTGCCAAAGGGAGTCGTTTTCCTGCTCGGGAACATACAACTCCTCCACGGATCCCAGCTCCCGCCTCCACTGGTCCCTCAGCCACAGGCCCACCATGGGTGCAGCCAGCCGTGGGTCTGCTGCTTCACCTTCTCCCCTGCCAGAGCTGCTCGCTGGGTCCAGGGAGCCTCCCCTGTGGAGCCAGCCACGTGGGAATTAAAGACTTGAAGGATGGGGGCCCTGCTACTTTCTTGGGAAGCAGTCCTTAAAAGGCAGCAAAGAGACTTCCTGTATTCTGTTGGAGGACACAGCCAGGCCCACAGGAGCAGCGTGGGCTCCAGAAATGAAAGCAATTTTAGCGCTGGGGCTCCAGTACCTATAATGGCACAACAGTATCCATGAGGCCTGTGCCTGGGCCCAGGTGGGAGATAGAGATGTTGGAGAAAGCAGACAGGTGTCCCTGCACTGGGCAGGATGCTGGAAGGGATGACCTCCGGGGTCTCTGGCATTCACGAAGGCTCTAGCAGCCTCCTGCCCTGTCTTCTCATCTCCTTCCATCTGGGCCCCCATCCTTTTCCTAAATGCTGGCCTCCTTCCTTGGCCCCACCTCTTGCTTGCAGATTTCATGCTTTGCTCCTTATACACCAGTGGCTCCCAGAACATCCTCCTGTGTGTGTGTGTGTGTGTGTGTGTGTGTGTGTGTGTGTGTGTATGTGTATGTCCCCAAAACATTCCTGAAAGGCAGGGGCCAAGTGTTTTCCTGCATCTGCCCCTATGCTGGTCTCTGCTCTGCCACGGAGGGCCCCGAACACAGCAGTAAGGGCCGCAAAGCCGGACGTCTGCCCCAAACACAGGAGGTGTAAATAAAAGGCGATGAAGAGATGAATAAAGGAAGCATAAGCAGCTTTATTATTCCAAACAAGCAGGAACAACTGTATCCCACACAAAAAGGGTGTTCTGGGCAAGTCCACGTTCTGGGAAATGCACTGCCGTGCACGAAGCGGTGCTGTGATCCACCCGCTCTCCATAGAAGGGGCGCATTAGCTAAGGAGATTGATAGGAAAACAGTCACATGGGGGGAATCAACAAAGGGAACAGTGTGGACGCTGAGGTTACATAACGAGAGAGGAATCGCCAAGTGCCGCATAACAAGTGCTGGCCTATTTCTGGGGCAGGGTCTCCTCCCTCTCTGGCTCTGCAGCCTTGGCTCAAATCAGGCCACCTTCTTGGTCTCAGAGATCAGAGTGCCCAGCTCTCAGGAGCTCCTAGTTCAGCACATGCCCGAGGGCAGCTACCCCGGGCAGTGGCCCGGGGGCTGTGCAGCATCTGTGCTCTGGCATCAAAAAATGACACTGGGGCAACTGGCTCGCTTAGTCACCGGAGCGTGTGACTCTTGATCTCTGGGTCCTGAGTTCGAGCCCCATGTCGGGTGTAGAGCTTACTTAAAAATAAAAGCTTTAGGGGCGCCTGGGTGGCACAGTCGGTTAAGCGTCCGACTTCAGCCAGGTCACGATCTCGCGGTCCGTGAGTTCGAGCCCCACGTCGGGCTCTGGGCTGATGGCTCAGAGCCTGGAGCCTGTTTCCGATTCTGTGTCTCCCTCTCTCTCTGCCCCTCCCCCGTTCATGCTGTGTCTCTCTCTGTCCCAAAAATAAATAAAACTTTGAAAAAAAATTTTTTAAATAAAAGCTTTAGGGGTGCCTGGGTGGCTCAGTCGGTTAAGTGTCCAACTTCAGCTCAGGTTTGTGGTGTGTCCAAACCATCTCATGGTTTGTGGGTTTGAGCCCCGTGTTGGGCTCTCTGTTGACAGCTCAGAGCCTAGAGCCTGGAGCCTGGAGCCTGCTTTGGATTGTCTACCTTGCTCTCTGCACCCCACCCCTCAAAAATAAACATTAAAAAAAATTGGGGAGGGGGTGCCTGGATGGTTCGGTCAGTTAAGTGTCTGACTTAGGCTCAGGTCATGATCTCATGGTTTGTGAGTTCAAGCCCCATGTCAGGCTCTGTGCTGACAGCATGGAGCCTGGAGTCTGCTTAGGATTCTGTGTCTCCCTCTCTCTGTGCCCCTTCCCTGCTTGCCCTCTGTCTCTGTCTCTCTCAAAAAGAAAATAAATATTAAAAAAAATTTTTTTTAATAAAGATCTTTAAAAAAGAAAAGAAAAATGGGGATAAAAGTGTCTGCAGAAACTACCTTCCATGCTGTTGGGACCTTCAGCAGATACAATGTGTTCAGAACACTTTACGAATACAGATCTCTTAAGTGAATGCATATGGAGTTCTGCTGCTGTTTCTTGAATCGTTTCCTGTTTGCTTAGGGACTTTTTTCTTTATATTCTGTTTGGCTCACAAATCGTACTCCTCTGTAAGACAAACATTTCTGCTTTAAAGCGTGTAAATAATCCAGTTTTAGAAAACCTCATATTCTCTAAAGGTGCACACGAGTAATGACAGGACTTCCTGTAAAAACGGGCTTAGGGCAGACCCCTCAAAACCTACACAATTTCCTAACTAGACGACTTAACTCGGATCACCTGGGCAGGCAGTTCAGCGGAGCTAGAGGCTGCCACAATGAATATTAAAACGCAACCCAAAAATCTAGTAGAAATTCTGGCGAAACTTTAATGAGAGCGAGGTCAGTAAGTGCCCAGACAATGCAGATGAAAGAGCTGTTGTGAGCCGAGGGGCTGTGATGAAGTGGGGCACGGTGGGCAGGGCGGCCAGCCACGCCAGGACCACAGGCTGGGATGTGGCTTTCTGAGGAAGCAGGCCCAGATACGGGCACCGTTTGTTTTTTTATTCCTCCCCGTTCCTGGGAGCCCACAGGGGCTCCTGCGACACAGCAGTCAAACGGAGGGCTTTTTCGTCTTCTGCTGAACCACGAGACTACTCCCCCATCCCAACTCCTTTTTCCTGGAAGAATCCATAGATGAACCAAGGCAGTGTGCCCTGAGCCAGCACGCTTCCCTCTTCACCCGTGACACGTACCGGAGCTCACGCTGCAGGAATTCGCACAGAAGCAGACCAGTGTGGACCGAAGTCCACTGCTGTGCTCCCCGGGCACCTCCGGGTTCCCACGGCACCCCTCCCCAAATACCTCCCACGAAGCCCTGTTTTCTGTCTCCTCCCGCGGAAGCATGCGCAATGGCAAGCCTGTTTCGTTCACTGTTGAATCCAAAACACCAATAATGGGCCTGGCACACAAGTGCTGAATAGAAGCCTGAGTTTATAAGAAGAGAACAGAACTCTGGCTTCTTAATCACATATTACGTGTTTTAACACCCACTTGGTAGCTCTAAACAAAACAAGGCACGGGGCGGGGGGAGCATGTGAACAGTCTTGAGCTTCAGCTTCTAGTTCACAAGAGGCCGTCTGTAAAAGAGGGAAATCTTTACGCTGAGTAGTTGCTTCCGTTTTTCAGATTTCTCATGGTACCAAACTAAAAAGGTTTTTAAAAAGTTGTCATGGATGGAAACATAAAAAAAATAAAATAAAATAAAAAAATTAAAGGGGCACCTGGGTGGTTCAGCCAGTTGAGCGTCTGACTTTAGCCCAGGTCATGATCTCACAGTTCGTGGGTTCGAGCCCCCGTGTCAGACTCTGCGCTAACAGCTCAGAGCCTGGAGACTGCTTCAGATTCTGTGTCTCCCTCCCCCCCCACCTCTCTGTCCCTCCCCCACTCGTACTCTGTCTCGATCTCAAAAATAAATAAACATAAAAAATTTCTGTTTTCAAGTTGTCATGGACAGAAAGAGAATTTGAATAGCACTGTATCTAGCAAAGAAATAGAATACATAGCCAAAAACCTTCCCATAAAGAAAACTTAAGGCCCGGATGACTCCACAGATGAATTCTATGAAACATTTGAAGAACAGATAAAACCATTCTTACACAGAAAGAAGAGACGCTATTTGGTTCTGTTTATATGCACTTCAGGTCTGGGAGTGGGAAGAAGGTCTCTCATTTACCATTTACGATAAATGTATTGAGGGCCATCTGCCTTGTGGTCACGGTCTGGGATGGTCCTGGCTCTAGTGTACGGGTACCCAGCAGATAACAGGCTATGGTCACCAGAGCTTACCTTCAGGCTGTGCGCTTCTGATGAGGCTGGGGCCCTCAGCTACTCTGGCTCCTGGCAGGGATGGGGAGGGGATTCTCCTCTACTCTAACAAGTTCCGACGTGTCTGAATCCCAGCGATGGACCTGACTGGGGCCTGAGCTGAGACCACTGCCACACGTAAAGGTGGTCAGAAAGAATGCCAGGTGTCCTTCTCAGTCGCCCAAGAACAACGGACGATGAGTATGGGTGGCAGAAAAGAAAGTTTTCCCCACCAGCTTACTATGGCAAGGAGACAGTCCAGAATGGTCTGATAGCGATTAAACCCACTGAGATTAAAGGATGGAGACCAGGACCAGGTCTCCCAGAGTTCATCTTTGAGGCTGTTTTTTGGTGAGTCTCCTATTACGGTTTCACGTATCGGGGGTGACCCAGGGACAGATCATGGTTGCTGGGCTCCAGACTCTGATTTTCAAGTGAAATAAGAGTCCCTAAGAGAAAGGGCCCCTGCCTGACACCGAACAACAGAAGAAAAAAATACCTTGTCTCCTCTCCCGTGGCTGGGGTTAAAACACACTGCTTCAGATACAACATTATTTGTCAAAAGCATCGGCCTCTGAATACACAAACCGTCAGAAGACATCAGGAGGCATGTATTATCGATGTGTCCCATTACTGATGATGTCAACTTGGATCACCTGGTTATCATGGTGTCTGCCAGATTTCTCCACTGTAACTATTTTTCCCTTTGTAATTAGTAAATATCTTGTAATAGATACTCCGAGACTTTAAATATCTTGCTTCTCATCAGACTTTCACCAGTGAGTTTTAGCACCTATTGATGATTCTTGCCTGAACGGGTTATTACTATGATTGTTGCCAAATGATGACTTAACTCAAGCATTCCTACTCATTAATTAGATGGCGTGCTACTGTAAGCAAGAGTTCTTCAAATCATTATTAAAAAAAAAAAGAAAATCTCCTAGTTCTGTTCATTGTGAGGGCCTAGAAAAAATGACGCTCCAGTAGCAATGAGCACACGGACCCATACGATTCTCCACTGAAAAGGAAATCGGGCTCCTTGGAAAAATGGCTGATCTAAAGGTGGAAAATAAAATGTGAGCTTGAAAAACCTTTCTGTGGCAGGAAGTAAGGAAGTGCTCACAAAATTGATGAGAACGCTTACAGAAGTGAATTTGGATGGGCTCCCACTGGCCAATTCTGGGCCTCAACATGAAAAACACAAATGGATGATAACACATTGAATGGAAATAATATTCCGTTAAGTCCATACTGAGATTTTAAAAAAATAATTTAAGGAAGAGCAGAGAAAAGGTAAAACTCTTCTTTATGAAGAATGCCAACCAATAAAGGTGGAAGGAATGAAAAGAAAGAAAATTACCATTTTACATGGTAATAACGTACTCAGGCAAGAATCCTCAATGAACCCGGGCTATGAAAACAAACCCTTACAGTGACAAGCCCCGGCAGACACAGCTGTAACCCAGTGATGAGATTTAGCAACCCAATAATGGGACACACTGAGATCGCTTGCCCTCTCGTGTGATGGGCTGAGACAGCCATAACGTTAAGAGAGCTGGGCCCTTATCCTAAAGCACTGGGAATATTACATAAACAAAAGGAGGTGCCATCAGGTTTTCATTTTAGAAAGACTGCTGTTATATGAAGAATGGGCTAAAAGGGTGAGCACGGATGCAGAGAGACCAGACAGGATTTTCCTGGAACAGGGTAGAAGTAGAGACAAGACCAAAGAGAAGTGATTGGGGACTGATTTCAGAAGTGTAAATGACAGGACCTGTTCTTTTTAAATTTTTTTTTTATTTTTTTTTAACGTTTATTTATTTTTGAGACAGAGAGAGACAGAGCATGAACGGGGGAGGGTCAGAGAGAGAGGGAGACACAGAATCGGAAACAGGCTCCAGGCTCTGAGCCATCAGCACAAAGCCCGACGCGGGGCTCGAACTCACGGACCACGAGATCATGACCTGAGCTGAAGTCGGCCGCCTAACCGACTGAGCCACCCAGGCGCCCCTAAATTTTTTTTTTTAATGTTTATTTTTGAGAGAGAGACAGACAGACAGAGTGCGAGCAGGGGAGGGGCAGAGAGGAAGGAAGACACAGAATACAGAGCAGGCTCCAGGCTCTGAGCTGTCCAACCCAGGGCTTGAACCCATGAGCTGCAAGATCATGACCTGAGCCGAAGGGGGACACTTAACCAACTGAGCCACCCAGGTGCCCTGACAGGACCTGTTCTTTAATGTCTTTCAATAAAGCTTTATAATTCTCTACGTTAGAAAAAATAAAGCAGTTGAGGTCTATCCCAAGGGGATTTATTCTGCAGACCTACATCACTGGAAATGCCTCTAGAGCATACATGTGGTTTCCTTCATTCACAGAACTGTGTGTTAGATCTGAGGGAAAGAACTCCAGGACCTCGATCATCTAAAATTATGAAAGATCTAACAGCACATTTTTTAAATTTTTTTTATTTTTTTTAATTTTTGAGAGAGACATAGTGTGAGCGCAGGAGGGGCAAAGAAAGAGGGAGACACAGAATCCGAAGCAGGCTCCGGGCTCTGAGCTGTCAGCACAGAGCCCGATGTGGGGCTCGAACTCACAAACCGCGAGATCATGACCTGAACCAAAGTCAGATGTTTAACTGACTGAGCCACCCAGGCACCCCTTACCAGTCACATTTTTGAAATCTCAGGTATTGGCATGTACCAACAATCTGTACAGCTCAAGGGCATGACAGTGTAGGGGTGAATAGGATTGGAAATTATTCGTGTTTAGAGGGTGTCTGAAATTGAGAACCAGACAGATCCATCTACTCTGAACCTACATGTGGCCCCAAAGAAAGTGGATCCCAAAGATTACAGGAGGGGAAGTTGTGAATTATGTCCATATTCAAATGGAGATCAAAGAAGCCCAAGCCAAGAATTATGGACTGACAGGGACAGCTGTGGATTGAACAAAAGTTCATTCTAAAAGGGCTATTTTGAAGGTTAGAATTCTGACTTTGGAGGAACTAAGGTGACTGGCAGCGAAAGGAATCACATATAAAATCCCTTAAGTAAAAATTAATTGACTTAAACTTTTTTAATTAAAAAAAAAAAAAAAAACAGCAGGTTTGGCAGTGGTATTGAAATTAGCATTGGAAATCAAGACGTCATATACAAAAAGCTGCTCCTGGAAGTTTGTGGGTTGTAGGACCGGAGCAAAACAGGCAGTCAACCAAAGAAGGTGAGGCTCAGAGAGGGGAAAGAAGCCTGAATATGTTTAGTGGACGGAAGGAGCCTGCAGACCAAGAGGCTGCCATGCACGAGGCTGGGAGTAAGAACATTGCTGGGCTCCCAGGAAGCAGGCAGACGTGTGTCCAGAGCCAGGTGGAAGGACCACCCGGCCCAGACTCTCCAAGCTCCAAACTCAACCACCTACTGTTATTGCCTAACCTGCAGGCACCTTAACCATAACCCATGCAACGCCTTCCCGAAGCCCCCATGTTTGGGGGGACGGTGCCACCCGGCTGCCCAGGAATCTCAGGAGTCACCTTGGACTCCTCCCGCTTCCCTCATGCCTAACATCCAACCAAGTCAGCAAGTCCTCTTAAGCCTGTCCCCAAAGACCCCAGCCTCTAGTCACAACACCTCACTCAACTTGTGGTGTCAATACAGACACAATGGGCAATCACACAGGCTGACTGCTTATTTCACACCCTAAGTCCCACCCTGCCTGGCCCTGACGAGCCACGTCTTTGGTCCTTGTTCACTGACTGTGGTTCCAGGGCCCATATTTGGTTCTTAGGGTTCTTTCCTGTCCTCGTCTCTGGGCTGTGTAGCTTCACCGATGGCCCCTCTGCCCCGAACTCTGTCAGACCCTTTGGCTGGCATCAGACATCAACCTCCCCTGGTGCAGACATTCAGAGTTTACGCATATCGGGGCGCCTGGGTGGCTCAGCCGGTTGGGCGTCCAACTTCGGCTCAGGTCATGATCTCGCGGTCCGTGAGTTCGAGCCCCGCGTCGGGCTCTGTGCTGACTGCTCAGAGCCTGGAGCTTCCAATTCTGTGTCTCCCTCCCTCTCTGCCCCTCCCCTGATCGCTCACTCTCTCTCAAAAATAAATAAACCTTAAAAAATTTTTTTAAAGAAAAGAAAAAGAAACAGATGGCCAGGGGAGAAGCTCCAGGCCAGCAGAGAGCAGGTGCCAGAAGGGGCTTTAAAGACAAGCAGGAATCAAGGGGAAGACTGCCTGTGGACCAGCTGTGGGCTGCCTCACTGGCCCTACTGTTGTCCCCTATCTCCCATGGAGCACTGACCCCTCACTCTCCACTCTCTCCCCAAACTGCAGCTTGAGACCTTGTGATGGAGGAGGGGATGGGAGGAAGTTTCAATTTATACACTTTGTGAAGTTGTCTGAACCTCATGGATCCAAAAGAGGTTTTTTTCACAACCGACTCAAAAAGTTTTCACCTCAAAAGTAAAAATATGAATGCTAAAATAAAATTAAAAAATAGGGTAACTAGGGAGGAAAAGTCAAAGAATTCTTCCAGAGGAGAATAAAAAGTTAAACTATTGGAAAGTCATATCTAAGAGAACTTTTAAGAGACAAAGATCAGTCAAGGAGAAAAAGTCTCCATGCATCAGTTAAGAATCCCAGAAGGAGGGACGCCTGGGTGGCTCAGTTGGTTACGCGTCTGACTCTTGATTTCAGCTCAGGTCGTGATCTCATGGTTCGTGGGATTCTCTGTCTCCCTCTCTCTCTGCCCATTCCCCACTCATACACTCTCTGTCTCAAAATAAATAAAAAACTGAAAAAAAAAAAAAAAAAAAAGAATCCCAGAAGAACAGAGAAAAGGGAGATAAGAAAAGGATCAAAAAAATATTCTTTATCAGAATCTTAGAACTAAAGACAGACCTAAGTCTTCAGATTGGGAAGATTCACCAGGAAGTTTCACCCCCAGTGAAGGAGAAAAACTGAAGGTCAGTATTCAGACCCAGCCTCCAGAACACCAAGCAAAGGCAAGTGGTCCCAATGGCTTCCAGAGAGGAAGTACAGGTTACAAATAGGAATCACCACACATGAGACTTCTTGGGCACCACTGGGCGTTGCAGCAATGCCTTTACACTTCTGAACGGCATCCAGTGACACTACCTGTGACACGTGAGAAATAAAAACACCATTGGCATAGAAGACCCCAGAACGTTTATCTCCCATGTCTGGAAAAAGTCACCTACGGGTATGTATACAGACAAACAAACATGGAATCCCAGAAAGAGGGAAGAAAACATGGAACGTGGGGAACAGCAGAACAACTCCCAGAGTACAGGAAGACACCACAGGACCATCGTATGGCACGCCGAGAGGGCCCGTTACGTCAGCCAGCAATGGGGATGATGAAGAAGTCGGATCATCCTAAGGATCTGGGATGCCATGTTCTTCCTGGAACTTTCTCTTAATTTCCAGGTGGGTAACTCACCATCTAAACATGAAGCCAACTACAGTGGGGGGTAGTTTTGAGCAGCAGATAGCATCTAAAAAATAGAATTCATCTGACCTGGCCACTGGCACCACGTCCTGGGGACGCAGAGTTTAGCGATGGGAGTGCATGCCCTAGTCCAATCGCTCTGCTCTGCTCTGGGGTGAAATAAATCCACAAGTCAGACATTCGAAATGCCGTTCATCGGTTTCCAGTTTTCAGAAACTCTCCGCAGGGTTCAGGAAACGTTATCACAGTTACGGAATAAAATGCAAATGGCATTAACCTCGATAATGTAAAAGTACTCCTATAATCTGAATGTGTCCAATGTAGCATTCTTGCAGGAAAAGGCACAAGAAACAGCGGTTACCGCTGATGGGCAATTTGGGAAACCACAGATCAGAGATGGAGACTGACTTTCCACAGTTTGTCATTTTGTAAAACACTTGGTTTCTTCACAACAGCATGAATTACCTTTTCGAAAGTAAAACCTCCACTGGGTAGGCAGGGTGCTGAAAGCCAGTGGGAGGCGGAGAGACATGGGGGCGCGGGGGCCTGCTGGTGGTTTACTTTTCCTCGTGTTTCTTGACAATTAACAGATCTTGCCTACAACTGATGGAATTAGAAATCAGGGCTGAAATATGATCCCCAGAAAAATATCCACATGTAACAAAAAACTGGGAGGACCAGGGTGGGAAAGAGGGCGTGTGGCCCTCCGGTGACCTGGGAGAGAGTCAACAGATTCTATTTAAAGATGGCAGCACAGACCCAGGTGTCACCCAGAGGCTAGTGACCCTCGGAAGAGATGCCAACAGAAATGGTCTGGTGAGGGCCGAGGGAGGGGAGACTTTTGCACGTGGCTCCAGCTCAGCTCAAAATTCTCTTTCTCCCACTCACCCCCATACAAAACCCCAGCTTCAGCCCTCGAGGAAAAGCACTCCCCCTCCTTCGGCCCAGGACGTGTTAGAGGGCCACCACGGAGCCCGTGACACTCTGTTCTCAACTTGAATTCTTTCAACGAAGGCACATTTGCTACCAGCCGTCAAGTTCTGGCTGCCCAAGGCAGCGTCTCATCAGCCTGTCAGCCTCAGAGATCAAGAGCACAACCTGTTGATGCCCTTGGGGAGAGTAACGATGTCCAGAGCCCAAGTCCTGAAGGGTCAGTAAGGAACTCGAGCATTAGGAAAGGCCAGGCCTCCGTTTCATCATCTGAGGAGAAAGGAGGCAGGCAGGAGATCCTCTACAAGTCCTCGCCACTGTCAGTTCTGTGCTGTTTCACGCACGAGGGCCAACGTACAGCTTTCTTCTCCCTCATTCGGCCACATTACTGCCTAGCTACAATCTTCTTTGTCCTGCACAACGTCTACAGAGTCCCAATCACAAGTTGCTGGTGTCCCCATCCACCCTCTGCTAGAAGGGACCCCTCGCCTATTCTTGGACGACCATGGTACTTTCCCTCCAGCCGCTCGCATGCTGGCTTAAGGGCTCCCAGAAAGACACAGTACACCGTTGTGGCAGCTGTGTGACCCTGGGTGATCATAACCCTCTGAGCCTTGATTTCCTCATCTGTGAAGCGAGGAAAGTAACAGAGTTTGCCCCCCTAAGAGTTGTAAGGGTTAGAGGAGATCAGGCACGTGTAGGGCCAGATGTGCAGAAAAGCCTTCTGAGTGGCTGCTGTCCACAATATTAAAAATTCTGATGTCTGGAGTAGCTGAGGACCTACGTCCTCGTGTCTGTCCCTGTAGCATATGTATGTCCATGCTGTGCTCACAAGCAGACAGAACAAAAGAGCGTGTGATGTGGGAACTGGGTCCTGTGAGTGCGTGGCAGGGAGGGCCTGAGAGGCTGGAGACCCCATGCGTGAAGTCACAGAGGAAGGAGCACAGATTGCCTGTCCTATGAAAATGTCGGTAACCTCTGTCCCTTTGCACACACTCATTCGCCATATGATCAAAGGAGCAAACCACCCATGCTTTTCGGAATTCCATGGAAATGCTGCTATAACACTAAGTCAGGGCCATGTCCCTTCCAGACACACACAGAGTGGCGCAGGCTGTGGCCTGATCTGCACGGGAGCTCCGGGCCATGGCTGGCCTCAGATGGCCAGGTGGACCCTCCTTCCCCGACCCTTCAGGTGCTCTTGCCCACAATCCTGAGTCCTCAGAGGCTGCCCTGTGGCTCCCAGATGCTCCTGGATGACTGTCCAGCTGGTTGGATGCTACCCCCAGTGAGGGGACAGGACCTCCAGGTACCTCACCTCCAGACTGGATCACCCTGGTTCTGAGACAGCTCTTGTGGGCCTTACTGACCAGACCAGACCAGACGCTTGTGCCGGCAAGGAACTAACCCACCCAGGAACGAGCCCTGGGCCAGGCTGGAACTTCCCACTAGTACTTCTGGACATGGGCTCAGACTCCAGCAACTGTCGCATCTGCTGCTGGTTTAATGTGCTGGCTCAGGGCTGAGGAGTGTCACTCACAGGGGGGGGTTATAACAGCAGAGGGGCACCCAAGTCCTAGGTGACTTTGTCCAGTTCTGAGTGCCACGCTCCCTTGTGTGGGTAACAGGATGGCCCTAGGACTGACTCAAACCTGCTCTCCCCTGGCCGGCCCTCACCCATAGCACCTGCTGGTTCTCCAAAGGCCACTCCTCCCCGTTCTCCCTCAGGCCTGTGACAGCCTGTCAGAAGATGGTGTCCCCCCCTTCCTTCATTAAAACTTCTGGACCATCTTTTTTCTGACATCCTTTTACCAGAGAGCTCTGCCCCTTGCCTGCATCGGCCATCTCAAACTGTCCCCCCGCCCAACACTGTGCCAGCGTCCCCCAGCACAAGCTCTTCACCCAGTGACTCACACAGTCCCCCAAAATATGGGTGCCTACCCCATGCCAGGCAGCATGCCAGGGCTGGGGGCGGGAATTCAAGAACAAGCCCCTCCCAGGGGTCACAGAGCTCCTGCTCGGGGCAGAAAGGGACTACAACTCACGACCAAGGAAAGATGTACTTTAGGGAGAGTCAGTGATAGACAAGCTCAGGGGCCAGGCCCTCTGCAGGCGAGGAGGCGAGAGGCAGCACAAAGACCAGCTGGGGAAAGAGCCCGGCCCGGCGGGGCTGTGTGGGTGAGGCGGGAAGGGGCGAGAGGCGGGTGGGCAGAAGACAGTTAGCACAGGATCCTGAGGCCCGGGTTAAGCCGGGGACTGATGGGATCCGATTTGAGGCTCAAACCCTCCTCTCTGGCAGCATTCTGGAGAACGGCAGTGGGGGGGGGGGGGGGGGCGGGTGGACTCCACGCCCCCTTCCCCCCCCCCCCACCGACGGAACTGACCCGGAGCTACTGAGAGCACGTGTGCGATGGGGCCCAGAAGTGACCTTTAGGTTCGACCAGAATGGAGGCACCGCAGGGCAACCCAGGGGAGGCAGTGGGAGTATGGCTCATGGGAGCAGCTTACTGCGGAGGGCCACACAGGCCTGCACAGATGTGGCCCCTCACAGCTCTAGGGGCCGGAAGCCCCGCCCAAGGCTCTAGGGCACAATCCGCCCCACTCCCAGCTCCTGGTGGCTGTCCCCCCACTCCCACCCTGCATCTCTGCCTCCATCTTCACTTGGCCTCCTCCTTCTTCTCTGCGTGTCTAGTTCCAAGGATGTGATGGCATCTAGGGGCCACCAGATAGCTAATCCAGGATAAACTCTTCCTCCCAAGATCCGTGTAAGGGAACATTCATTGCTTTCCCACATCAGGTGATATTCACAGGTTCCAGGGATTAGAACATGGACGTCATTCGGGGGAGCCACCATGCCACCCACTACAATGGGAATGGTCTGGAAGAGAAAGAGGACACTGATGCACAAGACAGAGGACTTCCCAAGGAGTGTCCTTGGGATGGCCGGAGGGATGCGACCCAGACCTGAAAATCTTTCCTAGCTTTACTTCAAAACAGCACTAAAGATGAATTTTATCATATGGGATTTGTACAATGTTGAAAAGAAAAGGGGCAGGGCGCCTGGGTGGCTGAGTTGGTTAAGCGTAAGCCTTTGGCTCAGGTCATGATCTCACAGTTTGTGGGTTTGAGCCCCGCATCGGGCTCTGTGCTGACAGCTCAGGGCCTGGAGCCTGTTTCAGATTCTGTGTCTCCCTCGCTCTCTGCCCCTCCCCCACTCATGCTCTGTCTCTCTCTCTCTCAAAAATGAATAAACATTAAAAAAAATTATAAAGAAGAAAAAAAGGGGGGGGCATCTGGGTGGCTCAGTCAGTTAAGCATCCAACTCTTGATTTCAGCTCAGGTCATGATCTCACAGATCGTGAGTTCGAGCCCCGAGACAGCACAGAGCCTGCTTGAGATTCTCTCCCTCTGCCCCTCTTCGGCTCGCTTGTTCTCTCAAAATAAACTTTAAAAAAAAGAAAAAGAAAAAAATTTTTGTAAGAACACTCCAAAACCCCTGCCAACCCCTACCCTACAGCTAAGGGAGCCTCAGTGGAGGACACATGTCACCCCAGGCAGTCTTGCTAAGATGTCAGTCCCCACCTCACAGACTGGCCATGTTGGAACAAGAACTTTAAAGCCTCCATGTAGCAAAGGGAACAGGGAGGGTGACAGGGTCAGGGTCCATGGACAGAACAGACAGACACACCCTCTTCCATTCAGAGGACCAATCCAGCCAACAAAACACTCCCCGGAAAACACCCTCCTTCAGCTGCACTGGGGAAACAGCTGCCCTTCAGCCGATTGGAGACTCAACACCACCGGACACTGAGTCCAGGAGCAAGGCAGGGCACGCCCCCAGACAGAGGCGAGTCACACAGTCACCCTGCCACACAGCTCAACTGGGGGTGTGGCACGAAGGGGAACCGGATTAGATTAGGGGGGAGGAAGTACTCCTGCCAGGTGAAGTGGACTGAGGGTGAAGTGAGGGGGGTGGGGAGCAGCTGTGGGCAGACACGGCCCCTCCCCTCCCCCTCGGCATGCCCCCACCTCCACCCTCCCATGCCCCCCACCCCCATCCCCCATTCCTCCCCACCCCCATCCCTGAAGGCTCCCACCTCCTTCTCCTCCCCCCCTTCACCCCACCCCAACAGGCTCCCACCTCCTCCCTCCTCCCCTTCCCCCCAGGCACGCCCCCACCCCCAGCAGCAAGGGAGCCTCCACTCCCAGCTCTGCTGCGTGTGCTGCCCCCCAACTCTGCACCGGTGTGGGGGGGACCCTCTGCCAGGGCCAGCCTCAGAACTGTGTGGACCTGAACTAGATTCTGTTTGTAGACACCCCTCACTCTGAAGACCAGGGACAGTGCCTGGTGTGAGCAGACACTCCTCCTTTTCAAGTTCAGCCAAAGTTGTCATTTCTGTGCCTGGCATCACCTTGGGGCTCCCCTTTCTCTCTGCACTGTGATCTCCCCAATGTTACTAAACGCCTTGGCAACCGGGCGGCAGGTGGGGGCTACGGTCTCCGCGGCCTTGAGCTGCGCTTACAGCCGACCACTCTGGCCTCACACTCAGAGCCCTGGGGCACGGATGCCTTTGGAGCCCCCCTCCCCCACCCGTGAACTGGTCCAAGGACTTGCCAGTTCCTCAGTTAAAGATACCGATAACTGGAATCCCCCCGCCATGCCCCACCCCACAGATTCTGACTCAGGAGGATCCGGGAGGGCCCTGTAATCTGCATCTCAGCCTGCTGGGGGTGGGGTGTCATACTCCCCAGAAGCAGGAAGCGCTCACAGCTGAGGGAAGAAGACCGACCGGCCCGGGCAACAGCCCTCAGGAGCACTCAGGAGCCCTGAGAACCCGCAGCCTCTTCAGCCCTTGAGGGTGGGGGGTCGGTGCCAGGGACAGGTGCCCTTCCTGGGGCTGGGAGTTAGGGCTGCTGGCACACACCTCTTCCAGACCTCTGAACTCCCGTGGGCAGGCAAAGGCATGAGCCCTTGCACCTCTCCACTGACCATTCTTCCCGTCCTTCTCCTACATCTCACCCTCCTTCCTTTGGCAAATGCAAAGAAGTTAGGGGCTTGTGATTCACATTTCTTTCCCCTTAACACACCCACACCCATTTTTTTTCTAAGACCCCACCCAACACCAGGACAAGAACTAACAGATTGAAACTCCTATGGAGCTTCTGGCTCCATGGGGCAGAGGGGATCCTTCCGGTACCTCCCGGTGAGCTGGGGGCTTGTGTGACTGCCTGCTGGACACAAACAATCCCAAAGGCCATCAAGTAACCAACATGAAGACCAAGAGGCAGAAAGGGGACTCCTAAGAGACTATGCCATGCGGCCCCAAGTCCCGGAAATCCCTGGGCTCTTTCACACCTGATGGGATGCATGAGGCCCCCTGGTCAGATGCCAAGGGCAGCAGTACATGGAAAGGCCCAGACATGCAGATTGGGCTCACAGCCCGGCCAAGCAGGAGCTTCCTGTTCCCAGGAGCACAACCAGGGACCCAGGACACAACCCACAACAGGCAGGCTCAACATGTCTGCCTGCTAAAGAGGCTTCTAGGAACATTCTCCTGGTCAATTCCTTCAAACACATATCCCTTACAACCACCAATTTACTGCAGGCAGGATCTGCTTCCAGAAACAGCACTCCGCTTTCTGCCCACATCCCAAACACTGACACCACACACAACCCTGCAAGGCAGCCTGAGGGCACAGTGGGAATATGGTGCCAACTCTGAGTTCAAGTCCTGGCTCTGACACTCATTCCAGACGCACCATCCTGAGCAAGACTCTCATCTCCCAGGGGCACCATCCCCTCATCTACAAGAGGCAGGTACCTACCCTCTGGAATCACTGCAAGAATGGAAGGATAAAAGTTTAATATCAACTGCCTCAATAAATTCCTTCCCTTCCCGCCTACTCCTGTGACTCAGTTTCCTTTCTCAGCTCCAACCCAAAGAGATCCCAAGCTCACCTAACGCAGAAATGCCTAAGAGGCCCAGGCACAGAAGACAGAAAATAATTTTAATAAGCCCTAAGGTTCCCTGATACTCTTGCCCTCAAGTGCTCACCTTTTTAATTTTTTATTAAAAAAAATTTTAACATCTATTTCTTTGTGAGAGACAGGAGACAGAGCGTGAGCGAGGGAGGGGCAGAGAGAGAGGAGGAACACAGAATCTGAAGCAGGCTCCAGGCTGTCAGCAGAGCTGGACGTGGACTAGGACCGGGAGATCATGACCTGAGCCGAAGTCGGCTGCTTAACCACTGAGCCACCCAGGTGCCCCTCAGATGCTCAGCTTTGAACCTGATCATCAGCTACACCTGGGGCTTCATCCCCTGAACCCTACATTTTCTCACTGGGTGAAAGAGACCACCCTTAAGTTTTCCAGTTTTCCGAAATCCAGGTGGCACTTCCCCGCCCTGCTGGGACAGGGCAGTGGAGGGTAAACAAGGTTACACAAGGGGCATGCAGCTCTCAGGCTGTTCGTGCTGGCCAACGGGGCAGCACTTTGACTTTTAAAGTGTACGGAGGTGATTTGAGTCCCCATTTAGCATGCAGGCACAGATGCTCCTAGTGTTCCCTAGAGTTAATTGGGTCCTTCCCCAGCCGCACCCCACCCCCCGCCCGCATTTTGTGGCAGGTACATTCAGAACTTGGGTCTCCAGTCGTGTCCATTCTGACAATGCAAAGCCCCAGTGTTCAGAGCTGTCCCCTGGAACCGCCCCAGCCTCCCGGGCCTCCAGCACGCACAGGGTCGTGTCTGCCCGCTGCTCTGGACTGCAGATGAGGGGTGGAAGGAAACAGTCTGGGGGCCCCGCTCTGGGTCGGCAGCGGGTGACGAGTGAGAGGAAACAGTTATCGCCACAGAGGAGGAGATACGATCACCAAACCTCATGCGCCCGTGCCCCACCAGCCCGCTGGGGTGGCGCTTTCCCCGGAGTTTCCACCGCGGGCCGGCGACCGGGGACCACACTCCCCAGAACTCCTAGCGCTGTCCCTACGCGGGTCCCCCTAAAAACACGTGCGCATCCAGGGGCGCAGCGGCCTCCAGGGTCCTGTCTCAGGCACCAAGAGGGTCTGGGCAGCCCGGCGCACGTGTCCCTCTAGGCTGGGAACCCGAAGTCGGAGCGCCCCGCCGCGATTCGGCCAGCAACCTGGGCCTGGAGCGGGCAGTGCTTTCCGGGACTCCGACGGGGCCCCGGGGTCGGGGACGCCGCGCGCCTCACCTGAGCGGGACGCGGATGGCCAGGTACCTGTCGACGGCCACGGCCAAGAGGCTGAAGATGGAGCTCTGCGTGAGCACGAGCACGAAGCATGCGAGGAAGAGGCAGCTGTGGAAGTCGGTGCAGAATCCCAGGCTGATGGTGATGGCAAACGGGATGGCGAACAGCCCCACGGCCACGTCGGCCGCCGCCAGGGACACCAGGAAGTAGTTGGTGGGCGTCTGCAGCGCGCTCGACGTGCCCACCGCGACGCACACCAGCACATTGCCCGCCACTGACAGCGCGGCGATGGCCAGCTCCAGCGCCACATACAGCGCGTCCTGCGTCTCCAGCGGCATGGCCGGGCCGACCCGGCCCCGACGTCGCCTACCCGGGCCGCGCTAGGCGCGGGGCAGCCGCGTGGGCGCCGCCGGGCACCGCCGGAGCGCCGCACCGCGCGTCCGCCAGCCGCGTCTGACCCGCCAGGCTCGCGCGCTCGGGACCCGGGCTCCGGGGGCGGGACCGCGGGGAGGCGGCGACGCCCATTGGCCGGGGCGCCCGCCCGTCTCGGACCCCCGGCGGAGCACCGCCCCTTCTCCCGAGCCCAAGTCTGCGCCCGCGCGGGGCCACGAGGGTCTCGGCAGCACGCGGCCGGGAGCCAGCGATGGATCCCGAGGCGTCGTGCGGTGGCGCTATCTGGCAAAGTCAAGTTCCCCAACTTTCTCTAAGGCTCCAAATCTGTGGGTGTGTCCCGGGCGGTCTCACTGTCTGCCAAGCAGCGCGGCGCACGCAGAGCCCGGGCCGCCTCAGAGACAAGGCCCGGACTCTGCGGGCGGGGCGCCCGCCACGACCCCCGCCCCGCACCCCTCCCCCCCCCCCCCAGCCACTCCGCGGTCGGGCGCGGCGAGTTGAGGATCTGAAGCCCTTGGGGAGCTCTCCCACCGGAACCCTGGGCACCCCACTGGTCAGGCAGGGCTCGCCTTGCAAACTGGACGAGATGCCGCAGGAGGGGACGAGGAGCCTGAACTCGCAGACCTCCTTAGGCCATACGTTCCCACCTGACCTGTCCCTTCGGGCCGCGGCACCCCGACGGCAAGGATCGCTCTGGGACGCTGAGGCTCTGCGGCACCCCTACCCCATGCACCCAGCACGCCTGGCTCCCTGGCCTCACCTGCTCTTCTGTCCTCCCGGCCACTGCCCAGGCGTCTCCAGCTCTGCCTTCTCCTACCTCCTCTCCACGTAACATCGCTTCCTCGTCCACCCTGCACCCCCCTTCCCCCCACCAGAGGCCAAGGTTCCTCGGGCCCTCTCTTTGTCCTTCACGCCCACCCTGGCTAAGCTCGGGCTCCTAAGGCTTCACCCATGGTCCTTATACCCTTAACTTTCAAGCCTTTCCGTGACCCCTGAGCGCCAGACCTGAGCACCACGTTGCAGAATGTTCAACTCCTCTGGCAGAGCCTGAGGGCCTCCGAATCCAGCAAGTCCAAAATCAAGCTCCTGTTCATCTCTGTCCCAAACCTGTGCCCTCTCCTCCTTCTGGGACTCAGTTATTGCCCTTACCACCCACCTTCATCCAGGAAATGCACCCACACCCTCCTCCGTCCTTCCCGACATCCAAATCGGTAGTGTTACCAATTCTGCTTCCGGAGCTTTGCTCCTCTCCACCCTGAAGCAGTGTCTCAGGTGGGTTCCTCCTCACAGCTCGTTCCCATCGTCCCTCCCTCATCTCTGCCCTGCGACCTCAGTCAAGTTTCTCTGGTCCCCACCAATGCTAGCATTCTAGAACACACCTGGCCATGCTATTCCCCTACCCCAAATCCTTTGCTAGCCGTCCCCAGACAAGGTAGTTAAAAAGATTGCCAGGCAATGGAAAAGATGCTTGTAAAATAATGTTAAACAGAAACAATAAAAATAAAAATAATAAATCATAAAACATGGAGGTGACTGCTAACGGATAGAGATGATGGAAATATACTAAATATACAAAATGTAGTAATGGTTGCAGAACTCTGTGAATATACTAAAAAAAAACAAACCCGAATTGTACACTTTAAATGGGTGGATTGTATGGTATATGAATTATATCTCAACGTAGCCGTAATAACAACAAAACCCATCAGCCTCCAACAGTCGTGGCCAGTCATATCTGCCTCCATATAGCAAGAGCCACACATTTTCCAAAAGCATTTACAGTCAATGTCCTGGATGGGTGAGGTTACCGGAGGGGACTTTTTTCTCCATTTTCTAGGTGCTTTTGTTACTTGCACAATGGAAAAAGCACAACAGCCTGATTTTATGTTAAAATATTGGAGAGCCCACAAATGCCACGCCCTGGCTATCCGAGATGTAATACACCTCCTCTACCACCCCACATTCCCATAGCACTCGACACAAACTACTGTTACCCCGTGGATGATAAACCGGAACCTCGGAGAGGTCAAGGAGCTTGACCAAGAGTATTTCCTTGGGGTGGGCGGTGGGGGGATGGTGAAAGAGTCAGGGGAGGCTCCTTGGACAGGGGGCTCTTGCAGAGTGGGCAGAGCTTGGCAGTGAGGGGGTATCCTGGTGGGGTGCCGTGCCGGGCAGAGGTGAGGGCAAGGGGCTCACTCAGGGACAGCCGTGCCTAGGAGAGTAGAGCGAGGAAGATGGCCCGACCAGGGAAGGCTTCAACGTCGAGGATGGAGTGTTGGGCTGTTCTCCTGGAGGTGTGGGGCACCAGCCCAGGGAGGTGTCTGAGCAGAGCGATGATGGATCAGGGCATCATCTGGCAGCAGTAGCTGGAGAGTTGGCAAGGAAGAAGAGGCGGGACGGAAGCCAGCTGGTTGCTGTGAGTGTTTCCCGTACACTCTGCAGCCTCCAGGCCCCGGGCTCAGCTCCAGCATTTTCTGTGCCTGGAATCCCCATTTTCCTTTTTCAGAGCCTCCTTCGGGAAACTTTCCCCGAATCGCCCCAGGTAGGAACGCTGCCCCCAGTGCAAGGCTGTGCCCTAGCCCTGCCTGGGTTGTAGCCTGCTGAGTTCCACGTGACAGGAGTCCACCTCTGGACACCCACCAGCAGAGCCTCCCTCTTCTCTGTCCTCTCCCCAGCCGGCCCCCGCCTGGCACAGTGCCCTTCGCTCCACGGCCACCCACTCCTCTTCACCAAGTTTACGTGAAATGCATCGAATTTATCCTGACTCCATTAAACCCCAGCCCAAAACCCCTGCTGGGATTTGAACTGGACTCACAGGGTCCTTGGGGGTGGCAGGAATGGCTGAGTCCATTGTTGAGAAAACAGGAGAAAGCGTGCAGTCTAGAGGGAGTCCTGATTAGTCTCGACAGCAACTGGGGTGCGGTGAACAGAGCCCGGGTCTCAGCAGCGGAGAACCCAGGTTTGATTCCGAACTCTGAGGCTGACCTTGGGCAAGTTAATTCACCTTTCTAAGCCACAGTTTTCTCATGCATTGAGATGGAAGAACAAAACTTACCTCACAGGGGTCAGGCTAACAGGGGCTCACATCTGCCACGTGAGGACAGGTAGCACCTAAACCCCTTGAAAACTACTCCAGTGACAGGAGCATTTGGATAAATTAGGAGTAGAGTCCTAGAAGTCCAAGTGGGGTCTTTAACTGGTGAAAGTGGAGGGGTACATTTTGTGAAGCAAATGACCCTCCGGAGACTTCCAGATGGCTGGCACCCGTTCTTCTATCTCCCACTCCTGCTCCCTCTTGCTTCAGCTGCCAGAGCAGAATCCAGGCGGCATCCAGATGGCCCCAGCGCAGGCGCAATACTTAGAGATGTTGTCAAAGACCCAGACTCTCTCTGTCTTTTGGCTTTGCCATGTTTCATCTTGGGCTTATTGCCTCATGGTCACAAAGAGGCTGCCACTACAGCCAACATCACTTGCTCATGCCACCACATGAAAGCCATAAAGGGAGCTCACTTCCCTGGTGGGAAAAGCCTTGGACCGTGCACTACTCTAAAACCCTCATGAGCAAATAGAATTATCATGAGAAAACAGAATTATCATGCCCGGCTTAGACCAAATATGGTTTCATCTGTGGGACAGAAGAAGAGGCTCACCTGCCCCAAATATGTCGCCATCTAAATAATGTTGGGGTTCTGTAAACTAAGTAGAAAGAGAAGACCATGCACGTTGTTTTCCACTCTCTCGGTGACTGTCAGAGGGAAGTTTCAACTTATAACCTCCCAGACCTCACTGGCTTGTACATAAAGACGGGGGCACATCGGGAGTAAAAGTCTGCACTTCATTGGTTGTTACGCTTTCCTGACCTCAGTTACCACCAACCCAGCAAACACTTCTGGGTATCTGCAGAGGGTGTATTAGTAGTTCCGGAAGTTCTACTTCCCTCTGACATCTAAGATTTTATCACCGGATCAAGTTAGAGCTGTGTCCATGTCTTCCCAGGAGGCTCCTCGGTCTCTGATCAGTGGACTTCTGTTGGGTTGGTCTTGCTAAGTCTCCAGATGCAGGTCTGCACCGCAGAGATGGACCCAGTAGGAGGCTACAGGTCAAACCAGACTCCTGTACATTCACACACACACACACACACACACACACACACACCCCACAAATACTCAACACGTGGATTTCACGTTCTTGGAAAAAGACCGTCTTTTATTTCTTCTGTACTGTGTCTCCTAGGGCCCTTGAACAGTATTCACAAAATAGTGAATATTTAATTATACTGTAGTATATTATTAGGTATTATTCCAGAAGTAAAATTATTCCAGAAGTAAAAGTAGTATATCTCAGCTTCCTCATATGTGAAATGCAACTGAAGGTTGCAATAAAAGTCAAATTATATGATAAACAGAGATTCACATTAAAAAGTATTCATTCTAGGGGTGCCTGGGTGGCACAGTTAAGCGACCAACTCTTGATCTGGGCTTAGGTCAGGATCTCCCAGTTTGTGAGATTAAGCCCCACATCGGGCTCTGCGCTGACAGTGTGGAACCTGCTTGGGATTCTCTCTCTCTCTCTCTCTCTCTGCCCCCACCGCCTCGTCCTCTCTCTCTCTCTCTCTCTCAAAAATGAATAAATAAACCTTAAAAAAAGGTACTTATTCTATTAACGTATGAAACAACATCACACATCTATTTACTCTGCCCTTAGACAATCTGAGAAAATGCAACTTCTTTATTCTATCAATTGCCCCGATCTTCTTCCTGACCCCCGCCCCCCCCCCACTTCATCGGGCACTAGAGATAACTTAGATTTTCCAGTTTGCAAAATTTATAATAGGTGAAACTACCAGGATGAAGGGCAGCCTCAAGATGACCGTTCTACAGCATTCCTAGAGAAGCAGTTTGGGTTGGAGCAAGACGACAGAAGGAATGGTTCCAACAAAAGAGCAGAAAGAAGTTTCATTGTTTGCTTCCTTTGACGTTCTTGAGAGACACTTCCTATACACTTGTAGAGCTTAGCAAATGATTAGTAATAGGTACTTGGGAACGAGGCAAATAAAGGAGGTGGTTAATATCTCTAGGAAAAAATGAAGTTAAACGAGGAAGAAAAGGCATTAATAGTACACACGTGTCTCAGTGTAAACATAATCATACGGTCATAATACTGTGAAGTGACACTTCACCAAAGTGATGCTGACTCTTAAGCTTAAGAGGGTGTTTAGAGGGGCGCCTGGGTGACTCAGTCACTTTAGCGTCTGACTCTTGGTTTCGGCTCAGGTCATGATGTCCGTGAGTTTGAGCCCCGTGTCGGGCTCTGGGCTGGCAGCATGGAGCCTGCTTGGGATTCTCTCCCTCTCCCTCTCTCTCTGCCGCTCCCCTCCTCGTGCTGTGTCTGTCTCTCTCAAAATAAATAAATAAAGACATTTAAACAACAAGGAAAGAGGCTGCTTAGAAATATGTGCATATATATGTTTTTGGTTCCCAATTTTGTGTGGCCACAACTGGCACTTTGCGGGCAGAGACCAGGAGTGTTAAATGTCCTTTACAGTGAAAAACTGTCCCACCAAAATAGCAATATTGTCCTCACTGAGAAATTCTGATGTAAAAGTGAATATTGATTTAATGAAAAATTGTGATGCAACCTTCTCGATGAAATGATAGTAGGGAGGTGGAGAAACGTGTGTGTGTGTGTGTGTGTGTGTGTGTGTGTGCACGCGCAGACTGGAGATATGGAAGATGTTTAACAGCACAGGTGCCTGAGGCAAGACCAGTTAAGGCTAACAAGAGGCCAGCCAGAAACTTGAAAAGAAAACCCAGAAAATGACACCTCCATAATGGGCTTTGAGAAGCTCAGACGCATTCATTGGACTATAGAAGGCCACATACATCTGCGTATGCCCAGGAAAGACCTGAAAATACCGTAATCTTTCGCTAGCCGCTGACTTTGAGGCTATGTGTCAGCAGGAAATAAAGACTAAGACAGATTTTCTTAATCTGTCTGCCAGAGCACTGAAACTGTACAGGAACACATGCTCTGAGCCCTTCTGTAAAAGCCGGGAGACTTACGGTCTCAAGGCATTTAAGGACATCTCTCTCCGATCGTGAGCTGACATGACTAACCTAATTGAGCCAAGACTTCAGCTGCCACACATGACGAGGAATATGGACGTTACAGCATTAGTCCAGGAAATTCACTAAACAAACAGCAACAACAACAACAACAACAACAAACAGCAGCAACTATACACCCTGGGGAGGGGAGAGAATCTGATTTTCGGAGTTGCCATGTTACATAATTTAAAGTGTCCACTCTTCAGCAGAAAATTATGAGACGGATATGTAAACAGGAAAACATGGTCTATACACAGGAGAAACAGTCAGTAGAAAGTGTCTCTGAGGAAGCCCGGATGTTGGATTTATTAGACTGTGATTTCAAATCAGCTATCATGAACATGTCCATAGAATTAAAGAGAATCATGTCTAAAGAGTTAAAGGAGAGTACGGGAATGATGTTTCACCCAACAGAGAATCTCACTACAGAGACAGAAATTATGCAGAAGACCCAAACAGAAATTCTGGAGTTGGAAAATACAATAACTGAAATGAAAACTAGAAGATCTCGAAAGCAGATCTGAACTGATAGAGGTAAGAACCGTGCTGAGTGTGGAGCGTGCTTGAGATTGTCTGTCTGTCTGTCTGTCTGTCTCTCTCTGCCCCTCTTCCCTGCTTGTGTTCTCTCTTTCTAAAAATCAAAAAAAGAAGAAGAAAGAAAATTTAAAGAAATAATGGTGGTAAACTCCCCAAAGTTGATGAAAAAAATAAAACCAGTGATACACATTTAAACACAGTATAGTCAGTCAAACTATCAAATCCAAAGTCAAAGAGAGTCAAGTCAAGCAGTGGCTACTAATATAGGGCAAAGAGACTTTGAGAAAAATAAGAATATTTTACAGTATTCAATCTATTATAAATACATATGGATATTTTTTAAATGTTTATTTATTTTTGAGAGAGAGAGACACAGAGTGCGACCGAGGGGAGGGACAGAGAGAGAGGAGACACAGAATCTGAAGCAGGCTCTAGGATCCAAGCTGTCAGCACAAAGCCTGACATGGGGCTCGAACGCATAAACTGTGAGATCACGACCTGAGCCGAAGTCAGCTGCTGAACCCACTGAGCCATCCAGGAACCCCAAATACATATGTATCTAATAATGGAGCTTCAGAATACATAAAGCAAAAAGTGTCAGAATTGAACAGAGAAATAGATAATTCAACAATCATAGTCGGAGACTTCAATATTCCCTTTTCAATAATGAATAGAACAACCAGACAAGTAGATAAAAGATCATCATAGAAATAGAAGATTTGAACAACACTATAAAACAACTACACCCAAGGGATATCCATAGAGTACTCTATTCAATAACAGAATGCACGTTTTTCTCAAGTGCATGTGAGATGATCTCAGAAATAGACAATATTATAGGCCATAAAACAAACTTTAGTGAGCTTAAAATACTGAGATCATACAAAGTATGTTGTACAAATAAATGGAATGAAATTAAAAATCAATGATAAGTGGATATTTGGGAAATTCACAGATATTTGAAAATTAAATGACACACTCACAAATAAATGATCAAAGAAGAAATCCATAAAAGAAATGAGAAAATACTTTGAGAAAACAAAAACCCAACACATCAAAATATATAGGATATAGCGAGAGCAGTGCTTAGAGGGAAACTTATAGTTGTAAATGCCTGTGTTACATAAGAAGAAACAGCTCAGATCAGTAAGCAAACCTTCCACCTCAACAAACTAGAAAAAGAAGAGCAAACTAAACCTAACGCAGGCAGAAGAAAGAATAAAGACTAGAATGGAAAACAGATGAAATAACGAATAGAAAAACAATATAGGAAATCAATGAAGCCAAAATTTGTCTTTTGGAAAAGATCAATAGAATTGACAAACCTTTAGCTGGACTAATCAAAAAGTGTGTGTGTGTGGGGGGGGGGGTGGTGGAGAGACAAATTTACTAGCATTGGGAGTGAAAAAGAGACATTACCAACTATACAGAAATAAAGAGGAATATATAGTAATACTGTGAACAACCGCACACCAACAAATAAGATAACCTACATGAATAGACAAATCCCTAGAAAGATGCAAACCACCAAAATGGACTCAAGACGAAATTAAAAATAGGACTAAATCTATAACAAGTAAAGAGACTGAATTAGTAATCAAAAAACCTTCCGCAAAGAAAAGTCCGGGCCCAGACGGCTTCACCGGCAAGTATTACAAAACATTTAAAGAAGAATTCTACCAATCCTCATAAACTTTTTAAAGCAGTTTCACAAAAAAAGGGGGAGGAACCCCTCCCATCTCATTCTATGAGGCCAGTATTATTCTGATACCAACCCAGAGAAAGACAGAACAAGAAAAGAAAACTACAGATAGTCCTTATGAATACAGATGCAAAAATTCTGAAACCATGACTGGACCCAGCAACATATAGCAAGGATTATCTGCCATGAATAAATGGGATTCATTGAAGGAATGTAAGGCTGGTTTAACTACAAAAATCAATCTATGTCATATACCTTGTTAATAAAATAAAGGACAAGTTGCCTCAGTGACTCAGTTGGTTCGGTGTCTGACTCTTTGGCTCAGGTTATGATCCCAGGCCCTGTGTTGGGCTCTGTGCTGAGCATGGAGCCTGCTTGAGATTCTTTCTCTCTCTTTTTCTCTCCCTCTGCTCCTCTCCCCTGCTTTCGAGTTCTCTCTCTGTCTGAAAGAAAGAGAGACAGAGAGAGAGAAGAAGGGAGGGAGGAAGAAAGGAAGCAAGCAAGCAAGCAAGGAGGGAGGGAGGAATAAAAATCACATGATCGGGGCACCTAGGTGGCTCAGTCAGTTAAGTGTTCGACTTTGGCTCAGGTCATGATCTCACAGTTCGTGGGTGGGAGCTCTGCGTCAGGCTGACAGCGTATAGAGCCTGGAGCCTGCTTCGGATTCTGTGTCTCCCTCTCTCTCTCTGCCCCTCCCCCACTCATGCTCGCTCTCTCTCTGTCTCAAAAATAAACATTTCAAAAAAAATTTAAAAATCACATGATTATATCAATAGACACAGAAAACATTTTAACAAAAATCTAACATCCTTTCGTGATAGAAAACAATCGATGAAATAAAAACAGAAGGAAACTTCTTCGATCTAATAAAAACCATCTATGGAAAACTCATAGTCAATAGCATATTTAATGGTAAAAGACTGAAAGCTTTCTCTCTAAGATTGGGAATAAGCCCATGATGTTTATTCCTGCCATTTCTATTTAGCATTGTATTGGTGGTGCTAGCCAGGACACTGAAGCACAAAGAAAAATGAAAAAGGAATGGGGGGAGGGGCACCTGGCTGGCTCAGTCAGTAGAACATGTGTTCTTGATCTCTAGTCTTTGGGCATAGAGCGTACTTAAAAAAATAAATAAACATGGGGCACCTGGGTGGCTCAGTTGGTTAAGCCTCTGACTTTGGCTCAGGTCATGATCTCACAACTCGTGAGTTCGAGCCCCATGTTGGGCTCTGGCTGATGGCTCAGAGCCTGGAGCCTGCTTCGGATTCTGTCTCTCTCTCTCTCTCTCTCTCTCTGCCCCTCCCCCATTCACTCTCTGTCTCTCTCTCAAAAATAAATAGGGGCCCCTGGGTGGCTCAGTCGGTTAAGCGTCCGACTTCGGCTCAGGCCACGATCTCGCGGTCTGTGAGTTCGAGCCCCGCCTCAGGCTCTGGGCTGATGGCTCAGAGCCTGGAGCCTGCTTCCGATTCTGTGTCTCCCTCTCTCTCTGCCCCTCCCCCGTTCATGCTCTGTCTCTCTCTGTCTCAAAAATAAATAAACGTTAAAAAAATAAATAAATAAATAGACATTATAATAAATAAACAAACAAACAAATAAACAAATAGGAATAAGAGGCACCCAGATTGGAAAAGAAGAAGTAAAACTAACTCAATTCACAAAGGCCATTATCTTCAATATGGAAAACTCTAAGGGATCCACAACACAACAAAACAAAACCAAAACCAACCGAACAAAAACCTATTAGAACGAATAAATGAGTTCAGCAACATTGTAGTATACAAGATCAATATGTTGTACAAAATATAAAATCAATTGTATTCTTATTCAATAGCAATGGACAATCCAAAAATGCAGTTAAGAACACATTCCACTCACAATAGCATCAAAAAGAATAAAATTCTTAGGCATAAATTTAAAGAAGTGCAAGGTTTGTACAACGAAAACTACAAAACATCACTGAAAGAAATTAAAGACACCTAAATAAATGGAAAGACATTCCATGTTCATGGATTGGGAGACTTAAAATCTTGTTAAGATGGCAACACTATTCAAACTGATCTATACGTTTGGTATAATCTCTTTCAAAACCCTTGCTGACTTCCTTGCAAAAAATGACAGGATAATCCTAAAATTTATATGGAAATGCAAGGGACCCAGCATGGCCAAAACAATCTTAAAAAAAAAAAAAAAAAAAAAAAAGCACGAAGTTGGAGAACTGACACTTTCTGATTTCACAACTTCCTGCAAATCCACAGTAATCAAGACGATGTCGTACTGGCATAAAGGCAGACATATAGATTGCTGGAATAGAATTGAGGGTCCAGAAATAAGCCCTTACATTTATGGCCAGTTGATATTACTGAAGGTCCCATGACAATTCAGCGGGAGAAAGAACAGCCTTTTCAACAAATGGTGCTAAGACAACTGGACAGACTCACGAAATAAATAAATAAATAAATAAATAAGTGAATAAAAATAAACAAACAAATAAATAAAAAGAAGTTGGACCACACACAAAAAGTAACTCAAAATGGGTCAAAAAGCTAAACAGAAGATCAAAAACTATAAAATTCGTAGAAGAAAACACAGATGTAAATCTTGTGACCTTGGATTAGGCAACAACTTCTCAGATGTGACACCAAAAGCTCAAGCAAGCAAATAAAAAAATGTGAGAAAGGGGACTTCATCAGAATGTAAAACTTTTGCACGTCAAAGGGCACTACGAAGATAGTGAAAAGACAGTGCACAAAATGGGAGAAAACATTTGCAAATCACGTATCAGATAAGAGTCTGAATATATCCCTTATATACCTGGAATATATAAGGGGCATTTCTGACTCAATGACAGAAAGACAAATTAGCCAGTTTTTTTTGTTTTTTTTTTTTTTAAATAGGCAAAGCGTTTGAATGGACGTTTCTCCAAAGAAGACACACACACCCGAAAACAGTCCCATAGCTTGTAAGCTGATGCTGTGCACACAGGTGAAGGGGCTGAGCGACTGGACGACTTTCCCGGAGCCACCACACTCAGCTGGTTAAGTGGCAGGGCTGTCCCATAAAAACAGGTCTGTTTGCATTCCAAGCTGCCCTCCCAGCAATGCCCACACCTGCCCCACGCAGAGACAGGTAGCTCCTTGGTAAGGAAAAGGGCACTGAAGTCTTTGTTAGACGTGTGGTTTCTTTCCAGTATCCGTGGACTTGAAGGCCATCAGACCTCACGTTACGCAGAAAGGCGCCGGGGAAGGCTTCCAGAGTAGGCTGAAGAGCTGCCCCAGGGGTGACTTCCGGCTCAGGCTCTTAGCAAAGGCAGGCGGCTGAAGCACGAGGCTCCAGGGGGGAACGTGCCTGGTGAGATAACACGGGATTGAACCCGGACACCCGGCCTCCCTCCTACTTTCTTTCCCCCCTGTGTGACTCCCAGAAGGTGCCTCATTCTGCTCTGGGTCCAGCCCAGCATACACCCCCACCCTAGCCAGCCGCCTTTCCTTCAACGGATGGGGGAACAGGAATGAGAGGAACAGTCACCATCCTGGCCCCGGGGAGGCCACCGCGTCTCTCTCCTGTCACCTGTGAGCCTCCCGCCTCCTCAGTCTCTTTTCTGGGAAGCTTGGTCTATTTTCCACCGAAAGCTGAAGCTGCAAGCCTACCTCGCTGTGTCCTGTCTCTGGGGACTTCTGCGATTCCTTCATCGGGAATGAGACACTTGCTTCTGTAGCTGATTTCAGAGACCCCGCGTGGAATATGTCAGTTTTCCCCAGTGTGGTTCGTAAAACACGTCACGTGAGGAGGCTGAAGGCGTCCTCAGGAAATTCTAGAATCCATTAATCGGCTTTTCACTGCATGTTTAGGCTAGTCATCCTCCATTTATACCTGCTAGTTACTTCACTGCTCCCAGAAGGGTGGAACATTAGCTCAAGCCAAGCGCTCAGTACGGTCACTACCAAAGATCTTGTCGCATCTTGGCACTTTAGTTCCCCAACGCTAACCGCCCTTGCGGGCTTGCCAGCAGAACCCAGTGGGGCTGTAGCAGCCACATGTCAGAGCATGAATCACGACTGGTCTAAGCCAGTCAGACAATCCCTTCCCCCCTGCCAGCGATTGGGCTAAGGAATGGTCACATGACAAATTCTGGCCAATAGGATTCAAGGACAATTACATGGTGAGGTTTGGACCTCCTCCTTCCCTTCCTGCTTTGTGTATCTATCTAGCGCTGTGGCAGCCCTCTTGCCACGGTGAGGTAACAAATCTGATGTGAAACCCAACGCGTTGAAGGTGATGGGAGAAAGATGGAGGCAAGAGCTTGTGTCCCTGATCACATCTTTGAACATCCCAACTGCCCCCAAGAACAGCTTGCTCTGGACTTCTTATAACACTATAAATGTCCCTAAGGAACAAGCCACTGTTGGCCCATGTGTTTCTGTAACTTGCAGCAAAGCATCCTATGGAATTCAGAGCTACACAGATGTTTTGGGTCAAGGGAATCTTGGTTCTTGGCTCATCCATTCACACAGAACCTCTTGGAAGAGAACGAAGGCCAGGACCCCAGAGCCTAGTCTCCAGGGCGCAGCCAGCTCTCAGGACAGGACTGGGATCGTGGCTTCATCTCTTCGCACCTTCGTTTCCTCAAACCGTGAAATGCCAAAGTTAAATCCAGTGACCTCTAAGATGTCTTGCCTCTCTGACCTCCTGTTAATCAGAGTCCAGCACAGAAATCCTTAAAAAAATTTTTTATAAAGATATATATTTATTTCTGAGAGAGAGAGAGAGACAGAGGGCAAGCAGGGGAGGGGCAGAGAGAGAGAGAGGGAGACACAGAATTCAAACAGGCTCCAGGCTCCGAGCTGTCAGCACAGAGCCCGAGGCAGGGCTCGAACTCGTGAACCGCCAGACCATGACCCCAGCCCAAGTGGGACACTTAACCAGCTGAGCCACCCAGGCGCCCCCAGCACAGAAATCCTAACTGCTGCATTGGCCACAGGAAACACAACAGAACACAGTGGGGGCCAGCACCTGTTCCAGCCTCAGCTCAGCTCCTACTCTGTTCTTCCGGGCATCTGGGGTGACAGCATGGATTCTGGGGAAGATGAAAAAATCACCAAAGGAGAATTGTCACCCCTTAGGAATAAACGTCGTCCAGGGGCGCCTGGGTGGCTCAGTTGGTTGGGCGTCCAACTATTGATTTCGGCTCAGGGCATGATCTCATGGTCCATGGGATTGAGCCCCACGTTGGGCTTTGCCCTGACAGTGTGGAGCCAGCTTGGGATTCTCTCTCCCTCTCTTCCTGCGTCTCCCTTGCTCAAGCTCTCTCTTTCTTTCTCCAAATAGAGAAATAAACTTTAAACAAAGAAATAAAGGTTGTCCAGGGGTGGGAAAGTAAACCCGGCCTTCTAGAGGCTCAGGATAAAATCTGGTGGTGCTGGCCATGGCCAGATCTGGTGCATCTGTTGTTAGCGTTTTGTTTTTATATATTGCCAAAATGATATGCGCTCACAGTAGAAATGTAAACTTACAAATGTTTAAGATAGTAAACGTGCCTCTTCCAACCTCCCTAATTCCACCCTCCCACGGTTCAGTTTTGAGTACTGTTCTGGATATTTTTGTGTGCTTATACAAACATAATGCCATGGATTATAGAATCAGAGATACCAGTGATGACATATCCTGTTACAACGTGAAAAGGATATGCAATCTGGGATTATGAAACGGAACATATGCACTTATACACAGAGAGATTTTTTGAAAAGCCAAAGTAGACCCACACTTGTCAAGAAGCCTGTTTTCAACAGGTTCTCTTTCTGAGAACACATGTTCTGAGAACACATCTTTCTGGTAGATGCCTACTATTCCATACTATTGGACACACACATTTTATTTTTTATCCCTCTTCTGTTCATGGAAATTCCCAGTTTGTTTGCATAATTTTTGCTATTGCTCTTTTTTTTTTTAATGTTTATTCATTTATTTTGAGAGAGAGTGAGGGAGAGAGAATCCCAAGCAGGCTCCGAGCCATCAGCACAGAGCCCGATGTGGCACTCGATCTCACGACCCTGAGATCAAGACCTGAGCTGAGATCAAGAGTGGGGTGCTCAACTGACTGAGCCACCCAGGTGCCCCTCTTTTTTTTAAATGAAGTAGGCTTCATGCCCAGTGGAGAGCCCAACATGGGGCTTGAACTCACAACCCTGAGATCAAAATCTGACCTGAGATCAAGAGTCAGACCCTTAACCAAATGAGCCACCCAGGCGCCCCTGCTGTTACTTTTGTCTGTAGCTCTTCCTGAAAATCCCGGAATACTTCTGTGAGGTAGATTTCCAGAACTGGGAACGCTCTATAAAAAGGTTTAAATAATTAACATTGTTATGTTAACATTTAATGTATGCACATTGCCACATCACTCTCCAGGAAGATACTGCTCATTTATCCTTTGCCAACAGTGTATGAGAGTATCCATGTCTGCATAATTTGGCCCAAAGAGAACATTATCAATATTTTTCATTTCTTCCAATCTGCTAAGTAAATGGATGTATCATTACGGCTTTATTTCACAGCCCCTCACTTTCTCGTGAAGTCAAATCTCCCTCCATTATTGCTAATACTTTGCACCTTTTTCCCCCTGAGAATTGCCTGCAAATCCGTCTTTGTTTTTTTTCTGGCTGGATGGTTTGTCTTACCCATTTTGGAGGCCTCTTTGTAGATCAGTTATTATGTAGTGAATAGTATGTATTGCCTGCTATGTATTGCAATTTTTTTTTTCAGTCTCTTTTTACTCTTTTAATTTTGGTTAACAGTGTCTTCTGTCATACAGAAGTTTTTCATTTTATGTGGTTGAGCATGTCAGTCTATTTCTCCATTTATGGCTTCTGGGTTTTGTGTCTTACTCAGTAAGAATCTAATTTGCTTTTTCTTTTCTTCCTCTTACAGCAGCCGCAAGGCACCCACCTGCGCTGTGGTGACAGGTCGTCTTCTGTCTTCCCCCTATGGGTGGAAACACCTTCTTGCTCAGATCCTATGTCCCCCATCCTAAGTACTTACGCCCTTCTGGACTCTTCTGATTTACAAATTTATTTATTTTTTCTCTCTTCCTTTGCTGGTACTACACTTTTGAAAAGCACTGCACCTTGGTGGCATGTTTTGGTATCTGGCTGGGCCTGTCTTCCTTCACGACTCTTAGAATGTTCTGGACCTTGTTCTCTGAGCTCAGACGCCTTTGCCAGGCTCCCAGCAGGCACTGAGTGCTCAACACTCAGGTGACTATAATGGAGTTCAGCAGACACTATTTTCTCTAAATGAAAAAATCTGGACATTTTAATGATAGTTTTGAGATCTGGCACTTGAGATTGAGGTCAGGAAACTAACCATAGTGCCTGGGCCGGCTGTTTGTGAGCGTTTTGGCTGGTTGCTGAGCCCCGAACTAAGCTAACTGCCCATGGTGCCCTGCTCCACCCGATGCAAATCACCACCCTTGGGAATTCGGATGTCTCCGTGTGAGACCCGAGTGTGGCACAGGAGTCCTTCCTGCAAGGCACCCGTGAGCAGCCCCCCCACCCAGGGTTGCTCCGGAGGCGCGGGCACTCATCTCCTCAAATCCTCACCCACCCTCGTTCCTCCTCCTGGGCCAGAGCCCCTCGCAGAGCCCTGGGGTCAGGAGACAGATTCTGATCCAGTGTGTGGCCACGAGGCCGTGGCGTAGCCTGAGTTTCCCCGAGCTGACTTTTTTGAGAAACCATTTTAGCCATTTCCAAGCATACAGTTCAGTGGCATTAAGCACATTCATGGTGTTGTGCAATCATCACTGCTACCCGTCTCCGGAACTTTCTCATCATTCCAAACTGATACTGTCCCCATCAAACACTAACTTCCCACCCACCTGCCCCCCAGCCCCCAGAACCACCCCTCTACCGTCTGATGACTCCAGGTGCCTCCTATAAGTGGAATCCAACAGTATCTGTCCTCTTGTGTCTGGCTTATTTCACTTCGCATGATGTCCTCAAGGTTCATCCATGTTGGGACATGGATGTCAGCATTTCCTACCTTATTATTATTTTTTTAATGTTTATTTATTTTTGAGAGAGAGAGAGAGAGAGAGCAGGGGAGGAGCAGCGAGAGAGAGGGAGACCCAGAATCTGAAGCAGGCTCCAGGTGAACCACGAGATCATGACCTGAGATGAAAGTCGGAAGGATATCCTACTTTTTTAGGCCTGAGTAATATTCCATGGTGTAGACAGACCTCATTTCTACCTTTGGGTCATAGTGAGTAATGCTTCTGGAAGGGGGCAGGCGCCACGGTGGCTTGGGGACAGGATGGAAGGAGGGAAGGACGGTGCTTCTTGGCCACCCCCACAAGAAAAGCAGCCCCCAACCAGACCAGGCCCCCAGGAGCTGGGCAGACAACGGCATGTTCAGTATCTTCCTAAATGATGCCTGTTACAGCTCCAGCTCGTCTTGGGATCCACCCCAGGGCTCCTGGGCTTGCCTGGGGGTTCCACTCCACTGACTCCTCTAGAAAGGCCTCCTGACTCTCAGGCTTTGGAGTAGATTCTGTCTCATCTTCCACACTGTTGTGATCTCCACGTGGCTCAAAACATTCTGTCAACCGGTCCAAATGTCCACTGCTTTCTGACCCTCACATTTTTCCTGGGAACTCATGGCGTCACCAGAAATGTCCCAAATCCTTGACCTCTTCTCTGAATGTTCCCATCACCCTCTCACTCTGAGGAACCAGCTCCTCTCCTCCACCTGCTTCCCCCAGTCTCCCAGCTCTCCCAGAGGGGGGGATTTTGTGTCCCTTGTCCTGCATCCCAGGGGACCCAAGCTGACTGCTGACCATGTTCCCCTCCTCACCTCCTTCCATGATAAAAAAGCGTTCCTCTCTGAAAAGCAAGCTTCACACAACAGCACCCTCTACCCTTCCTCACTCGGACTCATCTGCTTCCCTTCCGGCCACTTTGCTCACCTCCCCGGGTTGTTGGGCGCCCCCCTCCCCCCCCCCCCCTTGCTTTTCTCTGCCCAGATGCCCCTGTCATCATTCTCAGGACCTTCCTCAGTGTCTTTCCACCGACCCTCTGGCTTCCGCTTCGCAAGTTGCTGGTGGGCTCGCTTTCCCTCGCACCCGCGCGAGCCACCTGCACCCTGGTCATCCCACCTCCGAGTCACGGCCAGTAGCCGGACAGGCCGCAGAATTTCTTCTCCCATCACTGCCTCTGCGTTTCCAGGTGTTTCCTCCGCCACTGCCCCGGCCCCACCCCCAATCCACCTGCGCTCCCGGCACCTGCTGTGGGATGGCCCACAGCACTGCCGCCCGGGGCCTCCCCACTGCCTGGGCCTCCCGCTTCCCCCCCTGCCCGCCCCCCCAGGCCTGCCCTGCCCAGCCCTCCCAGCGACCCCTCCTTTCCTCTGTTCCTCTGCACAGCAAAACTCCAAAGCAGGGTCTTCGCTGGCCTCTGCGTGCTCCCCGCACACCCTCCTCCATCTGGCATGGTCAGCAGCCTTTGCCACGTGGTCACTTCCTCCTAGAAGCTTCTGGCTTCCGATGTCAGCGCCCTCGCCCGAGACCCCCTCGGCCTCTCCCCCCCCCACCTCCACCCGCAGCAGCAGCCCCAGCGAATCCCTGGCACCCGCTGCTGTGCGTGGGAGGACCCCAAGAACCACCTTGCCGGCGGTTTCTTTTTTCTCCTGGGCTCCGGACTCCTGTTTTTCCCAGTCGACCCTGCTTTTCCACCCAACCTGACTCCCGATTTCTCCTCCAGTTCAGTGAGTGGCCCCGGCGGGGCGGGGAGGAATCAAATGCTCAGTTCACACGTGTCCGTGGGTCAACCTTGATTCCTTTTTTTTTTTTTTTTGATGTTTGTTTATTTTTGAGAGAGAGGGAGAGACAGAGCATGAACGGGGGAGGGGCAGAGAGAGAGGGAGACACAGAATCCGAAGCAGGCTCCAGGCTCTGAGCTGTCAGCACAGAGCCCCACGGGGGGCTCCAACCTGCAAACCGTGAGATCATGACCTGAGCCACTCAGGCGCCCCTTGATTCCTCTCTTTCATTCCCCGAATCCACTTCAAGCAGGTCTGCTCTGCTTGAAACCAGCCCTGGATCTACCTGCTTCTGCCAGCATCCCGTCTGAGCTCCCTCCCCTCTCACCTGAACTGTCCCCTCGACCTCCTCCCCAGGTTTATTTTATTATTTTAACTTTTTTTTTTTTTTATGCTTTTGTCTCACTACGATGGCTTCTGTTTGACTTCCAAAGAGCATGTTTAAGAATATAATTAGACTGCGTTCAGAACCCTCCAATTAGTTCTGAAAAGGCCTGGGAGGTTCTTAGCTACCTACTTCGTCCAGCCAGCCGTCTCTGCTATGTCTCTGCTATGTCCCCAACACACACACACACACACGGCTCTGCCCTGCTCCCACCCCAACACAGCTCATATGTTCCTGCCACAGGACCTTTGCACATGCTGTTCCCCCCAATCCATCAAGCGTTTCCTGCCATTTTCATATGGCTCCCTCTCCTATCTTTCAGATATCTGTTTTGTCACCTACTCAAAGAGGCTTTCTGTGACCATCCTTCCTAGATGAGCATCTGCCCCCAGTGACACCCTAGAGTTTCTCCCTCTGCTCTGCTTTTCTTCCTGATGTTTATCAATACCTGACATCTTGTAGATTCCTCTGTTTCTCATCTGCCTCCCCTACCAAAATGTGACTCCAAAAAGACCCCGGCTGAGTCTGCCTTATTCACTATTGTATCCCCAGCACCTGGCATTCTGCCTGGCACAGAGGAGCCATGGGGAACATTTGCAGATGAATCTAGGGTTGCTCAGAAATGCGAGGCTGAAAAGCACTGAGATAAAGAAAACAAACACCGGGCTATTGCTTATTCAGAGACAAATGCAACCAGCCATCTCAGCCAATAAGACAGTGTTAGGTTCTCCCCTACCAGGAGTTACCTGCAAATGTATCTGGTTTTTAGATGTTTACAAAGGAGGTTACAATGACTAACTCAGGTCATTTATTGAAAAATGAAAAGTTAAAACGCTTTTAAAAACAGAAATAGAACATGGTCAAATGCCAGGACCAGCTGCCCAGTGAACTGTCACATCAACAGCGACAGGGACATGGTCACATAACATGAAATTTAAATTCTCACATAACATGAAATGGAGCATGCTTAAAACTGATAAAGTGAATACAGAGCTGTGTACATTACTATTTATAAATATGAAGGTAAATCTGAAAAACAACTTTGAAAAGACTGGAAACTCTCTAACGATGCCCAGGGGAAGCTCAAATAAATAATAAATAAGTAAACAAATACTATGACTTTCTAACTATGAGCTTGTATTATGGTCAAAAAAGTAAATTATGGGCGCCTAGGTGTCTCCATCAGTTAAGTGTCCAACTCTTGATTTTGGCTCAGGTCATGATCTCACGGGTCGTGAGATTGAGCCCCGTGTCTGTGCAGCCCATGCTCTGTGCTGAGCATAGAGACTGCTTAAGATTCTCTCTCTCTCTCTCTCTCTCTCTCTCTCTCTGCCCCCTCCTCAGCTTGAGCTCACTCTCTCTTTCTCAAAAAAACTAAATATACTTACTAAAACATAGATAATTTCATGCTCAACATGTATACCATGATATATCCCAAATGCACCCAGGGTTTAAAACATAGCAATGAAAATTCTGGAGGAAAACCTGGGAGTGCTCCTTTATAACCTTGGGCCAGGGAAGAACTTTCAAGCTTTGACTTAATACCCAAATGCATAAAAAGTAAAGACAGAAAAATTTAAAACCCTGCATGGCAAAGACAAAACACCAAAAGCAAAGACTAACAACCAGCCGGGGAAACTATTTCCATCTCAAATCACAGACATCTCTTTAAGGTACAAAAAAGCTCCAAGGTACAATTTCTAAACACCCAGTAAAGAATAGTGGCGAAGGATGTATGAGAAGACAATTCACAGAAAAAGAAACACGAATAGGATTTAAAGCATAGTCAGCCTCATTCAGAATAAAACGCAAATTATAATGAAATTCTGATATCACTTCTCATCTATCAGATGGGCAAAAATCCAAAGGTCTCATAACACGCTCTGTGGGCCAAGCTGTGTTGAAGAGACACCTCCTCCCTCCTTGCTGATGACAGAAGCCCATCCAGTTCTTACAGAGGCAATTTGGCAGTTTCTATCCAAAGCACAAATGCATGTACTTTTCAAGGCAGCAATTACACGTTTGAAACTTACGCAGATGAACCTATCGATATACGTGTATATTAATAACTACAGCATTGTTGTAATTAATTGCAAAAGACTGAAGACAACCCGGGGCACCTGGGTGGCTCGGTGGGTTAAGCGTCTGACTCTTGGTTTCAGCTCAGGTCATGATCTTGAGGTTCATGGGATCGAGCCTTGGGTCTGTAGACGAGGCTGATGCTCAGTATCTGTGGGGGCCCCTGTGTCCCAGTGTGCTTGGGAGAGCTGACACCTTTACCTTCCGTGTAACTAATAATAGAGACCCCCTACTTGCACTCCCCAAAGTGTCCCAGTTTGGAGGATAGATCATATGGCCATCCCTTTGGGGACTAGATAAATAATTTATGTTGACCCAATACAGCAAAGTATCAGACAGCAGACACAGAGAGAGGATGCTCTCTATGTATTGACAGGGAAATCTCTCCAGATACACTGCTAAGGGAAAAGAAGCCACAGAACAATGTACACAGGGTGCCACTTTTTCGGGCTAAAAGTGGGTGGGGCTGGGGGCACCTGGGTGGCTCAGTCGGTTAAGGGTCCGACTTCGGCTCAGGTCATGATCTCACAGTTTGCGAGTTCGAGCCCCACGTCAGGCTCGGTGCTGACAGCTCAGAGCCTGGAGCCTGCTTCGGATTCTGTGTCTCCCTCTCTCTCTGTCCCTCCTCCGCTTGCACTCTGTCTCCCTCTCTCTCAAAAATAAATAAACATTAAACATTTTTTAAAAAGAGGGGGTGGGCATGTAGGGGGTTAGATATGATACCATTCACATTTGCTTGTACATGCATGACACTTTGGAAAGAAATACAAAATAACTCATAACATGGTTATCAGTGTGCATTCAAGAGGGGAGAAGAGACTGTGTGGTTGGGAGATTTTTCACTGTACACCTTTTCATAATTTTTAAGTTTTGAGTGAAGTAAAAATAAGATTTTGAACTTATTCAAAGAATTAAGCTTTAAGATGCAAAAGAATATATACATGGTCTAGGTCCTTCACAATGTTGATTCTTCCCTTCTTTTTAGTCACAGAGCCTCAATTTTTAGCTAGCTCCACTGCTCTTCACCTAAAAGTTACATTTCCCAGCCTCTTTTGCAACTAGGTATAGCCACAGGACTAAATTCTGCCCAATGAAATAAATATAAGTGGAAATGTTACCCAGGTCTTCTAGAAAGACTCCAAAGGGACAGGGCAGTCTTCCTTAATCCTATCACCTGGAATACAGTTGTGATGACTGGAACTCCGGCAGCCATATTAGATCATGAAGACAAATGCCACCCCCTTAGGGATGTCAAAGTGGAAAGGAGCCTGGGTCCCTGATGATTTTATGACTCTAACATATCATCTTTGGACTTTTTACCTCTGGACTTCTTTGTTTGTGGGAAATAAATAAGCTTCTTATCTTGTCTAACACCGTATTTTTCAGGTCTCAATCCTCGCAGCTTAACCTAATCCTGATATATAAGTGCACCAGTGCACCAATAAAATACCAAAAGGCTGTTAATTTTGGTAAACTATTTTTTTCTATGATGCCAAGAGATTTTTATTTTCTTTGTGCTTTCTGGTATTTTCTGTACTAAGCATCTATTTTAATAACAATTGTCACTTTAAAACAATAACCTCTGCATGATTATAGCAAATGAATCTCCCGGCTTCTGGTTTTGTGGCAGGAGAATTTTCGTTTCACAGGAGATGGTGATGATGGGGGGTAACATCTGTCAAAGCCACTCAGAGGGGCCCTTTTCTGGTGGCAGTGACTCCATTACACCTTGGCTGTCACAGGACAGGCTTAGGGTCTGCAGGGTGAGGAACAGCCACCTGTTGCTTTAAATCGTGAACAGGACCAGGGCACCTGGGTGGTTCACAGTTGGTTGAGCATCCAATTTCGGCTCAGGTCATGATCTCGCGCATGATCTCGCGGTTCATGGGTTCGAGCCCCACATCAGGCTCTGTGCTGACAGCTCAGAGCCTGGAGACTGCTTCAGATTCTGTGTCTCCCTCCCTCTCTGCCCCTCCAACCCCCCCCCCCCTCAAAAATAAGTAAACATAAAAAAAAAATTTAATTGTGAACGAGACCTAGAAGATGCTGGGTGCCAGGTCTGATCCACATTTGCCCAAATCCCCTGGCTCTACTTGTCTGCTCTCTGCTGGGAAACAAGTTTGCATTGTCTGCAGACATTGACTGCAGGGGAGGATCCGTGTCCACAGGCCATGGACGATGAGGGTGTTGTGGGCTCCCCGCTGACTCAACCTGGGAGGGGTTGGGAGTCCAGCGTTGGCTTCCCATGTTGCCAGGTACAAACAGTTCCAGAGAGAGAACCTTTCCAGAAACCTGTTGAAAGGGGCTCTGAGGAGACCGGTTACAGCTGTCGTACCTGATTCGCTGCTCCCAGATGCCTGTCGTCATGCAATTTGTGATTCACCCTTTTGGCCCGGTGCTTCTCTAGCCGGGCCCCCGTCCTCTGAGGGGTCAGGCACGTCTGTGGGTTCTCCACAACACAGGATATCTCTACGATGAGATGATGAACCTTCCTGTTAACTTTCCTCAAGGATCTTTATGGGGAAAGTCCCCGCTTTTCTACTAAACTATCACGGATATGTTAAGAAGGGAGTGTAGGATTCTCAACATTTTTTTAAGACTTCAAATAAAAATTTTAAGCCTTCAAAATAAAAGACCTTGACAAGGCCTTGTGGTACCCAGCTGCTAACTGTGTTCTGAGACCCATGAGGTGCCATTTGTGCGCTTGGGCCTAGGGGAAAAGGTCTGAAACCCTGGCTTAAAGGATTTCAAGCTCCCACTATGTGAAAATATCCTGGCCCCGTGAAATATCCAATCTCGTCTAAACAAATTCACCCAATCCCTTCATGAAGGAAGGGTTTTGCAGAAGACGGCTGGAGAACATGGGTCTTTCCCTTCCCACGTGTTCAACCAGCTGCCAGTTGCCTCCTCCTGGCTCCCGCCCCCGCCCCCACGAAGGCTTTTCTGTTCCACCCCAACTTCCTCCCGCCGTACCTGGTGTCCACTTCCGGACCTCCCAACTCTCAGTGCCTCCAGTGTGCCTGGGCTCCCGGGTCCCCGATTTCCTGCTGAAAAGTGTGGTGCCAAGATATGGCATCTGACCAACAAGGCAGGTCCCTGCCCTGGGACATCTTGTAGTCCTAGGGTGGGGTGGGGACAGGCATGAACCCCCAAATAACGCCCATGGCCGGATAGTTGTACATCTGACAGTGGCCCTGGGGGAAAAGTGAAGGCCGCGTTGAGAGGTTATTTCAGGGGGACACGATTTAATTCGGGCGGGAGGATAGAAGGAATGCTTTGTTTGTTTTAGAGAGCATGTGAGCAGGGGGAGGGCAGAGGAGGAGAGAGAGAGAAAGAGAGAGAGAGTTTAAGCAGATTCCACACACTCATTGCAGAGCCCCACTCGAGGCTCGATCCCATAATCCTGGGATCAGGGCCTGAGCCGAAATCAAGAGTCCAACACTCAACTGACTGAGGCACTCAGGTGCCCTAAGGGAATGTTTCTTGAAGTCAGTCGTATCTCATTAAGGTGACCCTAGGGTGAGCAGGGGGCAGGCAGGCAGAGGGCGGAGGCAGAGATCACTCCGCCGACTGCAAAGCTTTGGCTGGACAAGTTGGGTCAAACAACCCAAACTGGCCCCGAATGTGGCTTGGAACAGGCCGCCGGGCATTTAAAACAAGACACCTCCAAGGATCTACTGTGGTTGTACCTTGCGATGCGACTTTTCCTTCCCGGGGGGGGGGGGGGGGGGGGGGAGGGGCGGGAAACTCACACTGCCCTGAAATGCACGTGTTCGTAGCCGCCATTTACTTCCGTACCTGCATCGGCCGCCCAGAGAACAGAGCAGAAAAGAATCTTCCCACTGAAGGCTAAGGAGGGACCCAACCCGGATGCCAGTGGCGGACGAGGGCCCCATCTGGTTTGGCTCACTTGGGGTTTAAAATTTGTTCAGGTGGACGGGGCGCCTGGGTGACCCAGTCACATAGGCGTCTGACTTCGGCTTAGGTCACAATCTCCAGGTCCATGAGTTCAACCCCTGTGTCAGGCTCTGTGCGGACAGCTCGGAGCCTGGAGCCTGCTTCAGATTCTGTGTCTCCCTCTCTCCCTGCCTGTCCCCTGCACTCTCTTTCTCTCTCTAAATAAATAAATAAATAAACTTAAAAAAAAAAAAAGAAGAGGCTTAAAAAAACAAATAATTTAAAAAAAGCAAAACACCAGAGTTGGAATTTCAGATAAACAACAAATACTTTAAACATGTAAGTGTGGCCTACGTATTGCAGATGTATTTATGCTAAAAAAAATTATCCACTGTTTACTAGAAATTCAAACTTAACGGGGCGTCCTGTATTTTATCCAGGGATCCGACCTGGCCTACAGATCAGACCGCCTCAACCCTTCATCAGCGCCTGGCAGCCCTGAGAAAAAGCCCTGAAAAGCCTCACAGCCCCGAGATGTCCTAGGTGTCACTTCCCTCCTACAAGGCTCAAACTCCCCACCTGAGGACAGGTTTGAGCTAAGATTTTTGAGGAGCCTGAAGTGTCGGGAAGAAAGGTAGCCGTAGCCTAGGGGTGCCTGGGTGGCTCAGTTGGTTAAGTCTCCAACTTCGGCTCAGGTCATGATCTCCAAGTCCATGAGTTCAAGCCCCATGTCGGGCTCGGTCTCTGTCTCAGAGAGTGAGAGAGAGACAGAATGTGAGTGGGGGAGGGGCAGAGAGAGAAGGAGACACCGAGTCCGAAGCAGGCTCCAGGCTCTGAGCCGTCAGCACAGAGCCCGATGCGGGGCTCGAGCTCACGAACCGCAAGATCATGTCCTGAGCCAAAGTCGGATGCTTTTAACCGACTGAGCCACCCAGGCGCCCGCCCCACCCCCCCAATTTTTTTCTTGAAATTTTCTTGAAATTTTGAAGAAAGGTGGCCTATACAGGAGAATAAGGAGGAGGAAAGCCAGGAGAGAGCAGGCTCTGGGGTCCCTTGAGGGGATGGGGGGTGGCATGGGAGACATGGTGATGACAGAGTTGCACTGGGGCTGAGGGCCGCCCCTTGGCCTGTGTGATGGGGGTGCCGGAAGCCCCCCTGCCCAGGAGTGGAGGGTGCAGAGGCCGTGGTGGTCGCTCATTCCACATCCGCACACACAGACCTCTCTCATCCTTTCCTGGACTCAGGGACAAGCGGTCAGTCGCCAAGACTCGGGCAGAAAGAATTCTGGGCAGGAGCTCTGGGACAGACAGACGCTGGACGGCCTCCAAAGCCCACCCACACCCCCAAGTGCTGCCTTCTTTCCAATTCCTGTGGAAAAGAGCAAAGTAATCCCCAAACAAGGGCCTGCCCCTGTCAGCACCAGCCTCTGGGGAAGGTCGTTCTCGAAATGGAGAGCCGGTGGGGGCCGGACGAGGCAGGCTGCCCCAGGGCCCAGTGCGGCCCCCCCCAGTTGTCACCCAGCAAGGGGATCCCTTGTCAGGAGGGGCCATTTCATGCCTGGCCCCCGACCACCCCTTACAAGGCATCTTGCTCGTCTCCACCGTCTGTGATGCTTGGCTTGGCCCGGCCAGCAGCGCTGGGGGTGGGGCAGGGGGTCGGGGTGGTGGCGCAGGGGCTGAGAGCAGACCTGGGGTCAATATTCCTGCCCCACCGGGCCCCTCTGCAAGTGACCCCCACGTCCCGGGTGGTCGTGAGGGAAGAAGTGCAGCCCGTGCCTGGTGGCCTTGGCTGTTACTCACACCCGCCTGCTTCCAGGTGAGCTGTTCTGAGGGAGCCCTGAGGACACATCCCTTGGGGGTCTGGAACTGCCGAAAGGTACCACTGTCCCCACCGGCAATGTCTTCCTGAGGAAAATCCGTGCGATCGCTTCGGCAGGTTGTGGCACCCACTCGGTGACCCCCGCTATTCCCAGGCTGATGGAGCTCCCACTTTCGTTCAGGTGTGGGGGTGCCCTGGGTCAGGGAGGGTGACCTCCTCCATTCCTAAGAAGTCACGGAAGATGGCTCCATTGCCTTTTGGCGGTGGCCGGACGGGCGGGGGCACGAGACACCATTTTGGCCAATGGGACAGAGCCTGAGAGGGTTGGAGGTGGGTTCCGGGCAAGGCTTTCGAGCCGTCCTCGAATGGGGACGTTCCGAACATAAAGGTCGTGGTCTCTGGTTAGTGTGCCATCAAAAAAGTATATGCACAAACTCCCTCTTGGCTAAGATGCATCTGAGGTCTCGATGCAGGAACTAATTGCTAAGCTTCACGGGACAGGAAATATCTCGTTGCTTTTCAAGTAATAAATCACGGCAGGTGCACTAAATGGCATCACTCTGAAGACCCACGCTCCCCAGTATGCTCTTCCTTCCCCGTGGCAGGTGCCAGATGGTGACATATCAACGGAGAGCTGGACGTGTAGGCTTTGGTGCCAGGCTGCTGGGGTTCAAATTCTTGCTTTGCCTTCTCCAAGCTGAGTTGTCTCAGGCGAATTATTTAACCTTCCGTGTCTCAGTCTCCTCTTTGGCAAGATGGCCTTGTACGTACCTCACGCAATGGTGTCCCAAGCCCTCCGAACCAGCACCTCCTTGGTGCTGGGCTCCCGGCTACAGGAGGGCAAGGCTCTATCACTTGTGAATCTGGGATTGTGCAGGAGAAGCCTGATTTGCACCCCATGGAACATGCCAGCACGCAGCTGTCCCGCTCACCACTGCATTTGCAGGGAGACTGCTCTAGTCCGCAAGAGGCTTGGCTCATTCTTAAGTGGGTCCCACAGGACACCCGGGTCCCACATGACGCCTGCCCTGACGAGTCGTCAAGGACAGGCACTTGCCACAAAGGCAGCTAACTACTGGCGGGTTAGTGACCCGTGAAGGGATCTGGTGTGAAAACCAGTGACCAAAAGGCAGGATGAGGAGGCCCAATGGTAGGTCAATCCGATTCTTCAAGCTTGGCAATTAGAACTAAGAAATACAGACAGATTTCACTGGTTGTTAATGGGAAGCCACCAAAGATGACTGAGGTGTGTAGAAAAATGGCCCCCCCCAAGATGTTCGCACCCCAGTCCCTGGAGTCCATGCATACGTTACCTGACCCAGCAGAAAGTGCTGTGCAGATGGGGACCGAGGGTTGGGAACCAGGGATGGAGAGAAGAGCCTGATTACCCAGATTGGCCCAATCTAACCGTGTGGGTCCTTATGTCAGAGCGCCCTTCCCAGCTGCAGAGTACCAGAGGGGAGCCCTGGGGGCAGAGGAATGGTCAGAGACCATCTATGTTGCTGGCCACAAGCCAAGACGTGTGGCTGACCTTGAGAAGCAGACAAAGGCAAGGAAATGGATTCTCCCCTAAAACCTCCAGAAAGGAATGCAGCCCCCTCGACACCTTGATTTAAACCCCGTGAGACTAGTGTCAGACTCTGACCTGAACTGTAAGATAATGGATTCGTGCTGGGTGAAGCCACTAAGTTTGTGGTGCCTTGTTACAGCAACAACGGGAGACTAATACAATAGTCTGGCAGAGGCACGTTAGGACCCCAGCCGTGGGAGGGGGCACACAGTAAGTGCTTCCCTGGGCCCTCACAGACCTGAATTTCAGAGGCGACTCTCTTTAAGGTGTCAGGATCTGGAAGGTGTCAGCATGGAAGCTGGAAGTCTCAGGGCACCTGGCTGGCTCAGTCAGGAGAGCGTGTGACTCTTGATCTTGGGGTCGTGAGGTCGAGCCCTGTGTTGGGTGTAGACGTGACTTAAAAAAAAATAAATAAAAACTTTTAAAAATTAAAAAAAAAGAAGTTGGAAATCTTTTTTTGTCAAAGTTACCCTTGAAAAGCTCCGTAAGAAGATACCATCGTGGGGGCACCCAGGTGGCTCAGTCGGTTGAGCGTCTGACTCTTGATTTCAGCTCAGGTCATGATTTCATGGTTCGTGACATCGAGCCCCATGTCGGGCTCTGCGCTGGCAGTGTGGAGCCTGCTTGGGATTCTGTCTCCTTCTTTCTCTCTGCCCCTCCCTCCCTTACTCTCTCAAAATAAATAAACTTAAAAAAAACAAAAAAAGAAGCTACCCACTTGGACATCTACAAATTCTCTCTCAAATGGGCCCAACACCGTCAAGTTTTCCTCCAGGGATGGAATGAGACCCGCCGAAACAGTTGGCTTGCGGTTAGGGGCCGCAGTGTAGCCCAAACAAACAAAGACAGCTTCACACACTGAAGTGGCATTCGGTCCTGAGACACTCGCACAATGAGTCGCTCACAGGAACCAAGACAGTAGAAGGGAACAGCACCTGTCCCACGCCTCATACTTGCTCTGGGGCACACGAGCATCGGCTGGAATGGCAGGTGGCGAGAGTCACGCTTTTTTTTTTAAAGCCTTATTTTTCTTTTTAAATGTTTATTTTTGAGAGAGAAAGAGAGAGCAAATGGGAGAGGGGCAGAGAAAGAGGGAGACAGAGAATCTGAAGCAGGCTCCACGCTGTCAGCACAGAGCCCTACGCGTGGCTTGCACCCACGAATTGTGAGATCATGACCTGAGCCAAAGTTGGGCATGTAACCAACTGAGCCAGCCAGGTGCCTCCCATACCCTTATTTCCCCGTGGTCGACTCTGCGGGAGTTAAATGCGAGTTTGAAATGCCTCTTCGGGACTGAGTGTGGATCATCTTCCTTGGCCATGAGGACACCCCCGTCTGGGGTGGCCTGCCTGGGTCTGTTCCTGGCCACTGGAAGAGCCCAGTGAGGTCCGCCCAGCCCAAGGAGGTCTGAGACTCTGCCCTGGCCCTGACCTTGACTTGTCCTCTCAGGAAAGGTACCTTCTCTGGCAAGGCGTCTTCTAGGACAAGACTTTTCACAAGGTGGCCATGCCTGGTGATGTCATGTGCAGCAATATAGGAAAGCTGAGGCTAACTTTTCCCATGTTCCATTTTCTGTTTTGCTTCATGTTTCTGATACAAGGGTAAGGACGTGGTATAAGGAACGGTATAAATAGTAACCCAGATGGACAAGTGGGAGGAGTGATGGGACTCTTTGGCCAACCCTCTCAGATGTCCAGGCCAGATCTTTTTACGGCTTATTTTTTACAATCTAGAAAAATCTCACTGAGGTTTTGGTAGGGCAGGTGGGTTAAGTTAGATTGCATTCATTTAAAGAACCGGGGAGGCTAGATTCTGCTTGGAAACGTGTGTCCTCTTATTCGCGAGAATGGGCCTAATGCCAGCAAAGAAGGAAAACCAACGATCTTCTGACCCTCAGGTTTCAAGTTTCTCCCCAGGGTCCTCCCATATGTAGTTCTGGGATTTTTTTTACCACCAAGTTGGAAAATGCTAGAAATGGCCATTTGTGAGACCAGCTGCAGCACAGAAACCCAGCTAGGTGCCGAGGCGTCTGTCCCCTGGGTTCAAAGAGGAATTCCAAACTGAAACAAACAGTTCCTTCCTGGTAGCTGGATGTTTCCACCAATTAATCAAAACTGATGTATCCTGGGGTGCCTGGGTGGCTCGGCGGGTTAAGCAGCAACTTCAACTCAGGTCATAATCTCATGGTCTGTGAGTTCCAGCCCCGTGTCAGGCTCTGTGCTGACAGCTCAGAGCCTGGAGCTTGCTTCAGATTCTGTGTCTCCCTCTCTCTCTGCCCCTCCCCTGCTTGCTCTCTTTCTGTCTCTCAAAAAATAATAAAAAAATTTAAAAAACATCTGGAGCAGAGAAGGGGGCCGGCTGTGCACCAGTGGGGCCCACGGCCTGTGGTTCTGGGTCTCTGTGGCCGCGGAAAACCAGGACCACCGACTGTGCGACAACAGAGGCCCCGTGGAGCCTCCTGCCTGTTACCCTGACTCAATGCATATGGGCTACGTCAATACTCAGGACACGAACATTGGGGCATGTGCTTCATTCACAGAGGGGCCAGGCTCACCAAACTTTGGGAGGGATCGATTTGCAAGTGTTGAGATGCTGGTCATCTGTCTGATGCCTGTGTGTGTGTGTGTGTGTGTGTGTGCAGACTGAGTGGCCGCAGGTGGCTGTGCATAATCACCTGGCATCCTCTCCCATCGCCTGACAGCCCACGGAGGAGAATGAGCTGTGCCTGCCGTCGTGGCTCGGTGCGTGGTAAGCCCTCATCAGAGACTGTGCGATTCTGATAAGACGGGAGAGTCCCTCAGGAGACAAAGGCCAGTGACAGTGGAACTTCCTTGGAAGGGGGAGGGAGAAGTAAAGATTCTCGAGGGCGGGCAGCCTCCCTTTTCCTCTCCTATGGGAGGGGCTGGTCATCTAAGACACCAGGGAACAGTGGCCTCCGATGATGCCCGAAGAGCCACGTGTCACCTGATGTCTCGGCACGCACAGTGCACCGGGGTCTGGACACACAGACGACTCGGGTCTGTTAGAGTTCATACGGGCTCTGCCTGCTCAACCTTGGTACAACTGCCGCCTGTGGTCTCCAGGACCCGTGCACTGAGTGGGGGCGGCCTGTGCGGGCGCCTGTGCTGTGCTCATCTGCGCGGCCCCAGGGGGGTGACTTTCACAGGAGACTGTGGTCGCAGCCCTCTTGCCGTGAATGGAGGGAGGCGGAAAAGCCATCAGGATCCCAGTCCTTTCTGGCAACTTCCAGTAACGCCAGAGAGAGCAGCTCAGTTGGGGCGGAGGGGGGAGGGGCGACCACGGCCCAACACGGAATAGGGACACGAAGCCGCTAGCCTGAACCGAGGCTTGGCATTCCGACAAAGTGCCAACCATCAACGTCACCGGGAAAAATTCACCATCGGACAGAAACAAAATATATTTATTAGAAATGTGACACAGTCGTACATCATACACTTCCAAATGTTAATAGTTAATATGTCTACGTTGGCACATCACGTCCCGACAGTGCTGGGTGTGCTCTTTCTAGAAACGAGGCCACAGATGTATCCACTGTATTCAACTAATGTAGTTAAAATTAGTGATCGGGCCGAGATGGTGTAGACTTAGCCGCAGTCTAGCCTGGGTCGGAGGAGTGACACACCCGGGGCACTGGGGCAAACGGGATACTTAAAAGTACTTCTTAAAAAGGTAGCTGTGTCCTGTTCTTTACTGCGTGTCACTGGTGGTTCACCTCAAAATGGCACTCGAGCTTTGGGCCAGGAGAAGCCGCGGCCGGATTTGGCATATGGGTTTGTGTACGGGGGCCGAGTCCTCTCCTTCCACGGGCTTCTGCGGGCCGGTGAAGTGCCTGCCCTCCCCCGAGAGATTCAGGGAACATCGGTTTCCGCGGGGGAAGAGAACACCGCAGATGAACGTTCGTCACCGCCGCATGGCTCACCGCTTAGGGAAACTCTCAACCAAAGCTACAACACAACAGCTGAATGAAGAACGAAAACCCAAGACTAATGTCATTTCTGAAGTGAGAAGGGACTAGGGTGGGAAGGGAAGTGGGCGTTCGCCTGGTTCCTCAGAATATGCTCGCCCTGGGGAGCAGGGGCGGGGGCACCACCATCAGGCAGCTAGAGTTCACGTCCACGAAAGATCTCCCAGTGAACGAACCCGTGGACTCGGCTTTAAGTCTTTGAAGAACTCCTCCACTCTGCTGGGGCAATTAAAAATGGGTCTAAAATCCCCATCCGGTGGCCCAGCACTGGGGCGGGGACAGCTTGCCCCGGTCTGAGGCTCTGCGAGTGCTGGAAGGCCCGGTCCCCCTCGAAGGACCCTGCGGGGCCAGACCTGCCCCCCAACCACCACCAGGCTTCCCCTTCTGGAAGCGTGCCCACTGGCAAAGAAAATGGTAGTCAAGGACCTTCTTTGAGTTATAAAAATAAATGGCACATGGCCTTTCTTTCATAGGACATTTCTTTCTTTTTCAGCTAAAGGGAGCAGCAGGCTCCAGTGTTGGAGGAGAAGAAATGGCAACGTCACCCCTGCATAGACCTTGCTTCGCCCAGAGCTGAATCATCGGACTCATTTACTGTAATCACTAAAAACAGGGCCCAGTAATGCTAAACACCCCCTCCAGGTATCCCTAGACCTCTTCGGCCTCTCCCACACAAAACCCCGAAGTAATCCCAGATTAAACACAACAACCGAGAGCTCACCCCGATACTCGGGATACTAACCTTTCCCCACTGCAAGGGTGAGCAAGGCAGAGGCTTGGAGGTCATGGAAATGCCTGTTATGTCAACAAAAGACAGATGCGTGGAGCCACACAGGGAATCCCTTCCATTTGGATACGCTCCTCAGGAAGGAGTAAAGTAAATTTGCTCAGGCTGTGCCTCCATTTCCATTTGAAAACAAAAGAGCCACTGACAACATCATCCTCCCCAAACTGCTCCGGAGAGACCTCAGATGCCACTCACCGCCCTGCCCTGAGGAGCAAGAGGAAAGGCCTTCTCTCCTCTCCGTGGCTGTCAGGGGAACTCTGGAAACATACAGAAGACATCCCTGGTTCGACGGCTGGGGCAGGCCAGGAGGGTGCGTTTTGAACACGTTCCGCAGGAGATCCTGATCTAGGGCCACAGAGGAGGACGGGTAAGCAGGCAGGGGTGGCAGCCTGAGAGTGAGGGGCGGACCCCCTGCAGAGATTTACTGCAGAGTGACACTGGGAGGTCTCAGCGACTGACACAGGGACGGCCCTTGGGGGCGGTGGGGAGGAATCACTTGCATCAGCAGGTGGCAGGCACTGAGGTCACCTGACTACCCTGTGAGCCACGCCTTCACGTGCTACATGATGCACATTTGCGGGCCCCACCGACCTCCAGGGAGCTGCCAGGTGGGTCCTCAGCGGGTCTCCCTGCAAGATCTGGGGCGGGGGGGGGGGGGGTGTGCCCTCTGCAGCCACTAGGGGTGACGGCAGGACAGTAGACGGTTCACTTCTAAATGGAGCCATCCCTGCCCACCGCTCAGGGCTTGCTGTTGCCATGCAGATGTGAAGGGCCCGAGGAGATACCGAAGACTGGAGTCTAGAGTTCAAATACTGTTTTCGCCTGCCGTCCGCCCGGCACCTCTTCAGCCTGTTGGCGCAAACACACGAAGACCCGGGTGGGCGCAGGCCGCTTCGCACGCAGGGGGCTTCCTGTTAGGTTCGGCACCTGGGGCAAACGTGTGCGGGCGTGCACGGGCGTGTGGACTCGCGGGGCAAACACAGCAGGTGGGCAGGTGCTGACGGGTCCCTTCCAGCACGCGGGGGACCGCCTGGCCCGGGGCTTCGGAGTGTGACCGCGTCCCAGCACACGGACAGACACACGCTTCTCTCCGCGAGCCACCCCACGGGCCACCGCAGCAAAGCGCCCACGGGCTGCTTTGTGTGCTGGCGCGTCTTGTCTTCCCCCCAAAGACTCCAGTAAGTGACAGCGAGATGTAAACTGCTCAGTCTGGTTCTAGGTGTTCAAACTGTTGTCTGGAACGGAAGCGTTACGGCCCCCAAAAGGCAGGGCTGGAGCGTTTTTCCAAGCTGCTCCAGAGCCAAGTGTTTGTCCTTTTTGTGTTTTGATGAGCGTGTGGGTTTCGGAGGCCGTGGGTGGTGGCAGGGGCAAAGTTTTTCTAAAGGCCAAAGGAAGGAGTTTTAGTGAAAAGATGGCTGTTTGTCGTGAGGCTCCGCAGCCCATGGGTGAGGTCGTGGCGTGTGACCGGAGATGTCCTACTGGGTTCTCACGGAGTGAGCCTGGGCATGGACCCTTAGGTCTAGAAGGAGGGAGGCCCGTGGGAGAGCAAGGCTTTCCAACTTACGCGCCAAATGCATCTAGATTAAAAGTAGGTGTGCCCTGGAACCCAGCTCCGTTCTTATTTGTGTGTGGGCCCCCCCGGATCGAGCGTTTTGAGGGTGGTGGACGGAGCAGGGCCTGTGCAAAGTGACCAGGTGCCCCCAGGACAGGCTGCGGGCGGTGGGCGGCTGCTCGAGGGCCCTTCCGGGTTTACGTCTCAAAGTACTTGTAGATCTGGGCCACGTACTGCATCACGCTTTGCCAGTCGGGCCGGTCCGTGTACAGCATCTCACTGAGCTCCTGCGGGAAAGAGGAGGAGGTCACAGGGGGACACCACAGACCGCCTTCCCACAAAGGGGCTCAGAGCCTGGTCCGGGCTGGTGCTGCCTGGAGACCCCCCCCCCCCCCCACCTGCATGGACAGGAGGCGTGGGCAAGTTAAAAGAAAAGCGTTTTATTCCTAATCAGGAGATACTGTCCCTTTTAAAAAACATTAGACAGGACTTCCTCCCCCTTTTCATCTTAAGAGCATGACAGCATTTTAAAGAAAACTTTGTAGGGGCGCCTGGGTGGATCAGTTGGTTAAGCATCTGACTCTTGGCTCAGGTCATGATCTCACAGTTTTGTGAGTTCGAGCCCCGCATCCGGCTCTGTGCTGACAGCACACAGCCTGCTTGGGATTCTCTCTCTCCCTCTCTCTCTCTGCCTCTCCCCTGCTTGTTCTCGCTCTCAAAATAAATAAATGAACTTAAATTTAAAAAAAAAAGCTTTCTTGGGGCGCCCGGGTGGCTCAGTTGGTTAGGCGGCCGACTTTGGCTCAGGTCATGATCTCACAGTCTGAGTTTGAGCCCTGCGTCGGGCTCTGTGCAGACAGCTTGGAGCCTGGACCCTGCTTTGGAATCTGTGTGTGTGTGTCTCTCTCTCTCTGCCCCTACCTGTTCGTGCTCTGTCTCTCTCTGTCTCAGAAATAAATAAACGTTAAAGAAAAAAATTAAAAAAAAAAAAAAAGCTTTGCAAAGAGAAAGTCACCCATAATTCCATTATCATAAAACAATTTCCACTTTCCTAAGTTATATTTGCAGGTACCCCTATGTTCTCCCACGCTTCCATCGAGTGGACATATCGTGTGCTCTGAGTTTTTTTACTTCATGCTTTCCATGCACAATCTCACGGGCTACTGTGTCGCGACACTGGCCGTCACGGGAGGGAGTGCACACAGCCCACAAAACTGCTGCCCCACAATCCACACGACATCTAATGCTCGCCGTGGGGCATGAGCTCACTTCTTCACGTTACAGACTTTGCCGTAAGCACCTCCGTGGGCGGAGTTGTTGAATTCATGCCTTGCGATGAATTCCCATGAATGGGATGGCCACAAAAGCCTTGACCCAATTGAGAATGCAACCAGTGTCTTATCAGAATCAGGTGTCAGACCATTTAATGTTTTTGTCGTTGTTGTTTGTCCCCTTGTTTAGTAGGCTATCAGCAAGAGCAGAGGAGGCCACAAAGTGACAGACAGGATGGCTGGGCCAAATGTTCCTGAAATACATGCCACTAAAGGTATTAGAAAATTCACTTTGGGACTGAATTTGGATTATTTTGTGGTCACAAGAGGATAGTGGGCAAGGACTCTGATGGAAAGCCAGGAGTAGAGATGCCGTGGAAAATCAAGGTTGAACTTATTGAGCACATCTGATCTTGAGCAGTGACAGAACTGAGGCCTGTCACCAGCCATTTATTTCCTGTTTCCACAACAGCTAAATATACTTGACCATTTCTACTTCCTGGTTATGCTAAAAAATTATCAGCCTCTCTCTGGTCATGGGAAAGCAGTGAAAAGGCAGCGAGTGGAACATTATAGACAGATCTACTGAGAACAATTTAAAAACATAATTTTCACAGCATACAAGGATTAAAAGTCTCCTTCTACATAAACTACTGTGGGCGGGACTGTGCACACAGACCGATGCATGAAGAGCTAAGCTTCTCACAATAGCAGGGTTGTTTATATGGCAATAGTGAAAATAAACCATCAAGAATTGAGTGTGACTTGGGGTGCCTGGATGGCTCAGTCCGTTAAGCGTCCGACTCTTGATTTTGGCTCAGGTCATATGATCTCACAGTTCGTGGGATCAAGCCCTGTGTTGGGTTCCATGCTGACAGCGCAGAGCCTGCTTGGGATTCTCTCCCTCTCTCCCTCTCTCTCTGCTCCTGTCCCACTCGTGTTCTCTCTCTTTCAAAATAAATAAACTCTAAAAGTTAAAAAAAAAGAAAAATTGAGTGTGACATTTAGGAGGTAGGGGAGGTGCTCTGAGAAAGGAAGCCACACCTATGAACCAAGAGAGATGACAAGCCTCCCTCCCTGTGACGGCGAGGATGGGTCTTGTGTCTCAGAGAGGACACAGGAGTCGGACCGACACTCGCAGCTTTACTCAGACTATCTCACATGCCTGAACCTAACAATAGTAACATTACTATATTTTGGCACATTGTCAACATTGCAGCTGAACACATCTGGAGAAATAATTATGGCACATTTCTGGGGATGGGCGAGTAAGCCGCCTGAACAGAAATCTGAGGACGTGTGACATGTATTTGAATCAGTAGCTGAAAACCTTTCAAAATGGAAAACACCAGGCTCGGATGGTTTCACTGGCTAATTCTGCCAGTTCTACACATTCCCTTCCAGGAAACAGAAGAGGAGGGAACACTTCTTCACTCGTTCTCTGGAGCCAGCGTTGCCCTAATACCAAATCAGACAAAGACTTTAACGAGAAAGCGATCGATTTTCTCACATGAACACAAACACAGATGTCCTTAACAAACATTAGCAAACTGAATCATGATCAGGTGGGGTTCGTAGCAGGAATGCAAGGGAGGTTCAACATCCAAAAGTCAGCATTGTTATTATTGCCAGACTTAATAAGAAAAGTCATATGGTCACATCAGCAGATGCAGAAAAAAACATTCACACATAAACCTTGGAGATATTTGTGGGTTTGGTTCGAGACCACCACAATAAAGCAAACATAGCTTAAACAAGTCAAATGAATTTTTTGAGTTGTCAGTGCAGATAAGTTATAGTTACACTACTGTAGTCTATTCCGTGTGCCATAGCATATGTCTAAAAAAACCCACAAGGTACGTTTGACCCTTGCACAATGAAAAAGCTTGAAACACTTTGAGAATTACCAAAATGTGACACAGAGACAGGAAGTGAGCAAAGGCTGTTGGAAAAATGGTGCCAACAGACTTGTTTGACAGAGAGAGGGTTGCCACAAACCTTCAATTTGCAAAAAATGCAGTATCTGTGAGGCTCAATAAAGGGAAGCACAAATGAGGTATGCCCGCACACAAAATTCAGCAACTATTCATGATAAAAACACCCAAAAGACTAGAAAAGTAGAAGGGCATTTCTTTTACCTAATGAAGGACACGCACAAAAACTGAAAGCTGACATCATACTAAATGGAGAAACTGAACACTCTCCCAGTAAGATGAGGAGGAGAAAACAAGGCAAGGATGCCTTCTCTCACTTTTTCTACGGGACACTGTACCAGAAGTTCTAGCTAATGCAATAAGGCAAGAAAAAGAAACAAAAGGCATACAGATTGGAAAGGCAGGACTAAATCTGTCTTTATTTGCAGATGAAATGATAGTTGATGTAGAAAACTCCAAAGAGTCTACCAAAAAACCCACTGGAATATGCAAGTTTAGCAAGATCTCAGTCAACAGCTTTCCTACGAAATACCAGCAATGGACAACTGAAACGTGAAACCAAATCAAACCATTTAAATGGCACTAAATTTTTAAAAAGGATTTATAGGCAGAACACTTGTTTATAAAACACTATATGCAGAAAACTACAAAGAAAGAAATCTACTACAAAGTAGTAGAAAACTACAAAGTACAGAAAACTACTGATGAAAGAAATCAAGAAGCTCTAAATAAATGGAGAGTGTTCTATGTTCATGGATATATAGATACAACATAATGCCAATCAAAATCCTGGCAAGGTCTTTTTGGGGGGTAGATATTGACAAACTGATTCTAAAATCTATAAAGCAAAGGAACTAGGACAACCAAATAAATTCTAAAAGGAAGAATAAAGTTTGACGACTTAACTTCACAGTTTAAATTTTTTTTTTTTTAACGTTTATTTATTTTTGAGACAGAGAGAGACAGAGCATGAACGGGGGAGGGTCAGAGAGAGGGAGACACAGAATCTGAAACAGGCTCCAGGCTCTGAGCTGTCAGCACAGAGCCCGACGCGGGGCTCGAACTCACGGACCGTGAGATCATGACCTGAGCCGAAGTCGACTGCTCAACCAACTGAGCCACCCAGGCGCCCCTTAACTTCACAGTTTATAAAGCTGTATTAAAAATTTTTGTAAGTCAATTTGACAATAAATTTAAAAAATTAAAAAAAAACTGTTTTAATGTTTATTTTTGAGAGAGAGAGAGAGAAACAGTGCGAATGGGCGAGGTGCAGAGAGACAGAGAGAAAGAGAGAGAGACAGAATCTGAAGCAGGCTCCAAGCTCTCAGCTGTCAGCACAGAGCCCAAGGTGGGGCTTGAACTCATGAACCGCAAGATCATAACCTGAGCTGTCAGATGCTTAACTGACTGAGCCACCCAGGTGCTGCTACAAAGCTGTATTCATCAGGACAGTGTGGTATTGGCCAAGTGACAAGACACTTAGATCATGTTATACGTATTTTACCACAATAAAAATAATTGAAAAGACAGGGCTTCCTGCCCTTGGGAGCTCATGGTCTTGGGGAGATGGGATGAAGTCCTATAATCAGACACATCACAACATAACACAGCATGTGCTACATAGTACGAGGAGTAAATGCTGCTCTAAGAACCCAAAGGTGGGCACGGCTGTCCTGGATGGAGGGTCATGGGGCAGGTTAAGACGTGGGCTCTGGAGAAGGCCGGCCTGCCTTGACTCTTGCCTCCGCTATTCACTACTGTGTGAGCTTTTACGGAACAGCACCCGCCTCACTGTCCTTCCTGTAAGGAGCATCTGTCGTCACAGGACTTCTGAGAGGGTTCAGTGAGTCAACATATGGAAAATGCCTGGCACGTGGGAAACACGAAAAAGCAATTTTTCATGCTATTAAACTCAGATGAACTCTTTGAGTATCCTTTATAAAGTTTATACTACGGTGCAGGCTCGCTTACGCCTACAGAATCATTCAGACACCGTCATCAAAGCCTGAGTTGTAATGACCCCCTCCTAACCTCCGTGGGTAGTGACTGTCCGGGTGGCTTACTCGTTAAGCAACACTGTCACAGACTGTATGACTCAGCGTGAGAGTGCTCCCCTCACCAGCATACAAACACATCAGTCCTCAGAGGACACACCTTCTGGCTGTCGTTCCGGTAATGGCAATGTGATGCCACACATCCTCTCTTATCTATTCGTTCCACGGGGAGTGGCTCACCCTTGTCATGTGGTGGCCTAAATTTCTATCCTACGCTGAGAAAGTGGCTGAGAAAGAATGCATTTTTTCTTTCTTCCTTTTTCTTTTTCTTCCTTCCTTCCTTCCTTCCTTCCTTCCTTCCTTCCTTCCTTCCTTCCTTCCTTTCTTTTTACTGACTAATCTTACAAGAGACCTTTATCAAAGACCTGGGGGTTTTTACTGCTGCCAATTCTGACCGCATGTATTTTAGAAGTGTCATGTGTAATTAAGGATTATTTTTCAATCTACATCAAGACACCGAAGAGCAAGTTTAATAATGTAGGAAGTTTCTGTTTTGTTGATGGCACGAACTAGTTAAATGGCTCGCAAGCATCTCCAAATGCTTCTGAGATTAATTATTATGCTTGTATCTCCTCACAGACATCTGTAAAAATGCAGCCATTGGCTCTGACTGTTAGTTTGACAAGATGATCTCATTCACTTCCTAGCTTTCACTGACTTCTGCAGTATGTCAGATAAAAAAAAACAGGGAAAAAAGGTGAAATTAAAAAAGAAGCAACTATTAGCTGCAACACTACAGAGAAAAACATTCTGTGTATGATATCATCTTCTAACAAGTTCGCATTTTTTCTTTGATTCCCCACATTAATTATCTGTTGTTACTTGTTAGCTGTTCAGTGTTTCAGAAGGGAAGATAAATCAGATTCCCGTTCCTCCATCTTGGCCAGACATGTATGTCCCCTCCTTTCTAAATTCTCTAGCCTTTAATTTATAGGATAGGGACATCTGTTTCTTGTAGAAAGTTTTGTAGAATTTGGGCTCACTGGCATTTTTGTGTGTGCGCGACTACATTTTTTAAACAATGAATTCAATTTCTTTCATGGTTGAAGTTCTACTTCTTTTTGAGTGAGTTTTGGAGAAATAGTTACATTTAGTATTTGAAGAAATATATTTATATTTGTTTAGAAAACTGTCCGTTCTGATTTAAACGCATTGGCGTAACCTTGTTCATAGTACTGAAATTTCTATGATTGCTTTTCCATTTCTCAGACTCCCTTCTTACTCTGCTGGTTGCAGAACTGTCTCTGTTGTTTCCACTTGGGTTTTCCCCATCACTGATGAGACTGAACACCTCTTTAAGTGTTTATTAGCCATGCACGAGTTGCCATGCACCTCTCCTAAGGTGTCTTCTTTATTATTGGCTAGTAGAAATTATTTATAGATTACCTGTCCTCGCTTTACTTTTTACACAGCTCCTTCCGTTATGATGTGTCTAGATGGGTCTTTTGTATTATTCACCTTGTTAGAGATTCATCTTGTTAGAGAGATTCATCTTGTTAGAGACCAAGAATCTGTGGTCTTTCATCATTCTGGAAAAATTTCAGGCACCATTGCTTCAAATATTTTCTCTCCCACTCTTTCTTTCCTCTTCTGGAATTCCCACTGGCCATGGGACTTGGAAATTATCTGATTTTATCTTCCATTCTCTTAAGGTCAGTGACAGACACTATCAGTTGGTTAATCTAATGGCCGTTACCAACCCCCCTCTCCCTTGTAGATTTCCAGCTGAAGAGAATGGAGAACATTCACTGTTTACTTTCTCAAATTCCCTTGCAGCCTGGGTGGCCATGGAACAGAGTACTGCCAGCGAGCTGGAGGGACTCTGGGAAGCCTTTTGATTTCCTTATCAAAGGGGGGAAGACAGGAGGCACTTGCTCTAGTCCATCCCACTCCCCTTCTTGCCCTGCAGATAGGAGTGATGTCTGGAGCTTGACAGCCATGTTCAGCCACAGAGGACATGGGGACAATGAGGTAATAGATTAAAGATGGCAGAGTGTAGACAAAACACACTCTGGGGTCCTTGATTATAACACTGAGTAGTGAACCACTCCTGAAACTGCTTTTGGACTTCTCATTAAAAAATAAAATTAACATCTTTATGGTTTAAGCAACTGTTAGTTGGTTTTCCATTTTTTGAATTTGAATACATACTAACTAATAAAACCTCTCTATTATATTTTCCATTTTTTAAATGTCTGTTTTATGTTCTGGATAACCTCCTTAGTTCTATTTTCCAGTCCAGTAGTTCTCTCTTCTGCTGTATCTAATCTGTTTTTCAACTCGACTGGGTTTTTTCTTTTTTTTTTAATTCCTAATTTTTACTTCTACAAGTTTCACTTGAATCTTTCCCCAAATCTTTTTTTATAGTACTATGCTTCTTCCTTATGAGTTTTAAAAAAATTTATTTGAGAGAGAGAACAAGCAGGGGAGGAGCAGAGAGACAGGGAGAGAGAGAATCCCTAAGCAGACTCTGCATTCTCAGCACAAAGCCCTATGTGGGGCTCAATCTCAGGAACCATTAGATCATGACCTGAGCCGAAAGGATGAGTTGGACGCTTAACTGACTGAGCCACCCAGACGCCCCCCTTGTGATTTTTGTTCTCTTTTTATCTCTTTATTTTTAAGTTTATTTATTTTGAGAATGAGAGAGACAGCATGTGTAAGTTGGGAAGAGGGAGAGAGAGAGAGAGAGAGAGAGAGAGAGAGAGAGAGAGAGAGACACCAAGAGAGTCCCAAGTAGCCTCTGCACTGTCAGCTGGGAGCTTGATGCAGGGCTCGAACTTGCAAACTGTGAGATCATGACTTGAGCTGAAACTAAGAGTTGGATACTTAACTGGCAGACTGAGCCACCCAGGCACCCCCCTCTTTTGTCTCTTTAATATTCGCAAACAGAGCCTTCTGTAGTCGCTTTCTTATTGTTTTATTATCCCAAGCTCTGGTAGATGATCCTCTTGTTTGCTATGTCTACTGACTAGCTCAGCTGGTTCACTTCCTTGAGTGTTTTGTAATTTTGGATTGTGAATGTATTCTCAGTGGCCATTATACTACTAAGCCAGGAGCTTCCTGCCTCAGGCAGTATAAACTATCTTATAGCACAGATATTATGAATTTGGACTCCAAACCTCATTTGGCCCAGTTTTCTTTTCTTATAGATTTTCCTTTTTCTGGCTACCAAAAAACAAAACAAAACAAAACAAAACAACTCAGGTGGAGACCAAGCTTCCTGCCTAGACTACCAGGCAGGGTTTTTTATTTTCCCCTTCACTGAGAAGAATGTTACTTTGTGAGCCTTGGTTTTGTGCAAGGGTCTCAGTACTAATGTCCCGTTTATGGGAGCTCAGAGCCTTGTTTCTTGTTCCTGTGTTGGCATTTAAATAAAACCTATATCCATTAGGTACCCGTTTCCTGTGACCCCTCCACCGACATCCCCAGGCCTACTTCTGAGGGTTGTCACAGTCTCGGCTCATGCCTCATGGTTCTGGTTTTCACTTCTCTTTGAATTTATGACATCTGGTGATTTCCCATTCTTTTTTTAGACCTCAACTACGTATTGATATTTTTTTAAATTACATCTTATCAAATTTTATCGGATTTCAAGAGGGCTTTAATGATAATTCAGTCCACTGTGCTTCCAGAAATGAAATTTAGCCACAACGAAATCTTTGAAAACCCTCTAAATCATATGTGGTCAGACCAACTGGATATTTACATGTTAGGGATCGTGAGTAACAAATCTTCAGCAAATGGATTTTAATATTCTGTAAGAAATTGTGTAGATGGCATAAAGTTCTTTCTCCTACAGGTAGAACAAAATATCACAAGGATACAAAATAGGATACTTACCAGGCTGGGTTTGATGCCCACACTTTCAGCTGCTTCAAATGCCAACAAGAGATTTCTTTTCTAGGTTAAAAAGACAGATTATCAACTAAAAATAGATAGCTTTTAAAAAATAAAAATAAATAGCTTTTGTTAGGAAAGAACACTAAACGACGCTCCCATACAGATTATCTACTATTACAAAACACTCGAAATTTTAGGTCAAATATTCAAACAATAGTTTCAATCTAAGAAAAAAAAGACTGACAGGTTGTAATTGGTACTAAAAATGACATTACTGATGATTTCTGACTATCAAAGGTAAATCTGTGTTATTTTTTACTTTGTCACGATTCATGACATACATATTCTGTTGCGTATCAACTGTTGTTTAATTAATGTGCTATGTCATTTTCCCCTAGAATTCCGAAGGTACTGTTCCACAATTTGTAGCTTCTTTTTGAGACGCTTTCTGGCTGCTCCCTGCTGTTTCCTCGCCTGGATGGACTTAAGAATCACTTTAGCATGCCTCCTCCCCTCCATAATTCATTTGAGAATCATTAGGATTATGTTACAATTTAATTAAATTGATGTGTTAAACATGATCGAGAGTGTAATGTTTCTGTGAGTATTCATGTTTTATATTCCCCAGTAGAATTTTGTGACTTTATGCCTTTAGATTAAAAAAAATTTTATATTGGGGCACCTAGGTGGCTCAGTCTGTTAAGCGTCCGACTTCAGCTCAGGTCATGATTTCACGGTTTGTGGGTCCGAGCCCCATGTTGGGCTCTGTGCTGACAGCTCAGAGCCTGGAGCCTGCCTCACATTCTGTGTCTCCTTCTCTCTCTGCCCCTCCCCCGCTCATGCTCTGTCTCTTTCAAAAATAAATAAATTGAAAAAAAATTTTTTAAATAAAAAATTTTATATTTGTTTTCTTTTTTGGTGACTTTTTTTTGAGAGAGTGCATGCGTGTACAAGAGGGAGAGAGAGAATCTTTTTTTTTCTTTTTTAAGTTTATCTATTTATATTGAGAGAGAGAGAGAGAGACAGCACGCTAGTGAGCATGAGTGGGGGAGGGGCAGGAGAGAGACTCCCAAGCAGGCTCCTCGCTGTCAGCTCGGGGCCTAACACGGGGCTCGATCTCACGAACCATGAAATCATGACCTGAGCCGAAATCAAGAAGCAGACGCTTAACTGACTGAGCCACCCAGGCGCCCCACATTTGGATTTTATACATATTCTTATCTGTTTTTCCATTTCCTCATGGCCTCTGCCCTCTGTCCTTGGGTGCACATCTGCTTCCTGCCCTGATGCTGAAGCAAACTCTCTGCTCTAGGTACCAGGTCACAGAAAAACACTCAGACAAGGCTACACATGTTTCGTACCAGTGTGTGGTCAGGGCCTGGGAAAGCTGTTGATCTGCGGTCAGCTTGCCCAAGCCGCCAGCCCTCTTCCTCCACATTAAGGGAGATTAATGGGCAGGGACTAGAAACCTAACGCTGGTTTCCGTAACACTACTCTCTGTTCTGCCGAGAGGGGAGCTGAAAGCTGGCTCCTGGCTTCCTTTAATTGAGCCCAAACTTGGGGCAGCCATTTCCTATTCTGTGCTAATGAGGCCCGTATCCTTATTTTAAAGTCTTCTTGGTTAGTTTTGAGGAGCAAGGGGGTTTGTAAGCCCTGTCCGCTACCATTATGCCAGAAGTCATGCCTTTTGATGTGTAATGCCAAATCGTTTTCTAAAACACGACACCAGGGGGGCCTGGCTGGCTTAGTTGGTAGATCATGCGACTCTTCATCTCAGGGTCACGAGTTCAAGCCCCACGCTGGGCGTGAAGCCTATGAAATGACATGACACAAGACACGACATGGCATGAGAAAATAAAAATGATACACCAATTTTCAATTCCAGCAACAGGGTGTAAGCGTCCACTTTCTCACACCCTTACCTGCATAGACTATTACGACCAAGCACTGTTACCTAATTCTCTCTCATCACATCACTGCTATGCCACTGCGAGATGGCCACTTATGGGGAGCAGCAGAGTGTGTCTGGGGCGGAAGCCAGGAAGGGCCTCACTCGGCCTCGCTCTGCCCACACGGGCCAGAGACCTTCCAGACCCAGGACGATAAGCCCCTGGTTAGAGACCTCTGCCATTGGCCCCATTGGCAGGGCATCTCACCTGAAACTGACAGCAGAAAGCACCCCAAGTCCAGAATTTTCCCTCTCACGTTAACATTTTGTTTCAGACACTGGCATGAAAACACTCCATTCTGTCAATTCTATCATCCGAATCTGCGTAGCCTCCGTGGAAGTTTCATAGGCTGACACATTGAAAAAAATGTGTAACTCATGTCTCCTCAATGGCTTGGAAGACATCCTTGTTAGTTTTATCAGAAATTCCCTGCTTAGCACTGATGTCAGACTTCCATGGTTGCATCACTTCCGTCTGAATTGGGGCAACAGCTCACGACTTCTGAACTTCCCAGGCTATCATTAATCTCCCAGACCCACAGTCTCCCGCGATCTGACCTGGGTGCTCCCTGACTCCATTATCCTAGATTAAGGGGGGAGAAATTCAGCCCGACATGGAGAAAATACCAGCCCCTCTACCGCAAGGACAATAGGAAGTGCACAGACAGTGGCTTCCGGCTGTCTGCAAATCTGCAGCAGGTCACTGGACAGCCAGCTGGGTGCTATGTGGGAGTCAGGGGCACCCACAGCGAGACGATACGGTTCCACAGGGAACATATGCTCATGGTTCAAGGTGTGAAGGCACACACTTTTAGGTTCATTTTTCTCCAACAGCTGGGTAGCGATTTAGGACAAAGAGCCTAGATGTTTTGCATGACAGCAGAGGAACATCTCGCATATACAGGAAGACTCCTGTTTTAGGTGGTGTATTCCTAAGTGCTCAGCCTTCTATCAACTGTGGTTTTAGGGAGGGCCTCTGAATATTCTGAATTGTGTTATGCTCGCTCTTTACTCCATTATCTTCGTAATATGACATGGAAAAGGCAGAGACTGGAAAGTGAAGAGGGAGGGAAGAAAACGGGCATCGAGGTCACGGCTGGATGTGAGGGGCACGATCACAGGCGGCGTGGACCCCGCACTGCCCTGCCCTGTGTCCTCCTCTCTGGTTGCTCTATCCTGGTTCCCTTTTTGGGTCACTCTCGACCTAGACAACAGGCATTGGAGTCCTCAAGGTTGTTCCTTAGCCTTTTCTCTACGCCTCTGTGATACTGGGATTTATAGTAAGAAATATATATTTGGTCTTTGTCCCTCGTTCCTGGCAGAGCTCCTAAAACCCTTATAATTTCCTACAGAAGAGCCACAGGGGCATCTTTTGTTACAATTTTTGGTTTTTGTCCTCAGTTCCAGAAATGGCTTCAGGACAGTCATGTTGAAATAGATGTCTTTTGTTATTCATAACAAACTCCTTTCAACCACACCTGAGTTTATGTCAAAGAGGTGATGTTCCCCCAACCCCCAGATCACCCAAGGATGCCCTAGCAACCAGCCATGTGATCAAACGGTTGGAACTGTCAGTCCCACATTCCCCTGACCCCAACCTCAGGGACAGGAGACAGACTGGACACTGAGAGTTCAATCACAGATGGTCTGTGATTTAATCCATTGTGGCTGTGTCATGAAGCTTCCATAGAACTTAAAAGGGCGGGGTTCAGAAAGCACCTTGGATTGGTGACTCCATCTACGTGCTGGGAGGGTGGTGCACCCCAAAGTCCAAGGGGACAGAAGCTCCTGTGCTTGGCATGAAAAGGACCCTTCTGGACCCCACCCTATGGGTCTCCTCATCTGACTGATCATTAGTGTCCTTCAATATCCTTTGTAATAAACTGGTAGCCTAGTAAGTTCTGTGAGCCAGTCTAGCAAATTAACTAAACCTCAGGAAGGGGTCACAGGAACCTCTGAGTTACAGTTGGTCAATCAGAAGCACAGGCGACAATCGAGTTGTGACTGGGGTCTGAGGTGAGACTGAGCCCTTAACCTGTGGGACCCGATGCTCCCTCCAGGTGGACAGTGTCAGAACGGAGATACACTTTAGGACATCCAGCTGGTGCTGCCAGATTGCTTGGTGTGGGAAAACCCCCCATCTGTTTACAGAAGTGTCAGAAGTGAAACACTGGGAGGAGCAGAGATATACAGGAGTGTGTTTCTCCTCAGAACCTCCCTCACGACCTAGGACTGAGGTGATCGCTACTCTCATGGCTTTAAAACACCATCTATACCTGCCCTGTTTCGCGCAGCAGGCACGCTTGACATGACGCTGTTTAAATTCTAATTCAAATTCAAAATTCTGTTTTCCAGTCATTTAAAGCCACATTCCATTAACAGCCCATATGGCTGGTGGCTATTGTACTGGACGGGACAAATATAGAACATTTCCATCACTTCTGTTCAATCAGGCAGCACTTATCTACTCATGGAAGACTCTTGGGGCACCTGGGTGGCTCAGTCGGTTAAGCGGCCGACTTCGGCTCAGGTCATGATCTCGCGGTCCGTGAGTTCGAGCCCCGTGTCGGGCTCTGGGCTGACCGCTCAGAGCCTGGAGCCTGCTTCAGACTCTGTGTCTCCCTCTCTCTCTGACCCTCCCCCATTCATGCTCTGTCTCTCTCTGTCTCAAAAATAAGTAAAACGTTAAAAAAAAAAATTATTACTCATGGAAGACTCCTGACTCTTTCCAGCTCTGATCTCCCCTCTAAACTCCACATTTGGTATCCAACTGCCTGCCTGACGTAGCAAACTGCATACTTCGTGAACATTTCTGACTTGACATGATTAAAAACAGAACACTTTTTTTGCTTTCCAAAGGTTTAATAGTCCTGTCCGGCCTGCTTCACAGACTATAAACAAAGCACCACGCACACATTTTATGTCTTGAAATTTGTACACACTCTGTGATGCTTAATTTTATGTATCAACTTGGCTAGGTCGTGGTACCAGATATTTGACCAACCATTATTCTAGATGTTTCTGTGACAGTATTTTAAAAATGAGGTTAACATTTAAATCGGCAGATTTTGGGTAAAGCAAATTACCCACCAGAGCGTAGGTGGGCCTCACCCAATCAGTTGAAGGTCTTACTAGAAAAAGACTTCTCTCCCTTCGACAAAGAAGGATTTCTGCTAGGAAACTGCCTTTAGATTCCAACTGTAGCATTCAACTTTCTTGTACACACACACACACACACACACACACACACACACACACACTATTAGTTCTGTTTCTCTGGGGAACTCTAACACTCTAAAAAAAAAATCATGGTCTAGTCAATTATTATCACCATCAGTGTCATGACCATTCTTTGGGCTTTATTTAAGCCCAAGTGTGGGATAATCAAAACAGAACTTTCCAGCATTTCTATTTGATCCCCATCTCAAAAATGGTCCGTCAGGCTAGACACATGGGGCCATCTTTCTTTCCTCTTGTCCTCCCCCACAACCAATTAGTTACTAAGTCCAGCTGATTCTATATCTAAGACCTATTTCTATATCTTTCTATTTACGATGCTACTGCCCCAGCCACAGCTAGAGGCTGGAGCCAGGGAAGCTGAGTCCTGGCTGAGCTGTTCACTCCCACAGCACGGGGCTTCCCCGGTAGCTCTTCTGAGGTTTCTCTATAGCATTACGTGCTGTAAGTTTACTCACTTGTGGACTGTCTCTCTACTTCAGAGGGCAAAGAACAGGTCCACATTGTTCACTGTTGTCTTTGCTACTGTGCGTGACGCTTGGCAAGAAACACTTGGTGAGAGAATGACTGCAGGGCCCAGAAGAGCATCTGCCAATGTACGCTCTGTGGAATATGGTTTTGTGGGACGTTCTAGGTTAGGATTTGGCAAGCTACCGCCCATGGACCAAATCTGGCCCGCAGCCCGTTTTTGTAAATAAAGTTTTATTGGAACACAGCATATGCCCATGCATTTCGTCTACAGCCGCTCAGGCACTCCAGTGGTAGATGAGTAGCTGTGACAGAGACCCGTGGACCCGCCAAGTCTACCATTTGGCCCTTAACAGGAAAGTCTGCCAACTCTTGTTATAGGTAATTATGTTGAAGACCATTCTGTGGATCTCATATACGCAGGGCTTAATAGAGTCACACAGGTGTCTTTAAAGAAGGACTTCTTGAAGTCTTCACTGGGCTAATGAGAGCTGTGAATCTCTGAGAATGTGACATAATATACAGTTTCCCAAGCTTATTTGAGGAGGGACATCCTTTCGGTGGTGCTTTCTGGTTCCTTGGAAAAGACTTTGAGAATGCTGGCCAGGGTCTCGAAACTTCATCAGGGCCTTCTCTTAAAAAATGGGCGACAGGGACTTCTCAGCAGCCACAGTAAACTGGTCCTCACGGCCTTTTTCTAGCTAGTGAGGGAAACTGAGAAGTATTTACTGAGGGTGGGATCCTACAGCCTCGTCATACACTCAGTAGTTAGCTAAGCCTGGTGTCAATAGCCTAATTTCCTCTTGGGGTCTCTTCGGGATGTACCAGTATGACAGGACTCTTCCCCTGGCATGTTCTGGAGGATTAGCAGGGCTGACTGGGCAGGTGACTTACTTTCTCCTGACTGTTCAGCTCCTGATACGGGATGTGGGCAGGCAGGTAGGTATGGAGGAGAGCACAGAAGGCCAAGCCATCACTCCAGCTGCTGCTGAAATTGGTGATATCGATGTTCTGTAGGGGAAAAGCAGCATTAGTCTCCAAACTGTGCAAAAGTCAGAGAATACGGATGATACTTTGGGAAGATGGGTATCCGCCTCCGGGTTTGCAGGAAGGCCAGATAAGAAACCACCCAAGACTCCGGAAAGTCTTAATTAATTTGGGGACCGGCAATGGCCTGGTGCCACCCAAATCCATTCATAGAATGGCATGGAAAAAAAAAAAAGCCTTTAGAGCTCAAAACCCTGGGGAATTCATTTCTGCCTGCCCCGTGGCACATTAAAAGCTCAGAGACGTCTTATTCTCAAATTAGCCCACCCGATTAGCTGTGTATGCCCCAGCACTTCCCAGATTTATTTGGTCAAGGGGGAATCATCACCATCACCACCATCATCATCATCATCATGTATGACCCCAATTAACAACAGGTAGAGCGAGACAAAACGAGATCTTAAAAACCTACATGGCTGGTCCGTGGCTTATTCCTGCTAATACCCTCTTCTCCCCACAACGTGAAGGGCTTGTCAGGGGGAGAAAACCCTTCATGCTCAACAGCATCCTTGTTAGAACATCAAATCCCCAAGGATTATGAGGCTACCTGAGGAAACACCTTCCCCTCTGGAATAGGCTGGAGCCCCAGTAGCTACTTGGTAAACAGTGATTAGAAAACCAGAATCTGACTTTATATGGCTTGGCTCCCAGGCAGGTCCCCTGGGCCCGATAGCCCCGGGCCACGTCCACCTCTTGGAGCCTCACACCTGTCACCCACCTGCCTCTTTCTCTCTGACCATGCTCCGTACTAACAGGGTTTTTCTTCCCTGGATTCCCAAAGCTCATCCCAAACGAAATGAAATGCCAGGTTCTCAAGCCCGCTAATTTCCTTAACGCCTTGTTTTATCTAGTGGCTGTTTAAATGTGCTGAAAAGGCCTGGGACAGGGATTCCTGCAAGGAGTGCAGACGTGTATGCTTCCATGGGCTTTGCTGAGTTTTAGGTGTGAGTTCTGAGCACTTCAAGTGCAATAAGAAAGAGGACTTGAGCAAGGGTGGGCTCCTTCTGCCATCTCCCCACAGCTGCTGGAGCCTGGGGGAGACACGCAAGTCCTCTTTCTCCCCCGGAATCCCCCATCCCGGGATGCGGGAAGCCAGCACGGTCAGCAAAGTGGGCAAAGGTGAACGGATGGCCAAGAGGCGGCTCTCTCTGAAGGCGTGGACGGGGACAGCCGGTCCCTCCCTCTGCCCAGACCAAATGCAAATGGGCAGAGGCTCCACTCTGACTGCCCTGGGAGGTTATTCAGGGCGTCTCCACCAGAAGCAACGGCACTTTAATAGGAGAGGAAGGGTGAAGAGGAACGTGGCAGGAAGATAAACTGGAGTAGGGGAGGGAGACTTTATGGAATGCTTCCTGAAGTGTGCGTAAAAGAAGCTTCTAAGAACACACGTGGGCGGACATGTGTAATAAAATATGGTGGAAGAGTTTACCATGTGGTTTCCTGGGGTGGGGGGGGAGGGGGTTGGAAGCAAATGGCTTTTATCATCTCGTTTGAACATTTTATCTAGATTTTCCCAGTGCCAGTTTGAGCGAGCTCAGCCTTTGGCGACGATGTAGGTCAAATGCCTCATTTTACAGCCAAGACACTGAGGCCCGAGGAGATGGTGTCATACATCACACACAGGATTTACCTGGATGACGGATGCTTCAGCAGGCCAAGTCACACCTGCCCCCCGCCCCTCCCTGCCCCATGGCCCTTTCTATCAAACCTCCTCTGGCTTCTAGCCAGAGTCCGGGATGACCCAGGCGGACCTGAGAGCCTCCCCGCAAAGCATGGGCTTTCAGGGATGTCGGATTCTCCAGTCTGCTTTGCAGTGACATTCACCTGGGGGAAGGACAGCTGACTGAGAGCAACACACGACGACAATATCGCCTCTTCATCCTGGTTTTCATGACCCACGCACAACCAAATGTTAAGAGCTGCTGAGCATCGGTGTTACGGAGAAGTCTGAGAATGCCCCGTCCCAGTTCCAGGCTGAATGTGCAACAGCCGATCGTTTGGATTTTTGGCTTCAGAAAGCCTCTCTGGAGACTCTGGAGCTACTTGATGGGGCCTGGATGCTGCTTCAGAAATGGGAAGCATTGTACTTGTATGTTTTCTCAAAAGAAGAGGACAGACACAGGCGGGGGTCACGACCCGGCCGGTTTACTCCCAGTCTCAGGAGCTCGAACCGGAAGTCGTGCACATGGGGCCCTGGGAAGTGGGAGCAAGGAGCTGGGCCGGGCCAGCCTGGGAAACCAGGTGTCCCAGCTCTTCTCAACACGGGAGTCCCCTTCCTTTCTTTGCCTTGCAGAGGCTGTCTGAGGCCCCGTCTGCAAACCCATCTCTCACGGTAGTGCTCTCTCCGAAAGGCAATGTTGCCATACAACTTCATTTTCTAGGAAAAGAAACTGAGGTCGTAAGAAGTGGTGTTTCAGTCAGAAAAAGGCCAACCGTTCTGTGATCAAGATGGGAGTCCCTTAAACAGGAGCCCCCTTACATACAAAGCTCCCAAAATGGGAGTGGGAAGGCACGATGTGTCTGTTCCTGGGCATCTGCTCATTTAATTCTCAGAACGGCCGTACGGGGCAAGTAGCAATGTGCCCCACTGCACAGATGAGGAAGCCGAAGCAGGAAGAAGTATCTCTGGGGCCAGAGCCAGGGACGGACTCCAGCTGTGGGTCGTGCCTTGCTGCACTGCCTTCCCTTCTTCACAAATTTACTCGACACCTAAAGCTTTTAAGATTTGATAAGTCTTTCACTTCCTAAAATGTGAGAACATTTTGTACACTTATCTCTTGTGCCATTTTTTGTGTGTGTGTGTGTGATACAGAACGTCATTTCCCTGCATCTGCATGGCCTTCAGAAGCGTCGTGAGAGGCCGAATAGAGCAGAAGGAGCGACGATGCCGTCCTGTCTCACAAAGCTGACACAGTGCCCGGTAGTTTAGTTAACTGGGTGCCATCTAAAAACAGTTTTTGATCTAGAAGTATAAATGAGCAGCAGGCTGAGACTAAGATGTGGTGAGATCAAAGCCGGGGTTGAAAAAAGATCCATCTAAATCGCTCCCCAACCTCAGGGGAGCTCAGAGAACCCGGATGTTTCCGGCCGGATGGCAGCCGGCGGGCCTCTCTGGAAATGGGAGATACACTGTAAAGCAGACCCTGGCATTTCAGCAGCAAGACCACACCAACACTATACAAGAAATAGGAGTAGTGCCCTATCTTTAAAAAGAAACGGAATTATGGAAATTCCAACATCTAGTCAGGTTATCAAATCCAACGTCAAGGTCAGGAAATGCTTCTCTTTCATGTAACCCACCCTCACCATGTTTGAGACTCTGAGTTGTTCTGACACTGGCAGGGAAGGAAGACAACCAGGTATGATCGGTAGCATTATACTCATTCCAAGAACATGACGATCAGTTAAAACCTTGACCTTTCTTGGGGTAAAGGGGAACGACCTCAATTCCAGTGCCCTGCATGTCATCTGGAATCGTAATTCTATTTGAACGAGAGAATCCAAAATTCCTAAGTCAACTCAGCTGGCAGAACAATTAAGAACACGCGTGTGTTGGGGCGCCTGGGTGGCTCAGTCGGTTAAGCGGCCGACGTTGGCTCAGGTCACGATCTTGCGGTCCGTGAGTTCGAGCCCCGCGTCGGGCTCTGTGCTGACAGCTCGGAGCCTGGAGCCTGTTTCGATTCTGTGTCTCCCTCTCTCTGACCCTCCCCCGTTCGTGCTTTGTCTCTCTCTGTCTCAAAAATAAATAAACGTTAAAAAAAAAATTAAAAAAAAAAAAGAACACGTGTGTGTTTATCATATAAGGTGATGTAAAGTACCATACAAATCTCAAGAGCTGCTGTTGCTGCTATCTTTGCTCACCGAGGTGTATTTTGGGGAGCTATGCGACATATTTCAGTGAATGAGGAGCTAGCGGATGGGGTGTGCCACGCTTTGACAGTGTTCACGGTTTTCACATGGAGGCGAGCTAGGAAGGGTGTGTGGGTCCCAGCGAAATGGGCTGACACACAGAACTGATGCAGGAACCAGAGACGGAGGACGAGGCAGTCATGGCAGGAAGGTGCTCGTGTGGACAGGACCAAGGCACTGGGTGACAGGCAGGAAGACAACAGCTTCTTGGGCACGGCTGGCTGGCCAATCCCAAGAACCCCAGGAGCCAAGCAAGGACTAATTCTAGGTCCTACCCCTAAACAGGGTGAGGGGGGCGGTGAAAAGTCTTAGTTTTGGCTAGAGATGATCAGGATTGCCTTGGCCTTGGGCCGGGGGGGGGAGGGGGTGGTGGGAGGTGATTCTTGCTGAGCTGGTGCTCAATGCCCACAGATGAACCTCTGACTTAGGACAAAAGCTCAGGATAATAATACATATACCCCAGGCGGTATATTTCCCAATTGGGAATAATTTCCCAACTGGGATAATCTTCCCAATTATCATTCAGTTGAATTCCTAGGGGTTCATCAAAAGAATAACTAAGAGGAAAAGCGGAAAATGATCAACAAGGCATTCTAAAAATAACAAGGTATACCATCCATTACTTTCCTTGTTATCTATTCCTGAATAAAATTGACTATGATAACCAGAAGTTAGTAACGGAAAGAGAACATACAGAGGATTCTGGGGGTGCTGGCAATGCTATGTTTCAGGACCTGAATGCTGATTATACGGGTATCTTCATTTCACGAAATTTCATTGCACTATACTCTTGTACATTCTATCTCAGTAAGAAAGGGAGGGAAGGAGAAAGACCGACTCTGATCATCTTAAGGGACTGACTTGTGGCTGTTAAAAAGAAGTACACTTTCTGGGTTTTATCTACTATAAGATTTACTGAGGGGGGGGAAAAAGCAGAGCAAAAACCCAAAGACACGTACTGATTATTTCCCCAGGGGAAATGGTTAATTACACATTGCAAATTAACTTTCTCTGGGATATAAATACCTTAGAGATATTTCTGAGAAGAAGAGAATTCTGGGGAAAGGAAATCTCAGATAGAGAGATAGGAAGAGATATAGATAGACAGATACAGATATAAAAAGTAACAATCCAAGCATCTCCAAAATAAGTTTCTATGAACGCTCAGAAAAAAATTTTGTAAGATACACAATTTTGTCCTCGGCACAGCAAAAGTCATTTGAGAAAAGTGAATACCCTGGAGAGTATTTACATGGGACTATCCAAGAATATTCCGAAGGCTGAGACCACAGACAAAGTTCTATGCGGAGGCAGCACTCTTAAATTACACAGTGGGACAAAATCCAACAATCTATATCATTTGCTTCTAGAAGGTTCTGTCATTTGCCTTTTGTTGCCTGGCAACCCCAACGTTTGGTGAAAACATCCACCACTGGAGGGGGAAGCTGGGAGCACACAATGAAACGGGTCCCACGCTCGACCCCACAGGGGCCACGACAGGACCTCATTCCCACTGCTCCGGCATCTCTTCTGGGGCTTTGTAGATTCCTCCACGAGATTTCTATGAATGGGGTGACTCCGTGTGCACTGAATAGAAAAGTTTAAAAAATTTAAAAAGACAAAAAACCCTGCAAAGCTCCCAGGAAGAAGGCAGAGGCCCGATTAGGAAACGCAGCCTGCTGGAATGTAGGAAGCCGGCAGAGTAGAAGAATCCTGAGTGCGCACCTCCTCACGTGGACACATCAAGGCTGCAACTACACACGTAGCGACTCCCTCTGGAAACGGCCTCAAAACCAACAGAACAGCTCTTCCGCAGCTAAAGATGAAAGAAAAAGCCACATCGAGAAGGGTAGGAGGGGCAGAGACACGGTCGGGAACCAACCCCCCCCCACCCCATGCAGTGACCCCCAGTGGAAGGGCTGTCACAGGCATGGAGGTCGGTCCTCTCTGAGGAGCGAGGGGATCAAGCCCCACGTTGGGTATTCCCCCATAAGATGAACTCCCATAAGATCCCGGCTTTGAAAATCAGTGGGACTTAAATCTGGGAGAGCCTGAGGGCTACAGGAAATGGAGACTCTGCTCTTAAGGGGTCAGTGCACTGTTACCACTGGATTGCAGACCCAGCACAGAGGCAGCAGTTTTTGAAAAGCACCTGGCTTATAGTGGAAGGGGGTTTACTGATTTTAAAAATGTCTGCCAGAGGAGCAGAGATGTGTAGGAACTTTCTCTGATAATGGAGGTGTGCTGGCAGGCGCCATTTTTCTTGCCTTCCTTCAGCCTAGCTGGCCCTAGGCTGGGGACAGCCAGCTCTGATACTCCCCATCTACTTTGCTAGCACTGCTTGCCCAGCCCTGTGTTGCCCTGCAGACCCACACACCCAGCCCACTCCCTCTGGCAGGTACCCCTCCAAAGTGGCTCCCGCCCTGCCAACACCTGGTGGGCAGTCCCAGCTGGGACCCATGCCCCTCCTGACTCATGCCCTGGGGCAGAGGGGCAGCCCGCCCACTAGCAGGCCTGTAACTGTCGTGGTGGGGCCTCTTGGCCAGCTGTGCTGGGGGCAGCCCGGTCCACCAGCAGCTGAGACAGGAGGGCTAATGATCTGGACACAGGATAGTGCCAATTGTCCAAACTGAGCATTAAAAAAAAAAAAAAGAATAAAACAAAAGGGGGTAAGTTAAGAAATCTCTGGGACAACATTAAGCATACTAATATCTGAATTACAGGGGTCCTAGAAGAAGAAAGAGAAAGGGTCAGACGACTTATTCGAAGACAAAACTTCGAACCTTCCAAGGTTAGCTTCCCTAACCTTGGGAAGGATATGGACATCCGGGTCCTGGAATCACAGAGAGCCTCCAAAACGGTGAATCCCAGGAAGTTCACACCAAGACACGTAATGATGAAAACAGCTAAACTTAAAGAAAAAGAGAATCTTAAGGCAGCAAGGAAAAAAGCAGTTACATCTGGGAAAAATCCCGTTCAGTAATTTGAACCAGGCTGGAAGGGAGAGGCAGGACATATTCAAAGTGCCGAAAGGAAAAAAACCTATGACCAAGGATTCCCTACTTGCAAAGTTATCGTTCAGAAGCGAGGGAGAGATGGAGTTTCCCAGACAGACAAACAAAAGCTAAGGAGTTCATCACCACTAAATCAGCCTTACATGAAATGTTACATGGACCTCTTTAAGCAGAAAATAAGGCTATGACTAACTAGAAGTAAGAAAATTATGAAAGTGAAACGTTCTGTTCAAAACCCGCTGTGCCCCGCCCCAAGCCACACTTTTACAGACAAATTCACAGGAGTCTGCACTTGGCCCTAACTCTGTTTTTCTAGGTCACGGCACCCTCCATTCTCAGAAATTAGACCCCAACTACAAAACAGATTCTTTTCCAGCCTGGCCACAACCCACATCCCATACGAGCCCCGGACAGAGCCCCTCGAGACACCTGCTGCTCTACCTGGCCAAGAGTCGACCCCCTCAGCATACCCCCCATGGGTGAAGCTACAACCCTCTCACATTCTTAAAAGAAAAATCTGGGGGCACCTGGGTGGCTCAGTTGGTTAAGCGTTCGACTCTTGATTTCAGCTCAGGTCATGATTGCACGGTCCCCCTGAGTCAGGCTCTGAGCTGACAGTGTGGAGCCTGCTTGGGATTGTCCCTCTCCCCTCTCTCTCTGCCCCTCCCCTGTTTTCAGTCTCTCTCTCAAAATAAATAAATAAACATTTAAAAAAAAAAAAACCTGGGGCACCTGAGTGGCTCAGTCGGTTGAGCCTCTGACTTCAGCTCAGGTCATGATCTCGCAGCGGGTTCGAGCCCCGCTTCGGGCTCTGTGCTGACAGCTCAGAGCCTGAAGCCTGCTTTGGATTCTGCCCCTCCCCCACTCATGCTCTGTCTCTCTTTCTCTCTCTCTCTCTCTCTCTCTCTCTCAAAAATAAATAAACATTAAAAAAAAAAACCCAATGGCATTTTCCACAGAACTAGAATAATCTGAAAATTTGTATGGAACCACAAAAGACTCTGGATAGCCAAAGTTATCTTGAGAAGGAAGAACAAAAATGGGGATTATCACTATCCCGGATTTCAAGATATACTATAAACCTGTAGTGATCAAAACAGTATGGTACAGGCACATAAGCAGACATGTAGATCAATGGAACAGACTAAAGAGCCCGGAAATAATCCCATGCTTATATGGTCAGTCTACAACAAAGAAGGCGAGAATATACAACCGGGAAAAGACAGTCTGTTTAATACGTGGTGCTGGGAAAACTGGACAGCTACATGCAAAAGAATGAAACTGGACCACTTTCTTACACCATACGCAACAATAAACTCCATAAACTCAAGACTTGAAACCATTAAACTCCTAAAAGAAAATAGGCAATAAACTCTTCAACATCAGACTTGGCAATATTTTTTTTTTTTTTTGCATCTATCTCCTCAGGGAAGGGCAACAAAAGCAAAAATAAACGACGGGACTGCATCAAACTAAAAAGTTTTTGCACCACAGTTTTGCACTTCACTAAAAAGTGAAGGAATTCATTAACAAAATGAAAAGGCAGCCTACTGACTGGGAGAAGATATTCGCAAATGACATACCTGATAAGAGGTTAATATGCAAAGTATATAAAGAACTCCTATAATTCAACACCAAACCAAACCAAACAAACAAACACCAAGCGATCCAATTAAAAAATGGGCAGAAGACCTGAACGGGTGTTTTTCTAAAGAAGACGTGAAACCATGCAGATGGTCCACAGATACATGAAAAGATGGCCAACATCACTCATCATCAGGGAAATGCAAATCAAAATCACAAGGAGATACCACCTACATCTGTCAGAATGGCAAACATTAACAACTCAGGCAACAACAGATGTTGGCGAGGATGCGGAGAGAGAGGATCTCTTTTGCATTGCTGGTGGGAATGTAAATTGGTACAGCCACTAAAAAAATAAAGTGTGGAGGTTCCTCAAAAAATTAAGAATGGAAATACCACATGATCCAGTGATTCTACTTCTGGGTATATACCCAAAGAGAATAAAAACCCCAATTTCAAAGTACATATGTGCTGCTATATTTATTGCATTATTTACAATAGCCAAGATATAGAAGCAACCCAAGTGCCCACTGATTGGTGAATGGATGAAGAAGATGTCACACACACACACACACACACACACACACACGCACACACACACGCACACACACACACACGCACACTGGACTATCATTCAGCCGTAAGAAAGAATGAAATCTTGCTGTCTGTGACAACAAGAACCTGCAGGGCATGATGCTAAATGAAATAAGTCAGACAGAGTAAGACACACATCATGTGATTTCACTTACACGTGGGATATAAAAAAAACCAAAATGTAGGAACAAACAAAAACCCAGAAACAGACTCATAAACATAGAGAATAAACTGGTGGTTGCCCCTGTGGAAGGGGTGGGGAGATGGGCAAAATAGGTAAAGAGGATTAATAGGTGCAAACTTCCAGTTATAAAATAACAAAGTTAGGGGCGCCTGGGTGGCTCAGTCGGTTAAGCGTCTGACTTCAGCTCAGGTCGTGATCTCGTGGTCCATGAGTTCGAGCCCCGCGTCGGGCTCTGTGCTGACAGCTCAGAGCCTGGAGCCTGTTTCGGATTCTGTGTCTCTCTCTCTCTCTCTGATCCTCCCCTGCTCATGCTCTGTCTCTCTCTGTCTCAAAAATAAATAAAGGCTAAAAAAATTTTTTTTAATAAAAAAAAATAAAGTTACAGGGATGAAAAGTACAGCATTGGGAATACAGTCAATAATATCGTAATAATGCTGTACGGTGACAGATGGTAACACACTTATCGTGGTGAACATTTAGTAACGTATATACATGTTGAATCACTATGTTGTATGTCCGAAACTAATATAATATTGTATGTCAACTATAATTCCGTTAAACATTAAAAAGGAAAATGCAGTCTGTCCACTGCCACAGGAACTAGATGTCTTGGGCACACAGTGACCTAAATATCCTCATTCCTGGGACTTCTCTGAGACTCTTTTTTGACATGTCTTTATTGTCACAGCTGTAGAATCAGACCAAGTTTTTTTTGCGTGGGGGGAGGGGTGTAACAATTTATGGATCGTACAGAACAAAAGTTCATTTCTCACCATGGGTTTTGGGGTTCATTCCTTGCGCTGGGTAGATGTCTACACCCGTCCAGTTCTAGTATCCCTGTTCTGATCTCAGGCTATCTGGTAAACCTCAGCAGAAGGCCCCACATATGGACAGCACAGCCCACAGTCACGGACACATGGTGACTCACACAGAGAGCACTTGGGACCCTCCTCTGCACAGCTTTTTCCTTTCTGATGCCTCGTCCCCTAGAACATTGCTGTTTCAGCTGCCATTAGTGGCTGTCCCCCTCAGCATGGATCCCACCCCGGCTCCCCATACTGTGACATGGAAACTATTCCCAAGCAGAGGACTGGTGATCATGGAGGTCACCTCATGAGTTTCCCTTCTCTCGGACATTAGTTGTCTGGCGATAAGCTCCAGATGGCTACATTTCAAAGCTAAAATTAAACATTATTAGAATCTACATAAATAGGTTTATACCCTTGGGGGAAAGAAAGCCATGTAAGGCATAAAATGCAAAGAGTATAAAAGAAGGGACTGAGAAAACTGGTTATATAAAGTTTCTGCATAACAAAAATTATAAGCAATATAAATACATATATAGCAAACCACTGATATCTGGAATATATTCTTTTTAATTTTTTTTTAATGTGTGTTTATTCTTTGAGAGAGATAGACAGCATGAGCAGGGGAGGGGCCGAGAGAGAGGGAGACACAGAATCTGAAGCAGGTTCCAGGCTCCGAGCTGTCAGCACAGAGCCCGACGTGGGGCTTAAAGTCACGAACTACAAGATCATGACCTGAGCAGAAGTTGGATGCTTAACTGACTGAGCCACCCAGATGCCCCTGGAATATATTCTTATAATCAATAAGAGAAAACAAGTCAAGGAAAACTTGGCAGAGGAACGTATTGGTAATGCACTGAAGAGGAAATATAGTCAGAAACATCTGAAAAGGTGTTGCCTCACCAGAAAGTAAAAATAGTGAACTGTGTTCACTCATCAAATTGGCAAAAGTTAAAAAGATTTTTAATTCACAGAGTTAATGAAGATGTGGGGAAATGGGTGTTCCCCCATTGGCTGACGGGAATACGGATTGGCACAGGCTTTTGGGGGGGGGCAACTGGAAACATTTTTTTTTATAAAAATATGGGGCACCTGGGGGCGCCTGGGTGGCTCAGTCGGTTAAGCGTCCGACTTCAGCTCAGGTCATGATCTCACGGTTCGTGGGTTTGAGCCCCACGTCAGGCTCTGTGCTGACAGCCTGGAGCCTGGAGCCTGCTTCCGATTCTGTGTCTCCCTGTCTGTCTCTCTGCCCTTCACCCACTTGCATTCTGTCTCTGTCTCTCTCTAAAATAAATAAACACTAAAAAAAAAATTTCTTTAAAAAAAAATAAGGGGCGCCTGGGTGACTCAGTCAGTTAAGCGTCCGACTCTCGGTTTGGGCTCAGGTCATAATCCCGGGGTTGTGGTTTCAAGCCCCATGTTGGGCTCCGTGCTGAGCGTGGAGCCTGCTTGAGATTCTCTCTTCCTCTTTCTCTGCCCTCCCCTGCTCACATTCACTCATTCTCTCTCTCTCCAAAAATAAATAAATCAATAAATGATTTGACCGAGTAATTGCACATGTAGGTATCTATTCTAGAGAAAACAGTCATGCCATCTACCCAAAGACACACCTACAAAAAATGTTTACTCCAGCATTATTGTTCAGAATGGGGAACTGGAAATATCCCAGTTGTCCATCAATTAAGCTAAGCAAACTTTTTTTGCTTTTGAAACATTGTTATGAAAACCCATCTACAGTGCTGAAGCGGCCCAGATACTAAAACTGGAACAAGACAGACAATGTTAGTGTGGCCCCTGCCCCAGGATGACATATAGATTCATGAAGTGTTCCATATTTACAAACACCCTCCCCCCAAACCAACCTATAACTCAGTTTTCTAATCTGCAGGCATTCCTGTGAAGCTCATGGGAAAACGTCGATGTTCTGAGGGCTTTTTTTAAAAATGTTGATTATTGAATGAGAGAGAAAGAGGCAGAGAGAGAGGGAGAGAGAACAAGTGGGGGAGGGACAGAGAGGGAGGGAGACAAAATCTGAAGCAGGCTCCAGGCTCTGAACTGTCCGTGCAGGGCCCGAACTCACGAATGTTGAGATCGTGCCCTGAGTGGAAGTTGAATGCTTAACCAACTGAGCCACCCAGAAGCCCCGATGTTCTGGGTTTTGATGGGTCTGCTATATGCGATTTGTTCTAGATACTCGATGTTTCTCACTAGTTATCAGTGTCAAATGTCAATCTACAGGACTGGTCCTACGCTTTCCTCCACGGTCACTGGCACTGAGGTAATCTGGGAGGACAGGGAGTAACAAATGGAGAGAGTCAAAATCCAAAAAAGATTTCAATAGGCCAAATTAAGTGGGATGACATCTAGCTTAATTCCTCATCTTCTTTTTGTGTTTTCCAATTTTTCTACAGTGACCGTGTATTACTTTTGCAGTTAAGAAAAATAATACGTTATTAAAAATATTAATGACATCACTTATAGACAAAATAGGCCAATGCCAATTCCAAGGTAGTGAGTGAATAATAAGACTGCTAATAACTGTATGTTTCTATGCTGAACGGATCCAGAAGAAATCGTTTTTCCCCCAAAATGTTGGCTGTGTAGATGAAGGAAGGAAGATGCAATTAAGAACTTGCTAGAGGGGTGCCTGGATGACTCAGTCGGTTAAGCATCTGACTTCTGCTCAGGTCATAATCACATAGTTTGTGAGTCCAAGCCCTGCGTCTGGCTCTGAGAGGACAGCTCGGAGCCTGGAGCCTGCTTCGGATGCTGTGTCTCCCTCTCTCTCTTTCTGCCCCTCGCCTGCTCGTGCTCTGTCTCTCTCTCTCAAAAATAAATAAACATTAGGGGCGCCTGGTTGGCTCAGTCAGTTGAGTGTCTGACTTAGGCTCAGGTCATGATCTCACGGTCCCCGTGTTAGAGCCCCGCGTTGGGCTCTGTGCTGACAGCTCGGAGCCTGGAGCCTGCTTCGGATTCTGTGTCTCCCTCTCTCTCTGCCCTTCCCCTGTGCATGCTCTGTCTCTCTCTGTCTCAAAAATAAACAAAACATTTAAAACAAACAAACAAACAAACAAACAAACATTTTTAAAAAAGAACTTGCTAGAAAGGCAGTGTAGAGACCTTAAGTTTCTTTCTTTATGTGATAGATGAAAAGCAGCTACAGATTCCCTGAAATCTTCCAACTGAGAGGTGAGGTCTAATTCTTCTCCTCTTGAATCTTAATAATTTGCTTGAATGCAGAGGAAGTGCAAGGTGGGATCTGCAAGGTTAGGACACAAGAAGCCTTGAAGTTTTTCTGAGGACTCTCAGAACACTCTCTCCAGGAGTCCTGAGGCTCCTCTAGGGGGTAGAAGCCCAGGCCAAGGGCAGAGGCCCTAGACATGGTGCAGCAGGGAGGGGTCAGGCCTAAACTGCAGACACAGGAACAAGATGAACACTGCTGTATTTTAATCCACCAAATTTGGGGGGTAGTTACATAGCTGTAGATAACTCAGAACATCTGACGTTCGTTACTTCTTTTAAAACTGTTGCAAAGGGCAGAATGCAAACCAACCTTCCGTTTCTCAAGCAAATAACTTTGGGGGTTCCTTGGAACTCCTTTGCTCTTTTGATCCTGTTCATATTATTGCTTTAATCACTTACTCTCTTTTAGATGGCTAATCATCTCCCAAACCAAGGGTGAAAGCTTTTGCTTGCCTTTAAGATTTAAAAAATGTGACCCCACTCCAGGTAGTCAACTAAATATCTTTTATACTTTTTTTTAAAGTTTATTTTTGACAGACACAGAGAGAGAGAGAGAGAGAGAGAGAGAGAGAGAGAGGGAGAGAGAGAGAGAGAGAGTGAGTGAGAGCTAGGGAGGGCAGAGAGAGAGGGAGACACAGAATCTGAAGCAGGCTCCAGGCTCTGAGCTGTCAGCACAGAGCCCGACACGGGGCTCGAACTCACGGATCGTGAGATCATGACCTGGGCCGAAGTCGGATGCTTAACCGACTGAGCCACCCAGGCGCCCCTCTTTTATACTCTTAAACATGGGTCTGTTCCACATTCAGGTCTGTTTCCACTGTTTGTGTTATCTGTTCTGGAATGCCTATGATGGCTGAAAGTGGGTTATGAAGCAGGGACCACTTCTAATCAGGTTGGGCAACCATGCCTTCATCATTACTTTCTCAGAAATTTCTTGGCTGTTCTTACTCGTTTATTCTTCTGGGTGAGTTTTTAATTATTTTACATTCAAGAATAAAGAAATGCTGTGGGATTTTACTTGGAACTGAATTACATTTAGAGGAACAGTTTACTTTTTTAAATGATTCTTCCCCCTCTTTATTCCTGTGGAAGGAATTGAGGGTTCGAGACTTGGAAAAGAACAGATCAAAACCGCAAACCTAGGAAGGACTGCACTTTGGTTTACGGGGTGAGGATCAAATGAGTAAGTTACAAGGGACAACGTCAGCAGAAACATCCTCTGCCGAGTCCTCAGAGAACGATGCGTAGGTAGATACCACACAACCTCTCTCCGGAGGCAGAATCAAAAGGATGTTGAGATCAGAAGAGTGGCTGGAGCTACATCTTTCTTACTTCCTGCTTTGCTTCCTCCTTCTTCATTTAAGCAAACACCCCATGACGTTTCCTTCTTGAGGTTCTCTGCCCTGGGCCTGGCGACACTTGGTTGAGTTTCACGGCAGGTGTCCTGCCAGCCATCTCGTTGGGTCCACGCCCATGCCAACACTCCATTCCTGGTCCACCCAGCGGCTCAAGCAGCAGGGCTGGTGTCCCACGGCCAACGCGGTCAAAGGAAGATGAAATACACTGGCTCAGCATGGGAACTTGGGTTCTTGCACAACTTCTGTGAGCAGATCTTCTCTCGACCCCTCAGCTTGGTTCCCAAACGATTCTCTGCCATGGTCTATTCCCCAGGCCCAGACCAGGTTCCAGATGTTCGGAGAAACACCTTTCTAGAGTTTTCTTCCCCTCCTTTCCTCTCTTGCCTTTCGGTTGAGTCGGTTACCTCATCTTAATTAACTTCACGTGTCCTTTTAGCTTACTCTTTCTGAAAAAGATGGTAATTGCGGCGCTGCTGGTTCCGTTCATCCTAGAATGCCCAATGACCCACTTTTCAGGCTCAGTATTCTGTTAGCACTCTAAAGCCCCTCCTTCTCCTACCTGAGAGCTTATCTAGCTTATTTCGCCAAGGAAATGGTAGAAGACCTTCTTATGAACCACCCGCATTCATGGGTCAACTCTTAAGGTGCTCTAAAGTGTGTAAGTACAGCCAGCAAATGTTCATCGAGCCCCGCTACGTGTAAGCGCTGAGAGACAGACAAACATAATGAGGCGTGGTCCCTGGTCCCGAATGGTTCACCACAATCAGTGGAGCAGGCAGGGCGAGGCAAGCGGTGAGTCTGGGCTGCGGAGGAGGCCTGATGTGGTCTGGGCTGCAGAGAGTGAACAGGTCATACGCAGGACTCCCACGGAGTTCTGAGAACACAGGAGACACAGGTCTGTTTTGTTTTCTGTTTTTTTGAGCTGATACTCAGACTGAATGAGCCCTGGCAAACCAAAACGTGCATGACTCAAAAGAACAAATCCAAACTCGGACCGGCTCCTAGGCCTGGCTCTCTCTCTGTCACAAAAGCAGCTATGTGACTGTGACTTTAGACAAATGACTTTTCTGGCTTCTGGTTTCCTCATCTTTCCAGCGAACTGGTTAGATCCTAACGGTGGTTGTGAAATGATCATCAGCTGTGGGACCTGCTGTTCTAGCTAAAGCTTTCTGTGGAAGGTTTTTATAAAGGTAGAGAGTGAACGCTGTAAGACTATAGACAATTTCTTACCAGCTCCTTTTGTGTCCTTCTGTGAATATCCTATCTTGCACTGTCCAATACAATAGCCACTAGTCACATGTGGCTAAATTGGTTAAAATTGAATAAAGTTTTTTTTTAAAAAAAAATGTTTATTTGTGAGAGAGAGAAAGAGAGAGAAAGGAGAGAGAGAGAGAGGGGGAGAGCGAGCACGCCGGAGAGGCAGAGAGAGGCAGACAGAGGATCCACTGTCTCTGCACTGACAGCAGAGAGCCCGACGCGGGGTTCAAACTCACAAACTGCCAGATCATGACCTGAGCTGACGTCCTGACAACCTGAGCCGTCCTGACGACCTGAGCCGAGCTTAACTGACTGAGCCACCCAGGCACCCCAAAATGGAATAAAACTTAAAATTCAGTGTCTCAGTCACATTAGCCACCTTTCAATTGCTCAAGATCCACAAGTGGCTGGCCAGTGACTACTGTATTGGACGGTGCAGGTCTAGAACCTTCTCACCGTCACAGAAAGTTCTATCGGACAGCACTGGGCTGCACTTACACAAACGTGTATATGTATCTCCCCCTTTTTATGCAAAGGGTAGCATGTGATGCACATCGTTCTGTACCCACTTACTAAAGCCTGTAGACAGAGGCCCTTTCACGACACGTGTAGAAACAGTTACAGTGCAGAGACGGAGAGATCGGATTCTGAAGCCCGGAGCCCCGTCACTGAGGAGCTGTGTGACCGTGCGCAATTACTTAAGCTCTCTGTGTTTTAGTTTCTGTAACCTTAAAGTGGATGTGGAAAAGGAATACCTTACAGGATTCTAGTCAAGGTTAAATACACAAACAACACGGGAAGCACTTATAAGAATGTCTGCTTCATGGTAACTATTTAGTAAAGAGCTTGCTTTTCATCACTATTAACTATTCAATATGGGTCTGTCATATGGATGGATACGACAGTCTGTTTTAAGTTGTTTCTGGTCTTTTGTTATTATTCTGCACAGACGTGGAATAAATTATGACGGATTCTGCCCAATCGCTCTGAGAGAGATCCTTCCACTTTATGCTTCCTGCACCTCACAACGTGTGAGTGACTACGTCCCTACACATTCATCAGAGTCCACAAAGTTTCGGAGAACAACATGATTTTGTCCACACTCTGATGCCCTAGCACTCCAAATAGAGTATTTTTAGTAAGGAAGAACTTTTTAAAAAAAAAAAAAAAAAAAAAGGGAAACAGCACTTCCGTATTTTTGGATGTGCTTACTAAGAAAATACTACGTAATAACTAAACGATTTGTTCTAAGGAATTCTGTTCCACGATCAAGTTTAATTTATACTAGCAATCTTCACCCCTTATTCCCAGAAAGACTGAATTCAGCCTCTAACATCATAAGCTTCTGTGGCTAGACTATTTCTTTTTCCCAGCTGAACATTTCATAAATAAGAGAACGGAAAAAATACTCAGTGCAGATTCGCTTGGGACTGTTATTATCTAAATAGACTTCCATGCCGTCCTGGGGGATCGAGAGTTGGAACAGCGGCAAACAGCAAGGCCTCGTCTCTCTTAATGATGGCAAGATAATGGCTTTTGGTGTTGGATGGTGCTGGGCTATAATACCAGCTGCTGGCGTATTTGATCTGCAGAGGCCCTGGGGCAGGACAAACGATCCACAGGGAGGAGAAGGGACAAAGGCACTTTAAATCAACCTCAATCCACAGCAGGAGGAAGCTTTTTTTTTTTTTTTTAATGTTTATTCATTTTTGAGAGAGAGAGAGAGAAACAGACAGGGCTGAGTGGGGGAGAGGCAGAGAGCTGGGGAGACACAGAATCCGAAGCAGGCTCCAGGCTCCTAGCTGTCAGCACAGAGCCCAACAAGGGGCTCGAACCCACAAACCACAAGATCATGACCTGAGCCCAAGTCGGACGGATGCTCAACTCACCGAGCCACCCAGGTGCTCCTAGAGGAAACGTTCTTATAGCATTTTATTTTGAAAATCACGCTTTTACTTTTACTTTCTGAAGCCGGCAGGACATCCAACATTTCTATTCGAATTAAAAAAAAATGTGCGAGCTGGCAATGTTTGACTGCAGATGCTTCCTTCAAAGGATCCTATACAACCAGAAGGCTCAGCTAACTCATGTCAAGAGCGCTTCACTGGAGTGTAATGCTGTCTCTGAAAGCCCACCTGTATCTCACAGGAATTCAGCAGGTTGGAGCTGGCAGGATGTGGGTCTCTCAGCCTGCAGGGTGGCCGAGCTGAGCCCTACGCTTGGGTTTTTGGGCTTCCGGGTGCACCTTGCAGCCAGGCCTCTGAGCAGTGGCCACTCCCCTCACGGGCATGTGCGTCTCTGCTCTCCCTCCCGACCCACACCCACCCAGCCTCCACTCCAACCGTCCCCCAACCCCCTACCCTCCATCTCTAGTCCTTCAACATGGACCTTTTTGACTTACGGAGCTCGGCAGCCCAAGCCCCTGGTGACCAAAACACGCTTTCCTTTTTCCTCAGTGACACAGAGGATTTAAACTCCCGGTTTCTGGTATGGGGGATGGGGTGGACGACATTCCAGACGTCTGAGAAAAGGGAGGGAAAACAAAACAGCTAAATATTCATGTTGATTCAGGCTGATCCTGGGGCACCTGGGTGTCTCAGTCAGTTAAGCATCCGACCCTTGGTGTCCGCTCAGGTCATGATCTCATGGGTCGTGAGTTCGAGCCATGCATTGGGCTCTGGGCTGACAATGCGGAGCCTGCTTGGGATATTCTCTCTCTCTCTCTCTCTCTCTCTCTCTCTCTCTCTCTCATTCTCTCTGCCCCTGCTCTCTCTCTCACAAATACACGGTAAAAATAAAAATAAAAATAAAAATACACATATAAAAAAAAGAAAAGGCCAATCCTCCCACACACATGGGTCTCATTCAGTCAGCTGCAGGGCCATTAAAGGGTGGCAAGGGTCTCCCAGAGCTGTGATTCTGGGAGACTGATGTACTCCTGCTGTGAGTTCACCCACGCGGAAGATGGATGGATGCAAACGCAGGATGAATGACCTACGTTACAACACGGATGAACCTCGAGGGCATTATGTAAGGTGAAATGTTAATTTCAGACCCAGAAGAACAGAGGCTGGATGACTGCGCGCCTGTGAGGTACCGCTCGTGGGCAAACGCACGGAGACAGAAAGTAGAACAGAGCTTACCAGGGGCTGGGGGACGGGGAATTCGTATTTAATTGTGCAGGGATTCAGCTGGGGAAGATGAACAAGTTCTGTGGATGGACGGTGACAATGGCTGCATGACAATGTCCAACGCGCTGCGGCCACTTAAAAATGGTTAAAATGGCAAATTTCCTGTGATGCATATTTTACCACAAAAAGAGGTCAAGGATGACAGGAATGACAAAAGAACAGAGGGGACAGATTGCTCACTGCCCATCTTCCCACAAACACCAATAAAAGCAGTTAAGTGGATTCCATTGGACAACAGTGAATCTTCCCCCTGTAATTAAAGAGTACTTTCAGAACTATCCTGTTTTACTTAGCAAATTGCTAGGTAACGAGCCCAGTGTGAGTGAAAAGTTCCCAGTATTCCTTCAAATCCCTGTTTGGTGGTTCTGCTTGGCTGTGCTGTCATCATTTTGTCCCAGGGAACCCCAGTGCTGTGGGAAAGGGGGCTCTGCCCATCTTGCAGAAGCCGCACGGCCCGAACTGGTGCTTATGTGACAGGAAATCTGACACTGTCAGGTGGGCTCTCTCCTCACCCCCACTTTCTAAAAAAAAAATTTTTTTAATGTTTGTTTATTTTTGACAGAGAGAGACAGACAGAGCATGGGTGGGGGGAGGGGCAGAGAGAGAGGGAGACACAGAATCCGAAGCAGGCTCCAGGCTCCGAGCTGTCAGCACAGAGCCCGACATGGGGCTCGAACTCATGAACTGTGAGATCATGACTTGAGCCAAAGTCAGACGCTCACCCAACTGAGCCACCCAAGCGCCCCTTAGCGTTAATTTTCACATGATTACCAGAATAAGCTACTCAGATTCTCAGGCCTTTTTCCACCTTTTCAACCCGCACACCTTAGGACACATGTGACTAGGTGACTGCAAATCGGGAGAAAGAAATCCAGTAGGAAAAGTATACTGAAAACGTAAGGTAACAAGAATAAGAATAAATACATACTAGTAAGCCACAAGAAAAGGAGAATGGGCTAAATGTCTCTATTAGAGGAATTTTCAAATTACGTATAAAGCTACTAAGAAATACACTTAAAGCACGTGGATAAGAAAGATCGACAACAAAGGAATTACAAGACACCAGGCAAATAAAAGCTGAGCAGAAACGGGAAGAGTATATGATTACCATAAACTGAAAACCTTTAGGTCAGAAGGTTTAACTGAAATAAAAGATAAACAGATTAAGAAGATACAAGAGTAAAAAAAAAAGATACAAGAGTGATGAACCCTTAGTCTGGTATCCAAGTATCTAATGTAAGAACTCTTAAAAGTCAAAGATTTTGACAAAAACTATATTGGAGTAAGAGCACAGCTCATTTAGAATTCAACAAATCAGTGCTGGACAGTGAAGGATAGTCTCCAGTGCCCACAGCTCCAGCCCATTTACAAGGTCCCCCTCAGAACAAGTAGGGAGACTCTACATTTATTTGTGCGACGAAAAGGTCCTCGTGGAGGGCTTTTACCAAAGGGAAAGAGCATTCAGTCCCAAGGAAAACCTAGGCCTCCACTTTTGGGGAACATGAGACTTACAACTTCTTTTTAAAAATTTTCTTTTAATGTTGATTTGGTTTTTGATAAAGACTGCAAGTGGGGGAGAAGCAGAGAGAGAGAGAGGGAGACACACAATCCCACCAGGTCCAGGCTCTCAGATGATGCGGAGCTCAAACCCACGAGCCGAGAGATGATGACCTGAGCTGACGTCGGACACTCAACCGGCTGAGCCACCCAAGCGCCCCTAGACTTGCAACTTCTAAATGAGAGGTTTCCCCAACTTGGACCCAACAAAATTTCAGAACACCCTGGGTTCTCATTTGTCAGAAGGAATGTCAGAGTCTTGTGTGGATCTGTCCTGTACTCCAGAGTATATTCCAGTTCCTTCTGGCTGAAAATTGTCACCAACCCTACTGGAGAAGGCAGAAAAATACCCACTGCATTTTTTGGCCATGTACAGGGTTTTAGTGCTCACTGACATCTTAACAAAAAACCAGATCTGATTAACATAAAACTTCATTTATAGTTAAGCCGGGCAACAACAAGCCAAAAGTCCCTTTATCAGTAACAGAGTATAAAAAGTATGAATGACCATAATTAAGCAGCAATTTCCCCCAGGAGTAATATACCATATTATATACCACATTCTACAACAAAGTTGGAATTTTGGCCCCAGGAATACAGGAATGTTTCCGCCACTAGGAAATCTGTTACATAATATAATACATTTATGTTAATTATATAAGTGGATTAAAAGAGAAAACACCTTATGTATTGCTCAACAAATGCCAAAAAGGAATTTGATACAATTCTTACCTATTTCTGGATTAAAAAAAAAAAAATCTCTGGGGCACGTGGGTGGCTCAGTCAGTTAGGCATCCAACTTCAGCTCAGGTCATGATCTCACGATCCATGAGTTCAAGTCCCCATCGGCCCCCATCGGGCTCTGTGCTGAGAGCTCAGAGCCTGGAGCCAGCTTCTGATTCTCCCATTCTCTCTGCCCCTCCCCCACTCATGCTCTGTCTCCCTCACTCTTAAAAATGAATAAATGTTAAAAAAACTAAGTAAAAAAAAAAAAAAACTCAGTAAACTCACAACAGAACTAAGCTTCCTTTAGCTGAGAGAGTATTTATTAGGTAACAATGCAAAAATATATTTAAAGGTGCAATACTACTGTCAATGGAAAATAAGACAAGAATATCCAACATCTTAATTTTAAAAAATTTTTAAAAAGTGGGGGGGGGGGGGGTGCCTTGGTGGCTTAGTCGGTTAAGCATCCAACTTCGGCTCAGGTCATAATCTTACCTTTCGTGAGTTGGAGCCCTGAGTCGGGCTCTGTGCTGACAGCTCAGAGCCTGGAGCCTGCTTCAGATTCTGTGTCTCCCTCTTTCTCTGCCCTCCCCCTGCTTGCACGCTCTCTCTCTCAACGATAAATAAACATTAAAAATTTAAAAAAAAATAAAAGAATTTGCAACAATGTGGATGGAACTGGAGGGTATTATGCTAAGCCAAAGAAGTCAGAGAAAGACAGATACCATATAATTTCACTCATATGTGGAATTTGAGAAATTCAACAGATGAACATAAGGGGAGAGAAGGAAAAATAAGATAAAAACAGAGAGGGAGGCAAACTATAAGACACACTTAAATACAGAGAACAAACTGAGGGCTGCTGGAGGGGATGTGGCTGGGGGGAGGGGTTAAATGAGGACATTAAGGAGGGCACTTTTTGGGATGAGCACGGGGTGTCATACGTAAGACATGAATCACAGGGATCTATTCCTGAAGGCAAGACTACATGGTATGTTAACTAACTTGGATTTATTTAAAAAAAAATTTTTTTTTTCAACGTTTATTTATTTTTGGGACAGAGAGAGACAGAGCATGAATGGGGGAGGGGCAGAGAGAGAGGGAGACACAGAATCGGAAACAGGCTCCAGGCTCTGAGCCATCAGCCCAGAGCCCGACGCGGGGCTCGAACTCACGGACCGCGAGATCGTGACCTGGCTGAAGTCGGACGCTTAACCGACTGCGCCACCCAGGCGCCCCTAACTAACTTGAATTTAAATAAAAAAATAAAAAAGATGCTAAGCCAAACGGCCATCCACTTAGAAAAAAAGTTACAGTGCTATCTAGTAAAACAAACACAAGCTTCAAAAGAAAAAAGATTTAAATGTTTAAAAACGATCTGGAGTTCCCTGTGACAGATAAAGGTTAATATTTTAATGTATAAAGAGCTCTGAGGGGCACCTGGGTGGCTCAGTCAGTTAAGCATCCGACTTCAGCTCAGATCGTGATCTCGGGGTTCGTGAGTTTGAGCCCGGGGTTCACCTCTGTCAGTGTAGAGCCCGGTTTGGATCCTCGATCCCCCTCTCTCTGCCCCTCCCTCCCTCTCTCTCTCTCAAAAATGAATAAACATTTTCTAAAAAAATGGTTAAGATGGTAAATCTTATGTTATGTGTATTTTAACACAGTTAAAGGTTTTAAAAGTTGAAATGATGCAAAAAAAAATATGATGCACAAATGAAACATTTGATTTTAGAACATTATATTAAGAAGTCCCTCAGTAACCTGTGAAACAAAGAGATGGAAGAAAGGTGAAAAGAGATATGATAACTAGGAGACCAGGCTAGGAGGAATACCAGGAGAAGACAGCAGAAGAGGAAGAAAGTTACCACAAAAAATAATTCAGGAAAATAAGAACACGAATTATCTTATTTAAAGGGTACAAGGAGTACTCAGCATGGTGGGAAAAAAGAAAGAACCACATCGAGGCGTATCACCCTGAAATGTTTGAAAGCTGAGGACAACCAGAAGTTCTACAAGCTTCTGGAGTTCATGGATCACTTTGTTCATAGATCCTGTTTCTGATTTCCTGTGGTTCTTGACCGTGGTCCCCCGTGAGCATTCTGAGCACATTTAAGACCGTTCGTTTCAAGTCTTCATCCGGGAGGTCCAGTGTCTGGGCCTCCTCAGGGACAGTTCCCACTTTTTTTTTTCCCTTATGAGTGGGCCAAAACTTTGTTTCTCGGCATACCTGTAACTTCTTTGTTGAAAACTGGCATTTTGGGTATTCTAATGTGACGACTCTAGAAGCCAGTCTCTCTTCCCTCCACAGGGTTTACTGTTAGTCTGCGCTCGTGTTTTTGTTTGGTGACTCTTCTGAACTAATTTTGTAAAGTCTGGGTTCTTTGTCAAGGGAGGCCACCGAAGTCTCTGCTTTGCTAGTTTAGTGACTGGCTAACGATGTGACAGATTTCATTCCCGGCCTGGGAGAAAACCTCTCGCAGCCTTTGCAGCCTGGCTCAGTGACGGACACTCTTTCAGAGGCTCACAACTCTGCCTTTGCCTTCCCTTCCTGCTTGCGCGGAGCCTGGGGTCGGAGCTTTGGGACTCGTCGGGTCTTTTCTGGGTCCTTCTAGATTCTGGGGAATGCGTGAGTGCTTTTCACTGCCCTCTTCCCCCCCACGTACCTCCCTTCCCCTACTCTCTTCTCAGGCTTTTCCGTCTGTCTTCACTGGTCCCAACCGCTCCCGGTTACTCAGGAGGCAGCAGCTAATCCCTGATCTTTAAATGCTCTTGGAAAATGCTGCCTGGGAAGCCACGTCTGCCCAGGGGAAGCTCCTGTGCAGGCAAAACAAAGGCAAACCCTGGAGCTGATCCTTTAGGGAACCATCAGACAGGGCCAAACACACCACTGGCAGTTCCCGGAAGACGGGAAGACGCTGGCCACCATCTGCAAGGCTACTGCGTAGCTGCGAGGCAGAGGGCGGTAACAGGAAGTTAAAAGGGCACAGAGCTCTCTTACAGAGTCTCTGTAGTTTTTTTTTCCCCCCTTTCATTAGGCGATCCTTTGGCTGTTACAAGTTTTTGACTACAACCCAGGGTTATGAAAAGGCTGGTTCTGACGGGGTTTTTTTTGCCACCTGATTTATTGCATTTGTAGAGGGAGGGAGTCTTGGATTTCCTTACCTCCCCGTTTTCACTGATGTCCTCGTGGTACTATTTCTAAGGATGGGTGACAGGACAGACATTATGGACTGCTTTGATCGACAATCTTCTAAACCCTGTGTAGGGGCCAGAAAGCTGAAAAGTGCCTTTCTCTCTCTTTCTTTTTCTTTCTTCCTTTCTTTCTTTTAATGTTTTATTTATTTTTCAGACAGAGAGACAGAGCATGAGTGGGGAGGGGCAGAAAGAGAGGGAGACACAGAATCCGAAGCAGGCTCCAGGCTCTGAGCTGTCAGCACAGAGCCAGATGCGGGGCTCGAACTCACGAACTGTGAGATCATGACCTGAGCTGAAGCTGGACGCTTAACCAACTGAGCCACCCAGGTGCCCCTGAAAAGTGTATTTCCAAGACACTCCTGCAGCCAGTGTTCCGGATGTGATTTAGGTTCTGACAATCCCAGGCGCTTGCACGAAATGGACCTGTAAGTGAGTCACATGGGGAAGGAGGCGAGGTTGGGGCACCCAGTTCACTTTTCCAGACTATAGGAGAGGTGGCTTGATTCTGGAGTAAGTCAGGGAACAGATTCCTGATTCTACACCTTCCTGATGATGAATGCAGTCTCCTTGGCAGGCCAGATCTGACATGGAGACTTTGGGAGTTATCCCTAGAATTCCAGCCTAGCGTACGTTTCTTTAAAACTCCTAAGACTTCTGTGAGCTGTCTACCCTTGCCGAATACATTTTTCTGTTTAAAACAGCTGGAGTGGGGCACCTGGGTGGCTCAGTCGGTTAAGCATCTGACTTCGGCCCAGGTCATGATCTCACAGTTGGGGAGTTCGAAGCCCCGCTTCGGGCTCTGTACTGACAGCTCAGAGCCTGGAGCCTGCTTCGGATTCTGTGTCTCCTTCTCTCTCTGCTCCTTCCCTGCTCATACTGTCTCTCTCTCAAAAATAAATAAACATTAAAAAGTCGAAAAACAAATAAAGCACCTGGAATGGATTCAGGTGGAAATTCAGATCGAATGTGGCAAGGAACTTTAAGGTCTATCAACAGGACACTAGATAAAGTATTGCTTATGCATATAAAGAAAATCCATGCAGGTGCTACAAATAATAAAATAGCTGTATATGTGCTAACAGAAGGATGACCACAACATATAAACTGGAAGCACTCATCACATATCAACGTATGATTCTATTTTTTATAAAGTTTCAATACATGTATTTGTATATTCAAGGCAGTGGTTCTCAACCAGAGATGATCTTTCCCCTCCCTCCCCTGGTGGGGGACATTTGTCAATATCTGGTGACATTTTTGATTGTCTCAGCCGGGAGAGTACAATCGCATCTAGTGGGTAGAGACCAAGGATACAGCTAAAATCCGACAATGCACAGGACAGCCCCCACAACAAAGAATTATCTGGCCTAAAATATCAAAAGTACCAAGGCTGAGAAACCTCGATTTAAAGAAAAATATCAACCTGTTATTAAAAATGATACTTTTAAGAGAGCAGAGTTGACCAACAGGGTAGGAATTATGTCACTATTTATACACAATATAACATTGAATCCCCCCCCCCAAGAATTAGCATTCATTTTTTTTTAATTGAAAAGATACATGTAAGGAATAAACCAAATAACACCATTTATTTCTAATAATAAAAGGAATAAATGCTTAGTGCAAATATTCAGAAAATACCCAAGCAAAAGAAATCAGTTATGATTCTTTTGTACGATCCTTTGTATGATCAGGTATAATCCTTTTGATCCTTAAGCAACAAAGTCCAACCGGAACTAATTTAAGAAAAGCGGAAATCTGTTCTAAGGATTTTAATGTTTCACAGAAACTAAGGATATCTGAAAGGATGCCACTGAGCCTTGACAGGCACCTGGAATCAGGAGCCTGGAAGGTGCCACATCTCTGTTCTACTACCTGGCATTCTCCCCATGCATTTATTAAATTCTCTGTCTCTACAGAGGCTTCCTCCACTTCTCTCCTGGTCAGTGTGGCTGTGGGCGGGGTCTCCAAGACCACCTCCAGGTCAGGTTCAGTGACTGGCAGGGGGACTCAGAACAATCAGGATGTAGCCGCATTCCCAGGCCATTCACAGATTTACTACGATGCATGGGTTTATTGCCACGGAAGGATACAAAGCAAAATCAGCAAAGGCAAAAGCCACGTGAGGCGAAGTCCGGGGGAAACGAGGTGCAAGCTTTCAAGAGTCCTCTTCCGGTGGAGTCACAGGACGTGCTTAACTCCCCCAGCAATGACTTGTGACAACACACAGGAGGTGCTGTCCACCAAGGAGGCTCACTGGAGACTCAGGGTTTTCACTGGGGGCTGGTCACATGGGCGCCCTCTGCCTAGCACACAACAACAACTCCAGACTCCCCGCAGGAAGGCAGGTGCTGGGCAGAAACCACAGTGGTTTCTGAGCCTCTCTTATCAGTTCTGGGAACGGTGAGAAGTCTCCCAAAATCCAAGTTACCAGACGCAAATTAAGGGCCAACCTCGTAAGCAGCCTTTGCAGGCACAGCCATGGGAGGCCTGTTACATTGGCTCTTCTCTGCACAGAGGTAAAAACATGGCGGCCGACAGCATGGAGTTCGTAGAGTAATCTTCCTCTTAGTTCTATTTGAAACTCCTGGGGAAAGGCTGACTGGCCTAGGTTAGGTTGGGTGCCCTCCCTTGGACCAGTCAGCAGTGATCATGGCTGCTTCTCTGTTATCCCTGTCAATGAAGGTGGAACAAGTCCCTCCCCATCTGCTGTGCAAACAATCTCACGGTATCTGTACAACACCCTTTAGGGTTTTGTTCAGAAAACAGTTTTTATTACTTAAGATTTCCTATATCTGGGCACACACACACAAATGAGAGTAGAAAGGGGAGCTTCTAGCCATGCTGGCTCATGAGATAAAACCCCGGGAAATATGGATTACTGGGAGTTGAATGTATGTCCACCACAACCTGGGAAATAAAGCCTTTCATCTTCGTTATTCACACAGATTCTACTGTTGCCTCAGGTTGTAAGACAATGCCTGATGCCCTTTAAAACGTCCTCACAAATCACCATGTCTCATAAACAGCTGCATAAGCAGAGACACTGCGTGAAAAAAGGCCGTCAAAAGAGTAGAGGCCAATAATGACATTCGTCTTCCATGGAGAACCTATCTTTATAATGAAGTCAGGAAAAGAACCACTTTGATGACAATAAATAAATCAAAGCATTGTAACGTTCTTTGAATTGCGCATGTAGCCCTCAAGAGACCTATCTCAAAAAAGAAAACAACAAACAGAGCTCCAAATGGCCTGATTATTTCACAGGCTGCTTGCTATTGGATAAGCATATGTTAGCGCTTGTCTGTGGGAACTCAGAGACAGAAAAACAGAAGTTGCCGGCAATGTGGGTGTTCTCTCCAGATGCAAAATGAGATTTGTTTTAGACAACACAGAGATTGCTTTTTTCTCCAACAGAGAAGAACATATAGCTCCTAGCTCATGGGTTAAAAACAGGTTCAAAGATATCTGTGCCTTCACGATCCCACAGCTATATCCCTCACTAGCTGAACTCTCGTGATACAAATTTGGAAACTGCACAGATTCAGATTAAGTTCTCAAGTAAGTCTCTCGTTATCTAACACTTGCTTCTTGCCATCTGAAATGCAAGAACCAAACACGCGTTCAATAACAGAAGATACTTGTATACCTCTGTCGCTAAGGAAGGGGTTAGCCAACTTCTGTAAAGGGCCAGATAGTAAATAATTTTGATTAGTATGTCATACAGCCAAAAGGGCTCTACTGTAACTACTCAACTCTGCAGTTTAGCACAAAAGCGGTTATGGGCAATATGTAAATGAATGGCTGTGACTGTGTTCCAATAAAACTTTACTTATAAAAACATGTGGTGGTGGGGCGCCTGGGTGGCTCAGTCAGTTAAGTGTCCGACTTCGGCTCAGGTCACGATCTCACGGTTCGTGAGTTCAAGCCCCGCGTCGGGCTCTGTGCTGATGGCTCAGAGCCTGGAGCCTGTTTCCGATTCTGTGTCTCCCTCTCTCTCTGACCCTCCCCCGTTCATGCTCTGTCTCTCTCTGTCTCAAAAATAAATAAACGTTAAACAAACAAACAAACAAACAAACATGTGGTGGGCTAGATTTGGCCCCTCGGTCGTTGTTGACATCACACCAATCTGAGTTTGAAGCTTAAATCTGGTACTACAGGATCAGACCTACATTATTACTACCTCAAATGGCAAAAGCTCTGATGATACAAAATGTTCACTTTACTTTTTTAAAATTAATTTATTTGTTTGGTGGCGGGGCAGAGAGAGAAGAGAGAGAGAGAAGCCTAAGCATGGTTCATGGGTTTGAGCCCATGTCAGGCTCTGTGCTGACAGTGCAGACAGAGCCTGCTTGGGATTTTCTCTCTCTCTCTCTCTCTCTCTCTCTGTCCCTTCCCCTCTCTCTCGCTCTCTCTCAAAATAAAATAAACTTAAAAAAAAAAAAGATGTGCAGTGTTTTGTTTTTTTCATTGACTTGCTGTCACATGGTTTTGAAATGACACGGGAGAGATGTGAATGGAACCAATCCTACCCTACGGGCCCCTCTCAGCTCAGCTCATTTTTTTATGCTGTAATTCCTCAGGTGTTCTTCCACTTAAAAATGTTTCTCAGGGGGCGCCTGGGTGGCGCAGTCGGTTAAGCGTCCGACTTCAGCCAGGTCACGATCTCGCAGTCCATGAGTTCGAGCCCCGCGTCAGGCTCTGGGCTGATGGCTCGGAGCCTGGAGCCTGTTTCCGATTCTGTGTCTCCCTCTCTCTCTGCCCCTCCCCCGTTCATGCTCTGTCTCTGTCCCAAAAATAAATAAACGTTGAAAAAAAAAATGTTTCTCAGAAAGGATCTGGTTTAATTATATATACATAATAAATGTAATATAATAAATATAATAAAACCATATGGCCTTTTTCCTCAGACTTTCACCCCCAAATTATATACGTTTGATACAAAGAATATATTAGGTTTATGAATCATAATAAAGTGAATATCTGAGTCCCACCTCCCATATAAAAACTAGAGTATGAATACCTTGCATCCCTGTGTTTTACTGTATTCTTTTATCTTAATTTTTAATATACAAGGTAGTACTTGGATATGTTTTTTAAAATATATTTTTTCAATGTTTATTTATTTTTGAAGGAGAGAGAGACAGAGCATGAGTAGGGGAGGGGCAGAGAGAGGAGACACAGAATTGGAAGCAGGTTCCAGGCTCTGAGCTGTCAGCACAGAGCCCCACGTGGGGCTCAAACTCATGAGCCATGAGATCATGACCTGAGCCGAAGTCAGACGCTTAACCAACTGAGCCACCCAGGCACCCACGGTAGTTTTTTGTTTGTTTGTTTGTTTGAATGTTTATCTTTGAGAGAGATGGAGAGACAGCATGAACAGGGGAGGGGCAGAGAGAGAGGGAGACACAGAATCCGAAGTAGGCTCCAGGTTCTGAGCTGTCAGCACAGAGCCCAACATGGGGCTCGAACTCATCATGAACTGCGAGCTCACGACTCGAGCCAAAGTCGGATGCTCAACCGACCGAGCCACCCAGGAGCCCGCCACGGGTAGGTTTTTTAAAGTTATATTTGATCAGATCTAAAATTTAAATTCCAGTTTCCTACGTACGCTTACCTATTCCTTACCAATCATCTCCCTGATGCCCCACTTAAGCTTTTCTTATTGCCACTTAAAAAATAAATAATAGCTTTATTGAGATATAATTCGCATACCATAAAGTTACCTTTTTGAAAATGTCCAATTCAGTAGCTTTTAGTATATTCACGAGGTTGTGTAAGAACCACTACTATCTAATTCTGGAACATTTTCATCAGTCCCAAAAGGAAGCCTGTGCCTAGTCACTCCCGATTCCCATCCCCACAACCCTGGCAACCACTAATCTGCTTTCTGACTCTATGAATTTGCCTACTCTGGATATTTCATATACACAGAATCATATGAGGGTTCTTTTTTTTTTTTTTTGCATCTGGCTTCTTTCTTTCTTTCTTAATTTTTTCAACGTTTATTTATTTTTGGGACAGAGAGAGACAGAGCATGAACGGGGGAGGGGCAGAGAGAGAGGGAGACACAGAATCGGAAACAGGCTCCAGGCTCTGAGCCGTCAACCCAGAGCCGGACGCGGGGCTCGAACTCACGGACCGCGAGATCGTGACCTGGCTGAAGTCGGACGCTTAACCGACTGCGCCACCCAGGTGCCCCTGGCTTCTTTCTTTAAAAAGATACAATCTTAAAAATAAATTTTTGTTAAAAATGTACATGCTCATTGTAGAAAACGAAACACTACGGGAAAGCGTGAATAAATTTTAGTATTTAGCCAGAGATACTCACTGTTAACATTTATATAACATTTGTATAAATTTCTTTTGATAGAATTGGAATCATACCAGACTTTTAGAATCTGATTTTTTACTTAATGTAGCATGCATATTTTTTCCAGTGCCTTTAAATATATTGCCCAGAGCATGATTTTAAAGGATTTATAATATTCCATCATACACACATACTATAATCTATTTAATTGATTCATCTCGTCAGAAATTTGTATCACCTCCAGTTGTTTCAAAATGATTTTTTTTTAAAGTTTATTTATATATTATAAGAGAGAGAGAGCACAAGTAGGGGAGGAACAGAGAGAGAGGGAGAGAGAAAGAATCCCAAGCAGGCTCTGCACTGTCAGTGCAGAGCCCAACACGGGGCTCGAACTCACAAACCATGAGATCATGACCTGAGCTGAAATCCAGAGTTGGACGCTTAACTAACTGAGCCACCCAGGCATCCTTTATAATGATTTTAAATAAATAAAACTATAATAAACTTGTTTTAAATTATATTTTCACAGGCACCCACAATTACTTCCTTGCAAGAAATACCTAGAAACATAATTTCTGTGTTAAAGGGCATACTGATTTTGAGATTCCTGATACACATTGCTACATTTCCCTCCCAAAAGGCACCATTCACCTACCCTCTCACCAGTGGTAGAGCTTATCACTTAAAAAAAGTCTTCCAATATGATAAGCCAAGAAATGGCATCTCCTTTAATTTGTATTTCTTTGATTGTAAGTCAGACTGAACAACGCTTAGTTTAAAACATTTTTAAGATAGGGGTGCCTGGGTGGCTCAGTCGGTTGAGCATCTGACTTTGGCTCAGGTCATGAGCTCGTGGTTCATGAGTTCGAGCCCCACATCGGGCTCTGTGCTGACAGCTCAGAGCCTGGAGCCTGCTTCAGATTCTGTGTTTCCCTCTGTCTCTACCCCTCCCCACTTGCACTCTGTGTGTCTCTCAAAAATAAATTAAAAAAAAAATTTTTTTAATTAAAAAATTTTTAAGATAATTTTTGGCTATTTGTAACTATTATGCCTGTTAGTGATTTATTTATTTATTTATTTATTTATTCATTTATTCATTTATTTATTTATTTTTTTAACTTACAGGGAGTTCATGATATTGAGCTCAAGAACCTGCAGCATTGAAGGCTGTCAGAGCCTGTGATACAGAGAAGGTATTCAAAACTCTGGGAAGACGAGATCATCACTGCAATTCCCTCGGGGACCAGGGAGGAATGCAAGGGAACACCCAGGGCAAAGGTGTGTATGACTTGAGGTGTAACCACTGTCCCCCGGGGCACGGCAAAGGCCAAGCTACCATCCCCTCTTTTTGGGTCTAAACTCCCATCCCTGTCCAGAGCCCCACTTCCGTTTGAAATGAACCCGTGACCTGCTCTCCAGTCTGGCCCCGACCCACACTGCACCTTGCCCACCACCATACCCAGCCTCGCACGGGCCTGCCTTCTGCCCCCACCCCTGTGCTAACTGTTCCCCCTGCCTGGGATTCCTTCTACGTCGTCTCCACAGGGCTGGCTCTTCCTGTCATTCTGGCCTGAAGGCACGCTCCCCTCCTCAGACAGGCCTTCCGAATCTGGAGTGCCCCCAGTCACCCCGCACTGTCCCGCTCCACACAACCCTTGTGCCCTCCAGCCCTGGCCCTTCTCTTCGCTGTCGTTCCCGCTTTGCTGTCTGTCTAGACCTGGCTGCTGAACGCAGTAGCCAGCAGGTGCTTGGTATATAGTTGCTGAGAATATGCACACAGGAATCAATGAGTTTGGTGACCCCCACACCTCCCAACCTTGGACTAAAACTAGTCTGATCATCCCTTGATCGATACTGACCTGACTGTCTCAGGTCCTAGCTGGAAGTGTCCCCACAATGTTCTCCTAGAAACTGCCTCAAATCAAAACTGCTGGGAGCCCCCTCCCTCCCCCTGAGCTGCTGGCCTCAGCCCGATGCCACACGACTCCTGAGGTGACAGCAGTATCCAGGGCTTAACTACCCCTGCCCCTGCAGCCACAACCAGGTCCCAGGTGGTGCTCTGTGTCTCACCCCTCTGGCCTCAGTGCTTGTGAAGTGACATGAGAAGCCCCTCAAACTTTGCTCATTCTTGGTTAGAATTAAAAGATAGAATGTGAATCACAATGCTATGTAATGGGATGATTTGGGGAAAAAACACTCTTCCTTTTTTTTTTTTTTTTTAATAAAGTTTACTTATTTTGAGAGAGAAAGCATCTCAAGCAGGCTCAGCACTGTCAGCACGGAGGCCACGGTGGGGCTTGAACCCATGAACTGTGAGATCATGACCTGAGCCAAAATCAAAAGTCGAGCACTTAACCGACTGAGCCACCAGGCGCCCCGGGGAAAAAACAGTCTTGTCGACAACTTAATTTTCTTATTCGATTATGTTACTTAAATGGTCTTAGTAAAGATAAGGAAGAGGTGGTCCAAGGATATTTATACACCAGTGACTACAGACGCACTGTGAAGAAAAACACTAGTCGGGAAAGGGCAAAGGTCTTATTTGAGTTTAAACCCATGGAGTTTCTGTTACTGTCAGAAAAGTTATTTTCTTCAGTTTCCTGAGGAGTGAGGAGCTCCCGGGGTTATTCAACTATTCATCAAAAGTTTCTGGTTAATCTCTGCGGAATCAAGCCTTTAACTATGAAGCATACTCTGGCAACAAAGCTTATGAAAGAGTTTACAGGAAATAGCATTTACTTACCAACCTATAGAATATGTTATCAGAAAATGGATGTTCACTGAAACAGCCAATGAATTCAAGAGACTTGAGAGAAATAACCCACTGTTGTCTCTCTCTCTCTCTCTCCCTCTTTACCTATTTGTGGGGTAGATTCATCTGGTTTGTCAGAAAGCTCTGGAATCATGAGGTCTATCCTTGTAGGGTTTGAAACAGCAGGGCCCCTAGCAAGTCCAAATCTAACTGTGAAAGCTTGTTGTCCATGGTGTCTGTGGGCCAGCTGGGACTTCCTAGCACTAAGGTGGCTGGAGCGCTGAGGCCCTACCAATACCCAGAGAACACCTTGAGGGGGGACGCCCTGGAGTCTACCAGCTGGGTGCTGGAGTGTCCTTTGTCATTTCTCTCTCTGTCCTGAAGCCCTAAGACCTCAGCTCGGCTAAGGATGGTCACTACCATCCCTTCACTGAGGGACCTGGCCTGTGACGCACTCTTGATACGTGTGTGGAATTCAGCCGTAAATCTCTGCAAAGTCCTCGTCCCTCCCAAGAAGCGTGACTACGCACAGCCACCCCCATCTCTGCAAGTGGCGCCCTGGCTGTGTTCGCAGGGCCCTGCCATGCCCTGGCCAGTGTGGCCAACACTGGTGATTCAGCCAAGGTCACAGGGCAAATTTAAAAGGATGCGTTCTGCCAACACCCTAGGTCAACTCAGTCGGCTTGGGAAGGCCGGTTCTGTCCCAGGGCCTCCAAGGAGGAGCCCAGCTGCCACTGTGATGTCCAAAGCAGCGAACCCAGCTGGGCTCACCAGGACTTCTGACCCACAACGTGGTGAGCTAATAGCTAAATCTGCAGTAATTCACAGAAACAGAAAACTGAGAGCAGAGTGGCTGGAGTCAGGAGGTAACAGAGAATTCCAGAGTTTCTTCCTTAGGGTCAGATTACTTACTGTTCCTAGATGGTAAACCAGTGACATCTTTTCTTCTTCAAGCCACTGGCGTTATGTTCTTGTTGTTCACATCCACCGTGTTCCTGCTTTTTTTTTTATGTCTATTTATTTATTTTGAGAGAGAGAGACAGTGCACACACGCAAAGTGTGAGCAGGAGAGGGTCGGGGGGGAGAAAGAGAATCCCAAGCAGTCTCTGCACTATTAATTAGCACAGAGCCCAACGTGGGGCTTGATCCCACAAACCACAAGAACATGACGTGAGCTGAAATCAAGAGTGAATGCTTACCAGACCGAGTCACCCAGGCGCCCCCCTGTGTTTCTAATTTTTTTTACAACGCACAGGCTTTTGGCAAGTTGAGATCCAGAACCGTAAAGGGTTTTTTCATAGGCAGAGATGTGACTTTTCGATCCAAGGCTCTCAAGGCAGCCTGTGCCTCAGAACCACCCGAGGCCCGGGCCCCTGCTCGTGAGACTGTCATTCTGGAGATCTAGGGTCAGGCCCCGGCACAGATATTTCATAAAAGCTCCTCCGTGATTTAATGTGCAGTCAGCATTGAAACCAGGACTGGGCAGCAAAATTCTAAGACACCCTTATGATCTCTACTCTCCAGAGTTTCTCCTGTGATCACGTTATGTCATGGAGCAAAAGGATTTGACAGATGTAATTAAGCTTGCTATCGAACTGGCCCTAAAACAGGGAGATTCTCTGAGTGGGCCTAACCTCATCACCTGAGGTTTTACTGAAACATTTTTTTGAATGTTTTATTTATTTTTGAGAGTGAGAGTACGAGCGGAGGAGGGACAGAGAGAGAGGGGAACAGAAGATCTGAAGCGGGCTCTGCACTGGCAGCAGCAAGCCCGACGCGGGGCTCGGACTCACAAACTGTGAGATCATGACCTGAGCCAATGTTGGATGCTCAGCCAACTAAGCCACCTGGGCGCCCCACCTGAGGTTTATTTACAGTAGAATTTTCCCCGCTGGAGACAGAAGTCAGAGATACAAAGTGGGAACAGGAGTGGGACGGGATGGCCACTGGGGCCCGAGGATGGAGGCGGCAACATGGAAAGAATCTGGGCGGCCTCCACTTGCTGGTGTGACCCTGGGCTGATAGCCAGCAAGGAAATGGGGCCCTCCATCTTACAAACACAGGGTACCGTCACCAGCCTGAAAGACACGAGGGGTGGATTCTTCCCCAGAGCCTCCAAGGAGAACGTCGCTCAACTGACACCTAGATTTCAAGTGACGTGGGACTGGACTTCTGACTTACATGAACTATGAGCTCCTAGGCAGGTGTTTTAAGTCCCTGAGTCTGTGGTAATTTGTCACACAGCAAAAGAAAACGACACCGGAGACTTTCAAAGCAATAAAAATAATTGGCCGTTTCCAGCCAAACTATTTTCAAATTATATTTCCCGTAGGAGTGAACTTGAATATCATTTTACATATTTCTTGCTACTGTAACAGTACTCTAATGTTTTAATTTGACACTTGGAATCTGAGGCCTTTAAAACCTTAAAACAGCCTGTTAAAACATACTACAAGTTATGGATTCTAGCTTTTTTTCTTTTAATGCTTATTTATTTTTGAGAGACAGAAAAAGAGAGAGAGACAGAACACAAGCAGGGGAGGGGCCGAGAGAGAGGGAGACAAAGAATCCAAAGCAGGCTCCAGGCTCCGAGCTATCAGCACAGAGCCTGACGCGGGTCTTGAACCCAGGAACTGTGAGATCATGACCTGAGCTGAAGTCAGAAACTTAACTGACTGAGCCACCCAGGCACCCCTAGCTTTTGAGAGGTAGGGAAGCTATGGGTAATCCCCTACCTGTGCCTTCAGCCAAATAAATCACCAGTGTTGGCCACACTGGCCGGGTATGGCAGGGCTCTGGGAACACACCCACGGTGCCACCTTCAGAGCAATGGGGTGGCTGTGCCTAGTCACTCTTCTTGGGAGGATCGAGGACTTTGCAGATGTATGGCTGAATTCCATACATTTTTCAGAGTGGCCAGGTCCCTCAACTAAAGGATGGCAGTGACCATCCTTAGCCGAGCTGAGGTCTGAGGGCTTCAGGACAGGGAGAGAAATGACAAAGGACACTCCAGCACAAACTGGTTGATTTCACAACTGCAAGGTGGCCCCCATGGTGTTTTCTGGGTATCGGTAGGACCTCAGCGCTCCAACGCTTTCGTGCTAGAAAGTCCTGGTCTCCATACTGCCATCAGTCAGGGACCTCTCTCAGCGCCGGATGTGCCCCCTTCCACTTCAGACCCACTGATGGTGCACTGAGTCCTTGTGATGCTTCAGAAGAAACTCCTGGATTTTAAAGGGTTCATGTGTTAGGTCTACCCAGATAACCCCCCTTTGGCCCTATGTACACAGGAGATTATTTCAGGGTGAGGATCCCTGGGGGTCATTCTTAGAATTCTGCCTATCACACCCACCGTCTTGTGTTCTGGCCCCTTCGGAATCCCTTCTGGTAATTACATGAGAGATGAAAATTTCCCTGTGATAACCCAAATGAGAGAATTGAAAGCAGATTTTAAAAAAGAGACGTAGGGCTCTATGTGTCAGGTCTATCCTTGGCTGGGGTTGGAGAGCGATTTGCAGGGGCTTCCTGGAAGCCTGACTTTAAACAAACAATTCCAAGGAAATCTGGGTTGAGTAGATCATCTAGAAAGGTCTCCTCTTTGCTGAGAGCCACTTAAAGCTCGGGGTGGGCCTCACTTTGGACAGAGTGCATGCTTGTGTTTTTCCACTTGACCTCAGTCCTGGGGCTACTCAAGACATCCGAAAGCTGAACCTGAGGGCTCGGCCGCAGGTCTGAGCTGCTGTTCTAACTTTTCACTGCTGTCACGCCATGTTACTTAAGTTCCAATGGACACAGTCGTTACAGCGATGGTGTCCTCATTCTGACCTTCCAAGCCTAGTACCTGGGATGAGATAAACCCTGATGAAAACACGCAAGTCCTTGCCTTCCTCAGGCGAGGTGAGCCACTGCTCAAATGTCACCTCCCTGACCTTCATATGTCACTGGTGTCCACACACCCAGTGATCCCAATTCCCCTGCCCCGAATTTTCTCCACAGTACATAACACCTTCCAATAGAGCAGGTACTGTACTTTTTTTTAAGGGTTTTTTTTTTTTTAACATTTATTCAGTTTTGAGAGAGAGGGAGAGAGAGAGAGAGAAAGAGAAGCAGAGCACAAGTGGGGGAGAGGCAGAGAAGAGAGGGAGACACAGAATCTGACGCAGGCTACAGGCTCTGAGCTGCGAGCACAGACCCCGATGCGGGGCTTGAACTCACTGACTGAGAGATCATGACCTGAGCCGAAGTCAGACGCCCAACCGACGGAGCCACCCAGGTGCCCCTCAGGTATTATACTTCTTAAATTTTAATTGTCACTCCTCATGTGGGTGGAAGCTCCATGAGGGCAGAGATTCTGTTTCATTCCCTGCTGATTTCCCAGCACCTAAAATATTACGGGGCCCCAAACAGGGCCCCTCAATGAAGATTCATTGAATTAATATATGCAGAGTTTGGACATAATCTATCCGTGCTATACTTCAGTGGGCTAAACAGGAAGTTCTTTTAAGTTGAAATGCACATGGCTACTGTTTTTTCATTTTTGTTTTTTTTAAACTGAGCCATCTGAATTTTCTACAGTTTATTTTTGGCTTCCTGAGTCGGAGAAGACAAGCTTTAGAAGGCTTAAGAGGCGTCTCAGACAAACAGGTCTAGACAAAGGATATTTTGTGAGGAGTAAATAAATCAGACACATATGATTTATGTTTCCCTCTAAACTTACGGAGATTTAACAATGAATGAAAATTACTCTTCAGGCAGAATGACCTTTGGGCTTCATCAAGCGTAAAATGCTTTGAAAACTAGTTCAAGATGTACACAAGACAAAACAAAAAATCACCACAGCAGGAAATACTATTCTCATTCTTATGATGGGAAAGGTCTTATCGTATAATCCCTCCCTGCAACCTAATTATAACGGCTTAGGTGCCCAAGGACCAATTCCTTCTGGAAATCTGAATTGTCTTTTTGTATCCATCTAGCACTTGCCTCCATCCATTTCTGTGAGGTGGGGACATGACAGTGCCATCAAGCGTCAGTGGCCGCATGCGGCTCGGCCACGGCCAGGACTCTGTTCCTGGCTTTTGTCAGCTTCGGTCTTCTGTTCCCATTCCTACTCCCCCTACCCTAAAGCCTCCCGGGATCACTTTCTCTCCCCTACTCCTCATGCTCTTCCATTTCCCCGGCAGTGTGGCTGACATGCCGAGGGGTGCTGTCATTGGGGGGGTGGCTTTCCTTTATGGGGTGGTTTCAAGCCCTGGAAGGGGCCGACGCAGAGTGTGCAGAGAGCAGCTGAAAGACGAAACGATGCATGGGAAGCCAGCTTTTCCCCTGGGAGTCTCCATTACTGGTCATTAATTGGACTAATCTTTTGCTCTTGCTTTTTTGGCGGAAAATGGGGGAAAAAAGGTAACGCCAAAGACACAAAACGCTTACGTCCTTGGGTGGAGTCTGATTTGAAGACCCGTGGCTGTTGCTATTAGAAAGACAATCCCAACCCTGCTGCTGCTTAACCATCTGGGCTGGCTCTTGGCCAAGGCCTTGTTTTCTTGCTTGTTTCTTTCTTTATCCCCGCTACCCTCAAAGCTTAAGATGGGGGAGGGAGTGTTGTGGTGCTAACATCTTCAAAATTTTTAGCAAAGTGGGGTAAAGGTATACGAAGGTGGGGCCTGAGTGGGGAGAAGGCAGGAGAAGGCTATTTTATTTTTATTTAAAAAAATTATTTACGTCATCTCTGCACCCAATGTGGGGCTCAAACTCATGATCCCATGATCAAGAGTCACAAGCTCTACCGACTGAGGCACCCAGGCACCCTGGAGATGACAATTTTAAAGAGGATGGCTATTTAATGGGAAAGGTAACACAATCCGATAGGTACAAGAAAACACTGGAGAATATTTTCATGTCCTTGGAATAAAGATTTCTGCAACAAGATGCAAAAAGCACTGACCACTGGGAAAAGACTGACACACTAGACTTAATTAAAATTAAAAACTTTGTTCAGCAAAAAGGTGAAAATTCAAGCCACCCGGGGAGGAGATATTTGCAATACGTCTATCTGACAAAGGACGGGTATCCAGAACATATAAAGAGCTCCTGAAAGTAACAAGGGAAAGAAAGACCGTCTGATTTAAAAATGGGCGAGACACCCGAAGGGCACATCCCCAAATGGACTACCCAAATGTCCAGTCAGCATACGGAAAAGTTCTCAGCCTCACTGGCCAGCAGGGAAGTGCAAATCCCAACCGCAATCAGACACTAGTACACACTGATCCGAAGACTGGGACAACGCAGAAAAACGGGTCTCTCATCATTTGCTGGCGGGAGGTAAACAGCACAACTGCTTTAGAAATCTGTTTGGCACTCTCAACTGTGCTTGGATATATGCATCCCCGATGGCCCAATAATCCCATTTCTGGGCGTAGGCCCAGAAAGAACGAGTGCACGTGCGTTCCGAGAGACACACACAAGAACACACCCACACTATTGCAATAGCCCCGAACTGGAAATAACTCACTGGTCCGGCAATGATACAACGGATAAGTAAATAACGGTACGATCACATAAAAGGTTCCAAAGGGTAAAGAGAATGACGAACTACAGCTGGGGTAAGCCTTAGTAACTTAATACTGTATGAGAAAAGCCAGATGCAGGTATCGTAGTTTTTGACTGCGTTTATGTACAGTTCAAGTGCAGGCAAAACTACTCTAGCATTTAGGGATGCCTGCTTTTTGTTGAAAGCTATGAGGAATAAAACTGAGGACAAGAGTTATCTTTGGGAGTGGTGAGGGGCTACGATTAGAAAGTCGTAAGAAAGATTTTGGGGAACCGGCGATGCTCCATTTCTGGCTGTGAGTGGTGACTGCGTGGGTTTTCACCTCATAATCATCCATGAAACTATCACTTATACTCGAGGTATTTTTATCTTTACATACGGTATTTCACAATTGACAAAGCTTACACTTTTAGATCGGGTGTCACTTCCTTGTGTAACCTTCCAGCAAACAAATACCGTCCTGATAAACTTGAAACTTGAAGTTTGCAACTTGAAACCACATGCAAACAACTCTCCAAGTAACAGAGAAATGCTGAAGACATTCTAAGCGGGGCGTTTGTATCAATCAGGAAAAGGTGCCTCCTTCGGGAAGATGGTGCAGCAAACGTGGTCTGTCTGGACTGAAGCAGCCTGTTGGGTGCACTGCTTGCAGACTTTGCATCTCCTCTGAGCAAAGAGAAAGGTGCCCCTTCCCACAGGAGATGCACACGTGGGTTGAGGTACATGGTTCGTTGGGTAGAGCACAGACTGGCTCTCAGTCCCACTCACCTCTTTGGGCACCACAGCAAACCCCACTACCTGGCGGCCCCTCCCCCAGAGAAGAGAAGGACACGAGTTCTACGCACACCGGCCCGTCCAAGCCATATGCGTGCCCAGAACAAACCCTGGCAAAGGCCTGCCGCCCAGAGCCGGGTGGAAGCCGGTCGACACGGTCGCTTACCGCATAGCCTTCTGTCTTCTTCTGACACCATTTCAAGAGAGCGTTGCGCTTGGAGCCGCCATATTCCCGGGCCAAGGCAGCCAGGGGGTCTCTTCTCTCCACACTAGTTAGAAAGAAGAGCACGTGGTAAAGAGAAGAGGCTAATTTTTAGGACCCTCAAGTAGGCAAGAAACAAATAACTAGATTATAGAGCAAAAGTCTAGGTCTCTCCAGTGAGATGCGTCTTTATTATGTCATGCCAGTCATACGAATGATATGTCTTTATTATGTCTCACGATATGAAGGAAGAATTAAATTGTACTGCTTGGCTGTCAGAAGTCTGGAAACAGGTTGATTTTCGTTTTCGGTCGTTTTTAAATCCATCTGTTGTTCCATTCATCTAGCCCTTTAGTTATTAAGTACAGTATCATTTTAATTAAAGACTCTAGAAAACTATTCTACGTGTTCCAAGGCTACACCTATACCTACGTAACCTATGAAAGGTGGGCTGAAAGGCCATTTAAAACCACTAGATTGGCTGCTTATGGAGAGGTGATAGGAATGGAGATAAAAGGGAAAAATCAGTAAAAACTACTCAAAAGAGGGGCTTTTGCACACTCCAAAAGCGATACTCCCCAGTTTGTGAGATACTAACTCATTTCTGAGCACCTGTTTAGCCAAAGGAAGTGATTTTACTAAATAATATAACAGCACTCTGAGAGCAAGACTTCAGGCACCCTCTTCTCAATTTTTATTTTTTTTAACTTTGTAAAGAAAAAAAATTTTTTTAACATTTATTTATTTTTGAGAGAGACAGAGCACAAGCAGGGGAGGAACAGAGAGAGAGGGAGACACAGAATCCAAAGCAGGCTCCAGGGTCTGAGCCGTCAGCACAGAGCCCGACGTGGGGCTCAAACTCATGGACCGTGAGATCATGACCTGAGCTGAAGTCAGCCACCTAACCAACTGTGCCACCCAGGCACCCCTCAATTTTTAATAGATGCCTACGTTACTTTAAAAGAAATTTTTTAAATGTTTATTTTTGACAGAGAGAGAACAAGTGGGGGAGGGGCAGAAAGAGAGGGGAACAGAGGATCCAAAGTAGGCTCTGTGCCAACAGCGAAGAGCTCAGCAGTGGGCTCAAAACTCACGAACTGTGAAATCACAACCTGAGCTGAAGTTGGACACTTAACCCGCTGAGCCACCAAGGCGCCCCTTGGCACTTTTTTATACTAGCAAATAATTGGAAACAGATGCACATCATCAGGAAAATTAGTGAACAGAGGTGCAGTCATACAAAGGAATACTATACAGCAATAAAAGCCAACGAACTGAGATGTACGCAATGACTTGAATGCACAGCAGGAACAATTTTGAATTTAAAAAAAAAAGAGAAAAGCACTGTATGTTCCCATTTATACAGAATTTTAAATGAGAATTTAAATAATGTATTGTTTATATTGTTTGGGGGTGCAAGCGTACGTGGTGAAACTGGAAACAGAAGCAGAGGACGACCTACAAAACAGTCAGGACAGTGGTGATCTTGGGGCGGGGCAGGGAGGCGAGGCCAGCGCAGAGGGGCTGACGGGAGATTTCAATGGTAATAATAATTTTCTCTTCCTTATACTGGAAGGTTGATATCCAGGTGCACTGTTGTTCTTTATACCTTACACGTATCTTATTATTATTGTTTTGTATCATTCTGATACTTAATGAAAATACTTTAAAACATTTTTAAGGAGGAATGTAATGATTCCAGACCTCAGCAATCCGAATTAGGGTAGAGATGGCAAGAAAACTTCATAAACTTGCATTAAAATTTTGCTGGTGCCATCTGATGCCTGGTTTTTCTTGTACCTGGCATTATCTGTAAACTCATATCCGTGAGTTTCCGTGGTCAGAGTCGCGAAGAGCCTATGATGTTACAGTGACGTGGCCTGTGTTTACTAAAGCCACGTCTTACTTTGTCATTTAGAACTGAATTTTTAGGTCTGACAAATGAGGAAAGACTGAAATGAAGGTTGGGAGAAGAGTTTCTGTAAAGGCGGACAACTAAAACATTTACTGGACAATTTTCTTTGAAAAAATAAAGTTAACTAGATATGGTGCCTGCTCCAAATTAATATCAATAGGATGAAAACTTCCAAAAGAAATTAATTTCTATCCTGTCATTCGTCTCGGTGATGTGAATACAAAAATAAAACAACACATTGATTTCCACTAATTCAATCTTTCACGATGAAGGGTATCACATCAACAGCACACACACATAGCCTTTTCTGTACACATTTGTGGCATAAAGAAAAGAGCCATTTCAGAGTAGCACTAATTCTGGTCCTTAAAAACAAGATTTGGGGGGTGGCTGGGTGGCTCAGTCAGTGGAGCGTCCGAGTCTACGAGTTTGAGGCCTGCTTTAGGCTCTGTGCTGACAGCTCGGAGCCTGGAGCCTGCTTCAGATTGTGTGTCTCCCTCTCTCTCTGCCCCTTCCCTGCTTGCTCTCTCTCTCAGAAATAAATAAACATTTTAAAAAGCTAAAAAAAAAAAAGTTCTGATCATTTAAATCTCCTGTGCAGAAACAAGACTAATGTGTAATATCTGGGGCTTTAAGTTAAACCTCTGAAAAGATATGACTTCATCTATTTGGGTGCAAATATAGGCCACACCCAAAGGTATGACAAGAGCTGAACTTATTCAGACTTCTATAAAATCCTATTGTAACACACATAATGCTGTAGTTATGATGTTTGCTAAAAAGCCATTACTACTAAAGTGCCCTGTTTTGTGTACTCATCTATCTACGTACTCATAAGCACTGACTGAATGAAATGTTGTGTGTGTAACACAACACAGGGGGCTGGGAGAGACATCAAAGTGTGAGACGAGGTATTCACCATCTACTAAAGTGCAACGTACGAGCACCTGGGTGGCTCAGTCGGTGGGGAGTCCGACTTCGGCTCAGGTCATGATCTCACGGTTCGTGAGTTTGAGCCCCGCATCAGGCTCTGTGCTGACAGCTCAGAGCCTGGAGCCTGCTTCAGATTCTGTCTCTCTCTCTCTGTCCCTCCCCAGCTTACACTCTGTCTCTCTGTCTCTCTCTCTCTCTCTCTCTCTCAAAAATAAACATTAAAAAAATAAACATAGTGCAGCCTTCAATGGGGACAAAGGCACACACACCACACCACAGTGGATTAAATACCCAAATGAGGTTAAGACACCAAAGGCAGAGAAAGGGGGCATCGATGCTACCAGGGTAGTTTGTTTGGCTTTGAAGGAGAAGGACTTAGGGGAGTGTGAAAGGGACAGAAGGAAGACAATTCAGGCCAGAGCCTCGCGAGCAGTCAGCAATGCATGTGTTAGCGGCAAAGGCTGAGAATAAAACAGGCTCTGAGGGAGCGGAGGGCAGGGACACGCTAGCACGTGAGCAGGGTGAGACTAAGCTGCAGAGAACCAGAATAAGGAGCGAGGGTGGAAGAGTGCATGACGAGTCACGGGAGGTTTCTGACAAGGTCTGCACGGGACGCGCTCGGTGTTCTAGAGGATGACTCTACGTGGGGAAGCAGCGAGCGGCTAGAGGGCGGGGAGGTTTGCCGTGGCCTGGGTGAGCAGGGGCACAGAGCAGGGCGGAAGTGGCAGAGGTATGAGCAAAGACAGGTTTTTGGTGACCACCCCCGCAGTCTCTGTCCCCGCTCCACCCCCCACCCCCCGCCCCCCATCACCACTAACGGGCTCTTTCGACACTGACTTCAAAATGCCCCTCCAGTCCTTCCGACATGCCACTGTTTACTGAACCACTACTCGCAATCAGAAACAACAGAAACAAGAGGCCACGAACCTAGTGGTTCCCCACTGCTTTACCGAAATGAGTACAGACCTCTAGCCTTGGCAATGAAGATCATTCACAATGTGAGTCCAACCTGCCTTTCCGGTGGTGATACCCTAACCACCTATCTGCCTCCTGGCCAATCCTGACGTTGATGATGTGTGTGCCAGGGCCCCTGCCCTCATGCGGCCCGCAGTCCAGTCTAACCAAACTAAACCACCGCCAGTTCCCTGAACTTCCAGCAGAGCCTCAAGGTGACGCCTGCAGGACCCCTGTGGCAGAAACGCTGCCTCCTCACTCCCAACTTCCTCATCCAACTAACAACTCCCCACGTAGTCTGCTTATACTTCTTTTTCTACAGCTCTTATTTCACTCCGCACCGTCCTGCTGTGCAGTGCCCTCCTCTCTTGCTGAAGGCAGGTGCTGAGTCTGGGTCGTTTTCATTCAGCAAATATACGTAAGAAGGAAACTGACCAGAGGGGATAAAACGGAAAGAAGAACCCAAGGTCGTCAGCCCAGTGCTTTCTCACTGATTCCAATGCGATACCTGAGTTTGCTTTGTGGTTTCAAGCCCCCCGTGGAAGCGCTCAGCAGCCTCGTGTTCCCGAAGCCCAGAGAAGGGGGTCTGCTCAGAGACTCGAGCGAGGGGCTCTTGCGGAGGTAAGGGTCCGGTTTCAGGTCCTCACCCCTTCCCTTTAGAAGATCTGTGTGAACAACAACATAATCACCTATTCCTGAAGAAGAGAAATCTGGTCACCACACTTTCTTCTCAAGTACCATATAATTCTCATCTTACTCTCAAGTACAAATACATATAACAGATACAGATTTATAGATACAGTTTCCGATTAAGTAATAAAAATGCAAATAGGGACATAGTGTTTTCTAGAAAGGATTCTCCAGGCAGGACTGACTACAAGACTCATAGAGACTATTGACAAATTAGCCTCTTCTTCAAGAATTATGATGAATTTCAAGATGGCACCCGTGGAACACTGAACTGAAGCCCTTCCAAGAGCTCTGCACGGGTCACACGCCCACAAAACCAGCCCTGTCCCCAAGTAAAGCACTTTGTTTTAATCAGTGGGCATCTGAGAGAGAGAGAGAGAGAGAGAGAGCTGGTAGGTAGGTGCCCAGTGGGATTTTCAAGTCACAGGTGGCAGCCGGCAAAAAGCTGATTACTTTTCCAAGAATTGATAACTATTTTGCAAGAAAACAAGCCATTCCAGTCATAGGGTCTGGCTTGCTTACAAATAAGCAAAAATAATTCTTTAAAGGCTCCTCTCTGCTGTTATATTAGAAACCAAAACACGTTGATGAAACAGGCTGGATCGTCCCGATGACGTTTCTTAAAGGACCACAAAGGTATAGAATGGGAGGAAAATTTGAGATGGTCTGGTCTGTAGTTAACGGGGGCAACGGCACAGAACTCAGTGATTTGCTCAGTGCCACACGACAGGCCTCTGTGACCAGGCTAGGCCCATGGTCGCCTCCTATGACACCACAGTCACGGAAGAAAACAATACTTGTACAGCTAAGAGCCACCAATTATGGGTAGTAAAGTGGGGAGTGAGGCTAATTAGCCTGGAAGAGCAGAGGGAAAACAGTGCTTACATCACTGAAGAAAACAACAAAAACAACGCATTAATCCCACTTTGGCAGCTTTTGATGACCTCAGTCTTGGCAAGGCTGGGTTGAATGCAAGCAACTTTTACCATGTAATCCTTTTTTAGTATGGTAAATAGAATCATCCGGGTAGACAGGTGCCTGGTGGGCGAAAAGAGCGGCTGCTGACAATGAACTGTTTACTTCAGGGCAAGAGCCAGTATGGCTTTGGCGTCAGTATTTATCTTGTCAATTAAACAAATGGTTTCTTGACACAAAAGGAAAAAAAAAAAATTTTTTTTTTTTTTAATAGGCCTCACGCCCAGTGCAGAGCCCAACACAGGGCTTGAATTCATGACTCTGAGATTAAGACCTGAGTGGAGATCAAGAGTCAGATGCTTAACTGACTGAGCCACCCCCGCTCCCCACCAAAGGAAATTTTAAAATGGGAGGAACAGAGAAGACAAATGTTATGACCTAAAGCTCACCTAGTACATTTAAAAATGGTTAAGATGGTAACTTTTATGTTATAGGTATTATATAATCAACTTATTCTATGTTATAGGTATTATATAATCAACTTATTCCTTATTTTCCACTATATGGCAAGTGTAGGAACTCAAATCGGGTGGGTTTCCAATACCCTGTTTTGGCCTCCCTCCATTTCTCCAGTTTGCAGAGAAATAATGACCTGCTCTACTGGACTCACTTACCCTTTGTATTTTCTTATTCTCCTGCCCTTAGACACCATTTTCTTCTTCTTCCTTGAGGTCATTATCAAGTCCTACATACACCATTATCACTATCTGATCAGAGCAATCACCAGCCTCATTTCCAAAAGGAGACATGGTGAAAAGAATCAGAAAAAAAATCCTATCTTGGTCCCAGAGTCATTCAGAATCGGTGGGACCAGTTATAAATCAATGAGTCTCTGTAGGGCTTGAATCTCTCGCATGTAAAATGCAGGGGACGGGCTGAGGCGGTCTTCACATTGTCAGTTATCGGTATTTACGTACGTTTAAAATCCTCTTTTTCCACGAAAAAAAGAAAACAAAATTCAGAAGTGAAAGAAAATACGGTGGTAAGGTTAAAGACTTTCCAGTGAAAGACCGAAACAATAACAATAGTTATTTCAGAAATAACTATGTTAAGAATGAACCTAATGGTGTTTGACCATGATCTAAAAGAAGAACAGCTAGAATTCCTTTAGATTCATACCGTGTTACAGAAGTTTTGTCTGATGCTCAGCAACACGGGACTTCTGTCTATGCAATCTAGATTTCTGGCTTTCTGGCCTTCCTGTTAGGCACCAGCAAATAATTCATTTAGTGTTCGCGTTCTTTTTTATCTTTGCTGTTTCCTCACAACAGTGACCACAGGGTCATACACATAAATTTCTAGGGTAAATACTCAGGACAAGCTTAACATTCTGCTAATGCCTCTTTGTTCTGACAGGCAAACTGATTCCAAGAGACCAGACGTTAGAGTGGTAACAGCCAACACTTCCACAGCGCCCACCCCACACCCGGCCGCGTTCACTCAGCCCTTGGAGCGATACCATGAGGCAGACAGTGTCCTTCCTTTTTTTTTTTTTTTTTCCTATGTTTATTTACTTATCTTGAGAGACAGGGTGCATGCACACAAGGGAGGGGCAGAGAGAGAGGGAGAGAAAGAGAATCCCGAGCAGGCTCTGTGCTGACAGTGCGGAGCCTGTTTGGGATTCTCTCTCTCCCTCTCTGTCCAGCCCTCCCCCGCTCGTGCTTTCTGTCTCAAAATAAATAAATAAAATACCCGCGGGAACAACAGGAAGGGGACTACGCTCAGAGACAGAGCCCTAAAGAGGCAATATTTCAGGAATTGTGGAAGCAACAGACCTTTAGAATCAGATAAAGTTTTTTTCTTAAAATAGTGACTTCTGAAGATTGTAAATTATTCCCCTGAGATTCAGTAAAAAGCAAGCGACCCCCCCCCCCCCTCCAAATCTGGACATTTCTCCTGAACACATGCACGCTGGGAAGGACAGCTGGCAGGAAACAGGATCCAACACCCGTCACACAAAACATTTGGGGTTTTCAACTGTTTGAGATAAATGCCATGGGTTATTTTTCTAAGCTCGGTTTCGGGCAAAGAAGAAACGTCGACCGCACAAAAAAATAAGTCAAAGGTGTTTGTATTACCTGAGAGTGGAAGTTCTGGAAGATCCAAATGCTGAGTCACACCTTTGCTGGCTGGCCGAACGCTACTGTAAGTGGAGTGTCTCTAAAAAACCAAAAGGTACAGCAGCACAGGTGAGCTTGTGACCCCAAGGACAGCGTAAACAAGGCGTGTGTGTCCACACAACGGTTCTTAAACTCATCAGAATCACGAGAGGGAGGTTTTAAAACAACTTATTTAGGGGCACCGGGGTGGCTCAGTGGGTTAAGCATCCGATTTCAGCTCAGGTCGTGATCCCACAGTCTGTGGGTTCAAGTCCCGCACGAGGTCTGGAGCCTGCTGTGGATCCTGTGTCTCCCTTTCTTTCTCTCTCTGCTGCTCCCCTGCTTGTGCTCACCCTCTCTCTCAAAAATAAATATACATTGGAAAAAAAAAAAACAAAAACAACTTATTTATTTGAATAGGTAATAAATGCAATTGGCCCGATCCTCAAAAGAACAGAAAGGACATAAAATGGAAAGAGTCTCCCTCTCACTCCCACCACCTGTTTCTTCTCTTAATTAATCATAATTAATCAGCTTTGTGAGTACCTTCCTGGAAAATTCTATGTATATTCAAGGGGGTGTGTAAAAATACTGTTTCTGAATGGCCAACAGGCATATGGAAAGATGCTCAACTTCACTAATCATCAGGGAAATGCAAATCAAGACCACAATGAGATATCACTTCACATCTGTTAGAAGGGTCATTATTTTAAAAAGAGAGAGAGTGAGAAAATAACAAGTGTTGATCAAAATGCAGAAAAATTAAAATCTTTGTGCACTGCTGGTGGGCATATAAAATGGTGCACCCGCTATGGAAAATAGTAGGGAGGCTCTTCAAAAAATTAAAATAGAACTCTTACACAATCCAGCAGTCTCACTTCTGGGTCTATATCCAAAAAAAATGAATCTAGAAGACATTTTTGCACACCTATGTTTGTTGCAGCATTACTCACAATAGTCAAGAGGCAGAAACAACCTAAATGTCCATGGACAGATGAATGGATAAACAAAATGTGGTATTTACATACAGCCTTAAAAAAAGAAGGAGGGGAGCCACCTGGGTAGCTCAGTCAGTTAAGCGTCTGACTTCAGCTCAGGTCATGATCTCACGGTTGATGAGTTTGAGCCCCGCATCAGGCTCTGTGCTGACAGCTCAGAGCCTGGAGCCTGCTTCAGATTCTGTGTCTCCCTCTCTCTCTTCCCCTCCCCTGCTCACACTCTGTCTCTTTTTCTCTCTAAAATAAATTAACATTAAAAAAAAATTAAAAAAAAAAAAGAATGCAGTATTTTTTCCACATACTGACATATAAAGATGTCTCTGATACCTTCCTTCATTCATTCAACAAATATTTACTGAGCTTGTACTGTGATAGAACTATGTGCCGGCCACTGTTCCAGGCAAAAGATAGAATAGCAAGCAAAACAGATAAAAATCCCTGCCCTCATGGATTCCATTCCAACGACAAAGTGGAATGAGCCAGTGTCCGAATGATGTTTAGTGTAATCTAATTTATAAAACTTTCTCTCCCTCCCCCTTCCCCAACCACACACACTTTTATGCTAAAGAAAAACATCTAGAAGGATACACAACAAGCCATCAACAGTGGTTCTTTCTGGGGCTAGGGAGCAAGGGAGATTTTTAAGTCACTCCCTTTTACAATGGTTAGGTCAGCGTAACAGTGATGCAATGGTAACAGAGGTCAGAATAATGGCTACTTTAAGAGATTACTGACTGGGTGGTGGCATGGGGGCGCCTTCTGGGGTGACGAGAATGCTTTACCTTGGTGTTGGCTGCAGGGGTGGTACATACGGAAACATTCAAGCTATATATGTTTTTTTAATGTTTATTTATTTTTGAGAGAGAGAGAGAGGCAGAGTGTGAGCGGGAGTGGGGGTGGGGGGCAGAGAAAGAGGGAGACACAGAATGTGAAGCAGGCTCCAGGCTCTGAGCTGTCAGCACAGAGCCCAACGTGGGGCTCAAAGTCCCAAACGGTAAGATCATGACCTGAGCCAAAGTCAGACGCTTAACCGACTGAGCCACCCAGGCGCCCCAAAACGGTACTTGTTAATGACAACATTACCCTTGGCTCAGAGAGAGTAGAGTGCTGAATGTTACTAATAACACTGAAAGCCCCAGCCTTAGAAAATGCCAAGTAGCGAGTGGGTTCCATGGTGTAATGGTTAGCACTCTGGACTCTGAACATGCCAAGTAGCTCTGATCTAGAACCTTCACAAAACAGCAAAGGTGACACAGATTGTACCCAGTGAACTCTAAGAACTTACAAATTATAAATGTTTTCTCTCTCTGGGGGGCTTTTGGGAAAAAAAAGAAAAGACACAATTCTTTGAGAAAAATAACTAGTTCAACATCCACTTCTGGTAAAAATTACAATCTTCGGTTAACTGAAAATTTTAAATATACCTTACAAACAAAATTATATGAGGTTTAGAGTGCTTCTCTTGGATCTTTATCAGGCCTCAGAACTGCAATTGTTAAAATTTTTAAAAAATATCTATTTATTTTGAGAGAGACAGAGAGAGAGAGACAAAGTGCACCTGTGTGAGCAGGGGAGGGGCAGAGAGAGAGGGAGACAGCGAATCCCCAGCAGGCTCTGCACTGTCAGAAATCGAGAGTCAGATGCTTAACTGACTGAGCCACCCAGGTGCCCAGAATTACAATTAAGAAAAAAATTTTTTTAATGTTTATTTTTGAGAGAGAGAGAGAGAGAGAGCATGCACACAAGAGCGGGGGAGGGGCAGAGAGAGAGGGAGACACAGAATGCGAAGCGGGCTCCAGCCCCTGAGCTGTCAGCACAGAGCCCAGCGCGGGGCTCGAACTCACGTACTGCGAGATCATGACCCGAGCTGAAGTAGGACGCTTCACTGACCAAGCCACCTAGGCACCCCTAGAAGTGTGATTTTTAACGCAAGTTTCATTATTATTATCTTACTCCTATTAAAAATGACGTTCAATGTGCCTCAAAGAATCAAACAAGTGGGTTTTCACTTTCCCTTTGCGACTTGCCTGGGCACAAGACACCACGATGATGCCACGTGGCACGGGCCACCACCCACGTGGCCAAAGCTCTCTTACCTGCATTGGAGAAACAGCAGCAGCTGGAGCGGTCCTCACGGGGATCCCACTCAGGGGGCTTCTGGGGGTTTTATGGACAGAAATATTCTGTCCGGTTCCACCTGCCAAGCAAAGAGAAGGGGACATTTGCATGCAGTTCCAGTTCAAAACAGCAAGTAACAGCTCCTCAGTTGTCACTGTTTTGGTGACTACAAAGGCATCCCAGGATGCTTCTAAGGTACCACTCTGTTCTCTCCTCTGGACTAGTGCTGAACAGGGGAAGGAGCGGGGAGGAGCCAACGACATGGGGGTTGCTCTCAGAGGTGGGACACACAGTGACGGGGGTGGGGGGAAGAAAACATGCGACGAGGCATCTAAGGCAAGAAGGAACAGGAAAATTCCTGCACACACCATTCACTGTTCATTCACTTCCTATCTTCACAGACTGAACGTAGTCACCGGCTTTCGTATCTTTTAATATTTGCAGGCTAATCTTCATCTAACTTAGCTACAAACTATTTTAGCAAAGACAACCAGGTGCATCCTAGGATTAGTTAGGGGTAACAACTCTAGTCTCCCTACACCACAGGCGTATCTGTTGCAGTCAAGAGAAGAAATACACTGCTATTTTGGACAGATGCACATTTGGTTTCTTCCATCTACTGTATTTATGTGCGTAGAGTAGCAACATGCATTTTCCTCACGTACATAGTTAACAGTGAAGAACGGTGAACTGTGAGCCAGAGAGACATTTACAGAAAAATCTGGGAATGTATCAAGATCAGGCATGACAGGTCAGAACAGGCAGTCGCACACAAGACCAGGGAGAGAAAAGTCTAACAGTATGTTGTGAGACGAGCAAGGCCGGCGGCGGGGGGTGTCCAACAAGAGAGCCAAATGCATAGATTCAACACCTCATTTTCTAGGAAATGAAGCCTCCGGCTGACCCTGCTAACTCTCATGAGACGGTAAGAAGGCCAGTGGTGGTAACCTGAGTTTAATGGACATACAGGCAGAAGAGGAACATGGCAAGTCTGGAATTAAAGCTAAGGAAGAGGTGGAGAAAAAGAGGAGGCTGTATTACGTGTGACGCAGACTCTTCAGGGTTGTCTTACGGGAGCTTCAGCAAGGCTGCAGAAGTCTCTTGTACACAGCAGCTACGTGCAGAATGATGTAGACGAGCCCTTGTGGTTGCATTAATTTGGGGCCAGTGTGGAGTAGAGACAGCTTGGTATGTGGGGCCACCGTCTGAATTTGAGTTGGATTCGTGAGACCAAATGATGAAATACCTGGACGTCCCAAGTCAAATGACTTGATGAGGGACTTAACGGTGGTCGCAGATTCCGAAGGCGTCGGAGATGTTCTGTTCACATAGACGCCATGCCACCGGCTGGGAGCATCGACCTCGGGGGGTTCTGACTCTTCATTCACAGGTCTGCATGGTAAAGAGTACGGCAAATTGAAAAGGTGGAGGATGTTCCCAGGGGAGGAAGAGACACAGATGGAAACAGAAACAATGCCGAGAAAAACAAATCCGGGAGGAGGATCCCCAATTTAAAATCTCATTTTCTGTATCCGCTTTGCCTCTCTGGGAAATAATATAGGTACTGCCCTCTATTTTTATCAGAGATGTTTTCTTGGGAATGGCCAGGAAAGTATTTAAAAAAATTTTTTTAATGTTTTTAATATTTTTGAGAGAGAGAGAGAGAGAGAGAGAGAGAGAGAGAGAGAGAGAGATGGGGGACACAGAATGAGAAGCAGGCTCCAGGCTCTGAGCTGTCAGCACAGAGCCCGATGTGGGGCTCGAGAGATCATGACCATGAGATCATAACCTGAGCTGAAGTAGGACGCTTAACCACCCACCCAGGTGCCCCATGAAGGGGTCTTTTAAAGACAGATCATCTGATTCAATTCTCTTGTGCCTCATCTGGGACATGTTAGCGTGTCATTTAATCTCCCTGTGAACGAGCCAAGGCAAGACCTCCCAATCTTCTGATTTCTAAGTCACTACTCTTTTTCTTATAGCAAATTGCTACCAGCTGTTTTTGGAAGATGACTCATTTATGAGAATGGCTCAAACAGAATATTTCTGGCAGTGTATTTTAATAAGGTCAGTGGAAGTTTAAAATATTTATTTACTGATCTTTCTGGGATCAATCCAGCTGCTCATAAGCTTCCATGGTTGAATTTACTTGTCCTTAATTCTCAAAGCTTTCTTCTGTTGCTCTGTGATCGATGTGAACAAAATAAATTTTAGTGAGGCGGAACTTAAAACATTGAAATCATGCTGTCCTACACTTTTGTCTCCCCCTTCTTTTGAGTGAAAAAAAAAAAATCAATAACCTGGTGACTTCCTTGAAAGAAAATACCAGGAACTTCAGAAACTGGTAGGGAGCTGGGTTTTAAAAACATGTCTTTAATGTTTATTTATTTTTGAGATAGAGAAAGAGAGATCCAGGGAGGGGCAGAGAGAGAGGGAGACAGAGGATCTGAAGTGGGCTCTGCGCTGAGACCAGAGAGCCCGATGTGGGGCTCAAACTCACAAACTGTGAGACCATGACCTGAGCCGAAGTTGGATGCTTAACCGACTGAGCCACCCAGGCGCTCACCACAACCCCCCCAATGTTTTTTAACTGAATGAGTTTGGTTTTTGTATTTTCCCCATTGTGTTATACAGTATAAAATCAAGTGGTGAATATGCAGAAATAGAATGAAATCAGGTTAGATACAAGCAGAAAAAAAAAAAAATCTCCAATTTCTGTCCTGGCCATTCCGAGGAAGGTCAGAAACAAAGTGAACCACCTTCTCACCAACCCATTTAAAGGACGGGCTCCCAACGGGGCTTTGCAGAAACTCAGGGCACCCTTCAAAGGAAGATCTTTTTTTTTTTTTTTTTTTGAGAGCGAGAGCGAGAGAGAGAGAGAGAGAGAGAGAGAGAGAGAGACCGCATGCACGCACAAGTAGGGGAGGGGCAGAGAGAAAGGGAAAGACAGAGAATCCCAAGCAGGCTCCGCACGGTCAGCGTAGAGCCCGATGCAGGGCTCAAACTCACGGACCGTGAGATCACGACCTGAGCTGAAATCAAGAGTCAGATGTTTAACCGAATGAGCCACTCAGGAGTCCCGAAGGAAGATCTTTTTTAAAAATTCATTTTCATTTGGTTCCTTGATAATTTAATGCAAACAATCCTACCTTCTGCCAAGGTATTTCCTTCAATCACCTACATTTCTCTGTGATTCAACAGATCAATGATTAATAGGAAGGCTCATTTAGAAAAGAACAAGGGTCCAAGAGCCGATTCCCAGTCCTCTGGCCTTCAGATACCCCAAGACTATATTTCAAATGATCAGTCGGCTTGCCTAGAACAGTAAGAGTCAGTAGTGGGGAACTCTGCAAGTTGTTTAGGCAGATCGGAGAAGCCGCTGAACCAAATACCACCCCCTGCCCCGCCACGTTATATAACAGGGACGCATGTGTATATGTGCACGCACACGTATGTCAGGGGTAGAAGGATTCACAAAACAAAGCCTGAATTGAAGAACCATAGAAAATGGCTATTAAGAACACTATTGTTTTTTTATTAGCACAGCACCTTAATCATCAATAGATCTGAAATTCCTTTACGCCAGCCTGTTAGGATTGTCCTAGATCGACCAGTAACAACCCTGGCAATAAATGAAATACTACATTTTCTCTGTTCTAAGGAAGAGTAAGACTCTGTATTCTATAAAGGATGTTAAGAAATATTAAGCATGTAGCAGGTGCACTGTCACGAATTCATTAAATACAGGAAAAGCTTCAAGGTTAGGAATTTGTTCTATGCTAGCTATTACGTCCTGAAGACAGAGGTTAGGTTCGAAGGTCAATCTGTAGAACAAGGCCCACACGCACATATCATCAAATGAGCTTTGAAAATCTCCTATGTCACCCAGAAGTACAGCTTCCATGGTTTTGAAGGGACAACGGTATGCAAAGATACTATCTTTCAATACGCCTAGTATTCGATTTCCCTATAGCATCGAGCAAGCAGTCTCTCTATATTCAGGTGCCTCGCAGATAAAGGAGCTGCCGTGTGCTTAGGGGGCACGATGAAAACAATAAAAATGAGGCGTGTCTCCATCTGATTCCAGAATGTAAGACTATGATAATAATGAACGATTTTTGCCAAAAAAAAAAAAAAAAAATTTGCGTACAGCTCCATAGTAAGTACCATGTATCTTAAAAACGTTATGTAATTTACTTAACGTGTATTTTTAAAAATGCTATCAGTCTTTATTTCATTGCTCTTATTTTCATGCGGTAATCTGCTCTTAGGAAGGGGCAACCCATACCCGAGAATGACCGACCGTTGCAGGCAAGGACCACGTACTCACTGTTGCTGTACCTTCTAGGTCTTTGGTTCTAATTTAAACGTATGTGCCCGTGTGTGTGCAGTCATCTTTTATTTTCAAAATGTTACCCAGTCTCTCTAATTCGCTGCTCTCTTTGGTTAAAGATAGAGTCTTCAAGTGGTGCTGACTTTCCACAGCACTTATTTCGTCATCCAGGTCCATGTCGATGCAAGAATGTAACATGTGAGCTCTTGTATGCGCTTAGTTTAAAACTTTTTTTAATGTTTTTATTTTAGTTTTGAGAGAGACAGAGAGAGAGAGAGAGCAGGGGAGGGGCAGAGAGAGGGGGAGACGCAGAATCCGAAGCAGGCTCCGGGCTCCAAGCCGTCAGCACCGAGCCCGACGCGGGGCTCGAACCCACGAACAGTGAGATCATGACCTGAGTTGAAGTCAGATGCTTAACCGGCTGAGCCCCCCGGGGGGGCCCTGATGCTTAGTTTTAAAGTATTCAAAAGTTAACTACCTCTGTGTCACACCACCGCTACCTTCATAACTGGCAGGTCAGTATCTGTAAAGACCAGTCATGTTCCTGAAAACCGGAGTGAGCCCAGCTCCAGGCCCTTCCTGGCACCATACAGACTCATAACCTCTGCCTCCCCTCCACTCACCTCGCTTCTGGGCTACAACCCTAGCTACCCGGGGCTCTGTTCCGTTTAGGTCTTCCGTCTGTGCCTTTGCTCATTCTACGCCCTTGCGTGGAATGCAATTTTCTCCACGTGTTTCTTACTGTCGTGCGTGGGACAAATCTAAAAGTGGTCTGCAGCTCTAGAGTGAAACAGAAATGCATAACTATTCTGGCTCTCAGGTATCCGTGTTTTCCCGAATCTCATTCTGGAATTTCAGTAGAAGCATAGACACGGCAGTAAAACAAACAGGGTAAGAGAGCACTTTGAACACAGGCATCCTCATCTCCAAATCCCAGCAGTGAGAGTCACTGTGGAAATCCTGCCTCAGCACCGGACGCTACAGAAAGACAGCATCTACCTGGCCTGAGCTTTGAGGACTTTCTGCTACATAGAGAGTAAGTGGGAGGAGTGGGGGGGAAGGATGGAAAGTAAATACTACGGCTTGATTCCCGATTCCCTTTCAGAGAAAATGAAGATGTGGGGAAGCTCCTGTGACGGCCCCCGTTAGGGAGCTGGGCCTCAGAGGAGCAGAGGAAGCCCTGAGCACACAGAGCATTCTTCCTGCAAGGGCTGGGCGACATTAACATAGGACTGTCCAAAGAGGCCAGAGATGGTTTATCCCAGGTAAAAGGACAGTAGCAGAAAGGGGCAGGTTAGGAAGAGCCACAGCACGTCCCTGAAATGGACAATGGCTAGCAAAAGCAGACCCAGGATGCTGGTTCCCACAATTAGTTTCACCAGAGAAGGAACTGGACACATGAATTTCACCCACTACGAACCTGTTCCTCTGTACTTTATTTGAACTTCTGTGTCTCCGATATGTAACACCAATTTACCTTAAAGAACCTTCCTTCTCGGGCGCCTGGGTGGCTCAGTCAGTTAAGCGTCCAACTTCAGCTCAGGTCATGATCTCAAGGTTCACTGGGCTCTGCGTGGACAGTGGAGAGCCTAATTGGGATTCTCTCCCTTTCTCTCTGCCCCTTCCTCTCTTTCTCTCTGTCTCAAAATAAATACATAAACTTGGAAAAAAAAAAAAAAAGAACCTTCCTTTGTATCCTTTAAAAAAATTTTTTTTTTTAATGTTTATTTTTGGGAGGGAGAGAGGCACAGTGCAAACAGGGGAGGGGCAGAGAGAGAGGGAGACACAGAATCCGAAGCGGGCTTCCAGGCTCTGAGCTGTCAGCCCAGAGCCCGACGCGGGGCTCGAACTCATGAACCGCGAGATCGTGACCTGAGCTGAAGTCGGACGCTTAACAGACTGAGCCACCCAGGCGCCCCTCTTCATATCTTTTCAAGACATGAAAAGATTTCAGCAGTAGTCAGGCAAAGTGGGTATAGACGTAAGCAGCACCTATAGACGCTGACCTTGCCCTGATACACTAGCCCATTTAAGCAAGAAGAGGAGACAGGCAATTATCTGCCCTGCCCTAAGACATGCCCTGATCTATGCACAGATTCCATAACATAAAATGAAAGGAATGACTGCACTCAAGGGAGAGCAGACATTTGTAAATTCATGACAGGAGACAGAATCATACGCTTGATAGAAACTGCCTTGAGAATACAACAAAATTCAAGAAAAGGGGATAATATATGAAAGATGACAGTTTACGATGAAAGGCCAAGTCTAAAACATGATATCAGCAATCTAATAATCCCATTAAAATCTTTTTAAAGCAGTTTTGTTTAAAAGTTCTAGAAAAAAAGAAATGAAAACACATCAGGAACATCTCTCTAAATATAGACAAAATATAATATAAAGGTGGAACTTTGATTTAGTGGGTACAGGATGGTTTGGATCATAAATGGTGCTGGTATGACTGGCTGTCCACCTGGAAGAAAAAGACTCATACCTCACATCGGACTAAACAAAGAAAGGTAGACCAAATATCTGAGACAGAGAGAGAGAGAGAGAGAGAGAGAGAGAGAGAGAGAGAAAGAAATAGATGAAGGAAATGTGACAGCCTATTTGTGTAAGATTAGGCTAGGGGAAGCCTTTTTTTCATTTTTAATGTTTATTATTTTTGAGAGAGAGACAGACAGAGACAGAACTTGAGCGGGGGGAGGGGCAGAGAGAGGGAGACACAGAATCCGAAGCAGGCTCCAGGCTCCGAGCCATCAGCACAGAGCCCAATGCAAGGCTCAAACTCACAAACCGTGAGATCATGACCTGAGCCGAGGTCGGATGCTTAACCAACTGAGACACCCAGGTGTCCCTAGGATAGGGTAAATCTTAAACAAAACAGAACAAAACAAAACCCAGAAACAGTAAAAGAAAATACTAACAGATTACACTGTGTAACAATATAAAATTTTCCCTGATCAAGATGAAGAGCCAAAAGACCCATAATATACTGGAATAAATACGCATCCCTAATAAAATGCTGATTTATAAATAGATAAGAGAAAAACAATCATCTCTATGAAAAAATAAGCAAAAGTGCTAAACAAGCAATTCTCAAAAAGATAAAACGCAGATGGTTAACATAAAAAATATGCTCGGGAAAATGCAAAGTTAAAGTACTAATGAGATAGAAGTTTTTGTTTATCCTACTGTCAAAAATTAAGATTGGTTATTATCCGCTTCTGCTAAGGCTGTGTATAAACAGGCACTCTCATCAAGGATAAAAGGTCATAAGTCTTAGGTAAGTAATCTAACAAATCTATTAAAATAAAAAATGTGCATATCCTCCATTATAGCAATCATATTTTTACGAACCCATCCTATGAAAATAAAACCACATATCTATAAGTGTATGTGGATAAGGACTGCTGTTATCCTATTCTTGGGAAAGTAAAAAACCATGAAATATAACCTTGATGTTCACTGATATGACAATATTCGAATGTTCTAGGGCACATTCATCCTCTGGGACACCAGGCAGCTATGAAAATGAGTTACATTCATATATATTGACCTGGAAGGATCCCCATGGTACACTGTTCAGTGAAATGTGAAAATGCAGAGTACTGTATAGAATATAATGCCATTTTTATAAAAAAATAAAAATGAACCTTATATATTTTTAGGAGTAGAGGAGGAGGTAAAGAAAAACAAACATGCTGTGAACACTGATTACCTTACAGGGTAGTATTAGAGAGAGAGAGAAAAACACATATATATATATATATATATATATGTATATATATATATATGTGTGTGTGTTTGTTTTTTTTTTTTTTTTTTTTTTTTGAGAAAGAGAGAGAAGGCCCAAGTGACCAAGGGGCAGAGAGACAGAGAATCTCAGGAGGGGCAGAGGAAGGTGGGAGGGAGGGAGGGAGAGAGAGAAGTGGCACTTGTGTTTACCTGAAGCAGGAGGGCTCGACCTCATGAACTGTGAGATCATAATCTGAGCCAAAGTCAGATGCTTAACGACGGAGCCACCCAGGCACCCCAGGGAAAAGATTATTCTTCATTATCCATTTCCATTTTGTTACCCGGACACCTAAATATTCGTAATTAAGAAGAAGTCCAATATACCCAATCACCAAGTGACCTATTTATTTTTACATTTCAACAAGACAAATCTAGACTTCAAATTCCATGTACTAGATTTTTTTTTTTTTTGAAACACTGGCATTTTGCTTTGACGGTTTATGCAAAATCAGTATTTTTGCCCCTTGCCCTCTTGTTACCATAATGAAATCGTTTTTAAAAACTGCATTCATATTTAAAATCAGCCTCCTATCAACAAATCTGTACTGAAAGCCCAGCTTGCTTCTAGTTCAAATTCTAGTTATTGGACGTGGCTTTAAAGATCTGAAACTCCATGCGCTTAGAAAATGGAGGACAAGATGACACGAAGGCCCTGCGAAAACGTGGCCAGTGATTACAAATCAGGCAACAGCGTCTTCTGAATAGTAACATATTTATTTAGCGGTTCATAAATGCTTGCGTATAAAAATATTCAACGGTACCCAGAGTAAAGAGAGATCGAAATACGGGGTGCAAATATAGCTGTGCATCTGAAGTTGAGGTTATGTTCTTACTGTTCCTGTTGAAAAACACCTGACAAGTGAATTTCACAGCATTCCAAGAAATTCGCAATCTGAGGTAAAGGTCTCCCAGTATATAAATTGGACAAGGCCAGTGAGACTCTAAACTATTTTTAGGGAGAAGGCATTGAACTCTCTTCTTTCTATCACCAAGCTAAATGTTTCTAGGGATTCTGGGCTCTCTGGTTGGGACATGCCAGACCATCCTCCTGAGTTACAGTGTTCCTGTTTCTCACGTCCTTGTACCAGACAGGGACTCTGGTCTCATCCTGGAGACACACAGCTAACATCCAGAACTGTCTGGGCCACAGGAGGCCGTGCCTAACGGCGGCCGCCGAATTAACGTGGATCTTCACAAACTTGGTACTTCCAGAGTTTAACATCACACTCTGAATTCTGGATCCCACTCAACGACACACTTCTGGATTCAAAGCCTTTCAGTTCCCGAGTTTTATTCCTGAGGCATCTGTTGTAGTTGTTGACTAATTTTCAGTCAGATTCCAACGGACACTGTCACCACGGAAGATTACTGCTTCAACTACATCCTTTATTGTCAGCCAAACGTCTATTTGTGTTGAGCCCAACAGAGATTTGGGAAATCAACCCCAAGCTTAGCAGTGGCTTGTGTCCGATGAGGCCATGAAGTCAGACCCCAGCCTGAAAGGGCTCATTCGAGACTTGATATGAAGGAAGCGGAACCTGCTGGCTTCTTCAGAATGAGACCTCACACAGACGGCTTCCTATTTTGCCTTCAGTAGTGTTAATTCCAAGATTGTCAGATACCATTTTCAAGAGGAAGCACAGAAATAAACTCTAGAAAGTCGAACACAAACATGGGCTGTGTTTGCCTCTGCTCCCTCGGAACACCCTAGTTGCACATAAAAAAAATGTTTCACAACATGCTTGTGCTTTTTTTGTTTTGTTTTGTTTTCCAGAACTTCATCTTAGGCTCCAAATAAAAGACTTCGGGATCTTCTGAGAAAAAAAGGGGGGGGGGAAAAAAAGGAGGGAAGGATCATTCATCTTTGATCGTGCACAATGAATGAGTGGATTCCAAAACGCGGAAAAAAGGTACAGACTTGATGGCAATGACTCTGTGTGAAACAGTGGGTGTTATAAGGAGACAATCTGGCTCTTTGAAAGGGGTCATTTCTCCTCTACATTATTCCCCCTTTCATATAGAAATGGCTGTAGTTTCCCATCATGGCAAGGGCTGGGCTGTCTTTCTTCCAGCAAATGCTCTGCTAGCTGACAGAGACCACGGAGCTGTGGAAATAGAAATGGAGGGGGAAAGGCTGGTAAAGGAGTTCCTTGAGGCAACATGCTCTCAGGCTACACACAGAGGAAGGAGTGGCTGACACTGACCCACGGGGAAACACGAGCAATCTAGAATAGGACCAGCATGTTTTCATTCCTGTGCCTCTAACAGTTTTGGAAGTCAAAGGTCTTCAGTCAGAGAACATGCCAGAGACTTCAAAACACCACCACCAGCCTCCTCTCACTAGACCTTCACCAACGGGCAGCTGTGCTGGGGAAGTAGAGACTGCCAGGAGGCACAAAATCAGGCCCCTCTGTAATTTACAGAGCAGTTCGGGCATCCCTCTACTGTCCTAGTAGAGGCCAAAAAAGAAAAAAAAAAGGGGGGGGGGATTTCTTTTATTATTAAGGCATAAAAGTCCTAAAGATCTAGGGAAAGCTTACGTCCACACTTTTCAAAGCAACTCTGTAAAGACTGGGGTTTGGGGGGCAGGCACCTGGGTGGCTCAGTTGGTTCAGCATCCGACTTCAACTCAGGTCATGATCTCATGGCTCCTGAGTTCGAGCCCCACATCGGGCTCTGTGCTAACAGCTCGGAGCCTGCGGCCTGCTTCAGATTCTGTCTCCCTCTCCCTCTGCCCCTGCCCTTCTCGTGCTCTGTCTCTCTCTCTCTCAAAAATAAATAAACATTAAAAAAAAATGGGGGTTAGGGGATGCAGACATCGCTCATTAGGACTCTAGGCTGTGTATCCAATGCCACAGATGCAAATTCCAGCCATGAAAACATGAGGAGTGGAAGGGTTGTGCTGGGATCCCAGAGGGCCAGTTTGCATATAGAGGGCCACAGGAAGTACCAGAGGCCCCTGACGGTCCCAGGTGCCCAGAACCCGCTTAGAAACCCCCGTGAGAACAGGTCACCCTTCTGGCGGGGCCAGGGAGGCTGTATTAAAGTCGCTGCAACGAGAGAACCGGAGAAGATCTCCGAGAATCTACACCTCCGACTTCCAGGCTCTGCCTTTCAGTGAGAGTCCTAGAACCACCACCCCCCCCTCCCCGCCCCCCGGCGAGCGGCTGTGACACGTTACAGCTGTGGGAACACAGAGGGCGGCACAGGCACGTGACGGACGTTAGGGCAGGATACACCGTGCACACAGAGTTAGAGCCGATTCCAGAGAGTCTGGCAGTGATAATATGCCACCACGCTGCCCGCTTCAGAGGGGACAACACAAGAGCCAGTGAGCGGCACAAGCTAGACACGTTCGGAATCTCAGCCATTCTGTTTAGAAATCGCTACGGTTCGTGAGGCACAGATGTTGAGTGTTTTCAATGATCTCTTTTTCAGATGTCACCATGGATGCTTACTGGGGTCATATGATAAACATACAGTGAGAACCGAGTAAGTCACCCTAAAAATAATGGTTTTTACTGTTTCAGAGTAAGAGAAAAAAAAACATGTAGGTCTTTCCCTGTTACCATTGGAGAAGCCTGGGTCACTCACTGCTCAACAATGTCCCTTCACTAGAAAGGTTGCGTGTGGCCCATCAAGTCACTATGTGGGGCTGCGTGTGCGTTCTCTGTATCTGAAGGCCAGGCCCCAGGTCTTGACTTTTCCAGAAAAAGGCGTGATGTTTTAATTTCGATGGAAGTTTTAATTTTAACGTCTTGCTCTTAATGACTCAAAGCTGAAAGAAGCCAGAGTTGAACAAGTTATTATCCTTTCATCCATTAATTCACCAATGTCCGGCAGAACAGATCACTTCCAGGCCACTAAGAACTACCCTGGCTTGTACAGAGACGCCTGGGTGGCTCAGTCAGTTAAGCGTCCGGCTCTTGACTTCAGCTCAGGTCATGATCTCACGGTGCGTGGGTTCGAGTCCCACGTCGGGCTCTGCCCTGGCAGCACGGAGCCTGCTTGGGATTCTGTCTCTCCCTCTCTCTCTCTCTGCCCCTTCCCACTTGTGCTGTCTCTCACAAAATAAATAAATAAATAAAGTTAAAAGAAAAAAGAACTACATTGGCGTGCTCAAATTTCTGTTAGAGAAAAGTGAGGTCCACAGCCCAGCTAAAACGTGGAGATGCCACTTTGGGAGGTTACAAGGACTGCATTGGGCAGAGGGCACTCACTGTTGGCACGTGAGTTCCTGACCCTCCCATCAGGGGAGGGCCAGCTGCCCAACTGGTTTCAGAGAACACAAGGGCCTTAAATCACGAGCCACTCTTAGGTCCTGCTTGGAGGGACAGAGGAGCTCGGTCCGGGAAGGAAACCGTGCCAAGTTAGTGGCAAAGACAAGACTAGAGCCTCGTACCTACCTATCTTCACATCGGTTTACTCGGACTCCAAAATCAAAATGCCTTCGAAAACGTAACAGGACCAAAGACTGCTAATGAGCTAGTTTTCAGAATGATGGAAAATCCTGGGTTAAATAATGTTCTGATTTAATAAAGGCTAACTTGTATTCACACCCAGGCACTTCCCTTGCTCACCTACCAGCGTCATTATATCCCTTCAAATGCCCATTAATGCAAAATGAGAATGTGAATCGGTTAATCCCGTAGTAGGACAGAGGCGCCCTTCTGATGCTCTTACCTTCTCTCAGTTGTACTTGGAGGACCTCATCAGAGAATTTTCTGCAAGTTCGTTGGCTGTGCCTGAACCAAGAATGACTTTCAAGTTCTCGCTAGGTGACTGGCAAAGTCAAATTGGGTTTCAGTCAAGAACCCATTCAGCCAAGATGGAAACACTATGTCGCTTCAGGACCTTTGAGGGCGTGAGTCAGTTTCAAGTCTTGCTCATGGGGGAGGTTCAGGAAGTGGCTGGGCCATCGGCGAGTACCTTTCAAAGAGTCGACTCTTTGGAAGGGCCAGTCTGCAGAATTGGATCAAGAAAGCAGCACCCGCCACTGTCTGAAGCCCCGCCCGACACGACGACGGGTGAGACACACACTGATGCCTGCAGGGTTTCAGTAATCTGCCACGTTCTGGGATGGTGCCAGCTCTACACTTCTGAAATGTTTTGTGATAGGGGATTAAACTACTAGATCTGGGTGGGAGGTTTGCAAATCACTAGGAAATCAAAAGAGATACGTACAGTGTCTATTAAAAAAAAAAAAAAAAGTGACCCGAAGTTTGAAGATGTAGGATATTGTATATGGATCCTAAAGAGTCAAGACGCATGCGAGGATTTCTTACGGAATCAGAGTTCAAGTTGTACAATCTGGCCTGTGTCTCAGAATCTATGTAAGAAATACAACAGCCCACATAATAACTTATACAGGGCCACTATATAAACTCAGGACTCGTCTCTTATCCTTTACTTTTAAGATAATGTATGGATGAAGCAATGCAAATTATGATCAGGTTCCTCTTCCAAAGACACACATCATGAAAGCGAGACAAAAGGACAAATAAACAGAAGCACAAAAGCAGACTAGGGGACCTCGTGGTCATGTCAACACTATCAAGTCTAGTCTTCCTATCCTTCCTCAATGTAAAATTCACACGCCCTGGCGGCCACAGGGTATAGGTGTGACTATAAGATAATCACCTCGATTTTCAAGCGTGAATCACGGAACAAGCTACAAATGTTGTACCTGAATCCTTCTCTACGGGCTGTTTTCTGTAAAAGTCATCAACAAAAGAAGGAGGAAGACTAACTAAAGCAAATTTGGGGAGAGAATTGAAACAGAGTTCTCATAAGAAATCTACTTTTTCCCATGTTATGAAATTCATGATAATACATCAGGCCCAAAGGCTCAGAATCTAGCCAGGGAACAAACCCTCGAGATCCCGGAAAACATGTAAGAAAAGCAAACTGTACCAAGCAGCATTCAGGACCCACTAACTCTGATTTTAAAATGCTACATTTCATATTTCAAAGGCATCTCGAAATTCCAAATAATTTCCTAATATCCACGAATCCCAAAGTTAGGGACATTTACTCCTGACTGGGGGAAGGGGACACTGCATTAGTTAAAGCCTAAAGTACTGTTTTGTAATCTCGTCTGTAAACCATTTCAATTTTAAATGATAATTAACTTTGAGCTCACTTTAGGAGTACCTTCCTCTGAAACATCCCGCTTAAGAAGAGCTTTCTGGGGGGGCACCTGGGGTGGCTCAGTCGGTTGGGCGTCTGGCCTCGGCTCAGGTCATGATCTCAGAGTTCGTGCATTCGAGCCCCGCATTGGGCTCTGCGCTGACAGCTCGGAGCCTGGAGCCTGCTTCGGATTCTGTCTCCCTGTCTCTCTGCCCCTCCCCGGCTCATGCGCCCACGCATTCTGTCTGTCTCCCTCTCTCTCTCTGCCCCTAACCCACTCGCATTCTGTCTCGGTCTCTCAAAAATAAATACAAATTAGAAAAAATTTTTTTAAAAAAGAAGAGCTCTCTGGGGCATTACACCATGTGATTTCCCTCCCTCGGAACGGAAAAGGAAAGTCACCTATCTGCCAGATGTTGAGTTTGCCGTGCTTATCCTTTCTCATAAAGAGGGTTATTTCAAGGGCTTTTGGAGGCAGGCCACAGGCATTGCCAAGGGAGAAGCATGTCACTGCGCCGTGAGGAATGAGTCCCTTATCTGGTGGCAATTCCCCTGGGGAGTGAGTCCAACCTTTCCCACGCAAGGTGTTGCCACGGCTCGCTGAAGTAGGCACTGCCGGGCGCTAACCAGCGCTGGGATTTAAGGAGCATCCCGGACATCTTTCTAGTCTTTAAATGTAAGAGGACACGTGGCTAGAACTTTCGTACATATGCGAGCCAAGAGTCTTCTCACCGCCTTGGGCCAGAGAATGGGCAGCCATGGGGCGCTGGATGAACCGTTCCTAGGCTGTGTCGTGGTGGCGGCCGCGGGGGAGCGAGCTTAGGAAAGGAATAAAGATTGTGCGCAGAGAGACATCAAAGCGCCACGTCTCCAGACGGCGAAGGCTCATGCATGGCGATTAAGTGAGAAGCCAAGCACTGCGCGGGTGCCCGCCAGACTCACAAACGCGTGGCTCCGTCGTGACCAACCTGCCGTGGCCCTGCATGTCCCCCAGCTCCTTCTGCAGCCTCGCGTTCTTCTCCTCTTCCTCCAGCAACCTCCGCTTCACGGCGCGTAGCTCCTGCTGTGTCTCACACTTGATGTCGTTGGCCACCACCACCGCGGTCTGCAGGTCCGCCTGGAACCGTCTCCACTCCTCGGTCTCCTCCTGAAAACGCCAGGACCCACGCCCGCGTCACCGGCCGGCCAGGCCTGGCACGTGGGCAGGGGCGCCAGGGTCCCCCCCGTGTCAGCCACCGAGGAAGACTGGCCAGGCGGCACCGAGCACCGCTCTCATGCTGCCTCACTACCGGGCAAGAGGCCCAGCACGGGTGGGAACTTACACCTCCGTGTTATCAGAGTGCTCCACCCTGCAAGTGAAAGCCTGCTTTAATTTTGTTCCCTGCCAACGCTAATCGGTGGTACCAGGGCCCGTGCCATGGGAAGGGACTCCGGGAACGCAGGCCAGGAGAGTCATCGGGAAGCTTTTCAAAGGTCTCCAAACCTAAGGCGGGGACGCTCTGGGTAAAATGATGGGGAAGACCCCTCCCCCGTCCCTGGCTGTAGCCCCACCTCACCTTTATCTGCTTAGTGAGCGTCTTTAGCTGCCTTTCCAGGTCTGACTTCTGTTCCTCCAGCTTCATCACATTGCCTGGAAAAGAGCAAGTCAGAGAGTTGGAAAAGGTGCAAGGCTCCTGGGGGAAAATAAGCTAGGTAGCAAGGGAGCAGCCCAGATTTAAAATCCGTCCATTCTGCTACAAATTCCATCCTTAGCACCCCGAGAACCGGCAGCCAGACACCGGAGGATCTTCCGACATAGAAAACGGGATGGTTTGGGAAATAAGCGGTGTTTCGTTAGGTTATACCATCGGATGACAGGTGGTAAACCCATGCAGCACTCTGGGAAGACGTGAACTGCCACTCACATTTATTACACTCCCTCTCGGCCTGACAGTCGCGCACTATCGTCCTGAATGTCCTCTAAAGCTGTGAGACCGAAGGCTTTTGTATAACAGAGGATGTGACTGGTTATTACTCCGGTGACTTTTAGATCAGCTGCCAGGGTCGTGGTTCTTAATCGTACTTAGGCCTCCGAATCGCCTGGGAAGCCTCTCCAGAGCACACAGGTTCAAAGCCCCAGGCTCTGACCCATAGAAAGGGAACGCCCAGGGGGAGACAGGATCTGGGGTGGGTGTATTTTAACAGCTCCAAAGTGACCTGACCGCTCTCCCTAATTAAGAACATCCTCAGTCCTTTCCTCTCTCTATCTCCGATTCTTCCACATGGCTACTGGACTCATTTCAATTTAAGTCTGATTGTGTCCCAATTAAAATTCTTCAACGGTTCTTCGTGATTCATTCCAGGGCAGTAGATGTCTATTAAGGATATGAGTCACAATTACCAGAGAGGCTTCAAAAAGAATAAACACATGGTCAGGGCCCACATGGGACAATCTAATGCAGCACTGGGGGCCTCAGAATCTGTGGTTGGGGGTCAATGCTACAGAATAAGAAAACGCTCCTTAACTTTGTTTCTATTTTTCTGTCCATTTCTCTCAAGGAACTTATAGAGGGGAGTGACTGGTCTTGGGCTGGATTTGTGTGTCCCTGGGTCTCCCAGGGAAGAGACATCTTAGTAATACCTTAATATGCTGCAAGGAGGTTAAGAAGCTTCTCAAGGCGAGCCTGGGTGGCTCAATCAGTTAAGCGTCCAACTTCAGCTCAGGTCATGATCTCACAGTTCGTGAGTTTGAGCCCTGCATCAGGCTCTGTGTTGACAGCCCAAAGCCTGGAGCCTGCTTCGGATTCTGTGTCTCCCTCTTTCTCTGCCCTTCCTCCACTCATGTGCCTGCTCTCTCTCTCTCAAAAATAGGTAAACATTAAAAAAATTTCTTTTTAAAAAGCTTCTCAAAAGACACACAGTCTGTGTTATTTTCAATCTTGGATATGTTGTGATCCAACCCCAGGGAGTGGCCTGACATCTGCTCAGAACATTAATTATATGCTGGCTTTCTTGGTGGGTCTGTGCTGACTTTTAAGGATTTGGGGACCACACAACCAAACTCTCAAGGGCAATGTAACAAAAACAAAACAAAACAAAACTTCTCTTCTTTGACTTTATGCTTGTCAAGCATGGTGCTGTGTTTGGAAATATACATGGACGGGGGCAGGGGGGTTTGGTCGTATTCTCAAGCATGACTACTGAGAATGGTCTGAATGCTGTGGACACTGAATGCTAACATTCTGTAGCTGTCCTGCATGGCACATCCAATGAAGGATGGAACTCGGGTGCTAACCAATCAATCACAGTGTAGACTATACAGTCAATCCTCATTTGTGGCAGTTATATAAAATTGTCATGCATGCAGAATTAGTGAATACTAAACTATTGGTCCTATGGGGAATACGGAGTTAGGTTCTTGTGAGCCTCTGGTCACAACATTTTTATCAAAGGAGACATTACTTGTGTTACACAGGTTTGTTTGCCAATGTCCTTAAAAAAAAAAAAAAAAAAAAAAAAAGCCCATCCCAACAATGCTGGAAACCTGCTTATCCACGGGACCCTTTTCCTGTATAACACTCAGCAGGCATTTTAAAAATTCTTCTGGGGCGCCTGGGTGATTCAGGCGGTTCAGCCTCTGACTCTTGATTTCAGCTCAGGTCATGATCTCACGGTTTGTGGGTTCAAACCCCACATCGGGCTCTGTGCCGACAGTGTGGAACCTGCTGGGGATTCTCCCTCTCTCTTTGCCCCTCCTCCTCTCAATGCTCCCCAGTCCTCAAAATAAATAAACTTAAAAAAAGATTCTTCTGCACCTCCTAAACCTGCCTCACCCGCAAAGTTTTTAACTTTCTCATGGTGTGTGGCCTTTTGAGCCTTGAGAGCCAACCAGCACCAGCTGAGAAGGGTTTAACACTTTCCTGGCCCTGAGAAACAGGACTGTAAATTTACTTGGTCTTTGGTTTCATAACAATGCAGTCCACTACATTTTCTTTCAACCAGACATCATCTCACAAATCTGCAAATCTAGCTGCTTTTCCATCTTTTCCACGGCTTCATCGTGGACCAAAGATTTTACTTCAGCATCTTCCAGACCAGTCTCATATACGGGTTGGTGACTTTCCTCTTCTCTTCTCTGGAAGTTCTCATTAACATTGAACTCACAGCCAACAGCACTAAAACTTGTGCTTGAACAAAACGTGTCTAGCGCACATATTTTCTCCGTAAAGCACATCACATCTCTCCTGCTATAGGGACCCTAGATAAGGAGGATGGACTATATGCCTCAGGGAACTTTGCAGGCAACCAGCTATGCTATTTTTAGCAATGGCCAGTGTCACGAAAAGGTCTGTGCATTAGCTCTCGTGTTCCAAAAGCAAAACACACTAGGGGGCGCCTGGGTGGCTCAGTGGGTTCAGCATCCAACTTCAGCTCAGGTCATGATCTCGCGGTCCGTGGGTTTGAGCCCCGCGTCGGGCTCTGTGCTGACAGCTCAGAGCCTGGAGCTTCCTTCAGATTCTGTATCTCCCTCTCTTCCCGTCCCTCTCCCACTCACACTCTGTCTTTCTCTCTCTCTCAAAAATAAATAAACATAAAAAAAATTTAAAAAAAAAAAACCCACTAGATGGGATCATTTTGGTAAAGCTCATTTGGACAAGGCAGGCAATGTTTAACTAACCCCTTTTAAAGTCTTTCCCTAGTCAAAGCAAACAATGAGTCCATAAAGAAGCCATATATTGGAGCCTCTTCAGTAACAAAGTGGCCAACATCTGTAAGTTACTTGATATCCTACCTTCAATGGGACACACGCTAGAATTGTTTTCTCCCCGAGCCCAAGAGCACACACTGCTCAAACCCATCTGACCATCTGTCACCCATCTTCCCATCCATCAGGTCCAAAAGACAAAGCTCTGTCAGGGCCGGACGAGTGCGGTCAGCGGTGTGGCTCACGCACAGCACATCTGACACTCCAAAATGCGTTTGCTCCTTTTCACCGTCACCCCATGCTGCTGGCTCGATGTTCAATGATTGTTTCTTTGATGCCACCCGTTTTCCAGTGAAAGGCGTTAAGTATCCTGCCTTTCTCCTCCTAGAAGACCGTAGACTATGCGCAAGGAAGACTTTTCTTCTTTCTTTTTTCTTAATGTTAATTTTTATTTTTGGGACAGAGAGAGACAGAGCATGAACGGGGGGAGGGTCAGAGAGAGGGGGAGACACGGAATCCGAAGCAGGCTCCAGGCTCCGAGCGGTCAGCGCAGAGCCCGACGCGGGGCTCAAACCCACGGACAGTGAGATCGTGACCTGAGCCGAAGCCGGACGCTTCACCGACTGAGCCACCCAGGCGCCCCTAGGAAGACTTTTCAAAAAATAATTCTCGCAGGCCCTCCCCAGCACCCTGCTGGCTCCTGGCCTACCTGTGACCAGGGCGTGATTTCACTCACTTTCTAGCTCACTGATGAGCTGGTTGTTATGTAACTTGACAGCCCGATGCTGTTCCACCTGATCTTCTAGTTCAAATATGGTTTCCTTCATGTCTTTAATCTCCGCATCGCTCTCTGACGCTTTCTCCTGCAGCTTGAGGCTGGTTCTGCTCAGCTGTTCTGCCTGACGATCACATATCTCCTTCAAGTAAGAATAATCCTTTTCCACCTAGAACGAAAGGAAGGTTTCCCGGTCAGCATAACAGGAAAATGTTCCTCGCACATCAGCCCCAGGCTCATCCACGCACAGACAGCAAGGGAAGCTCTGTGCACGCACGGTACCTGACACCTGTATTCTTAGCCTCAGAAACAGCCAAGGCTATAAATATAGAGAAACGTGATGTGTGCAAAAGGGCAAATAGTGGATGCTGTGTCCCTTCCTACAGGCATAAGGAAAGCTGCAGGTACCCAAGGGCCCTTCTGTCCTGCAGCTGGGTGCAACAGCGCTCCCCCGGGAGGCCCTGGTATTGCACCGCAAGAGCTGGCCTCCTCACATCTGCTGTGGCACAGCGCCCTCTGCTGGTGAGCCGGGAACAGTGCCCCCAGGACCTGACTGATTCCGCCCCCAACCCCTGATCACCGCCACCCTCCCATCCCCCCGCAAACTCCAAATCCCTTCAGCCGTAAAGTACTCGCGGTCATGGTGTTTCTTTAGAGAAATACGACATTCATGTGATGGAGAACACCAGCGGAAGGCACAGAACACAAACATGTACGTGCACCAGACACAGAAAAGAGGCATGGGGCAGGCATTCATTTCACCTTTTCAGTTCATCATTAAACATTTCGAATGCGCAGAAAAGCCCCCAACGTGACGAGATAGCCATGCGCCCAAACGGACTTAACGATGGTTAAATTTTGCCATGTCTGCTAAATATTTTGACTCTAACAAGATTTAGTGAAGCCCCAACCTTCTCTCCCACCCCAGAGAGTAATTTGCATTATCCTAAAATTGGCGTGCACTTGTTCCGAAATGGTTTTCACTTTTACTATATATGAATGTGCCCATAATACATACATAGTATTATGGACATAGTTCTGCTTTAGAATTTGCATACAAGTCATAGACTTGTTACGCTTTCATAAAACTTGTTTTTAATCACGTTTTTGACATGTATCCACACTGATATCTACAATGCTGTCATTACTTTAAATGTTTCACAGTATTTGGTCTATAGTCTATCTATAGTCCTTTAAATAATGTTGCAAAATAGCTATACACTTACCAATTAATATAAGCTTGGTACCTAATAGATTTCTTCCTAGATTTGGAGGCATCTCCATTTACAGTAACATTTTTTTTTTTTTTACCATTGCATTTAATGGGTAAAACCTTCTGGCTGTAGGGGTGCCTGGGTGGCTCAGCCGGTTAAGTGTCTGACTCTTGATTTTGGCTCAGGTCATGATCTCACAGTTTGTGAGTTCGAGCCCCGCGCTGGGCTCTGTGCTGACAGCGCTGAGCCTGTTGGGATTCTCTTCCCTCCCTCTCTCTCTCTCTCTCTGCCCCTCCCCAGCTCATGCTCTCTCTCTCAAAATAAATCAATAAACATAAAAAAAAAAAAACCCTTCTGGGTGTAAGTTCTAGGCAGGCAGCGACCCTGTCTGCTTTCTTCACCATCATATCCCTGGCACCTGCACAGCATCAAACACACAGGAGGCACCTAGTGAAAACCTGATGAATGAATACACAGACGTTGGACAGCAATATTGCACCTGTTTTTCAATTGGGACGTTGCGATAAAGAATAAAGAAAGAAAGAAGGGAGGGAGGGGGAGAGAGAGGGAATACAGAGGGAACCAGTACACTGCCTACCTCAAAGGTGAGCTCTGTTCTGTGAAACCTGTATTTCAATTATAAAGGCGCGTGGCTGGATACTGCAATAGAAAATACATCATTGTAGCTGCTGTGGTACATCGAGATTGCTGGCCTGGAGCCAGACTACCGGAGCTGAAATCCCAATTCTGCCCAAGTCAGTCCAGGGTTCTTCTTCTTCTTTCTTTTTTTTTTTTTTTAAATATATATATAATTGTTTAATGTTTATTTCTGAGAGAGACAGACAGACACAGCGTGAGCAGGGAATGCACAGGAAGGGAGGGAGACAGAATCCGAAACAGGCTCCAGGCTCTGTGCTGAAAAGAGCCTGACACGGGGCTCGAACTTACAAACCTTGAGATCACGACCCGAGCTGAAGTCGGGCGCTTAAACGACTGAGCCACCCAGGTGCCCCCAGCCCTGGGTTCTGTAATCTCCCTGCCTCCGTTTCCTCATCTGAACAATTAAATGAAATACTGCACTTAAAGAGTTTATCACCCTGCCTGACACATGGGAAGCACTCAATAAAAGTTACTGTATCTCTCCTAACTGCCTCATGTCTCCGTGTGTGCGACCTTAGATGATAATGTGACACAGGTCCAGGAAGTCCACAACACACAAAACAGACCAAGTCTTATATCCGCCGATAGCTCCAGAATAAACACAAGACTTTAGGTAGAAGAGGGGCATGGTGTTTTAGATACGAGAAGGTTGACCTTCGACAGCATTTGAAAAGCAGCAGAGGAAGGAAGCTCACACTATGAGCCCTGCACCCTGAGTAAGACCGTGGCTTTCTGCACAGCGGGCTGGGCTCCGTGTCCAGGAACTCTCAGGCTGAGGGCCGCTCACCTGGTGTCTAGAAACATGCCTGTTACTTGCGTGGGACCTACTGTGCGTCAGGAGTGAAACTGAAGGATGCACCCTGAGGAGGGTCTCCACACGCGGCCGAGGCTGCTGGCTTCCCACAGGCCCCGACCCACCTTTACTTCCTACACGTTGGCCCCTCGTGATCACAAGCACCGGATGGCAGGCGAGGCGGTGGGGAGGGGGCCAGTAAACCTGCAAGTCAGGATGCCGTTTCAGATCACACACCTCATTCCTCCTTCTTGACTGGGGAGTCGTCCTCTCAAGTTTAGCAATGTATTCCGGAAAGCTCTTTCATTAAGACAAGCAACAACGACAAAGCCCTTAAGTCGCTTCGCAACGTCTTCCTGCAGGGGCTTGCTAAGTAGTAACAGGCAGGTGTTATTATATCCATTTTACAGATTCACAGATGGAGAGAGGGCGAAGCCAAGCTAATTAAAAAGAACAACGCAATTTATCAGGTATCTAGGGCCAACACCTGGTACTTCCATGACCCTTAGAGTTCTAGGCTGCCCTCCTGCCGGCCAGTCTTTTAGAGTCCAGCTTCTCTAGTTCAATAACTGCTCTATCCGACAACCAGCAACGTGATTTTTACTGTCTCCCCTTCTTTTTTTTTTTTTTTAATGTTTACTCATTTATTTTGAGAGAGAGACAGAGAGCATGGCAAGAGGGAGGGAGGGAGAGAATCCCAAGCAGGCTCCCCACTGTCAGCACAGAGCCCGATGTGGGGCCTGAACTCATGAACTGTGAGATCATGACCTGAGCCGAAGTCAAGAGGTGGAGGCTGAACCGACTGAGCCACCCAGGCGCCCCTCCAAGGTCTCGAGAAATCACCTCATGCATTCCACAGATGACCTCTCATCTTCAAAAATCAACTTTCTCTAGAAATGGGCATGAAGAATTGTATTACAAACAGATTCAAATGAGTTTCCCATGGAGGGAGTGGGAGCCACAGTCCTTCCTGGAGAGGGCTGTTTAGAGCCAGTGCTTCAAGCTCCGACAACCGCCAGAGGGCAGATGGCAGCAAGGACCTCTTGGGATTCACAACCAAGGCGCAGCTTCCCACCCTTCCGGGACCCAGGCTGCAGGGTCGGGCAGGGCGGCTCTGAGACAGACGGGCTAGAACCTGCTGTCCCCACCCCACCACCTCCCCGGGTTACCTCCTACTCCCCTCAAGATCCAAGTTCTAAATCAAACAAAAGGATGTGTTCTGATGACTCAGGTTTTCATTGTGAACTTTTCTATTGTGTTCTAATCAAATAAAAATTCTCCTAATTCATTGAGACTTGAAAGCTTGTTCTTTTCAAACCAAGAAAGCTCTGGCCTTAAGACTACAGTGTGTTTGAGTCCTCTCGTCTGCCTCAAATGTTTTTCTAACCCTTCTTTATGGTCATGGAACCAGAAAGCAGTACAAATCAGTGATGAGGAGTAAAGACCCAATATTGAATCCTGGCCTTCGTCAATTCATCAGTAAGCTAGTAACATTAGCCATTCTCTGTCTTGGTTTTTTCAAGTGCAAAACATTAGATAATGACAGTATTTCTAGCATAAAAACATGATTAAATGAGATGAAATGATCTTAAGCCTCCAGGAGCACCTAGCACATATAGAGCACTAAACTATTAACTGTTATTTTTAAAATACGATAATAAATTTTGTTTTTTTAACATTTACATTTAAAAAAATTTTTAACATCTATTTATTTCTGACAGGGCGCATGCGCGCGCACACGTGCAAGCAGGGGAGGGGCAGAGTGAGAGGGGGACAGAGGATCTCAAGTTGGGCTCCATGCTGACAGCAGACAGCCTGATGTGGGGCTTGAACTCAGGAATCGCAAGATAATGACCTGAGCCGAAACTGGACACTTAACCAATTGACTGAGCCACCCAGGTGCCCCTAAATTTTGCTTTTATGTGTTTAAAAAAATTTTTTTTAACATTTATTTTTGAGAGAGAGCCAGAGTACGAGCAGGGGAGGGGCAGAAAGAGAGGCAGACACAGACTCGGAAGCAGGCTCCAGGCTCTGAGCTGTCAGCACAGAGCCCAACGTGGGGCTCGAACTCAAGGACTATGAGATCACGACCTGAGCCAAAGTGGGACGTTTAACCGAATGAGCCACCCAGGCACCCCCCTCCCTCTAAATTTTGTTTTTTAACATATTGATACAATTATCACAGCCTCTCTCCTATATTCCATTACAAGTTTCTCTAACATTCATTCATTTATTCAGGAAGAATATAACTGGATACCTAATATATGGAAAAAGTCACAATGTTAAAACTACACAGCTGATCCCCAAAAAACATGGGGGTTAGTGGGCACCGACCTCCCCTACATGGTTGAAAACTTTATTGCTTTACTAAACTATAACTTTTGACTCCATCAAAACTTAACTCCTAATAGCCTACTATGAAGCCTTGCTGATCACATAAATGTCGATGAACACATATTTTGCATGTTATACGTATTACAGGCCGTATTCTTGCGGTAAAGGAAGTTAGAGACCATGTTATTTAGAAAATCATCAGGAAGAGGGGCGCCTGGGTGGCGCAGTCGGTTAAGCGTCCGACTTCAGCCAGGTCACGATCTCACAGTCCGTGAGTTCGAGCCCCGCGTCGGGCTCTGGGCTGACGGCTCAGAGCCTGGAGCCTGTTTCCGATTCTGTGTCTCCCTCTCTCTCTGCCCCTCCCCTGTTCATGCTCTGTCTCTCTCTGTCCCAAAAATAAATAAACGTTGAAAAAAAAATTAAAAAAAAAAAAAAAGAAAAAGAAAATCATCAGGAAGAGAAAATACATTTACAGTACTGTACTTGCTGAAAAAAACCTCCACATGTAAAGTGGACCCGCGCTGTTCAAGGGTCAGCTGTGTATGGTATGAGAGTAAATAAACTTGGGAGTGACTGCTTGAGTAACTTCACCATGAGTAAGAGTGTGTTATTTTTGTTGTGTTTGTTTTTACATCTAACTTTGTTCCTCCAAAACTCCGTTCGCTTACTTCTTGGCCCTGTTTCGAATATATACTGCTGATGGAGAGCCATGTTTCATTCACGCTGGCCAAAACTTGAACTTTTCTTCTCTTTATTTTTTTGCAATGCTATTCTGCCAAGGGAGAGCAGAGCATGGTCATTTAGTTTAAGCTTTTGTCACGGAAAAAGGAAAATGGCTAGGAAACCCTCAAAGAAATGGGTAAGCATCTGTATTTCACTCTGGGAACTTTCTAGATATTCAGATGAGCGCTCAGGGAGGTGCTCCCTGAGTGCTCAAAATGCCGGGGCTTTGCAGACAAGCCCTTAGGTCAAGTTGAGGAAAAAAAAGTGCTCAGGCCTAATCTCAGGAAAGGTGTTAACACATCTACAGAGAAAAAGGGGCCCCTCGGAAGGGAAGTGGGGGGGTGGGGGGCGGTCAGCCCAGGAAATCCAGAAAGGGAGAGACCACACTGGGTCCAGGGGAGTGCCCCCTCCACCTTTACTCAAACATCACGTGTCTCTTTGCCAAACCCTCAGGTTCAGCCCCCAAACTCCTTCACAAGGTTTTGAGAACAGAGCCCTACGGGGGTGGGGGTGGGGTGGGGGTGGGGGTGGGGGTGGGGGCTGGGGAGTGGAGGGAGCCAGCAGTCACATGGCAACGCGGGACTGCCATCATGTCCTGGGACACCTGACTGTCAGGTCTGACCTAATAAAGGCCGCAAGGGCGTTCTGCTTCACAGAGGGCCCTTCCTAAGCTTCAGCTCCTGGTGCACAGCAGGCTTCAAGCTCTGGACCACAAGGCTGGGGCCTGAGGCGCGGTTCCTGAGCAATGGCCCCCCTCGAAGGCTTCCCGGTGCAGAGCCTACAGGCCTTCCCCAAGCTGCCTGGACAAGTGTCTCCTCTCGACTTGAAAACAGGCTCTGTTACACAGGTTTCTCACTGCCTTCTTCCCAGCACGAGGTCACAGGACTGCTTTGCCCAGAGAACTGATACACTGGCGTCCACCAAAGGCACCGGAGAGCACGAGGGACCCTGAGCCCAAGACCACTGAAACGTCCACGTTTTCAGCACGTCTCAACAACTCAACCTTAACCGACTCTCCCACAAGTACCCAGTTCATGATGCACACAGGAGACGTGATCCCTAAGCTCCCCCTTGGACTCTACCAAACAGATTCGCCAATACTTCTGACCTCCTCCGAGATGCCAGGGAAGGGCAAGGGGCTTTCACACAGGTGATCCTAGCTGATCTACCACGGGGACAGTGACCCCACAGAGCTGAGGGCCCCTCTGAAAAAGCGACACCACCGATGAGACCTAACGCTTAAGGCAGGGTGAGGCAAGTCAAGGATGGGGAATGGGGAGGGGGACAAAGACAGGGGCCAGAGCACCTTCGGTGGAGAGAGCCTCCCAAACAACAAAACTCCTGATGCAAAGACTGGGCCAGGCAGGGCCCGTACAGGGGAGCTGGGGGTGCAACAGAAGGTGGCTGCTGGGTGTCCATCAGGGGCTGCACTGGGTGCAAATGGCCGAAGGCTTTACCCTGAATTCGGGAGATCACTGCGAGCACTTCACAGAGAACGGACGGGAATGGGGGAAAGCGAACCCCCTCTCTGGGGGCTGCGGCAAACAGTGCTCTCTCCCTTACCCAAAAGTCATTCTCCATTTCTTTCTAAGAATCCCAATTTGGTTTAAGAATCGGGCTGTGATCTTGTGATATCAAGGGAAGTGGGCTGGGGGAGGGTGCGTGTGGCCCAGTTGTGAGCAGACACAAAGGTAAAAGTTGCTGAGGGCCCCCCCCGCCGCCCCCCGCCAAGCCGGGGAAAACTGTTCTCCCGACAGGACTGAGGTATGGGGGAGCTGCCGAGGCTCCTGCCTGTCAGGACTGTGGGGATCACATGCTGAGGATCCTGTGCCCTCTTGGCAGGAAGGCCGTGGAATCACAGAGCCCTGACGTCACACAGCCCCTGGACCACCGCTACCAACTTCCTGCCTCCTGACTTCCGATTACAGGAGGAAAGTGAGCCGCTGGCTTCAGCCGCTGGCACTAAGGGTTTCTGTTTCTTAGGATCCAAAGCATGGCCTGGGCATCCTCACGGACCACCTGCTATTTAAGCAGGCTCCAAGGTCACCTCAGTCCTTCAAAGAGTCCTATTCTGCTGTCATGGCTACAGAATCATCTACTTGGTGCATCTTTCTCTCAAATTCTGGTTTTGCCATTTGCGGCCAGTGGCTCCCCTAATCAGCTTGGCCTGGTGACCAATACTGGTCACACAATGATTACTGCACCTCTGAGTTTTCTCCGACCACTCACAGCAAGTGTTTCTTTTCTTTTTTTTAAAATTTTTTTAATGTCAGTTTATTTTTGGGAGAGACAGACAGAGTGTGAGTGGGGGAGGGGCAGAGAGAGAGAGAGGGAGACACAAAATCTGAAGCAGGCTCCAGGCTCTGAGCTGTCACCACAGAGCCCTATGCAGGGCTCGAACTCAAGCTGTGAGATCATGACCTGAGCCAAAGTCGGATGCTCCACTGACTGACCCACCCAGGTGCCCCAGCATGTATTTCTTTATAATCTCCTTTCTCCTCTGGAAGAGACACCCGAGTTTCTGCTTTAGAAAGAACTAAATTTCTAAGGATACCACCTATAAGCTTTCAACCTCAGGGGTGGGGCCGGAGGGTGGGGGGAGGGAACACCAACAATACTTTCTTTTAAAACTTCTAGGTTTCAAGGCTTATAGACACTGTAACTTGAAATCAAGATCTCAACCAACTGCAAATGTGATCGTTAGAAAACCATAAACCTGGATTGCAGTATAGTCTGAAAAACCAATAATCCCATTTAATGACAGGCTGCTTGCTGGCTGGGGCAGGCATTCCTCTCTCTCTCTCTTCCTCTCTCTCGAAAGGAAGAGAGAGAGAGAGAGAGAGGGGAGAGCGAATGAGTGTGGCTTATAGGAGGCTGAGGCATCTGCGGAAATGACAGCCATCCTCAGAGTCGTACGGAGGCATGTTTTATAACCATACGGTAATCTGCCAAGCAAAATGTATATATAGGATATCAGAGAAGCTGACAAGAATGGAGATACTTCAGCAAACAGCTGAAGACAAAGAAATGAGAGGAACAGAGAGCCTCTGAAATAATCCCAATGATTGTAAATGTCCTACCAATTTTCCATTTACTGTAGGAAGAACAGATCCACCTTGCACCAAAAAAAAAAAAAAAAAAAAAAAAAAGTACATTTTAAAGCTTTTCAGAGGCTCTTCTAATAGTATCTGAGTCATTTGTGTAACTTACGGAAACTGGAAATTTATACAGATTTACTCAATCAGATCATAGGGTGGTTTGGTATTGCTTTTCCTCTCTTTAGTAAACAGGCAATTTTGTTCTTTTCTCATAACAGTCGCCTTCTGCCATGAATTTGAATGGATGAATGCAGAGCTCAAGCGTAGAAGTTGTTCATCACCAAGAAAACTGCTTGGTGGTTAACAGGACACTCACTCAGACATCGGCTCAAGGTGGTGAAATGTGAAAGATCTAGCAAATGTCCTGCAAAGTGACTGAGAACTAAAGAATTAGAATTTGCGCTGGGAATGCAAAGATGACTTAACACTGGACTGCCTTAGAAAATCTGTTATTCTAATTCACCTTGTTAACAAGTTAAAAGAGAAAAACCACCATGATTATATAAAAGCTACTCTAAGATCAGATCTGAGAGATGTTTAAGACCTACAACAGATGTAGAAAAATTCAATCCCTATCCTTTTAAAAAAAAACAAACAAATCAGTTCCTAGCAAAATACTCGTATAACTCAATAAAAGGTACACAGCACGTGCCTACGACAGACATCCTTGATAACAAGATGTTGAAGACACTCCCTTAAATCAGGAACGAGGCCAAGATCCGCCCCCTCCGCCTCCACACCAACCACACTTCTGTTCTACACCCTACGATGAAGAGGGGCTGCCCAAGGTCACAGAATTAATCACAATTAACCAAGTCAGGAGGACCCACGCTTTCCACTTATCAATCCTTCGCTTCACATCATTCTATGTTTGTACTACAAGTGCTCCTGTGTCCTTCAGGCTTGAGTCCCTTAACATCTTATCACTTGAATTCATGGTTGCTGGTAGATCAACTGATATCCTGCCCTGGGGTTACAATAAGCTTTCGGTCAGCCTAGAAAGTCTGGGTTTTACACCTTTTCGAAGGTAACAGAAAAAAGCACAGGTAACGAGCCCACTGTGATTATAGGTCAAGGCCCTTGTGCACTAAGACGGCACAAAATCACAGACCTGGGATCTCAAGTATAAAAGCAACTCCAGGTGACCTGGTGCTTCACACAGTCTTACCTCGAAATACCAGCTACAGTCTCTTCCATTCTACTGACAAATTTTTGATGATTCTAATCAGCGTGTAATACAAAGGGAATACAGGAATAATATAATTAACAGCTGACTTAAAATGTATATGCTGTACCTTGCACTCCACAGAAAATGCAAACCTTTTTTCTTTTTCTCCAAATTAGACTTGGTTTGTCCCAGAAAAATTCTCAATTTTACTGTCCTCGTGTAGATAAAGCTAGAAGGAAGGGCAAACTCATACCTTTAAATGCTGTCATTATCAACCAAGAAATGACAGACTTAACCGAACACAGAATTTCACTCAAAAAACTAAGAAGAAACCAAGGAAATACAGACAAGCAGGATAAAAGGATTAATAAAGATAAAAGCAGAAACAAATTAATGAAATAAGTTAACGTAGAACCGGTAAACGAATCCAGCTGGTCTGTGTGTTCAAGGATTCAAGGCATGTGGAGTGACATACTCTATTCTTCTGAATAAGAAGATTAAATATTTTACTTATGCTGACACAGGTTGGCACACGTGCCTAAACATGCATAAACTGGGGAAATGTCCGAGAAGACATAGAGCAAACTGTCAACACCGTTTTTCTCCAAGTGACGGGACTGAAGGTAGTATTAATTTTTCTCTTTACACGTTTCCATATTTCCTAAACCTTCCGTAACGAATACATAATTTTCATGGCCAGAAGAAGTGAAGCTACTGTTTTGAGATACCAAATTATTTCTTGGTGACCCATGTATTTAGTGTAATGTCAATCGAAATAGCGAAGACATAGGTGAAGGACTGAGGGGGCACTTCAAGAAGGTCATCTGGAAGATGACGCATTTTGCAACAGAGTGATGGAGGGGAAATGATTTCAGACACTAGGAGTTAATGTAAAGCTACAATCACCAACTTAAACTTCAAATGGGCACCTGGCGAGTACCTTCTACGGAATCACTTCCATACTTTCAAATTTTATTGAAATTTTATTCAGCATTTTAGCTATAAATTTAGAACACTGACAATGATAAAAAAAAAAAAAAAAAGAAAAAACTAACACTACCTACCACTCAGATTATCAAACAACCAAGCCAGAACCAAGTTGCAACAAACTAATCTTTAAAAAAAAATTTTTTAATGTGTATTTATTTTTGAGAGAGAGAGCACAAGCAGGGGAGGGTCAGAGAGAGAGGGAGACACAGAATCCAAAGCGGCTCCAGGCTCTGAGCTGTCAGCACAGAGCCCGACGCGGGGCTCGAACCCACGAACCATGAGAGCATGACCTGAGCCACAGGTGTATGCTTAACCAACTTAACCAACCCAGGCACCAGGCAGTAGACTAATCTAAAGGCAGATGAAGCAGTGGAGAAAAATCACCCTGGGAGCTCATGGCACAACTTTTTTCTTTTCTTTTTTTTTTTGTGTGTGTTTATTTACTTTGAGGGAGAGAGAGAGAGCTTACAGGGGTGAAGAAGCAAAAAGAGTGGGAGAGAGAATCCCAAGCAGGCTCTGCCTTCTCGACTGTGTGAGATCAGGTCTTGAGCTGAAATCAAGAGTCGGACGCTTAACTGACTGAGCCACCCAGGCGCCTAACAGCTTGTTTCTTAAAACAGTGACGACCCTAAGGTGGGAAGTGATTTCAACCTCTCTCTCTCACCACCAGACCCCTAACATCACAGATCCAGAGCTTGGAAACTAGGAAGCCACCTGTCTATGCCTTTCCAGCACTGCTCTGTGAGCAGGCAGGATATTACAGAATTACCAGCAACTTTATCATGTAACAAAGTTGCAGACTGACGAAAGGATTATTTTTTAAAATGAAACAGGGATCATTTATTTGATCGTGGGCTGGGTAAGATCTTCCCCAGTGAAGAAGAGGAGGAAAAAAGAGGCAATGAAGACCAGATCTGAATGACCCAGCAGCTGGATACCAAGCACTGGCAAGGGTTCAGGGAAACAGGCACTCCCGTGGATCAGCTGGTGGGAACACTTCTGGGGGGAAAACTGGCTGAATGTATTGAGTGTCCTTAAAATGGTCACATTCGGGGCGCGTGGGTGGCTCAGTCGGTTAAGCGTCCGTCGTCGGCTCAGGTCATGATCTCACGGTCCGTGAGTTTGAGCCCGCCTCGGGCTCTGTGCTGACAGCTCAGAGCCTGGAAGCTGCTTCCGATTCTGTGTCTCCCTCTCTCTCTGACCCTCCCCCGTTCATGCTCTGTCTCTGTCTCAAAAATAAATAAACATTAAAAAAAATAATAGAGAAAAAAAAGGTCACATTCTGACACATCAAGTCAGTGTTTAGGAATTTTTCCTAAGGAAATAACCAGACAGATATAAAAAAAAATGTATTTACAATATCAAAAGACCGGAAAAGAACACGCTCGATGAACAGGTGACTGGTACAGAACATATGAGATATTTATATACTAGAATACGGCCATGGCCTTAATATCACGTTTCAAAGAATAATGAGAAGAATATACTCACAAAGTGGGTGGCTCAATCAGTTAAGTGTCCAATTCTTGATTTCGGCTCAGGTCCTGATCTCATGGTTTGTGAGTTCGAGCCCTGCACTGGGCTCTGTGCTGACAGCACGGAGCCTACTTGGGATTCTGTCTCCCTCTCTCTCTGCCCCTCCTCTGATTGCTCTCTATCCCTCTCAAAAAAATAAATAAAAATAAACCTAAAAATTTTAAACTAAAAGAGTATGTAAAGGATGAGTCTATAAAAAAATGTTTTTTTTAATTTGTGGGACACACACACACACACACACACACACACACACACACACATCTGAGAGGAAACCCCAAAACAGTGGTTATATTATTACTGGGGAGGGAAATTTGGGATGATTTTAATCTCCTGTTACTAGCAGCCCAGAGCATGTTAACTGATAAACCTGGATAACCGTCTCTCATTCTGAGCCAATAAGATTCAGCTTACTTGCCACCTCTTTCAGGAAGCCCTCCAGCACTACTTTCCTTTCTCCCATATGATTCTAGGTGTTCCTCCTTGGAACTGGACTCTGAGCTGTCCTCTAGGATACTCTTTATCCCTGCATCGCACTCACTGATCTGATTCACCATCTCCCTGCTACACGTTGAACCTATAGTCAGAAATGGGGGTGTTTCATTTTTGTGTCCCCAGTCTGTCCGGAATGGAACACATCTTCAAGCTAGAAAGCTGGATTCATGAATGAAACTGGCTGAGCCAAGGAGTCTCTATGCTCTGTGAATCTCAAGGTCGAGGGGAACAACGCTAAGAAGGATGAGCAAATACCGGGAAAGGACTGTCTCCTTACCTTGGCCAGTAGGCTTGAAACATGTTTAATTTCACCATGGGCCTTTAGCAATTCTTGCCTGAGCTCGGTGCAAGCCAGTTCCAGCTGATCCTTCTCAGCTCGAGCGACTCTCAACATCTCTTGAACTTCACGCGCCTCTGCCGTCTGCCCCACGGGACCGGTCTCCGTCGCTTTCTGCTGCTCACTCTCCAAATGCGCCTTCAAAGACCCATTTTCAATCTGCAGCCCTTCCAAGGTCGCCTTGCACTCCTCCAGAGTTTTGGCCATCACACCGTTATTACACCGCTCCCGTTCCAGAACCCCGGTCAGCTTTTCGTTTTCTTCCTTGAGGTGTTTAATCGCTTCCAAAGCTCCTTGGTTCTCCTCCTCCACCTTCCGGAGGCTACAGGTCAGCTGCTGCTGGATGTTCAGCAGCTTCTCTCTTTCAAAGCGGCCCTGGTCAAGAATTTCTGCACACTTCTGCTCCAGCTCCAGGATTTTGCCTTCTTGAACGGCGGCGGGCTCCTCGCTCTTTGCGCGCTCCTGCAGGAGGTTTATCAGCTTCTCGTTCTCCTGACTTAGCTGCGCGGCCCTCTCTCGGTGCTGGTGGAAAGAACTCTCCAGGATCGTCTTCTCGTCCAGCAGTTTCTCGTTTTCGGCCGTCAGCTCCTGAACCATCTGCTGCTGGTCCGACAACTCCTGCAGAGTAGCCTGCAGCTCCTCGGCCGTGCTGTGCTGGTTTTCCTCCATCTTCTGTATCTTCTCCGCGAGGGAGGCCAGGGACAGCTCGCTCACGTTGTTGGGGGAGCTGCCTGTCGTGGAGCACTTGGAGCTCTTAAAGGGGTTGCTGCTGGAGGACAGGGGCCTGGAGGGCGTGTCGGCTGTGATGTGCTCGAAATCCGAGGCATCCGGGGACAAAGAAGCTTTGGTGACGTCGCTGCTTGAAGAGCCTGATGTCCTTAACGCGTTTTCGTGTATGGGGTGCCGATACGCATCGAGCTCGCCCGACAGCTGATTTCCCGGTGGGCTTCCGAAGCTGGACTCCTGAGTTACGGACGTTGGGCAGCTGCTCTCCCCCGTGTGACTAGCACCCCCCTCCGAATTTGGGGAATGCTCCAGATGAGTCAGTTTCTCCCTTAAGGCCCGGTTTTCCTCCTCCAGATCTGCAAGCTCCTTCTGAAAATTCTTGTTCTTCTCCTCAAGAGCTCTTAGCAAGGGTTCCGAGTCACCTGGGGAGACAGGCGTTCCATCTGCATTTGCGTCGGAAGGCTCGGTTCCTTCAGTGCTCGGAGTCCTTTTCTCCTTACATTTCTTCAGCTCGCTTCGAAGCCTGTTAATTTCACTGTCTTTCGCTTTGGCTTCTGCCAGGAGTTCCCGAACCTGGGACTCGAGCACGGCCTTTTCCCCGCCTTCATTCTCTGGCTTGGGTCTTGCGGAGGTGGTCCGCAGGTGCTTCGTAGGGGTGGGTGTGCTGGAAGACGTGGGGCTGGACACTGACTTCCTGGGGTTGGAGGGACCGCGTGGCACGGTTCTCTCTCTGGAGACGGTTACCGAAAGTTCTCGAGGAGCTGGGATGCCTGTCCGTTTGGCTGTTGTCACAGCCCCTAAAGACAGAAGAAGTAGAAACCAATGAAACAACGCAAGCACTTTTATAAATGAAACCCAAGTGACTTCAACTCATGTCGGACACGGAACAGGATGGCTGCTGCCCTTCATTCATTTCCGCCCCACCCACCCCCCCACCCCACCCCCCGCGCCTCTAGAAACCTACCTGGAGCTCACTGGGGTTTCTGTACCTCCTCCCACAGGCCCTAGACTTTGGGGGGAAACTGACTCCAAGCCTGAACTCCTCCACTTAATCTCATCCCAGCCACAGTTGCTGGTTCAAGGCCTGGACACACCCCTCAACTGAGGTCAACAGAACACCAGGAGGGGGTCTTATGGGTGAGTTTCTAAAACATTACTGCACATGAGGAAGGGAGCACAGAAGTCTGGGAATGGCTGCAACCTGTTGTCATCATGAGAGGAAGGTGAGAACAGAGTAGAAAGAAGGAAAGCAAATTCTTAGTAGCTCGGTGGAGTTGCTCAGTCAATCAGCCCTGGAGCTTAGCCTGTAGCTAAGCTGGCCTTCCAGTTACACAAGCCAATAAATGCCCTTCACACAAGTCATCTTGAATTGGGTTTTCTGTAACCTGCAGCCTAATGCATCTGAACTGTAACCCCGGCAACTAAACAACAGCCTTTTGACAAAATGCAAGGTCACAGTGCATTTCTTGATAAACGTTTTTTTCTTGATATTTTTAAATCTTTATTTTTTAGAGAGTGCGATCTTTATTTTTGAGAGAGTGCGTGAGCAGGGGAGGAACAGAGGGAGAGGGAGATACAGAAGCCAAAGCAGGCTCCGGGATCCGAGCTGTCAGCACAGAGCCCGATGCGGGGCTCGAACTCACGAATCGTGAGATCGTGACCTGAGCCAAAGACAGACGCTTAACCGACTGGGCCACCCAGGCGCCCCATGACAGAGACAGAGAGAGAATCTCAAGCGGGCTCCACACTCAGCGTGGAGCCTGACGCGGAGCTCGAACTCACAAACCGCAAGTTCATGACCTGGGCCTAACTGGGATGCTTAACCAACTGAGCCACCCCGGGTGCCCCTTGATAAACATTTTTTTTAAAAAGTTCATCAACATCTTGTGAATGAGTACAAATTTGCTTAAGAAATCACAAGACACGAATAACACCAAGGGAAGACTAATCTAGTCCAATGACCTACTGCTTTTAACACAAGTGGAAACAGTGTACTTATTTGTATTCAGAAAAATAAGAACAAATGGGATAAGTTCGCATTACATGTAGCTATGGTACGGTTTTAAATGCTAAAGGGATTTACATAATATGGAAATGATACAAAATTTAGAGTATTTATAACGGGAAATGTAAGGGAAGGAACTATTTTCTGTTTTCATCTATACTACATTGTAGACCATGTTAAAAAAAAATTCTAGGAGTGCGAACCCAGACATCGATCTCCTATATGGCTCTACAAATGAGACCCACCTCAGAGGTTAAAGGGTAAGCAAAAATTCTGGACCTATTTTCCAAACTCAAAGACCGTTTGATGAATCAAGGCTGACTGCGGTAACTTCCCCAACTCTGTGCCTCAGGTTGAAGGTCCCCAGTGACAAAGGACCCTAGAAGGTGTCACCAATCCCTAGGCCTCCACAAGGTAGGAAGCAGTGGAGGGTATGCCCCCCGCCCCCCAGAATGGCCCCCCAGCTCCAGTCGACCAAGACAGAAGCAGAACCCGATGTGGCACGGTAGCTCTGAGCCCAGTGCCAAGGGCCGCTTCTAAGGAAGACCTGAAGGTATGAACATGCTGAAATTGGGGGTGATGATGTGAAGGCCAATGGCATTTGGTGCTGTGTCTAACAGTTAAGTGCTTTTTAAAACCTTGACACAATAAAGCTTAAGTTGTCATACTAATATACAGAAAAACTAGATGGTTTTTCTTAAGTTTATTTATTTATTTGGAGAGAGAGAGAGAGAGAAGGAACGCAAGCAGGGGAGGGGCAGAGAGAGAGGGAGAGAGAGAGAATCCCAAGCAGGCTCTGTGCTGACAGTGGGGGGTGGGGGGGGGTGGGGGCGGGGGGACAGGGCCTGAACTCATGAACCATGAGATCATAACCTGGGCCAAAATGAACAGTCCGATGCTTAATGAACTGAGCCACCCAGGTGCCCCCAAACTATGGGCTTGTTTGTTTTTTAATTAACTTTTTCAAATTAGAAGTTACTGGAAAGCTAAGAGTACTACAATACACAGTTTAATGCCTTCAGGCATCTTCCTTACATCATACTTAATGAAGAAAATACTCAATGAAGGCAAGATTTATTTAATTGTTCTCGTAAAATGAAGATTGAAATCACTAAGCAATAAACCGTTTTAGTAACGCTGGTTCTCTAGAATGAAGTAATCCTGGAAAGGGCCCTGATGAAAATGGAAGATAACTCAAGTTCAAGGCAGCTGGGAGAGCCCAGCTCTTGTTATCACACAGCCACTGGCCATTCCCGACACGGCCACTGAAATGAAGGCTCGTTTTCACCAGGCTCGTTTTCACCCATCCGTCCGTCAGGTTTGAGGATGGGCAGGACTCAAACAGAGCAGCAGATCAACTCTGTCATCCTTTCCGGCTGAAGTGAGCTCCTCCCTTCTGCCAAATCTTAGCTTGCCCTCCACATAGGTGTTACTACTTGCACCTTACCTAGACTAGTAGGAATTTTTTTACATCAGTGTACGTTTGTGAAATATATCCGCTTGTGTATTATGAAATACACAAACCAGTTGTGTTTGTTACGACATCTGTTTTCGTTTTTGTTTCTGTTGTTTCCATTCTGACACTTGATCGGCACTGCACTATACATCCGGGAACCCTGACATGGAGCATACCACTGGATACACACACCACGGCAAGGGAGACCGCAGAGGCAGTGAGAAGCCCGGGGTTGACAGAATAAGGACAGCCTAGCCATCACTCTTGACTTCTTTGGTCTTTTCCCCATCCTCCCACCAGACCTCCACTTATTCCTACTGAGGCTGGCTGCCTAACGGCATGAAGTTGAAATAAAAGCAAGCCCCACCTCATAATTGGGAAGACTAATATGATTTTCTAAAAAACATGCTTGGTGGGCCCCTGGGTGGCTCAGTCGTTAGCCATCTGACTTTGGCTCAGGTCATGATCTCACGGTTTGCGAGTTTGAGTACCACATCTGGTGAGCTCGAGCCTCGCTTCGGGTGAGCCCCACTTCTCTCTCTCTCTCTGCCTCTTGTGGGATTCTCTCTCCCCCCCCCCCCAACCCTCACTCACTTGCACCCCCTCTCTCAAAAAGAAAAAATGTTTGGATCCGCCTGGATGGCTCAGTCAGTTAAATGTCCAACTCTTGATTTTGGCTCAGGTCGTGATATCGAGCCCTGTGTGGGGCTCCATGCTGAGTGTTAAGCTTGCTTGGGATTCTCTCTCTCCCTCTCTCTCTGCCTCTCCCTTGCTCACATGCGCACACTCTCTCTCTCTCTCTCTCTCAAAATAAACTTAAAAAAAATGATGTTATACTAAAAAAAAATTTTTTTTTAAATTTTATATATTTGAGAGAGAGAGCATGCACACACAAGCGGGGAAGAGGCAGAGAGCAGAGACAGAATCCCAAGCAGGATCCACACCATCAGCACAGAACCCGATGCAGGGCTCAGACTCATGAACCGTGAGATCATGACCCAAGCCGAGATCAAGAGTTAGATGCTTAAACAACTGTGCCACCCAGGTGCTCCCTGATGTGTTATATTTTTAAAATGCCAAATGAAAAATTATAATGTGACAGATCACAGGTGCATCAAACTCTGTATTCACAGACATACACAGTAGAAGAGTACCCAGAACATTGAGAACAGGTGAATATTAAGCTGCTTGGGCTGTGAGAAAATTTCCTGTTTCTTTTGTAGTAAATTTAAAAAGCAGAAGGGAAAATCCTATCATAACAACATACAGAGAGTTAAGGGGGCAGGAAACATAAATCTTTGCAGAGAATAAAAAGCATGTTTAAAACAACAATAGCACAACCACTTAAATCAGATCAGATGCCTGTTTTAAGCAGTGATTCTCGTGAGCTGAAAATAAAATATTTTCAGTCCCTTCTTTTTTTTTTAATTTTATTTTTTATTTTTTAAAATTTACTTCAGTCCCTTAATTTCCTTGTCTTACCCTAAGAATGCTACTTGGATTGTTCTTTGGTAGGTAGGTCTTCTCTCTACTATGCACTGATGAAGGAAATGGTGACATTCTGAAATAAATTGCTAAACTTTCATTTCTTCAATAAGAATTCACAGACCTGTCCTGTGGGAGAGACAGGCGGGAGACAGAAATGAAAGTTCACCATTATCACCTACCACATAATTGCTGCCTTGCCTCTGAAACACAAGAGAACTTACCCCTTTGGTCACAAAGAATCCAAACTACTAGGATATTTTTTACTCTAACCATTCATAACTTTTTTTCTCAAAAGTTCCAATAATGCATTTATTGTCAAATCTAATCTCCCCCCCTCAATCTCCATCTTTCTCAACCTTTGGGTGATATTTATTCCTCCTTCCCTTCGCTCTCCTTATCCATATCTCCTTATCCTCCAGTCAAGGAACCTGAAAAACATTTAAAATGTCCTCTCCCTTTTCTTTTGGTAGCCAACCAGTCACTAAAACCAGTTATTTTTGGAAATGTTTCTATATTTTTTCTTTGTTTTCCTTTTGGTAGGGATCCAGTCTAGGTCCTTAAGAATGTTCCATCTAAATTTCTGAAATGTTCCCAAAGGTCTTTCCGATTCCAGCCTCTCCCAGCCCGGAGACATAATGGACCAATATCCCTTAAATATCCTGCTCACTGTTCTGTTCCAGAATCGGTAGGCATTCCCGCCTGCTTCATCATGATGATGTCAAACTTTTTCCCTGGGCTTTTCCGGTCAGGCATAATCTCATCCTAATCAACATATCCAACCTTTCACTTTTGGGTTTTTGTTCCCACCCCCCCCATCGCAACAAACCTATTTAACCCATTCCACATCTCCACTCTCCCTGTGATTTGTTGAAACAGCCTTTCCTTTCCATCCTTCTGAGGGGCATTTAAATATGCTTAACTCTCTTCAATTAAAAAAAAAAAATCTCGGGGCACCTGGTTGGCTCAGTCGGTAGAGCATGCAACTCTGGATCTCGGGTTTGTGAGTTCGAGCCCCATGTTGGGTGTACAGATTACTTAAAAATAAAATCTTAAAAAAAAAGTCTGTAGCCCACATCTTCCTCCTGCTATACCTGATTTCCTTCTTCCCCCTCACAACAGAATCCTCCCCAGAGTCCTGTACCTTGGTTGTCTTCACTTCTTCTTCTCTCTCCTCTGCCATTACTCAACCTAAACCTTGTCCACTGAGGCCATCCACAACCTCCACATGGGCCAACACAAGAGACCTTCAATCCTCTCAGCAGAACTGGAACAATTCCTTTTTTTTTTTTTTTTTAACTAATTATTTATTTATTTATTTTGAGAGAGAGAGAGAGAGAGAGAGAGAGAGAGAGAGAGAGAGAATCCCAAGCAGGCTCCGCAATGTCAGTGCAGAGCCTGACGTGGGGCTCGAACCCACGAACCACGAGATCATGACCTGAGCCGAAGTCGGACACTTAACCGATTGAGCCCCCCGAGGTGCCCGGGAACGAGCATGCCTCCAATGAACAACTCTCCTGGTTTTTCAGGACAGTTCAGCAACTGTCTTCGGTCTCTCTCCTTTGCTGGCCCCTCCTTGTCTCTCTGCTTCTACTTGTCAGAATCTTCAGACCTGGGTCCTGGGCCTTTCCTCCTCTCTTATTACAAATTATTTTCCTGGTGATTCTATTCCATCTCAAGATCCTAAAATACCACTTATATACAGATGACCCCCCCCAATTAACTCTCTTTATATGGACCTCTCATCTGAGCAACAGATCTGAATATCAAACTACTTACTTGGTAAGTATAATCGAATTACAACAAAAGTACCTCAAACTAGATTAAAGGCATAAAGGTAGGCTAAGAAAAAGTGAACGGAATGTGCAAAAGGCCTGGAGTGCAGGGAGCCCTGACAAGGAGGGGGCTGATGGGGAAGAAGGCACATTTCTAGAGGATGCTCAAGGAAGGCCTCGTGGACAGAGCTTGAGGTTCAAGGTGATATGCACTCATTAAAACAACGCCAGGATGCTTGGAAGAAAGAAAAGGACAGCACAAGAAAAAACTCTCAAAAATTTTAAATACATTTGTCAAATTATAAGCTTCGATAGAAGGGATGGAATGCAAAATCAAAGACCTCTCCTGATATGTAACAAGATTTAAACAGAAAAGGTAAACACTCAGGGCCAATCCGGAAGATCAAACAGTCAAGTAACAGAAAATCTGGCAATACAGACCAGTGGAAGCACAGTGAAGGAAATGACCAAAAAACTGACACGAGAGAATCCTCCAACGCTGAAGAACGTGAATCCCAGAACTTGGGTCAGGCAGAATGAATGAAAAAAGACCCACATGAAGATACCCCTTTATAAAGTTTCAGGACACCAAGAATGCCTACAAGTTCAGGGAAGGGGTGTGAGCATGAGACTGGCCATCATTCATTATAGCAGTACTGAATTCTCAAAGGCAATGAAGCAAACACTTCAAAGTTCTGAGGGAAAATGATTTTCAACCTAGAATTCTATATCTGACCTAACTATAAACTAGTCACAGAGGCAGACAATAAAACATACTGTCAAACATATGGAGACTCAGAAAAAAAATTAAACTGCTAACACCCTTTCTAAGTAAGTTACTTGAGAATGTGCTCCAGGAGAACGAGGGAGTAAACCAAAGAGAAAGAGGGTGAGTGATCGTGGGAGACCAATAGTTCTATTAGAGGAAACCAGTCATGGGGAGTCTCGAGAGGATACCCATGGAGCAAATCTGGAGAACACATCCAAACTGGGCCAAGAGGACAAGATGCCTCCCGAGGGAAGTTTCTTTGAAAGAACATCTGGTTGGAGGAAGAGTATGAAAAAAAAAATGAGGATATAATAAAAATAGTGAAAGGTTCTCAAAAAAATTAAAAATAGAATGACCCTAAGACCTGGCAATTACACTACTAGGTATTTATCCAAAGGATACAAAAATACTGATTCAAAGGGGCACATGCACCCCAATATTTATAGCAGCACTATCGACAATAGCCAGATTATGGAAAGAGCCCAAATGTCCATGGACTGATGAATGGATAAAAAACACGTGATAGACACACACAGACATATACATACATACACACTGGAATATTACTTGGCGATTAAAAAGAATGAAATCTTGCCATTTGCAACAATGTGGATGGAACTACAGTGTATTATGCTAAGTGAAGTAAGTCAAAGAAAGATAAATATCATACGATTTCACTCATATGTGGAATTTTAAGAAACAAAACGGATGAAAATTGGGGGAGGGAAGGATAAATAAGATAAAAACAGAGAGGGAGGCAAACCATAAGAGACTCTTAAATACAGAGAACTAACAGAAGGTTGCTGGCAGGGTGTTGGGTGGGGGGGGTGGCTAAATGGGCAATGGGCATTAAGGAGAGCACTTGTTGCGATGAGCACTGAGCGTTATATGTAAGTGATGAATCACTAAATCCTACCCCTGAAACCATTATTACACTGTATGTTAACTTGGGATTTAGATTTTTAAAAAAGTTCTTATCACAAGAAATAAACAGACTCTTAACTATGGAGAACAAGCTGATCGTTACCAGAGGGAAGGTTGCAGGCAGAGGGATGGGTTAAACAGATGATGGGGATTAAGGAAGGCACTTGTCATGATGAGCACTGGGTGATATATGCAAGTGTTGAATCACTATATTGTACACCTGAAACTAATACAGCACTGCATATTAACTAATCAGAATTAAAATAATAACTTAGAAAACAGTGACAAAACCAGAAACTTCATAAAACCAGGAAGCTGCATAAGAAAGGTCACAAAATCGTACCACACGACTTTACTCTGCGGGGAATATATACATATATAGTGACAATTACACGGATACTATTTAAACTGACCTATACACCAAGTATGCAAGACTATTTTATAGAACATTTGAATATTATCCCAGCCAGCAAATAAAGTTGAAATACATTAGGGAACAACAAATTAAAACAACTACGAGAGGGGCGCCTGGGGGCTCAGTCATTTGAGCGTCCGACTTCGGCTCAGGTCGTGATCTCACAGTCCGTGGATTCGAGCCCCGCGTTGGGCTCTGTGTTGACGGCTCGGAGCCTGGAGCCTGCTTCGGATTCTGTGTCTCCCCTGCTCTCTGCCCCTCCCCGACTCGCTCTGTCTCTCTCAAAAATAAATAAATACATTACAAAAAAAAAAAAAACTATGAAATACCACTACACACGTATGAAAATGGCTAAAATCCAAAACCTTAACACCACCATGTGCCGACAGGGGTGCGGAGCAACAGGAACTCTTGTTCATTGCTGGCAGAAATGCAAAATGGCGCAGTTAGGCAGTGAAGACAGTTTGGCAATTCCTTACAAAACTAAACACACTCTTGCTGTGATTCAGCTATCGCACCCCTTGGTATTTACCCAAATGAGTTGAAAAGTGATGCCTACACACAAACCTGCACAAAGATGTTCAGAGCAGCTTTATTCACAACTGCCAAAACATGGAAGCAACCAAGGCGTCCTTCAGAGAGTGAACGGATCAACCATGATATATCCAGGCAATGGAGTATCATTCAGTGCTACAAAGAAATGAGCTATAAAGCCATGAAAAGACAGGGAAGGACCCTAAATGCAGATGACTGGGTGAAAGAAGCCATTATGAGAAGGCTACACACTGTAGAATTTCAACCATAGAACATTCCAGAAGAGATAAATTATGGAGAGAGTAGAAAGATCAGGGGTTGGGCAGAGGGAAGAACAAACAGGCAGAGTACAGAGGATGTTTAGGGCAGTGAAACTGTTCCGTGTGATACTATAATGGGTGGATACATTTGTCCGAACCCAAAGAACGTGAACCCTAATGTGAACCATGGACTGAGTGGCTGTCGTGTCAGTACAGGTCCATCAGTTGGAACAAACGGACCACTGTAGTGAGGGATATTGATGGTGAGAGGAGCCCTGCACACTTGTGGGGGATGGGGGGCAGGACAGGGATTACAGGGGTGGGCACACTGTGCCCTCTCAATTTTGCTGTGCCCAAAACTGCTGTGAAAGTCTACTTTTAAAAAAAAAAAGGCACCTTAGCAGTTTAATTAAGCAAGTGTATGTAAGTGGTTAACTTTGAGAAGTGGGATAAGAAAGGGGACGGTGTAGAGCAACAGCAGTTTTGCTTTTCATAAGGGCCCTATTTCGTTTTTTAACCTGTGCCTATACCACATCAATAACGAGAATGGAGAAAAAGACACGTGAGTGCTGGTGGATGCAGCTCGGAAGGAGGTAATCAGGCGTCCGTTGGTTTTACAGGCAGTGCTGTTCCTTTGGACTCAGAACAAGTGAGATAAAAAAGTTTGAGGCGACTCAGCAAAGCAGAAGCAGGGCCACAAGGAACTGAAGTCTGTTATCAAATCTCAGGCCCCACCTTGCCTGTGGCGGAAGGTAATTCTTCCCTAGTTCCACTGCCTTTTGGGAAGTTTCCGTGGAGTGTTTTCTAGAGATGCATTCACCTCATATGAAAGTCAATGGAAACTCCTTGGCGGACCAAACAGAGGAAACCACTCAAAAGAATCCTACCCGTACCAATGAACCAAATCACTTGTGCAGTTTGCTTTCTGGGCTAAAAGCAAACAGTCGGGTCCACGTTTAGAGATGTTTTTTTTGTAGCAGGATAAAAGTTTTCTGTCTTGTCATTTTTTTTTTTTTTTTTTTTTGCAGGGTGCCAAATTAATCTTGCTCACACTCCACTGGCTCAGCATCTTGAGTTAGAGTTGAAAACACTTGTAAATCTGCATCCTTCTCGGGGCGCCTGGGTGGCTCAGTCTGTTAAGCGTCGGACTTCAGCTCAGGTCATGATTTCACAATTTGTGAGTTTGAGCCCCCTATTGGGCTCTGTGCTGACAGCTCAGAGCCTGGAGCCTGCTTCAGATTCTGTGTCTCCTTCTGTCTCTGACCCTCCCTCTCTGTCAAAAATCAACGTTAAAAAATTTTTTTAAAAATTGCATCCTTCTCTTTCCCAAATAGTCACACTGTTCCATGGCCACCATGAACGATGCTCTCGACAGAGAGGGCCTCTGAACAAAAGACTCTGAAGGGGGTCTGGCCTAGGGAGGGCACAGCGACCACTCTGTGCTGGGTCTTTAAAGGCAAGACAAAGTGGGGAGACAAAGCGGCAGTGTTACGAGAAGAGATAATAGCATGGTCTGAGCGGCTTCTTGCAGGGGGCCCACACAGCTGGCAGTCCCCTCCAGGAGAAGCCAAAATGCAAAACGGCTCTGGAAGGGCAGCTCCCAACACGCCAGTTGAAAAGCCCAAAGCAGGCAGGACGTCTCATTTCCATTGAAACTGAAGTGGCCAGAGGACCGGTTGGCCCCAGATTTCACTCTGCATGCTGGGTTGGCTTCCTAGCCCACTGTGTGGGCCAAATGAAATCCTCATTACCTAACTCCACTGCATGGGAGGTGAGCCCCCAGGGTCTCTGGTCAGCAAACTGGAAAGGAGAAGGGGCTGACGGCGGTGGGGCTTTAGTGAATTACAACATCTGCCTCTCCGTGTGTAGCCTTCCCTTCAGTAGAGATGAGAAAAGATCCACTTCCCGATTTGTGAGTCTTGTTTTTAATTGTTTAAATGTTTTGTTTATTTTTGAGAGAGACGGGGGGGGGGGGGGAGAGAGAGAGAGAGAGAGAGAGAGCACTAGAGGGGGAGGGTCAGGGAGAGAGGGAAACACAGAATCGGAAACAGGCTCCAGGTTCTGAGCTGTCAGCACGGAGCCCAACGTGGGGCTCGAAGTCATGAACCGTGAGATCACAACCTGAGCTTAAGTCGGGCACTTACCTGACTGAGCCACCCAGGCACCCAATATGTGAGTCTTGATACACCTGAGAAGGACCCATTCTAGATCACGATTTACCTCTGACTCCCTAACATTATATACACTTTGCCCAGTGATAGCTCCATCTCATAGCAATCACTGAGAAACTTCCAAATTCCACCACTAAAAGGAACCAAATTCACCTGCATGTGCAATTACAGAAATTAGACAATTAGGCAGAGGGGGCGTGCTGAAATAGGTTTATCTGGATTAACATCACTTTGCTCTGTTTTCTTAAACCACGCATTGGTCAAAACATAGAACATTAAGGAATTGACCACATTCTTGATTTTTTTAATGTTTATTCATTTTGAAAGAGAGAGAGGCAGAGTGGGGAGGGGGCAGAGAGAGGGAAAGAGAGTGAATCACAAGCAGGCTCTAAGCACAGAGCGCAGAGCCTGACGCGGGGCTCAAACTCATGAACCATGAGCACCTGACCTGAGCTGAAATCAAGAGTCAGATGCTTAACCGACTGAGCCACCCAGGTGGCCCTTCCCACATTCTTTAAACGGAGAGTTCGCAATGTAGGCAATGCTAATACCAGTTCACATCTGCACCACTTTGGTCTTTCAAAGCGTTTTCATACACATTAACTTGCGGCTCACAAAAATCATTTGGCAAAGTGCTGTTATCTTTATTTTATGGATAAGGAAACGGACTGTCTGAGACGCTTCACAGTTAGCCCAAGGGTCTCACAGTAAGTACGTCTTCTGATACCTAAGGAAGCACAGAATCGTATCATTTCCAAACTGGAAGAAACAGAGAAACCATGTAGCCTGATCTTTCATACAAAGTAGTATCAACAGCATCCAACCTCTGATGCTATTTACCAAACTGTCACGTGCCAGAGACCAAGGATTTGCAGTGAAAGAGAAGCCAGCACCGGACAGCCCCTTCCACTGCTGGAGGCTCCAACAGTTGGACAATCCTTCTTTATACGGGGCTCAGTTTGATCTTCGTTAACATGGCACATGTTGGTTCCAGTTCTGAAACAATCTGGAACCACAAAGAACAGAATTATTGCTTCTTCCACGTGACATCTGAATATGTGAGGGCAGCTTTGTTTCGCTCCTTGGTTTCCCATTCTTGAAGCAAAAGCATTCCTCACCCTTCCCACCAGGCCTCACGGGACCCGGGGTCATTCATCAGGGGGACTGCCTGGAGAGCCTCTGATTTAGCAACATCCCTCGGAAATGTTACCCAGAATCTCAAAAATGCTGCAGTTGTGGTCGCTATGAGTTAGGAATCATCTAGTCACAAGAGGACACCCAATTCAAGCCTCAAACAATAAAATGAGTTTTTGGCTTCTATAACTGGAACTCTAGGGGCAAGTCTGACTTGAGGTCCAGCACAACTGAAATATGCTTTCAGGGACCGTCGCTCTCCCTTGCACGTGCACCTGGACGGGCGACCTTCATCAGCGATCTGCCTTGCCTCATGGCAGTGTGATGCCTGGGCAGCTCCAGGCCTCAGTCTGCACACCATCAAATCCAGGGAATGGTGCTAAGACTCTTCTGGAGGCCCTAACAAATGTCTCCTCGCATCTCATTCAGCCTGGGTCGCTACTGGCCTCGACTCACGAAGGTCAAGGTGATATGCTGATTCACTGAAGGTCGGGGCAGGGAAGGGGTGAATTATCCAAGGAGAAAGAAATCCTGACAGAAGAGGGAAGCAGACGCCAGAACAAACATCAAAGTAATGCAACACACACAAAATGGCATAGTGCACCCGTTTTTAAAACAAATAAAAAAAGGCTTCAGACCCCAGCGGGGGACATTAGGCAACAATTAAAAATGAAAATTATGGGGGCACCTGGATGGCTCAGTCGGTTAAGCCTCCGACTTCGGCTCAGGTCATGAACTCATGGTTCATGAGTTCGAGCCCTGCGTTGGGCTCTGTGCTGACAGCTTGGACGGAGCCTGGATCCTGCTTCAGATTCTGTGTCTCCCTCTCTCTCTGCCCCTCCCCTGCTCGCGCTCTGTCTCTCTCTCAAAAATAAATGATAAAAAAAATTTTTAATGAAAATTATGCATACTGTTTAGCCAGTTACCACTGTTTCGGGACAAAGTTTCCCCTTAATTTCATAGGTAGAAAAAACCATTTTATTATTTTTTTAATGTTTATTTATTTTTGAGAGAGAAAGAATGAGCCGGGGAGGGGCAGAGAGAGGGGGACGGAGGATCCAAAGCAGGCTCTGCGCTGACAGCAGTGAGCCCAACGCGGGGCTTGAACTCCTGAATCGTGAGACCACGACCTGAGCCGAAGTCGGATGCTCGGCCGACTGAGCCACCCAGACTCCCCTGGAAAGAACCATTTTCTTTTGCAGTTGAAGAACCTGGGAAAGGCCTGGCCAGGCACTTGTGACTTCGATGCTCTCGAAGTGGCTGCAGTAACCGGAAGACTTGCTGGGTCGGACATGCCACGGGGCTCGCTCACGTGGTGGGCAGGGCAACCAATGTGGTCTCGTGGCAGCTGAGCTGGGCTGTTGGTCGGAGCACTGTTGGGGGGCCTCTCCAGGAGGGGGCGGGGGGTGGGTCTCAGTGTGGCTGGGCTTGTTACAGAATGGCTCAGGGCTCCGGGTGTGTTTCTGCATACAAGGGTCACCACATGGCCTCTTCCAGGCCAGCCTTGGCAGTCACACGGGTCACTTCTGTCATACTCCACTAGGAAGCAGTCCTGGGCCTGCCCAAGTTCAAGGTTCGCGTTCCTTGACGGAGGAAGTGGCAAAGTTGCACTGGGGAAGTGCACACGAGGTGGGAGGCAGAGGCGGAGCCGTCTCAGGGGAATACCATCCGTCACACCTCCCTAGGCTGACCACACAGTTTTATCTCATGAAGCCATTAACCGTGTGCCTCTATTTCCCAAACTGATGTTCTCGTTGTTGAAATGTCTAGACATGGAAGCCAATGTTCATTCCACTGACAGGTTGCCAGTTCCAAATTCACATTGAAGACAGTGGTAAGATCCACTCCCTAGTAAATACAAGACTCTCGATGTTTTGCACTTTTTGGGGCAAGCTGGTCCCATTTCTTCCGTACAGTGAGAAGGAGTAAAGGCATGCTTAAGAAATCTGTTGGGCGGGCACCTGGGTGGCTCAGTTGGTTAAGTGTCTGACTCTTTATTCTGGCTCAGGTCAGGATCTCATGTTCATGAGAACGAGCCCCACAATGGGCTCTGCGTTGACAGCACGGAAACTGCTTGAGATTCTCTCCCTCCCTCTCTCTCTCTCTGCTCCTTTCTGGCTCTCTCTCTCTCTTAAACAAACTTAAAAAAAATATATATGTTGTGGCTTCACCATTTCTTCAAAATCAACCTCTAAGAGCAATGAAAATATGTTTAGTGTTTCACCACAAAAGGAATAAAATGAACCTTCCCTTACTCTTCACTTACTTTATTAATATTTTTAATTTAAAGAAAACAGAAACAGCCTTCTCTCCTATGCACAACTTATTCTGCACCAAATACTTTACATATATTATATTAGCTCACTGAAACCCTTTGTTGCAGCTACTGATTTTATATTTATTTTACCTCGCAGGAAATGGAGGCATAGGTGCGTTCAGATAACTTGCCCAAGGTTACAACAGCTTAAGTGGAGATTTGAACCCAGAAACGTGGGCTCCAAAGTTCTCACTCTTAGTCACCAAACTCTCCCCTCTGGCATACAGAAATAATAATGCTCTTTCTCAAACTGAAATAATCAAAATCCCCTATTTTCCTGAGATAGCAAAATGAAATATGAGATATGGAAAGAATGTGTTCTTCCACACTGACACAGACAGGCCTATTAGTTTTTTGTTTGGGATCATAACATATGCATATATGACATAAAGCTGTTAGCATTTCTTTGTGAATTCTACTTTTATCACTAGAAGGCATTTACAGCCTTCCAGGACACTGAAAATAGAGCTAACTTGTTCTCTTTAATAATATAGTACTTCATAGGAGTGATGCACTACAATTTATTCAATCAGTTCCTGCTGTGGAACATTCAGATTTGGGCCATTACAAAAAAAAGGGGGGCCGGGGGTGCCTGGGTGGCTCAGTCAGTTAAGTGTCCGACTTTGGCTCAGGTCACGATCATGCAATTCATGAGTTTGAGCCCCGCGTTGGGCTCTGTGCTGACAGCTCAGGGCCTGGAGCCTGCTTCACATTCTGCGTCTCCCTCTCTCTGACTCTCCCCGCTCGCGCTCTGCTCTGTCTCTGTCTCTCAAAAATAAGTAAAAACATTTAAAAAAAATTTTTTTTAAATGTGCTGCAATTACCAACCTTTTTCTGCATTCACTACATACTTAAGTGGTGGTGTTTTTATTTCTAGGGGGCAGAATCCCCCAAGATGGGACTGCTGTGTCAAAAGGAACATACAACTTTTCAATCTCAATAGCGGTTACTAGATTCCTTTCCAAAAAGATTACAACCATTCACGCTGCTACCAACAATGCACAGGAATAATTTCTTCTTTAGACCCTGATCAGTGCTGATTATTCTTTTTGAGGGGTGAAAAATGATTTCCTCTGACTTCCATTTCTCTGATTACAAGTGATGTTCAATATCTTTGTTTCCTCTTTTTTCTTTCCTTTCCCTTTTTTTTTTTTTTTTGGTTTTGTTTTGCACTGAGTTACTTATCACGCTATTGCCAACTGACCTGTACCACTGCCTCCTTAGATATTTATCTACCCTTATCTGTTTATAGGTATACCTCACAGATTCAGGATATTTTGAACATTTTCCCCAAATTGTTACATATGTCTAAGCAGAGGCTAGATATGCCTCAGTATTTCTTCTCTTTTCCTTTCTCAACAACAGGACTTCTTTGGCGGGGCACATGGTTCCAGAATAAGGGCATTCCCCAGCCTCTTTTGCAGCGGGGTGTGGCTGGGTAGCTAAGTTCTGGCCAACTGGATACAGTATCTTCTGGAAGCTCCCCTTACCAGGCAGTGCTCACCCCTTTCCTCCATTCTTATCATACTATTATCGCTGCTTGAAATGCAAAGGTCATGTTTGGGACGTGAGGTCAGGATCTCACCTAGTGGAACCAGAGGTCAGCAAGAGCCAGGCCCAGCACCTTTGAGCCCCATACTGGCCTGGACCATGTACCGAGACTTTAAAAAAAAATTTTTTTTTAATATTTATTTTTGAGAGAGAGACAGAGACAGAGACAGAGCACGAGTCGGGGAGGAGCACAGAGAGAGGAAGACACAGAATCTAAAGCAGGCTCCAGGCTCTGAGCTGTCAACAGAGCCCGATGCGGGGCTCGAACTCACGAACTGCGAGATCCTGAACTGAAGTTGCATACTTAGCCAACTGAGCCACCCAGGTGCCCCAGGCCCCATGTACCCAGACTTACATGAGAGATGAATTCAGGTCTTCTTTAAGCCACTACTATCTGGGGGATTTTGTCACTTGCAGCCAAATTTAACACTAACAGAGAGAGTGGACCCTGAATATAAGGGGATAATCATTTCCCAAAAGAGTAAAAAACAAAAACAAAATAGAAACTTCTTGACCAACTTGAGTAAGCTTTTATTACTACAGTCAAATCCCTACTTTAATTTATATATTACTCATTTATATTTAGTATGTAATATGTATTACATATTATATATAAAATATGTACTTCAATAAATTGTATATTACATGTTAGTAATAATGTCTTATCGTATTACAGAATGCATATTAATATATTAAAATTTTATCTATATGTTCATATTTAAAATTGTATTACATAAAATATATTCATTTAGAAATATTGATCCCAGGGGCACCTGGGGGGGGGGGGGCTCAGTGGGTTAAGCGTATGACTCTTGGTTTCAGCTCAGGTCGTGATGTCAGGGTTTGTGAGATCGAGCCCCACGTCAAGCTCTGTGCTGACAGTGCATAGCCTGCTTGGGATTCTGCCTCTCCCTCTCTCTCTTTCTCTGTCTCTCAAAATAGATAAACGTAAAAAAAATTTTTTTAATTAAAAAAAAAAAAAAGAATTATTGATCCCATACTTGTATTTCAAGAAAATTTGTATCCAGATTCATCACATGCGCGTTCTCCCTCACTGCCTTCATCAATACCACAGCTACTTTTAAGCCATCTGTTCCAGGCGACCAGAGAACCATCTAAGCTGTTTTGAGTTTGGGCGCTTTTTGAATCCACGGACTGCATCATGCTGCCACTGAAATTTTCATACCAAGTCTCAAAAGCATATGTACATGGCATGATGTCAATTTCTTCTAAAAAAAAATGCTTCCTGCCGGTATATATTTGTGATCCCTACAACACAATCACTTGCTGTCATAATCTTTCAAAGCCTCAATTTAGCAACATGGAATGCTTGTAACTATGAGGTTATACTTCGTAGAATAAACACCAAATTTGTTTTAAATTTGTCTCCCTTTTGGGGCGTCTGGGTGGCTCAGTCGTTAGGCGTCCGACCTCGGCTCAGGTCATGATCTCACGGTTTTTGAGTTCGAGCCCCGTGTCGGGCTCTGTGCTGACAACTCAGAGCCTAGAGCCCGATTCGGATTCTGTGTCTCCCTCTCTCTCTGACCCCTCCCCTGCTCGCACTCTGTCTGTCTCTCAAAAATAAATAAACAATAAAGAAAAATTGAAAAAAAAATTTGTCTCCCTTTTTCTAAACCAACTCTGTCAGGTGGCCCCCATAAAACTCTAAAATTAAAACTGAGGTTATTTTAGTCTGTCTTCCCTGAGTCTTACTTTGTTATTCAGAATAAAGTAATTAAGAACATGCCGCCTTGGTTAAAAATGACACTTTTTGAGGCTTGAATTAAGGAGTTTCCTTTTTTTTTCCTCAAAGAAAGAATTCTGGGGAGAAATTAGTCTCATTTCCAAGCATACTAATTTGAGACGGATTAATAATTTTATGACATTAAATCTGTCCGTTCTGGACAACAGTAGCTTCTCCATTATTTCAAGTCTTGTTCTATGAACCACAGTGAGATTTAACATCTTCTACCTTATGTCCTAGAATATTCTAGGTAAAATTATTCCTAAATAATTTATGGCACCTTTGAACTGGATTTTTTTTTTTCAATTTCCATTGTGAAGAAGTTATTGCTAGTATAGAAAAAAAGCTTATATTCTTTCTATATTTATCTCATATACAGTCACTTACCAATTCCCTTACTCTTGGGTCTAACTTTTCTTTTCAATATTTAAGCCAAAAGATGTTTTGCCTTATTGCACTAATAACAAAATGATGATAACTAATAATGATAATACTTCAAGTTTTATGTTATTTCTAGGAATTACTGTATACATTTATATTTAGGGGGAAATCCATCCATTTCCTCCAGTTTTTTTAATGCATTAGTATACATTGAATTTTTCACTTTTCATGTCTTTAACAATAGATCCTTACCCATTTTTAATGTTTCTCCTCTCCTTTTCTTTAACCAGAAATAATTTCCATTATTTGCCTTTTCAAAGTACTAGTATTTGGTTTGATTTATCTTCTTTATGGTTTTATGTCTTCTATTTCATTCCTTCCAGCTTTCCTCATTAATTTATTTCTCTTTCTTTTGCTTTCTTCCTGGTTTCATAGGTTGAATATTCCACTCCTACATTTTCAGTCTTTTTTCTCTATGGTAATAAAAGCATCTGTGATTGTACATTTTCCTCTGAGTTCAGCTTCAGTTCCATTCCATCCACTTTGCTACAAAACTCTCCTCCCTTTGTGTGTTTCTAGATTATTTATAATTTGTTTTGACTTTCTCTTGGTGCAGAGATTATTTAAAAATGGTGTCCCTGAATTCCTCAGTAGTTTTTTTAAATAATTGTCTTTTTGACCATTCATTTCACCGGATTAAGAGGACAGAAGACTGCATATAGAATCAGAATTTTTATATTTTGCCTTTCATTTCCGGTGACAAAGTACGTGATCAACTCCTATAAACAATTCCTAGATCTAGAGAATATGTATTTCCTGTTCTATAAATTTGTTGAATCTTTTATTTATAACCTCTATATTTTTGCTTTGTTTGTTTGTTTCGGAGGTTGGAAACTGGCAGCCTGCAAGCTACAGATATGTTTTATTTGGCCGGCAAAGGGCTTTAAAATGTATGAATGTCAATGCCTTTAGGCAAGGCATGCAATCTCTCCTTCACTGTACAATTCCCATCTTCTCTGCTGTCTTACACCCAATAATTCACATATTAATGTTGCCCACGTGGTCCCTGTGGGCATCCAAGTTGGCAGTCTAGTTTCCCTGGCCTGTCAAATTAGAAAAGACACATAATTAACATCTCCTAGTATCAGTATGTTTTTAAAAATTAAATTCTCCTTTTATTCCCAATTTTTGTTCTATGTGTTTTGTTGCTTAAAGATTAAAGACAGTTGTATGTTTTTGGCTTTTGTCAGTATAAAATATCCCTCTTTGTCCTGTTCAATGCTTCTGTTCTTACCTTCTGCTTTGTCTGACACTAATAGGCTTATGTTTGTTTTTTAATGGGTGAATTTAGCTTAAGTATTTATTTTGGGGCTTTTATTTAGCTTTATTGTTTTGACTTCATTTTGTTTACTGTTTATTAACTCTTATTTCACCTTTTTTCCTTCCCCTCACCTTTGCTCATTTGATATTGCTTCTCTTTATTCCTTTCTGACCTGCTTACCCTTCATTATCAACCTCAATCCCTATCATTTTGGAAATACTATGCATTTCTATTCCGTTTGTGGTTACGGGCCATTCGTAACAGTCTTAACTAAACCTTCATCAATATTAAATAACTATATCCCCCAATTCCTTACCAACAAAGATGAGATTAATTTTAGAGTAATTTTCCATACGAATGCCTTGAATGCCCCCACCTGCAATCGTGGATTTTGCTGACAGTCTCGAATTTTTAGTTCTGGGCTATTTCCTAGATTTTCCGTGAAGTATGATCCTTCTCTTCAAAAGTTCCACTTTACAGTTACATTACAAAATTTCAGCTAGGTTCGCATCCTTGATTTATATACACAATGCTTCATGCTACACGAGTCACTGCTCACCACTGTTTTCTTATATTCTTGGTCTTCCTCTAGCTCGATGTTTCTACTGATCCAATTACCAGTCCCTAATTGGTCATTTGAATGCTTGCTCAAGTAGGGTATATAAATCCTTCATGTCTAAAAACATCCTTTTTCACTCTGATTCATTAAGTGATATCTTGGCAGGAGAATTTGAATCTGGCACTCTTTCTGAGTACCTAGCTTTCCAACCTTTCTTCCCTATGCTTAGGACTTGCCCACTTCATTAGTCTCAGTTGAAGGCAGGGTCCACCTCCCACTGAATAAACTGAAAACATCAGCTGTTTGCTTTCTCAGCTCTGCTTTGCAGCTAAGGTGTGCCCTTGACCCTGACAGTATTTATGCCTGCCCCAGATTTTGGCTCAGCAACCAGTGCTGCAAAGCAAGGACTATGAGAAGAAATGCTCGCTGGCAGCTATGGTGGCTGCAGCAAGATGAAGATCCTGGCAAGCAGTGGCCCAGGTGCTCGCTGTGGGCTCCAGCGCCAGCAGGTCTGGTGCAAACTGCATTTTCTGTGCTCACGCACACAGCAGCAGCGTCCAGCCTGAGCCAATTCTGCGTGAGATTTTAGGCACTGTTCCTTGGCCTGCACAATCTCCGCGGCTCATTCTCCAATTCCACAGCAACTCAATATCCACTAAAAAATGTTTTTTCCTTCCTAAATCAACGCAAATCAGCTTCCGTAGCCTGTAGGTAAGGACCCAGGCTAACATGGCTGGGTATAGAAGAGTTAAAGCTCTTTGGGGTCAACAGTCCCAACGGACGCCATCCTAGCTTCTAGTGAGCATTCCAACACCATCATAATTCTCTTCAAAACTGACCTATCTTCCTGTCTAAAAATTGGTAGGCTTTTTGTTTGTTTGTTTTGAGTTTGTTTATTTCGAGAGAGAGAGCAAGCAAGCAGGGGAGGGGCGGGGAGAGAGAATCCCAAGCAAGCTCTGTGCCGTCAGCACAAACCCCATGCAGGGCTCGAACCCACAAACTGTGAGATCATGACCCAAGCCAAAAGTGGATGTTCAACTGACTGAGCCACCCAGGAGCCCCGGTAGGATTTTTATCTTTATTGCTGTAGTTGGGCAATTAAATTATGCCTTTTTCCAGACTTCTAGGAATCCTTTTTAATTTGAAGCCCAGAATTTCCTTCAGCTTAGGTTCTCTCCTTTTATGTGTCAGGTCTTCTGCATCTGTTCCTTTCTCACCTTCCTACACTGGTCTCTCTCAAACATGTTACCTATTTCACCTCATGATATCGGTATCTTTGTTTCTGACAGGATGCTGCTTCCAGAAAACGAATTCAGTTCTCATGGGGGCCGTTATCCTTTGTATTTCATCTAATAAAAGTTTCAAATCAGGAAAAAAACTCTTTGAGTTTACTTACTACTTTTTTGTTGTTGAATGCCTTCTTCTCTCTTTTTTTAATTTTTTTCATGTTTATTTATTTTTGAGAGAGACAGAGCACAAGCAGGGGAGGGACAGAGAGAGAGGAAGACACAGAATCCGAAGCAGGCTCCAGGCTCCGTGCTGTCAGCACAGAGCCCAACATGGGGCTTGAACCCACAAATCATGACATCATGACCTGAGCCAAAGGCGGACACTTACCCAACCAAGCCATCCAGGAGGCCCTCTTGTCTCTTTGATTTAGCTTTGCTTGTTCAGAACGTCCAGCTTGAGCTCTCTATCTCAAGTTATTAAATCCCCCTGAAAGTGGACCACACTTTTGCTTTGCCAAACCTGGGTTTGACCTTTGGCACCCAGACACATGAATGCTTCTCCTACAGTGGCAGATCATCACGCAGAGGAATGGGAGTTTTCATTCTAGAACCCAGAAGTGCATGGACTGGCACACTAGGACCTCTTCCACCATGCCATGGGGAACGCTTCTGTCTGATCTCACGCTTCTGAGAGTAAACACAGGAGAAGCAGTCCCTGCCAACCGCTAGCTCCTCAGATGTGCAGGGCCCACGATCCCTTCAAAGACTAAATGCAGGAAGGGGAAAAGAGAGCTGTTAAGACTTGCACACTGTCGTGTTTACTGTGCTGAAAATCCTTTCTGTTGTAAGCAGTGGCCAAGAGACGGGACCAGGCCTAAGCTACACTATCCATATATATCCAGACTCCTGACCCAAGGAGGGTCAAGATGGGGGGGAATTACTGACTGCTCTTGTCTTTTGCCACCCTTTCCATAATCCGCTTCTAAAGCTTCACATAGCCGTTCCATGTGAGCCATTCCTAAATATTAATCTCTAGCTATAAGATGTCCAACCATCTGTTTAATCTCTCCATCCCTATGCTCTGGCATGAATGTAGTTCAGAGTACTTGCATTTAACAAACCTTTCCTAGACATCTTGTAAGTGCCAAGCCCAGCGGTCGAGGTACTGATGTAGAAATGTATGTAACACCTATGTAAGGAGATGGCTGCAATACAGTACAGCAAATAGAGTAAAAACAGCAAATGTGGAACCTGGGGAGCACAGGACACCAGGCCCAGCCCAGAGGGTTAGGGAAGGTGGTCAAGGAAGGGATCACAACTAAGCTGTGTCTTGAGGGGAGATCAGCATGAGTGGTGAGAACAGGTGATTTCGACAGAGCTAACGGAACCGTGGACAAAGTGGAGCAGACAGACGAAACCACAAACCCAGCAAATAACATGTAATCAAACAAAAGAGTAAAAGAACATCGCTAAAATCAGGGAGGGGCTAATCTCGCTCACCCCATCATCTTGAAAAGCGTCACCCTGAGAGAGAAAAGAGGTTAAAACTCAGAAAAGCCAGATAGACTGAGGGCAAGGAGGTAAAAGCAAATGAGTAGAATTGTAAACAACCTATCTTCCTGCTATCCACTCCTTCTATAGGAGCAGAAGTTTCCTGGGATGGGAGGTTAGGTATTTATTTAGTCAAAGGAAAAAATACAGACCATCTCCACTGACCAGCAACCGCTTTCCCCTAATACAAATCAAATAGCAGCTTCACAGAAGTTAACAGAACCATTCAGATGTTCCTGTCGGCGAAAACTCAAAATTTCTTTTCTTTTTTTAAGTTTATTTATTTATTTTGAGAGAGACAGAGACAGAGTGAGTGGGGGAGGGGCACAGAGAGGGGGAGAGAGAGAATCCTGAGCAGGCTCCCTGCTGTCAGCACAGAGCCCGATGTGGGGCTCGAACCCATGAAACCGCGAGATCACAACCTGAGTGGAAACCAAGGGTCAGACGCTTAACCAACCGAGCCACGCAGGTGCCCCTAAAACTCAAAATTTCTAAAAGTGAATTCTTTAGGCTGCCTCTCTAATTCTCCTCCTGACCTTCCTGGTGTCGGGCTCTCTCGGGGTCTCTCTTGGGGGGGAGTGTGTGTGTGTGTGTGTGTGTGTGTGTGTGTGACTTAGTGATACCACCACTTCCCCAGTCATCCAATCTAAATACAATGCCTTTAGTTCATTTCTCCCTTTACAGAGAAAAAGTTAAAAATTTTACTAGAGTGGGGCTGCCTGGCTAGCTCAGTCAGTAGAGCACGCAACTCCTGATCTCAGGGTTGTGAGTTCAAGCCCCATGTTGGGCATGGAGCCTACTTAAAAAAAAAAAAAAAAAAAAAAAAAAAAAAAAAAAATTTTTTTTTTGAAATTTACTAGGCAATATAAAAGATAATGAAGACATCACACTCCTAGAAAGAAAGGCTCAATACTGAAAAATGTGCAGATTTCATCCCTTAAAGTAATGCAATTTCGCCAAATTTTACAAGTAGATGTTTTTTCTGAAACCAGATAAAGTGACTTAAATACTCACTTGAAAGAATAAACAGGAAAAAATGCTAAAAAGAAACAAAGAAACAAACAACGAAGAGAATTTGATTTACCAGATACTAAAATATTACATGGCCACAAAAGTTAAAATCATGTAATCAATGAAGTAGGATATAGAGAACAGCAAATATATCCAAGAATATATAAGTATCTAACAGAAAATTAAAAAATAGAAAATTCAAATCAATGAGGAAAAGAAATCTTGCTCAGTAAATGCTACTGGAATAATTGCCAAATGTTTTAAAAACACTGTAAGTCATAGACCAAAGAACATTCCAAATGTATTAAATATATAAATATTATAAAATATAATATGAAACCCAAAAACATCTGACCTTTGGGTGTGATAAATCTTTCTAAGCCTAGAAATAATGTAAGAAATCACAATGGAAAAAATAAATATGCCCCATTACAGTTTTAGACTTTTATATTTCAAAACAAACATAATAATCAGTATACTACCAAAAAAAAAAAAAAAGAAAGAAAACTCTGCAGAAATGATCTGCAACAATATAACAGAAATGGATTGACAGTGTTAACATACCACAGAATAAATAAGAATAACACTAAAACCCCACTGGAACACTGAGAAAAGTTAGAAATAGACAAATCCCAGGAAACAAATGACCAATGTATATATGAAACTCAGTAGACCTGCAAATTAAAACAATGAAGTACTTTTTTTGCCTAACAAATTAGGGAGAATTCGTCAGGATCATAATAATGCTGGTAAGACTGCCATGAGACCAACACTTTCCTACGCAGCTCTATGTATTTTATAGCAGAGATACATATCAAGAAGTTTACAAATGATCTTATATATTTTGGCCAAGTAAATATCTACTTAAGAATTTAGTCTAGGGACATCTTGCTGGGTGGCTCAGTCGGTTAAGCATCCAACTCTTGATTTCGGCTCAGGTCATGATCTTACGGTTTGTGAGTTCGAGCCCCGCATCAGGCTCTGCACTGATGGCATGGAGCCTGCTTGCGATTTTCTCTCTCTCCCTCACTCTCTCTGCCCCCCCCCTACTCATGCGGTCGCTTGCGCTCTCTCTCTCTCTCTCTCTCTCTCTCTCTCTCAAAATAAACAAATAAAACTTAAAAGAACTGAGTCTAAAGATACAGTCAGTAAAAACTTAAACACAGACTTATATATTAGAATTATTTAAAATAGAGAAAAATATTGGATCCGACAACAGGAGGATTTATTTAATCCTCCTTTATTTAATTATGGTAGTTAAGCCCTTTTAAAATTAAAAAAAAATTAATAAAAAGGGCCTTCCCTTTTAAAATTAAAAAGAAAGTGATGGGAGTAGAATACAATACCACATCGAATAATAGAATATTATGGAGATGTTAAAAATATTGGGGAATATTTAATGACACGAAGAATTATTTTTTACTTTCTTTAAACGTTTATTTATTTTTGACACAGAAAGAGACAGAGCATGAGTGGGGGGAGGGGCAGAGAGAAAGAGAGGGAGACACAGAATCCGAAGCAGGCTCTGGGCTCTGAGCTGTCAGCACAGAGCCCGATGTGGGGGTCGAACTCACCAACTGTGAGATCATGACCTGAGCCGAAGTCGGATGCTTAACCAACTAAACCACCCAGGCACCCCATGACACGAAGAAAATTTATGATACACTGTTAAATAAAGAAGTCAAGATATGAATTGGAATATACAATACGATTTAACTATGTGCGCGTGTGTGTGTGCGTGTGCGTGCGTGCGTGTGTGTGTGTGTGTGTGTGTGTAAAAAGGCTCAGCAGGGGCTCCTGGTGGCTCAGCCAGTTAAGCATCCGATTTAGGCTCAGGTCATGATCTCACAGTTGGTGAATTCGAGCCCCACATTGTGCTCTCTGCTGTCCGCATAGAGCCCGCTTCAGATGTCTCTCTCCCTCTCTCTCTCTGCCCCTCCCCCACTCTCTCTCTCAAAAATAAACAAACATTAAAAATTTCTAATAAAAAAAAGGCTCCATAACCACACCACAAAGAAAGGTCAAGTCATTATTATCCTGAGTGGCAGGATTATGAATGATTTTTATTTTCTGGATACATTCTTTAATTTCATTTTCTATAAAGTGAGACGTATTACTTACATAATCAGGTAAACTATTCATATTTAAAAACAAATGCCAAAACAGCTCCACTGGTTCCCCTCCCTTCACGGGATACATTCCGGACCCGTAATCATGGCACGCTCCAGATCTACACCACACACTCCTTTGCCTACCACCCCTCCTTAATGTTCCGGCAACATCCAGAGATCTAACCAGCCCCCAAAACTGCTGGGTTCTGTCACAACCCCATTTCTTGGCGTGCGCTATTTCCTCTGCCTAAGAGCCCGCCCAACCCCTAGCAAAGGCTTCTTCAAGCCTTAAGACTCAGCTCAAACGTCCCTCTTCTGTGAAACCTTTCCCAGTGTCCCCAGGAAGAAAGACTGCTTCCTGGCCTGAGTTCCACACCTCTTAAAGCACCACTGTGAGGGGAGTGTTCTCTAGTAAGGTTTCTCACATAGCCTCCTTCCTGCGGTAAACTGAATACTGCCCCCAGTGATGCCCACACCCTAAGCCCTGGAACCTGTGAAGGCGTTACATGGCAAAGGGACTTTGCAGGTGTGATTAAGTGAAGGCTCTTGACTTGAGGAGATTATCTTGGATCATCTGGTGGGCTCAGCGTAATCACAGGGGTCTTACGAGAGGGAGGCAGGCGGGTCAAAGGCAGAAAAAGGAGATGTGAGGATGGAACCAGAGGTTGTAGCGATGAACCGTGAAATACGGCAGAAGGTGCAAGTGGCCTTGAAGTTGGAAAAGGGAAAGAAATAAGTTTGCCCTGAAGTCTCCAGAAGGAACACGGCCTTGCCCACACCTTCATTCCAGACTTCTAATCTCCAGAACTCTAAGAAAACAAATGTGCGTTGCCTTAAGCCAGGAAGTTTGTGGTATCTTGTTACAGCAGCAACAGGAAACTAATACAATCCTCGACTATCCCAAAAGCACCTTGGGGCAGGCCAAGAAGAGGGGGACGGTGGGGCCTGGAGCTGGGGAAAGGAAGCACTCTTGTAGACATTTGGTAGGTAAATGAAACATCATCCACCTCAAGGAGAACCACAGAAAAGAAGCAATAAGATAAGAGGCAGGAGGAGGAAGAAAAAAACATGGGCTAACATTTATTGAGACCTTAAGATTTACTGTTAATTTATTTGTTAATATTTTAGTAACATTTTTCGAAAATTCATTACTTTCCAGGCACTGTTTAAGAATGTTACGCTGTCCTGAGCACTCAGCACAGTGTTATTATTCCCATTTTATAGAGGAGGGAAAACAAAGCAATGGATTAAGACACTAGCCCAGGATCCCACAGCTAGTAAATCAGCGAAGCCAGGATAAGAATATGCAGCAACTCTGGCTCCAGGGCCCATGCTGTTAAATATTAAGAAGGAAAAGCTTATACACGTTGAGGGATTTGCAGGAATTTGTACATTTACATAAGCCAAGGGGACTAAATGCAGTTGAAATCAGGCTGAATTTATTAAAGGAATATTCTCTATTTGATGTGCCACGTTCTGTGCGGTTCTGTTTTCTGCACTGATTCACACACATCTGGATTCAAACCCAGATATGAGGCAGAAGGGGACGTTCAAAGGCTGTGGGGATGCCGCCCCGAAGCTTATCCTTCATCCAACCCACTCTCCCACCTCTGTCCTGCTGAGGCCCAGAGAAAGCTCCTTCCACAAGGCTGGTGTGGTAAACACGCCTTTAGAAAGTCTCCCATCCACGCTCAGGAAGATCTGAAAGCAAAACGCCTTGATGAGAAGGGAGGACTTGGCATCAGGAAAAGATTGCTTTCCCCGCGCAAAATACTGATGTTCAGTAATACTGAACCACAGAAAATCCAGGCAATGAATTAGAAGACCAACTAAGGAAATTTACCCAGAATTCTGAGGAAAAGGATAAAGAGATGAATAGAAGGTTTTTGAAAATTAAGAGACTTGAAGGAAGATTGGAAAGATCTCCAGCACAACAGGAAAGCCAGATGGCAAGAAGAAAGCGATGGGAGAAAACTAAGCTGAGGCAGAGAAGAGTGCAGAGAGACCTGAAGGGGACAGCCAGGCACCAGGCGAGATTAATGAAGAGGGACACCCCCCCCGCCCCCGCCCCAGCAGGAGACATACTACAAACGTCTGAATCCAAAGCACCCAGGCCAGCTTCGAGCAGGTGTTCCCCGGCCAGTGGCTGGAGGTAAGGAGTTCTGACCGTCTGAAGATGGGGTCAGAGGCAGGAGCTCAGCCACGACTAATCCTGTCGGGGGGCTCAATCCTGCTCCAGGCTCGAGGGACTGTGTCCCCAGTGAAGGGGTCATTCCAGACACTTCACTCTGAAGGGACACTCCACTGACAGCTGGCGAAGGGAGCAGAAGAACGCAGGGGTTGGTCAAGGCCGACAGGAGGCCCTAAAAGAACAACCCATTTCCCTCTGTGCTCATACTGACTCCTGAGACCAAATGCATAGGTCCCCTCCCCACCCCCCCCCCACCCCCCACCCCCGACACACACACCAACCACTTCTCCAAACTCTCTGGACACCAACTGGTGTCCTACAACTCAACTGTGACACTAACTACCTGCACTTAGCACAGACCCCACAGGTTAAGGACTCAGTCCCACAGGACCGGTCCCACTTCAGGTGCCAGTCCCTGGCTGTCACCTGCACTTCTGACCAACCAGCTGCAAAGTGGGGGTTTCCGCTCCCCCTGCCTCAGGTCGGATAACTTGCTGTAACGACTCCTACGACTCAGAAGGCTGTTTACTTACTAGATCACCGGTTTATTGCAAAGGACACAACTCAGGAACGGCCAGATGCAAGATGCAGAGGGAAAGGCGTGGGGTGAGCATGGAGCTTGCCCGCCCTCTTCGGGTGTGCTACCTTCCCATAACCTTGGCGTGCTCAGCAGCCTGGAAGCTCTCCAAAACCCACTGTTTAGAATTTTTACTGCGGTGCCATTAGGTAGGCACGACTGATCAGTTCACTCGCCACTGGTGGTTAAACTCAATCTCCAAACCCCTCTTCCCTCCCCAGTGGTGGGGGGTGGGGCTGAAGGTTCCAGCCCTCTCATCACGTGGTTGGTTCCTCGGGCAACCAGCCCCATCCTCCAAGAGTCACCACAATTAGCATAAACTGGAGTGCGGTTGAAAGGGGCTTATTATGAATAACAAAAGATGCTCCTCTCAAAAATTCCAAGGGTTTTAGGAGCTCTGTGCCTGGAACCAAGGAGCGGATGTATATTTTTTTAATTCTACCATGGGGCCCCACTCACCCTCCACTCTGCAGGGCAAGCAGTGACCTGGCCTCCCCCCTAGCCACAGGCACAAAGCAGGTGCTCGTGGGGCGCTGGCTAGATGTCACGGGGAAACAGGCCCTGACGAGGGCGAGGGCGGCAGGAAGGAGTGGACGGGAGTGAGTCAGGCCTATCCGTGTGCAGGCAGAACCTGTGGTCAGCGGTGGAGCCAACTCCCTGAGAGTGAACTTTTTAAGGAAGAAACTAGTGAGTGAATGTTTTTGTTTTTTTGTTTTTTGTTTTGTTTTTTTTGTTTTTTGGGGTTTTTTTTGGCTTTCAGGCTATCACAATGTCCCCGTTGGGGCAGAATTCATAAAGGAAATGAAAGACTGCTAGAAAAAGCAAGGAAACAGATTCTCCCCTGAAACCTTCCCATGGCTGGTGGGAAGAAGGCACAAAGGTCTGACCACGTGGTCTCAATTTGGGATGACCCTGGAGGACCATCCTAGCTCCAGGCCCTGGGGACTGAGACAACGGTGATGGTCCTATCGCATTTCACCTTCTCTCTCTGCCAGAACCTGTTTCCTTCACCCCCCAACCCTAGATATTATTTCCACGGGTGCCCTCCACAAACTTTCTACACGCAAATCTCTGTCTCAAGGTGGATTTCCCAGTAAGCAACCAAGACTATTTAGTTTTTACTATTTTAGTAATTAGACGTTTTTTTTTTTTCAATCAAAGGCCAAAGGTCAACAATTCAACTGCCTGGGGAGCCGGAGAGGTAAGTAAATGTCTGTGAAAGGCAGACCCCCTGAAAAATATTCGTACTCAAAGGCCCCATGAAAACATTCTTACTCAAAAAATTTTGAGACGCTGCAGAAGACCAATGAGGTTGGCCAATGTGTGTCCTCTGGACTGTCCATTTTACAAAGACATACGACATACTCAGTGTCACTTCACACTCAGCTCTGTTCATTCACTGGTCAGACGTTTCTCATCCTTGGGTATAACCCTGACAATTACAGTCTGAATGGCCCGTGTGCTTACTATTTGATGAAATCAAATTACTCTCCTTGCTGAAACATTCCTCCACGTTAGATGGCTAAGCCACCGGGAGGCGACCTCACAATGTTTGTCATGGTATTAGGTAGGGGTGTTTATTGAAGGTCTACCGTGATCATTTGTGAGCCCGGATTAATTTTGCTAAATTTAGCTTTTCAAGCACTGCTCCTGGTACATACACAATTAGGCACGGCATTTTTTACAGGTAAAAGTGACCTCAGTGTTGTCAAGGATAATACAATCGCCTCAATATTACACAAATATTTTAAAAGTCTGAAGAGACATTTTTTTGGGAATAATGGTCAAAGCTGACCATTTCACCTAAATATGAAATGAAACAGAAACCTTTAGGTCAGTTACCAGTCTGCATTCTTTTCATGCCAGGGCAAAGGCTAGACTTGTATTTTAGTTATTGTTTCCCTTTGTCTGAGTATCTTACGCATCCTTATTTGGAAGTTTTCCTTTCTGGCCTGCAATTGGAAAAAAAAAAAAAATAGTACTCTGTAGAACTTCAAAATGCTTTCTAGTCTGGCCGCCATGTATGACGAAATCATACAGTTCTAAAAGGTGGAAGGGACATCGTAGATGGAGCTCAAGCCCTTTACGCACATGAAAACCCATCAAGGTCAAAAAAGAAGAGACGAGCCTGAACGTGTGCCTCTGAATCCCCTGTTTTGTCTAATACTCCCAGAAAAACAATCACCTAGAAAAAAATGGAGTTTGTTTATTTCACGTAATCCACTTATAATCAAGCCTCATCAGCCGTCTCTTGCGGTATCAGTCCCTTCAAGCTGACCGCACACGGCCTCAAATCTGAAACCCTCACATCGACTCTTACAGCCTTGAGTGGTACAGGACATTAAAATTTCTCGAGGGGGCACCATCACATTAGTGAAGCTTCCCATAAATCCTGGCCCGCAGCACGCGCCCGCGTTCTGTCCTTCCTTGCTCCCCCCGGACCTCACTCTTCCCTGCATTCCTCCGCTTCACCTTCCCTTCTCCTCGCACATCCGTCCCCTGCGCCTCACCTTCTCCTGCACCTAGTGCCTCCTCTCTCGCTTCCTCCCAGCCTGGCCCTGCATGGGTCCCGAGGCTGAAAGAAGCCTAAATGTATCTGCTTCTCACAACCCCCTGGCTCAGCCTGACCAAGCCCTGGGGGCCAGTCAGCAAGCAGGGCAAACAAAGGATCCTGTCCAGCTTCGGAGAAAGGAAGCCTACCAGGTGCGGAAGGGTCTACCTGAGGAGGTGACATCAGGGCTGAAGAAGCCTGAAAGGATGAAAAGTAGGATGAAGGTAACATTTATCTTGCAAATGGCATTTTTGAAAATGAAAATAATAGGCGTGCACTGACCCGCAACAGGTGTTCACTGGGACTTAGCCTGGACAAGGGGGACTTCTGGTCGACCTGCAGAGGAGTCCGTGGACCAGTTCTGTGAGAGGAGCATCCGGGCACAGGGCAAGGAGAAGGGGCACGGGGTGGTTGCCGGGAGGCCCGTGCATCTCAGGGGAGGGCTGAGGCGAGGGGACGGCGTGTGCCCACGCCCGCGTGTGCGAAAATACTTTATCTCACCAGGATGGCACTGTACAGCCGGAGATACTCGGCCCCCTGAGATGCTGTCCTCAACCAGCGGAACAGAAAGAGGTCTCCGGAGAAGCTAAAACTGTCTGTGCCCAAACTTCACACCTTTTTGTTGATCAGGAGAAGCCCTTCTGGTTTAGACACGGTTCTGGCTGCTTTCGTTACTGGTTTCCAGGCACACGGGGACTGAGGATGAGTGAGGGGAGTCCAGCATGCGGACATGGACGGACCAAAGCCATCAAGAGGTCCCCAGCACCATCCCCACCCCACCCCCGGAGTCCAGGCTGGTAACAGAACCAGTACTGTGACAGTAAAGGAAAAGCAGGATTGTCCATAATGCCTCAAGGACTATCTTGTATCTAAAGTGGTTAGCATAAGGCTCCGGATACGAGAATTTAGGACAAACCAGAGGACATTTTAACGTGCAGCTTCCACGAAAATGTAACCACCGCTCCAATTACTGTTGTCTCCTTGATTTTCATTCCTTCTTCTTTCTTAATCACCTACAACTACTGGTTTTGAAAACCCTCACCAGGGCATAAAGCACAAAAGCAGAATGCCACAGAAAGTCAGGATGTCAGGGAAGGTGTGAGGGGCACGTGGACACACAAACACACGCAAGCAAACAACACCCACACACAAACGTAACCTGCAAAGAGAGACTGTCTCATCATGTCTCTGGTCCGGCCTATAACTAACTGCACGTAACACGCGCAATGGAATGTACTCAGATTGAAGGAAGGGCAGAGCGGAAGAGACCAAAACGCGACTATAAACAGATAATTTTCAGAATAGTTCTAGGACCACTTTGAATGGACTCCTTGTTTATCTGTGAAAAAATCAGAAGGTTAGACTGCTGATAATTTAACCTTCAAGATTTTTTTTTTTTTTAATTTGGCTGCTGGTAGAGAGAAAAGCAGGACCAATTAGAGGAAGAAAAATGAATTCTCTGGCAGATAAAACAAAGGGGATTTTTCAAGGGCTTGGGAGGCTGTTGGCACTGGTTCTTCATTGGATAGAGTTTCAGGTCAAAATGTATGACTTTACCTTTCCAGGTTTATCATAACCCCTAATCTGAACACTTATCCATAATTAGGTTCAATTTGGAACACGGAGCTGGAGAGGGGAGGAGCGTGAAGAAGCGAAGGGAAAAAAAAGACTAATTTTTCCAAAGTAACGGAGCAGAGGTTAAAAACAATGAAGGGGGCAGGTCACTGGAAAGAGGGTATCTACGAATAGGTGGGAATTGTGAAAAGCCACAGGGAGATACTGCCCGTGGCCTGTTGGGCCTCTGACAGGGGTGGCTCCCCGTGCCCGGCCCCATGGGAGTCGCTGGCCCGGGATATCAGGGTTATCTTTGTAGTGGTGTGGAATGTGGAAAATCTCTTTCTGTGAAACAAGCTTTTCTGAAGTTCATACCAGTAAGTGATTTTTTTTTTTTTTTAAATCTCGGTTTTAAATATGTGGCCAACCACATCGATTTTAAAATATAAAGCCTACCTTCTCCTGAGAATTAAAAAATTTCCAGGAAATACAAGGGGCGGCTGCCATCAATTCATTACAGCCGGGCTGTTCGCTAGGGCCTCTGGGGAGTGTTGGGGGCTGTGGAGATGAGATGAGGGGGGCAAGTAAGTGTTCTCGGGTAGTTCTCCCTCCGCTGGAGAACAAACCGTCCTACGACGTCCACGTGAAGGCCGGGCACCAGAGGGCATCGAAGGCCAAGTCAGAAGTGGGCCGGCCGACTGGGGAAGTGGCATCTCCTGACGCTGAGCAGCAGGGGTGAGGCCAGGCCAATGGGACGGGTCTGGTAGAAGGACGGTCCCAGGGGACTGCTTTGTCATGGGAGTGCGACATCTTCATGAGGAGACGCAGAAACCTTCAAAATGCTCGGCGCCTTCATGATGCTTCTAGGATACGACCACACAGGCTGGTCTCATCTGACTGGAGCCATATCAAACTTTTTAAAAAAGTAAAACAGAGTTCAACTGGCTAGAAAGCTCATACCTAAAGCACATCTGGGTGACAAGCTCAACAAAGAAAACCCCAGTCTCCCCCACCCACAAAATACCTGACTTAGAAAGTTTAAGTCTAAAAAAATCATAGGGATACCTGGCTGGCCCAGTCAGTGGAGCACAAGACTCCTTATCTCAGGGTCGTGAGTACGAGCCCCATGGTGGGCATAGAACTTACTGAAAAAAGAGTCTAAAAACATAAAATCATAGGATATTAAAGTTATCAGAAACTTCAGAGCTAACCTTGCACGCACACCCTTTTACCCATATAAGGCAACAAGGAACCAATAAAAACTTAACAATAATTCATCTTTCATGTTAAAAAAAAACAAAACAAAACCAAAAGGGGTATTAAGGAAAATGCGACCTAAAATGGGATTATAAGAGGAAAATTTTTTTTAAGTTTATTTATTTTCAGAGAGAGAGCGAGCGAGCTCAAGTGCAAGTGGGAGAGGGGTAAAAGGGTGGGGCGGGGGGAGAGTGAGAGAAAGAGAGAGAGCAGGAAAACAGATTCAGGGCTCGAACTCACAAACTGTAAAATCATGACCTGAGCTGAAATCAAGAGTCAGACGCTTAACCAACTGAGCCACCCAGACTCCCCAGGGAAAAAAATTTTAAATCTGTGAAATCATTATGTCTAACAAGAAAAATCATAACATCAAGATGAATGGCAAAAAGGTATGTTACAAAATTTAGCAATGATTTCTGATCTTCTGAAGGACAGTATCTCCAATTAACAGAGGGAGGACATTTGTGCCATCATCACTAGGATCTAACTCTCTAAGAGTTTACTGTTTACTACAGAGGTCTTGTACATTCCTTATTTCTCCCCCAGATTCTATACACATTTCTTATAGTGTGAATGTGACCTTCTAATAAACCACTGTTTCTGGTTATTATTAGCATAAAGCTACTGATATAAACACACATACCTACATACACACATACTGCATGTATATGCATATTCATACACATATGATATGCTGTATATATATAATATAAAATATATATAACAAAATTTTATATATATAATATAAAATATATATATAACAAAATTATATAAATATATATGCATGCATTTCCTAGCTATTTACTGAGTTCTCATTCATTCTAATTGTTTTTCAGTTAATCTTCCTGGCTATTCTAGCAAGAAAATTATAGGACCTACAAATAATGCTACTCTTGTCTCGTTTTCAATAAATATTATTTTTAAACATCTTACTGCTTTGGCTAGTCTATCTGAAAACAATGTCCTGTATGGGCACCGCTGTTATTTTCCTGACCTTTACAGGAATGTTTTTAGTTTCCTGTTAAGCATGGTGTGTGCAGCTTTCAGACCATTTTATTTATTATCTTAAGAAAGGATCCATTCATTCCTATTAAATGTTTCTAAGGTATATGTTAAATTTTATTAAATGTATTACTGATATACAGATGAAAATTTCTTTCTTTAAATTCACTGTTGGCATAAATTCATAGAATAATATTATTGCATTCTTGGAATGAACCAGTTTTACAGTGGCATAACAGTTTTTAAATATATGGTCGGATTAAACTTGGCTTATATTTCGATTAGGACTTGTATATCAACATCAGTAAGAAGGTACTCTGGCTTTCTTTGCTAGCGCTATCTTTGAAACGTTTTGGCTTCACAGTACTAGTATTACTTTTGTGAAAATAAATTGGAATGTTTTCCATCTTTTACGTACTTCAGAATATTTTCCAAGTTTCTATTATTTGAGTATTACCGTCACAATTCTATTTGTACTTATTTGTCTGATTATATATTTAATTTTTTTTGCACGAACTTAACATTGACTTTTTCTTTTAGCCCAACTTTATCCTAAGTAGCATAGATTTGATGTATTAGTTATAATTTTTCTGACACATTTTAAATTAATTATTAAAATAAGAAACAGTCATCTGTATATATCTCAAATCATTACCTGTACCCTCTATAATATGGTAATCTTTGGGAAACAAGGCACTAGATGACTTTAAATATCACGGAAATTATATTTTTCTTGCATTTAAAGAACTTTACCTATTAAGTCATCTGGGTTCAGGGATATTTTTGGAGCTTTTAAGTTACTTTGTGATGTCTTCCAAAATTACTCTTCTGTCCAACTGTTTCGTTTCTTCAGGAACTGATTTTATAGTTTCATTTTCAAGTTCATCAAAATTTTATATTTTTATTCTATTTTTTTAAACCACGTCTTTGAATATGTGCATTCTTAAATGCAAACCAGGGATATTTCTGTTCTCTTCTTTTTCTTAGTCTAACTACGGTTAGACATTGTTTTTTGTTTTCTCTACTTCATTGTTTTAACAAAAAACATACTCTTACATTTTTAACTGAAGGTGTTCTTTTTCTTTTTTGTTCATTCATATATCCATTCATTCAACAAATACTGACCATGTGCCAAGCATGTATCAGGCAGTGTACTAGGTGGCAAGAGGGTGGGTAAGAGGAGGGTGAGACATGGGGTACCTGGGTGGCTCAGGCGGTTAAGTGTCCAACTCTTGATTTTGGCTCCGGTCATGATCTCAGAATTCGTAAGTTTAAGCCCTGCATCGGGCTCTGCGCGGACAGTGTAGAGCCTGCTTGGGATTCTGTCTCCTCTCTGTATCTTTCTCAAAAATAAATAAAAATTTAAAACTCAAAAGAAAAAAGAAAAAAAAGAGGAGGATGAAACAGCCACAGTTATAATCTGCTTCATTAATTTCTGCCTTTTCAAAAAACACCTTCCTGTTTTCCCAGGTTTATTTTCTTGTTTATTTCCTAATTTTCTGAGTATAGTAATTAACTTATTTTCATTGTTTCTTTTCAGACATCAAAAAATTTCAGAGGAACGAACTTGCTTATTTGTAACTTGATGAAGCACTCCATAATCATTTTTTTAATAAATTGTTGTTCTCAGTTCTTTCTTGGGTCAAACTTTACCAAATGGATTAAGTTTTTTAAATTTCAACTTTTATTATCTACAGTTTTACTGCATTATGATATAACAGAGTGACCATAAAATTTCCTTTAAGAGACTGTAATGAGGCTTTCTTTCTGGAACAGGACAGATCAATGTTTTAACCATTCCATGAACAGTTTAGAAAAACTGTGTAAGACATATTGTTGAATTCTCTCATTTTTACTTGTGAGTCTATTTTAATGCATTTCTAATAGGTTCTGCAGGAGTCACTCTTCCAAGGTTTGCTGGTTAATGTGCTGGAGTTTGTGAATGCTACTTTTTCTTCTTCAACATAGAAGGTCCTGTCTGATTTAAGGTACCCTGTGGTGCCTGTGGAGGGTAGGGGAGGAAAGTCTGTCACTGATACTATTGTTTCAGTAGAATGACTCTGTAAGTCACACAAAGCCATAGAGATAGGCACAATTAAAGCCACAGAGATAGGCACAATTAAATGACATTTTGTATTACTATCAAGAAAGATACTGGCCTTAAGAGACAGAAAGTGTAAGAAAAGCAGGTAGTGTTCTATCAAGTCACAAGTCTTTGGAGTCAGAGGGGAAATATTTATATCTAAATGCCAAAGAAGTACAAACTCTAATTAAGTGATGTGGCCATTTGAACGGAGGTCTAAGGCTCCCAATTAGGAGCTGCTAAGAATTAAGGAAAATATAACTTAAATCTAAGTTTGTTTGTCACAATGGGCATTATGACCACCTCCTTCCTCAAGTTTTGAAATCACTGTGCAGAGAGATTACAAAGATCTTGAACCTAGAATTCTACACCCAGAAAAACTATCAGTAAAGACAAGGTAAAACAACAGATCCTCACATAAAGGTTGAGAAAACCTATCATGCGTAGACTATCTTTGTACATGCTCAAACCAAATATGCTCCCACCACAGCAAAAGGAGCTCCAGTGGGTATTTGGAGTCCAGAGTAACAATCCTGTCCTTGTCCCTGCTAGAGGCCTCTGTTGCTTAAAAGCCTCACCTGGGATGAAATTCCTGTATTATTTACAAAAAAATACTTACATTAACTTTTTTTTTTAATTTTTTTTTTTTAATGTTTATTTATTTTTGAGTTAGAGAGAGACAGAGCATGAATGGGGGAGGGCAGAGACAGAGGGAGACACAGAATCGGAAGCAGGCTCCAGGCTCTGAGCCATCAGCCCAGAGCCCGATGCGGGGCTCGAACTCACGGACCACGAGATCGTGACCTGAGCCGAAGTCGGACGCTCAACCGAATGAGCCACCCAGGCGCCCCCTAAACTAACTTTTTAATCCTAAAATGATTTAGAATTAAGTAGAGAAGTATTTAAAACAATTAAATGAGGGGCGCCTGGTTGGCTCAGTAGGTGAAGCATGTGGCTCTTGATCTCAGGGGTCGTGAGTTCAAGCCCCTCGTTGGAGATGGAGCCTACTTAAAAAAATAAAATCAAATAAGAATTAAATGAGTAGTAATTATGTAATTACGTATGTGTGTAAGCAGTATTATGTACTAAGAAATACTTGCAGTTTGGGATTCTATTTTTAACATTTAGGGGAATTAGACGTATAAAGAGTTCAGATCAGCCCTTGATTCCAATCTAAAATGTGTAATTGAGCAATTAATTTGTAATTTTAATTTGAAGTGTGCATCTTACATATACACACACACATAGAGAGAATGTGTGTTCTGAGATATATAAGAGGAGTTAAGAATCTCGGTTTAGAAATGTAATTATTAAAGTATATAAGACTTTAAAAAACTGGACTGGTTTATCAGACCTAACAGGAACCTAAATATATGCAGCATGTATATTTTGCTTTCTGTCTTAGTCTGGAAGGGGGTCTTTTTTTTTTTAACAGAGATTTTAACCCATTCACATTTATTACAGTAATAGACATTTTTTATCTTATCTGTTTTTTCTATGTATCATCACTGCTCTTTGATATATACATCATTTTTAATCCTAAAAGAGCACATTTTCCAAAGTATGTCTCTCAGAACACTAGTTCCACTCTGAAATCCTTCCATGGTACAAAATACCTCTGAGAAAAATTCTTATTCTGAGAATATTCTCTTCTTAGTGAATATTGTAAAAAAATTTGATGAGTCCTTGAAATTTAATGCCAACAGAAGCCATTAATTCATTTGACTCAAGCCTGCCGACCAACACCACTCCCCTCCCCCAGGTCCCAAACTTCTATGAATAAGATCAAGCAGACAACAAAAAATATTTTGGAAAGAGAAAATGGAATTTTAAAAGTCAACAGGAAAACTGTAAGAAAAAGGTGAATATAGAGAGTGACAGAATATATAGAGGACCACAGGAAATACTCCAGCCAAAGCAAAGGAATGCAAAAACAGAGAAGGATCAGCGAAATAGTGGGCGAACCCAAGAGTGAGACAGGACCAGGGGGAACCAAGTCCAAACTAAAACATGCTTCTCGGACACTTTCTATGTGTGAGGCTGTTCTAACGCTTCACCGGTTTTAACAACAACCTTATGAGGTACCTTATATTAGTAACTCCTTTTCTAGATGACAAAACTGAGGCTCAGAAAGCCTAAATCACTTGTCTAAAGTCTCAGAGCTGGAAGTGACAAAACTGGGATTTGCACAGTCTGGCTCCAGAGCCCAAAGTCTTAACCACCCTGCTTTTCATCTTCAAAAAGAAAATAAATTCTCCATAATAATGGAAGTAAAAGTGAGAAGCTCCAAAACAGGATAAAAGCATGTTAAGAGCATTTTAAAAGTAAATAATTATAATACCTGCACTACCTCCCTTCCAATCTTACTCCTTGCTTTTCTTTTAAAGTAATGTCTTCTGCCACAGGTCACAAGGTAAGCAATGTAAGGTTACATTTCCTTCTAAGTCTAAATGCACTCCCTGGTTGTCCAGTAAATAATACATATGCGATCCTAATATGTTAAATACTGATTAGTTTTCAACTTTCAATCTACAGACAATGCACAGAAGATTTAATTATACTACTTATGGAACAGAACATTCTAGTCACATGAAAGGTTGAGAGGCAGACCAGGATAGGGTGTGAAGGATAAAATGGAAAAGACAGTTGAAATTTGAGGATGTTATATCCTCATTTACCTAGCAAGGACACTGTTTAAAGTTGGTCAGTGAAGAAATGCAGGTGGAAGGAAGGAAGGAAGGAAGGAAGGAAGGAAGGAAGGAAGGAAGATGGTAAACAATAGAATTCCTTAGAATTCTAATTTTTTTTTTTTAGTTTATTTATTTTTTGAGAGAGAGAGGGCAAACAGAAGAGGGGCAGAGAGAAAGGGAGAGAGAGAATCCCAAGCAGGTTCTGTACTGTCAGTGCAGAGGCTGATGTGACCATGACCTAAGCTGAAATCAAGAGTTGGATGTTTAACCGACTGAGCCACCCAGGTGCCCCAATTTCCCTAGAATTCCAAAGTGAAATACAGTAAAAGACTATATACCCACAACTATATTCCCCCATTGGCATTTTACCATACTGACAAGAACATCAGAAAATTTATGTATGACTTGCAGAAATGGGGGGGGGGGGGGAGTAGAGGCATATACTAGTAAAAATGCACTAATTCCTGAAGTTTCACAGTAAAGGTTAGTATATAGCCTTGAAAGCTACTAAGTCAAGAAATAGTACAGGCATAAGAGGCATAGCGTATTATGTAGAATGATGGAGGTAACCATCATTTCTTTGAAATGCCCCCCAAAATGAGATAGGATGACGGATGGAAGGATGAATAGACGGATATATATATAAAGCAAATGTAGCAAAATGTTAACTGCAGATCTAGACGGTGGATAGATGGGTGCTTACAGGTCTTTCATTTTTCTGATTAAATTTTTCTTAATACTGACACAAATGCGGTTGGGAGTGGATACCATGTCTGGAAAGAGATTGCCAGTATTCACCAATATTGCTGCTGTCTGTCCTCTGCCTGGCATCCACAAAGACGTTTTCCAGTCCCTCAGCATCCAGGTGGGGCCGTGGGACTGAAACTGGCCAGTAGAGCCTGGGTGGAAATGATGTGCGTCGCTTCCAGGCCCGGCCCGTAGAATCTCCTGCGGTATCCTCCGTGAATCTTCCCCTGAATGCTGGTACATCCAGTGCAACCCAGCAGCCAGGCGCTAAGAATGAACGTTCACAGGCTTGAGTCTCTAACAAACGTCTAACTGCCCAGACTGCCCCCAACTCACACCGGACTGTGATGTGAGCGAGAAATCAACTTTTAGAGTCTTCAGTGGCTATTTGGGGATTTGTCTTTAACCAGTTAGCATTCACTATAACTAATATAAAGTAGGACCTAAGCGGGTAGAAGTAGAAGTTTCGCTTTCGTTTCACGTCATTTGCATTTATTTAAATACGTAAATGCAGGGGCACCTGGCTGGCTCAGTCGGAAGAGCATGCGACTCTTGATCTCAGGGTTGTGAATGTGAGCCCCAAATTCGGGGTAGAGATTACTAAAAAAATTAAATAAACTAAAAAAAATAAAATAAAATAAAAAATAAGTACATACATGCAAATTTAAGGTTAAACAGCAAGCAAAAATCAGCTAGTAGTGAAACTGGGGAAAGCCTACTAAACTCACCTTTGACTAAGGCCTTCTTTAGCATTATCAGGCATCTTTGTGTGAATACAAAAAGGCAAAACTGCAAAATGGCACCCCTATCTCTGGACTGATACAACCCCACCTGGGCCCTCTCATCCCTTTATATCCAGATGCCTTTGAACAGTGCACAACCAACACAACTATACCCAGTAGCCCTGTCTACAATGCAGGTCTGACAACCTGGTTGGAAACTGAAAGACTGCTAACATCTAGAACTTCTAGTTCTAGGGAACTTCTAGGAAGTAAGAGTAATCAACAGGTTCTCATTCTAGCTGCCCTCATTCATGGATACGTTCGTGTCTTTTACTTGATCCATTTCTCCTGCCCATCCTGTAATACAATGCCACAATGAAGCCACAGTGACCCAACTCAAAGGACCACAGACAGCACAAAAGAGGAATCCTGCTGCTACCATGGCCAATTCCAGGGCTAGAAAAGGTGTGCCCCGGAGAGGACAAGGTGCTTCCAACTGGAAGAGAGGAGACATGGGGGTTAATTCCAGCCCTTTCAAGCCTAGGGTCTAAGATGGGGATGTAAGATGGAAATTTTACCTCATTTACTCTTTAAATAGACCCTCCCTGCTCAAGCAACTGAGGTTCCTGTGGAAGGCAGCCATGAGATGTGCCACCTGGATCTCTATTCAAGAAAGAACTTGGCGTTCAGCTACAAGAATTGCAGTTAGCTGACACCTCCAGCTGTTAGTGCCACCAGGGTCCCAGGATTCAACCTGGCTTTTGAGCTGAAGGTGCCTTCTTCCCAGGCAGCCTCCAGCAGTGACTGACCACAGCAAGAACACTAGGGATTGGCCATTTCTGCCCAATCGAACTCCCTCAATCAGTTGGCCAGGGCCTCGCCACAGCTGCAGAGCTATCTGAGGCTCTCCCTGCCCAAACCTGCCACCCCCTCCTTTCCTTTCATACGCGCTGGATCTGCATCATGGCCTAAAACTCTCCCAGCCCAGTTCTGGCTTCCCACGCCTTTTGTGTTTGTCAGGTCTCTCATAAACTTCTTTCATTCCTAATTCTATTTAACGATATTTTTTAAAGTAATCTCTATACCCAACGTGGGGCTTGAACTCATGATCCCAAGATCAAGAGCCTCGTACTCCATGGACTGAGCCAGCCAGGCGCCCACCCCCCCCCCCGCCACCCCCCCAAGTCTTTTTAAAAGTCTGCATCTCAAAGGACAAAAGTGACACAATATAAGAACTATGTAAAAATCACACTTGGGTGTTGCTCTTCCCTTGTCCAGCCTTCCTGTTTCCCCCCCTTACCTCTACCACACATCTCTGGGCCCCTTGTTGTGACGACCCACTGAAGCACTTGTTCTGGTTCTAGTCCAATATACCACAACTGACACTGGGAAGCCCCCATCGCATCCTTGCCCTCAGGGTAAAGCAGAATGAAGACAGATTAATCTTTGACAAAACTCTGATTTCAAAAGTTTTTTGATGCATTCTACAGCATTTCATCATTGTATTAAGAGACCAGTTAAAATTGGGGCGCCTGGGTCACTCAGTTAGTTGAGCATCTGACTCTTGATTTTGGCTCAGGTCATGATCTCAGGGTTCATGAGGTCGAGCCCCGCATGGGGCCCTGCGCTAACCGTGCAGAGCCTACTTGGGATTCTCTCTCTCCCTGTCTCTTTGCCCTTCCCCCACTCAAGTGCATGCGTACATTCTCTCCCTCTCTCTCTCTCTCTCTCTCTCTCTCAAAAAGAAATAAATAAACTTTAAAAAAAGGGATTAAGAAAAGAGACCAACTAAAATTATATTCATACTTTCAGGTCACCCTAGTCCCTAAGATTTCCTAATTGGTGATCTTTACTTGCAGCAAATCAGATTGAGTTCCCATTCTGAGATTATAGTCATTCTTGCAAAATGCAATAAAATAAGTCACTGGCATAAAAGCGGTCTTTTCATCTCCTGTCCATTAGAATGCTTTACAAAGCAAAGCCACTTAGAAACTGGAACCCAAATAACTCTTTTTTTAAAGGTTTTTTAAAGTCTATTTTTATTTATTTAGAGAGAGAGATTAAGAGCAAGCAGGGGAGGGGCAGAGAGAGGGAGATAGAATCCCAAGCAGGCTCCACACTGCCGGCACAGAGCCCCATGTAGGGCTCAAACTCACAAACCATGAGATCATGACCTGAGCCAAAGTCAAGAGTCAGACGCTTAATCAACTGAGCCACCCAGGCACCCCTAAGGTTTTATTTTTTTATTATTAAATTTATTTTTGATGTTTATTTATTTTTGAGAGAGACAGACAGAGTGCAAGTAGCAGAAGGCAGAGAGAGGGACACAGAATCCAAAGCAGGCTCCACGCTCCACACTGTCAGCACAGAGCCTGATGCAGGGATCGAACCCACAGACCGTGAGATCATGACCTGAGCTGAAGTCTGACGCTAAACTGACTGAGCTACCCAGGCATCCTGATTTTATTTTTATGTAATCTCCACACCCAACGTGAGGCTCCAACTCACGACTCTAAGGTCAAGAGTCACATGCTTCATCAACTGAGCCAGCCAGGCGCCCTGGAACCTAAAGAACTCTAACAAGGTGGGGTGGCAGGGCGGGGGGTGGGGGTGGGGGTGTCTCTTTGCAATGTGACACAAAGGAAATGAGTTTTTACAATACCTGGGCAGCTGTGTACCAGGGAGAGGTGTTTTTAAAGTGTTACATATCTTTGACCTAACAGTTTATTATGGGCTCTTTATGACAAAGGCATTATTTTGCAAATGTTGGTTATTCTGCCCAAAGAAGTTTGGATACAGGCCGTGAACTTTAGAGAGTTTCCCCTATGTAATCTACACAGTAACCCCATCTCTGATGTTTTTCTACACACTATTCCCGTGTGGCAAAGTTTTCCATCCTGGTTGTTGTACCAGTCCAGTGAACCACAACTGCCGAGGAGGCACCCCACCTAGAGGCACCCCTCCTGGGCCCAGTCCCAGGGATACGGCCTGAGTCCCCTTGGCCTCCCTGTCAAGACAGACAGCTAAGGCACTGGGCGGTAAGCGAAGAGTGATGAATGGACCGAGGCTACGAAGATCGAGGGTTTAATTACAGCCCTGCTCCCGATCCCAGGGCTGTCACTGAACACAAGTCACTGCACCTCTCAAAGCCTCAATTTCCTCATTCAAATCCCAATTAAAAAATTACACCCTTGAGAACATTTTTAAGAGTTCTGACTCTGTCTTGGGAACACACATAGCCGCCGCCTGCCATTCCAGGATTCCAGCATTAAGTGGACCATCTCTCCCCAATCAGGCAAGATGTAATTTTTGAGGCTAAATTAAATTCCACTTCCTTCATGTGACAGTATGGAAATGTTCTGGCTTTGTTTTTAAATGCAACCCCGTGGTTGCAGCATCTAAATCTGTGCCGGAGGCCAGGATGATGAACCAGAAGATGACAACTAGAGCCCAGCTGACTCTCCAACCAGGCTCGCTTAATTTCTGAGGAAATAAAAATTTGATAAGCCGCTGAAGTTTCTGATATCCCAGAATAAGCACAGACTATTTTGGGTAAGAAACAGTCACAATCAAGCCCTTGGTCTGAGTATGAGTAACAGATCTGCTGACGGGCTGCCACCTTCCACGGGACTCCAGAAAGTGTGTGATACGCAAATGATGCACCGCAAAATGGACAATGAACCAGAAAACGCTGCCAAGTCACACTTTTCGTTGCAAATGCCCAGAAAGTCTGCAGGAACTGCCTCCACCCACCGTATTCGAGACCCTGGCTGGGCGGCAGACAGGAGGGGCAAGTCAGACTCCACTACGAAATCTGGGCAGAACCCTCCCCCATCCCACCCCCAACCCCCCCCCCCCCCCCCGCCCGGACCCCTCTCTCCACTGGCCTGGCCTGCGTGCGCCGGGCCACGGAGACCGGCTCCCTCCCGCCCCACTCGCCGCGTCCGGGCAGACCCAGAGCTTCCAGGTACGTGTTTATGGTGAGTGGCATTTCCTTGTCGCGGAACAGGCACAGGTAATTTCACAACCCCACTAGCGCATTCCAAAGGCAAGAATCACATCCCGGGAACTTCACCTTTCCACTCGCCCCTTGAGCGCCCGCGGGCAGCGCGGCGGCCGCTGGCCCGAAAGGCGGGTGGGGGAAGGGCGCCGGGCCGGGGAGGGGGCGCGGGGCGACCCCCGCAAACAGCACAGACCTGGTTCCGGATCCTCGGGCCGACCCGAGTGGTTGCCCATGCTCGGCCGACTCGGGCAACGGCCGGCTGGCCGGCCTCGGACACGGTGTCCGCCGTGCTGCAGCTCGCGCCGGCTCCGGCGGGCGAGGCAGCTGCGTCCGGCGGGTCCGCTCCAGTCAAAGAAAGGGCCGGGCGCCTTCCAGTTCCCGGCGGCCGCCGGCGGAGCCGCTCCTTGCCCGCGCGGGCGGGCCCCGCCCACCTCATCTGCACAGTGCCCGCCCGGCGAGGCCCGCCCACCTCATCTGCATAGTGCCCGCCCGTCTCGTCTGCATATCGCTCTAGAGCATCCAAAGGGTCCCTCCCAGGCGTGGGAGGGCCGCACCGGCAGACCGATTCGGGCCTCTAGGGGCCGACGCTGAGAACTGCAGCTGGACAAGGTAGGCTGGAAAAACCCCACTGCGGGGAGGCTGAAGCCAAGTGCCGCAAGAAAGGCAAAATCCTGCGCGTGAGAAATTCGATCGCGTGTCGGGACAGGAACAACCTAGGGTTGGCACAGTACAGGCGCTTAGTGATTTCCTGGGTAAACGAAAGAATGGACGCACAAGCAACTCTTGCGGAGGGCGTGAAGAAAAATAACCCTTTAACAAGGACTCGCCCGTTATTCAAGATGGTAAATACTACCGCAAATAATAAAAATGCATACTAATCCTTAGTGGTAACCTTTTTTGCTGCTATCAGAAATGACTAACTTCTGGAAATTACCCTGGACAACTTTCATAGTTAATCTGACAGTGAAAAAAACTTAGAAATAACTAAATCTTGCTGTGAAACATATTTAGGACTAATAAAAAGATGAATGGAATGACTGGTTGTTTCCTGCATTACTTGCCCGCTATGGCCCAATCCCAGTTCTTATCTTACTTATCAACATGTTAGGTCACCACTGATCACTCTTGACCCCTCAAAACAGGAGGAGGAGTCCAGACACCAGGACCCCACACCCTCCTGGTTTTCTGCCCACCTCTCTGCTCCTCCTCCCAATCCCCTTTGTTGGCTTCTCCCCATCTCCTTGATCTCTAGCACCTGGAGGCTCGTCGCCCCTATCCACTCTAACTTGGCCAGTGTCACCAACTTGTGGCTTTTATTTATTTTTTAATGTTTGTTTATTTTATTTTGGGGGGGGGGGCATAGAGAGAGGGAGAGAAAGAATCCCAAGCAGGCTCCACCCCATCAGTGCAGAGCCCAAGGTGGGGCTTGATTTCACCAACCTCCAGATAGTGACCTAAACCAAAGTCCAGAGTCTAACGCTTAATGGACGCAGTCATCCAGGTGACCCCCCAAACTTGTGGCTTTAAAATACCGCCTATATATATCTTCAGCCTGGTACTCTCTTCTGTATTCCAGACTCATTTCACCAACTACCTTCTTGACACCTCCACTTAGGTGTCTTAAGAAGCATCTCCAGTTTAACTGGAAAAAACCCAAATTCTTGATTTTCTTTCATAGATGTCTCATACAGTCTTCTCCACCTCCATAAATGGAATATGTCAGAATACATGTCATAAATGCCACCACGTCTCAGCACTTCTCACCACGTTCACTGCTACCATCTGGTCCAAGCCATTGCCCATCCTACCAGGATGATTCCAACTGCTTCCTACGCAAGCTCCCATCTTCTGCCCCCAGCCTCTTTATAGTCTAGCATGGTGCTCCCAAAACTTAGTTCAGTCTAATCATATCCCACCTCCACTTACAGTGATCCAATAGCTTGCTGTCTCACTTGGAGGAAAAGTCAACACGCTTACCCTGACCTCCACCGAATAATTTTCCCCTCCTTCCATTCGTGGACTCACCTTCCCCCTCTCACACCGCTTTTACTACAGCAAGCTCCTCCTCAGTGTTGCTCAACTAAGCCAATCATACTCCCACCCCAGGGCCTTTGCAGTTGTTGCTCCCTCTGCCCAGATTCCTCTTCCCCCACCTTCCTACATTATTATAGACTACATGGTCCACTCTCTCTCACTCCCTAAGTCTCTGGTCAAATGTCATTCTATTAAGAGGGGCTTCTCTTGTCACATTAAATAGTCAGCCAGACCCTCAGTGCACACGCTTCCCTGCTTTGTTAGCCTCCGTGACGTATATCACCATTCAGTATACTATATATTTTCTTGTCTACTGGCTTATTTTCTCCCCACTGGACTTCATAAAACCAGGTAATAAATGAATGACTTTACAGCCTGTACCATAAACCAATCAGCTCTTACACCTTACTTCCTTTTAATAGTACTGCCGTGAGTTGATTTCGCCAACAAAACTGTTTGTCAAAGACAGATGCCATAGTTCTATTTCTGTAACCTACACAACCTAGTACAACACTGAGCACACAGAAACAAAAGTATTAAGGAAAAATAAATCGCATAGCATGATTTTCGAGCAGAAATGTGTACGAAATCAAGTTCAATCTCCGCCACCCCACTTTGTTAAAGCTGAAGAATAATCCCAGAAAAGATGGTTGACTTCCCAAAATATTTATGAAATGACAGACAAAGGCTGCAATTGTGAACACTGGAACAGTGACATAACTTCAATTTACAGAACAGTTACATCCTTATCCAGAGAGTTTTGAAAACTGATGAGTCATTTTATTAACCCCATAAAATGGTAAGGACTTAACCTGTGCCTTTTTATGACAACTAAATGAGACACCGACCCAACATACCTTCTGGACTCCTATGGCTCTCTTTTAAAGTCTAAAATATCTAGTCAGCTCCTGTATGTATTTTCTCTCCTTAACTGTTTTCAAATCTTGCCTCTCTCTTGTCTTTGCTGGCATTGGTCGAATCCAGGCCTTTAACATCATACGAGGATGAACTTGCAATAGCTTCCAGCTCACTTCTAGGTCTGCTACTGCTCAAATTCCTTCGTCACAAACCTACCAGAAATGCAAATCTGACCATAGCACACCTCTGGTTTTTTTTTTTAATTTATTGATTCATTTATTTATTTATCTATTTAGAGAGCGCATGGGCGGGGGAGGGGCAGAGAAAGGGAAAGAGAGAGAGAGAGGATCCCAAGCAGGCCCCGTACCATCAGTGCAGAGCCCGATGCGGGGCTCGATCTCTCATACCGTGAGATCGTGACCTGAGCCGAAACCAATTCAGATGCTTAACCAACTAAGTCACCCAGGTGCCCCAGCACGCCTCTGTTTAAAAGCTCCCCACAGCACCCCTCTACCTTTAACATAAAGGCCCCAGTTCTTCAGCACAGTATATGAAGACCCTTCATAACCTTGCACCCCACCTCCACCCTCGTTATCTTAGCCTCATCTTTCAAAAGTACCTCCTTTTACTTTATATTCCGGCAACGAGATGCCCGTTGTGGTGCCTTAAACACACCCTGTTATTTCAGGCCTCTGTGCTTTGATGTCTACTATGTTCCCTCTGATCTGATACTCTTCTATAAGCTGGCTGCCTGGCAAGTGCCTATTCATCTTTTCAATTTTTGCTCAGGCTAAAATCACTTCTTCCAGTGAGCCTGCCCATCTCGGCCAGAGTTAAATACTCTCTCCCTCATGAAACTTCTGCACCTTGTAAATGCTTGTCTTTTCCCAAAAACCCCCTTATTTCAACCATTCGCCTTTTTTAAAAAAATTTTTTTTAACGTTTATTTATTTTTGAGACCGAGAGAGACAGAGCATGAATGGGGGAGGGTCAGAGAGAGAGGGAGACACAGAGTCTGAAGCAGGCTCCAGGCTCTGAGCGGTCAGCCCAGAGCCCGACGCGGGGCTCGAACTCACGGACCGCGAGATCGTGACCTGAGCCGAAGTCGGCCGCTTAACCTGAGCCACCCAGGCGCCCCCCACTCGCCTTTATACAATTATAAACTCTGAGTGGCAGTGATGCCACTTCATAATTTTTGCATTCCTAGTATCTAATGTATAGTAGGCGAAATAAATCATAGATTTATTTACTCTGTAATTCAGTTAAAATGCTAACTTCTCAAACAAACATAATCGCTCTGTGTTGGTTACTTGAACTTCTGGAGGATTCTTGGCTATCCAGAGAAATCCCATGTAACTGAAGTGAGAAGACTAAATTACATAAAAGTCCAGTCTGCCCAAATTAATCTATGATTTTAACAAAATGCAAATTAATCATGAACTTAATGTGTTTATTCCAAAGTTCACCTGGAACAATAAGTGCATTGGGCAATCTAAGAAAATTTATAAGGAGAGGGCTCCTACTCGGCTCAGTTGGTAGAGCACACAACTCTTGATCTCAGGGTTGTGAGTTCAAGCCCCATGTTAGGTATGGAGATTACTTAAAAATAAAATCTTAAAAAACAAAGAAAGAAAGAAAATTTACAAGAGGAAGAATAAAGAGGAGAGGTTTGCCTTATTAGAATTAAAAACATGCCATAAAATTAGGTAAGAAAAACTGTATAGTTATCACAGAATGGAAATGCCCCCCCCCACAAAAAAATGATTTAGAAGAATTTAACATAAAGTAGCACTTCAAATTAAGTGAGACCCACATCTCACCCTTTGTGCCAAAAATAGAGTCCAATTCAATATAAATTTAACTGTAAAATATGAAAATATGAAAGTCCCAGAAGTAAATGTGGATAAATATTCTTATAATATTGAAGGGTAAGGAAGCTTTTTTTATTGTCCCACTTTGCATTTTGAACATTTTCAAAGTCATAGAAAAGTGTGAAGAGAACACTACACCCTTCTATATTTATCACCTACAATTACCAATTGTGGACATTCGACTGCATTTGCTTCTTATCTCTGCCCCCTTCCATTTTTCTTTTCACTGCATCATTTGAAAGTATATGGTAGATATAATGACACTTCACCCCTAAATACTTCCACTATGATCTGCTAAGGCATTCTCCTCCAATAGCATTATCACATCTAAGAAAAATAATATTTTCAAAATATCATATACTATAATATAGCCTATATCAAAATTTCCCCAAATGTCTCCAAAATCTATGTATTTTTAAACACCAAGATCCAATCAGTGTTAAGTGCTGTGTAAAGAAGACACATCCTCAAACAACCTTGACCAATGAGTTTGAGATGCTGATAGATAGAGGTTGCCCGATAAAACTATCTTAAGAGGAAGGACGCCTGGGTGACTCAGTCCGTTTAGCCTCCAACTTTAGCTCAGGTCATGATCTCTCGCTTCGTGAGTTCAAGCCCTGCGTTGGGCTCTGTGCTAACAGTTCAGAGCCTGGAACCTGCTTTAGATTCTGTGACTCCCTCTCTCTCTGCCCCTCTCTCCCCCCCCAAAAATGAATAAACATTTAAAAATTTTGTTTAAAGGAGGTAGAGAAACTGAACACACTCACAGTAATTATTCCTGAGGGCACAATCTCATAATTTTATATATTAGACATCACTGTAAACGATACTTTTAAAGATAACTTTAAAAGCAGCGTGGTGAGGGATGCCTGGGTGGCTCAATTTGTTGGGCCTCTGACTTCCGCTTAGGTCATGATCTCGCGGTTCATGGGTTCCAGCCCCGCATCGGGCTCTGTGCTGACAGCTTGGAGCCTGCTTGGGATTCTGTGTCTCCCTCTCTCTTTACTCCTCCCCCTCTCATTCTCTGTCTCTCTCTGTCTCTCAAAAATGAATAAACGTTAAAAAAAATTTTTTAAAGCAGCACGGTGAAAGGGCAGGTTGTGGTGATCACACACACGTGGGACAAATAAAATGCCAGAATGTGATGTGAATAGGATAAAACTTCCAGTGGGCTCTAAGAATGCTTATCTCAAGCAACAGGTGAGCCAATGTGCTCCTAAGCCAGTATTAAATAACCTCAAAAATTACTCTAGTGATGATGAATGATGCTGAGGTCAAAGATGCCTGTGATGCTTGTTTAAAAATAGAGCAAAAAAAAAAAAAAAATAGAGCAACAGTGCAACTCTAAATTACTATATTTTACAGTGTGTGGTTTCAAATGTAGAAGTGTGACTCAGTTGATAAATACTGTCTTTTCTTTCTTTTCTTTCTTTCTTTCTTTCTTTCTTTCTTTCTTTCTTTCTTTCTTTCTTTCTTTCGTAGGCTCCATGCCCAGCATGGGACTTGAACTCATGACCCCAAGATCAAAACTTGCATGCTCTACTGACTGAGCCAGTCAGGTGCCCCCAAATTCTGTATTTTCTATTTCATCTATATTTGAAATGTTTATTTAAGGGAGACCAAAAAAGGGTTTTAGAAATAGTCATTGAGGGGTGCCTGGGTGACTCAGTCAGTTAAGCATCCGACTTCGGCTCAGGTCATGATCTCGTGGTCTGTGAGTTTGAGCCCCACATCAGGCTCTGTGCTGACAGCTCGGAGCCTGGATCCTGTTTCGGATTCTATGTCTCCCTCTCTCTGCCCCTCCTCTACTCACGCTCTCTCTCTCTCCCTCTCTCTCTCAAAAATAAATACACATTTAAAAAAATTTTTTAAAAAAGAAAGAAATAGTAATTGAATATAAAGATCCCCTGATGGGGGCACCTGGGTGGCTCAGTCGATTGGGAGTTCGGCTCAGGTCATGATCTCACGGTCAGTGAGTTCAAGCCCCGCGTTGGGCTCTGGGCTGACAGCTCAGAGCCTGGAGCCTGCTTTGGATTCTGTCTCCCTCTCTCTCTGCCCCTCCCCAGCTCATGCTCTGTTCTCTCAAAAATGAATAAACGTTAAAAAATTAAAAAAAAAAAAAGATTCCCTGATGTTTAGGCATGCATAATACGTGCATGGGTCCATTTTTATTAAAAAATATTATATGATATTGTCCATATTAGTGCATATAGAAATAAATTTGGACATGTATATAACCAATTACTACCAATAACTACATCTGAAAAAAGAGAGTTATGGAAGACTTTCTTTCTCCATAGCAAGTATCTCTAATGTCTTAACGATAAACATATGTTACTTTTATGATCAGAGCACACAAAAAGTTAAAAACAAAAAAAAAAGTGTGTATCCTTAAACCCAGCAATTTGTCTTCTAGGAATGTGTTCAAAAGAAATAATTGCAAATACTCATAAACATCTAGCTTCCAAGATAATGATTCTTCACGTTTACTGAGAAATAATTACACGCCAGGGACTATTCTAAGTACTTTACATACTTTAACTTATTCGATTCCTTGCCAAAATCCAATAAGGTAAAGCTATTTTTTTTTTTACCCCAATGAAAGATTAGAAAATGACCAAGAAGGTGGGGTGCCTCGGTAGCTCAGTCGGTGGAGCGTCTGACTTCAGCTCAGGTCGTGATCTCACAGTCCATGGGTTCGAGCCCCGCGTCAGGCTCTGTGCTGACAGCTCAGAGCCTGGAGCCTGCTTCAGATTCTGTGTCTCCCTCTCTCTCTGACCCTCCCCCGTTCATGCTCTGTCTCTGTCTCAACAATAAATAAACGTTAAAAAAATTTTTTTTTAATAAAAAAAAAAGAAAGAAAGAAAGAAAGAAAGAAAGAAAGAAAGAAAGAAAGAAAGAAAATGACCAAGAAGGTAAATACCTTGACCAAGGTTACTTAGCCATAAGGTGGCAGAGCTAGGACTTAAACCTGTGTCGGGGGTACCTCAGGCTGTCCCCAGGTTTGGAGATTCCTAGACTGGCAGGACTCAGCATGTAGTTGGGCTCATGGCCATGATGTGCTCCAGGGAGAGGATACAAAAAAGGGAAAGGACCCACTGGACAGGCCGAAGGAAACCAGATGCAAGCTTCCAAACAGGGGAGTCATAGAGGATGCCTAATTCCTCCAGCAACAAGTTGCGACAACACAAGTATGATGTCATATTAGAGGGCAGTTCACTAGAGACTCTGGACCCAGGTTTTTATCGGGGGCTGGTCACACAGGCACTTTCTGCCTAGCACCTGACAAAACTCCAGACTTTCTGAAGGACTGCAGATGCTCAGCATAAATCTCAGGGTTTGCACAGACAGTTTAGGCCCAGGGAACCAGGCTTGTCAGCTGGGATGCTGGAAACCAGCCTGAAATCCAAGTTCCCAGAAGCCAGCCAAGCGCCAACCTTGCAAGCAGCCTTTCTAAGGACAGCCATCCCAGGCCTGCTCCATTCACTTTTTTCTGCACAGTGCCCCTTCCATTTAACTCCAGAATCTGTGCTCTTAACAAGTGTTCACTGCTTCTCTTCTGTTTGCAATGGCAAAAACCTGGGGAGAAAACCTTCTGGGTTGAGCATAAGTGGCCTAGTTAAATAAATGATAACAGCCACACAATGGCATCCTGTGCAGTCTTTAAAACAATGTGCCAGACATATTAAGTTACAGAGAAGAACGATATATATATTAAAAATATAATTCATAAATTTTTGGTACATAAACAAAAAAGATCTGGATACAAACACCCAGATAAGCGGGAAAGGGTTGGGAAAATTATACCTCAAGCCTCTGATTAAAGGTGGCTCTATTTGAGTGGGTCTGATTTTTATGTCTTTTATGTCCTTTTTTTTGCCTGTCCACATATTTTAAATTTTGTCCTAATGTGCATGTACTGTTTTTTGCTTCAGTAATTTCAGAATTCACTTTGAAAGAAATCACATGTGTTCTTAAAATTATTTTCGGTAAAATTGCTTATGTTACCAAAAGATTCTTCTGTTTCTAGAAGGATTCTTTAAATAATTATTAATTCAGCATAGATACTTGACATATACTCATCTCTTCCCCATAACACTGTTAAGAACTTAGCTTAATCTGAACGTAGTACTATATGACAATTCATATTTTTACTAAATACCATAGTGTCCATCCACCATTTTTTAATAACATGATATCAAACTGTAATTTAAATGTTACAAAAACTTCAAACAATCAAAATTAGAAAGAAATATTACAATGGCCCTCTATTCACCCAACAAACCAGTTTCAACAATTAGCAATTCGTGGTCAATCTTGTTCCATCGACCATCATCTATTTCTCTCTCTATCCTCAGTTATTTTGAAACGAATCCCAGGTATTCTATTTCATTGGTAAATATTTCAGTCTATTTCTTTTGAGAGAGAGAGAGTGAGAATGAACAGGGGAGAGGCAGAGAGAGAGAAAGAGAGAGAATCCCAAGCAGGCTCCACACGGTCAGCACAGAGCTCCAGGTAGGGCTTTAACCCACGAACCGCGAGATCGTGACCTGAACCAAAGTCAGAAGCTTAACTGACTGAGCCACTCCAGTGCCCTTTGGATTTTTTAAAATCATGATTCATACCACCACACACCTATCAGAATGGTGAAAATCCAAAACATTGACAATATCAAATGCTGGTGAGGATATGGAGCGACAGCAATGTTCTTGGGCGTCGCTCTTGGGAACGCACCTGGAAATACAGTTCGACAGTTTCTTACAAAACTCAGCATATCCTTATCACAACCTGCTAATCATGCTCCTTGACAGTCACCCAAATGAGCTGGAAAGTTATGTTCGCACAAAGACCTGTCCACAAATGTTTCCAGCAGCTTTATTCGTAATTGCCAACACTTGAAAGCACTCAAGATGTTGAATGAATGAATGGACGAACAAAATGTGGTGCATCCAGACAATGGAATATTATTCGGTGCTAAAAAAGAAATGAGCCGTTGAACTACAAAAAGACATGAAGGGGCCGTAAATGCACCTTGTGAGTTAAGGAGGCCAGTCTGAAAAGGCTATATACTATAGGATTCGAAATATAGGACATTCTAGAAAAGGCAAGACTTTAGAGACAGTAAAAAGCTCAGTGGTTGCCAGATGTTTTGAAGGAAGGACAGATGACTTCCGTGGAGCACAGGGTATTTTTGAGGCAATGAAACTACTCTGCATGATACACTGGTGGTGGATACATATCATTATGCATTTGTCTAAACCCATGGAATATACAACACAAACAGTGAGCCCTAATATAAACTCTGGACTCTAGTTAATAACAATGGATCTACATTGGTTCACCAGTTGTAACAAATGTACCACACTATTGCAAGCTATTAATGATAGGGGATACTGGGAGTGATGGTGAGGGGTATATGGGAACTTTCTGTACTTTCCACTCATTTTTCTATAAACCTAAAACTGCTTTAAAATATATATATTCCTTTAGGGGAGCCTGGGTGACTAGGTCAGTTAAATGTCCAACTTTGGCTCAGGTCATGATCTCACGGTTCGTGGATTTGAGCCTCACGTTGGCCGACAGCTGAGGGCCAGGAGCCAGCTTCGGATTCTGGGTCTCCTTCTCTCTCTCTCTGCCCCTCCTCGTCCCATGCTCTGTCTCTTTCTCAAAAATAAAATAAAACATTAAAAAAAATTTTTTTTAATGTATTCCTTAAAAAAAATCATGACCCAACCAATTACCTCAAACTCAAAGCAGCACCACAACACAGATATAACAGTCACTGGGCTATCAGCACTATCAGCCATCTCCTACTTCTTTCTTGTTAAAGAACTCTGGACAGGACGCTGATGGAAGGTCACACTATTCTTAGCCCAGGAGAGAATCTTAATGACACAGTCTAAAGCCAATGACGGTGATCCCATTTTCCTTGCTAGCACCTGGGTTAGGAATGCTATGTGACCCAGGTCTGGCCAACATCATGAGGGGAGGTCTGCTGGTGGGGGAAGTTCTCTTGCCCTTAAAGGGACATACTGGAAGAGACGTCTCTTCTCCGCGGACGTAGTCCTCTCAGCTGAAGATCACCAGAACTGCAGCAGCCATCTTGGATGGCGGGGGAGCTAGCCAGAGGGCCACGCCAACATGCTCAGGATGGCAGACCAGGAAGATGGAAAGAACCTGGATCCCTGATAACATCACTGTCCCCTCAAACAACCTTTGAGTCGCCTACCTTTTCTTTTGTTATACAACATAGTATATACTTCCTTAGCGTGGAAGTCCAGCTGAATCAGATATAATCGGACCAGGTAGCTATTCTCATTCTCCTCTTCTAAGTAAAGGACTCCGATTCAGAGAAATTAAGCTATCTTGCCCAAGAACATAGAGATTAAGAGTAAGGAGCTGGAATGCAAGTCAGGCCTGTTGTCTCCAAAGCACTGTTTTTTCTTTTTCTTTTCTTTTCTTTTTTTTTTTTTTTTTGTCTATATCTCTTTGCCTCCAGTAGAAGCTGGGCACCGAATCTTCAAAGAGGTATTTCAGGATTCAGAAAAGCAAATAGTTTCATGCAATAAGTAACTGTAACTGTGAAAGAAAATCTTGAAAATCCTCCTTGAATTATAGAAAATGCATTTTTCTCCTCAACAGGGTGTAACTTAAATATGAATAACACTGCTACAATCTAAATGAAATAAGACTGAGATATGATCATTTGTACCATAAAACCCTATACACAAAAATTCCCACTGTCTGTACTTGTCTCAGCCACTGACTCATGAGTGACCATGTTCAGGCCACCCTCTGAGCTTATGAGAGCTCTATTATCTACCCACCACCTTCCCTGGAGAGCTTGGCATAAATAATAAAAAAGTCATCATTGGCCTTCAAGATTCTGAAGTTCACATTATGTGTGAAAGAAAGGCCTAGGCTGAAGACCTACCTATATATTCGCATAACCTAACGTTTCCCTTGGCTGCACAAGTCTAGGAATAGAAATGGGGCCATGTTAACAGCATCGAATGGGATTGTTCTGGCTCTAGTCACTCACTATAAACTTGACCTTCATCCCCACTGCGCAGTTCCCTCCAGTTATTTCTAGAGTGCGGCAGCTTCCAAGTTCTCAAAGCAAGAACTCAGTGCACTTATAGCATGTACTCTTTATGTTCCCTCTTGTTCAGAACTCCCTTGGGAAATCCAACTGGTGCACACCACGCCTCCACCCTCCACTCAGCTGCCCAAGGAGGCTGCCCATCGCCAGCGGTCCTCACTCTTGCTGTCGCGGTCATTGGAACTGCTCCACAGGCCAGGCCTGCCATCCCCTCAATGCTGCTGTGGCGCCCATGACCTCTGTGCTGCCTCATGTGGTCACAGGATGTCCCTGCTACAGGCCTCATCTCTAGGACCCCCATGTCTAGCTTGGGTTTCTACAGCAGCCAAAGCTGCCTCTCTGGCTTGGTGACTATATCAGTAATTGCCTCAATAGCCGTATCAGTGACGAGAGAGATGTTTGGAAAGAGAATCACCACAGCTTAGCCCTGGTGGCTTCCGAGAGTTGGCATTCTGGATCATGCTTTTTTAACTTTCTCTGTACTTTTCTAGATGGTGCTTTAAGCTATCAAGCATTCATAATTTCAATAAAAACAATGTCATTTTTCTTATCGAAGACTATTCATGATGAAAAATAATAATGTAAGTGGCGTTATGCACACTACACTGAATATAACAGGAGACAAGATTGCCCATGCCATAGAGGAGCTTAGACTGCTTTATTCAATAAATAATATCCAGGATCTGTTTTATACATCACACGATTCACGCTTTCCATATTCTAACGGAGGGGAAAGATCTCAACCTTTTTTTAAGTTTATTTCTTTATCTTTTTAAGTAGTCCCTACACCCAAAGTAGGGCTCAAACTCATGACTTTAAGATCAAGATTTGCATGCTCTTTGGACTGAGCCAGCCAGGTGCCCCCAAACCTCGACTTTCTTGGGGCGCCTGTGTGGCTCAGTCGGTTAAGCCTCTGACTCTTGATCTGGGCTCAGGTCATGATCTTATGGTTCATGAGTTCGAGCCCCGCATTGGGGCTGTTAGCGCAGAGCCTGCTTGGGATTCTGCCTCCTTCTCTCTCTGCCCCTCTCCTGCTTGCTCTCTCTCTCTCCAAATAAATAAAAATAAACTTAAAAAACAAAAACAAAAAAACCCTCGACTTAATCTTAATAAGCCAAAGGCCAACTTGCTAAACAGAGGCTAGATTCACACCAAGAAAACCAAGAATAACTTGAACATGGCGAGAGAGTCAAAGAGGGAGTAACAAAATTTAGTAACGGCATCAGCAGAAAAGTTCCTCAGGCAGATAGCAGGTATACTGGTCTAAATCATCATTCCAGTGATGACAGGTGGCGAGAAAAATCAAGGAAGGATCTATGAGGAGAAAAAGCAGATTGCCTAGAGCTGGGAATGAATCAGGGATTGGCTGGGATGGCACAAGAGATCTCTCTGGGGTGACAGAAACGTTGTAAAACTTGGTTGTGGTGGATGGTTGTAACTCAGTAAATTTATTAAAAATCATTGGGCCGCACATTTTAAATGAGCGAATTTTATGATATGTAAAGCATACTTCAGTAAAACTGGGGTTTGGTCTTTAAAAAAAAATTTTTTTAAGTCGAGGACGATAAATGGATGAGCCTTCAAGATTCCATGTATTACTTCGGAACTAAAAAGAGCCTGGTCCTCACTCTGAATCAATTAGCATGACTGAAGCCTGAGGAGTGCTGCCAGGAATAGAGACTAGAAAGACACAGGCTTTGAAGAAGAGGAGATAAAGGGAAAAAAGAGTTCCACTCAAAGCAACTGAGAATTATTAGGCAGGAAAGACAATAGCAGAAGGCGGGGATATGGTCAGCATCTTACAGAAATACAAATACAGGGCTCCAGTCGACGCTTGCAAGAGAAAAGGCACATCCCGTCGTGAGATCAAGAAAGGCTTTATGAAGGAGGTGCTCTTATGAGCTGTTCCTTTCACGGTGAACAGCATTTCTGTCCACGTCCAGGGTGGCAGGAGGGGGCAGGGGGCAGGGGAGGGAGGTGCCTGGCATGGACATGCGCATCCTGGACAAGCAGGCCCCAGCAGCAGGGCCGTGTCTTTGTTCATCGGTGTGAACAAAGGCTTGATTGTGAAAAAGTCCTGAATGTGTTCAGAGAATGAGCCACCGTGTGGCCTAGGACTGGAGCTCAGGGCATAAGCAGGGGACCAAGATAAGGCTGCCGCGGGATCGGGCAGAATCAAGGCAAGAGGTTTGCCCTTGGTTTCCTACCCGGTGAGGAGGCCCAAAGGTGTATGAGCAGAGAAGAGGCCTGACGAAAGCTCTGGTTTAGGGAGATTATTCCAGCAAGACAAAGCTTGCTCCCTTGTACACCCTCTACCTAACATTTTACAGATAACAGATTCACCAAAATAACCAATGTGCCCCCTTTTAATAAGACTTCACAACGCCCTGGGCAAGATGAATACAACCGATCGGTAGGCTGTCTCCGGAACAACATTGCACTCCTGTTCCCGCCGTGTGGGTTGTCTGCGAACTAAGAGTCAGATGTATTTGTTCCAAACCTGTTTATGCTAGTTATACTACTGATTTTATTTACGTAGCTTAACTATTATGGAAACCAATAAAATATGAGCACAGAGAGAGAGGCATTGTTTCTACAGAAGCCACAAGGAATGCTTTGAAAAGACACAATGAAGGTGAGCCCTTAAAAATCGCCTGAAGCAACTGCAAACGATGAGGGGAATATTTGTAAACATGTAAAAAGATTCTACATTCCACGTACCGTTTTCTCCTGAAGTGTCTAAGCTCTTGGTCCTGTTTAAAGAAACTAAAACCGAAGGGCGCCCGGGTGGCTCAGTTGGTTAAGCATCTGACTTTGGCTCAGGTCATGATCTCACGGTTTGTGGGGTTGAGCCCTGCGACGGGCTCTGTGCTGACAGCTCGGAGCCTGGAGCCTGCTTCGGATTCTGTGTCTCCCTCTCTCTCTGCCCCTCCCCCACTCATGCTCTGTCTCTCTCTCTCTCTCTCCCTCCATCAGAAATAAAATAAACATTATGAAGATACTAAAACCGAAAATCATGGAAGATGGATCACAAGTGTGAAAAGATGCGAAACAGCTCCAACCGACAGGTGTGCTCTAAGAAAATGCCTTGGCCCTGTAACCAGAGATCAGTGAACGGATACCCACTTGTATGATTGAGGTGAGAACAAAATGCTTGAAGTATGTCAGTTTCATTTTTTAGGATCCCCTGACTTAACCCACTTTGTCAATTAACTGACCCAAGCTGGCCTGCTCGCGGGACATGAGGGCACGGAACAGGCATTAATGGCCGTGCAACTCCGGCCAGGAAGCCTCTGTGCTTGGGCTGGGCCAGGGGAACCAAGAGGAAATGGAAAGACGTGTGCAGATACAGCTGGCAAAGACAACTCCACGCTCAAGGGAAGGAAACTAACAAAGACAACACAAGAATGTATCTGGGTGACAGGGAAACAGCGCTGCACTAGGGCTAAGCCCAGATGCTCGGGGAAGCAGTCAGGCAGCTCGTTGAGAGGGTGGTGAGTTTCATTTAGCCGAATGCAACGAGAACGCCATGCAAAGTCAAGGAGAGTGGAGACTACCATTGCTCTGTCCGTTGGTGCAACCCCAGAGCTACAAAGATGCCTGGAACACAGTAGGAGCTCAATATTTGTTGAAGGAGTGAAGGAGTGAATGGATGGAGACACATGCAGATGAACATCCATGAGACATTTTCAGCCAACAGTTGGAGGCGTATTTCTGGAATGCAGGGTGCAAGTTGGGGCAGAGATGCAGGCTTGGGAGTCATCAGGGACCTTGTCTATCTTGTAACCCTAGGGCCTGGAATGGTGTCTCCCACGTGGAAGGAGACAGGAGGAAATATCTTAGTAAAAGTCTTTGACCCTAGTAGTAATCCCTTTGGGGTTGGAAAGGACTTTAATGAAGGTTCTAATCCTATCACCCTACAACATCTCCACTAGAGAGTTGCTCCTTGTAGAATGAATGCCTCTCTAGCAATAGCAGGGAATTCTTTATTTCCTGGGGCAACACACTTCCCTGCTATTAGAACATTCTTCCAGGGGCACCTGGGTGGCTCAGTCGGTTAAGTGTCTGACTCCTGGTGTTGGCTCAGGTCATGATCTCATGGTTTGTGAGTTCCAGCCCCGCTTCCAGTTCTGTGCTGGCAGCACGAAGCCTGCTTGGGATTCTATCTCCCTCTCTCCCTGCCCCTCCCCTGCTTGCTCTCTACCCCTCTCTCTCAAAAGTAAACAAAATAAACATTAAAAGAGGAAGAAGAAGAAGAAGAAGAAGAAGAAGAAGAAGAAGAAGAAGAAGAAGAAGATTCTTCCATGTGTTAAGTCAAAACCTGGCCCTAGTTTTACTGCTTGGAACCAAAAAGGAAAAGTTTAATTTTGACCAAAAAAGGAATTGGATGACAAAATGCAAGTGACGGTAACTTTAGAAGAAAAAAACAGTGTCCTCTTAGGAAACCAAAGCTGAAGGGGTCTGGGAAAGAGGCCCCGGAATCTAAGGCAGGTGGATTTTTTTTCTTTAATTGCCCTAATTCCTAAGTAGGAAATCCTGTTAGTGAAGATGGTTTCAGGGGGGGAAAAATCCCATTTTATAAAAATATCTACATTTCAGGTTCTGCTCTTGGTTCCTTGTGGATGCCAATTCATTTCATCCTCCTGACTTCCAGAGATGGGTGTTGTGCTACAGATAAGGAGACACTCGGAGAGGCTAAGTGGCTTGTCCATAGTTGCATGTGATGCTTCTTCAAGGCGGGGATCCTGAGCCCCGGTGAACCATGGATTCCAACTGTGAAAGTACAGTTATTCACGGCGTGCCCTGGCAAATGTGACAGCATGTACCAAACTGAAAAATAGGACACATAGCCTTGGACGAATATGAAGTTGGCAGAAACCTGCTTAAAAAAAAAAAAAAATGGTGTGGAAAGCCGATCCTGAAAAGGAGCTGAGGTTGTTGCAAATGGGGAGGACAGAAGCCACCAGGCTGCTCCTGCAGCTCTGCCTCTATTTCTGTCTCCTCTTGTGCACGCACACCCCCACAACGGTCTTTGCCCTGCAAAAGGTAGATCGAACCTTAGTGAGAAGAAACTGAAGTCCAAGGAGACCCCCTTGTGAGCTTACATGTCTTGGCCTGGAGGAATCGCAACCCAAATGCTGAGGTCACTTGTGAGGGAGGTCATGGACTGCCACTGAGAAGAACAGAATGGCACCCGAGAGATGCCAACCAGACTGAGGAGGCTCTCTGGTCTTCCAAATAAATACACTGCTCAGAGAAGAAGCACAGGTGCAGAATGCTATGTCCGTGGGTGCCACCATTTGTGTGCAGATGGGGGAGGGGGCATGCATTTGCTTCTGTATACACCAGGTATTGCCAGAAGGACACCAGAGATCCAGAGGATACCAGACTGTGGTGGGCAGGGTGGCCGGGCAACAGGTGAGGAGCCAAACTTTTCCCTGTGCCCTTCTGCTTTGAACTGCGTGAACTGTATTATCTATTCAGTAAGTGAATGAATGAATGAATGAATGAATGAATAAATAAATAAATAAATAAAAATAGACATTTCATCTGATGAACAGATTTGGTAGAACAGATTTTTAGAGGGATGGTTTGGAATGGTCTAAAAAGGAGACCCAGAGGGGCGCCTGGGTGGCTCAGTCTGTTAAGCGTCCGACTTTGGCTCAGGTCATGATCTCACGGTTCGTGAGTTCGAGCCCCATGTCGGGCTCTGTGCTGACAGCTCAGAGCCTGGAGCCTGGAGCCTCCTCCGGATTCTGTGTCCCCCTCTCTCTCTGCCTCTCCCCTGCTCGCGCAGTCTCTCTCTCTTTCTCTCAAAAATAAATAAAACATTAAAAAAGAATTTAAAAAGGAGACCCAGAGATCAGCAGGTATGCGTATGGACTAACTAGGAAAACTCACTGAGAATAGGGCAAACTGCTCTAGGATTCTTTCGACTTGATTCCTTTTCCTTTCCTTTCCTTTTTTTTTTTTTTTTTTTTAGTTTTAAAAAAAGTTTTTAAGTATCTCTCCACCCCATGTGGGGCTCGACCTCACGACCCTGAATCAAGAGTTGCATGGTCTTCCAACTGAGCCAGCCAGGCACCCCTGCACTTGCTTTCATTTCAAAATACACGGACTTGGCTACCGCCTATGGTAGGCGTGGTGGACTGCTTTGCCTAAGGTCATACAGGTGGGGTGTGGTGGCAGGAAGGTCCAGTGAGACTTTTCTTACAGTCTTGTCGCTCCGTTGACTGTCTTGTTTTCCACTTCTCTGGCATCAACCTCACGTGTAGTTCCTGATGTAATACCCTGCACGTAGACTATCAAATATAGGTTGATTTAATCGATTATAAATCTCTTGGCTCAATGTTCCAAAACGAATTCCTACAGCATAAAACCAACGGCAACTGGGCTGTCTTTTGGGATGGGTCAAATAAGGATAAATATCCCATCCGCTGGTATTAAGAAAATCGGAGTAAAACATTCAGTTTGGTGGGTGGGGCAGGGATCAGCAGTACACTCTCTACCCTATCTGTACTATAATCGGCTTAGGAGAAATACTTTCCACAGTATGAGACTTATTTTTGATATGGAAATCAATATGTAAACAAAGACAATTCACCAGCAAACTCAGTCATGCAAACAAACTTCGGGGAGAAAGAACAGAACACTGAAAATGTGCTGTGTGTCGGCAGCCAGGAAAAGCAGCGTAAGAGAGCAGATCTGATCATGTTTTCCATTGAGCGACTTGAACATTTCAGAAGGTCATGGCCAAGTTCAAGGACTGGAACTTTAATATTCCATGAATTCAGTGGAAAGACCTCCAGTTTCCCTTCCATCCAACATGATGATCGCACAGAGCCAGAAGAGCAGAACTTTCTTCTGGGACATAACACTTGTTCTAGAGCGGGACCCTCTATTTCCTTTCCTTTTCTCCTCTTCCGTAATGAATGCTGGGGAATTAGTACCAGGCCATGTCGTTCTGACCATGAACCAGCTCGCACTTAAGAGAATGACGCCATGATCATTCTCTTAGAAGAATGAATTAACGCATACAACTAGAAGAGACAGCTGACCGTATTCAAGGACTTCAGTCACAGTGTTCTAACAGAAAGGGCAGTCACAGAGGAAAATGTCCTCATCTCCCACCTCTGTACTACAGCCTTATAGTGTCTGAGTTTTGACAATGACCTCTGCTGTATTTATTCAGTGCATCTTCTACCTTTCAGTTAACAGACACCAATTAGTTATTAACATGAACTCACATCATTGACAACATAGTATCCCCATCCTGAAGTTTATTGATGTATTTACTCCAACACGTAATCCAATCTTCTTTCCTGGCACAGGCATCGCTTGGTTTAAGTGCACTGAAACTTAACAGTAATGTGGTATTTTTGATTAAATACTGCAGAGAGAGTGTAAATTTATGAGTTGTTGTAAGAGTAATAAAGGCTATTTCATAAAGGTAAAAGTAATAAAGCCATATTACATTTGCTTTATCTAACGACTTTGTTGATTCTATAATACTGAATCCCTTGTTCTCTTCAGATTCCTAAAAGAGATTTTTTTTTTTTTTTAAATGTTTCAGCCGCAGGAAGAATTGTGTGTTTCATTAATAACTGGCGTCGTTTCATTTTGTCACCACGAATCGGGTTTCCCTCTTTCTTCTGGCTTCTAAGAAACTCAACGCCAAACTAGCAGCCGTAGAGCACTTGGGACAATCATGTCATCGGCACGCAGGGAGCTGTGTTTTGTAATCAGTCAGTCCCTTTCCTCTAGGTTGTCAAATTCACGTGTGCAGTTATTCGAAGTATTCCTTTATATCCCTCTGGAGTCTGCAGGGTTTCTAGTGACATACTGTTTTGTTCCATATTGTTAATCTGTATTTTCTCTTTTTTTTTTTTCTTTGTCAGTCTCGATAGAGGTCTGTCAACTTTATTGATCGGTTTAAGAACCAGCTCTTTGTTTCTTTCATTTTTCTCTATGATTTTTCTGTTTCCAACTATGTAGGTATTTTTCTCTTATCTCCATTATTTATCTGTAAAATGAAGCCAATCTTAGCCGTCTCAGAGTTATGAGATTTAAATGAAATGACATGTATAAGGACCTAGAGCAGAACCTGAAATATGGATATTTTTATAAAATGTGATTCTCTCCCCCACCTCCCCCGTGGCAACACACAAATATCTTCCTTAATAGAATCCCTTACTTAGGAATTATGGCAGTTAAAAAAAAGAATCTACCTGTGCCGGTGTCTGGAATACCTTGCTCAGAGTTTTAGGCTTTGCTTTCTTGAGATATGTTTTTTTTCCCTCAGAATTATACTTGACTCATATTATGCCCAGATTTCCATATATAGCTGACCCTCAGATAACACGGTTATACATTAGGTATGGAGTTAACAGCACCACCCCCTGCACAGTCGAAAATCTGGGCATAACTTTTTTTAAAGGGTCAAATTAGGTGGCTCAGTCAGTTAAAAGTTGACTTCGGCTCAGGTCATGATCTCGTGGCTCATGGGTTTGAGGCCCGTGTTGGGCTCTGTACTGACAGCTTGGAGCCCGGATCTGGCTTTGGATTCTGGGTCTTCCCCTCTCTCTGCCCCTCTGCCACTTGCACTCTGTCTCTCTCTCTCTCTCTCTCTCTCTCAGATATATATAAATAAATATTTAAAAATTTAAAAAAAGAAAATAATGAGTCAAATTTATTATTATTATTATTATTATTATTATTTTAATGTTTATTTATTTTTGAGAGAGAGAGCACAAGTGGAGGAGGGGCAGAGAGAGAGGGAGACAGAAGACCCAAATGAGCTCCATGCTGATAGCAGAGAGCCCGATGTGGGGCTCGAACTCACTAACCATGAGATCATGACCTGAGCCAAAGTCGGACACTTAACCAACTGAGCCACACAGGTGCCCCTGGGTATAACTTTTGACACCCCCCCCCCAACTTAACTATTGCTGATGACCAGAAGCCTTACTGATAACATAAATAATTAACACATATTTTGTATTTTATATATATATATATATATATATATATATATACATATCACATGCTGCATTCTTACAGTAAAGTACACTAGAGAAAAGAAAATGGTATGAAGGAAATCATAAGAAAAAATACGGGTATACCACTGTACTGTATTTATGAAAAAAATTGCAAATAAGCAGATGGGCACAGGTCAAACCCAGGTTGTTCAAGAGTCAACTGTACACAAACTTTAGATTCCCAAGAAATCTAAATAAAAAACCTAGAACTGGTGAGTTCATCAAGTTCACAATATACAAGATAAACATATTAAAATCAATTACACTGCATTATTCCAGCAATGAGCACAAAATCAAAAATACAGAAATATAACATTTGCAACTGCTAAAAAAAAAAATAGGGATAAATCTAACAAAATAGGTACAGGATTCATATGCTAAAAAATACAAGATGCTGCTGAAATAAATCAAAAATCTAAAGGGGCACCTCGGGGGCTCAGTCAGTTAAGCATCCGACTTTGGTTCAGGTCATAATCTCACAGTTCATGGGGGTGGGGGGTGGGCACCTGGGTGGCTCAGTCGGTTGAGCATCCGACTTCGGCTCAGGTCATGGTCTTGCAGTTCGTGAGTTCGAGCCCCGCGTCAGGCTCTGTGCTGACAGCTCAGAGCCTGGAGCCTGCTTCGGATTCTGTGTCTTCCCCTCTCCCTCTCTCTCCCCCTCCCCTGCTCATGCTCTGTCTCTGTCTCTGTCTCTCTCTCAAAAATAAATAAACATTAAATAAATAAATAAATAAATAAATAAATAAATAAATAAACAAACTTTAAAAAAATCTAGGGGCACCTGGGTGGCTCAGTTGGTTGAGCATCCAACTTTGGCTCAGGTCATGATCTCATAGTTTGTGAGTTCGAACCCCACGTCAGGCTCACTACTGTCACACTGTCAGTGCAGAGCCCTCCTTGGATCCCTTGGCTCCCTCTCCGTGCCTCTCCCCCACTTGTGCTCTCCCTAAAATAATAAATAAATATGTAAAAAACTCTAACTACATGGAGAGGCATACCATGTTTGTGTATTGAAAGCTTCAATATAGTAAAGATTTCAGTTCCCAGAAGAGTTCTTTGTATATGTAGGGGAGATTATTTTAAAATTTAAATGAAATGTAAAAGGAACTAGGCTAGATAAAACAACCATGGAAAAGAAGAATAATATCAAAGAATCACTATCCAATTTCAAGACTTTTTATATAGCTATAATAATCAAGACTATGAGATATTGGCAGAGGGATAGACAGATAGATCAATGGTACAAAATAGAAAGCCCAGAAATAAATCCACACAAATATGCCCAACTGTCTTTTGACAAAGCTGCGAAAGCAATGCAGTGGAAGAAGGATACCCTTACCCTTTTCCACAAATGGTGCTGTAACAATTAGGCATCTATAGCATAGAAGTGAACCTTGGGGCGCCTGGGTGGCTCGGGTAGTTAAACGTCCGACTCTTGGTTTTGGCTCAGGTCATGATCTCATGGTTTCATAGTTTCGAGCCCGCATTGGGCTCTGTGCTGACAGCTCAGAGCCTGGAGCCTGCCTAGGATTCTGTCTCTTCCTCTCTGCCCCTCCCCTACTTGTGTTGCCTCTCTCTCTCAAAATAAATAAATAAACTTAAAAACAAACAAACAAACAAGGAATGAACCCTGGCTTAAGTCTCATAATTTATAAAAAAAATTTGAGTCACCTGGGTGGCTCATTCCATAAAGCGTCTGACTTCGCTCAGGTCACGATCTCACGTTTGTGGGTTCAACCCTGCCTTGGGCTCTGTGCTGTCAGCGCTGAGCCTACTTTGGATCCTCTGACGCCCTCTCTCTGTGCCCCTCCCCTGCGAGTGCGTGCTCTCTCTCAAAAATAAATGTTAAAAAAATAGTAACTTCTAGAAAAATTAACTAAAACAGATTCCATGTTTACATGCAAAATGTAAAACGATAACACTTTTAGGAAAAAAAGCACAGAAAATCTTCAAGATCTGGAGCTAGGCAAACGGCTCTTAAGTATAATTAAAAATATATAATATTTTAATATATATAAGATATAAAATATATATATAATATATATAATATATAAAAAATATAATAATCAAAAGCACAATTCATAAAAGAAAAAAAATGGTCAACTGAACTTCATCAAAATTAAAGACTTTCGCTCTGTGAAAGACCCTGTGATGGGGATAGAAAGACAAAGTGGAGACTGGGAGAAAATATTTGCAAACCGCATATAGAACAAAGACCTAGTATCTAGAATATATAAAGAACTCACAGGACTCCACAGGAAAAAAAATCAAGCACTCCAACTGGGAAATGAGTGCACTCACTCATGAACAAAATATCTCACTGAAGAAGACATATGTAACACGACAAGCAGGTGAAAAGGTGTTCAACATCACAAGCCATTGGGAAAATGCAAATTAAGACTACAGTGAAATATCACTGCACACCTACCCCGATGGCTAAAATAAAAAAGTGACCACATCTCATGCTGGCAAGGATGTGAAAAAATCGGATCATTCACACCTTGCTGTTGGGGATGTAAAACGGTACAGCCACCCTGGGAAGAACACGTTTTGGCTTTCTTAAAAAGCTAAACGTGCAACTATCATGCAATCCAGAAATTGCACTCCTGGGCATTTTTTTCCCAGAGAGATGCTCCCACAAAATATTTACACAATGTTTACCTGAACGTGCATGTTTCTAACAGCTGCATTCGTGATAGCAAAAAAACTCGAAACAACACAGATTCATGGGTGACTAGTTAAAGTGTGGTACATCCATACCAAGAAATACTATGAAAAAATTAAAAAGGAACAAACTTTTGCATCATACAACAACATGGATTAATGTCCAGAGGATGCTGAATGTAAAAAGCCAGTGTGCAAAGCTTACTGGCTGTATGATTCCATTTATATCATATTCTTGAGATAACACAATTGTAGAAATGGAACAGATTTCAGCGGTGGCCGGGGTTAAGAAGGAGTGGGGACAGAGGGAAGTGAGTGGCTGTAAAAGGGTCACAGGCAGGTAGGGGGGATCCTGGCAGTGATGGAAACATAACCAGGCTGCCCCGACGAAGTGTCTTGGTTGTGATATTTTACTATTGTTTTGCAAGATGTTACCATTGGAAGAAAGTGGGTAAAGGGTACCAGGAAATCTTTCTCTATTATTTCTTACAACTGCACGTGAGTCTATGATTATTGCAAAATTAAAAGTTTATTTTAAAAACATGAAACACAGGGGCGCCTGGGTGACCCAGTCAGTTAAGTGTCCGACTTCGGCTCAGGTCATGATCTCCCCATTCCCGAGGTCGAGCCCCAAGTCGGGCTCTGTGCTGACAACGCAGAGCCTGGAGCCTGTTTCAGATTCTGCGTCTCCCTCTCTCTCTGCCCCTCCCCCACTCATGCTCTGCCTCTCTCTAAAAAATACAGAAACATTACAAAAAATGTAAAAACGTGAAATACATGTTCAACCTTTATATTGACTTTAATTTACATTTTGATGAAAATTTATATAAAAACTATACACTTTGAATACCATTACTTTGATTTTAATCTTTGAGGGTGATTATAAATCCTGAAGTAATAAAAAATTAGAACGTACTAACATGGAACACGGGGAAAAAAGCTGAGAAGAGAAAAGAAAAAAAAAAAAAGAATAAAACGTGCTACACGAAATTTGACCATTCCTGATAAAAACAATGAAAATGAGCAAGAAAATTATTTTCATCAAATCCACACTCTAATGGCCACACTCTAATGGGTCATCAGAAATCCCTGAAACTTCATATTCCTTGCTAGTATATTTAATTACTGATCAGAAAATTGGGACTAAAGAGTGGGGATGAATTTGTATTCTTGCCCCCGGGGGCTTGCAAATGTCAGGGGTGTGACTGCCTCCTCCAGCCCACTCTCCTTTCTTGGGACAGACCAGCATTCATGGAGGTGAAAAAAGTGTTTATAATTATCTGAGCCCAGAAGCTATCTCTATTTTACTTAGAAACTCAATGGTACTGTACACTGAATTTTCTAGAAATACCACTAACTAGCAAATCAAGGGAAGACAGCCCTTGGTGTTATTCAGAAGTTGACCCTGAGTTGTCAGCATTATAGAGTCAGCGTGTCAACAGTGCCTGGGTATTTGAGCCCTGGACTCAGTCCTATTTACATGCACTTAGCCTCCAGCATTTACAGATCGAAACAACAACAACGTGTGATTTTGTTAGAAGTTCTTTTCCTCTTATTTCTCCTCTACATTATAGGTAGGGCATGATGTTGGCTTTTTTCCCCCAGTAATGTAGACAGGTAGGTTGTACTACCAGTGAATTTCATTTCAGGGTATTAAAGGGTGCATTCCAAAATACTGGTGATAGGGGCGCCTGGGTGGCGCAGTCGGTTAAGCGTCCGACTTCAGCCAGGTCACGATCTCGCGGTCCGTGAGTTCGAGCCCCGCGTCAGGCTCTGGGCTGATGGGTCGGAGCCTGGAGCCTGTTTCCGGTTCTGTGTCTCCCTCTCTCTCTGCCCCTCCCCCGTTCATGCTCTGTGTCTCTCTGTCCCAAAAATAAATAAAAACGTTGAAAAAAAAATTAAAAAAAGCAAAAACAAAATACCGGTGATAAAGAAGGGTGAGTGGATGCACCAGGTGGAACCTTGGCAGCGAGGGCCTTCAGAAAGTACTCCCGTGCTCCTTTCTCCTCGACTGAACTTCTCTCGCAAAGCTGTGCAGTTGGAAATAACCGTGGCCAGCTAACTACAACAAAGCCATGACCAGCTAATGGCAAGAGCAACCGTGCAAGCGAGAAGATAGCGCCACCTTTCGGCAAACACCAAACACCAAAACAACACCAGAACAAAAAACAAAAGGCAAAGCTAACTTCAAGCTTTAGTGCCCTCCCCCCTCTCACCCTGGTCAACACAAAACGTTTTTCCGTCTTCCTTCAACTGAGCATAAAATACACGACCTAACACCTCAATTGTATCCTCTATACTGGAATCCCTCTTCGTTTCCAATTCTGGAACAGCACAGACTTCCCTCTGTAAAAGGATGATCCTAGAAAAATCACTAGATGTATATGGATGGTTTTGGAAGTTCATAAAAGGGGAACCACCTGAGAAATCCAGGTAAACATGCACCTAGGAAACAAAGTTATTGGAAGAAACAGGAAATTTTAGAAAATCTCAAATTTGCATCCTCAGTGAAATTCAAGGAGCTTTTCTAGCTATGAAGCTAGAGCAAGAAGTCATGAAGAAGAAACAATTTGAGATCATGGAAATTAGGCTAAAGATTAAAAACACAATAGCGGAAGTAAAGAAATGCAAAGCAAAGTGTTCTCAGTGGTAAACTTGAAGAAATCAAAAGTAATCAAAAGAATCCAACAAAATATATGATGTGGAAGATATACGCAGAAGACCAAACATACACATAATGTGAATTTCCTGAAGGAGACTCCAGGTTAAAAAGAAAAGCAAAGTAATAGCAGAACGGAGGACATTAAATAAACCCATCACCAATCCTATTAACAACTGAGCTACATGGCCTGTAGGTTACTGGGTTTATAGCTCCTCCCTGTCCAGCCAAAACACACACACACACACACACACACACACACACACACACACACACACACACCAAAAAAACAAAAAACAAAACAAAACAAAAAACCCGACTCTGAGCAAAATAGGAAGGAGAGAATTGATCGTACAAACAGTATCTCAAGCAATCTTTCTGCATCCTATTTGATGGCAAGACACTAAAAGCACACACAGTAAAATGAGACCAAGGACATCACTAGCATTTAATAGAACTTGGGTCGCCCACACAATACAGCAGAAACCGGAAATAAAAGACATAACTACCAGACCATCACTCACCATCAGGGAAATGCAAATCAAAACTACAATGAGAGATCACCTCACACCTGTCAGAGTGGTTAAAACCAAAACACAAAAAACCAACATGTGCTGGTGAGGATGTGAAGAAAAAGGACCCCTCGTGCACTGTTGGTGGGAATGCAAACTGGTGCAGCCACTGTGGAAAACAGCATGGGGGGGAGGGTTCCTCAAAAAGTTAAAAATAGAACTGTCCTACAACTCAGCAATCCCACTCCTGGGTGTTAACCCAAACAACAGAAAAACACAATTCAAAGGGATACGTGCACCCCCATGTTTATAGCAGCATTATTTTTCATAGGCAAATTATGGAAGCAGCCCAAATGTCCATCAATAGAGGAGTGGATAAAGAAGATGTGTTTTATACATATAAAATGGAATGTTATTCAGCCATAAAAAAGAAGGAAATCTTGCCATTTGCAGCGACATGATGGAGCTACACGGTATACTGCTAAGTAAAATGCGAGACAATTTCACTATATGTGGGATCTAAGAAATGAAACAAACAAAGGGAGAAAAAAAATGAGAGAGAGAGAGAGAGGGAAATAGGGAAATAGTCTCTTAACTATAGAGAACAAACTATAGAGAACAAACTGCCCTATAGAGGGGAGGTGGGGGGGGACGGGTGAAGTAGGTGACAGGTAACGGGGGTTAAGAGCACACTTAGCATGATGAGTACTGAGTAATGTACAGAATTGCTGAATCACTATATTGTACACCGGAAACTAACATAACACCGTATGTTAACTACACGGGAATTAAAATAAAACACTTAACAACAACAACAAAGGCACAACTACGGAATAGGAGACAACAAGCATTGTTATCTGCAGCTGATAGAATTGTCTACTTGGAAAGCACTTGCAAATCAACTGGAAACCATTCACACTGGGAAACCACTAGCAGCAGTAAGAGAGGGAGGGCATTACAAATTAAATATCAAGAAAATACCTACTTGAAGAATACAATGCATGCTCCCTTGGGCAGCGCACATTCTAAAACTGGAATGACGCAGAGGTTAGCATGGAAGATGACACACAAATTCACGAAGCATTCCATATTTTTAAAAATGACTAAGGGGGATGCCTGACCACCTCAGTCAGTAGAGCATGCGACTCTTGATCTTGGGGTTGTGAGTCAAGCCCCACATCGGGCCTAGAGCTTACTTAAAAAACAATGACTAAGGATTCCCATCCACAGAGTCATGAAAGTATAAAACCTAGACACAAATTCAACAGAGAGAGGAGGAGGGCACGGAGGAGGAGGGGAAGGAAGGCCAGCAAGCCAACCTGTGCCCACGTTTCAAGCAAGTCCCAGCCCCAATATTTACTAAGCATGGAATCGCCCAGGCTGCTTAATCTCTCTGATCTACAGAATGGCAAGGACAGTGGGGCACCTGGGTGGCTCAGTTGGTTGAGCATCCGACTCTTGATCTCCGCTCAGGTCATGATCTCTGGGTCAGGAGTTCAAGCCCCCCGTTGGGCGCCACCCTGGACATGGAGCCTACTTCAAAAAAAAAAAAAAAAAAAAGGCAAGGACAGTAATGATCCTATGTCCTAGGGTATTGTAAAGCCTAAAGGAGATGATATGTATCAAGCACATAGAACAATGGTTAGCACACAGTGTGCAAAGAATGTGACCTATTGGCAGTAATTCCACACTGGATGAAGATGATGGGGGAAAAAAACAAGACTCCCCACCCCAGCAGAAGAAACAAGGTGGCGGAGGAAAGAATTGGGGAGTCAGACTGGGTTTGACTTTGGGAACACTGCCAAACCCCACCTGAGCCTGCTCAGTTGGTTAAGCGACTGACTCTTGATTTTGGCTCAGGTCACAATCCCACAGTTCATGGGTTCGAGCACCTTGGAGGGTTCCACCCTGCTTGGAATTCTGTCTTTCTCCCTGTCTGCCACTCCCCTGCTCATGCTCGTGCTTTCTCTCTTTCAAATATAAAAAAACTTTTTTTTTTTTTTAAAGAACATCTAGGGGCGCCTGGGTGGCTCAGTCAGTTAAGCGTCCGACTTCAGCTCAGGTCATGATCTTGCAGTTTGTGGGTTCGAGTCCCGCATCAAGCTCTGTGCTCATAGCTCGGAGCCTGGAGCCTGCTTCAGATTCTGTCTCTGTCTCTGTCTCCCTCTCTCTCTCTGCCCCTCTCCTGCTCGTGCTCTGTCTCTGTCTCTCAAAAATAAACAAATGATTAAAAAAATTTTTTTAAAGAACATCTACCTTCTAGGTTAGAGAGGTCAAAGAGGACAAGCATCTTAGGTTGCAGCCCAAGGTACACTGGTCTGACACGTGTAACTGGGGAACGGGCGGACGCTTGTGTAGGCAAGGACACGGGCACCTTTTTGGAAGTGAGCCTGCTTCCTTAACACAGAGTCTGGCCAAGGTGCAGCTGGCACCGAACATTCAACTTACTTAACTTTTAGAAAACCCTGATACCAGTTTAAAATAAGGACATCCTCTTAAATCCCACATGTGCTATGTATAGAATCACCTAAATGAACACTTTTGTGTGGTGCAAGTTTTTATAACGTTTACCTGTGTGGCTACAGGAACCCCCCCCCCACCCCCACCCTACTGGCCAAGCGCTGTCTCCAGAAGGGACTGGTGTTCAAGCTCATCCCTGGGGTGCCCGTCAGATCTCCTCTCACTAGCTCCACAGATACCGTGAGCAGAAACCCGACCCTCCATCTACCCCACACCCACTGGGAGAATCAGCAATGTCACTCTGAGGCATAAAACCCAAAGGGTCAGGAGCAGGGACTGGGATGGCTACTTGCATACCCACGTTCATGGTGACATTATTCACCGGATCCAAGAGGTGTGAACGACACCAACATCCACTGATGGATGAATGGACAAACGAAATGTGGTGTCTGCATACAGCGTCATGGAATTCAGCCTTAAAGAAAAAAAAAGAAGGGAATTCTGGCACATGTTCCAGCACGGCTCAACCTTGAGGACATAATGCTAAATGAGATAGGCCAGGCACGAAAGGATAAGGACTTCCCGATTCCACTTGTATGGAGTCTCTAGAACGGGCAATTCACAGAGGCAGAAAGCAGAATGCTGGTTGCCAGGGGCTGGGGGCGGGGGAGGAAGGAGTGGGGAGCTAGTGTTGAGTGGGGACAGAGTTTCGGTTGTGCAGGAGGAAAAGTGCTCTGTGGGTGGATGGGGGAGGGGGGGTGGCTGCAGGCCACTGTGAACGTGCTTAATGCCACTGAACTGTACCCTTAGAAATGCTTCTGAAGATAATTGTTATGTCATGCGTCTTTTACCACAGTTCAAAAGAACCCATCAGGGGCGTTTAAAGCCATTGACTCTACCCTTCAAACTATACCCAGAACCTGGCTACTGCTCCCAGCTCCACGGCTACAACCCTGCCCAGGCCACCTCTTTCCCAGCCTCTGGTCTGGCCTCCCCACTCCATTCGTCCCCTCTGAACAAGCAGCCAAGGACTCCTTTCAGAATGAAGTCAGGGGGCACCTGCGTGGCTCAGTCGGTTGAGCATCCGACTCTTGGTTTCGGCTCAGGTCACGATCTCCCTGTTGGTGAGTTCGAGCCCGGAGCCGGGCTTGGGATTCTCTCTCTCTCTGCTCTCCCACCCTCAACGCACTTGCATGTGTACTCTCTCTCTCAAAAATAAAAATTTTTAAAAATAAAAAAAAAAAAAAAAGGAATGAAGTCAGATCATGTCACTCTTCTGTTCCTTGGCCTTTCTGCCCTCGCCTCCCACTGCTGTCCTCGCTCACGCAGCTGCAGCCACAGTGGCCTCTCACTGTGGGTCACCCCTTTCTACCTGGCGGATGTCACCACCTCTTCCATGTCGCGCTCGTGAAACACAGGCATCTCTTTCCTCTTCACCGACGGTTCTTTTTGCTTAGAGCAGTGCTGGGCACATAGGAGGCACTCAAAAATATCTGTTGAATTAGTGAATAAGTGAAAGGAGGATTGCTTCTCAAGTCTGGTAATGAAACCATGCCTCAGCACCAGGCTCACAGCACAAGGGCGCGGCAGTGTCTTGACAAGGTTGCCATCTAGTGGCTGGATTCCTTTGTAGCTTTGTGGGGGCTCTCCCCACCTTTTGTGGGACCCGGAGATGAGCAGTCAATGGCGAAAGCAGGGAGGGCAAGTGCCTACGCACGAGGGACCATCGTGTTCTCTAAATCTACCCCAACAGGGTAAGATGAGATATATACAAAGGGCACCTTAGGGACAAAAGGAAGAAGAACGTATCTGGGCTGGAACGCAGATAGGTTAATAATATTGATCTAGAAAGAAAATCAGCAGAAGTGGATGTGGAGTGTGGAAACTGTTGTTCTTGAGATATTCTAGAAAAGGCTTCCAGAAACTCCATGCTCTCCCATTCAAGACCTGGGTCAGATGGTGAGTTAGCACTATGTGCGAGTGTGAGCAACCATGAAATTATTATTACCAAAGCACGGAGCATTTTCTGCTGGTACTGGGTTTGAGTGGTTCTCCCTAACGACGGATCGATTCCCAGCACAGGGTGCACACAATACAGGCTGGCCGCAGGTTTAACTATTGTGAGTTTAAAACTATAATACCATATTATAATTTCATGCTAAGATCCTTTTTAAAATTAGTACAGTTGAGGGGCGCCTGGGTGGCTCAGTCGGTTCAGCGTCCGACTCTTGATTTCAGCTCAGGTCCTGATCTCACGGTTTGTTAAGTTCAAGCCCTGCATCGGGCTCTGCACTGATAATGTGGAACCTACTTGGGATTCCCTCTCTCTCTCTCTCTCTCTCTCTCTCTTTCCCACCCGTCCACCCTACTTATTCTTTCTCTCTCAAAATAAATAAATAAACTTAAAAAAATAAAATTAAATTAATGCAGTTGAAAGAAAACAGAAATAACACATACCATGCATTATGGAAAACTTGTCCCAAGGCCAAAAGTTCAGAAACTAAGACTTGAGGGCCATAAAAAGAACTCTGTTCCCTAAGAGTCTACATATATAATTTGTAATTGCAACTTTCCTTTAAGAGGAAATCAACTATATATTGTTAGCATTTTGCTTATTTTGTTTTCATTCTTTTTCTTTTTCTTTTTTTAATGTTTATTTACTTATTTTAAGAGACAGAGAGCTCACAAGTAGGGGAGGGGCAGAGAGAGAGGAAGAGAGAGAATCTCAAGCAGGCTTGTAAATCCAACATGCAATGGGGGTGCCATTTCTAACAAACTAAATCACTTCCATCTTTTGTTGCCATGGTATTGAGATTTTAAAACCTGCACTTATTACTACAAAAGTACCAGCACTTTTGTTTCCCTGTTTCTCGTGTGTATAAAAGAGAGAAAGAGAGAGAGAGAAAAAAATGTGATCCAATATTCAAATGGCCACCTAACACCCCTGTACCTACAACAGACAAGCCTGGCTGACGGGAAGCATCACCGTGTGGCTTCACAGCTGGCTCACCGGCTGATGCACAGGTCTGATTCACCATGAACGAGGCAGTTTAGGGATACACGACAATGCACGGACGCGCCAGCTGTTCAAAAAGCTGGTTAGAAAATTGTTGAGGACTGCCCGCGTTTCAAAATAAAAGTTCCAGAGGCAAGCTGTCATTTTCTAACGCAACTCCATTAATTCAAAGGACATAATTTCGTTACAGTAAAGAAGGCGGCAAACTGAATTCGTATGGAAACTTTAGGAATCGTAACTGTGCCTTGCAACCCACTAGCCCATTACAGTTTAGGAAGTCTTCAAGATCTCTGTCTTGAGAGCATCACTATGTAGCAGATATGCAAGTACTTCCTTAATTTGACAATTAAACAGGCTATTGCCCTAGGAGGTGTGGGAGTGAGCCCACTTGAGGAGCCAGGATGAGACCCAAGTCTTTCTCTGGAATCCTGAACCAAGGGAGCACATGCTGTGATCAAACAATTAAATAGTTCATCAACAAAACGGTTAAACAAACATCACAAAAGCAAGTAGAAGTGGAAGCTTTGGTTAAGGCAAAACAAACAAACAAACAAAACCTTTAGGTTTTGACCTGTATTTACTCTGTTTTTATTTTTTAAAGCATTGTATGGATAGGTTTAAAAATTTTCAAACAGTATAGAAAGATCCCACATTAAGTCTCTTTCCCCCACCACTTTCAATTCAGGTAACTCCTCAAAGATAACCATTTTTATATCCCTCCAGAAAAAAAAAGTTGTGATTTCAAATATAGTATTAATGTATATTTGAAAAAATTAAAGATCGTACTACAAGCACCATGGGATTTTCCCCACTGAGTAATGTACTTTGATCTTTCCTTGTTGGTTACATACAAATCTACTGTGTCCATTTTCATAGCTGCATAGTATTCCACAGCATCACCCTCACATTATGCAACCAGCTCTGTACTGATACACGCTTAGGTGTTTCCAGTATTTTACTATTATAAGAATGCCACAACTGTCTATATATATTGTCATCCTTTTTCAAGTAAATCAGTCATATTAAATGCTGAGTAGCAGAAATCCTTGGTGAAAGACTATACATATTTCAAATGCAGACAGATATTACCAAACTATCTTTGTGCATCACGTGTATGTGGAGTGCCAGCTTCCTTCACCCTTAAGAACATGAGAAGTTATCAACCACTTTCATTTTTGCTAATTTATTAGGGGAAATAGTATATCTACTTATTATTCTGACTTACATTTCTTTACCTATATGTGAGACTTAGCATCTTTCTAGTGGCTTGTGTGTGTGTGTGTGTGTGTGTGTGTGTGTGTGTGAATTAGCCATTTTCCTATTGTACTATTTTTCTTTTTCTTATTGATTTATATAAACTCTTTGGAAATAAGCCCTTTGTTACATGTATTGCAAATAGCTTCCTCTTTTTACAAGGCAGTTTTTATATTTATGTGATTTTTCATCTTTTCTTATATGGCTTCTGTGTTTGCTCCTACTTAGAAAGGCCCTTCCAAGGTCAAGACTACAAATTGACTCTGATGTTTTTCTCTTTGTACATTCATGGTTTCACTTTTTAATGTCTAAACCTTTAATCCGCTTGGAATTTATTTTGATGGCAGGAATGAGATAAGAATCCTGTTTTACTTTTTCCCAAAGACTCAGTCATTATTGTTTTTAATACTTTTTAAGTGTTTATTTATTTATTTTGAGAGAGAAAGAGAGCACAAGCAGGGGAGGGGCGGAGAGAGAGGGAGAGAGAGAATCCCAAGCAGGCTTAGCACTGTCAGTGCAGAGCCCAATGTGGGGCTCAATCTCACGAACCGAGATCATGACCTGACCCGCCATCAAGAGTCGGCCGCTTACCCGACTGAGCCACCCAGGTGCCCCATCAATCAGTCGTTACTTATGAATGAATTATCAGTCTTGATATAAGATGCTACTTTGTCCTATACTATCCTATATATATACTAGTCCAATGCAATCTGGACTTTCTCCATCGTCCATTGAACTGCCTATTGGTTCTCCAGTTCCAAGATGCTTAAACTTAGTCCCTTGGTTACCGTTTTTTTAGAAATTTTCTGATTATTGACGAATATTTAGTCTTCTAGATCAGGACCTATCCACAGAGGTACTATTAACATTTTGGGCTGGATAATTCTTTATTGTGGGGGGCTGTCTTATGTCTTTAGCAGCCACCCTGACCTCCACCCACTAGGTGTCAGTAGCACCCCCCTAATTATGAAAATCAAAAATGTCTGAAGACATTGCCAATTGTTCCTTGGGTTAGGGTGGTGGGCAAGAGAGCCGCCCATTGGGAACTACTGCTTTAGATAAACCCAGTATCATTTTCCCAGTGTTTGCACTCCCAGTCAATTTCCGCGGATACCTTCATTGGGATGAAAAGAGATTCATAAAGTAATTTAGACAATGTTATTATATTTAAGATATTATACTTATTAAATATTTATTATATTTAACCTTCCTATTCAGGAACCATGTATATATATCCTTCTACTTATTTATTTCTCCTTTTATGTCCTTCAAAAGAGTTTTAAGATTATTTTTTTAAAAATACAGTCTCTTGGGCACCTGGGTGGCTCAGTCATTAAGCATCTGACTTTGGCTCAGGTCATGATCTCACAGTTTGCGAGTTCAAGCCCTGCATCAGGTAAGCTCAAGCCCCACTTCGGGTAAAACATGAGCCCCGGGTGAGCCCCGCTTTCTCTCTCTCTGTCTCTCACTCTCCGTACCTCTCTCTCTCTGTCCCTTGCTCACTTGCACCCCCCCCCCAAAAAATATATATGGTCTCTTATAATATTAAGTTTATTCCTATATATATTTTACCTTTTACATTCCTTTATAAATGGGATCATTTCTTATGTTATTTATCTTTTCCAACCAGTCACTGATAGGAAAGTGACTTATATTTTGTATTCTACAACCACACAATAAACTCTTATTGTATCTAATAGATTGCGGGACATTCTAAGTTTTTTCTAATGATAAAATGTTCGGCAAATTCTTTTTTTTTTTTAATTTTTTTAATGTTTATTTATTTTTGACAGAGAGAGAGAGAGAGAGAGAGAGAGAGAGAGAGAGACAGAGCATGAGCGGGGGAGTGGCAGAGAGAGAGGGAGACCCAGAATCCGAAGCAGGCTCCAGGCTCTGAGCTGTCAGCACAGAGCCCGATGCGGGGCTCGAACTCATGAACCGTGAGATCATGACCTGAGCCAAAGTTGGACGCTCATCCGACTGAGCCATCCAGGCGCCCCAAATGTTCAGGAAATTCTAAGCATTTTTCTAAGCGTACGATGTTATCCTCTGCATAAAATCATCATTTTGTTTCCTCATTTCTAATATTTATGTAGCTATTGTTCCTCTGTCTCACTGCCCTGGTTAATACTTGCAGAAAAACTTAGTTGACAGGGATAATGATGGGCAATCTTTTTTTGTTGCTGTTGTTTATTTTTATTTACTTTTGAGAGATAGATAGAGAGCAAGCAGGGGAGGGGCAGAGAGAGAGACAGACAGAATCGCAATCAGGCTCCGTGCTGTCAGCCCAGAGCCCAACGCGGGGTTTAAACGCACAAACCGTGAGATCATGACCTGAGCCAAAATGAAGAGTTGGACGCTTAACCAACTGAGCCACCCAGACGCCCCCAGTGATGGGCAATCTTGAATCATTCTTGATTTTAATGGGAAGACTTCCAGGATTCCACTATTGAGGACAGTTCTGGCTTTGGTTTGAGATACATATACGTCATACCACTAGACAAGTATCCATACACTTATAGCAAACCGAAAGTTTGTTTTTAAAAACGGAAAGATTGCTAATTTTGCCAAATGTGTCTTCCACCTCTACCGAGATGACCAATGGTTCTCCTTCCTTGGTCTATCAATATTGTACAATAGATTATATTACTAAATTTCCAAACATTAAGGCTTTCTTGGCATAAATCCACTTCGTTGCAATGTATACGATTATTCTCTTAATTTCTTCTTGAATTCTATTTGCTAATATTCCGATCCCACATTTTTTTTAAGTTTATTTACTTTGAGTGGGGGGAGGGGCAGAGAGAGGGGGAGAGAGAGAATCCCAAGCACACCCCACACTGTCAGCGAGGAGCCCAATGTGGGGCTCGAACTCACGAACCGTGAGGTCATGACCTGAGCCGAAATCCAGAGTCACTGACTTACTGGCTTACTACTGACTGAGCCACCCAGGCATCCCTGGATCTCACACTTTTACATCAATATTTCAGAGTGAGTTCTTTTGGTCATTTTTTTTTTTAAATGGTGCTTTGTCAACTTTTGAAACTCGTGTTTAGGCCGGAGTGATAGAAAGAAGTTGTACTTTCATTTGTTGTATTTTTAAAACCAAATGTGTGTATTTAGTATGAAAGTAGTCTTTAAGATAGTAAAACCATTGTATAGAAACATGACGCCCTTACATCAAAAAAAAAAAAAAAAAAAAGGCCACATATACTCTTCATAGATTCAACTTTGTGAAAACCAAGTACATTAAAATACACCTTTGGAGAGCTAATCTGGGTTGTGGTATTTTATGCAGACACAAAAAATCGTAAGTATACTACCATTCAACCTCCATTATAAAGTACTAATGACATAATTCATCTATTTTCCCATCTCAGACAATTTAGCAATACAGGGAGATCTGCGCTAGAACGGTGGGACCATGGAAATCTTAGCTTTCTTACCAAAATAAAATCAAATACATTCCTGGCGTTTTATGCTTTCCAAGCTCTGAACTCACATATAATGGTTAAAAAAACCCTTTTCTGATTCTCACAAAACTAGGAAACCTAAGAAAGTTCCCCGGGTCCCAGTGGCCACTGCCACCTAAGTGACCCAGAGCAGCCTTTATGGGAGGATTTTCCCAGACTTCCACAGGGTCCAGGAAGGATGCCGTCCACCCAGGCCCGTGAGAGGCCTACAGCGTTCATTCACTCATCGAATATGCGCCTCATACCAAGACGACCCCAGAACCGACGCTAGCTTGCCAGAAATGCCTCGGAGGAATTTCACACGCACACGGTGACAGATGGACAGCGAGACGGACAGAAGGAACCACAGCACTCCTCCCTACCTTTTTGTTTCTTCTCAGTCTCCTCACTAGATGTAAACTCGCTGTGGGCAGGGATGTCGTTGCCTAAACCCCTTCCTGGCCCAGAGTAAGGGCCAGCAAAACATCTCTGATGAGGGGAGGGACACAGGAATCATTGAATGTTTTTCAAAACACCAAGATGAATGGCCTGCTTAGGTCCCTTTTCCCCAGGTCCCTCCTGCCTGGGTCCTTCCTGCCTGGGTCCTTCCCACCTGGGTCCTTTTCACCTGAGGCTCTCCTGCATGGGTCCTTCCCGCCTGGGTTCTTCCTGCCTGGGGCCTTCCTATCTGGATCCCTCTCACCTGAGTCCCTCCAGCCCAGGGCACTCCCACCTGAGTCCCTCCTGCCTGGGGCCCTCCTGCCCTGGGCTCTCCGACCTGGGTCCTTCCTACCTGGGTTGCTCCTCAGGCGGCTCTCAGCAAGTTCAGAGATGGCTCCAGCTGTCGAAGTCTTTTTCAGTCGAACTACCCCAGAAGCGGCCGTACTTCCTGGTTTGTTGAGCATGTCCTCACTGCTGGCCCTCTTGAGCTGACAGAGGATGAAAACATGTATCATCAGTAGGGAGTGCTATAGACCAAGAAAACACAGTGCAATAGCACCTGCCCTGTGGTTAAGATGCCGTGATGGCACTTTCAGGAGTATCCCACTGGGAGGTGGAAACCTGCAAAGCTAGACAAACCTGTGTCTATTGTTTACAGGACAGAGTACGACCTTCCATTACTGTTTCAAAGAATAGTATAAGATGATGGGTGAATATGACCCATCGTGTCACACTTCAAATAATGATTTTTTTAAAAACCTCCTTTCCTGGGGGCACCTGGGTGGCTCAGTCGGTTGAGCGCCTGACTTCGGCTCAGGTCATGATCTCACAGTTTATGAGTTCGAGCCCTGCATCGGGCTCTCTGCTGTAAAGCCTGCTTTGGATCCTCTGTTCTCTCTCTGTGTCCCTCCCCTGCTCACTCTCTCTAAAAAACAAAAACAAAAAACCCTGCCTTCCTGGGTTTTAAATTAAAATTAAATTAAAAAAATTAAAATTAAAAAAAAATTTTTTTAATTAAAAAAAAATTAAAACATTGAAAAATTAAATTAAAACATTAAAACATTAAAAAAATTAAAATTAAAATTAAAAAAATTTTTTAAAAGGGGGGAGGGAGATGATAAAAAAAAGAACTGTGAGATGCACAAAAGGCAAGATGGACAATGCGCAGAAAATTCAAGGACAACAAAAAATAGCTTAAAAATACATATCTCAGTTATAGAGATGTCTGTGTGTATACGTATGTGTGTGTGTATATGTACGTGTATACATATGTATGTATATGTGCACATACACATATATGGGGGAAGTAGAAGGAGGACATAGAAACAATCTGAACATGTAACATGTGCTCCATACCGGGCACTCCATATATGATCTCACACAGATGTGTTCAAAGAGAATAAAGAAACTTTCCTGGAGGCCAGAAGAGCACTGCTTATGGAGACAGAAAGAAAGCAGAAACTCTTTTTCTGCTTTCTTCCCTGTCACGAAACCAGGAAAACAAACATGTGTTAAAAGGAACTGAAATCTAAGAGGGGGAGCCCCTAAATGAGCTCACAGCTCTGGCCCAAGTAAATTACAGTCAGGGTCAGCGAGAGACACTGCAAATAAATTTTCTCAACCGCCGTAAGTCTTCTCGAAAGAACGTTCCTGAAGAGGAACAGTGCTAGAAGACTGGAGCCAGGCAGATGCCCGGAGCCATCCCGAATATATCTGACATCTGGAGAGAGCAGTATGGGAAAGCCCTCAAACCAACGGAGGCCTGGAGCAGGCAGTCCCTGCCACCCACCCCGGCTTGAGAGCCCAAAGGGCCAGCTCCATCCCACTCTACTGGCTTTGGGGTCATTTACTGAAGGGTAGGTGTTTAAATATTTGCACAATTAAAAAAAAAACATTTCCATTTTTGCATTGTTTAGATTTCAGGGTATTAACAATACACACCCCAGAATGGTGTGAAAGAAAACAAAACAAAACAAAACAAAACCAAGTGTTGGTGAGGTTGTGAAGCAACGGGAACTCTCATGCTCTGCTTGCAGGAGTGTGTACCGATAAACTGCTTTGTAAAGCTGGCAGTATCTGTTAGAGGTGAATATTTGCACGCTATGATTCAGCCATCCCACTCCTAAATCTGTATCCAAGAGAGAAATGAGGACATGGGCTCATCAAAAGAATGTTCACAGCAGCTTTATTTATGAGAGCCCCCAAAAATACAATCCACGTGTTCACCAGCAAGAGGAGAGAGTTAAAGAATGACTTAGTAGACAACAGAAAGTACACAGTAAAAAAAAAAAAAAAAAAAAAAAAAGGAATTACTGATACACCAATAGATGAATGGATCCCACAGAGACGCCAAGTGAAAGAAACTAGACATACAAGAGTATACCCTTCCTGACTTCACTTTTTACAGAGCTGAGAATTGGTAAAAACCAAATGCTGGTGATACAAGTCAAAATAGTGGTTCCCTCTGGGGGTGTTACTGACTGGGAAGGAACCTTCTGGGGTTGGGGGCAGGGGGCGGAATGTTCTATATCTTGACTTGGTGGTGGTTTATATAGATATGGCCACATGTAAAAACTCAATGAGTTGTATGGCTAAGACTAAGATTAATGTGCTCCACATACTTTAATTAATTAATTAATTAATTTATTTATTTATTTATTTATTTTTGTGTGTGGTTCTCACACTTTTTTAAAAATTTTTTTAATGTTTATTTTTATTTTTGTTTTTTTTTTGGTTTTGGTTTTTTTTTTTTAAAGACAGGAGTATTTTAATTTTTTTTTTAATGTTTATTTATTTTTGAGACAGAGAGACAGAGCATGAACGGGGGAGGGTCAGAGAGAGGGAGACACAGAATCTGAAGCAGGCTCCAGGCTCTGAGCTGTCAGCACAGAGCCCCGACGCGGGGCTCGAACTCACGGACCTTGAGATCATGACCTGAGCCGAAGTCAGACGCCTAACCGACTGAGCCACCCAGGCACCCCTGTTTATTTTTATTTTTGACACAGAGAGAGAGAGAGAGAGAGAGAGAGGGAGAGCAGAGCATGAGCAGGGGAGGGGCAGAGAGAGAGGGGGAAACAGAATCTGAAGCAGTTTCCAGGCTCCGAGCCGTCAGCACAGAGCCCGACGCGGGCCTCGAACTCACACTGTGAGATCATGACCTGAGCCGAGGTCGGACGCTCAACCGACTGAGCCACCCAGACGCCCCCACATACTTTATTCTAAGTGTGTTTGGCTTCAACAAAAAACAAAAGGAAAATGAGGGGACGGGTTATAATTGGGGTGAAGTCTTGCTTCCACCCTTACAAATCCTAGTCCACTTTTTTCCTTTTCTCCCCATTGTTATTTTAGAGATTTTTTTTTTTATTGTGGTAAAATAAACACGACACAAAATGTGCCATTTTAAGTGTACACGTCAGTGGCATTATGTACATTCTCCCTGTTCAGCAATCATCACCACCCACCATCCACCTCCGGACCTTTTCCACCATTGCAAAGTGAGACTCTACTCATGAAACAATAATTCCCCGAAAAGAGGGAAGATGCTGGGGTACCTGGGTAGTTCAGTCGGTTAAGCGTCTGACTTCGACTCAGGTCGTGATCTCATGGTTCGTGAGTTCAAGCCCCGCGTCGGGCTCTGTGCTGATAGCTTGGAGCCTGGAGCCTGCTTCGGATTCTGTGTCTCCCTCTCTCTCTGCCCCTCCCCTGCTCACACTCTGTCTCTCTCTCTGTCTCTGTCTCTCTCTCTCTCAAAAATAAATAAACATTAAAAAAAAATTTTTTTTAAAAAGAGGGAAGATGGTAAAAGTCTTAAGATTAGCCCAGAAGTTCTAGTCAATGTCTTTAAACAAATTATTCATTTTAAAAACAAATAGCTAACATGGAAAGGATGATTGACATGTACTTCCAGTCACTAGAAGTGAGCAGAACCATATTTTCTGGCCAATTGCACAGACCCCTAGTTTAACAAAAGGACTAAATATGGCATCTGGGTTGTGGCAGAATCAGTCTGTTGCCCTTCCTTTTTTTTTTTTTTTAAATATTTATTTATTTTTGAGAGAGAGACAGAGATAAAGCATTAGTGGGGGGAGGCAGAGAGAGAGGGAGACACAGAATCCAAAGCAGGCTCCAGGCTCTGAGCCATCAGCCCAGAGCCCAACGCGGGGCTCGAACTCACAGCCTGCAAGATCATGACCTGAGCCGAAGTGGGACGCTTAACCGACTGAGCCACCCAGGTGCCCCGCTCCATTGCCCTTCTTCCGGGGACTGCATCATTGTTTTTCTACCTCCTGTCTCAGAGTAACAAGGGTTCCTGCACCCCATTTCTCCAGCCTCTCAAATTATCAGTGAAATGCGTGTTTAGCACTAAATGACAATAGTTCATGATGGCAGCAACTTTTTCTCAATAGAAAAAAACCTATTATTCGCTCTGCCTAGAAGCATGCCCGGATGCCTCCCTGGGTCCCCAAAGAAAATCAATTCTGATTTGAGATGTTAAAAATTCCCTAGACAAACACCTCAAATGACAAAGGGAAATCGTTACAGTTAAGGGGGTTTCTAACGCAATAATGCAAATGATGTGCACTTGGTTCTGTTTTCCTCCATCTGATTCCCCCGACGGTACTAGGATCAGTAAATTGGATGCAAAGTGTTGAATAATCTAAATCCACAGCAAAAGGCCAGGAGAGCAAAGGCTCGGTCTGCCAACCAGAACAGGGAATCCAAAATGGGAGGCTCTTCCCCCCACCCCGATCCCCCCCCCCACCCACTGGGGCCAGAAGTGAAACTGTCTCCTGCAAGCCCCCCAAGGCCTCCACCCACCACCACGCCCTGGGTGTGGCGCCCATGGGGTAGAGCTTGCTCCCCACTCTCCTCGTCCACCTTTTTGTAAGAGCTTCATCCTTAACCAGATGACAGGTGGAGGCCACAGAGGACAGGACTCAGCAAGCAGTGGGAGACTTCCCCCTTCGTAGTCCCACTGTGTGTTATAAATCTGATCCTGTCCTTTCCAGGCAAAAAGACACAGCTGATGTGCTACAGGCCAGCAGCGTGCTATGGCCTTACCAGGCAGCGTGCGGACTTCGGATGGCAGCAAGGCTGTTCTACAGGGAGCACCTCATTTCCCCTGGGCCCTCCACAAGGAATCCCATTTGAGAAAGATCGATTGCGCAGAAGCTCTCCCCGGAGGCGGGCCATACAGACTGAAAACTGGTCCTTCTTGTCCTCTGAAGCAAACCTCTTCCTCTGTCACTATTTTTTGGCTGCTGCTACATCAGACACGGAAAGCTACTTGTCTTAGTAATTTTTGTTCCTTCTCTATTCATGGCTGCATCTGGGGCTTTGTTTCCTGGTCACTGAATGCGGCTTTGCCGCTGCTTGAGATTTCTCGGTTTGTTACAGAAGATCACTAGGGCAGGTATGCGCTTCTTTGATATGTTTAGTAAGTATTTTCAATAATGCTTCCACTGATATTTGAGCTGCTGAGCACCTGCGCGTGAAAGCTTATAAAGGGAAAAAGTTTAAATAGCTCACAGATTAATGTAACTAAGAAATTCCTCTCAATTCCACAAAGGCGGGGACTGGTAGAATCCAAAGTTCTAAAATCACACATCACCTGATCCCCTCTTCAAAGGAAGAAAACATGTTAGGGTTGGAGCAGGGGCTCTCAAACTTGGGCGTGCGTCAGAATCCTTGGGGGTCTTGTGAAAACGCAGTCTGCTGCCTCCACCCCAGCCTCCAATCCGCCCACCACCACCACCAAGTGTGGTTCCCAAGGTCTGAAGTGAGGCCTGAGAATCTGCATTTCTAGCAAGTTCCCTCCCAGTGGATGCTGATGGTGCTGATCCGGGGACCACACTTGAGAACCAAAGGTTTAGTGCAGCACTATTGATGGAAATATAACACCAGCCACATTAAAAGAGTAAAATGAGGGGCGCCTGGGTGGCTCAGGCGGTTGAGAGTCCGGCTCTTGATTTTGGCTCAGGTCACGATCTCATGGTTCTTGGGATCAAGCCCAGCGTTGGGCTCCACGCTGACAGCATGGAACCTGCTTGGGATTCTCTCTCTCCCTTCTCTCTCTGCCCCTCCCCCACTCGTGTGAGCGTGCACACACACACACAGACACTCTCTCTCTCTCTCTCTCTCTCTCTCTCTTTCTCCCCCCACCCAAAATAAATAAACATTTTTTTTTAAATAGTAGGATGCCCGGGTAGCTCAGTCGGTTAACCATCCAACTCTTGATCTCGGCACAGGTCACAATCTCACGGTGTATGGGTTCGAGCCCTGTGTCTAGCTCTGTGCTGACAGCACGGAACCTGCTTGGGATTCTCGCTCCCTCTCTCTGCCCCTCCCCTACTTGTGCTTGCTCTCTCTCAACATAAATAAACTGAAAAAAAAAATGTTCACGAGTAAAACAAAAGGTAAAATTAATGTTAAAAATATATTTTCTTAAAATTAACGTTAAAAATATATTTTCATTAATAAATATATTAATGAAGCATTTTAGGGGAACCTGGGTGGCTCGGTCGGTTAAGCGTCCAACTCTTGGTTTTGGCCCACGTCCTGATCTCAAGGTTTGTGGGTGGACATTTCAAGGGCTCAGCTGCCACACGTGGCTAGTGGCTATTTCATTGGGCAGCACAGGTGCAGAGCAGTCCCTGAGAATGATTACGGAAGAATGACTGGGTCCCCAAGCCTCACGCAGAACATGCCTAAGCTACCAAAGACCCTGCTTCCCTCTTGGCCACGGGAGATTGGGCAGGGTCAGTATACGACTCAGGCCTAGCTAAGCAGAGACCTTTCCCAATTTTTTGCTGCTTGTTTGATTTTGTTCTTTGCCGAATCAATCGGAAGTAAGCAAAGCAAGTAACTGGAAGTAAGCGGCCAGGTCTTTCGAGAAGATGCGGGAGGCTTGGCCACGCTGGCAGCCAGGCTTCGTAATACAAGCTGAAGGAGAACAGACATCAGCAGGAGACGGAGCAGACGGACAGAGGCACGCGGACATGAGCGACAGACAGAGTCCTGGGATCTTCCAGACCCCGTCCCGGCCTCCCTGAGCTCCAGTCTTGCACCTCTGTTCCCCTGGTGACATGGGAACCTCAGATGCGTCCAATCCGTTTCTTTTCTGCCGAAGCTCGCTCAAGCCAATGCTCTGTCATCTGCAACAAAGGGAGTCCTGACTGATAGACTCGAGCCTTAGAGACGGCCAGAGTGGGGCGGCCTGTCTGCGTCAGGGCACCCCAGGTGCTTTCCTTTCCTGCGCTGGGCTCCAGCGGCACAAGGAGGACTTGTGGTAACAGCACCCGGGGCCATCCAGGCTCCCAGGCCCTCACCCCGTTCCCATGCTGCTCCTGTAACTGGGGCCTATTTCAATAGGGCATTTCATTCCACTTTGGTGGATTTGTTTCAGTGTTCCTATTTGTGCCGGTTCGAATATATCTGTCCATTCTGTATGTATCCATTGACTATAAAGCAAATATAGTGAAGATGCCAACTGTGTGTCCAGGTGGTGGTATATGGGGCGGGGGGGTCACCGTCATTAACCTTCTCTGTGTGCTTGCCATTTTCAGAGTAAACTACTGAGGGACACAAATCTTTTACCTGCGACTAGAGGGGGAAAGGAGAGAATGGCCAAGGCAGAGAAACGTGACAAGGGCTAGAAAAGGCACAGGCTTGGTGTAGCCCCTTCTGCTACCCCTTCCCTCAAACTCTGCCATTCTCTTTACAGAGTAAGACCTGGACACCCCAAGAATCAGAAGTGACAACAGAGATATTTGCTTTTGCCCTGACATTTTTTTCCTGTGGGACAAATTTCCAAAAACACTTAGGGGCGCCTAGGTGGGTCAGTCAGTTAAGCAGCCGACTCCTGATCTGGGCTCAGGTCATGATCTCATGGTTCGTGAGTTCAAGCTCTGCGTCAAGAGGATTCTCTCTCTCGCGCTCTCTCTCTCCGCCCCTCCCCAGCTCTCCCTCTCTCTCTCTCTCTCAAAATAAATACATAAACTTTAAAAAATAAACAAAACAGCATACCTATCAGTGGCAGAAGCAACCAACATTTCATTGTTCTTAGAAAACCCTCCTGAGTTTTAGACCTTGTTATTAAACACTGCTTTTTTTTTTTAAGTTTATTTTGAGAGAGAGCACACACACACACACACACACGCATGCACGAGCAGGGGAGGGGCAGAGAGATAGAGGGAGACAGAGGATCCCAAACAGGCTCTGTGCTGTCAGCATGTAGTCCGACTCAGGGTTTGATCCCAACAGCCGTGAGATCGTGACCTGAGCCAAAATCACGAGCTGGACGTTTAACCGACTGAGCCACCCAGGCGCCCCTAAACACTGCTTTTAAAAACATCTCGATATATTCCAGGAGCTCTAATGGTCTTAAGTATATGCATTAATTTAAAATCTGCATTAAAAATGTGTCCCAAATGTGCTGTAGGTCAAGAATAATAAAAATAAAAGCCACGGAAATAATGAGCAAGTCCAGGGCAACAGAATGATAAACAAAACTGTGTGTAGATCACTCTCTCCACGTGTTACTCCTCAGGACAGCTACCTAGCTTGCCTGAGCTCTCACAGCTAGAAAGGGCTTGAGGCAGGATCCCGACTCAGCCTGGTCTGCCCCGCTCCCAGCCCGTGCTACTCTCACTCCAGGCCGCCATCACACTGCCGCTCCCAGCAGACCCAGTGGACTTAGGCATTTGATGAGTACTGAGTGTCCAACCAGGGGACAGGTGCTTTTCTAAGCGTGAGGGACAGAGCTGTGCAAGAAACCAAAGAGCACACGGTCCCTGCCCTCATGGGGCTTACATTCTAGCCGCTGCGAGACAGATACTCGCCAGGCAGGTAGTAAGAGCGGAAAAGGAAAATGAGGCAGGGTGAGGAGGGTGCATGGGGGGCCACTTTACAGTGAGTGGTCAGGGGTGACATCTGATAAGGTGACATTTGAGCAGAGACTGAAGGGAGACGTGGCAGAGGAACAGGGGTGGGGAGGAGGAATATTCCGGGCAGAAGGAGTGCACCCGGCTCGTGGAGGGACAGTGACGCTGGGCACCGGGAGGCTGTGTGGCCGGAGCTCGGGGGGCAGGGCAGAGGGGACAGCAATGACGTCTGAGAGGGAATGGGATCTCCAGGCCACCACCGGCTACATCAAGGACTTTGCTTTTCATTCTGAGTGACACGGGGAGCCCCGAGGGACTTTCCAGCAGAGAGGTGACATGACAAATGCGTTAGAAGGACCACTCTGGCGTTTGCTGAGAACGGAATGTAGGGTGCAGAGACAAAGAACGGAGACTGCCGAGGAAGGCTGTGCAAGGAAGGCGGTGGCATGAGCCGGGTGGTCCCAAGGGCGGCGGTGGGAGTGGGCTGAAGGTGACATCGAATCTGATGGCAGAAGTGATGGCGTTTTGTTGATGGCCTGTGGCACGTGAGAGAAGCAGGGCCCAAGATGGGGCCACGGGCTCTGGCGTGAGCCACTGAGGGGATGAAGCTGTTCAAGGGGAAGATTCGTGAGGAGCAGGTTTGGGGGCAGGAGAGGGGGAGGGGGAGGAACCCATCTGGGACATGTTATATTCTAGGTGCCTTTCAGACATCCAAGAGGCGAGGTCACAAAAGCCGCTGGAGGGCACCTGGATGGAGACGCAAACTTGGATGTCATCCACTCATACAGCTGATCCCTGAACAGTGCAGGAGTTAAGGGTCCCAATGCCCATGCAGTCAAAAATCCACATACAACTTTTGACTCCCCCCAAACTTACTAATACCCTGCTATGGACCAGAAGCCTTACCGATAACATAAACAGTCAATTACCATGCATTTTGTATGTGATACGTATTACATACTGTATTAGCATAGTAAGGTAAGCTAGAGAGGAGAAAATGTTAAGGAAATCACAAGAGAATAGACATTTATGGTACTGTACTGTAAAAAATCGGCATATGAGTGGACTCGTGCAGTTCAAACCCGCATTCAAGCGTCAACTGTAGTATTAAAATTCACGAGAACAGGCGCTAACACCTAGAAAAACTGTTCTCAATAGGGACAGCGCTGACCCTCAGGGAGCATGCTGGAAATGTGTTGGGGGCATTTTTAGTCATCACCCCAATTGGTGGCGCTACTTATATATTTAATGGGTGAGAGAACAGGGAACCCAGACAATCTTGCATGTGACAATCTTGCAAAGACATTCCCAAAGGTGGCATGCCTTTTTATTATTATCTGAGCCTCAAGCATCCTCTTGTTTTACACGTAAAAACAACGTACCTCTGGGGTGCCTGGGTGGCTCAATCAGTTGAGCATCTGACTCTCGATTTCGGCTCAGGTCGTGATCTCACAGTTCATGGGTTCGAGCCTCACACGGGGCTCTGTGCTGACGGTGCGGAGCCTGCTTGGGATTCTCTGTCTCTGTCTCTCTCTCTCTCTCAGAAATAAACATTTTTAAAAAATGTACTTCTGGCACAGCTTTAAGATGGGCACATGGAACATTCTGAGAATAACTAGGGAAGACTGCATTTTGGTTCAGAACTTTACCAAGAGTGTTCACCATTTGAAAACCATCACGTCACTCCCTCAACATCCTTCGTGGTATGTGAGTCATCGACACGACGGGCCTGGGTCAGTCTGTGTCACAGCTACCACATCTGCGGTGCTCTGAGGGGCACCTCAGGCCCCCCGGCAGTCGTACGCAGGCATATGCAGATGGGAATACAGATTATTTAATTATAAACTAACTGCCTGTCAGTTTTTTTTTCTCATTAGGATGTTATTTTGATTTTCCAAGAGTATGTGTGCAGGTAGGTTATAGTGTCTCTGACTCTCATCTCCAGATCGTAAGGGAAGCTAGAAGAGAGACGAGGCCCCAGAACTGCACCCTGGGCCCACCTGGCATTGGAAACCCAAGGGAGTAAGGATTTGCCGCTGGGGTGTGAGGAGGAAACTGAGCCGAGAAGGTATTCCCAGACGGAGGGCGCTATCAACGGTGTTAGCACGGCTGACGGCCAAGTCAGACAAGGATGGGGCACTGATAACTCCACTTATCAGGCCCGTGAAGATCATTGGTGATCTTGACCCCCACCTCGTGCGGTACTGAGGGCAGAACTCTCTCTGGAGAGTCCACGTAATCCAGGACAGGGGATCCCCTGGGACCCTCCTCGGAGCCTCCTTTCTGGCCTTGAGAGGCCACGGGTCTCGCTTACTGCCCTCTTCAATCCTCCCGCCCAGGCCCCCCACCCCCCCCCGCCCCGAGGGCGCCCAGCAGCCCTACGCCAGGCGGGCGCTTCGGTCTGTACCTTGCTGAGCCGGGACTCAAATGCCAGCGAGGTGGAAGACTTAGAACTCTTCATGCCGGAAGAGGCTGCAGGGAGGGGCCGCGCACGGTCCGCCCCATGGCTGCCCGCTTTGATGACTGGACTCCAGGCCTTGGCCGCGCTCCTCATGTTTGTCCTAGAGAGGCCGTCCTTCTGCACAAGACCGAAAAGAAAAACACGTATGTCCACAACTTGAACACGCTGAGTGGCGTCGCAGAGCTCCCCCCCCCCCATCTCCACCTTCCCTCTGTTATCGCAGAGAATGGGGGCTTCTGAGTGGACTTCAAGATGAGGATTCTGCGTTGAAGACGACACCTTTGCATGAGGCTACTTTTTACAACCTCGCAGTGGCTTTTACCAAACTATTGAAAACGTACATGCAATATTATTGATGCTCTGACGTTACAGCAAAAGGACGGCTCCTGGTTGGTCAGGGTATTACTATATTAGCATATGGTATAATACATACTATTATCACACTACAGGATTAGACTGTATACCCACACACTATATATATACCTATCCCCTTCAAACAGGTCAGCTTGGGTTAAGACCTACTATGTCCATAGGGCTTGCAGCTTCAGGGTTGATAATGACACAACCTACCTAATTTTCAAATAGATATAAATGAATTACTTCAAAATTGGAGTTCATAGAAGCATAGCCGTTTTCTTCTTTTTGGACAAAAATGGGTATCATTTAAAAACTAATGGGAGTGCCTGGGTGACTCACTCAGTTAAGCGTCCAACTTCGACTCAGGTCGCAATCTCACGGTTCATGGGTTCGAGCCCCCCACTGCTATCAGCACAGAGTTCATTTTGCATCCCCTGTCCCCCTCTCTCTCTGCCCCTCCCCTGCTCTCTCTCTCTCTCTCTCTCAAATACATAAACATGAAAACAAGTCTTTAGAAAAATAAAGCATTAATGGAGCATATTTTAATTGGTCGGATCTGACATTGGAGCATATTTTAATTGGTCGGATCTGACATTGCAGAGCAGTTACCCGCCCCTAACAAAAACATTTTATGGAAGAAACATTGTGCAAAGTGGCAGGATGTAGTTAAAGGCCTAAGGGGAAAGCCCACATACAAAGTTGTGGAAAGCAGCCTGAGTCTTGTGATCAGCACTCAGGGCTCTCATTCCTGCATGAGGTGTGGCCCGCCATGTCCTGACCTCCCTGAGCCCGCTTCTTCCATCAGTAGCATGATGGGACAGGAGTAAATGCTCTCTAGGGGCTCATTCAGCTCTAACTCTGCCTCCGCGGATTCTCATGACCAAGGGTGTGACACAGAATACCAAAACCACAGGTGATGCCGCATCCTTTCAAAGAAACAAACCAGGAGCGCCTGGATGGCTCAGTCTGTTAAGTGTTAGGATCTCACAGTCCGTGAGTTCGAGCCCTGCATCGGGCTCTGTGCTGACAGCTCAGGGCCTGGAGCCTGCTTCAGATTCTGTGCCTCCCTCTCTCTCTGCCCCTCCCCTGCTCGAGCTCTGTCTCTCTCAAAAATAAATAAACATTAGGGGCGCCTGGGTGGCGCAGTCGGTTAAGCGTCCGACTTCAGCTCAGGTCACGATCTCGCGGTCCGGGAGTTCGAGCCCCGCGTCGGGCTCTGGGCTGACGGCTCGGAGCCTGGAGCCTGTTTCCGATTCTGTGTCTCCCTCTCTCTCTCTGCCCCTCCCCCGTTCATGCTCTGTCTCTCTCTGTCCCAAAAATAAATAAACGTTGAAAATAAATAAATAAATAAATAAACATTAAAAACAAAATTTTTTTAATAAAATAAAGAAACAAACCAGAAAAATGCACTTTAAAAAACACCAGCAGGTGACAGCAAACTCCAGCAACCACGCTCATAGAACCTGGAGGTCTAATTAACGGTCCCTGACAGAGGGGTCATAGTTGGTGCCAAGTAGCCCCGGGAGCCTCACCACATCCCACGAGACCCCAATAGCCACCTAAAACAAAAACAATAGGCCCCCTCGCCAGCCTAGCTCGGGCTGTGCCCTCTTCCTGTTTGTTGTCTCCTTTTCCTGGCTGGAGGACGCCATTTCAACCGACAGCACCCCTCAGCCAGGGCCAGCCAGCTTCTCTCCCTACTTAAAGAGATTAGCTCGAGGTGGCATGTGTCCAAGATTCTACCTGGACTCATTCCACCGCCCTGCTGTATACCGGCCACGCGAACATGGCTACAGGTGAAAAAATGTATTTAAAGACTTTGCCATTGTTTTCTACAAGAGTTTCTGAGAAAACTCATCCATGATTTCAGTTGTGTGATTAGTTCTGAACCTTAGTAGTCTCAGCTTGGTTTCGCGTATTATGATTACTTTTTTTATTCTGTATTAACTTCTTGTGCATTTTATTGACGTTAGCACCGGTTATTTTTCGTTCTTGGCCCACAATTTTTTTTTTTTTAGGTTCATTGATTTATTTAAGTGATCTCCACACCCAGTGTGGGGCTCAAACCCACGACCTCAAGATGAAGAGTCACATGCTTTTCTGAGCGCGCCAGCCAGGCGCCCCTTGACCCACAATTTTTCATGCTGGTTTCCATGGCAACAGTGAACGCGTTCTTGGGTTGACAGCTACACAGTAACTAATTTCATTAGGACTCCCCTCGTTAATGAGCTGACATAGCCTGAGTGGTTCTTGAAGAGAATTACTGAGTACTTTCACCAGTTAGTACAGAACCAACCTGTAACATGTCAGTCTGACTTAGGAAGACGCCTTAAGTAAGATACCTGTTTGATCAAGGCATCCTTTTACGTTATGATTACAACGACTTTGTAATGACTAACACAGGGCTTACTTTGTGAAAACATAAGGTGATTCTGCTGTGTTAGTCAAAACTCAAGATCTAAACTCTCTTAGGAGTTGCCCTCTGGCAACAAATATGGCCACCTTCTGGGCAGAGCACCTGGAAAATGTTCAACTCTTTTTCAAAGACTGAGAAGTCACTTGCTCGGAGGCAAAATTCTCAGGGTTATTCCACTTGTATCATTACTCCTTTCTTTATTCTCCTAGAACTCTCTGAACCCAATCAAATTATTTCCAAATGGATGTACCCAGACGGCTTGTCTCATCTGGACCGCTCCTGTCTGCCATGATCTTTTCTTGGCTCCCTTCTCTCGTTTTCCCTGTTATTTCCCCCAGACTAAGCCTTCTGTTTCGACCCATTCACCAGCCAGATTCTTCCCTTCAAATTCCACCTTCTTTCCAAATGCAAAATATACGGGAATGAAATAATTAATGTCCCACTCACACGAACCAGGAAGAGAACCCTATAGGTAGGGAACGTGCCCGGGATGGGACTCCCAGAGTAGTATCGGGCTCTGTAGGATCAATGCAGCTTCCCAGGGATGGGTGAGAGGGTGAGAGCTGGTGAGAGCTGGCCCAGCCAGACCCAGTGCTGGCTTTGCGCCCTGCTCCCCTTTCTCATGGTTTAGGACATTATTAAACTTCTCCCCGCCCAACATCCTCAGCCCGAACCAGTGTCTTCCTAGCGTTCTCCGAGTCTTCTGGAGACTGCCTATCTTCCCTTGCTCTGCCCACCCCCAGCTCTGGGCTCTTCTGGAACAGACTGGGAAGGCTTATGCTCAGACCTATCCACTGGCAGTGCTTGGCCGGCTTTGGCCCTGCTCTCTGTTCACTTCCAGGAAGACTTCCTGCCGGAAGGGGAGCAGGTGCCCATACGCCCCACTCCGAGACTGTTGCAGACTTTCACATGCTCCACTTCTGACACAGGGAACCAGTTAGTTATGGAAACACTGCAGTGACGTGAGAGCAGCTACTCTGTGCCACTCCGAGCCTGGCAAGGCATGGCTAAGTGTTTTTTGTGGGTGTCTCTGTAAATCTTCACCGTAACCCTATGACGTAGGTAGGTGTCGCCCCCACTTTACAGATGGAGACACTTTCTTTGGATCAAGGAGGTTAAGCGACTTGCCCAAATCACAGAGTTTATGATGGGGCCAGGATTCAAACCCAGCTGTCATTGGCCCTTAAACGTCAGGGATGGTATGGCCTCTGTGAATAATCTTTGCTCACAAGGAGGACTTTTGGATCCAACGCTCCTGGTCCAAACCCAGTGATCGCTGCTTGCTGTGTGAACTCAGGTGTGCCTTTCCAACACTGATTCTCAACATGTTCACCTAATAAAATGGAGTCGTTACATGCAGATGGAAAGAAAACATGGATGCCGAGGGCCAGGCACACAGAAGGCGCTCAACGACTATAAGCTGCCTTCCCCACAAACACTGTGACTGTGTTCAGTGGAGGGTGGCTCTGCTTTATTATCTCAACATTACACAGCAATGGATCGATTAAATCCATGTCAGTGGCAGGAACCAGACACACTAGACTCAAGGAAAGTGCTCCTCCTGTACACAGAGCAGCCACTTTTCATGTGGAAACATGAAAGAGGGAAAGCAAAGAGGAAAATAAACACTGAGGGCAGACACCCTCCCATCATGAGAATTGGCCCCAACCTTAATGCAGCCTAGCTTCTGAGAACACAGGTACGAATACCGGGTGATTCAGACTTTCCTTCTGGATGCGAGTGAGTGACAGAAAATAAATAGATGAACTCTCGCCAAATACAAGACTTAAAAAAAAAAAAAAAAAAAAAAAGGTTTCCATTGTTAATTCCCTGATTTCTGCAAATCCTCCTGAACCATCTCAAAGGATCAAGCTGATGAAGGAATTACAATTAAATCTAGGAACCCACTCCTGCAGGGGTGGGAAGAGCGTCTTCCTGGGGCTGTTTTCTTTAAATTTTCCAACAGTTTTATTTTCTTACCAAGCTTCTTTCCTTTCCAGAACGGAATTAAGACTTCTATTTAAACCATAACTCATAAATTGTGTGGCATAAAGTAGAAAAGAAAAGAGAGGGGGAGTGGGGCGAGAGGGAGGAGGTAGCAGCTATTTTAGGAATATGATTAGGTGTCTGGGTCCCAGGGAAAGTCAGAGCCCAAGCACAGGTCTCCCACTCCCTCAAAACACATTACTCTGCTGCTTAATCGCTGCCTGCAGAACTTGTGTTGGAAGGGCTGTTTCGGGGCCTCAGATTTATGACCTTTTTAAGGCAAGAGAACAGAAGGGCAATGGGGAAACCATTCTGGACGATCACAAAATAATGAGTGTCTGCGAGTGGGAGAGGCACTGAGGTCTTGACTACAAGTACAATAAGCAGCAGGAAGCGGGAAGCCGAAGCATTCAAGTCTGAGAACTAACAAAATAAGAATGTTCACATAGCTCAATCACCAGGGGACTCGGCAGGAAACAGAATGTAAGGGAGGACCACGCTGAAAATATCTAGCTTGGGCTTTTCAGAACATGTGCTGAGTTTGCTCTTGACCTCAACAGTAGTGGCTATCAACTGGGGTATGTGTGTGTGTGTGTGTGTGTGTGAGTGAGTGGCTCTGCCCTCCAGGGGCAGGGGAGACGTGTTTAGTGGTCACAACTTGGGGTGTGCTACTGGGTAGCCCCAGAGATGCTATTCAACATCCAAAGGGCAGCCCCAACAACAAAGAAATGTCTGCCCTGAGATGTCAGCAGTCAAGGTTTAGAAACTCAGTACTACAGGAAGAATGAAGAGTCCTCGGATGCTGGTTCAATTTCCCATCTAACACCAAAATGTTAATGCTGAGAATCTGTCTGGGGAGCAGCCGAGGGAATCCCGGATTTCAGCTGGAGCCACGGGAAACTCTTCAAAGTTTATTATTTCCTGTGGTCTCGGGATGAGAAGTCATCTCTTTGGCCTTAGATTCCTTCCCGGTAAAGAAGGAAAAGGACAGATGTCCATGTAGCATTAGAAGAAAAATGGCACACTGAAATTGATCTTGTCAGCAGAAGTCACTCAAAGAAAACAAGAGCCAAGAAGTAATAAACCAAAATCTAAATAGAAAAGAGCATTTATACATCACTAGCCACACCATCTCAAACCTGAAGAAAAAAAAAAACACACACTTCAAAAATGGAGTAAAGAACTTGCAGAAACCATGAAATGCAGCCACAAGGCAGAGATCCATAACAAATAGGGTGTAATCTGAGATAAGACACAGAGGAGGAGTTGAGCCACTGAATATGAAATGCAGGCCCTGGAGAGAGGCTATAATCTGGGAGCTATATTGAGACCAAGAGTTCAGAATCACTGCCTGGGGGCCATCCTTCTGTCTCCAAAGCTGAACCAAGAAGCCAACACCCCAAGGAGTGGATGCCCACTAATCAGTAGTTATTTCCTTACCTATAATGTGGCTTCACATCAAAGAAATAAAGGTGAATGAGGGGCACCTGGGTGGCTCAGTCAGTTGAGCGTCCAACTTCGGCTCAGGTCATGATCTCACAGTTCCTGAGTTCAAGCCCCGCATGGGGCTCTGTGTTGACAGCTCAGGGCCTGGAGCCACTTTGGATTCTGTGTCTCCCTCTCTCTCTGCCTTTCTCCCCACCCCCAGAAATAAATAAACATTAAAAAAAATTTTTTTTAAGTGAATGAGCTAAAGCAGGAGAAAAGGAGATGGGAACAAAATACTTCAAGAGCTCTTTCTATAGAAATAGTTTAAAAAGATCTATCAAAGGGTAACTAAGAATAAAAACTAAAATGTAGTGCCAGGACCATTCAATAGGGAAGGGCAGTATTTTCAACAAACGGTGCTGGGGAAAACTGGATATCCACATTCAAAAGAATGAATTTGCACCATAAACAAAAGTTAGCCCAAAATGGATCCAAGACCTAAAGGCAAGAGTTGAAATTGTAAAATGCTTACAAGAAAACACAGGAAAAAACTTTGTGGCATTGGATTTGGCAACGGATTCTTCAATATGGCACCAAAAGCATAGGCAACAAAAGAAAAATCTATAGAAACTGGACTACATCAAAATTTACAACTTATATGCATCAAAGAACACAATCAACAAAGTAAAAAAGCAACTCGTGGAAGGGGAGAAGATACTTGCAAATCACTTATCTGGTGAGAGGTCTGCTATGGACTGAATGATGTCCCCCACTCTCCCCAAATTCATATGTTGAAACCCTAGTCCCCAGTGTTAGTGTATTTGGAGATAGGGCTTTTAGGAGGTAAATTAAAATTAAATGAGGTCACAAGGGTGGGGTCCTAATCTGACAGGATTGATGGTCTTATAAAGGGAACTGAAGAAAGACCTTGTAAGGGCATAGTAAGAAGGCAGCCGTCTACAAACCAGGAAAGAGCCCTCACAAAGCACTAAACAGCCAGCATCCTGATCTTGGACTGCCCAGCCTCCAGAACTGGGAGAAATAAATGTCTGTTGTTTAAGCCACTCGGTCTGTAGTATTCTGAAGCAGACAAAAATAGGGCTAATATTCAGAACATATAAAGAACTCCTACTACTCAACAACAAAACCAAACATGACTTAAGACGGACAAAGAACTGGGACAGACATTTCTCCAAAGAAGATATGCATGGCCAATAAGTACATGAAAAGCTGTTCAACATCACTAATCATTAGGGAAATGCACATTAAAATCACGACAAGATACCGCACCCAACCCATCAGCATCGCTCCTATAAACAACAGCAACAAACACAAACTAACAAGTGTTGGAGAAGATGTAGAGAGATAGGAACCCTTGGGTACTATCGTTGGGAAAGTAGAATGGTGCACCTGCTATGGGAAGCAGTATGGCAATTCCTCAAAAATTAAAAACTAGAATTATCATATGATTTGTTCAATCCACTTCTGGATATATTCCCAAATAAATGAAAGCAGGGTCTCAAAAGGATGCTTTACAGCCATGTTCATAGAACAACTACCCACAAGGGCCAAAAGGTGAAAGTGACCCAAGTAGGTATTGATGGATGCATGGATAAACAAAATGCGGTATATACAACCAGTGGAATAGGATTCAGCCTTATTTTTAAGGCAATTTGATACATGCCACAACACGGATGAACCTTGAGGACGTTAGGCTCGGTGAAACAAGTCAGTCAGAAAAAGACAAATACCGTATGATTCCCCTTACACAGTTAAGTTCATAGAGACAGAACGTAAAATGGTAGCTGCCAAAGTGGGGGGGGGGCGGGGAGGAGGCAGGGGAGAATGGGATGGGGGTTACTGGTTAATAGGTATAGAATTCCAGTTTCATGGGGTAAATACAGTTCTGTGGTTGGATGACGCTTAATAACACAAATGTACTTAATAACACGCTGAATTGCACACTTAAAAATGGTTAAGGTGCAGGAGCCAGGGGAGGAAGCTGCTGGCGCCCAGAGACCGAAAGACAGAAGCTTGGCCTTCACTAGAGAAACGCAACCAACCCGTGGAGATTCATTCGGGAGGGGGCTGGGGCAAGAAACGCCTCAAACTCATCCTCCTTCTCCCTCCAATCTGCTGCTCACTGGCTCCCTGGAAGAGGGAGACCGAGAGGTGACGTGGAGGGGCAAACACTGGAAGCTCAGGACACCCGCCCTGCCCTCTTGGCCTGGCCAACTTCAATGCCACCTTCTGAAGTGAAGTCGAGAATCTCCCCTCTAGAAACTTCTCCCAGTTCAGGGGGCCTCACAAGGGTCTCTGGCCTGTGGGACCTGCCCCCGGGGCAGCCTCCTGGCATTTGCCTGTGTGGGGCCGCCCTAGCACAGTGCACAGCACAGACCCCGAACAGCCAGCTCTCCCCCCTGCCCCGTGACTTCCCCATTTCTATTCTCAGCCTGGCCTTTCTCTCGCTCTCCCAGACTCAAACCCTCAGTGGCATCGTGGGTTCCTCCCTGGGGCTCCAAGCCCACAGCTGTGCAGGCTGGGAGATGGGATGCCTGCCACGTTTCCCCAGCGTGGACCTGGGTAGCAGCTCTTGCTTTCCTCCTGAAGCCCATCCCTCCCACGGATTCCTGACAGACTTCCAAAAGCTCAGCTGGGGTCATCACTTCCTGCTCAAAACCTTCATCTTCATTTATTTTTAAGCTACGTGCCGGGCACAACGTTCCGTGATTGCCGGAGATCACTCTCTCGAATGCTCCTGCCTGCCCCATGAGTCAGCTGTTGTCACCCACGCTTTGCAGTCAGCGAGGCCAAGAAATCCGCCAGCTTCCCCGATGCGGAAGCAGGGCTACATCTCACAAACTGTGAGATCATGACCTGAGCTGAAATCAAGAGCCAGATGCTTAACCCACTGAGCCACCCATGCGTCCCAGGAGCACGCCCTCTTAACAGGTGTTTTCCTCCTGTTCTTTTGAGTAGCTCTCCCACTCCACCCCACAATTTCCTGTTCATTTCTTCAGAGCCTTCATCACCAAACTAAGACTACCACCGTCATTGATTACCTGCCTCCCTCTGCCACCACGGATGCCCTGTGACCGCAGGGCCTTACCGTCTTTGGGCGTCATGGTGTCTGCAGCATCTACACTGGGGCAGCACGTAGTAGGTGCTCAAGAAACATTTGCTAAAATGCATATTTAGCTTCCGCCTCTTGCTGAAGAAATGTGTGCAAGTATCTTCCCGCCCCTCCCTCGTGAGGCAGCGCGAGCCTCTACAAATGGGTATCATCACTGGGCACAGGTGGAATTCGTGGGCAGATACAAAGCAGATCTACAAAGCCATCCCAGTCTTTCTCCCGTGAGACTTAAAATGTCTTTCAACAACTGGGGGGAAAAAAGCCAATCCCCAAACTGGATTTCAGGATGAAAACCCCATCGACATGGATAGGGTGCCTTCTGGCATTACTACCTTGAAAATCACATTCGTGTTGACGTTTAAGCGTTCGCATTATAAAAATTCATCTCATGAACTTATAACATGCTTGGGGAAATGGTTCCTAAAATCATGTGGTACCAAACCTCTAAAATCACCTATTGCTTCATTTTGTTTCCTGGGCTTGTTCCCGAAGGGTGGCTGCTTAAATTTTGGGTACGCATCTTAGTTTCACAGTAATAGCAAATGATACTTTTCCACGTTTATGGTTTAAGATTTCAGATGTCTTCATTGAAACATAAAAATAAATGAAATTACGTAGATGCTTAGTGGCAGCTGGTGATAACCACAGACTGAGGGACCCAGTCTACGTGTCTTTGTCTTTTAGCCAACGTTTTTTTGCGTCTTTGTTCGTAAATGGGGCCCCTAAGTCGGGTGGGACAAGGGGCAAAGCCCCGTGATGTCAGTGACACAGCTTCCAAGGCAACAGGGAAGCCAGTTCTGACTCATTCTGTTCTACTTCCTCTAGAAACAATGCAAGGACGGCAGGGCTCACTGCCCCACCCACCCGACGGAACCCCTGTGCCCTCCACCAACAAGCTTCAGTGCACCTGCCCTACCAAGACCCAGGAGGGAGGGCACAAATCCTTCCCCCGGCACTGCTGAGCATAGGTGCCAAATAGGGACCTTGTGTGACGGCGGCCCCCCTCCACCTGTGGACAGGTAGGCCCCCTCATCACACCCACCGCCCCCACCTTTGCTCACGTACTTTAGCCACGCTGGCCTCCTGCCCAAGAGAAACGTCAGCCGGCAGGAAGCTGGCATCATCTGCGGGGGCGGCCTCCACGCGCCATGCAGTGCATCGCAAGTGAGACTCCCCAAGAGAAACCACAGAGGGCCATCCTTCAAGTTCCCTTGCTGAGAAAGTGGTTTACCGATTCAAGAGTTGTGGGAGGAGAACCCCACCCGCGCCCCACTTGTGATCGATCAGAGGCCAGAGCGCTGGCGGGGAGCTCTGCCCGCCATGGCAGCCGCGAGCTCCCCAGCCAGCGGGGCCCACGAGTTACACGGCGGGACTTCCCCAAGTGGCTCATTTCCCCTTCGATGCTTTAATCATGACTACGGCATTTCTCTTCCCCCTGAAGATGTGTGTTCACCTCTGCTGGTTTTTCTTCACTCATCTGCGCCTCGCGTCAGGCACGGGAGGCCAAGGGAGGGGTTCACCTGACAAGGGCCCACGTTGTCTCGACTAGTTTCTGTCAGCGTGCATTTGTGTTGGGCAGGGTTGGGGGAGATGACCAATTTAAAAAAAAAAAAAAAAAGTAAATTTTGACCTTGGCCTTGGATCTGGTTTCTCTCTTGCTTCTTGATCAACGATGGTATTCTTCCCGGACGTGGCACCTTCAGAGTCTTGTGGTTGCTGACAGACTCACAAAGGATGCCCTTCAGGTTGATGTGGGTCTTTTATGATGACGACATTATTCTGAAAAGGTGGCCCTAAGTCACGAGAGCTCGAAGAGTTCAGAATAGCAGGGTCTCGACTGGATTCCAACCACGTTGAGTGCTGTGGGCCAGCAGGTGTGGTAGGTCAGGAGGCTGGTGAGCGAGGGCCCCTGACTGTCTGAGGAACTGAAGGGCCCGCGGGGATGAGGGAGACAGGCAGGAGTTGGACCATCAAAGTAACACTGAAATCTGAGGAAATTCAAGAAACTCTGAGGTTTCTCTCCCACTGTCTGGGGTCTTTGGAGATGTCTTGAATACCCGGTTCTCTGGCACCTCCCAGCCACAAAAAACAAAAACAAAAAACATGGTGGGATACAACAGGCATCCCGGAAAGTGCCCTGGCAGGGGCAGGGGAGGGAGAAGGGAGAGCTTCGAAGCACCTGAGGCTATTAGCCGGTTGTGTTCACTCCTGGGACCACCGGAAAGAAATGAGGGAAGGAGCGGTACCTGGGTGGCTCAGTAGGTTAAGCGTCCGACTCTTGGTTTCAGCTCAGGTCAGAGGTTCGAGCCCCACATGGGGCTGTGTGCTGACAGTATGGAGCCTGCTTGGGATCCTCGGTCCCCCTCTCTCTCTGTCCCTCCCTTGTTTGGACCATCTGTCTCTCAAAAATCAATCAATCAATGAATTGAAAAAAAAGAAACGAGGGGGAAAGACAGAACTTTCCCGGAGCTTGTACAGGTTCAGAAGGGTCAGGGAGCTGATTCTTGCCCGCACAGTCACCCTGGTTGCCCCAGGGTCACGGTGGACACCCCCTCTGAGTAACGGGCAAAGTCTGTCCCTTCGCACAGGCTGTGAGAGTCTGTCATTCCACTGGATTTCCTTATTGTTCCTGGATTAAGTTAAATCATTGAACGCGGCTGATTTCTTGTTTTTTGCATTCCTGAAATATTCTTTTCTACCCCACAGGCTTCAGCTATTTTCCTGTAATGCCAGCTGGCTGACGAAAGCTACTGCTGTGCTTTGTGGGGTTAATTTATTCAGTGCCTGGAATATGCTCTATCTTTCCCCAGCATGAAATGTTTCTGCTATTGCGTTTTAAATATATACAATAGCCGCAAATATGAGGGATAATGTTGCAGGCTGCCCCTGGGATTACCTTGTCATTACGTGTCCCTTGCACGGTCCCCAGGAGAAAATCTACAGGGAACAGCAGTATAGCCTCGGCTCTGTGCTCCGTGCTCCAGGGTGGGAGCTGGAGACAAATGTGGAACAGCCCTGCAGCTGCCCCCTCAGGGTGGGCTTTGTGACACAGTCAAGTCTGACTTTCAGTGAAGAGAGACAGTCCCCTGTCCCTCAAAAATACAGAGCAAGAGCCGTGTTGTAAAGCTGCCCCCACCTTCTCTTTGTTTCAGCGTAAGGCACATTTCCTGCTGGCCCACTCCTTCCAGGTGCCTAGGGCTCAGACCCAGTACAGCCAATGACTGATCATTTAGTCTTCAGGCCTCCCCAAGGCCACTCCACGCCCAGAACAACGGGCTTCCCACCCCTGTCTGATTCCTGATCGCTGCCTAACTCCTACAAGTCCTTGTAAAACTCGGCTTCCTGCCCCTTGTCCAGGAACAGTCCTGCCTCCCCAGTTCAGTGAGCATCCACAACACCCCGTATGAAAGCCTAACACTCTGCTGACTTGTCTCCTGCCCCCCAACTTCCCAGCCTCGATGACGTTTGACCAAAGAACACATTCTCATTCCTCCGTGATCCCACAGCTCTGGGCCCAGCGTCTGGTCCATAAGAAATGGTAGTTGAAGACGAATCGTCAACCTAAATGTGAAGCCCAAATAGAACTAGAAAAATACTAGAGGCAAACAGGAGAAAATCTTTGTGATCTTGAGTTTGGCAAAGATCTCTCACATGTAACACCAAAAGCATGGTCCATAAGAGAGAACATTAAAAAACAAACAAACATGATAAGTCAGATTTCACTGCAATTTAAAACTTCTCTTCAAAAGACATTATGAAGAACATAAAAAGACGAGCCACAGATCGGAAGAAAAGCATCTGGAAAACACGAAACTGGTAAAGGGCTTGCTTCCTGAATTTATAAAGAACTCACCCAACTCAACAGCAACTCTGTAACTGAACTCCGTAAAAGATGGTCAAAGATTCAACACTTTGCCAACAAGGATATTCTCGGGATGGCAAACGAGCACATGAAAAGATGCTCCACGTCATTAGTCGTGAAGTAAATGCAAATTGAAACCACAAGGAGATACTACTACACGCCTAGGAGAATGGCTAGAAAATAAAATAAAATAAAACAATATCGAGTGCAGGGATTTGGAGCAACGGGAACTCTAACTCGTTGCCGGTGGAAATGCAAAACGGAATAGAATCTTTGCACAACAGTGCAGCTGTTTCTTATAAAATTGAACCTGCACTAATACAACCCAGTAATCCCACTCCTCAGCCTTTATCCAAGAGAAATGGACACTCGAGTTCACATAAACGTTTGTAATGGGAATGCTTGTAACAGCGTGATTCATAGGCTTGGTTCATAAGAGCGAAAACTTGAAACCACCGGACTGTCCTTTGAAGGTGAGTGGATATCACTGTGGTATGTCCACGTGCTGAATGACGTGCAAAAACAACGCACGAATTTTAAGTGCATCGTGCTAAGTGAAAGAGGCCAAACTGAAAAGGCTACACATTATAGGATTCCATTTATAGGACATTCTGAAAAAGGCAAGACCATAAGGACAGAAAACAGAGCAGTGGTTACCAGGGCTTGGGACCTCACCCTACATTCCTCTCCAGCTAGTTGTCCATCTGTAGACTTTATGATATCTTTTATAAGAAACTGGTGTAAGTATATAAATGTTTTTCTGAGTTCTGTGAGTCACTCCAGCAAATTAACTGAACCTGAGGAGGGCATTGTGGGAACCTCCGATTTATAGCAGGTTGGACTTGTGACTGGCCTGAATTGGGGGTGAAGAGGGAGTGGGAGGAGTCTTGTGGGACTGGGCCTTAACATGTGGGATCTGATACTCTCTCCAGGTAGACGGTGTCAGAACTGAGTGAACTGCTCAATGTGTTGGAAAACACACATCAGAGGGACTGACTATAAGGAGGTACAAGGAAATTTGGGGCATAAGTTGTAAATCCTGATTGTGGCAGTGGTTACACACGCATTTGTCAAAGCTCAAGTGGGCTGAATGAATATAATCCAAGGCTCTCCTTGCACTGGCCCAAGCCCACCTTGCCAACCTCATTTCCTCCTCCCCTGCTCATGCTTTCCGGGCTCCTGTGAAGCTGGCCTTCCATGGCCCCCAGCAGCATGGGCCTTGCCCACCCCCAGCCTTTTCTCTGGTTTTCTTCGCGTTCCCTTTGCCTGGTCAGCCTTTCCCACCTTTGCCCCCGCTCATACACAAATCTTATCCATCCTTCATGCCCCAGGGCAAATGTTACCTTTTCTTGTAACTGTATTTGATTACCATCACCCCACATGCACAAAAAGCTGGAAGGGATTTGCTATGCCTGTAAATGCCAAGCATCTTATCTGCATCTCTTACATTTCTCACCATTTCTTGTACGATTGTGTACATATCACGTATCTCCAACTAACTTTAAGTGCCAAGTTTGAGTCACTTTTGCATTTATGCACAAGTGTCTAGATCGATGCCTTATATGTGGTAAGTGCTCAGAAATGTTCTGTTTGATGAATTAATGAAAAAAATCAATGGCCAGGGTGACCTGTGGCAGCTAAAGTTGGTGTGGTCAGCACCCGGAAAGAATAGTATCACCCAGGAGTCCAGATTAGATGGCCTCTTAGGGATAAGCAAACAGGACTAGGGAGGTTATACCTCCACAACTACTATTCGTATGGTAGTCGCCTGGTCCCCCTACCTGGCTGACCAAGGCTGGTTAAAAACACACATGCCTGGGGTCCTGACTCAGTCCATCAAGGGTGAGTGCTGCTTCTGAATTTTTAATAAACTCCCAGTGTGACTCATCAGTCAAGCTTCGGACTTACCTTCCTAAATGGTCAGAAGGCCAAAGACTCACCTACAGGTAGCCAATAAAAAAATGCAGGCTTTGAGTATCTGTTTAGAGGTACCACACACACACACATGCACGCACACACGCACAGGTATATGGATCATCAAACTGTAATACGTCCATACCCGTCAATAAAAAGGAATGAACTGCTGACACATAGAACACGGATGAATCTCAGAAGCATTATGCTGAGTGGAAGAAACCAGACACCAAATACTACAGAGTGTATGGTTCCACTGATCTGAAATTCTAGACGAAGCAAAAATAAGGTGGAGTGATAGAAACCTGATCCATGTTTGCTGGGGGCCAGGGCCAGGGGGCAGACAGGCACTGGGAACCTGACTTCCTGTAAAGGGGCACAAAGGGAGTTTTAGGGGTGATGGGAATGCTCCGTGGCTTGACTGGAGTGGTGGTTCCAGGGATGTATACATTTATCAAAAGTCATCAAAGTATACATTCAAGGGGCACCTGGGTGGCTCAGTTGGTTAAGCATCCAACTCTTGGTTTCGGCTCAGGTCACAATCCCACAGTTTCGTGGGTTCGAGCCCTGTGTCAGGCTCTGTGCTGGCAGCACAGAGCTTGCTTGGGATTTTCTCTCTCTCCCTTTCTCTCTGCCTCTCCCTCACTCGTGCTGTCTCTCTCAAAATGAATAAATAAACTTAAAAAAAAAAAAAAAGAAACCTAAAAAATACAGAGTGTCCATTCAAAATGGAAGCATTCATTGGGACTCAGAATCCAGGAACCTAATGATGATCCTATCCCTGTCCTTCACCCCCTATATATCTGGCCAGTCACCGAGTCCTGTCACTTGGACTGCTAAAGGTCTCTTCCTCTGCTCCTTATTTCCACACTTCACATCCTCATGGGTATCAGAATTACTGCTGGTTTCCCTACCTAGAGTCAGGATCACGGCCCCTGTGCCGCTAGCAGGCTTTCTAAAACGCAGCCCACTCAAGTCCCTCCCCTGCTCAAACCCTCCCACCACCACCCCTTTCAGGATAAAGCCCAAATTCCACATGCCGGGCTTCTTGTACCCTCACACCCACCCCAAGCCCCACCTCTTACCATTCTCGAGCAGGCCCACTGCAGACGTGGGCCTATTCCCTATTCCCACAACGGGAGCTCCTCGAAGGCGCCGTGACCCCTGGCAAATCCGGGCCTTCGCACACGCCATCCCTTCTGGGTGCAACACTCTCCCTGCTCCCTCAGCCTGTCCACTCCCATCCACCCTTCAAGGCTCAGCTGAAGCATCCCCTGACCTAGCAAGCTTTCTGCTGGCTCTGATCCGGCACTGGGTGGGACGCCCCTCCTCCAAATGTTGGCATCTGCCACACTGCATCACAGTTGCTACCATTGGTTTGTCCGTCTCCCCACTGAGCATTCGGGCTGGGTACCATATTTTTCACCTCTGGATAGCCAGCGTCAAGCAGATCTCTGGCACACAGAAGGAGCTCAGTAAGTAAGTAAGTAAGTAAGTAAGTAAGTATTTCTGGGTATTTCTGTTTTTTTTTCTTTTTTTATTTATTGGGGGGGGGGGGCAGAGAGAGACAGAGAGGGAGGGAGACAGAAACCCAAGCAGGCTCCGTGCTACCAGTGCAGAACCCAACATGGGGCTGGAACTCAGGAACCATGAGATCATGACCTGAGCCAAAATCAAGAGTCGGGCACTTAACCGACTGAGCCACCCCGGTGCCCCTGTTTCTGGGTATTTCTAATGACTGCCTGCCTGCCTGCCTGACTGAATACCAAAGGACAGGGTGTTAGAAGTCTGCTGAAGGGCTATGATGCATGAGAAGGGAAGATGCTTGGGGACAAAGTGGTATTTAAGTTAGACTCTTGTTATGCACTGAACGGAGTCCTCCAATTCATATGTTGAAGTCCTAACCCCCGGAGTACCTCATAATGTGACTACGTTTGGAGATAGGGCCTGAAACGAGGTAAAATGAGGTCATTGGGGTGAGCCCTACACCCAACAGCTGGTGTCCTCACAAGAGCGGGGAGTTGGGACACAGTGGTGCACAGAGGGAAGACCACGTGAGGACACGGGCCGAAGATGGCTGTCCACAAGCCAAGGAGGGGAGGCCTCAGAAGGAACCCACGGGGCCAACGCCTGGATCTCAGACTTCTAGCCTCCAGAACAGTGAGGAAATTAACATCTGCGTTTAAGCCCCCACTCTGCGGTGCTTTATGGCAGAAAGGACCTTCCAGGTGAGAAGCACACCCAAAGGCAGGGGAGGCACGGTTACGGGGTGCGTGCCCTGGAATGGTCTGGTTTGTCAGCAGTGGATGAACGCTGTAGCAAGTAGAGCAAAGCGGCCCTAAGACCAATGAGACTGTGGAGGTCCCAAAAGCCAGGTGAAGGCGGCTAGCCTTTCCTCTGCAGGCTGGTGCATCTCTGCCCGGTGTGACCGGTGTCTGGCTGAAAGCAGCAGCAGGCCGGGCAGGGCTGGAAGCCAAGGCCACTGTGTGTCCCACACTGGTGCGTACGAGCCATGGGGCTGCTGTGGCAGCTTTTGGGGACAGCAAACATTTGTTAATTTAAAAGTTCTAAGGGCGCCTGGGTGGCTCAGTCGGTTAAGCATCCGACTTCAGCTCAGGTCACGATCTCGCGGTCCGTGAGTTCGAGCCCCGTGTCGGGCTCTGGGCTGATGGCTCAGAGCCTGAAGCCTGCTTCTGATTCTGTGTCTCCCTCTCTCTCTGCCCCTCCCCGTTCATGCTCTGTCTCTCTCTGTCTCAAAAATAAATAAACGTTAAAAAAAGAAATTTAAAAGTTCTAGGGGTGCCTGGGTGGCTCGGTCGGTTAAGCGCCGACTTCGGCTCAGGTCGTGGTCTCATGGTTCGTGGGTTCGAGCCCAGCATCGGGTTCTGTGCTGACAGCTCGGAGCCTGGAGCCTGCTTCGGATGCTGTGTCTCCCTCTCTCTCTGCCCCTCCCCCACTCGCACTCTGTGTGTGTGTGTGTGTGTGTGTGTGTGTGTGTGTGTCTCTCTCAAAAATAAATAAACATAAAAAATTGAACAAAAAAAGTTCTATATGTATTTTAACGTGTGACACATAGGACTGAACTGTGTCTCTTTTGTGAAAAGGCAGAGCATTGATCAGGGCAACAAACAATGGGATTCTGCCAACCAGAATGGCCATGTGCCCTTGGCTGTACGGTCACGACATACCCCTGGGTCCTCCTCCGACCTTCACTCATCCTACGCACAGCTCTCCTTTTAAAACGCAGGTCAGATTCTGTCACTCCCTGCCCTTCACTGCACTGGAATAGCAAAGTCAGGCCCAAAAGGACGAGTGTGAATTCACTTGTTTGCACAAGCAAACAGCTGGGGACTATTTCATTCCTTTGCTCCCTCAACAAACCCTTGCGGGGCACCTGCTATAGGTCTCAGGGAGGCACCAGCACAGGGACGAGCGAACACGAACATAATCCCTGCTCATGGCGGGGATCGTGGTCCCGGAGCGGGGGGGGGGGGGGGGGAGGCTACCATATAGTCTCAATGAGATCACAAAAGATCTCAACTGTGACACTGCTGAAGAGAGCTTACTTGGGGGGGGGGGGGGTATGGCCAAGCCAGGGAGGACAGCCTGAGCAGGCTCCATGAGGCAAAGACAATTCCAGGATAGCCAGCATTAACTAGGTGCAAAGGGGCAGAGAACATCCACAGGCAGAGGGAGCAGCCAGGCAAGGAGGTGGGAAGGAGGTGGCAGGAGGTGGGAAACGAGTGTGGGGGACTCTAAGACCCTGTGGCTGCAGGGGTGACCTGAGCAGGAGACAGGGTGGAGAGCAGGGACAGGAGGGGGACCCTCACTTCCCTCACCAGTCAGGTGCCCCCCCCCACCACCCTCACCAGCTGCCCAGCAGCCTAAGTCTAGTCACAAAAGCCACTGAGCACTTCCTGGCGTGGGGTCCTGCCGTGAAAGGAGGGCTCCAGGTAGCACAGAAGCTGGAACTCTGGAAACCCTTAAGCTCATCGTTGAGACCAAGAACGGGTCCCCACAGGCAGTAGGTGGTGGAAAGTTCTCCAGCCCCCAGGCTCAATAAAGATTTTTGTTTACAACCCAGACCATCCTCCCAGGATCCCGTCCTTTATCTCCTGCATAAATCCTCCCCAGCGACTGCCCTGACTCTCCCCAGAGGGTGACTACTTGGGCTCTTGTCATTAGAGAAGACTCCTTACTGCAGCACCAGGTGTGGCTCTCAGGGCTCTCCGGGCTCCCAGGCCTGTCTCAGAGGGACCCTCGGCCTCCCTGGCTGTCACGTGTCCCCGGCTTACCTCACTCTTGTCACTGTAAAATAAATAACTGCTCTCCAGTCTCCTCTTTCTCTCTCTCTCTCTCTCTAACCACCCCCCCCCACCTCTCTCTCTCTCTTGCAGTGTCCTTGTCCTGAATTCTACATTGTACTGGCTAACAAAGTCATCATAGACAAGAGTCACTTTCTACTGGCTAAATATCTAAACCTAATACGGTTCCTTCCAGAAATAGCATCCCTGTGATCAAGGCGACCTCGCAGGCCTTAGAGACCAGGTGACAGAGTTCTGCATTCGTTCCTGGTAAATTTTTTATTGTTGATTTTTGAATTTGGCATTATTTCATTTTGTTTCTCACTCACGGTGAGTCAACAAGTTTCCTTTTAAAATCTGTTAACGATGGCAGTTTTAGGAAATTTAATAAGAAAAGCTGTGGAAAGAGAAAATCTGAGTGACTAAAATCTGGGAAGCGGTGGTCCCAGGGAAAGGAATGAAGAAATGGCAGGAGGAATGGCAAGAAGGGGACGATGGAATGTGAGAGAAGAACCATTAGGTTCCTAATGGTTGGATGTGGGGGGGGGGGTCATGGGGGGGGTTGGGAGGGGTCCCCACCTGTGCTTTTCTTAGACCAGCCTCCCTCTACTCACCCCCTCCTGAGCACCCATGTAACTGGGCCTCTCATCTATTATTCTCCTTATTTGGTAGCTTCATAGCAACGCTCATGATCCGTGATGAGTAATTGGCTAGTGGGTTTGCTGCTCCCACGGGGCTGGCACTGTCCCTCTCTGGCTCACCCTGGTCTCTGCGGGGCCTAGAGCACTGCCTGGCTGGGACCAGGCATGGGGTATCTGCCAGGCAAATATCTGGATGAATGGCCATCATGAAGGTTGGATGAACCTTTTTAAAACAGCGATAAGGAACACAGATGAAAGGAAGGAGAGAGGCATGGTGTGTCGGGGCTGGGGTCTATGAGCCACCCAAGTGGGGACCCCCTGAACACAGTGTGAAAATAGGGATGGGACAGAACGGGAGCTGCTCAGAGGTCAGAACTCGTCAATGAAGCACCTTTCCCTCTGTGCCTCTTGGGTTGAGTTTTCTCAACAAGTTCCTTGCTTTTTTTCCTAAAACATAAGTTAAAACCTGTAAAGAATGTGAAAACACTGCCATTCAAATGTTCACTCTTCCTAAAATTTGTCGTGTACTTTCCCAACTGTAGGCCTCTATACCTGGGGTTCTGCTCCCTAAAATTTTGCCTGTGGGCCTGGAAAAATGCCTGTCTGTCTATCTATCTATTTACCTATCTACCTATCTATCTATTTTGCACAAATAAGAGACAAATACAGGGGTGCCTGGGTGGCTCAGTATGTTAAGCATCTGTCTTCAGCTCAGGTCAGGATCTCGTGGTTTGTGAGTTTGAACCCCATGTCAGGCTCTGTGCTGACAGCTCAGAGTCTGGAGCCTGCTTTGGATTCTGTGTCTCCCCCTCTCACTCTGCCACTCCCCCGCTCACATTCTGTCTCTCTCAAAAATAAACATTAAAAAAAATTTTTTAATAGGCACAGATTTATAGAAGAATTCAAACATAGAAATGTATGTAGCAGAAGGTGAAAGAGACCTTGCCCTAAATTCTACTTCCCATAGCAAGCAGCTTGATATTACATATCCAGTACTTTTTTAAGATGAATTTTTATATACATGCAAATAAAATTAGGGAGTTTAGATCTCTTAATATAAATAATGAAATTTTACAGGTAGATATGATTATACTGTATATGTTTACTTGAAAACATGTACCGTATTTTTCTGAGATACATTAAAGGTTATTTTACACTTTGGTAATTTGGTAAAATTGTACAAAAAGCTTTATTAGTTCTTGTTCCTTGTATTTGATTGCCTATGCCCATCTCCATACGTTCTCTTTGATGCTGGATGCTCTGTTTTCAACTTTTGCCAATCTGTCACAGGGGAAATATTGCATAGTATTCGAATATGTGTTTCCATGATTCTTTTTTTTTTAAGGTTTATTTATTTATTTTGAGAGACAGCCTGAGTGGGGGAGGGGCAGAGAGAGAGGGAGACAGAATCCCAAGCAGGTTCTGCACTGTCATCACAGAGCCTGATGCAGGGCTTGAACTCATGAAACCATGAGATCATGACCTAAGCTGAAACCAAGAGTCGGTCGCTTAACTGACTGAGCCACCCAGGTGCCCCTGTGTTTCCATGATTCTTACTGAGGTTGAACATTATATGTTTACTGGTCAACTGTATTTCTTCTTCTGTGAATTGCTTGTTTATAAAAATAAATATAATTTGCCTATTTACAAATTGTCCTTGCCCATGTTTTCTTTACGTATTTGTCTTTCTCCAATTGATTTGTAGGAATTCTTTTTTTTTAATGTTTATTTATTTATTTTTTATTTATTTTTATATTTATTTTAAGAGAGTGAGAAAAAGCATATGTGTGCACGCAAGAGCAGGGAAGGGGCAGAGAGAGAGGGAGACAGAGGATCTGAAGGGAGCCCTGCACTGACAGCAGAGAGCCCAATGTGGGGCTCAAACTCACGAACTGTGAAATTACGACCTGAGCCAAAGTTGGACGTTTAACCAACTGAGCCACACAGGCACCCCTGGGAATTCTTTATTTATAATGGGTAGTAATCCTCTGTGGTATGTGTGTTGCATATATCACTCTGTCACTTGCCCGTCTTTCAGTGTACCAGTTCCTTAACGTATAGAGAGTCGAACGTTCTTTCTCTGTCTCCCAAGATTACATGAAAGTTTGTCTTAAGCCATATAGGAAAAGAATGACACATTTGTCTCTATATAAGAAGAAGATATAATATATCTTTGTGTACATAAGATACATATATGTATGCCTCAAATACTTTCTATACGTATCTATACACATCAATTACTGTTTCCAGTGGTTTTCTTTAATTTACCTTTTATTTCCTCACCCCAACAACCCTTGGAGTACACACTACCTATCACTATCCCCATACAAGTAAGACTGAGGGACACATAAGTTAGGACTCAGCACCTGCCTCCTGAGCCCACACCCTTAATACTTCATTTGGACTCCACACAACTTATCCTCTCTATATATCAGAAAAGCAAGGGTAATTAATACAATGTGATAATGGCACAGAAACAGCAACTATAAATAAAACAGATAATATAGAAAAATCTTTTTAAAAAGCTTAAGGCATGAAAAGACAAAACTATAAAATACTAGAGAACACAAAGATTTACCATAAATGATATTGGAAACACTGGCACTATTTTAAGTCAGTCTAAATCCACTTTTCACATCATCCACCAAAGTAAAAACTAGAAGGAAAAAAAAATCCTTTAAACGAGGATAACATTTCTAAAGTAAGAAGAATCCGGGGAAAAAATGGACAGTGTGGACTATGTAAAAACGTTAAATGGCTACATTTTTTAAAAATTCATTTTTAAAAAGTAACCAAATAGTCTGGGGAAAAGAACTGCCAAAATTATGGTGAATAAGTCTTATCAAAAACCTATGTAAATCAGCAAAACAAAAAATGAAGCAAAACAGATGAGCAAAACAGAAAGTACAACTTATAAACAAACACGTGGAAAAACCATTCAGCCTAATTATGTTAAAAGAAATGCAACATTACAAAGGGCCTCTGTTTTGCCTATTTTTTAAATGATATTGTCCTTGATGGAATGCGTGAAATCAAACGGGCACTCTCACACAGAGTGCTGATACAAAGTTATGAGTAACATACACCAAGCATCATTAAAATAAATGTTCATGCCCGTTTACCTAGTAATCCCATGTCTGAGCATCTATTCTACAGATATGATCCAGAAACCTGGGGAAAATCACATGGCCAAGATAGTTACTGAAGTATTGGGTTTTTTTGTTTTGTTTTTAAGATTTTATTTTTAAGTAATCTGTACCCTCAACCTGGGGCTTGAACTCACAACCTCGGGATCAAGAGTTGCGAGCTCTACTGACCGAGCCATCCAGGCACCCCTAAAGCATTATTCATTACAGCAAGAAAACAGAGAGAAAAAGAAAGAAAGAAAGAAAGAAAGAAAGAAAGAAAGAAAGAAAGAAAGAAAGAAAGAAAGGAAGGAAGGAAGAAAAGAAAGAAAGAAAGAAAGAAAGAAAGAAAGAAAGAAAGAAAGAAAGAAAGAAAGAAAAAGAAAGAAAAAGAGAAAAGCAACCCAATTTTTAAGAACAGGGAATAGTTAAGTAATTTATGGAACAATCACCTACTAGAACATTATACCCCTTAAAAATAATTTTGAAACGAATAACATTTTAAAAACCCTATGCTATAATATCTAGTGGTACAACTACAAAGAAATATAGAAATTTTAAGTTGTTTCAGGGTGTGGGATTGAGTCATGAGTTTCTCTAATTTCTAAATTTACTATGGATTTAGAAGGACCGAGTCCCAGTCCTGGCTGTACCTCTTCCACCCACCAGTCATTCTGACCTCGCCCCAGTTACAAAACCTTTCTATGCCTCAGTTTCCTTGCCTGTAACAATGAAGATCGTAAATGTAGCTATTTCACGGGAGTGTTTTGAGAATCGGATGAGACGATACTTGGGAAGAACTTGACTGCCATACCTCTCACACGTAAGCACTCAGAAATGTTATTTTTATCATATAAAAAAAAAAAGGTAACATGTTTGCAGGGGAAAATCATTGAAATGAGGAAGCTATTTCACAGGCAGGGTCTATTTTCATTTGGAAGTTTAGTACGGTTAATTTCGTACTCCCTCTGCTTCTGCGGCTTTTTCCTGCTCAGACTGCTGCTCAGACGACACTTACATGTAAACCCACGTGGTGAAGGGAAGATTAAAGGAAATGAAACCTCTACTCACAACCAGAACCATGTAAAAATATATAGTCCGTGGAGCTCAGTTGGAAAGGAACAAAAACCGAGCCATGTTGGGGAGTCCTGTAGTAGAAGTAGAGAACGTGTGTCTTTTTTACTTTTCTGTTCTAATGACAGGGAAAAATCACATTGTTTGAGTAAACTTAAAATGTCAACTTCCTGCATGACTGAGCTCAATATTTTAGCTCAGAAATTGGGCTCAGTGGGAAAAGGAGGGGGGGGACCCTAAAAACTTCATTTCTAGAAAATACAGTGGTAAAGAGATGTTTCAAAGTAGCCTGTGCTTTGGCCGGGGCTGGGGCGGGGCCGGGAGTGATTGGGGGGGGGGGGGTTGTGCAAAATACTGTCTAAACAGAAACCATATAATAAGTAACTTCCTAGAAAAGCCTCTGTCTTTGTCATATCTTTGAAGTTCTGCCTTCTAGGCCTCATAAGCACAATGTCTGGCTCAGATATTAAGCACTGGGACATTATCAGGCCCTCTGCAAGATGGGAGGGCGCCCTCCACAGTGCTCATCTTCACGGGGAGAAGGCTCTAGAACCTTCCGGGGGCTAAGAACCAGTCAAGTGGGTGCTTCTCTCCACAGGACTTCCCACGTTAGTGACAAGAATGCACAGAAGTAGCCCTATTCACCTTGGTTGTGAAAAGAGATCGCCACACTGCTAGTAATTAGTACCCACAGAGAGGGTTTCTTTTCCCCAAAAACTCTACACATTAACTTAAAGTCAGCACTAATCATCCTCACTTTGCAAGATGAAAAACGTGACAGGCAGCAAAAAAAGTCTATTTTTTCAAGATGTCAGAAGATGAGTTTTCAAATTCGTTTTTAGCTCAAAGAAGCAGGTATGTAGCATTAAGTTACCTAGCCCGTGAATCGCCAAAAAATGTATTCATCACGCCTTCGTTATATCAGGATTCACTGGGCGTGTTAGACATTTATACCTAAGGCAGAAGAACCTCTTCCCCCAGATACAGCTATCCTTCTAAGATTTTCCAGCCCCGTCTTAAATAATAACCAACTCTGTACTTACTGCAAAGGCTCTCGCTTCTCGCGCCTCCTGGGAGCTGCTGACCTCAATCAGCAAGCCAGCCGCACTATTCTGGGGTCTGGTGCTGGCCAGGGAGGAAAACCACACTCAAGGGGCCCGGGCAGTGAGCATTTGGGCGATGCTTCACTCAGGAAGCAGGCGGTTCTCTGCTCTCCAGGGCTTCTGACGGCCTCTCCCCTCTCCCTCTCCCTCTCCCCCCCTCCCTCTGTCTCTCACAATCGCTCTCCCTTTTCTCTCTCTCTCTCTCTGACTCTCATACACACACAGAGTGCAAAATCATTTCTATCCTACTGGTTCCTGAATACTTACTTTGTACCTCTCAAAAACATAATGATTTAAAGATATAGGCGCGCGCGCGCGCGCACACACACACACACACACACACACACACACAAAGATATAGGCTGACAAATTTCTGGCTGTTTCCCGAGATAATCAAACAGAAAAAAAAACAAAAAAAACAAAAACAACCCAGGTTCTTTTCAAAGGTGAGTTTGCCCTGAAGCCTCAGGGCCCCTCACTTGCCATAACCTGAGGGCTGTAGAATGTTCTAAGGGGGATGGGGAAGTCAGGTTATGATCCAGAAGCATTTCAAAGCTGGCAGCTCTAATGAGCGGACTGAAGCTTGTTCAGAGATAAAGCATCTAAACCTCCAAGCCCCCCTGTCACTTGTTGTAATTTCTTTCTTCATTCTAAAGATCTCCATACCTAATTTTGAATTCCGAGAGCTCCAGAATTATCTGAACATTCTCACAAAACCTGAGGTCCACGAATCCTGCTGCTACAGATGGCCCCGTGATGATGAGATTGCCCGTAACAACATGGAAGAAATTCTGTGGAGGTAAACCAGCAAAGTGTGTTATATCTACGCTCACCAAGAACTGCAGTCATCAGGGCCGGGCTGAGCTTAGTCACTGCTGGAGTTAGCTGGAGTTTAATTGCTATTATACCAGATAATAGGTGTGAAAAGCAGCCCCCTAGCTCTTTCTTGGCAGAGGAAGTTTTCAGAGCCTCACTGAGGCTGAATGCCCCGGGGTGCACTGTAATGCCACACCCCGCATATGCAGACGTTGCCTTTCTAATGACAGATCACAGTAAGGAGCTGTGGTCAGGCAGTTTAGAGCTGGCCTTCCCCTGTAAGAGCTGTTATTACAACTGTGGCCCCGTGCCACTCTGGCAAACACTGCTGCCTTTGGTGGCCCTCCCTCTTTGCCCTAAAGAAATCAAGAGACAATGCATGGGACCTGTTCTCACTGAAGAATATCCATCCTCCTGGGGGTTGGGGGAATAAAGGTACCTAACTCATGGGGTTGGGGGCACCATGGCCCAGACACAGGAGGCGGTAGTGGATGGGACTCTACAAGTGACGAAACTCCACCTCAGCCTCGCTCAAGCAAAATGGCAACTTACTGGCTTGACTAACTGGAAAGTCTAGGGATGAATTCAAGCTGGCTTCAAGCCAGGAGACCTGGAGGTGCAAACGTCATCGGGACTTTCTTTTCATCACCTTTCGGCTCAGCTTCCCTAGGTTCCATTCCTTCAAACACCGGGGCTCTTAGGATGGGAAAGGCTTTCCTGGAGGCATTCCATGATAAAGATTCCAAGTCTTCAGCATTCAAGACCTTGGGAGAGAGGCACTCCTCAGAAAGGAAACTTAACGTTGACAACACTGTCCAGAAAGACCTGGGTGACTGACAGCCCCACGAGTTATAAGAAGAGCAGTTCCCAAAAGCAAAAACACACACACACAAAAACAAAAAAAAAAAACACCCAAAATGCTACACAGGCAAAAAGATACAAACTAGTGCCTTGGATTAAGCCATTCATGTGATTGTGTCTTACTTCCCCAATTTGATTGTAAATCTATTTATAGAAGGATGTACACAAAGTGTTAAGTGTGGTTATCTCTGATATTGTGGGTCATTTATTTTTTAAACTCACACTGTATCTTCTAAACTTTCTAAAAATAGGGGCGCCTGGGTAGTTCAGTCAGTTGGGCATCAGTTCAGCTCAGTCATGGTTTCACTGTTTGTGGGTTGGAGCCCCGCATCAGACTCTGTGCTGACAGCTCAGAGCCTGGAGCCTGCTTCAGATTCTGTGTCTCCCTCTCTCTCTGCCCCTCCCCTGCTCACACTCTGTCTCTCTCTCTCTCAAAAATAAAAATAAAACCTTTAAAAAAATTTAATTTTCTAAACATAATAAAAATTATTAAATTGTATAATAACACAATACATTTTAAGTTTATTTTTGAGAGAAGAGACAGAGCTTGAGTGAGGGAGGTACAGAGAGAGAAAGGGAGACACAGAATGTGAAACAGGCTCCAGGCTCCAAGCTGTCAGCACAGAGCCGGAGCTTGGGCTCAAACTCATGAACCACAAGATCATGACCTGAGCTGAAGTTGGACGCTTAACTAACTGAGCCATTCAAGTGCCCCAATAACACAATACATTTAAAGAAGTTATTGCATGCTAAACAAATCCTGCTTACAAGCAAAAATATATATAGAATATCTATGAATAAATCTGGTAAGAAAATTACAGTCACGCCCCACCCAAATCTACAACATTTTACTGAACAACAGAAGAGAGGACTGGATGAAAAAATATACCATGATATTCCAATTAAATATTCATTCTCCACAAAATAATTGTATAAATGTATTATAGTTCCGATGAAAATTCTAATAGGTGTGAAAAATGCTCTATATTTCTTTTTTTTAACTTTATTTATTTTGAGAAAGAACGTGTACAAATGGGGGAAGGGCAGAGGGAGGGAGAGAGAGAGAAACCTAAGCAGGGTCCACACTCACCACTAAGCCCATTGCAGAGCTCGATCCCACAACCATGAGATCGTGACTTGAGCCAAAATTGAGTCAGACACATAACCAACTGAGCCACCCACGTGCCCCAAGAATTTTGATTAAAATAAAGATCGCATTACTAATCTAAGGATAAAGAATGGATTGTTTTTAAAAATGGTATTGGGAAATTTGGTTAATCATTTGGGGAAAAAAAAAAAAGACTACTACCTCACACCGTATACCCAAATGAATTCTGATAAACATTTAAGTGGAGGAAAAAAATAAAAAGAAGCATTATAAGAAGTAGAAGAGAGGAGACTGTATCTGAACCTGAACAAGGTGAGAAAGGCCTCTGAGCCCACACACAAAGGCAGAATACATAAAAAAGAAACAGATTTGACTTTGAAGATAAAAATCTTTGGGGCCCCTGGGTGGCTCAGTCAGTAAAGCAACCTACTCTTGATTTAGGCTCAGGTCATGATCTCACGGTTCATGGGTTCGAGCCCCATGTCAGGCTCTGTGCTGACACTGGGAGCTTGCGTGAGATTCTTTCTCTCTTCCCCTTTCTCTGTTCCTCCCTAACTTGTGCTCTCTCTCCCTCCCTCTCAAAATAAACAAAAAAAATATTTTAAGGGATGCCTGGGTGGCTCAGTCAGTTGAGTGTCTGACTTCGGCTCAAGTCATGATCCCACAGTTTGTGGGTTCAAGCCCCACGTTGGGCTGTGTGCTGACAGCTCGGGGCCTGGACCCTGTGTCAGATTCTGTGTCTCCCTCTCTCTCTCTCTGCCCCTCCCCTGCTCACATTCTGTCTCTTTCTCTCTCTTTCTTTCAAAAATAAATAAACATTAAAAATAATTAATTAGGGGCGCCTGGGTGGCTCAGTCGGTTGAGCGGCCGACTTCGGCTCAGGTCATGATTTTGCGGTCTGTGAGTTCGAGCCCCGCATCAGGCTCTGTGCTGACAGGCAGAGCCTGGAGCCTGTTTTGGATTCTGTGTCTCCCTCTCTCTGCCCCTCCCCCGTTCATGCTCTGTCTCTCTCTGTCTCAAAAATAAATAAACGTTAAAAAAAATTTTTTTAATTAAATAAATAAATAAAAATTTAAAAAACCAACCTCTGTTAATAACAAAAATCCTGTAAATAAAACATAAATGCCAATGACAAGATGAGACAAACATCTCTGCATAACCTTTGGTTCAGTTATTCTATTTGTAGGAATGTATCCTAAGAAAATAATCATGAATATATACAAAACTGTATGCATGGCAATTATGAGTTTATCCTTGGTTATAACAATGACAACAAAGGAAATAATTAAAAGTCTAATTGATTAGATTATTGTAGGTAGATCCATGTAATTAAACATTATGCAGCCATTAAAAGTGATACTATATCTATGGGGCGCCTGGGTGGCTCAGTTGGTTAAGCATCTGGCTTCAGCTCAGGTCATGATCTTGCAGTTCATGAGTTTGAGCCCCCACGTTGGGCTCTGTGCTGACAGCTCAGAGCCTGGAGCCTGCTTTGGATTCTGTGTCTCCCTCTTTCTGCCCCTCTCCTGCTCATGCTCTGTCTCTCTCTCTAAAATAAATAAGCATTAAAAAAAATTTCTTTAAATATTCCTTATGATGTAAATGTAAAAATCCTTAATAAAATACCAACAAACCAAATCTAGCAACACATATAAGGACTATACACCATGATCAAGTGGGATTTATCCCAGGAATTCAAAGTTGGTCCAACATGTGACAACCAACCAATGTAGTACACCATATTGATAAAATAAAGGACAAAACCACAGGATTGTGCACGAATAGGTGCAGAAAAAGCACTTGATAAAATCCAATACACTTTCATAATAAAAATACTTAACAAACTAGGAATAAAAAGGAAACTCCTCAACTTGACAAAGGCCAAACTACAAACATCACACTTAATGGTGTAAACCTAAAAACAAAACAAAACAACAAACAAACAAAAAAATTGTGCAAACCTGAAATACTTCCTCTAAGATCAGAAACAAGATAAAGATGTCTCTGCTCTCACCACTTCTGGTCAACATTATAGCAGCAGAGTCTTTAGCCAGGGAAATTAGGCAATAAAAAGAAAGGCACCAGATCAGTAAGAAAATTATAACTATATCTATTATCTCATGATCATATATGCAGAAAAATCTCAAAAAAAATCTACAACAAAACAGAGCTAATAAACCTGTTCGGCAAAGTTGTAGGATTCAAGATCATTATACATAAGTCATTTTCATTTCTATATACTTGCAGTGAACAATCCAAAATATTAAGAAAACAATTCTATTTATAACAGCCCCAAAAGGAATAAAATACTTAGAAATGTATTTAATAAGATATACGCAATAGTTGTACACTAAAAACTATGAAATATTGAAAAAAATTAAAGAAGTCTTAAATGGACAGACATCTCATGTGCATGTATTATAAGATGGCAATACTCCTCGAATTGATCTACAGATTCAACACAATCCCTATCAAAATCCCAGCTGCTCTTTTTGCAGAAATTGATAAGCTAACTCTTTAACTCGTATGGAAATGCAAGGGACTCGGAATAATCAAAACAATCTTGAAAAGAACCAAGTTGGAAGACTCATACTTCCAAATTTTCAAACTTACTACAAACTATAGCAATCAACACTGTGTGGTATTGACACAAGGAGAGACATAAGCAGGTCAATAACACAGAACTGAGAGTCCATAAAGGAACCGATGCATTTATGGAAGTTGATTTTTGACAAGAACGCTGAGACCATTCAATTTGTCTTTTCAACAAATGATGCTGGGGCAACTGGATATCCATATACAGAAGAATGAAAGTAGATTCCTATCTCATACCACATACAAAAATTACCTCTAAAATGTAACAGGTAAAAATATAAAAATCTTAGAAGAAAACATTAAGTGTAAAACTTCATGACCCTGGATTGGCAATGTTTTCTCAGATATTAAACACAAGCAACAAACCAAAAAGTCTATAAATTAGACTTGATAAAAAAAAAAAAAAACCTTTTGTGCTTCAGAGGGCAGTGAAAATATAACCCACGTAGTGGAAGAAAATGTTTGCAAATCATATATCTGATAAGGATCTATTATCCAGAATATATAAAGAACTCTTACAACTCAATAATAAAAGGACAAATAACTAAAAATGGGCAAAGGATTCAGACAGACATTTCTCCAAAGAGAATATAAAATATACAGATGGTGGGGCACCCGGGTGGCTCAGTCAGTTAAGAGTCTGACTTCGGTTCAGGTCATGATCTTGTAGTTCATGGGTTCAAGCCCCATGTCAGGCTCTGCGCTGACAGCTCTCTCTCAAAAATAAATAAACATTAAAAAATTTTTATAAAAAAACCACACACTTGGGGCACCTGGGTGGCTCAGTCGGTTGAGCATCCGACTTCGGCTCAGGTCATGATCTCATGGTTCATGAGTTCGAGCCCTGTGTCGGACTCTGCTGACAGCTCAGAGCCTGGAGCCTACTTCAGATTCTGTGTCTCCCTCTCTCTCTGCACCCACCCCACTCATGCTCTCTCTCTCTCAAAAATAAATAAATGTTAAAATAAATAAATAAATAAATAAATAAACGTTAAAAAATTTTTTTAAATGGGAGTGCCTAGGTGGCTCAGTCAGTTAACAACCCAACTCTTAATTTTGGTTCACATCATGATCTCACAGTCTGTGGGATCGAGCCCTCGGTCAGGCTCTGCTCTGACAGTGTGCAACCCTCCTGGGGTTGTCTCTCCCCCTCTCTCACTGTCCCTCCCTCACTTATGCACATGCATGCTCTCTGCCTCTCCAAATAAATAAGCCTTTTGAAAAATGACTGTTCTTGGCAGTCCTGTTGAAGATCAGTAGGCTATATATGCATGAACTTAACGTCTCAGGTCTCTGTTCTATTCTATTGGTTTATACATCTGTCTTTATGTCAGTACCATGCTGTTTTGATTACTGTAGCTTTCTTATATATATATATTTAATTTTTTTAATGTTTATTTACTTTTGAGGGGGGGAGGGGCAGAAAGAGGGAGACACAGAATCCAAAGCAGGCTCCAGGCTCTGAGCTGTCAGCACAGAGCCCAACATGGGGTTCAAACTCATGAACCACAGGATCATGACCTGAGCCAAAGTCGGACATCTAACTGATTGAGCCACCCAGGGTCCCTGTTTTTGTATATTTTTAAACCAGGAAGTGTGATGTCCCCAGCTTTGTTCTTCTTTCTCTGGATTGATTTGGCTATTCGTGTTTTCTTTGTGGTTCCATATGAATTTTAGAATTGTTTTTTCTATTTCTACAACAAATACCATTGGGATTCTAATAGGGTTTGAAATGAATCTGTAATGGGGAAAGGACAGTTTCTTCAGTAAATGGTGTTGAGAAAACTAGATAGCCACATGCAAAAGAATGAAACTGAACCCTTGTACCATAGATAAAATCAACTCAAAATGGGTTAAAGAATTAAACATAAGACCTGAAACTCTAACACGCCTAGAAAAAACAAGGCAAAAAACCTTCATGACATTGGTCTTGGTAATGATTTCATCAATATGACACTAAAGCCACAAGCAACAAACACAAAAATAATCACAACCACATCAAACTAAAAAGGCTTCTGCACAGCAAAGGGAAATAATCAACAAAGTAAAAAGGCAACCTATAGAATGGGAGAGAATATTTGCAAACCATAAATCTGATAAGGGGTTAATCTCCAAAATAGACAAGGAACTCCTACAACTCAATAGTGAAGAACAAAAACAGAAAACCTAATAACTGATTAAAAGATGGGCTAAGGACTTGAATAGACGTGTCTTCAAAGACACACAAATAGCCAACAGATATGTAAGAAAACGATCAACATCACTAATCATCAGGGAAACGTAAATCCTAATCTCAATGAGATATCTCACTTCACACCTGCTGTGATGGCTATTATAAAAAACATAAAAGGCAAGTGTTGGTGAGGATGTGGAAAAGTTGGAACTCTTGTACATTACTGGTGAGAACACAAAAATGGTTCTGCCGGTATGCAATAGTATATGGAGGTTCCTCAAAAATGAAAACTAGAACTACCATATGATCCAACAATTCCACGTCTGGGTATTTATCCAAAAGAACTGAAATCAGACTCTTTAAGACATATTAGTACTCTCGTGTTCATTGTGGCACTATTCACAATAGCGAAGATGTGGAAACAACCTGAATGTCCATTGACAGATGAATGGATGAAGAAGATGTGAGATACACACACACACACACACACACACACACACACACACACACACACTGGAATCTTATTTAGCTTTCAAAAGAAGGAAATTCTGCAATATTTAACAAGCTGGATGAAACGTGAGGACATTCTGCTAAGTGAAATAAAGGAGTCACAGAAAGACAAAAACTGCATGATTCTCCTTACCTGAGGTATCTAAAAGAGTCAAATTCATAGAATCGAAGAGTGGAATGGTGGTTGCCAGGGGCCGGGGGAAAGGGGAAATGGGAAGTTACCAATCAATGAGCATAAAGTCTTAGCCAAGCAAGATGAATAAACTCTGGATGTCTGCTATACAATACTGTACCTATAGGCAACAACAATACTGTATACACTTAAAAATTTGCTAAGAGGTTAGATCTCATGTTAAATACTCTTATCACAATAAAATAAAATTCAAAAAATAAAATAAATTACAAAAAAGGGTTATCTCCGGTTGGTAGTATTAACTTCCATTATGCTTTAAAGATTTTTCTACACTGGTTGCAATGAACACATAACAGGTTTACAATTTAAAAAATACTATTTAGGGGCAGGCGCCTGGGTGGCTCAGTCAGTTAAGCATCCAACTTTGGCTCAGGTCACGATCTCACATTTCGTGGATTCGAGTTCCACATTGGGCTTTCCCTGTCAGCACAGAGCCCCCTTCAGACCCTCTGTTCACCACCACCCCCCACTGCTCTCTCAAAAATAAATAAACAAAAAATTAAAAATAAATAAGTAATATTATTTAGGCATAAGAACTATTATCTATCACAAGAGCATTAGACTCTATTTGTGACTGATGGCTTATATTGCAGAAACTAAGCTCATTTGACGCAAAGAAGATTTGTGTGTGTGTGTGACCCAAAGACTTCTTTTTTGAGAGAGAGAAAGAGAGAGAGACCTCATGTGAGCAGGGGAGGGGGGCAGAAGGAGAGAGAATCCCAAGCAGGCTCCATGCTCTGCGTGAAGCCCAATACAGGGCTCGATCCCACGACCCTGGGATCACGACCTGAGCTGAAATCAAGAGTTGGATGCTCAACCGACTGGGCCACCCAGGTGTTCTAAGACTTCCTTAATTGTAGAAATAATTAAACCTCGGATGAAACATCCTTTGCAAGGACTGAAATCTCTACTCCTGGACTGTCTAGGAAAGAACAGGGTCAGACGATGGGCTACAATGGCACGCTGAGGAGTTCATTTGCACAGAGGCTGGGCAGTGTCAGGGTGGTCTAGCTCCAAGAGCTGGATGGAGGAGTCCGGACCAATGCTGAAGGAAACCTCTGTGCAGGCTGAGCTCCTAAGTGCCTCCGTGGGAAACCCGCCAGCTCTCTACAGAACAGAATTTCCTAAACCTTAGCCAAAAATTGAAGCCTAAAAATGTGCTGTTTTGCTCTTGCAAAATAAATTTATCAACTCTAAAAATAACTAGGACAAAGCCAAAAGATGAAAGCCACTCTGAATGGGTTTCAAACAGATGTGTGACAAATTTTTGCAAAGACTGTCAGGAGTCAGACCCTCAGGACTCTTGCATTAGCCGGGAGGTACCCAAGAGAATCTGTTATTATTATTTTTTAATGTTTATTTATTTCTGAGAAAGAGAGAGAGCATGAATGAGGGAGGGGCAGAGAGAGAGAGGGACAGAGGATCCAAAGCGGGCTCTGTGCTGACAGCAGCAAACCCAACCCTGGGGCTCGGATTCATGAACCATGAGCTCACGACCCGAGCCGAAGTCAGAGGCTCAACTGACTGAGCCACCCAGGTGCCCCCAAGAGAATCTGTTATGATGCAGGGTGAAAGGACATGCTCCCAGGGCAAAGGTGGTGAAGATCTTCATGGGTCTCTAAGCTTCAGCAGCAGCAGCAGGTCAGTGCTTATTACTGGAAAATCAGTATAAATAGCCAGTGTTTATCTGATGAGTCGGTAGATCGTAATGAACATGCTAGTCTACTAAATACAATCTGAAACGTGACATCTGCATGTAGTATAGAAATATATTGCACTTCTTTGTAAATATCTATAAAGCCTGACCATAAACACTCATTCTGACTAAGAGGAGCTTGACTTCTATGTTAACCTAACCATCTCTTTAGAGGACTTTTTAATTTCGTTCTAAAACATAGCATTTCACTGTGAGAAATTACACAGAGAGAAGTAATTACGGAGGGAGACGCACTGCCCTGGGAAAGTGGTGGTTAGTGAAGTTGGCCTTCTTATGAGCCGCGAGGCAAGGTTCATCACATCCTTCCCAAGAGAACATAAAGGGGAGGACCTTTCTGTAAACGCACAGTTGGGAACGAGAAGTTTGTTGGCTTACAAGTTACCATATGCTATGTTTTCTTTTTTTCATAGTTGTATGTTTTTTTGTTTATGTTTATTTACTGATTCCTTTTGAGAGAGAGAGAGAGGGCAAGAAGGAGAGGGGCAGAGAGAGAGAGGGAGAGAGAATCCCAAGCAGGCCCCACACTGTCAGCCTGGAGCCCCACGCAGGGCTCAAACTCCCGAACTGAGAGATGACGACCTAAGCTGAAGTTGGACACTTAACCGACTGGGCCACCAGGTGCCCCTGATACATTGTTTGTTTGTTTGTTTGTTTGTTTGTTTTTTAAGAAAAGCCCTGCTGTAGGGGTGCCTATAGTCAGTCGGTTATGCTTTGACTCTCGGTTTCGGCTCAGGTCGTGATCTCACGGTTTCATGAGTTCCAGCCCTGAGCCTGCTTGGGATTCTCTCTCTCCTTCCCTCTCTCTCCACCCCTCCCCCGCTCATACTGGCTCTCTCTCTCTCAAAATGAACAAACTTAAATTAAAAAATAAATTAAAGAAAATCCTTTAAAAACAAAACAAAACAAAACAAAAAAAACACTGCTGTAGCACCGGGTTGATTCACATGCCTGAATCCTGAGACATCACATAGCCACGAGGTGAGTCTGGCTCCAGAGATGGACCTCCCCCCACACCCCCCATGGTCTTCCCTCCTCAGCACTGACCACCTTCTGCTTCTAGTGATACACCTGCCACCCACACTGCACTTCCCTCCTGAGCTGTGTGAAAATGCTGAGTGAGGCTATGCATATGTTTGAATTTGTTTAATTAGCCAGGAATAGGGAAGCAGCGACTCTTTTGGTTTCCAAGCAGATGTTCAACTAATTTTGGGAAAGAACAAGGGCCCCAGAGAGTCTGAAGAATGACTCAGCTTCAGTCCCTCACAAGTTCCGTGGCACCTGGGGACATGCCTCTCCGCGGACTCTCCTGCCATCAGGATTCCGAATCTGCAAGAGCCCTCCCAGACCTCCGGCTGCTCTTCCCCCAGTCGTCTCGCTACCACACTCCCTCCCAGCCTGGTCTGCTCCCCAGTCTCAGGTTCCCTTCCTCCCCTGCCAGACTCACATCGCCCCCACCCCCACCCATTCTGAACCCCAAGATCCTTCCACCATGCTCCTCACCAGTCCCTGGATGCCTTTACTGCAGCCCTGCTCAGCCAGCCACCAGTCAGGGACTGCTATGTTCCCAGCCTGGGTCTCCCAAGGGAACTATAAAGACAGAACTCGCCCGAGGCCACGTGGCCCTTGGTATCTCCGAGCCACTGATGTGTTTCACTCTAACTGGCTTCTCGCGGAGCCTTCCAAAAAAGCATTTATTTTAAGAACATCTCAGTCAAGTTTAATTCAGAAAGGGAGGGTCATTAGCTTGACTGTGAGCACAGGTCAGGCACTATTCTCCAAGTCAGCCGTATCATTAACAAAGCTGATCTCTGATCTCCATCAGTCTGATTCCTGAACTATATTTGTGATGGCAGGGGTGGGGAAGAATGATGCCGACAATTCTTTTCCACACCCCCAGCAACACCCTTTGACCTCTGGTCCCACCTTCCTCTGTGTGCAGGAAGGGAAAACTAGATAGCCTTCCCTAAATCCACAGAAAGTGGAAGGAAGAAATGAATACAGTTAGAAGCAGCAGTTAATGAAACGAAAACATTTTTTAGAATGGTCTTGAAGATTAAAAAAAACTAAAATTAAAAACAAGAAAGAGGACGTAATTACATACGTGGCTTTGTAAAACTAGGCGAAACAGATAATTTTCCAGGAAAACACAGATTACCGAAATTAACTCAAGAAGAAACAAACAGTCCCATAGAAAAAGGGCAAAGGGTAAGAAAAGGCAATTCACAAAAGGAAAAATACTGTAAACATGAAAAGATGCTTAGCCTACCTAGCATCCAACAAACACAAACTAAAGCAATAACATATTTTTAAAAGTCCATTGCATGGATGAATACATTTGCAAGGGATAAGAGTGTTAGCAAAAATGTAGGAAATACACACTTGCACACAGTTGTGTGTGTGGCTCCTTGGATGCAGCTGGGAGTAGAGATTGTAAAGAGGGACTTCTCATATTTTACTCTATTTCTATATTTGAATTTTCATTAAAATATGTTTTTTTGTATTATACCTGAAATTTTATTTTTTTAATTAATTTATTTTTTTAATGTTTGTTTATTTTTGAGAGAGAGAGGGAGAGCGAGCGAGTGGGGGAGGTGCAGTGAGAGACCGGGACAGAGGATCCAAAGCGGGCTCTGTGCTGACAGAAAATGGTAATTTGAAATAAGGCCATAGGTTGTAAAATACTTTATGGATCTGAAACATAGTAAGTAAGAAAAGGAGAAAGAGAAAAATAAGCAGCAAAGTGCAGACTGGATACGATATAGAAAACCACACGGGGCGCCTGGATGGCTCAGTCGGTTGAGCCTCCGACTTTGGCTCAGGTCATGATCTCCCAGTTCGTGAGTTCGAGCCCCACGTCGGGCTCTGTGCTGACAGCTCAGATCCTGGAGTCTGCTTTGGATTCTGTGTCTCCCTCTCTCTCTGACCCTCCCCAACTCACTCTCTGTGTCTCTCAAAAAATGAATAAACGTTAAAAAGAAAAAAAAAAGACGAAAACCACACATGCGAAAATATTAGCTCCCTCAGGGCAAAAACTCTGTTCCATTCACTGCATATCCCTCTGACACAGCATGTCCAGCACAGAACACTTAGTAAATGCTTGTTGAGTGAATAAAAGAAAAATGGGACTAAAGAATATCAAAATGTACTCTGGGAATTTCAAGTTTAAAAGAAAGAAATGAAACAACTTTGTTCACATATATTTCAACAATTTGAAATGTAAAATTATTTTGGGGGTGCCTGGGTGGCTCAGTCGGTTGAGCATCCGACTTCGGCTCAGGTCATGATCTCGCGGTTCATGAGTTCGAGCCCCACATCGGGCTCTGTGCTGACAGCTCAGAGCCTGGAGCCTGCTTTGGATTCGGTGTCCCCCACTCTGTCTCTGCCCCACCCCTGCTTGTGCTCTGTCTCTGTCTGTCTTTCAAAAATGAATAAACATAAAAAAATTTTTTAAATTATTTTTGCTGAAATCCTGTTATACTCAATATAACCATTAAGTTGGGATTTATGCTTGTACTGGTCATTTTCCTGCAGCTGACCTTCAATTAAAAGAATGTGGGGGCATCTGGGTGGCTCAGTCAATTAACCTTCTGACTCTTGATTTCCGTTCAGATCATGATCTCAAGGTTTGTGAATTCGAGCCCTGAGTTGGGCTCTGTGCTGACAGCATGGAGCCTGCTTGGATTCTCTCACTCTCTGCCTCTTTCCCACCCGTATGCATATTCCCTCTCTCTCTCTCTCTCAAAAATAAATAAACTTTAAAAAAAGTAAGGTTAAAAAAAAAGAATGTGCTTCATCTTGATTAGTCTGGTTACTGTATTTTCACGATGTTTTCGTAATATTCATGAGCTGGTATTTATATTTGTTAAAATTCACAGTTTTCACCTTTTTTCTATTTTGTAGCATTATGTAAGTTCAGGAAAGTTAATAAAGCAAAGTGGCTCACTGAAATGTAAAAGTTGGGTTGAGAGTGATATAAATAGAACTCTTAACAATGATAAGGATCATGATCGAATGAACTCAAATGCAAGATGGAGAGATCTCTGCCCTCTGTGTCAAGTGGTATGCCATATAGGCTGTTAAAAAGGGGAAGCGCAGGGGCACCCGAGTGGCTCAGTCGGCTGGGCATCTATCTGCCTCTTGGTTTAGGCTCGGGTCATGACCTCATGGTTCCCACCTTGGGCTCTGTGTTGACAGTGCAAAGCCTGCTTGGGATTCTCTGTCTCCCTCTCTCCCTGCCCCTCCTGCTCTCTCTCGCTCTCTCTCTCTCTCAAAATAAATAAATAACCATTTTTAAAAAGGGAAGTGCAAATAAGAGGTATAATGGCAAAGACTGAAAAATTGGAATTTATTGGGCCATTCATCCATTTGCTCCTGAGGCTAGAGCACTTTATTGTTTTCGGGAAGCTGCTGGAACGGTAGCAGTAAACCATGTTGTGCCTTCCATGTCGCCATCGAAGTGCAACGGCCTCTTTGGTAAACCAACCAAGTTCTTCCTCAAGGGCAGAATAATGTATCTCAGTGCCAAACTGAATCATTCATCACCAAAGGAAAAGACTGAAACTACCAAGGCATCCTTTAAAGTTGCACTCCTCAGACATAAAACACACGCAGGCACACACTAAGGAAATGTTTTTGTTGTTGTCGTTGTTGTTGTTTTAAGAACAGCCCCAAGGTTAATGATACATGTTTTGGTCAGAAAGACAACAGAACAAGATATTAGCAAAACTCCTCTATCAAATAACACACTGGACACCAAGGAATACCAATGGCAGGCCATACGGAAGAGGAATTGTGAGCTGGAGTGAGATCTGAGGCAGATAATTTCAATTTACCATTGACTGAAACCTCTGAGCAGGGTATGAATGAGTACCTTTCATGTCTGAGGCTCATATTCGAGGGCTAAGGTCCTCGGTGGAGAAGGACCCAGGGGCCTGCGCTGATGGAGGACCTGGTAGGAGTCCAGCCAGGAAGAAAAGGAGCTGTTACACACAGTGTAACTGAACACCAGTCTACACCACTGCTCTTTTTCTCGCAGGAGGGCTGCTGATCTGAATAATCTGATCTTCATTTAGTAACTGAAAAAAGGGATACACATTTTGAATCAAACTACAGCCATGGCCAATCTGTCTTTTCAATGTGAGGTGGGACGCTGAGTACCAGGGTTTGTTTTCTACTCGAATATACAGGCTGTTAAGGGGAAAGGCACTCACATGGGCATTAGAAATGAGGAACAATATAAAACTGTTTCTTCATGGCATCGAGAGTGCCGGTAAAGACCATTTCTGTGATCTCAAATGACTGGCTGACATCGTACATGTCCGAAATCAATATTTAGAGCAGCCTGAATCTTCGCCGAAATGTCACGATTTCTTTTGAACGCTCAGATGTTAGGGTAACTTGATAGGATCAAACTGCAATGCAAGTACCTAAGTCGCCATGAGTTTGACCTCCCCAGCAGTTGGCAGTTTTCATTACAAATTAAAGAAATTTGGGGCACCTGGGTGGCTCAGTTGCTTGAGCGTCTGACTTTAGCTCAGGCCATGATCTCACGGTTCGTGGGTTCCGGCCCCGCGTCAGGCTCTGTGCCGACAGCTCGGAGCCTGGAGCCTGCTTCGGATTCTAGGTCTCCCTCTCTCTCTGCCCCTCCCCCACTTGCTCTCCCTGTCTCTCTCAAAAATACATAAACATTAAAATAATTTTTTAAAGGAATTAAATGAAATTTTCATATGTCGTTGCGTATTTGAAAATGACACTGAAATGTTGCAAAGCAATATAAACAAGCATTTTTGTGATGGCTGAACCCTCTCCTGCATGAGAGATAGGAGATAAAGCTGGAAAGCGAGACAGGGATCAGACCTCAAACAGCTTTGCCTGCACTGCTGAGGTGTTTGAACTTGGTAACCCCTAGTCTGTGAGGACAATTTAAGCAGAGACGCAAAATGATCAGAATCCCATTTTAGAATGACTGCTCTGACGGCAGTGTGGAGGACAAATACAAGGGAGTAGAGCCGGAAGCGAGGAACCTGTTAACAGGCAATTTTAACGGTTCAGACGAGAAACAATAAATCTAAGAGAGTGACAACAAAATTCAAAAGAGGCTGAATCAAAAGATACCTAAATGGAAATAACAGGACTTGATCACCAGTCAGATTAGGATTCGGATTCAGGGGAGGAAGAGGGAGTTTCCTGGTTTGGGCACAACTTGCTGAGATTTACCATGTGTACTACTTCTCTATCACTGCGTAACAAATTACCCACAGTTTAGCAGCTTAGAACAACCAATGTTTATTACCTCACAGTTTTTGTAGGTTAGGAATCTAGGAAGGGTTCAGCTGGGTTGTTCTAGTTCAAGGCCTCTCATGAGGTTGCAATCAAAATGTCAGCTGGGGCCACATCACCCAAAGGCTTGACTGGGGCTGGAGTTCCAAAGAGTTCACTCACATGCTTAGCAAGTAAGTGCTGGTTGTTGGCAGGAGAGGTCAGTTCCTTTCCAAGTGAACCCCCCTATAGGGCTGCTTAAACATCCTTCTCATGGCACTTGGGTTCCCCCAGACCAAGTGATCCAAAAAACAGAGAGCAAGGAGGAAGCCACAATATCCCTAATAACCCTGAAGTCTCAGACCACCATTTCTGCCTTATTTCATTCATGAGAAGAAGGTCACTAAGCCTAGCCCACATTCAAGGATAGGGGAAGTAAGCTCTGCCTCTTGAAAGGAAAGGTATAAAGAATGAGTGGATATATTTTAAAATCATCATATCTCATAAGTGGACAATGTGTTCAATTCATGCTGAATTGGAAATGCTTAAGACATTCAGTGGAAGTGTCCAGCAAGGGGATGAACATACCCCTACAGAGTCATTGTTCAATTTAGCAAGAATAAAATATAGTGGCACCTTGGCGGCTCAGTCGGTTGAGTATCTGACTCTTGATTTTGGTTCAGATCATGATCCCAGGGTTGTGGGGTCTTGTGTTGGGCTCCATGCTGAGCATGGAGTCTGTTTAAGATTCTCTCCCCACCCCACCCCCCCCCGCTCTCAAAAATAAAACTAACTTTAAAAAATTTTTTGAAGAATAAAGTTTATAGAGTGACAGAGTTAGAGGGTCACAGAATTAAGGAGAAAATGAAAGATAAAGGAAGCAGGGTCAGCCTAAGTTCACCATGAAGTCAACAGTTAGAGATCAGAGTAGGGGATTTTCGTGGGCAAAGGTGACAAAGGTCTTGGTAGAATCCCTTGTCCACTGACTTGGGCCAGAGGAAGGACCTCTTTACTTGAGAGAGAAAGAAAAGAGGAGAGAATGGGTGCTATCTAGTGTGCTCCTGTCTCCAGGGAAAATAGATAAGCAACACACCATATGTTAGAAATATAGATGTGACCCCTTGAGGAACATATCTCAAATCAGTTTGTTATCCCAGCCTCCCTACCTTCTCGTGTTGTAGGAAGATCCCTGCTATGTCTCCCTGGCCTGTTGTAGGCTTGTCATTCTGACTTACCTGCTTTCCTCTTCCCGAACCTCTCATAAACCCTACTCCTCCCTGGGGATGGCATCTGATTGGGCTGCTTCTCAGACAAGTATGACTTCAGCTTGTCCTCAGAATCTCCCCTTTGAGAAGTACCCATCAGTAGCCCTGACGGACTTGGTATCTTGGAGCCCTGCCCTGCTCCCAGTCTGCGGCCTAGAAGGATCCCTGCCTGGATCCCTAGTGGTATGGATGAGATGTTAAAATGTCTCTGAATCGTAGTCGGTCATATTCCTCAGTGTGGAACAGGTGAAACTGTGCTAGCGCTCGTGTTTCCGAACTGGAACTCCACTTTAGCGTCTAGATTCTTTGACGTAGTGCCTTCCAGCTCTACTAAAATTTGTTTTAAGATGATGTTAAACACAAATGTAGTTCCTTTTCTGCTTTTAATGACCTCAGCAAAATTCGACCAACAGTAGATGAACATTGAACCATGACAATTCATGGAAAGGAATGCGCGGATACCAGCAAGTCCCCATTTTAGCCATTACCATGGTGACAACGTGGTATTAGACACGGATGGTAATAGACACGTGGTAAGAGACAACGGATGGCTATTTAAAGGGGCCGTTCTTCGAAACGCCTTATTAGGCCCACGATATTAAAACTAATGAAATCATGGAGAAATTTCTTATTTTTGCAGTTTTAACGAAGAAGGTGTTAAGCTAGTAATACTTTAGCTACTATTTTTAAAGCAACGACTATAGGTCAAACACTTCTCTAGGATTTGTTGCTTCAGTTGTCACATTTGATTCTCAAAAAGCCACGGGAGGCCAGGTATTATTTTTTCTCCTCAGGGCAGCTGAGGAAACTAGGGATAGAAGAGGTCAGGTAATTTGCTCCAGCTCACACAACTGCCATGTAGAAAACCTGAGATTTGCGTGGGATCTCACCTAAGTCCAGGCCTTTTCCATTATCCCACATCACCCCTCTAATAAATGGTAACAAGTTGTAAGTATGACGACATTGGCCTCTTACTGGATATTGCCCGCAAGGTCATTCACTATCATACCACCCTGCTTTATTTTCTCCATAATAACTGATTACAACCTGGAATTTTATTATTTATTGCCTGTCTTCTCACTAGATCATAAACTCATTGAGAGCAGGTTCCTTGTCTCTTTCATTTCCCACTGGCCACCAGTACCTAGGATTTTATCTAGCATAGAGCAGGTAATCAGAAAGTGTTTGTTGAATTAAAAAAATGAATGAAAAAGTTCAAAGCAAGAAAAAGCACTAAAACAAATGCTTATATAAACATTATGTTTTTTTTAAAAAAAGAATTTGACAAGTTTAAGGCAGAATTTAAATTATGATTGCTTTAAAGAAATGCCCAACTGCTTATTTGGGAAGTGCTGTGCTATATTTTCCCATGCACTATTTCAGTAAAGCAGTCAGCAAACCTGTAAGATCATAATAACAATAACATTTCTATAATTCTGAAATTGTGCTTATAAAGTTCCTCTTTACCAGCTCATGCATACATTAATCTAAAAATTAGTAGTAACTTTTTTTTTTCCTGAAGAATACCCACGGCCAGTTTAACTAAGGGAGGATAAAGCTTCCCATATGAGCTCGAGTTAGTGTCAACATATTCCAGAACAAAAAAAATCCTAATATCCTCTGCCAATCCTGCAAATTTATTTCCTGTATCACTGGGGGGCCAGAGTAAGAGAATGTAGAATGATCAACCAAAAGTCCTTACTTTTATCAGCAAAATCAACCCAAAGCACATAAATAAATGTGTGTCCTAACACTGAATTAGCAGAAGAATCACGTAAAACATCTTACTATGAAGATACTACTAAATTCATCAACATGATTTCTCTCTGAAGTAATTCTATTGAATTAGTATTAAAAAAAATTGTAGGCCTAAATTTTTAAAAGTTTGATACTAGTACATGAATAGACAAAGAGATCAACAGAATCGACAAACCACGAATTAGGCCCAACTACATATGATTTTAATTTAATATATGAATAAATATATTCATATATATTTAATGAATTTAATATATGATAAAGGAATATACATATATTTAATATATGATAAGGAATTTAATATATGATAAAACTGATATTCCACAGGAAAGGATGAATGTATTCAATAAACAGTATGAGACATTTGGACAGGCATCTGGAAAAAACAGAGTTGGACACCCTACTTTACTCTTTATACCAAAAATGATTCCAGCAATACCAAATATTTTAAAGAAAAAAACTAAAATAATTAGCAGAAGAAAATGCAAGAGAATCTTTAAAGTCATAATATGGAAGATCTTTTAATTTATAATATGAAAACTCAGAAGCTATTAAAAAATCAACTACATACAAGCCAAATACCTAAAACATGACAGAAACAGTTAAACAAACACCACTGAATGAACTGAGAAAAAACCAGTTGACTCATATCCAGATAAAGAGTAAATTTTCCTATACACAAGGGTACCTTAAAACCCAAGAAGAAAACCACCAATAATCCAAAATAGAAATGTGCAAAAGTAATGAACAGGCAGTTCACAGAAATACAAATGGCTCATCGACACATAAAATGCTCTATCTCACTTTTAATAAAAGAAATGCAAATTAAAACTATAAACATATTTTACCTATCAGCATGGCAAAAATTTGAAACGTTTGTTACACATCACTGTGTTGGTGACTGTGTGAGAAAATTGACACTTTCACTTTTAGTTAATAGGATGTGTATTGATAACATCCATGGAGGGCAATAGAGCAATATTCATGAAATTGACAAATGCATATGTCCTATGACAAGGCAATTCCACTCTAGAAATATATTCTACAGATTTATTCTTTTTGGGGCTGAGACCTGGGGAACAGGGAACAGAGGCAGAAAGGAGATGTCTTTTCACCTATATCTCCTTTTGAACATGTTGAATTTTATATATGGTTCTGTTACTTTTTCACAAAATGAAAATTTTAAGCTGTGTTCTTTTTTTTTTTTTTTTAAAGTCACGTTTACTTTCCCCTTTGGTTAAAGCCAAAATAGAGAAGGAAATTAACCTATGAAGGAAGTAGAGAATGGCCTCCCCCCTGGGTAACAGATACAAAGACTATCTTCCAGAGACAAGAATTCACTGAACAAAATTGAGGAAGGATTACAAGAATTGATACTTCTCTAGATCTTGAGCAAGTTAGAGATTTCTCTGAACTGAGTGAGAAGCAGAAGCAAGGACTATCCTCCTGAGGTCCCTGCTCCCCCCACCTGAGGAAAGATACAGTGGAAATGAGGCATCACAGGAGAGCTCATAAGACAATAGTAGGAGATGAAAAGGACATAAATAGAGGAAAATGGTTAACACCGTCACATTATGAACAAATGTTCCATGAGGAAGAGCAAGAAGTGAAACCAAATGCTAAAAAAGTCAGTGAAATAAAAAAAAATGTCAGTGAAATAGAAGACTCATTTGAGGAAATGGAATAGAAGAAAACAAGGATGAAAGTGGTTAGAAAGGTGCTAAATATGGAAGATAAAGATGTGACATCCACATAATTGCTAATTCTGAATTAAATACTTTTCAATCCACGAGCTGAAAAATCAGGAAGAGTGCAATCAAAACAGGACATATCCTAACAAAGTTAAAGGGTGCTTAAGGGCAAAGAAATAACTGCCAACAATGAAGCAGAAGCAACAGATTACCCCTAATCGGGAGGCAAGTTAGACTCTGCGATTTCCTCCAGTCTTCTCCACAATGTTAGATGACAGAAGACAAAGGAGCAACGCCAGCAGAGTGTTGAATGAAAGAAGGGACTCAAGAATTCTTTCCTTAATTAAAAAAAAAAAAACCTAGACATAAATAATGTGCTCATTAAGGGAAAATTCACTGCGTGAAACCACACTGGTCCCATCTAGCGACACATGGTATTCTTGCAAGAAGACAACTCATCTCTTCTTTCCGCTGATGTCCCCTACAGTCCCGTCTCAACATGGCAGACACAGTGACCATGTACCACCTTCAACAGACCCCTCCAGTGGCTCCCCATCTCATTCAGGGTGAAGTGCAGTCTGTGCACTGGTCTACAAGGCGCCCACACACGCCCTCCTGACCCCTGTGACCATGTCTCCTACCCTGCGCTGGAGTTCCCAGCCTCCTTGCTACCCCCAAACATCAGGAATGCTCTTCCTCAAGGCCTTTGCTCCAGGTGCTTCCCCCACCAGCATGATTTAACTAATTCCCTTTCCTATTCCAGGGCTTCGCTCAGATGTCACCTCTCAGTAGGACCCTTCATGGCCACTCTTTTGAAAATTCTAACTCATCTCTCCTGGCACGCTGGACCTTACTTACACTATTCTGTTTTTATCTCCATGTTCAGCACTTGTTCCCTTCTAACGTGCTATCTCATTTCCTCATTTATCAGGCTCATTGTTTGCGGCCCCCAATTGTACATACGTTCCAGGGGCCAGGAATTTTTGCCTGTTTTTTCACTTGTATATCCAAACACCTAGAACAACATGTGGTTTGGGGTATTCAATATCAACAAAATTAGTGGTAGCACTGAACCAGTTGAGCACAGTTATATCTAAATATAACTAAGTCTATCAGCTGTAGCAACTCCTTTCTAGATATGCCTCCTGAGGCAAGGGAAACAAAAGTAAAAATCAACTATTGAAACTACATCAAAGTAAAATCTTCTGCACACTGAAGGAAACAATCTAAACAAACTAAAAGCCAACCTAAAGAATGGGAAAAGATATTTGCTAATGACGTGTCTGGTAAAGAATTAGTTTCTAAAATATATAAAGAACTTATAAAGCTCAACACCCAAAAAATAAATAACCCAAATAAAAAGCGGGCAGAGGACACGAACAGACATTTCTCCAAAGAAGACATACAGATGGCCAACAAACACATAAAAAGATACTCAACATCAGGGAAATGTAAATCAAAACTACAATGAGATATCACACCTGTCAGAATGGCTAATATCAACAACACAAGAAACAACAGGTGTTGGCAAGGATGTGGAGAAAGGGGAACCCTTTTGCACTGTTGGTGGGCAAACTGATGCGGCCGCTCTGAAGAACAGTATGGAGGTTCCTCAAAAAGTTAAAAATAGAATTATCCTATAATCCAGCAATTGCACTACCCGGTATTTACCCAAAGAATACAAAAATACGAATTCAAAGGGATACATGCACCCCAATGTTTATAGCTGCAGCATCTACAAAAGCCAAATTAGGGAACCAGCCCAAGTGTCTAATGGCTAATGAATGGATAAAGAAGTTGTGGGATATATGTGTATGGGCACACACACACACACACACACACACACACACACACACACACAGTGGAATATGACTCAGCTATAAAAAAGAATGAAATCTTGCATTTGCAATGATATGGATGGAGCTAGAGAGTATAATGCTAAGTGAGAAAGTCAGTCAGAAAGACAAATACCATACGATTTCACTCATATGTGAAATTTAATATGGGAATCTCAGAAACAAAACAAATCAGCAAAGGAGGAGGGAGGGAGAGGCAAACCAAGAAACACTCTTAACTATAGAGAAAAACGTGATGGATACGAGAGGGGAGGCGGGTGGGAAGATGTGTTAAATAGGTGATGGGGATTAAGGAATGCACCTGTCATGATGAGCACAGGGTGACGTATGGGAGTGCTGAATCACTATATTGTACACCTGAAACTAATATTATACTGCATATTAGCTAACTGGAATTTAAATAAAAACATACATATATATATTATGATTATATATATTATGGTTATTAGACTTAATCACATACTTATACATATGATTAAGTCTAATAACCTCTATTAACTATGGCTACAAAACTGAATACAATTTTAAGAAGTCTAGAAAGAAAAGGGAACAATGTAAAATAATATTAACTCGACAATAATAACAAGAATTCCCAAAGGGTCACAAATACTGAAGAGTAAGGAGAATGCCAATTATTTTATTATTTTTTTCAGAAAGGCATATTGAAAAATTGTTCCTCAAGGTGAAAAACTGAGAAAGGTGTTTGAAGCATATCGTTTAAAGGTAAAAAGGTAACAAACAGAATTATAAACATATAAGTATATCTTCCAATTAAGAGAGGGGAGGAAGAGAAAAACTGGATCACGTAGCATGAGATATAAATCAGCTTCTAACTGAAAATGAGTAAGAGTTATTTTGCTTCACTCTCCTCTCCTGTGACCATCAACCCAAGTCATAGGGAAGAAAGGCATCATCTCAGATAAAGCAGGAAAATCACCATGGTCCTAAACCACAAACTATGAACATGTGTGCCCAGTTCTGCCTGGATGGAGCTGAGGGACCATGCTCAGAGTTGAGATGTGCCAACTTAGACATCCTGCAGGATACTGATGACCCTGGAAGGTGGGGTCACCATCTCAAAAGCATCTGTGCCCACTGTTACAGTCACCATATCAGAGCAATGCACCACAGTGGGAGGGGAGAGAATACAGCCCTAGGAAGCTTGGTCCATCCCAACAACCATGGGGAACTGGAGGGAGACTAAGGAAGAAACCATGGCAACCAGCCACTGTCACTGTCTGCAGCCCTCTGAACTCAAATCTAATGAAGGAAAGCTCCCTTCCAGGACACAGGCCCACACTGAGGGAGTACACTCCAGGCCAGGCATGACAAGGATATTAGGGACAAAGGAAAAGAGAAGATCCAGGTAAAAGTAGAGGAGGAAAACATAACCTGTACATCTCACTAAAGCCCAACGCCATGGACCTGAATACCTGGTGAGAACAAGAGGAGAGAGAACTCAGGAGGCTCAAAGCTGGGAAAGTTATCCTGCCCCACTGATTCCATCTGGCCTGAGAGCAACAGAAAGGATACATGGTCAATCCCACACTAGGGTATGATAGGAAAAAAAGAAAATATTGAGCAGACCAACACCCCTACAGAGAGTGAAGGCATGTTAGAGAGACAGGCTCATGAAACAGAAGAAAACCAGAACAGCATTTCTGAACAAATAGAAAGACATGAAGTTATATATTGAAAATGTCCACTGTGGAGAGAGCCAAAGCATAAGAGACTGTTAAAAGCTGAGAACAAACTGAGGGTTGATGGGGGGTGGGAGGGAGGGGAGGGTGGGTGATGGGTATTGAGGAGGGCACCTTTTGGGATGAGCATTGGGTGTTGTATGGAAACCAATTTGACAATAAATTTCATATATTAAAAAAAAAAAAGAAAGAAAATGTCCACTGTGTACCCAGAAAAGTCAATGCAGAATGGCCAAGAGAGATATTTTTTTTTTTTTAATTTTAGGAGAGCACAAGTCGGGGGAGGGGCAGAGGGAGACAGAGAAAGAATCTCTTTTTCTTCAATATATGAAGTTTATTGTCAAATTGGTTTCCATACAACACCCAGTGCTCATCCCAAAAGGTGCCCTCCTCAATACCCATCACCCACCCACCCCTCCCTCCCACCCCCCATCAACCCTCAGTTTGTTCTCAGTTTTTAAGAGTCTCTTATGCTTTGGCTCTCTTCCACTCTAACCTCTTTTTCTTTTTTTCCTTCCCCTCTCCCATGGGTTTCTGTTAAGTTTCTCAGGATCCACATAAGAGTGAAAACATATGGTATCTGTCTTTCGAGACAGAGAGAGAATCTTAAGCAGGCTCCACACTCAGTGTGGATCCAGACGTGGGCTCAATCCACGACCCTGGGATCATGACCTGAGTCAAAATCAAGAGTCGACGCCCAACCAACTGAGCCACCCGGGCACCCCTAAGGATTTTTTTTTAAGTCCTTTGAGAATCCAGGCAAAATAACCAAGTCACTTACAAGGGGGAAAATTGTCATCAGACTTTGATAGCAGGCAGCAGAGTAACATATTGAAGATACTCATGGAGGAAAACATAAACCAAGGATTTTATAATCAACCAAACAGACTCTCAAGAATAAAGATCATAGATGAACAGTTTTGAACATGGAAGAACTCAGGAAAAACTATATTGAGGAATCTTCTAGACAACAAGTATTAACCAAGCCAACTATCCAGAGAGGTTTCATCATAAGAACTGGCAGTAAGCATTAAATATATATTTACCCAGAAAACTACTGCAAAATGATTAGTAAAGGCAAACAGTTGAATAAGAAATGATTATATATTATGACAATGTAGATTCAGTATATCTATCAAAAAGTACTAGATAAAAATCTAAACCCATAGAATGGAAAATACCTTTCCAAACATGGTATAAACTCCAAAGCCACAAAAAACAGGTTTATAATTTCACTACGTAAAAATCTTTAAACTTTTATATGGTCAAAAACACCATAAACAAATTCAAAAGACAAGCAACAAACCACACAAAAATACGCACAACAGTCCTAGTATCACATTGAAGTGTAAAGGGCTCAATAATGAGTTAAAAAATAAGAAAAACAATACAACATAGGAGCGCCTGGGTGGCTCAGTTGGTTAAGCAGCTGACTTCAGTTCAGCTCGTGATCTCACGGTTCATGAGTTCAAGCCCCGCATCCGTCAGCACAGAGCCTGCTTCAGACCCTCTCTCTCCCTCTCTCTCTGCCCCTCCCCCCCACAACAAAAATTTAACAAAAACACACAAAAAAAAACTTTTTAAAAAACACACAATATAAATTATTATAAATCTATGTGAGGGGTGCATGAGTGACTCAGTTGGTTAAGCGGTGGCCTCTTGATTTTGGCTCAGGTCATGATCTCGTGGTTCGTGAGATGAAGCCTCACACTGGATTCCACACTGACAGTGTGTGGAGGCTGCTTCTGATTCTCTCTCTCTCTCTCTCTCTCTCTCTCTCTCTCCCTCTGACCCTCCCCCTCACACTCGCTGTCTCTCAAAATAAATAAACTTTAAAATAGATAGATCGATAGATACATATGAAAGGGTTTTCACACTGATTAATAATTTTAAAATACACAGTAAAATAATGACCTTTATTTGCTGTATTTGTCAGGCTGGCAAACATTGATAATAATAAGTGTCAACAAGGGTATGGGGAAATATTTATCACTTAATGGGTATACATTATGTGTAAGGAATTATATTGGATACAAATATAATAATATAATAACAGAGATACAAATATAATACAAAAACAATGTTCCTGTCCACAAAGAACTTATATTTTTAGGGCGTGAATAAGGGGAGAGAGGGAAAATTTTTAAACCAGTATGTAATCATTTAAATGCAATTCTGGTGTGCTACAGAGGAGACCTATAGTGTGCTTAGAGAGTGTAGAGGAAGAACGCGATATAATTTGGGCAGAGGTATTCTCAGCCACTGTAAATTGATCACCTTTTTAGGAAAATTGGCAAAATCTTCAATATCCACAATGTTCGTCTCAGTAACTCTACTCCTAAATAGCAAGTCTATCCAAATACATAACTGGGCATATACATACACAAAGTGATGCTTACTGCAGTATTGTTTATAATTAAAAAAATAATTCAAATCTTAATCAGTAGGATATTGGCTAAAGGGGGGTATATCTAACCATCAAAAAGAATTCAACCATCACAAAGAATGACACACCACCAAAAAAGAATAAGATACCTAGGAATAAACCTACTTAAAGAGGTGAAAGGCCTGTACTCTGAAAACTATAAAACACTGATTGATGAAAGAAATTGAAGATGACGCAAACGAATGGAAAGACATTCCATGCTCATGGATTAGAAGAACAAATACTGCCAAAATGTCTACACTACCCAAAGGAATCTACGCATTTAATGCCATCTCTATCAAGAGGCCAACAGCATTTTTCATAGAACGAGAACAAACAATCCTAAAATGTGTATGGAACCACAGAAGACGCCGAATAGCCAAAGCAATCTTGAAAAAGGAAAGCAAAGCTGGAGGCATCAATTTTGGACTTCAAGTTATATTACAAAACTGTAGTAATCAAAACAGCATGGTACTGGCACAAAAGCAGACACCTAGATCCATAAAACAGAATAGAAAAATCTAGAAACAAACCCACAATTATATGTTCAATTAATCTTTGACAAAGCAAGAAATACTATCCAATGGGAAAAAGACAGTCTCTTCAACAAATGGTGTTGGGACAACTGGACAGCAACATGCAAAAAAATAAAACTGGATCACTTTCTTACACCATACACAAAAATAAATTCAAAATGGATTAAAGACCTAAATGTGAGACCTGCAACCATAAAAATCCTAGAAGAGAGAATAGGCAGTAATTTCTCTGACATTGGCCATAGCCACTTTTTTCCAGATAGGTTCCCTGAGGCAAGGGAAACAAAAGCAAAAATCACCTATTGGGACTACATCAAAATAAAAAGCTTCTGCACAGCAAAGGAAACAATCAACAAAACTAAAAGGCAACCTATGGAATGAGAGAAAGTATTTGTAAATGACATACCTGAATAAGAGTTAGTACCCAAAATATATAAAGAACTTTAAAACTTAGCACCAAAAACCCCCAAATAATCCAATTTAAAGATGGGCAGAATTAATAGAACACTGTATGTTAACTAACTGGAAATAAAATAAAAACTTAAAAAAAAAAAATGGGCAGAAGACATGAACAGACAATTCTCCAAAGAAGACATCCAGATGGCCAACAGACACATGAAAAGACGTTCACCATCACTTACCATCAGGGAAATGCAAATCAAAAACTACAATGAGATGTCACTTCACACCTGTCAAAATGGCCCAAATCAACAACACAGGGAACAACAGGTGTTGGCAAGGATGCGGAGAAAGGGGAACCCTCTTGCACTGTTGGTGGGAATGCAAACTTGTGCAGCCACTCTGAAGAACAGTATAGAGGTTCCTCAATTGCACTATAGGTATATACCCAAAGAACACAAAAACATTTTTCAGTAATTCAAAGGGATACATGCACCCTTTGTTTATAGCAGCATTATCAACAATAGGCAAATTATGGTAACAGCCCAAATATCTGTCAACAGATGAATGGGTATATATAGAGAGAGAATAGAATATTACTCAGCCATACAAAAAGAATGAAATCTTGCCATTTGCAGTGACATGGATGGAGCTAGAGAGTACTATGCTAAGCAATAAGTTAGTCAGAGAAAGACAAATACCATATGATTTCACTCATGTTCAAAAAAGCACTTGTCATGGAATACCTCTAACTTTGCCAATAGTAAAGGAATAAAGTTTTCTTCCTAATCATAAAACACACACACACACACACACACACACACACACACACACACACCCTTTACTTAATAAATACGTTTAATATTTTAGTCTTTCCTTTTAGCTTCTGTTCTTTACACTCAAAATGCAGGTTATAAATAAACCCACTTTATATGTGCCTCCTGCCAAAACCCACTTAAAGGAGACTGAACAAACTCTGACCTTGCAGTCCCATTATTATTACAGTCTAAAAGCTAGACTCAGGCTGCAACCACCCTTTCATTTGGAACGCTTGTTAAAATGCCATGCTACAACTCCTCTGAATGAAAACAAACCCTAGAATATGACGTTAGGCTTCCTTTGTTACTACTTATAATGACTAAGTTCTGTGCCTATAATACAGATTTCATTTAATTACTACATATCAAAGGATTTTATATGGTTTTTCTCATTACATCTTAATTCATTTTGTTTAGGATACTGTCACACATTCTTTTCCAGGTAAAAATGAGGAAAAGAAATTGAGCAACTGGCTTAAAACGAAGCAATTGGGCAGGAGTGCCAGTCAGCAAAAGAAAACCCTTAGGTCTCCTATGTAGAGGCTGAATCCTGGTTAGTTGTACACTACCCATCTGTAGTGTGAGATGTAAAGCTTGGACAGTCACCTTCAACAGTCATTCACAGTGAGTCATGTCCCACTGCCTTACTATTACCTAACAAAACAGCCTCAGATCTTGTTGTAGCCTTTTTAGTATTCGGAAGCCAATAAAACACTTACCATTCAGCAAGACAAACAAGTTCTGAAACATTTAATAATTTGCCCACAGCCAATGAACATTTCCACTGCAAAGCTTCTTTCCAGATCCTTTACTATTTCTCTACAGAGTTAGAAAATTAGAAAAATATTAGAGTTATAAAATGAATAGTTTATGAGTTCAGTTAGCACAGTTTAAGTCCAAATATTTATTAAGTGCCTCTTCTGCTCTAGAAACTATGCTAACCACTGTGAATATAAAAATGGAAAAGATACTAGCTTGGCCCCCAAGAAGTCCCGTCCTGTAGGGGAGACACAGCTCACAAATTACTATCATACTAAACTCTACCTCCTTAACTTTCACCAATAGGAGCAGTTATGACTATGAATGACTACTTTAATTCAGTACATTATCTTCCCACTCTTCCCACTTAGAATTTATCTATATTTCTTTTTTTTTCAATTTTTTTTTTTGAGACAGAGAGAGACAGAGCATGAGCAGGGGAAGGGCAGAGAGAGAGGGAGACGCAGAATCTGAAGCAGGCTCCAGGCTCCGAGCTGTCAGCACAGAGCCCGACACGGGGCTCGAACCACAGACCGTGAGATCATGACCTGAGCCGAAGTCGGTCGCTTAACCGACTGAGCCACCAAGGCGCCCCGAATTTATCTACATTTCTAAATACAATTCCTACTAAAAGTTAGCAGGGCTCCTTGGAAAAATAGCTGGTTCCAGGTATGGACTATGGGATTAACAAAAGAGTCTGGGATATCTTGTGGGGGCCCAGAAATCAAGGAGCTGCCCAAAGACTAAAAGGACCATGTCACACGGACAATGGGGTGAACCTGAAGGAGCTCAATTTACTTATTTGGGACAATTTCAACAACAACAACAACAAAATGACAATAGTAAACTATAAGACACTGATTAAAACATGTATTGATACTAAAAAAAGAATAAAAGGACAGAAAGATAAAGCTCTTCTTTACAGAATGAAAGAGCTAATAAATGTAAAGGAAATGACAGAATTATGGGGGGGAATCACCCCCTAAAATCTTATAAATCTTATATATGCACCAAAACATGCTAAAACCATTGACTAAAAGGTTGTTTTTTGGGGAAGAAGATGTTCACATGATGTCAAGGTTTCACTCCACAATGTATCAATTACAGAAAGGAAGACAAAGTGCTCAAACTTACCATGACTACCTGGTGCGCCACCTAACAGTGCACGCCTCTTAAGGTGATGTGATGAGACACCCAGCATCACCTACCTAGCCTTCTTGTTGAAACTGTTTGCTAAATCATGAGGAAGGATTAGACAAATTCAAATGTGGGACGCTATATTGGGCAGCTTGCCTCTTAAAAGAAAATTCACCTTCATAAAGAGCAAAACTAACTTTAAAAAAAAAAGGAAGAGAAAAAGGCATGGACTTAGGCTTCTGGGAAGATGGAACAGACATACTTTTCCCTATTCTTTATACTAAGTACAACTAAAATCCATAGACGTGACACAGAAAATAAATATAAGAAGGTTCTGAAAGGTGAAAAGAAGAAAACAAACCGTTTAAGGAACTCAGGGCCCAAGGAACAACACAGTGGCAAGTTGCCTGGGTTTCCTTTCTGTGTCACATAAACCAGACTGGGAGCTGAAGAAGTGGGAAACCTGGAAATATGACAGGACACAAACATATTTGTTGGCTGCTGTTCCAGCCAAAGGACCAGGAAAGGAGTAGTTTAACAAGACAAAACATTCAGACAATAAATGCTCTACTCCAGCCAGAAGAAATAGCCAATGAACATAAATCAGTAGAAGTCAAAAGAATAGAGCTTCAAAGACCTGTGAGACTGTAATAAAAGACCTAACGCTTAAGTCATCAGGGTATAGGAAAGAAACAAAGAGGTAGGAAGCTGAAAAAGTATTTAAAAAAAAAAATAGCTGAAAACTTTCTGAATTCAGCAAAAGACTTAAATCTACATATTTAAAAAAATGAAACCCAAACTGAGAAGCCCAAAGAAATCCACATCAAGACATAGTCTTCATCCTAAAAGACTAGAAGACATCAAAATTCTAAAAGACAAAAAACTTGAAAACAGTGAAAGAAATAATATTTGCCTATAGTGAAAGAACAATTCTGGGGCGCCTGGGTGGCTCAGTCAGTTGAGTCTCCAACTCTTGATCCTAGGGTCCTGGGATCAAGCCCCATGTTGGGCTCCATGCTGAGTGCAGAGCCTGCTTAAGATTTAAGATTTGCTCCCTCTCTCTCTCCCTCTACCCCTCTCCCCAACTTGCACTCTGTCTCTAAAATAAAAGAAAAAAAAATAATTCAAATAACAGCAGATTTCCTCAACAGAAACCATGGTGGACAGAATGAAGAAATACATATTTCAGGCGCTAAAAGAAAAGAACTATCAACCCAGAATCCTATCCAGAGAAAATATCCCTTAGGAATCAAAGGGAAATCAAGACATTCTCAGATTAAATAAATAAATAAATAAATAAGAGAATGTGTTGCTAGCAGACTTATCCCAAAACTATGTCTAAAGGAAGTTCTTGCAACAGAAAGAAAATGATAAAAGAAGGAATCTAGGACCATCAAGAATAAATTTTAAAAATGAGTGTAATTATAATAAAATTTCTGTCTCCTCTTAAGACTTCTAAATTATGTTTAGAAGGGTTGAAACAAAAATTATAATCCTGCCTGATGTGGTTCCGAATGTAGATAGAAAAGTATAAATGAGAAGAGTAAAGAGGGGTGAGGTTTTTGCACTTCACTCCAAATGGTAAGGTAATCACACTAGTAGACTGTGATAAGTCATATATATAATGTAATACTTAGATGACCACTAACAACAGTGTGTAAAAAGTTACAATCAAAACACTTTAGGTAAATCAAGATGGAATTCTAAAAAAATTCTAATATAATACACAGGAAGATGGGAAAAGACAGAAAATATGGAAAAAAAACCATAGAGAACAAACATATTAAAATAAATAAAACGGTAGACTTAAGCCATAACATATCAATAATTACATAAATGTAAATTATCTAATTATACCAATCAAAACATAGAGATAAGCAGAGTGGATTCAAAAATATGTCTATGAGAAATTCACTTCAAATATAAAACTACAGGCTGGTTGAAATTAGAAGAATGGTAAAAGATATATCAAGCAAACATAAATCAAAAGAAAGCAGATAAAATAGACTTCTGAACAAAGAAAAATTCTAGAGACAGAGAGGGATGAAAGGATCAATCTGCCAGAAGACATAGAAGCCCTCCTAAGGTCTGAACAAATATTAGACACTAACTTCAGAAACTATTCAAATAAGCCAGAATTTGATTGAATTAGTTTTTAGAGCAACTTCTGCCCTAGGGCATTGTTGAAAATAATAGGGCAATCAGCCAACAATTAGTGGAGTTCAACAGCTGGGTATAGAGCAGGAAAGAAAGGAAGAGAGCTGTGTCAATACCACTGTCATTCAAGGGTGACTGTGGGCATACCCAAAGCTGTGCCTCCCTGAGGAGCAATGTCAGAAGATTTAACACTGCCGGAGGGAAACAGACTTCACTGAAATAGTCCCTGAACAAATAAACAGGTAAATAAAAACAAGAAGCTCCAGAGGGGGAAATCAGTACCCCGGGTTCCTAAAACATAGTACCTAAAAGGTCTAGTTTCCAACAACAACAAACTTATGATGCGTGAAAAGAAACAGGGAAGTATGACTCATACTTTCTGTGGTTAGGACAGGGTAGGGTACAGGGGAGAAAAAGCAGGCAAGAGAAACTGCAAATGAGAGTGAACAGATACCAGCATTAATAGAAAAAGACTTCAAAACAACCATTATATATATGTTCACAGAATTAAAGGAAAGCATAATTAAAGAAATAAAGGAAGGAATAACAATATCATATCAAATAGAGACTATCAATAAAAAGATGAAAATTAGATAGAAAAAAATGAAAACTCTGAAGTTGAAAAGTATAACTGCAATAAAACTCACTAGAGGGGTTCAACAGCAGATGCGAACTGGCAGAAGAACTAATAGTGAACTTGAAGATAGATCAATAGACATTATTCAAGTTGAAGAACAAAAAGGGAAAAAATAGAAAAAAGTAAAACAGATTCTCAGAGTAATATGAGATATCATTAAACACACCAACATACACATAATGGGAGTACCAAGATAGGAGATACAAAAAGGAGAGGAAAACATATCTGAAGATATAATGGCTGAAATCTTCCCAAATTAATTGAAAAAACAATGACCTCTACATTCAGGAAGCTCAACAAACTCCAAGCAGGATAAACTCCAAGCAGGATAAACTCAAAAAGATCCACAAACAGGCACAGTATAGTAGAAATGCTGCAAATCAAAAACAAAGAGGAAAATCTATAAAACAGCAAGAGAAAAACAAGTGGGCATTCACAGTGGAACCATAATAAGATTAACAGCTGACTTCTCATCAGAAACAATGAAAGCCAGAAGGTAATGGAATAACAAATTCAAACTACTCAAAGAAAAAAATTGTCAACTAGGAATTCTATATCCAGCAAAATTCTTTCAAACATAAAGGTGAAATAGGGTATATGCCCAGAGGAAGGAAAAGTACAATCGTGAAGAGATAGTTCATATATCCATGTTCCTAGCAGCATTATTCACAGTAGCCTAAAAGTGCAAGCAACTCAAATGTCAGATGAATGGACGAAGAAGATGTGATATACACCTAAATGAAATATTATTCAGACTTAAGAAGAAAGGAAATTCTACAACATGAATCAAACTTGAAAACATTGTGCTAAGTGAAATAAGCCAGATACAAAAGGACAAATACTGTATAATATACTTTATATGAGGTACCTGGAGCAGCCAAAATCACAGAGACAGAAAAAGAATGCTGATTGCCATCTGGGGCTGGGGGGAGGTGGGGATGAGGAGTTACTGTTTAACAGCTATAGAATTTCAGTTTTTGAAGACGGAGAATTCTGGAGATAGATGCTGGTGATAGCTGCACAACACTGTGAGCATACTTAATATCACTAAACTGTACACTTAAAAATAGTTAAGATGGGGGGCACCTGGGTGGCTCAGTCAGTTAGGCGTCTGACTTAGGCTCAGGTCATGATCTCACGGTCCGTGAGTTCGAGCTCCGCGTCAGGCTCTGTGCTGACAGCTCAGAGCCTGGAGCCCGTTTCGGATTCTGTGTCTCCCTCTCTCTCTGCCCCTCCCCTGTTCATGCTCTGTCTCTCTCTGTCTCAAAAATAAATAAACGTTAAAAAAAATTAAAAAAAATAGTTAAGATGGTAAATTTTGTTATGGGGATTTTACCATAATACAAAAATTGGGGGGAGGGGGGTGAAGGTGAAATAAATATTTTCCCAGATAAAACCTGAGAGAATTTGTTGCTAGTGTACCTGCCTTACAAGAAGTACCAGAGGAAGTTTTTCTAGGTGAAAGCAAGTAAACCCAGAAGGTAATTCAAATTCACACACAAAAAATCAAAAAGCACCATAAAGGTAATTAAGTAATTATAAATAACAGCAAAAGTGCACATTTTTCTCCTTTCTTCTCTGGATTTAAAAAACAATTATATAAAATATATTCATATAATGTATTGTTAGACATAGAATGTATACAAATGCATGTGTAATCTATCTGCCAACAACTGTACAAAACAGATGGATTTTGGTAAAGCTGTATGGAGCTAAGGAAGTTACTATAGTTGGTTAAAGTAATAATTATAACAATGTACGATTGGATTTGTAATATTAACAGATGCAATATACATAATTTTGATACAACAAAAAGTGAAAGTAGGATAGAGCTCTACAGGAGTAACATTTCTATACCTCATTGGAATTAAATTAGTATAAATCTGAAGTCAATTCTGATAAGTTATCATAATATAACTCAAAGAGATAAGGTGAAAAAAATCATTAAAGGAAAGAAAAGGTTTGTATTTATTTCCTAGGGCTGCAGTAACAAACTACCACAAATTGAGGGGCTGAAAAGAACAGAAATTTATTCTCTTCCAGTTTGGGAGGATAAAAGTCAGAAATCAAGGTGTCAGCAGGGCATGCTCCCTCTGAAGGCTCTAGGACAGAGTCCTTCCTTGCCTCTTCCAGCTTCTTGTGGTTCCCAGTTATCATATGTGTTCCTTGGCTTGTACTTGCGTCTCTGCCTCTGTCTTCACATGCCTTCTGCCTTCTTCCTTTTGTGTGTCTCTGCATATACTCTTCCCTTATTACAATGACACTAGTCATTGCATTTAGGGCCCTCAATCCAGAATGATTTCATCTCAAGATCTTCAACTAGTCAACTCACTGAAATGTTGCATGAAAAAGCACTCAACGCAAAAGGAAGCAGTGAAAGGAGTAACAAAGGAACAAAAGAAGATGAGATATAGAAAACAAAAAGTAAAATGGCAGACGTAAATCCAGCTACTGCAATAACAATATGAAATGTGAATGGATTAAACATTGCAATAAAAGGGAAGATACTGTCAGACTGGATAAATAAAATACATGATCCAACTATATGCTATCTTCAGGAAATACACTTCAGATACAAAGATACAAATGGATTGCAATAAATGGATAAAAAATATATATCATGCAAACAACAACCACAAGAAAGTTTGGGTATCTATACTAATATCAGATGAAATAGACTTGAAATAAAAATGTTACTAGATATAAAGACATAATAAGAGAGTCAATTCATCAGAAGACATAACAATTATATATGCACTTAATAATGGAGCACCAATATACATGAATCAAGAAGTTACAGAGATGAAGGGAGAAACAGACAATTCAATGACAGTAGCTAAAGACTTCAATATCCACTTTTAATAATAGACAAAACTAGGCAGAATCTCAACAAGGAAATAGATCTGAAAAACACTCTGAACCAATTAGAACACTAGATCTATAGAACGCTCAACCCAAGACAGTGGAATATACATTCTGCTCAAGTGCACATAGAACATTCTCAAAGACACACCGCGTGCTAGGCCATAAAACAAACCTCAATAAATTTAAAAGGCCAAAAATATTCCAAAAATGTTGTCTAACCAAAATGGAATGTAGTTGGAAATCCAGAGCAGAAAAATATTTGGGAAACTCACAAATACATCAAAATTAAACAACATACTCCTAAATAACCAACGGGTCAGAAAAGAAATCAAAAGAGAAATCAGAGAATACTTTGATATGAACGAAAATGAAGAATTACCATACCAAAACGTATGGGATGCCGCGATAGCAGTGCTGGGAGGGAAACCGACAGCTGCAAGGATCTATGTTAATGTTCGAAGGCAGGGAAGAGACAAGTAAGTATCTCCCAAACTGAGTAGGCATTTTGAGACTGGAAAACAAAAAAGACAACCCCATACAGTTTAGAGAGTTTTATTCAGGGTAATTAACCGACAGGAGGGATTGGGCAGACAATGATCCAATCAGCTATTCTCTGCAGAGTCCTGACCTTCATCTACAGATTTTATGGAATGAGGGGGTGTACAGAAGGGTGCTGTAGTGAGATCAAAGGGTTCCCATGCATTTCAAAGGGTTTGCATGCACCTAATTGACATCTAACATTTAATTAGGCCTCGTGGCACCACCTATGCCTCAGGAAGGGAAGAGACTATTTTATCTTTTTACCAAACTTGAGGAGGGACAAAGCAAGCCACCCCATCCCAGCCTTGGCGGGCATTTCTAAGGTATGTGTATTAACCTCCAAGAGAACGTGTAGCTCCAAGAGAGGTCATTGAGTGAACATGAACAAGATGGAGGGCCAAAGATGGAGTCAGTATTGCCAGCATGCCTACAGTTAAAAGGAAAGATCGCAGATCAATAGCTCAATCTTTCACCTTAAAACACTAAAAAAAGGAGAGTAAACTAAACCTAGTGCCCACAGAAGGAAGTAAATAATAGGTTAGAGCAAAAAATAATGAAATAGAGAACAGAAAAACAATAGAGAAGGTAAGTAAAACTGGAAGCGCTTCTTTTAAAAGACCAAGAAAATTGACAAGCCTTTAGTAAGACTGATCAAGAAAAAATGAGAGACAATTCAAATTACTAGAATCAAAAATGAAAGAAGGGGTATTACCAACAACCTTACGGAAATAAAAAAGGATTATGAAGGAATACTATGAACAAATGTATGCCAACAAATTAGATAAGTGAAATGGAAAAATTCCTAGAAAGACACCATACCAAAACTGACTCAAGAATAAATAAACAATGTGAAGAGAGCTACGACAAGTGAAAAGATCGAATTGGTAATGAAAAATTGTCCACAGAGAAAAGCGAGGCCCATATTTCACTGCTGAATTGTACTAAACAAGAATTTTAAATATCAATTCTTCACAAACTGTTCCAAAAAAAAAAAAAATAGAAGAAAAAGCAACACTTCCCCTCATCTTATGAGACCAGTATTATCCTAATACCAAAATCAGATAAAGACATCACAAAAAACTACAGATCCGTAGCTCTTCTGAATATGGATATATAAAACTCCTTAAGAAAATATTAGCAAACCAATTCTAGCAACATTTAAAAAAAAACATGTATACCATTGACCAAGTGGATTTATCCCAGGAATTCAAGTTGGTTGAACATCGAAAACTCAATTAATCATTTCAATAGAATATATTTTAAAATCACATGATCATCTCAATAGACATAGGAAAAAAGCATTTGACAAAATCCAAACTCTTTCCTGATAAAAACACTCAACAAACTAGAGAGGAACTTCCTCAACCTGTTAACAATCATCTTCTAAAAACCCACAGCCTACATCATTCTTAATCGTGAAAGACTGGATGCACTGCCCACCCCCCCACCCCCCGATCAGGAATAAGACAAAGATGTCTTCTCTGCCACTTCTATTCAACATAGTACTGGAGCTTCTGGTCAGGGCATTTAGGCAAGAAAAAACACCCGGATTGGAAAAGAAGAAGTACAATTACTTATATTCAGAGATTTACATGATCCTGTATTTAGAAAATCTTAAGTAAAGGGGTGCCTGGGTGGCTCAGTCGGTTAAGCGCCCAACTTCAGCTCAGGTCATGATCTCACGGTTCGTGAGTTTCAGCTCCGCATCAGGCTCTGTGCTGAAAGTTCAGAGCCTGGAGCCTGCTTCAGATTCTGTGTCTCCCTCTCTCTCTCTCTCACTGCCCTTCCTCCACTCATGCTCGCTGTCTCTCTCTCTCAAAAAGTAGATAAACATTACAAACAAATTTTTTTAAAAAAGAAAATCTTAAATAAAACACACACACACACACACGCACACACACACACACACACACACACACAAAAGGGGCACTGGGTAGTTCAATCAGTTAAGAGTCTCATGCTCTACTGACTGAGCTAGCCAGGAAGTTTAGTCCAGTCAGTTAAGTGTCCAACTCTTGATTTCAGCTCAGGTCATAATCACATGGTTCATGAGTTCAAGCCCCTCATCAGGCTCTGTGCTGACAGTGCAGAGGTTGCTTGGAATTCTCTGTCTCCCTCTCTCTCTCCCCCTCTCCCATGCATGTGTATGCATATGTGCTCCCCCTCTCTCTCAAAAATAAATAAACATTTAAAAAAAAAGAATTCTTTCCAAAAGCACAACAAAAATAAAGATAAATTAGACTACACCACAATTAAAAACTTCTCTGCTTACAAGAACACCATCAAAAAAGTGAAAAGACAACCTACAGGATGGGAGAAACTACTTGCAAATCAGATACTGATAAGGGTTTCATATCCAGAATATATAAACAGCTCCAGCAACAACAACAACAAAGAACAACTCAATTTTAAAATGAGCAAAGGACTTGAGTATCTTTCTCTAAAAAGATATATAAATGGCCAAATACGACATGAAAAGATGCTCAATGTGTATCACAGAAATATAAACCAAAACCACAATGAGATGAGACTCCACACCCACTAGGCTAGAATTAAAAAGTCAGAAAATAACAAACATTGACAAGGATGTGGAAAAATCAAAACCCTCATTCACAGCTGGTGAGAATGTAAAATGGTGCAGCCACTCCTTAAAACAGTCTCGCGGCTCCTCAAATGATGAAACATAGACTTACCACATGACCCAGCAACTGTCCTCCTAGGTATGTACATGCCTGCCCCCAAAGAAAACATATGTCCACATAGGAACTTGTAAAGGGGTATTTATAGCAGCATTATTTATAATAGCAAAGGTGGTAACAACTCGAATGCACGTCAAATGACAAACGGAGAAACAAGTGGTATATCCATATACTAGAATACTATCTGCCCATAAAAAGGAATGCCATACTGCTTCATGCTACAACATGGATGACCGTTGAAGACATTATGCCAAGTGAAAGAAGTCAGTGACAAAAGACAATTGTATGATTCCTTTCAATTTAAGGGGAAACGCAAGTACAATGAGGAAGACTTTGTTTATCACAGGGTGGGACCTGCAGAGAATGGGAAACAGTCGGCATAGGCTCTGAGAGAAACCTGGGTCTGACCTCCCCCACCCCGGGACACACAGAACAGTGTGGTTGATGGTCTCTAGGGAGGGAACGGTGCTTCACTTGTGAAAGTATGAAGAAGCCAGAGAACTGAATTTGGGAAGAAACCACCCCTGTCACAACAAGAAACACCACCAAGAAACCACCCCATCACAAATTGCACCTGTAGTCAATCCTGACAGCGGCTAACTACGCATCCTCCACCAAGGGAAAACAAAACAAAATAAGCTTTGATTACCATCCTTGCTCCTTGGACTCTACGCTGAGAGAAACAGCACAGAGCGTCTAGTTCAAAGCCAATCCTGCTCCTACCTTCTCCATCCTTCCCTCCACTTGAGCTCCTTCATCTCCTTTCTACTCATTCCTTTCCATTCTGGCTGATCCAGTCCAGTCCTTCAGAATCCTTTTTTTTCTTTTTTAAGAGAGAGAGAGAGCGATTGAGAGCTTTCAAGAGTGGGTAAAAAGGGCAGAGGGAGAGAGAGAGAGAGAGAGAGAGAGAGAGAGAGAGAGAGAACCTTAAGCAGGCTCCATGCTCATCATGGAGCCCGACGCGGGATTTGATCCCATGATCTTGAGATCATTACCTGAGCCGAAATCAAGAGTCGGTGGCTCAACCAACCGAGCGACCAAGGCACCTCCAGAATCCTCTTCTTGTTCCTACTTTTAAAGGCTGGAGTTTCCCAGGAGTCTCACCTTGGTTCTCTTCTCCATCCTACTTCTTCCCAGGCAATCTCACCCACTCTCATGGTTTTAACTTCCAAGAACAGACTTGTCTTCCCAAATCTGTATCTACCTTACACCAGAGACCTACATTTCCAGCTGCAGAATAGACACATCCACCACATCCACATGGATGCCACACTTAAAATGGATCATTTCCTCCAGACCCTGTCTTAGTTTGGGTTCCCCCAAATCTACCCCTTTAAGGTAAGGGTTTGAGAACAAACTGGTTATTGGGGAGGTGATACCAGAAAACTCGGGCAGAGGAGCAAGATGGCGAAGAAACGAATGAAAGTGTGCTTCATCAAGCAAGTTACCAGTGTGGGTACCTAAAGCTTAATCCCACTGAGGAACTCTGGGAACCAGCATATAAAATACCCACATCAGCACTCTACCACTGGAGAAGAAAGGAGCCGGGGTAGTCCTACACCAACTCCATTATCCTTGGTTGAAGGCTTCCGGGGAGTTGGAAGGGTGTTGATTCCCTGGCACTTTTACTCTGCTGTTCTGGGTTGCAACATGGGCACCAGAAAATCGTCAGCCAAAGAAACGCGGGTGCTAACAATGGGAAGTCAGGCCAGTGTTCACAGAAGTGGTGAGGGGAAGCGAATATGAGCAGCGTACCCACATTTCTGCTACCCATTCAAACCCGGAGCTCCTCCTGGATCCCCTCTTGTGGTTGGTATCACCCAACCCAGAGAAACATGGTGTCAAAACCAGCTCTTCTCTCTCTTTCACCCCTCCACCCAGGACCCTGAAGATTCTATTCCCTGAGTGGTACGTCCTCTTCTCTCTTGGCATCCCCACTGCCAAAGCCTTGGTGTCTAACTGGATTTCCTACACTCTGCCTCCTCCTTCTCTCATCTACCCACTAAAAAAATTGCTAGCATGAACGTTCTAAAATGCAAATCCATTTACACACCATGTTAAAAATACTTCAATGCTTATATAAGGTAGCTGGAATAATCAAATTCGTAGAGACAAGTAAGCAGAAAGATGGATGCCATGGGGGCTGGGGAGAGGGAATGGGGAGTTATTGTTGAATGCGGGACAGAGTTTCAGTCTGGGAAGACAGAAAAGTTCTGGAGATGGGTGATGGAGGTAGTTGTACGACAACATGAATGTCCTTAATGCCGCTGAACTGCACACTGAAAATGGTTAAGATGGTAAATGTTATGCACACTTTACCACAATAAAAAAAATGTGAATCCTCCCTTGGCTCCCACTGCCTACAGAATAAAGCCCCAGCATCTTCACATGACACCTCAGTCTCCATTCTCTAGTCCTTGCCTGTCCCTCCAGCCTCATCTCCTGCCATCCCAGCTTTGAGCTTCATCTCCCAGCATTTCCAACTACTCATGGTTTCCAGAATACATCTTGCTCTTCCATGACTGTTTCCCACTGCACTTTCTGGTTTCTCTTCCCAGAGTACCATTCACACCCCTGACTACGAGCAACTTCTCTTCGTTCCTCACAACTCATTCGTGCATCTGTTCAATAATTATTTACTGGGTCTGGGACCCCCACCTTAGGAAACAGCAGTGGGAAAAGCAGGGTGGGAACAAGTGATTTCAAGTGAGAGTGTGTGCAAGGTCCTTGAGAAGCATCTAAGAAGGGGGTCTCGCCTCATGTGGGAAAGTCAATCTCCACATGTGAGGGACCCTCTGATAGGGTTATCCCCTCTCCTTGATGCTGCTTCTGAGCCTTGTATGTACTTCTAATTTCTGCCCGTGCCACATTGTTTATAATCATTTTATAAAGCTTCTGTATTAGTCATGATTCTCTAGGCCGCAAGTGACATTAAACCAATCTGAACTAGCTTTACCAAAAAAAGAGGGAGGAATTATCAGCTTCTATGAATAAACCATGGGAAGTACCGAGGTAGATGTGGTCTATGGAACAAGCGAATCTGGGACCACCCACTCGCCAGGCCTTTCTGTGTGTTACCTTCATTCTCTCAGTGGGAGTCACAGATTCAGGCAGCATGAGATTCACTTAATTAGTTAATTTCACCAATATCACAGCCTATCAATTCTGAGACACACATTATAATATCCCCGAAATCAGCATACCTCTTACGGTTGCCATTGGCCGTCAGCGCTGAGGTCTGGATGTGCACAAAATCAGGCAGCTAAAGAAGCAGCTCACCAGAAAGCATGGTGACTTGGTTTGCATCCTAGGTGGCCTCATGGATAACTGCAATCCTATAATATTTCACTCTACAAACCAAGCAAGGGTGTTCAAAGAAGGGATGTGAGTCCTGGTTGCTTAATCGACACCTTCCGGTGACACCTGCAGCTAAGATCAAGGACGTTGTCAGCATCAAATTTGCAGAATGGGTATCACAAGCTCAAAAGGAAATCCTGGAGAAAACTGAGGAATGCTTTTACAACCAACACATTACCTGTGTTCCTGATGGCAGAGGGGATGTTAACTGTGAAAAAAATCACAGACACGAATGACTTGAATGACTTGGAACGAAAAAGCGATTCAAAAGGGAAAATCTAGTGGCTCAGCTGGTTAAGGGTCTGACTCTTGATTTTGGCTCAGGTCACGATCTCATGGTTTGTGAGATCAAGCCCTGCATCGGGTTCTGTACTGACAGCGCAGAGCCTGCTTGGGATTCTCTCTCCCTCTTCCTCTACCCCTCCCCCCACTCAAAATAAATAAGCTTGAAAAAACAGAAAATCTGAATGTAAGGAAGTTTTGGAAATACCTTAACCAATTTATTTTGCTTATATTTTCCTTTTTGCATACGTATGAGAACGGAATATGACATACATTGATGTCTAAATAACTGTAAAAGATCTCTCAATAAGTCTAAAATAAAAAAATTGTGCAGGGGTGCCCAGGTTGCTTAGTCGGTGAAGCATCTGACTTCGGCTCAGGTCATGATCTCAAAGCTTGTGAGTTCGAGCCCCAAGTCGGGGTCTCTGATGACACCTCAGAGCCTGGAGCCTGTTTTGGATGCTGTGTCTCGCTCTCTCTCTGCTCCTTGCCTGCTTGCACTCTGTCTCTGTTTCTCTCTCTCTCTTTCAAAAATAAACAATAAAACATTTTAAAAAATTTAACGTACATAATAAAAAGCATTGTATTATAGTTTAATTGACTGGTTTTTTTTTTCTTTTTTAGTGGAACACAAAATAATTGTTTTAAAATTTCTAGCATCTTAGATTTTATGAAGTTGTGTTTATTGGGCACTTACTATGCACTGGAGACATACATTGAACAAAACAAGGACCAAGCTCCCGTGGAGCTCGTGCACCCTTCTAACTCCAACCTCTTGCTTTACTGGCTCCATTTTGAACTATGCAAGGAAAAGTGATCAGCCCGATATGGATGACAGTCACCCTTGGAAAAATCTTTGTGAACGGGGAGTATGAAGTTCTATGATTGTTTCAATCTGGGTCACGGCCAGTCCCCGCACCCAAAGCGAAGTGTACTTCCAGAAAAAGGAAGATAGGAGACTTGAACAGGAAAAAAAAAAAAAAATCAGAGTTGTTTTAATGTCCATTCGTCCTATAAGACACAGGAGTAGGGCTCTTGCCTTTAGCGGGCAGGGTCCAATCAAGAAGACGGCATTCAAAAGAGGCAGTTCAATAAGAGGAAATTTAATACAGGGAGTAGTTACAAGGTTTGGGGAAGGGCTAAACAGCCAAATGGGAGGGTGGGATGGTGAGCCAAGCCAGAGATCGGCAAGAGTGGGACGTGCCCAGCACCCTTAAGGCTAGAGGGAAAAGGAAGAAGGTGGTATCACCAGAGGCCAGCGTCACTCGGCCGGAGCTGGGACCAGGCAGAAGATGGGGAAGAAATCCCCTGGCTTCTCCCTTCCCCTCACCTTCCAATCTTCCACCAGTGTCTTTCACTAGCCACCCTTAGCCAGTGGCATCTGGGCAAAGGAGCCCGCAAAATGAAGTTGGCAGGATCGGCTGCCTCCAGTAGAGAGAACAGGAGAAGGGTAGGGCATGACTCTGAGGGTGAAGAGATGAATAACGGGGCAAGGTATTACCCGTCTCTGTATCGAACACAGGACCTAAGTGCCTAGCACAGGACCCGGTTCCTACAGAAGGAAATCAACTCAGTACTAACAGAAACGGAGAATGGCCACTGAGACACGAGAGTAGAGATACGGATAGAGCGTTACTGCATTAGAGAGAAGAGGGGAACTTCCTCCACACAGGGTGCCCGAGAGAGGGCTCACAAGAAAACGTGATGAATGAAAAAGGATACAGAAAACGGGCAAGGGTTTGCCTGAGGAATAGAAGGGGCGACAGTCAGCCAGGCCGGGAAGACCGCACACGCTGAAGGCAGGGCAAACGAAAGCACTGCAACAACGACCAGATGCAAAGTCCAGTCCCATGAAGCGCTCTTTCCATACCTCTCCGTGCGATTACGTAGCTTTCCCCTTTCATTATTTACACAATGGGTTACACTAACATATGTCCTTACATCGAACCATTCTTGAATTCCTAGAGTGACAACTATTTGGCCAAAATGGGTTACTTGTTTGATTCTGCTGCGTTCATTTTGCCGTTTCACTCGGGCTACGTGCATAGATACCACAGGTAAGCTTTGGTCCGTGGTTGGCTTTTGCCGGGCTCCCACTGTTCTCTAGCAGGGCTACCTTAATTTTGTGAAATTATTTGGAGAGCTTTCTATCTTTTCCTACTTTCTGGCATATTTTGATAGCTGTGGAGTCGCCACCATCGACCTTGGGTTATTTAGGCATTGGTGATTCTGCCTGTGGGTTTGGGACCCAATCTCTCCCTTGTCACTCCTGCCACCCACTTTTTGGCCGCTTGCCACCCAAGCTACCGCTGTCCCGACTCCCCCCTTCCCTGCACCACGAAACCCTGATCTTTACCCCCCAGCTATAGTGAGTGAAACCCTCAAGGCCCTTGCCCCATCCCACCTAACGCCTCTTCCCCCTTTATTTTAGGTGTCTCCTTCTTACAGAAAGTCTCGTCTGATATGTTTCATCCTAAACCCCAGTGCCCGATTCTGTGCTCACCTGGTCTTGGCCTGTTATCTTCTCTTTTTTTTAATATGTTTATTTTTTCATTCAAGAGAGAAAGAGAGAGAGAGAGCATGAGCAGGAGAGGGGCTGAGGAAGAGGGAAAGGGTGGAGGGGGCAGGGGGCAGAGAGAAAGAGAGAACCCCAAGCAGACTCCATGCTCAGCACGGAGCCCAACGCAGGGCTCAATCCCACAATCCTGGGATCATGACCCGAGCCGAAATCAAGTGCCAGATACTCAACGGACTGAGCCACCCAGGCGCCCCACTGGCCTGTTCTCTTCTTGGGTAATCGTCTGCTCATTTGTCTCCATACTTAAAGACTGATTTGTACCTTGTTCTTCATTATAATCTTAGCACTGGCACACAGTAGGTACTCACTGTGCAGCAATTAGGTGAATGCTATAAACTCGCACCTCAGAAACAAGAGAAGAGAGGAATAACTGAGTTGGCAAACTACAGCTTGTGGCCAAATGAATGGAGCCCATCCCCTGTTGGCAATGTCTTTGCGCTATAAGGGCAGAGTTGAGTCGTTATGAGAGAGACTGTATGACCCTGGAAATCCTAAAATATTCACTATCTGGCTCTTCCCAGAAAGTTTGCAGATGCTTGGTTTAGAGCTCCCGCTTCCACAAAGGCCTCTTTGTGCATCCAAATAAATGACAGTGCAGAAAGAGTTGGCAAGAATGAGTTATTGCTGCTGGAGGACGGTGGCGACATTAAGTCTGATGCCCATTCGATGTCATGAGCTGCTGTGCTCGCAACTCTGAGTCCACTTGACCCCACAACCACGTTCATCTAACATCTTCGTGAATATCAACGCCAGATTATTTATTTACAAGGTGTGGCTTCACATACAACAGGGCTGGTCATAAACCCAAACGACTCCAGGGACCAGGAGGTCAAGAGAACGAGTGAGAACACCCGGGTTGGGGAGAGCTTGTGGCATGAAGGAGGAACCACCATTCGGCTGCTTTAGCCGACGAGGAAATAGGATTTATTCAACAGAGGCTAGGGATATGGATTTTTATGTGAAATGTCTTCTTTTTTTTTAAGTTTGTTTATTTTTGAGAGAGAGAGAGAGAGAGAGAGAGAGAGAGAGAAGGAGAGGGAGAGTGAGCAGGGGAGGGGCAGAGAGAGAGGAGGATGGAGGATCTAAAACAGCAAAGAGCCCAATGCGGGGCTTGAACTCACAAACCTAGAGATCAGGACCTGAGCCGAAGTCAGACGCTTAACCAACTGAGGCACCAGGCACCCCAGAAATGTCTTAATTATTAAAGTTCTGTCAGTCAACATATCAAGAGGCAAAGCTAAAATCCTGTGCACTGCTGGGGAAGGGTGGATGGTGCAGACATGTTGAAGACTGACCTGGCCGTACTTGGTTCTATGAAGCACAGGTGCACGCTGTGACCAGGAAATTCTGCTCCTGAGTCTAAATCCCAAAGAGATTCTCACACAGACCATCTGGGGGGTGGGGGTAGGGTGGGGGGACATGAACCAACAAATGCAGAAACAAGTAAACAAAACAAGGGAGGGGCTTGCATAGATCAATGATGATAAAGTGCCAAGAAGGTAAATATGATTAATTATTCCCCACGCCTGAGGTCTGAAAACACGGAGAGAAGGAAGAAACAGGTCTACAACCAGATATGTTACGTGGGGTTACGTAGACAAAAAAATGGCTTGGGAATCTAAGCCCCCATGCAGGTTCAATGACCTCAAAACACCTTTCGAACCAAAAACCTTTGAGTATACTCCAAAACTTGAACCAAAACATAAACGAAAAAACTTTGAGTATGCTGCTTGGGGAGACAGAACTCAGACAATCCAGGCAGTTAATGCCAGCTTGGTGTTTTACATCACTGTCCTCCTCACAGAACAAAAATCAGCCACGTGCTAAGCAGGGGACAGAATAAAGAGGACACGGCTTCCTACTCCCCTGTAGCCATTCCTTCAGCAAGCATTAATAGGCACCAACTGTGAGCATTTCACCCTACTAGGGAGGCACAACTAACATAACTAAGTAGGCATTGCTGTTCGGTCCTCAGGGAATTCTCGATCTTGTGGGAGATTAAACTCAGACCCAAAGGGTGAAGCAATGAAACCGTCTAATACAACCACAAAGGAGAAGTAAGTGAGAAAATGCTCCATGAGCAGAGCCGTGGCCGGAGTTTGGGGACCAGAGCCTGACGCGGACTGGGGTGATCAGAATGGTCTGTGGAGAAGGTGTCTATTAAGAGCTGCAGATTGCTACATTCGATGACAAGCCACCTGTCATCTTTTTTTTTTTTAAGTTTTATTTATTTTTGAGAGAGACAGAGACAGAGCACAAGCGGAAGAGGAACAGAATCGGAAGCAGGCTCCAGGCTCTGAGCTGTCGGCACAGAGCCCGACGCAGGGCTCGAACTCATGAACCGTGAGATCATGACCTGAGCCGAAGTCGGACACTTAACCGCCTGAGCCACCCAGGCACCTCGATAAGCCACCTGTCATCGTGAAGTGACCAACAGGAGCAAAATAGTTGAGTGGCTTGCCCACGCTCTGCCACTGACATCCCTGCTCACAGCTGCTTGGCGTGCCATACATTGGTTTCTTCCAAAGTCAGCAAACAGGTCTTTACCCATTGTTTGTACCTTAATATTCAAAAATGTTGCTCCCTCCTCAGACAGGGCAAAAACCACTTGATAATCTGGCGGGGAGAAGCCATCTCTAGGTATGGTACCCATCTTTTTCTGTGGAAACTGAGAGGGAAATTTTGCCAAAAAGAATGAACACAGCAGGCTTGAGACTGCAATTCTTGTTGTTGTTTTTTTATTTTTTTTTTATTTTTTAATGTTTATTTTCGCGAGAGAGAGAGAGAGACAGAGCGCAAGTGGGTTAGGGACAGAGAGAGAGGGAGACACAGAATCCAAAACAGGCTCCAGGCTCTGGGCTGACAGCACAGGGCTTGAACTCATGGGCCATAAGATCATGACCTGAGCTGAAGTCAGACACTTAACTGACTGAGCCACCCAGGCACCCCAAGATTGCAATTCTTTTTTTATATATTTTTTAATGTTTATCTATTTTGGACAGAGAGAGAGAAAGAGAGAGCCAGGGAGGGGCAGAGGGAGAAGGAGACACAGAATCTGAAGCAGGCTCCAGGCTCTGAGCTGTCAGCACAGAGCCCGATGTGGGGCTGGAACCCACGAACCGTGAGATCATGACCTGAGCCGAAGTCGGACGCTCAACCGACTGAGCCACCCAGGCAACCTAGAGATTCCAATTCTAAAAAGGCCCTGCTTGTGAGGTTAGCCTTTGGCTGACATGGGGAACTTAGATTTGGGAAGTTCCCAAATTAGATTTAGGATCTAATTTAGATTTAGATCTAATTTGTTAGATTAGGAACAAATGTTCCTAACATTTGTAGAACTGGTAAGAGAGGCTCTCTGGGCCTAAACTGTTTGCACAAACACTGTGGTTGATCCTGAACACCTGCCTTCCTGCCGGGAGTCTGAAGTTTTGGAATATGCTAGGCAGAGGGCCCCTACATGATCAGCCCCCTGTAAAACGCATGAGTCTCTCTGAGTCTCTAGTGAGCTGCCCCGGTGGACGACACTGGGGGACACATGCTGTCACGGCTCATCGCAGAGAATTAAACACGTCCTGTGACTCTACTGGAAGAGGACTCTTGGGAGCCAGTGTCCTTGGACTTGGTGCTGTGTGCCTCTTCCCTTTGATGATTTTGCTTTCTAGCCTCTCACAAAACAAATCACAGCCATGAATAAGCCAGTGTGCTGAGTCCTGCGAGACCTCCTAAGGAATCACTAAATCTCAGGGTGGTCTTGTGGACCCCAGGCCTACAAATACAATCTAAATAAAAGATAATATTGGAGATTGGACTGACGTAATGGACTAAACACACACTTCTGCCTTCCGGGTGGCCTAAAAATCCATGGGATGGCAAAAAGTATTATTTTTAAAATATTAAATTGATAAGACACCTAGACACACACACAAAAAGAAACAGTGCCACTGGCTAACTAGAACGTCTAAGAACTTTCTGAAAGGGAGAGGGTACTCAAAACGAGATTGCCTGAGCAAAGCACAGCCCCACACCTGCCCGGGAGGAAGCCGTCATGCAGTGGGAAATGATAAGGGGCTTCAGGCTCTGAATCGGCAGAGAGAAGATGGGGCAGGGATGGAATATGACAACCCGATGAACTGGGGAACTACAGTCAGATAAGCCAGGACGACGAGACCCTTCCCCACACTCACTGAGCAGCCTACAACAAATGTTCCCTCACCTGGACTGTGCACCCCACTCGGCAGCACCGTGCAACTCCTTGGCAATCTCCGGAGATGGCCTATGGCAAACAGGACAGGCGGGGAAATGGGAATTCTCAAACGTAAAGACGGGCACCAAAAGGAGAGTCACTGAGTTTTTGTAACGTCACAAAATGGGGACAGCAAGTCAACAGAACATATACCCAAGGAAAGAGAGTTAGTCCAGCACATAGAATATTAAGACATCCTTAGGAAGATTGGAGGGGACAGTCTGTCTGTGAAAAGGAAGCAGCTGAGAGGTGAAGATCTCTACACCGTGAAATAAAAAAGCAGGGTGAGGGGCAGGACATGGAATAACGCTATTATTTGTGCAAAAAAAAAAAAAAAAAAAGGAGGGATTAAGAATCGTTTCATATAACATTGTATTTGCACAAGGAGACCTTGGAGGACATATACAAAACTAATAACGGGGCTACCTGCTTGTGGGGTGAGGGAGAACTAGGCAGATGGGGGAAAGGGGTGGTGGGAGACCTTTCATGCATATCTTTTTAATACAGTATGATTTTTTTATTTTTTTAGATGTTTTATTTATTTTTGAGAGAGAGAGACAGAGACAGAGACAGAGTGTGAGCGGGGAAGGGGCAGAGAGAGGGAGACAGAGAAGTCGAAGCAGGCTCCAGGCTCTGAGAAGTCAGCACAGAGTCCGACACAAGGCTCGAACCCATGAACTGTGAGACCGGGACTTGAGCTGAAGTTGGACGCTTAACCGACTGAGCCACCCAGGCACCCCACATACAGTATGATTTTTGAACACTGAATAGCTTTTCTATTCTAAAAACTAAATTTTACAAAGTAGAGACCTTGAAAGTTAAATAAATGATAATCAACATGGAAAACACTCAACAGATGGACTGGTGAGTTGACTGGACAAAGCCAAACACTAGATTTGTGAGTGGGAAAATCCAAGCCAAGGAATCTCCCAAAATGCAGCCCATAAAGATAAGGAGGCACATCACTTGAGAACAAAGTGGAAGATGAAAGAAAAAGGTGAAAAGATGAAAGTGAAACATGAAAGATGAATTGAGAAATTCTGATACCCATTTAATAGGAATTCCAGAAAAAGGAAATAAAAGACAATGGAGGCAAGGAAATACCCAAAGAGAAACTTCCCCCGTGCCACAGAAATGCGTGAATCTATGGAAAGCAAGGGGCCACTAAGCACTGAGCAGAAAGAACAAAAGAGAACTATCCCCCTGGACAAATAGTAAAATGTTCCAACACCAAGAAAAAAGAAAAAATGGTTAAGCTTCAGAGAAAATAAACAGGTTAACTACAGAGAAATGGAAATCACACTGTAGAAGCTTCTCATCCACGACGCTAGATACCAGCAGATAATGAAGAATTATCTCCAAAATGCAGAGGTTTTAACCTGGAATGCTATCCTCAGCCAAGAGTACTCAGGCAGAAAAGCAAAATAAAAAATACTTTAAACGTGCAAAGGCTCAGAAAGTTTACCACCCACAAAATCTCAGGTGAAAAAACAAAGTTACTTGAGGATTCACTTAAGGAATAATGAATCCACAAAGTAGAAAAACAAGAGATGAAAGAACCAATGAAGAGCAAATAATTGGCAAAACTTATAAATGATGAGTAAATAGTCAGTAAAACATGGCTGTTTATGCATAATGTAAAACAAAAAACAAAAACAAATTCCATATGATCTTAATACAAGGCAGAATTGAAATCAGGTTAAGGTTCACTCTTGCTTTACTCACGAAGGGTTCATATATACAGATTAGCTTTAAACACCAAGGGAAAAAAAATTTTTAGATATGTGTGAAAATTTAAGGGTAGCAAAAGAGCTCGATTTCATTTATCATAAAGGAAATACGAATTAAAACCTCAATGTGATACCCACCAGGATGACTAAAATCTAAAAGACGGAAATTACCAAGAGATGGCAGCTACCATGTATGTTTCTCAGGTACATAACTTAGAAACTGTCAATATTTACTTAAACCCTAGGCATGTGCTATGACCAAACAAGTCTCCTGCTGGATATACACACTCAACAGACATGCATACATTCATTCAACAAATGACAGGTACTAGAATGTTCACAGCAGCACTATTCACCGTATCCCCAAACTGCAAACAACCCAATTGTCAATCATGTAAAATGGGTTTCTACATCGTGGATACACACATGATGGGAATACGTACAGCAAGGAGAACGGACAAACCACAACTACACTCAGAACTACAGACAAATCCCACAACTGTAAGGTTGATGGCAAGAAGCTGGATATAAAAGGGCACATACTATATGATTCTATGGATGTAAAGTATGAGAATAGCTAAAACGAATCTACTGTGTTAGAAATCAAGACAGGGGCGCCTGGGTGGCGCAGTCGGTTAAGCGTCCGACTTCAGCCAGGTCACGATCTCGCGGCCCGTGAGTTCAAGCCCCGCGTCGGGCTCTGGGCGGACGGCTCAGAGCCTGGAGCCTGTTTCCGATTCTGTGTCTCCCTCTCTCTCTGCCCCTCCCCTGTTCATGCTCTGTCTCTCTCTGTCCCAAAAATAAATAAACGTTGAAGAAATCAAGACAGTGGGGGCACCTGGGTGGCTCAGTCAGCTGGGTGTCCAACTTCGGCTCAGGTCATGATCTCACTGCTCGTGAGTTCGAGCCCCACATCGGGCTCTGTGCTGACAGCTCGGAGGCTATAGCCTGCTACAGATTCTGTCTCCATCTCTCTGCCCTTCCCCTGCTCGCTCGCTCACTCGCTCTCTCTCTCTCTGTCCCTCAAATATAAAAAATAAAAAACATAAAAAAATAAAAAGAAATCAAGATAGTGGTTATCCTTGGGGGTGGGACACATGAGGGCAGATTCCGGAGTGTTGGAAAGGTTGTTTCTTGTTCTGAGTGTTGGTTATATGTGTGTTCAGCCCGTCCAAATTCATGGAGCTATACACTTAATATGTGTGTACCTTTAAACATTTATGTTATACCTCCATAAAGGGTGCCTGGGTGGCTCAGTCAGTTGGGCTTCTGACTCTTGATTTTGGCTCAGGTCATGGTCTCACAGTTTGTGAGATCGAGCCCCGTGTCGGGCTCTGCTCAGACATCGCAGAGCCTGCTTGGGATTCTCTTTCACCCTCTCTGTTTGCCCCTCCCCTGCACATGCACGAATGTGCTTTCTCTCTCAAAATAAGTAAATAAACTTTATTTAAAAAAATTAAAAAGTATCTAAAAACATAACTTCAAAAATACATGTAAATAGATAAGCACTATTTACAGGTGGTCTGTAAGTATACATATTGCAAAAACTAATAGAAATAGAACAAAAGAAACCCACTGGGAATCATAGTGGAAAACTTTAACACAACTCTCAGAATCAACAGATCAAACAGAGAAAAAGTAAGCTAAGGAGACAGAGAACATAATTTGTAATTAATAAATTGGAAATAAATCTACAATTTCATGCAGAAAAATGTCACAAAAACTGACAGCTCATTAGATTACAAACTAATTTCTGTTTTCTCATCTCCATCCTTCTTTCAGCAATACGGCAGACTAGAGATCCCAAAGCCTTCCAGCCACAAAACATCTTTAAAAACTGCTAGGGGGAAAAAAAAAACTACAACAACTTTAAAATCAACGGACTAGAGAAACCTAGTGAAGCCAAAATTCAAGAGTGCAGGCAAAATAAAGGCATTTTCAGATATTATAAAAACAGAATGCATCATCATTGAAGGAACTTCTAAAGAATGTACTTCAGGGAGAAGGAAAATGATTCAAAGTGACATAAGAAGGAATGGAGAGTGAATGGGGCACCTGGGTGGCTCAGTCCGTTAAGCGTCTGATTTCAGCTCAGGTCATGATCCCACACTCCGTGAGTTCGAGCCCTGCGTCAGGCACTGTGCCTGGAGCCTGCTGCAGATCCTGTGTCTCCCTCTCTCTCTGCCCCTCCCCTGCTCATGCTCTGTCTCTCTCTGTCTCAAAAATAAATAATAAAAAAAAAAAAGACGGAATGGAGAGTGAAGAAGATAGATAAACAGGTACAGAAGTCTAATAAATATTGACCCAGAAAATCGGTATAATAGTAGCATCAGCAATAATGTCCCATTTATTTATTTTCTTTTTTTTTTTTTTTTTGCATTTATTTATGAGAGACAGAGAGAGACAGAGCGCGAGCAGGGGAAGGGCAGAGAGAGAGAGGGAGACACAGAATCAGAGGCAGGCTCCAGGCTCCGAGCTGTCAGCACAGAGCCCAACGCGGGGCTCAAACCCACGAACCGTGACATCATGACCTGAGCCGAAGTCGGACGCTTAACGGACTGAGCCACCCAGTCGCCCCAATAATGTCCAATTTAAAGGACTGAAGTAGTTACAGAGCTTACACCAAATGGGAGGTTAACTGGAGTGAAAATATTAGAAGTCCTTGCCTTGTTCAGAAGGAGGACTGATAGATTACATAAACGATCTAAGCCTTCAAATTCAAAAGGCTAGAACTTGCAAAAATAAATTCAAATGAAGTATTAAGAATGTACGTTACTGACGTAGAAAAAGAAAAGTAACGGGATTAATCAATAAATCCAGAACTGGCGCTTTGGAAAGATAATGAAATAAGCAAGGAGGAAGCAAGCCTGACCGATACAAAAAAAGAGAAAAGGCACACACACAAGAGTGTGAACAAGACGAACACACCATAAATGTGGAAGAACTATTTTCCTGCAACAGAAGACTATCTACAACATTATGCGAACACACATTAAATTCCAATAATGTTAATGATTTTCTGGGCAGATATAAAGCACTAGATTGACTTTGGAGAAATAGAAAACCTGAGGAAAATCAATGGTCGTGGAAAAAATAGAAAAGATAGTTAAGTACGGATATCAACTTGTTAAAAAAATATGATCACCAGCAGCCCAGGCAGCCTGCAGTCAGATTCTGCCAAACTTTAAGGAACAGATAATTCTTCTGCTCCACAGCAAAGAAAACGATGGAAAACTTCCCAACTGATTCAGTGAGGACATAATCAGCATAATTATAAACTCAGACCAAAAAAGGGGGGCAGGAGGGAAAAGTTACCGATCTCGCTTATAAATATAAATGCTAAAACTCTAATTAAATGTTAGCTTATTGAATCTATCAAACAACCCAAAAGTGCATTTTAATTTATGCCAGGATTTTAGTGACCGAAAATCTAGCAGTATAATCACCGATGTTATCAATTTTAAGAAGAAAACTACACAGTCATATCAATACATGTGATACACAAGCACCTGACTCCTAACTTTTGAAACTCTTAGTAATTAGGCATAAATGAAAACTTACTTAATATGGTCAGAATATATTTAGTGAAGATCGCCTTGGATCACTGCCCTAAAACCGAGCCCGAAACAAACTGTCCTAGCTAACCTTAATAGCCAGGACTGTGGAGACAGTGGTCAATGGAAAATAAGAGATAAGTACAAACATTGGTAAGAGACGTCTGCTCCCTTTGAACAGATGAAGAGAGAGTATTTGCCTACAAGAACCAAACAAGTCAACTGAAAAACTATTAAAACGGATAGAGTTTCGTATGAAGGCTCAGCTTCAGATCTAGCCTAAGCTACCAAATTAAACGTGCTTGCTCTCTCAAAGGTACTACGCAAAGCTGTTTTCTGTGGAGTAAGACCTTAAGGTTGACAAACTTGCTCTGTCTCTCCTCCCCCGTCTTAAACGTTGCAAAAGCTTCGTGTTTGCAACCGGATAACCAAAATCTTCTCAAACCAAAATTTGTCCTGAAGAGTTGAGTTGTACCTCCCCTCAAAAACACGTTATCTCCTGCCTCCAGCTACCGCAGTTACTAATGGATAAGCATGTCAACCAGTCCAACATAATTCTTCCGATAGAGGGCAAGGAAGAGCACCTTCGCAGTAATTTTTTTTTCCCCAAGCCTTATACTGCTTATTATATAAACTTACGTGCTGAAAACTGCAGCTCGCTCAAAATAAAAATGAGATATGCAGCGTCAAACTTCCTTTAAAAAAAGGGGGGGGGCCCTAAAACTCATTTCATTTCAAACACATTTGGGAAGGAGGTCGTTGCTGTTGCACTCCTGGCAGGCTTCGCATCACCGGGCCACCCCTAAGCATCCAAACGGTCCCCCAGGGCTCACAGGTGCACTGCGCTGTGGCACCGCCGGCTGACCCGGGAGAAGCACGGCCAGTGCCTTCCCCGGTCACCCCAGGCCAACAGGGGGATCGGAGCTCTGTGGACGCGGAGGATGGCCAAGGGTTACCCGGTCCCCGACATACACGCATCCCCCGGACAGCACCAGGAGAAAGGTGCGGGAGGCTCCGGGGGCCGGGAGAGCCCCGGCCGGGCGTGCCCACGCACCTGTCCCACCGCGGCGAGGGTTGGGGGCGCCTCTCAGGGCCGCAGTCCTCTGGGGTCACCTGGCCCTCTGTCCTGGGCTCCTACGCCAACCCCTGGGGCCCGGAAGGGAGGGGGGCGGCCCCTGCCGCTGCCACCTGCGGCACCGGTCCCGCAGTTCCCGGGTTTGGTGGGCAGGACAGGGTAGGAGGTCCGTCCCGGGCTGGGGGCGGGACCCGCCGGGCGGTGGGGGACCGGGGCCACCGCAGCGACAACGGCAACAGCGCGTCGTCCGTCTCGGACGGACAGTCCTGCGCCCCGCTGCCTGGACCCTCGGACCCAGGGTTCGCCCGCCCGACCCGGGAAGACGACGCAGCTGAGGCGCAAAAGAGCCGGCGACCAGCGCGGCGCCTACTCACCGGCTCCGCTCGCTCCCGCCGCGCCGCCGCAGCCCGCAGCCGCCGCGGCTCCCCGAGCTCACGGATGCTCCGCGAAAGGTCCCTGGGATCCTACCCGCGCCTCCCTCAGGCGCCTCCAGGGGGCGGGCGAGAGCCGGCGCGAGGCATCCTGGGAGATGTAGTCCTGCGGCCTCTGCACATTCACCCTCGCAGCTCTCCATCCACGAACTGGTGGTGGTCCTTCCTTCCCCCGTGCTTCCTCTCTGTCTCCCTCAGGGGCTCACCTCCGCTTCTAGCTAACAAGTGTGGGAACGCTCCAGTCGAGCCCTGGGCCTCCTCTCCTCGCTCTAGATCAGTGGTTCTCAAAATGTGGTGGTACCTGCAGCAGCAGCTTCAGCATCGTCTGGGAACTTGGTAAAAATGACAATTCTCCATCACAGGGAGGCTATTCAGTTTTTCCTGTATTAAAATCTGGGGGTGGGGCCCAGAAATCTGCATTTTGAAAACCCTTCGAGTGATCATAATTGCTCTCCACAGCCTTGCCAAGGTACTTGCCCCTCTATCGCCCCCTTGCCAAGGTACTTAACATTACACTTGTGGCATTAGTTACCCACACACATCCACCCGTATATCCTTTCGTACACTGGGGGAGACCCAGACAGTTTATGTCCCAACCCAGACCTCTCCTCTGACCCCAGACCTCTCCTCTGACCCCAGCCCTCATTGTTTCAATGTCCACCCAACATCTCCTCCAGGATGCCTCTGAGACACCTGAAATCCACCGGATCACGACAAAATTCATGATCTTTACTTCCCTCCATCTAGTTCTCCTCCATTGTGCCTATGGCCACAGGCTAAAAACTGCCCACTGCAGTTATAGACATGGAAGCCACTTGAAACCGTAGTGAAAGCTACAGGGGTGGAATGCCAAGAACCCTGAGTCATAGTTGAAGGAGAGAGGAGGGAGGAATAGAGGAGGCAGGATGAATAACCAACTTCTGCAAGATGTGGTGGGGAAGGGAAGAAGAGGTACTGATGGCTGGGGATGGAAGCGTGGCTGAGGAACGATTTTTTTAAAGACGTTTAAATATTTATGAAAAGAATCCAGTTGAGAAAGAGCTTCTGACCATACAGGAGAGGAAAGGGTTTTTCATACTGTATGATTCCTGAAAAGATTGTATATATGTGAGGGTGGAGGTGGAGTCCCAGGCACAAGCAGAAGGATGAGCCTCGACTAGTGGTTCTCAACCAGGGGGGATTTACCTCCCACCCCGACCCAGGAAAATGTGCTAATGTCTGGAGACATTTTTGATTGTGACTAGGGGTGCTATTGGCATCTAATGGGTAGAGGCCAGGGATGCTGCTAAATATTCTGCAATGCACAGCTACACACACACACACACACACACACACACACACCAAAGAATGTTCCAGCCTAAAATGTCAATGATGCTGAAATTGAGAAGTCCTGGCTTGGACAGCAGCCTGTTCTGTTGTATGAGGCAGGAAGAAAGAAAGAAGAAAAAGCCAGAGTTTTCTCTAGAAAGGAAGAGAGGGAGTTGTCTATGAGGATAGATAGGTGTGGGGTGTGTGTGTGTGTGTGTGTGTGTATCAAATGCTGAATCATAGGAGCTAAGCTGCATAAGAAGAGAAGTAGGAGAGGGAGAGAGCTGAATGGTGGAGAAGTGGGTTCAACAGACTGGGAATCTTGATGGGGGTCCGAGATTTATTTATCTTATTGGAGTAATCGAAGAAGCAACCTGGAAAGGAATTTCTGGTAAGAGAATAGAGATGGTTGCTGATGACCAGGTCAGGATGTGAGGACAGATGGCTAATGTGGAGTGGAGGCAGGCCACCGAGTACCCTTATGTAGTTTGTGCAGTGAGCAGCACAGCCCTGCTGCAGTAGTGGGGTGAATAGAGGAGCTGAGGTCATACACATGGATGTGGAAACAGCCATACACATAGGCAGATCACTTTTTACATTACTATGAGTGACATCTTTGGTGAATAAGAGAGTAGAAAGATGGGGTACCTGGGTGGCTCAGTCGGTTAGGCATCCAGCTTCAGCTCAGGTCATGACCTCATAGTTCATGAGTTCGAGTCCTGCATCAGGCTCTGTGCTGACAGCTCAGAGCCTAGAGCCTGCTTCAGATTCTCTGTCTCCTTCTCTCTCTGCCCCTCCCCCACTCACATTCTGTCTCTCTCTCTCTCTCTCTCAAAAATAAACGTTAAAAAATAAATACATAAAATAATCTTTATAAACAAGTAAACAAATAAATAAATAAATTTTAAGAGAGGGTGGTAGAGTTCTAAAACTTCCAGGGGTTAGGGGCGCCTGGGTGGCTCAGTCGGTTAAGTGGCCGACTTCGACTCAGGTCATGATCTCGCGGTCTGTGAGTTCGAGCCCCGCGTCGGGCTCTGTGCTGACAGCTTGGAGCCTGTTTCAGATTCTGTGTCTCCCTCTCTCTGACCCACCCCCGTTCATGCTCTGTCTCTCTCTGTCTCAAAAATAAATAAAAACGTTAAAAAAATAAAATAAATAAATAAATAAAACTTCCAGGGGTTAGAGTCTTTTGTTTCTGACCGGGTCATTAAAGTTTAGTTTTGTTTCATTGTGATCAGAGATCAGAGATCAATGTTGTCTTACTACTTTGCATCTTTTAAATACTTGAGTTTTCTTTGCGGCCTAAACTAGAGTCCATTTTTGTGAATGCTTTAAGAGCCCTGGAGAGGAATGCATATTCCGTTTTTGGCATATAGATTTTAACACATATCAATGAAATATAACTTACTATGTCATGTGGACCTTCCATGTCCTTACATGTATTTTGACCTGATATAATCTGAGAGAAGTAAATTAAAACCTTTATACTATCTGGGCGCCTGGGTGGCTCAGTCAGTTGAGTGTCCAACTTCAGCTCAGGTCACAATCTCTGGGTTCGCGAGTTCAAGCCCCGCATCAGGCTTGCTGCTGTCAGCACAGAGCCCCCTTCAGGTGTTCCGTCCCCCTCTCTCTCTCTCTGCTCATGTTCTCTCTCAAAAATAAAATAAACATTAAAAAAAAACTTTACTACTATTGCGTTTTTATTTCTCCTTATTTCTGTGGAGTCCTGCTTTGTAAATGATGATGCTATGTTATCTGTGCACAAATATCCTTATATTCTTGTGAATTGTCCCTTTAAATTATAAAATGACCTTTGTCTCATTTGATGTTTTTGACCTTTGCCCTGGCTTTAACCTTGTCCGATGTTAATGACAAGCCTACTAAATTTTGTTTGCCGTCAGCCCAATACAGCTCTGCCCTTCTGTTTTCATCTTTTCTGAAGCCTTTGTATTAGGCAAATCCCTTGAATCGAACATCAAGTTTTGTTTTGTGATTTAATCTGAAAGTCTTTTTTCTTGGAATAGATGGGTTTAGCCCTATTCATGTAATGGTTATGTTGTTTTATGCTGTGTTTTCACAGCCTTTCAGGTTCTTCTTCACCCTTTATGTGCTTGGTGTTTGCTTTGCTGTGTGGGGTGTGTTTCTCCTGAGGATTTGGAGGGTTTAAGTTTTATTCAAAAGGTTGCCTTGGGGCGCCTGGGTGACGCAGTCGGTTAAGCGTCCGACTTCAGCCAGGTCACGATCTCGCGGTCCGTGAGTTCGAGCCCCGCGTCGGGCTCTGGGCTGATGGCTCAGAGCCTGGAGCGTTTCCAATTCTGTGTCTCCCTCTCTCTCTGCCCCTCCCCCGTTCATGCTCTGTCTCTCTCTGTCCCAAAAATAAATAAAAAACGTTGAAAAAAAAATTTTTTTTAAAAAAAGGTTGCCTTTACAACTGTAATTGTACATAATACCCTCAGTCCTCTACCGCTCCAGACTGTTTCCGTTTACTGCTTGTTGAACAACGATAACAGAATACGTTTCCTTTTTCTTTATCCCTCCTGTCTCCACATCCAATGTCAAAGGAATTTATATTTCTTTAATGTTTGCTTTTTTTGTTGTTTTTTTTTCATTTTTATTTTTGAGAGAGAGAAAATGAACGGGCAGGGGCACGGGGGGGGGGCGGGGGGGGACAGAGGATCTGAAGCAGGCTCTGCACTGGCGAGCCCCATGCAAGGCTTGAACTCATGAACCCAGAGATCATGGCCTGAGCCAAAGTTGGTCACTCAACCAACTGAGCCACCCAGGCCACCCCGGTGTCTGCTTTTTTCTTAAAATTAAATATGTTTACACATACTTCTATTACTTGTTTAGAAAAATTTTTTTCTAATGTTTATTTATTTTTTGAGAGAGGAAGAGACAGAGCACAAGCAGAGGAGGGGCAGAGAGAGAGGGAGACGCAGAATCCCAAGCAGGCTCCAGGCTCTGAGCTGTCAGCACAGAGCCCGATGCTGGGCTCGAACTCATGAGCCTTGAGATCATGAACTGAGCCAAAGTCGGATACTTAAACAACTGAGCCACTTGGGCACCCCTTGATCTTTTTTTATCTGCTTTAAATGAAATATTTCCACCCCTGGCTATAAAAAATGAGGAAATCAATATGCTTTAAAGACCCCTTCCTTTACTTTCCCTTCTCATCCCAATTTTTGTTAGTTAGACCACTTCTACATTACTGGGTATGTAAAATCATACATTCTGCTCTGTAATCATCAGCCCCACATTTGTGTTCATCTGGGTCCTCCAGGTAAGCGGACTCAGAACCCCCACAGTGATTTCACCAAAGTGTCCCCACCCCCCTCGCCACACACTTATTTTGTGGCATCCCATCCTGTGATCCATCCCATCTCGTGATGTCATCTTGAGATCTCATCTTGTGGAGATCTTGCTTTAGTTTTTTTCAAGCACAATTTATGGAAATGATAGTCTCTGAGTTTCTCGCGTTCAAAAACGTTTGTTGCCTTTATCCTGAAAAGGTTTGGCTGAATACGAAATTCTTGAGTGGTACTTTATTTCTTGAGAAATGTGTATGTATTGCTTCATTGTCTTCTCTGCCACGATGATACCTGAAACCAGCCTGATTTTCTTTTTTTTCTTACAAGCGATGTAAATGCCTTGCTGCCCCAAGAATTACTTCTTTTTTTATGAAATCCATGAACTTCACTGTTACACATTTTGGAATTATCATTGCGGGTGGATAGTTCCTGGGAAAAAAATGGATTGGCTGTGTGGATTCAGCTCATCTTTTTAATTTGGTCATTTTTCTTAGATCTTTTTTTTTTCTTTTTTAAGTAATCTCTACACTCAACATGAGGCTGGAACTCATCACCCCAAGATAAAGAGTCATATGCTTTACCGACTGAGCCATCCAGGGACCCCCAAAACGAATACTAAGCATGAGTCATGTTTTTGTCGTAGGATCACTTAATGACTAGTTCATTCCACAAATTGTTTAGCATACGTTCATTAAGCAACTCTAGGCCAGGTACTATTCTGGGCCCAGGGACTAGAGGTTTTTGTTTTTGTTTTGTTTTGTTTTGTTTTGTTTTAAATAAGCTCTACGCCCAACATGGTGCTAGAACTCACCACCCCAAGATCAAGAGACACATGTTCTACCAAATGAGCCAATCAGGCACCCCATTTCTCTTAAATCTTTAAATATTTCTTCTAATACGTTATTTTCATCTAATTCTAGGGTAAATAAGCACTCTATTCCCATTGTTCCTAGGAAGGGTTTTATATATTCGGGTCTACTGTCACCTTGGTGGTAAACTTGGCCAGCTCCTCCTGAGAGATCTAGTTTTCTCCCGTTTGATTTCAGGAGCTTCTGTCAGCCCTCTCTTGTTTCTGTTCATTTGTCTGAGAGACAGAAAGAGAGAGCAGGGAAGGGGCAGAAGGCAAGGGAGAGAGAGAATCTTAAGCAGGTTCCATGTTCCAGGGCGGAGCCCGACAGGGAGGCTCCATCTCATGACGATGAGAACGTGACCTGAGCCGAAATCAAGAGCTAGACACCTAACCAACCGAGCTACCCAGGCGCCCCAGCCCTCCCCTGTTTTATGGTTGGGGATTTCACTGCCTCCAAGCTTCATGAAAGATGGTATTTATGTTTATGTGTCATACTCTTCCTTACTCAGGTAATTTCTGAAAGAGGTGTGGGAAATTTCAACTGTATTTCACCACGTCCAAAACAGATCCATTTTCAATCCTTTCTCCAGACTGTTCTATTATTTTTTTTATTTTTTTTAATGCTTATTTATATTTGAAGGAGAGAGAGGCAGAGCATGAGCAGGGGAAGAGCAGAGAGAGAGGGAGACACAGAATCCGAAGCAGGCTCCAGGCTCTGAGCTGTCAGCACAGAACCCAATGTGGGGCTGGAACTCACAAACTGTAAGATCATGACCTGAGCCAAAGTCAGACACTTAACCAACTGAGCCATCCAGGTGCCCAGGAAATTTTAATTTCCCCTCTGTTAGGATGATCACTGGTCGCCCAAACCAAAATACTGGAAGCAAAAGACAGTGACATAAATATGATGCCATTAATATGACTCATATTAATCCCTGAGGATTAACTCTGGGAAAGCAGGAGGTACCGTCACCCTACCTCAAGGGTGCTTGCCTTTTGATTATTGAGTTTGGAGTTTCTATTGCAGTCTTATTTTCAACTGGAGAACCTTGTTTCCCCCCTTCCCCCACCGTCCAGCAGTGTTAGAGTCCACTCACCCTCTGGAAAACACCACCCACCCATCCTCAGTCTAGACAGGAATTAGATGGGGTGGTTCAGGGTCCCTGTCCTTGGGCATATTGAAGACATTGCCGATTCTGTCACTAAATCAGAGGCTCACTTAGATGGGTGCTTGTGTCCTCTCGTCTCCCTGCACAGGTCCCTGCACATAAACTGTAATCCTAGGCAGGGATGGACAGCAGCTTTTCTTAGCGTTCTTTCAGGAACCAGGAATCCCACCCTCTACAGCCCCATCTCTTGTGAGGAAGTTTTAGATCCTGTTACCCACAGAATTAAACTCCCAGCCTTCTCTGCCTTGTTCCAGATTCAGGGTCCAGCAGTCCAATGGCTTCAGGCCAGCACCCCACTTTGGATTTCTTCCCTATTTCTAGTCCACGGAGATATGTTCAATGTCTTTGAGTCTGATTTTATGTTTAATTTTTGTTCTTTTTTCTATCTATTTCTTTGCTGTGTTTAAGGGATGAACTTACAGTGCTATATTAAATAGAAATATCTGTATGATTTCTACTTTGGGAAATGTTCCATTTGTAAATGTTAGGCCGCAAAGAAAAACCTTGAAAAATTCCAAAAATCAACACTCACACTGACCCAATGCAATAAAATTATAAATTAACCACAACGTGTTGTTATAAATCACTCAAGTCAGGGAAGAAAGAGGAAATAAACGCCAAAATTATAAACTCCCTTGAAATAAATTTCAACACGAGAGTTTTTGAACAACATTGGTTCACAGCATTTATTGCTCTCTGACATACTTTATGTTTTACATTTAAAAAAAAAAATTGTCTGTCTTCCTCCAGCTAGAATGTATGCTCCCTGCAGGAAGACACTTTGTTTCTGTTTCGTTCATTGCTGTTCTGTTCATTCTGTTCATCCCCAATGGTGGAAACACTCTGTTTACATAGCAAGCACTCAATAAATATTCACGAAATGAATGAAATGTTGAACAAAATTAATCTCACGTGTGCAAGACTGGTTCAACATTAGAGAATTTGTTAGTGTTAGCAGACAGCCCCTCCTTTCCTGCCCGTCACTCCCTTGCAGTGTATTCAATAAAGTTCTATCTCCACAAAGAAAAGAAGAGGAGAGGAGAGGAGAGGAGAGGAGAGGAGAGGAGAGGAGAAGAGAAGAGAAGAGAAGAGAAGAGAAGAGAAGAGAAGAGAAGAGAAAGGAAGAGAAAAGAAAAAAATTGTTAGTGTTATTCTCTGTAGCAATACATTAAACTGTTACAGCAAACGCTAGGCCCCCAGGAAGTGACAATCGACAAGCACTTGGGGAATCAGAAAAGTTTATTTCTCAGTGGTGCGGGCCCAGCAGAGTCACCTGCAAAGGCTAAGCACCCGGCTCAGGTTCTCCCGATCTTTTATACATACGTGCTTCCAGGTTGGGCAAGACTAGTATAGTCAAGCTTCTGGTTCCCAGCGGCTGGCTGATGCAAGCAAGGTTGCAAAAGCCAAAAGCATGCAAAGGGAGTATCTGACCTCAAACATCTGGTTGGCCCTTTTTATTTGCATTTATCAGCTTTCCTTCTCAAAGGGAGGAAAACTCTGGGTCCATAAACTATTTGGTAAAACTCAAGCATTCAAGAATGCTTAGGAAGCTGGGAATATAAGGAAGATTCCTAAACCAGATAGAAGATCTTGCTACCAGAAGCTTTCAGTAAACACAACACCCCATGGTGAGATATTAGAAATATTCCCATCAAAAATCAAGAGAATCCATGGATACTTGGGTTTCTTCCATGTCTTGGCTATTGTAAATAATGGTGCTGTAAACACAGAGGTGCATGTATCCCTTTGAATTAGTATTCTTGTATTCATTGGATAAATACCTAGTAATGCGATTGCTGAATGGATGGTAGGGTGGTTCTATTTCTAAATTTTTGAGGAATCTCCATTCTGTTTTCCACAGTGGCTGCACCAGTTTGCATTCCCACCGACAGTGCAAGAGGGTTCCTTTTTCTTCACATCCTTGCCAACACTTGCTTCTTGTGTTGTTGATCTTAACCATTCTGACAGGTGTGAGGTGATAACTCATTGCAGTTTTGATTTGCATTTCCCTGACGGTAAGTGATGATGAACATATTTTCATGTGTCTGTTGGCCATCTGGATGTCTTCTTTGGAGAAACGTCCATTCTTGCCTTCTGCTCATTTTTCAACTGGGTTATTTGTTTTTTGGGTGTTGAGTTTTGTCAGTTCTTCATATATTTTGGATACTAACCCTTTATCAAATATGTCATTTGCAAATATCTTCTCCCATTCCGTAGGTTGCCTTTTAATTTTGTTGATGGTTTCCTTCACTGTGCAGAAGCCCAAGATATGGAAGCAGCCCAAATGTCCATCCACAGATGAATGGATAAAGAAAATGTGGTATATATATATATATATATATATATATATATATATATATATACACAATGGAAATTATCCACCTTCCAAAAAAGAATGAAATCTTGCCATTTGCAATGAAATGGATGGAAGGAGCTAGAGAATACAATCCTAAGCCAGTCAGTCAGAGAAAAACAAATACCGTATAATTTCACTCATCTGTGGAACTTAAGAAAAAACCAAATTAGCAAAGGGCTCAAACTCACAAACTGTGAGATCATGACCTGACCCAAATTTGGCCATTTAGCTGACTGAGCCACCCAGGCACCCCTGACTCTTTTGTTTTTTAATTTAGTGATTCATCACTTATATATAACACCCGGTGCCCATCATAACAAATGTTCTCCTTAATGCCCATCACCCATTTAGCCCATCCCCCACCCACCTCCTTCCATCGACCCTCAGTCTGTTCTCTATTGTTAAGAGTCTCTTATGGTTTGCTTCCCTCTCTCTCTCTCATGTTTTTTCCTTCTCATATGTGCATCTGTTTTCTCCCTTAAATTCCACATATGAGTGAAATCATAGGGTATTTGTCTTTCTCTGACTGACTTACTTCACTTAGCATAATACACTCTAATTCTATCCACATCACTGTAAATGGCAAGATTTCATTCTTTTTGATGGCTGAGTAATATTCCGTTGTGTGTGTGTATTTGTGTGTGTGTGAGTGTACACAATTTACAGACTTATTTATAGAGAACAGACTCTTCTTTACAGACTTTTAATTGTAGAGAACAAACTGTTGGTTACTAGAGGGGAGGGGAGCGGGGGGGGTAGGTGAAATAGGTGATGGGGATTAGGGAGTGCACTTGTCACAATGAGCACTGGGTGATGTATGGAATTGCTGAATTACTATGTTGTACACCTGAAACTAATATAACACCGTATGTTAACTAACTGGAATTAAAATTAAAACTTAAATATATATATATAGAGAGAGAGAGAGAGAGAAAGAGAGATATCATCTATCCATATCTATGATAGATATATCATATATATGATAGATATATCTATGATAGATCTATCATAGATATAGATAGATAGATGATATCTCTTTATGTATAGATATCTATATATCTATATATATCTAGATATCTATCTATCTGTATCTATGATAGATCTATCATATATACATATATAGATTATATATATATAGATGATATCTATGATAGATCTATCTTTCATAGATATAGATAGATAGATAGATATCTAGATATATGATAGATAGATGATATCTCTCTCTCTATATATATATATATGATATATATAATATATATGCTTGTCTGCATTAAAAAAAAGTCAAGGGACGCCTGGGTGCCTCACTCAGTTAAGCATCTGACTCTTGGTTTCGGTTCAGGTCATGATCTCAAGGTTTGTGAGTTTGAGCCCCACGTTGGGCTCTGTACTGGCAGTGTGGAGCCTGCTTGGGACTCTCTTTCTTTCTGCCCCTCCTCTGCTTCTGCTCTTTCTCTCTGTCTCTCTCTCTCTCTCTCTCTGTCAAAAATAACCATTAAAACAAAGTCAAGACAAGAATGTCTGAAGTCTTTACAACTATCCCAAGAAGTCAAGAAGAAGTAAGTGGTAATAAAAATATGGTGGTGGGGAGGGGCTGGAGAAGACCCCTGACATGCTCTAGTGCAGCTCTAGGCCGGGGGACACGGGTGGTCCATGTGCGGTGTGGTAGACGTAGGCACTGCCTTTCCCACAGGGAAGCTGCATCATGGAGATCCCCCTCCTCTTCACCCTTTGGCAGCCGGGGCCCTGGCACATGACTTGGACTTTGTCAAAGGATCTATCCACCCACAAGTCTAGAACACATGATGCAGAGTAAGGGAACAGTCCAAAGTTTGAAGGCTTCCTCATGATTCTGTAATCTACGCCCTTGTTGTCCCCCAAATTCCTTTTCCGCTTCAGACAGCCAGAGTGGATTTCTGTTGCTTGCAGTCAAGAACCTTAGCTGGTACACTGGGGTTTCCACATATATGGCCATTTTTCCAACTCAGGTGATGCCTAATATTGTGCATTTCTTGTGGTAATCCACTCATGCATTTGTTCAAACAGCTCTGTTCCAGGGACTGAGACTACAGCAATGTTAGAAGTATCATCAGTGTTAAGAGCCCAAATGTCCATCGATGGATGAATGGATAATGAAGATGTGGTATATATACACAATGGAGTATTACTTGGCAATCAAAAAGAACGAAATCTTGCCATTTGCAACCACGTGGATGGAACCAGAGGGTATTATGCTAAGCGAAATTTGTCAGTCAGAGAAAGACAAATACCATATGACTTTACTCATATGAGGAATTTAAGATACAAAACAGGTGAACATATGGGAAGGGAAGAGAAGCAAAAATAATATAAAAACAGGGAGGGAGACAAAACATAAGAGACTCCTAACTACAGAGAACAAACTGAGGGTTACTGGAGGGGTTGATACATAGGGGATAAATCACCGGAATCTACTCCCGAAATCATTGCACAATATGCTAACTAACTTGGATGTAAACTAACCAATAAATAAATAAATAGATTAATTAATTAATTAATTAATTAATTAAAATTTTTTTTCAAAGTATCATCAGTGTTCCTCTAGCTTTTTGTGGGGAAAATCCATATTTCAGATTTTCCAATCTGTACTACCTGAACCCTTACTGAAATCAATCTAGTATTCAAAATATGGAACCAACAATCACAGCTGTAAGCACCTTAAGCATGTTAGCTCATGCTGAGGTGAACCAGTTGAATAGTGGGAAGAAGCTCTGGGTCTGGGTTCCATCCTTGGTGCTAGAAAATTCAGAGACCAGAGGGAATGTTTATATTGAGGGTTTTGCTGCCATCTAGAGGACTTGTCTAGTACTGAACTGTGTGCACCGAAATTCAGAGCCCCAACCTGGAGGCTGCTTTTTTTTTTTTTTTTTTTTTTTACATTTATTTATTTTTGAGAGACGGAATGAGACAAAGCATGACTAGAGGAGGGGCAGAGAGAGGAGACACAGAATCTGAAGCAGGCTCCAGGCTCTGAGCTGTCGGCATAAAACCTCTGTTTTATAAGGCAATTAACTAAAACCTCAGAACTCAAATTCAATTCAGTTTCAAATACAAATACAATTTAACTACAGACTCAAAATTCATCTATTTACAAACTATCCCTGAACTATTTGTTTACTTCCCAGTGAGATTTTGACCCACAGGGAAACACACATAGTGTGAGAAAATAGAGTGGAATTCAGAGCGTGCATCAGCTAGGTCAAGTCAAATCTTCCTTGATCTCTGGCACAATTCTAAAGGATCCTTCTTGGTCCTTTAAGCGTCCGACTTCAGCTCAGGTCGTGACCTCGCAGGTCATGGATTCAAGCCCTGTGTCGGGCTCTGTGCTGACAGCTCGGAGCCTGTGGCCTGAGATCAAGTGAAGAGTGACAAAGGCCTTGAATAGATATTTCTCCAAAGAAACACAAATGGGCATTTAGCACACGAAAAGGTGCTCAGGGCACCTGGCTCGCTCAGCTCAGTTGGCAGGGCATGTGACTTTTGATCTTGGGTTGTAAGTTTGAGTCCCACATTGGGTGTAGAGATTACTTTAAAAAATAGTCTTAAAAAAAAAAAATGTTCAGGGGCACTGGGGTGGCTCAGTCCGTTAAGCGTCTGACTTCGGCTCAGGTCACGATCTCACCGTTCCAGAGTTCAAGCCCCATGTCGGGCTCTGGGCTGACCACTCAGAGCCTGGAGCCTGCTTCAGATTCTGTGTCTCCTTCTCTGTCTCTGCCCCTCCCCCACTCATGCTCTGTATCTCTCTCTCTCAAAAATAAACATTAAAAAAATTAAAAATAGGGGCGCCTGGGTGGCGCAGTCGGTTAGGCGTCCGACTTCAGCCAGGTGACGATCTCGCGGTCCGGGAGTTCGAGCCCCGCGTCAGGCTCTGGGCTGATGGCTCGGAGCCTGGAGCCTGTTTCCGATTCTGTGTCTCCCTCTCTCTCTGCCCCTCCCCCGTTCATGCTCTGTCTCTCTCTGTCCCAGAAATAAATAAAAACGTTGAAAAAAATTTATAATAAAAAAAAATTAAAAATAAATAAATAAATAAATAAGATGTTCAACATCACTAGCTATGAGAAAAAGGCAAATGAAAGCCACAATGAGAAACCACTTCTCATAGCCATTAAGATGGCTATTGTTTTTTTAAAAATAAAACCAAAATCAGAAACGAACAAATGTTGATGAGAAACTGGAAGCTTTGTGCATGGCTGGTAGGAATGTAAATTGGTGGAGGCATTGTGGAAAATAGTTTGGCATTTCCTTAAAAAAATGGACATAGAATTACCACATGATTCAGCAACTGCACTCCTAAGTATATATCCCCAAAATATCAAAAGTAAGGACCTAACCAATGTTATCTATCAATGTTCATAGCAGTATTATTCCCAGTAGCCAAAAAGTCGAAACAACCCAAGGATGAACAAAAAGTGATGTCTGCATACAATGGAATATTATTCGGCCTTTAAAAAAGAATACAATTCTGACATGCTGCAACAGGAATGAATCACCCAGTGAAATAAGCCAGTCACAAAAGGACAAACATTATACAATTCCATTGATATGAGATACCTACAACAGTCAAATTCAGAAAGACAGAAAGTGGAGTAGCCAAGGGGGAGGGGGAGGAGGAACGGGGAGTCAGTGTTTAACGGGTACCGAGTTTCAGTTTGGGAAGATGAAAACGTTCTAGAGCTGGATGGTGATAATGGTTGCATAACAGCATGAACGTGCTAAATGCCACTGGATTATACACTGAAAAATGGTTAAAATGGTAAATTTTATGTTATGTGTATTTTAACACACACACACACACACACACACACACACACACACATAACAGCCTCAGTCCACATACTGTGGTATTTCCACAGATAGAAGGAAGCTTTGGAGGGGTGATGAAGGTGGGTGGAGCCCACTCCCAGACTTGAGATCAAAGGAAACCCAAGGGATTGAAGGACCCTCGGAAGTCAGTTAACTTGGGCTTCTCATGTTGCAGAATCAAGTGTGAGATGCGGTGAGAGGAGAGGACTTTGCTCAGTCCTGTGGTTTCCAGGCCACCAGAAATACAAATATATCTGTACTTCCTGACTTCTGAACACGGACTATAAACCGTAAAAGAAGTGTGAAGTCTTCCTATTTAAACCTTTTCTTCCAAATCTCCCCATACACTTGATTGTTAGCTGGCGATGAAACTGAGGAACAAGCAGGAAGAACGTGCAAATAGAAAACCTGACAACAGGCCCCAGGTCTAAGTGGATGGCTTTTTATATGAAGGAACATTCATGTGTGTGACTTTAGATGCGGATATACCTTAAAGCCATGACAGTAATAAAAACATTTCTAGGGGTGCCCGGGTGGCTCAGTTGGTTGGTCGTTTGACTTGAGCTCTGGTCATGATCTCAGGTCATGATCTCAAGCCCTTCATAAGGCTCTGTGCTGACAGCTTGGAGCCTGGAACTTGCTTCGGATTCTGTGTCTTGCTCTCTCTCTGCCCTTCCCCCGCTCACACACACACACACACACACACACTCTCTCTCTCTCTCTCTCTCTCTCTCTCAAAAATAAATGAAGAAAACATTGGGGGGAAAAAAAACATTTCTAGGTCTGGGCGCCTGGGTGGCTCAGTCAGTTGAGCATCCAACTTTGGCTCGGGTCATGATCTCATAATTTGTGAGTTTGAGCCCCTCATCAGGCTCTCTGCTGTCAGTGCAGGGCCCACTTTGAATCCTATGTCCCCCCCACCCCCGCCTTCTCTGCCCTTCCCCCACTTGTGCTCTCTCTCTCTCAAAAATAAACATTAAAATTTTTTTTTCTATGTCTACAGGTGGAATTAAATGAATGATATCAAGAGCACGCTCTAAAGTTGCACAAACAAGTTGTGTCTTTCCACAGTGACAGCTTTATGCAGTCCTAAAGCAAGGTAATGTAATTGTCAAGGGGGTTCAGGATTCCAAACTCAGTGACATCGCACCATGTAATTAACTCAGCTTCTTATACAGCACGAAAAGCAGAACATAAGACAAGTCACGCGACAAACAAGATAACGGAGGGGCTAACAGACCAAACTTGAAGTCAGTCTGTGGGCACACAATGGAGATAAGCCTCTGGCTGGTCTGGGTCAGCTCCTGGCTCTTACTGCCCATCACACTCTAGCAAGGAAGGATCTTGGTTCTGTTCGGAGGTCCTTGGGCAGCCACTGCTTTCTTTTTAAGTGGTAAGACATAGAGGGGTCATGTCTGAAGCGTCTGACAGTTTGCTGCAAAAATCCTCCCTTTTTAAAGGGATTTAATCAGGCTTGGGCCCCTGCAGACCTCAGGGGTATCAGCTGATGCTGGTTTCTGCAACCCTGTAGCTGTACTGCCCTTAACTGCTTGTCTCACTGCTTGATACAGGCCTCTGCTTGAAACGAGTGACTCCCTTGTTCTCTACATTTGGAATCAGACAGATGCATTTTATTTTAATTTAAAAAAAATTCACGGGGACGCTTGGTTGGCTCTGTTGGCTAAGCGTCCGGACTTCAGCTCAGGTCATGATCTCGCAGTTTGTGAGTTCAAGCCCCGCATCAGGCTCTGTGCTGACAGGTTGGAGCCTGGAGACTGCTTAGATTCTGTGTCTTTCTTCCTCCCCTGCTTGCACTCACTCTCTCTCTCTCTTTCAAAAATAAATAAAGATTTTTTTCTAAATGTTTAAATATTTTTTCAGATGTATTTTAAATCTGAGCTCTGCCACTGAAGCAGAAACTGTTAGTTGCCCCTAATATCCATCCTTCCTTCTGATATAGAACTAGATAGACCCTCCTATTCTATTAAATGTTTTGTTGGGAGAGAGATGGTGCTAGTGAGAGAGAAAGAGAGCTCTAGAGAATCCCACAAGGGACAGAGAGAGAGAAGCAGGGCTCATCCAGGGCTCGTGTTTTACCCGAAGCGGGGCTCATGCTCACCCCACGCGAGACTCTTGCATGTGAAGCTTGAGCTCGCGAACCGTGTGATCATGACCTGAGCCGAAGTCAGATGTTTAACAACTGAGCCACCCAGGCATCCTAAATTTATTTTTTCCAAAGGAACAAGACTCTGGGTCCAACATACACCGTTCAACACATAGCCCTGCTTTGCTGTGAGCCCATCAAAACACGGCTTCATCTAAATGTCACCACAGTCCCACCCTTCACTGGCATCCCAGGAAAATTCTATCCTACCCTTTGTTTGCTGAATCATCCCTGCGGGTGCTGAGGCCCTTCTCAAGCTATGTCCTGCTACCTCTGGGAGCAAGTGTTGGCAACCATAGGTGCTGTAACAGCAATGGTAGAGGGACAAGGGAGACACTGTGGCAGAAACATAGGCCTTTGAGTGGGGGCTGGCAAACTTTTACCGTAAAGGGCCCGAGAGCAAACATTTTAGGCTTTGAGGGCCAGATGGACTCTTCTGTGACTCTGCTCAACTTCGTTCTGTGCTGCGAAAACAGCCATGGAGAATATGTAAATAATGAGCGTGGCTGTGTTCCAATAAAACTTTATTTACAAAAATAGGCCAAGAATGGACTGGATCTGCCCCAGGATTCCTGGTTAGCCCACTCCTGCTTTGGAGTCACCCAGATCTGAGTTAGAATTCTGACTCTGTGGCTGATTATCGATAGAAGCCCGGCAAGGCTTTCCTGAGCCCCAATGGCTCCATCTGTAAAATCAGAATAACGATACCTGACCCGCCCCCCCTCAAAGGTGTTAAAAAGGCTCTGAGATAACACATAAAGGGTGCTTTGCCCATAATAGGTATCAATAATAAGTAGATGTACTGCTACAAGTATGACAATTTAGAACCAGTTAAGTCTGCAAGGGCTAGATTAGTCAGGGAGGACTTCCTGTAGGAAGTCTTCTGGAGCTGAGTCCTGAAAAAAAGGCAGGAGATGGAGAGAGGAGCCAGAAGGGCACTCGACACTCGAGGATTATTATTAGTGCAAATGGTGGCCTGGTCACACTTACTCCCCTCTCCCTCAGACCCTATGAACACAGAGTCTTCAGGTCTCTGTCTCCTCTGTTACAGAGCACTTCTCAAGGCCAGCAACAGAGTCTCATCTTCCACGCATCTGCCCCAGGGCCTAGAACAGGGGCGAGACCGTCAATATAAATAACCAAAACTAAGAGATAATTCCAGCAATAATGGCAATAGCAGTTACTATCTATTGAATGATTTCCGCAGGTCTAACTCTGTCCTAGACACTTCAAATATATTATTTTTAAGTGTACAAACTGAGGGCTGCTGGAGGGGGGTAGGGTAGGGGTATTGGTAGGGGGATGGGCTAAATGGGCGATGGGATTGAGGAGGGCGCTTGTTGGGATGAACACTGGGTGTTCTATGTAGGTGATAAATCACTAGATTCTACTCCTGAAATCATTATTACATGATGTTAACTAACTTGGATTTAAATAAAATTGAAAAATTGAAAAAAAAACATAGAGGTACAACTGCCCTCTGAGACAGGTGATATTGTCATTTTACAGATGCCACCCATCAAGGGTAAATAATTTACCCAAGGACAAATACTGGGTTGGGATAGGTCTCCAGAGCACTAATGTTCTCAAACCTACATTCTTTCTGGATCTCGAGATCATGACCCGAACCGAAGTCAGACCGCTTAACCAACTGAGCCACTCAGGCGCCCCCAAACTTACATTCTTTCTGGTATGAGGTGCCATCTTTTAAGAACAGACATGTCATGGACACTTAGAAGATGTTTAAGGAGTGGTGACCACCGTAATCTGGATTCTGTCTCCCCTGCCCATCCAAAGGTTGTCACTATAAAGAGATGGGTTCACCTTGCTCTGCCATGGACAGTGAGGAAAGACTAGACAAAAAGTGCCTTTTGATCCCTTTATGCACAGACCCCACCCCCACCCCCTAAACAAGACCTTCCTCTTTCTAGAACATGGGCCTCATTTTCCCTCTTCTTACCTTGCCTTGGGATTATGGTACAGCTCTGGTCTTTCCAGCTTCCTGGTGGTATAATTAGCTGATGTGGTTCCAGCAGTCTGTGCAAAGTAGGATTACACAAGTCTGAGGGGCTATCGTCATATCTGACTATCTGCATAGCTGACTGTTGCCTGACGCAGCGAGGGCAAGGTTCAGCTTCTCTGGACATTCAGCTCTTACCAAAAGAAGTCTTACATACGTTTGTACCAAAATACAACTATAGGCTTGGATAGACTTCTGGATAGAAAATTCATCCTTGAGCATCTCAGTTTGACAAACCCCACTTCAGGTGGAGTCTATCCCCGGCCTCGTGGGGTTTTTGTGGCTTTGCTTGACCTGAAAACAAAAGTTCTCAGGGCACTTGGGTGGCTCGTTCGGTTAAGCCTCCCGCTCTTGATTTCAGCTCAGTTCATGATCTCATGGTTGTGAGTTCAAGCCTCACATCAGGCTCTGCACTGACAGTGTGGAGCCTGCTTGGGATTCTCCCTCCCTCTCTCTCTGCCCCTCCCCCAATCACGATGTCTCTGTCTCTCTCAAAATGAATAAATAAACTTGAAAAGAAGAGAAAAAAAAAAAACTCCCTGGAGGTGTCCTGCATTTCTCCATTCAGACCCACGTATCACACTTGTTTCTAACTTTTTTTTTAATTTATTTTGAGAGACAGAGTGCAAGTGGGGAAGGAACAGAGAGGGAGAGAGAGAATCCCAAGCAGGCTCTGCACTGCCCAATGTGGGACTTGATCTCGTGAACTATGAGATCATGACCTGAGCCAAAATCAAGAGTTGGATGTTCAACTGACTGAGCCATCCAGGCGTCCCTGTTTCTAACTCTTTTAAGTCAGGACAAAGAGAGGGAGTTTAAGTCAGAAAACCGGGAACTGAAAACCTCTCAGTTACTTCCATTCTCAAAAAACCACACCCATGTGAAATCTGGTTATCACTTCCAAATCACAGGACCCATTAAATTTACCAGACCAGATCTCGATGCAGCGTGGTGTAAAGAAAAGGGGAGCTTCGGAAGCAGACAGAACCACGTTCCCATCCTTGGCTCTGCCTTTTTATTCACTAAAAGATCTTTGGCAGTTCATTTCATCTCTCTGACGACAAGTTTTTCATTTGCAGAATGAGGCGAATAATAATACCTAACATCCCAGGCTGTCGTGAGGATTAAACACAACACTACTTGACGAAATGAAAAGTCCATAGGACAACAGCCGGCATACAGTCTGCACTCAACAAACGTGAGTCTCTTGTCTCTATCTTTTTATGTAGATACTGAGCATATAGGAATAGATCCTTATAAATAACAGTATCTGGGGGAAACGTCATCCAAATTTATTTGATGACTGTGGGTAGACAGGCAATCAAAGGACAGGCGCAAGAGGATTGATTATAAAGGTTCAGGCTCACTTGTCTCCTTTTGAGGGTCAGGGAAACAAAACAATTTTAAGTTAAACATCAGTCTCTACATACTAGTCATCAGAATCACCAAGACTGATATTACATCAGAGCCATGTGAAACTCTTCCTCATCTGCAAAATGAGAGCTCTTATGGTGATTAAGTCTTTCAAAAGGTATGTCCAGTGGGTGCTCAAAAATGCTAGCTGAAATGATCACCATGGTGGTAATGATTGTTACTATTATTACACCGTGAGAGGCTTCAGTTTTCGGATCCTCAGGCTATGGGGACTTGTGTGAGGCCCTCGCCAAAATCCCTTCTAACTTTGTTTCGTTTCTTTACAGCCGTCACTCCCAGCAGCACATTAAAGATATGGGCAGTCCGAACCTTAGGCCCTACAGATGCCCTAGAATCCCTGCAACTTTGTGACCCTTATAAACACATTCCTTTGGCTTCACTCCTGGACACTCTGAACTTGCAGGTGTGGAATTGGGGTGGAGCACATATGTTCGCCCACTATTTCCCACTCCTCTCTTGGGTCACTCTAGACCCTCTTGGTCTTGTGTGGCTCTGGTTCCAGCTCTGCATGGGCTCTAGACAACTTCACACAGGGGTAATCTGATGGTACCTCCCTTCTTGCCCCTACTGTGCCTCTCTCCTCTGCCCCAGGGCTTCCATATTGGCAATGCCTGGGGGCTGTATGCACAGCCCTGAGGTGCCAGAGAGTTAAGCCCTGTGGAGCGAATCATTGGTCAATGGGAGATGAGAGCTGGTGGGTGCATTTATACAGGTTCTTGGGCACAACCTTACAGACCCAGCAATGCTTCCCACTTGGTAGCAGCCCACTCAATAACACCATCTCACATTGACTCCCCTCTGTCCCTGATTCACTCCCCTTGTTCTTCACTCCTGCTCCCTGGGCATGTGCTCCTTGACATAGTCCTGCTGTGAGCCCTCTGCCCTCAGCTCTGCATCCTGGGGAACCTAGGCTAAACCTAACTGGGTGATTGAGATTTGGGAGTTATTCACCAGCATGATGGCAATAAAAACACTATGAGTAGTGGTGAGTGGAGATGCAAATAATCCCATGCAAGCAGAGGGGAACCTCATCCATCACAATTACTCAGGCTTTTGCCTCTCGTTGAAATGAAGTTTAGTGATAGGTCTGCCTTCTGGTTGAAAACTGCCAATTCCAGTCACACTGTGAAAAGCCACAGGGCTCCTTTGGCAGCTTCCAAGAAGCAGGTGCAAGACAGACCTCGCCAAAGAGCAGGCCCAGGATCTAACTGTAAAAGTGGCAGAGTTGGGGCACCTGGGTGACTCAGTGGGCTAAGCATCCAACTTTTGATTGATCTCGGCTCAGGTCATGATCTCATGGTTGGTGAGATCGAGCCCCACGTCGGGCTCTGTGCTGACAGCGAGGAGCTTGCTTGGGATTCTCTCTCTCCCTCTCTCTCTCTCTCTCAAAATAAATAAATAATTTTCAGTTAAATAAATAAAATAAAAAAGTAGCAGAGTTGAAAAACAGAATACATAGGCACACCTGGGTGGCTCAGTCAGTTAAGCCTCTGACTTTGACTCAGGTCATGATCTCATGGTCTGTGGGTTCGAGCCCTGCATCAGGCTCTGTGCTGGCAGCTCAGAGCCTGGAGCCCGCTTCAGATTCTGTGTCTCCCTTTCTCTCTGCCCCTCCCCCACTCATTCTCATTCTCTCTCTCTCTCTCAAAATAAATATGAAAAAAAAGAAAAAGAGAATGTATCATCTTGATGGCCTCCCAGTTATAGTCTGAGTGTGAAGGATAAGAGTGGAATCTGAGCTGTGAAATGATGATGTTTGAGTAGATTCGACTGAGAAGCTTGAACCTGGAAACACCTCAAACCTCCTTCTCTCAGAGGAGACTATACCGCAACCTCTGCTGAGGCAGAAGCCCTGTAAGATGCCACATGTCCTACTGAAGATTCACCCCTCCGCTCTTGACTCTTTCAAAGTAAGTAACCAAAGTCAGCTCTCTGTATCCTAGACAAGAAAAAGTCTCTGCTCTGGGAGAAAATAGTACACATACCATAGGGCTTGCAGGCCCTGGCCACAACATATGGGAAGAACCCAGGGGGCTTGTGGGAGAGCAGATTTGAAGCTGTTTGATTGGGGGAGAGGTGAAAGATATGCCTGGGCAAGGGGAGTTTCCCCCACTTGGGGGCCCTTCATCCACAAGTCAAGATCCAGAGCTGTGGACACGATACCTAAAGCTAGTCCTAATTGACTGTTGGGATGGAACTTGGCCTAGAGAAATGAAAAGGATATTACCAGAACTTCCGTGACACAGCATCAAGGAAAGGTCAAAAGGATTATAGAAGTATGGACATTGGAACTGATTCACTGTGTAAGACCTAAGAACCCATCAGAGGACACCGCTTTTATTAAGGCCACCAGCAACTCTGAGACACCCAATGGTGACCGTCCTCTCTCGGCTAGTGTGGACAGTGAGAGGTCAAGAGGCCAGGTGACTGCATTTAAATATCAAAGGAAAGTGAGTGTAATTATTGTGTTGGAAAGCAAAGCTGAACCAGCCATCAAGGTTCCTTGACCCACAGGGATCTGGAGAAATGGCTAACAGATCATAGTATTACTAGAGGGGTGAAAGATGCAGACAACTGAGCACAGCATGCTTCTTTATATCATTAAAAAGAAATCAAGAACTCATGAGCAGAAGGCTAATGTCAGCTGCCATAATGGAAACCACATTCCTTCTCAAGTTCCCAAGTGAACGTTAGCTCACAAGCCCAGAGCTCAGTGTTTGAAAGGGAAGCCAGGTCCCCTTAAGGACGGACTGTGCAATACCACCATAAATCTCTATAGTAAAATTTTCCCCGATCATTCTCCTAGGGAGACTTGAGGTCATATGCCAGGGTAACTATGTGCCATGGTAAAAAGAATACCCATATCTGAGATAAGACTGATTGGAACCAGGAGACATCACATGCTCCTGTGCCTAAAATGAAGGCTAATCGAGTCCAGGCTCAAATCTAGCTGACAATGGGCCCAGTGAGTCTTCAGACCCGCTCAGTGGTTATTTCCTCAGCCCCAAAGTAGGAATTGTGTTAATGCAGTAGACACTGTTGGTACCTGGCCCACATCCCCTGGGCACTTAACTATTTCTGTGCGCTGTAATCAGATAGCTTCCTACTGCAAGCATCGGTGAGTCTTTGGCTGTGGTCTTTTGGCTGGCTTATACAGGGAGCAGGTTGGGTTTTCCAGAGAGAGAATCTCAGGTCAGAGAGGTGGGGATGTCAGAATGCATTAAGCCATTCCAGAGGATCCACTGGCTGACTATATTTCCTAAGAGGTCCCAGAGGTCACCCCCCCTCTGTAAAACAAGGATTGAATTCATGAGAAGGCTACTGTTACTGGATTATTGAGGACCTGAATGGTGGCCCAGGACTTACAGTAGGAGATGCTGTTATAGAATTGGATTCCTTAGTGTCAATGGTCACGACAGGATTCCAGAATAGCAGAGCCCATGTGACAGCCCTAAGATGTCAGAGACATGATAGATATAATCTCCACACAGGTGGGAAAGGTACCAAGAGTGCATTGACCCACAGGGATATGTGGGAATGGCTAATGATGATTATGTTCTTGGAATGAATAGATGGGCAGTGTTATGGACTGAATGCTTGTGTCCAAAATTTATATGTTGAAATCCTAACCTCCTGATGTTATTACGAGGTAGGGCCTTTGGGGGGTGATTATTAGGTTATCAGAGGAGCCCTCATGAGTAGGACGAATGCCCTTATAAAAGAGACCCCAGAGAGCTTTCTTGTGCCATCTGCCTTCTGAGGACGAAGAGAGAAGATGACCGTCTATGAACCAGGCTATCAGCAGACACAGAATCTGCCAGTGCCCTGATTTTGTACTCTCCAGTATCCAGAACTGTGAGAAATAAATGTTTGCTGTTCAAGTCACCCAGTCTGTGGTATTTTTGTTATCACGGCCTGAAGGGACTAAGACAGGCAGCAAACAAGGGTATTATGAGGCTCATATAATCAAAAGATCATCAAAAGATCCTACCATGATGGAAAAGTCATGATCTTTCTTCAGTTTCCAAACCTGAGACAGTTCTAAGATCTGAGCCCAGCAAGAAAAAAGGAGGCTAGGGGCACCTGGGTGGCTCAGTTGGTTGAGTGTCCAACTTCGGCTCAGGTCATGATCTCACGGCTCATGGGTTCAAGCCCCATGTCGGGCTCTGTGCTGACAGCTCAGAGCCTGGAGCCTGCTTCGGATTCTGTGTCTCCCTCTCGCGCTGTGCCCCGCCCTCACTCATGCTCTGTCTCTCTTTCTCTCAAGAATAAATAAAACATTGAAAAAAAATAAAAAAAAAAATGAGGCCAAATCTTCTTCAGAAACCCTGAAATGTCACAACAAATATATATAGTAGCTATTCTCTCAAGCCTTTCTCCAAATAGGCCTTTAGTCATTTCTGAGGCATAATCAATACAGATTTTCCTAGAATTTGGCAGAATCTTCACATTGGCTCCCTGACCTATTGAGTTAGAGTCATTAATTTTTTTTTTTTTTTTTAAGGAGAAAAAAAGGCCAACTGGAAGCTCCTGAAACTATTCCTAACCTCTGGCCAAGACAATAAATCAAGCCACATGGCATTCTGGGTAGAATGACAGATTACAGCCTCCCAGAAAGATGCAAGAACGACTGTGGTTCCCATTCTACTTTCCGTCTCATTCATGGGCGTATGGCCCTGCAAAACCCAGATGGATCATAGTGGATGGTGATGGACTACTGTAAATTTAACCAAGATGTAGCCCTAACGTTAGTTGCCATTCCAGACTCACACAGCCTCTGACAATTAGGATGTGGCTGTTGATTGAGCAAATACATTGTCGTCAAATTCCATTAAGAAGGAGGCTGTAAAGCAATTTGCATTCACCTGGGATGGAGAATAGCACAAATCCAGTCTTGTCCAGTCCTTGTTCATTCTACTGATCTCAGTGCACTGGTCACTGTGCTCCAGTAAAATAGAACTGAGAAAGACAGGGATTTATTTATTTATTTATTTATTTATTTATTTATTTATGATGTTTACATGTTTGTTTATTTTTGAGAGGCAGAGCGCGAGCAGGGGAGGGGCAGAGAGAGAGGGAGACACAGAATCCGAAGCAGGCTCCAGGCTCTGAGCTGTCAGCACAGAGCCCGACGTGGGGCTCGAACCCACAAACCGTGAGATCATGACCTGAGCCAGAGTCAGACGCTTAACCGACTGAGCCACCCAGGTGCCCCAAGAGATTTATTTTTTTAGCAACGATTGGCGCCTGTGATTTAGGAGGTTGAGAAGTTCCACAATCTGCCATCTGCAAGCTGGACACCCAGGGAAGCCAAGGATATAATTTAGTCCAAGTCCAAGGGGCTGAGAACCAGGAGAGCTGATAGCACAAACCCCAGTCTGAGAGCAGGAGACCATGCGATGGGATGTCCAAGCTCAAGCTGTGAGGCAGGAAAACAGGGGCTAAATTCCTCCTTCCCCACCTTTTGTTCTATTCAGTCCCTCAGCAATCGTATGATGCCCACCCACACTGGAGCAGGCAATCTACTTTGCTGAGTCTACCAACGCAAATACTAATCTCATTCAGAAACACTCTCACAGACACACCCAGAAACAACGCTTGCTTTGGGCATCTCGTGGCCAGTCAAGTCGACACATAAAACTAACCATCACACTCAGTATCAAAATAGTCTAAGCAGTGCTGCTCAAGAGAGATATAACATGAGTCACATATGTAATTTTAGTTACCTCACTGAAAAAAAGTCAAAGAGCAACAAATGAAATTAATAATATATGTATTTACTTAGCACAACGTATCTAAAATATTATCATTATGGGGACGCCTGGGTGGCTCAGTCAGTTGACTGTCTGACTCTTGATTTTAACTCAGGTCATGATCTCACAGTTCATGATTTTGAGCTCCGTGACGGGCTCTGCACTGATGGTGTGGAGCCTGCTTGGTATTCTCTCTCCCCCTTCTCTTGCTCTCTCTCTCTCAAAATAAATAAACATTAAAAAAAAATAGATCATCAAAAATATTGATGATGTAATCAATGTAATATATAGTCAATATAGCGGCATCTGGGTGGCTCAGTAGGTTGAGCATCCAACTCTTGATTTTGACCCAGGTCATGATCCCAAGGTTGTGGAATCAACCTTGTCAGGCTCCATACTGAGCTTGGAGCTTGCTTGGGATTCTCTCTTTCTCTCCCTCAGCCCTTCTCCCCTGCTTGCATGCTCGCTCTCTCTCAAAAAAATTAAATAAATATGTAACCAACACAAGAATATTAATAAGATATTTTACATTGTTTTTTCATACCAAATTTTCTAAATCTGTGCATTTTATGGTCATAGCACATGTTAATTAGCCACATTTCAAGAGCAGAACAGCTACATGTAGCTAGTGGCTACCATATCGGACAGTGCAGGTCTAAAGAATTCTTCATTGTCAAGACATTCTGCAGAATATCACACTGGGACACTATATTGACGACATCATGCTAACTAGTCCCAGTGAACAAGAAACGGCAGGTATTCTAGACGCCCTGTAAGACATACACATGCCAAAAGGTGGGATATAAGCCCTACAAAGATTCCTGGGCCAGCCTCAACGGTGAAAATTTTAAATCTGTTAGATGTTTGTGTAGAAAATCATTTAACTTGCCCAAAGAGAGGCCTCGCCTTGGCTCTTGGCTACTAGGCTGTCATCTCCGGGCTGTTGGAATGTCATGCCTGATAGAAGTGTTTTGTTATGACTTGGGCCAGCCATATTGTAACAATGTGATTTGGGGTGGGGCCTTTGGGTCACGTGGTTATCAGTGTGACCTCTCGAGGGGCTGGAGACTGAGATCAGCTGCAAAGGCAGCTAGCCATGCTTGTGTAATAGAGTCCCAATAGAGACTCTGGACACTAACCTTGGGTAAGCTTCCCTGGTTGGCAATAATCCATCAATATTGTATATATAAATGGCGGGAAAGTAATGACTCCATGGGGAGAGGACAGCTGGAAGCTCTGTGTTTTGCCTGGATTCTGCCCTCTATATTCCTTCCCTTGGCTAACTCTAATCTGTATATTCCAGCAGTAATAAACTACAGCCGTTGAGTATAACAGCTATCAATGAATTTTGCCAGTCCTTCTAGCAAGTTAGTGAAACTAAGAGTGGTCTTGGGGACCCCAAACTTGCAACTGAGAGTGATCTTGTGTAGACTGTGCCCCTTGACTTCACAGTTGGTTATTTTCACATTATCATTAAATGTTTATATTTGTCCACATATTTACCACTTTCTTTGTTCTTTATGTCTCATATCTCACACTTTGCATCTGGAATCACTTTTCGTAAATCCTTTGGTAAATTCAGGTCTTGTGGTGACATTTGTTTTCCTGTTTTCATCTGAAAATGCCTTATTTTGTGTCATCTTTGATGGGTATAAGATTCCAGGTTGCTAGTTACCTTTTCCAGCACATTGAAGAGTTTAATTCCATAGTCTTCTGGCTTCCACTGTAGCTATTGAAAAAATCAGCTAATCCCTAAATGTCACTCCTTTGAAGGTAATCTGTTTTTCCAACCCCTAGCTATTTTTTAATAATTTGTCTTTGTTTTTTATTTCCTGAGGTTTCGTGATTAACAACCTAGGTGTGAATTTCCTTTTATTTGGCGTTCACAGTGATCCTTGAATTGGTAGGTTGGTTTCTGTCATCACTTCCGGAAAATTGCCAGCCACTAATTTTCAAATATTTCCTCTGCTACATTCTCTCTCTTTTGTCCATTTGGGACTTTGATCAAGCAAATGGTAAAACTTCTCACTGTGTTCTTCTCTAGGTCTCTTACCTTCACTCTGTGCCTCATTCTGGATAGTTTCTTCTGACCTGTCTTCCATTTTATAAATTCTCTCTATTGTAACTCTGCTTACAGATCCATCTAGTTAGTCCTTCGTTTCAGGTATTTTGTTTTTCAGTTCTAGAATTTCTAGTTGCTTCTTTTTTGTGTATATAAGCGTCAGTTTTTATAATATCTAGTTTTCGGCCCAAATTTCCAATTTTCTTTTTTATATCCTCAATCATAGTAAGCATAATTATGTTAAAATCTATGACCAATAAATCCAGTATCTGGAACTCCCATATCACTATTTCTATTGCTCATTATTTCCCTTGGTTCTTGTTCCTGGCAACACAGAATCTGAAGCGGGCTTGGGGCTCCGAGCTGTCAGCACAGAGCCCGACATGGGGCTCAATCTCACAAATCGTGAGATTGTGACCTGAGCCAAAGTCGGATACTTAACCGACTGAGCCACCCAGGCGCCCCACTGGTGTAGCTTTTTCAGAATCCTGACCCAGAGCAGGCTTTGGGCTCCAACTTTTTTCCTCTAGTCTGTGACATTTTCAAAAGCACCCTTCAGCTAGCTTCTCAGTCTCTTTTCCCTGAACAGGAAAGGTCCCAGAGAAAAGGCCACAAAGGCGGGACTTAATTCACTCGATTTTGTTTTTCTTTTCTTCTCTCTCCATCTGCTAATTCTTCATTACCCTCTTCTTGCTTCAATGTCTTGTAGTTTTGGGGTTCAGTTTTCCTTTTTTTCCTGCTTTCCTCAGCAGGTGGCTAGTCCATGTGACCTGCTGCACTGTTACTAGAAGTTGTTCCATGAAAGGGAGGTATATCCGGAAGTATCTCCAAAAGGCCAAAGGAGCCGTAAGACTGAAGGAAAAGGCTGACAAGTCCATCTTGATAAGAAATGACTTCTTAAGGGGACTTACAGACAGAAGTGTGTCTTGGGAGACCGTAAGCCCCGTGGGTTTCCACAACCCCAGTGCCAGTAAGACCTGCTTTTCTAGCTCTAGAGGCTGGGAAGTACATGTTAGTAGCTAGAGAATGGCTCCATATTATAGTCTTTTTTTTTAATTTTTTTTAAAACATTTATTTATTTTAGAGAGACAGAGAGACAGAGCGTGAGAAGGGGAGGGGCAGAGAGAGAGAGAGAGAGAGAGAGAGAGAGACAGATCTGAAGCAGGCTCCAGGCTCCAAGCTGTCAGCACAGCGCTGGACGCAGGGCTTGAACTCACAGATGGCAAGATCATGACCTGAGCCGAAGTTGGACACTTAACTGACTTAGACACCCAGGTGCCCCACTCCGTGTCATAGTCTTACTTTCAGAGAAGATCAAGGATGTTATGTCCCAGGGGTGTACATTAGGGTGTGGTTAGACAAAAAGAAAGAATGTGGGGTGAAGTGCTGTGCTCAAGAAGGCTTCTGATCATCGAGCACCCATCAAGGTGGATTTGTCCAAGGTGGCTTTACTCTGGTTCACACAAGAGTGGAAGTCTCTGTTAGGCATATACATATTTTTTAATTTTGAAAGTGGGGGAGCGGGGGGTGCAGAGAGAGAGAGAGAGAGAGAGAGAGAGAATCCCAAGCAGGATCCATCAGACCCATCAGCACAGAGCCCAATGTGGGGTTCAATCCCATGACCCCGAGATCATGATCTGAGCCAAAATCAAGAGTCGGACACTTAACCAACTGAGCTACCCAGGCCCTCCTCTGTTAGGCATTTTTAAGAGATTATTCTCATATCTCCTACTTGTTTTGGGTTCCTTTGATGGGAAAAATGTGCCTTAAACTCCCATTTATCTGTCATGATTAGAGACTACAGAAGAAATAAATTATGTTAAGCCCCAACTGCTTTTGAGTTAGCTTTGACTAAAACTCAGAGACCACACATTTTTTTTGGGGAGGGGGAGATAAATTTTACAAAGCTGCAAATACAAAGGCTTTTGAGAATGTAAAACACTGGTTTAAGAATTAGCCTTTCTCGGTTGATAAGAATTTTAAGTTACGTCTATACCTATTCTGAGTCTTGTCATGAATCTGAGTTGCTTTTATCTGCTTACTAATAAGGTACAGGGAGCTTCCTTTCTGTAAGGTATCAAAAGATTTATTTGAATAAGGTCCTTGAGGTTATGAATGTTTGATATAGACAACTACATTTGTTGAGTGCCTGTTGTAGAATTCTTTTTTTTTAAATTTTTTTTTTAACGTTTATTTATTTTTGAGACAGAGAGAGACAGAGCATGAACGGGGGAGGGTCAGAGAGAGAGGGAGACACAGAATCTGAAACAGGCTCTAGGCTCTGAGCTGTCAGCACAGAGCCCGACGCGGGGCTCGAACTCACGGACCGCGAGACCATGACCTGAGCCGAAGTCGGACACCCAACCGACTGAGCCACCCAGGCGCCCCTAGAATTCTTTTTTTAAAAAGTCTTTATTTATTTTGAGAGAGAGCGGAAGGAGGAGGAGGAGGAGCAGAGAGAGAGGGATACACAGAATCCCCAGCAGACTATGTGTTGTCAGCACAGAGCCTGACTCAGGGCTTGACCTCACAAACCATGTGATCATGACCTGAGCTGAGATAAAAAGTGGGATGCTTAACTAACCGAACCACCCAGGCGCCCCTGTTGTAGAATTCTTCATTAAATTTTTAAACTGTTAGTCATAGGAGATTAATTTTATTCACTGGCTTTGTGATAATTACCTTGCTGATTTTACCTCACTGGTTTGTTGTAACTGATACAACTGGTTTAAAAAGACCGTGAGGAGTCCCTGAAAATTAGGAATGTAATTAATAGAATTCCTGCTGGTGAAAATGTATTTTGTTTTACATGTAAATTAAAGTGGCTGTAACAAAGTAACTTAGAAATGCAATGCAGAATATCCGTTTGCCACAACTGGGTATTCAGGTGAGTGGAATACCCTTGCTTATTTTTATATTCTCATTTTATCCTAACTTTATTCACACGTGGATCATCAAATTCTTACAGATTAAATGATAGTACTCTTAAAGCTTCCCTAAGCGTATAAACACTTTAATGGGTGATGATTCAGAAGGCATCTGTACTGCTAGATATTACTCATCACCTCTTATTTGCCCAATAAATAGACACCCCATGCTGGAACATTGGCTAAATGGGTATTAGCTGGAGGTGGAGGAAAAGAGAACAGCAAGTAATATAAACAAATAGCTTTGGAGTCAGACTGACAGTGATTGAAATCCTTACTAGCTTGTGCTCCCTGGGTAAGTTACTCTGAGTCTCAAGGTCATCATCTGTAAATTGGGGGTAATGATATTAGGCATCTTACAGGGTCTTTTGCGGGGGAGAAAGTAAAGGGTGAAGTGAGATTGTGATTATAAAGCACTTGGTACGTTGAGAGCACATAATAAGCACTTAAGAAATAATGACAGCTATTATCACCTGACTGGTGCCTGGAGGAATAAAGGCAGCTCCAGAATTTCTGCTAGGAGGGGCTCAAGAGCAGTCATCACACTGGAAGGTGGGAAAGGACACTGCTTTGACATTGATCCCATGCTTAGGCGAAGAAAATGAGAAAGGATTGGAGATTTACAGGGATTAGAGAACGATCCATCCCAACCATCCCCACCACTCTGCCCACATTCCTTGGCACTGCTCCTGTTCAGTGATATTCAGGGCATTTCTTGCACTCCCCCTTCTGTCCCATGCAACTAACCAGTCAACAAAGACAAAAAGCTGCTGCCAACAAAGGATTGAACTCACAACAAGAAGGGAAAGGGAGAGGGGCACTGTGTTTTCATGCCAAGTGTGTGATGCCCTGTGCTTATACCTCTCCTAGATACTGCTTATTCCCTTTATACAGATTGTACCCCAGCCCCCCACTCCCGCTTGACTTCAGACAATCCCCATTTCCAAGGAGAGAGGGGCAAGATCTTTGTTTTTATTGGCCACAGACAGCAGATCCCACCGCCCCCCCCCCACCTCTGAGCACAGGCTGGTTTCCAATAGCCCCTCAGATCCCTGGAGGACACTGCCCCAATTCCTATGCAGCCTCTGTTGAAGCCTGCAGGAGTCAAACAGACATCCATTCTCAGCACCAACTCAGGTGGATGATACACTCAGGCAACCAGAGTCTAGGCCAGTCTCTCTGGCTTCTGCCTGAACACACTCTCTTTACCCAGGCAGAGGCTGGATCTTTGCCTCTAGAGGCCAACTCCCTAGGTTTGAAATCCAAGGTTCACCCCTAGTTAGCTTGTGACCCTAGGTAGGCTATTTTTCTGTGCCTAGTTTTCCCCACACCAAGACAGACTCCAAAGACTATTATTAATCTGCAGGGTTTGGCACAGTAACTGTTCATAGAAAACTTTCAATAAACATCAGGTCTGATTACCTTACGGGCCCTGGACCAAAACAAACCTATTAAGTTGCTCTAATTATATGGTGAAAGACCCCAGTTTCTGGTTATAGTCTCAACACTGACACTTACTAACCTCAGACAAGTTGGACTTCTTTTCGGTCCTGTTTTCCCAACCATCACACGATGGACTTCACGGATTAGACAAAAAACAAAACTCGGTGAACATTTATTGAGTGCTATCTTCCAGGTTCCTTCCCCAAAAGAGGACGTACAATTATTAATCAGGCACTGAGCACACTCACCCAGTGGTGAGGGACACTGAGGGATAAAGACTTGTTTCATTTAGCTCTGCTTTTAGGGATGGATGCTGGGCCAGAAGAGCATGTGAACAAAGCTGGATGATTCACGAGTTTGCCTTGTAATTACTGGCGATGCTTTTAAGTTACCCTTTCAAACTTGAGCATTTGCAGGGATTTGGTTCTGAAAATAAGCCCACTTCTCCTTTTTTTTACTGCCGAGGTCACTGTGACTGAGAGAGGAGCCACATAAAGCAGGTCATGCCTCCTCTTCCCCTTTCGAGGAACCCTGACCCCCGGGAAACTACGCGACCAGGGAGGGGAGGGGGGTCCTGCTCTGGGGGTGCAGGGCGAAGCCGTTCCGACCGGCCAGTGCCTTTCAGCCTAACTAGAACCGAGAAACAGGAGGGGCTAAGCCGGAGCGTGGCAGTGCCGGCCTCGCCTCGTACAAGGGCAAGCTCTGAGCGCCCACGGCCGCGCGCCCCAGACCTGAAGCGCCGCACCATCCAGCCCCGGGTTGGGGAGCGCTCCCGCTCCGGGAGGGTCAGCTTTGCGGAGACTAGGTCTGTCCCGCTCCACCCGGGGCTGCAGCCGGGCACCACCAAGCTGCGCCGGGGTACCGCCGCAGGTCCGGGCCACCGAATATCGGAGAAAGCACACGGACAGTAACGCCGTCCGTCCCGGCCACCGGGTATCAGTGAAAGGGCACAGACCGCACGCGCGCAGGGTCATGTGGGCGGGGCGGGCGCGTGCCCCCGCATCCACGAGAGGAGGCGGGGATGGGGGCGGGGCCGACAGCGCGGCCTCCCGTGAAGCCTCGCGCGGGGAAGGACCGGAACTCCGGGCGGGCGGCTTGTTGATAATATGGCGGCAGGAGCTGCCTGGGCTACTCGAGGAGGCGGTGGGGCCCACACCCGGAAGAAGGGTCTCTTTTCAGGCTAGTGCGGCGGCCGCTGCGGACCCGGAAGTCCGGGCCGGTTGCTGAATGAGGGGAGCCGGGCCCTCCCCGCGACAGTCCCCCCGCGCCCTCCGCCCCGACCCGGGCCCCGCCATGTCCTTCTTCCGGCGGAAAGGTAGCAGAGGGGGGCTCCGGCGGGGAGCCAGGCCGGGCCTCAGGGGCGGCGGTGGGGCAGGTGGGCCTGCACGGGCTTCCTCCCGGGCGGCGGCGGGGCCCTCGGCCTCCGCGCAGACGCCCCCTGCGTGCCTCGCTTTGCTCCCGGACTCTGCAGGGAGGGAGAAGGTGGCTTCCTCGCGCGAGGTCAGGGGAATTGTCTCGCTGGTCCGAAAGTGTTTGCCGAAATTCATCCAAGTTAATGCCTGTTTGCGTAAAAAACAGCCTTCGCGTTTGTGTGTGTGTGTGTGTGTGTGTCTAAACTGTGAATCAAAAAAAAGGAAATTCCTTTAGTACCTTGTTAAGGAAGTCTCTGACTTCAGAATATTGAGGGTTTTATGTGTCAAAGCAACATGTGAAAATGTTTTCTTCAACTAGTGCTGTTTTCTAGATTCCTCCTTTTTGGGGGGGGGAAGGGGATTCTGCACTTCCTAAAATAACATTACTTATTGCTAAAAGTTCCCTAATGAAAGAAACTAGTTCTTTTGATGACTTAGCAAGTCTACTAACTACTGGGACGCTCACTCTGTAAACTGCTTATATTTCTGATTTTCCGTTTTAATAGCTGCCCAGTTTTTAAGTAGAGGCAGCTTAATTTTGATCCTGGATAAAGTTGTTGTGTGTCATTAAAAATATATATGCAGAATGAACAAGTGTAGGTCATTTTGGATGATGGTGGTGCTTTGAATTCTTGTTATTTAAGAGAAAATGTACCAGAAAACACACACACACACACACACACACACACACAAACCAACAACAAAAAGCAACACTAAAACAGGAACGTGGATTCATATGTCTGCTCTGCTACTGCCTGTAACCTGGGACAGAAAAGTGTTAACCCACTTTTTTCTCTTCTCTCAACTGAGAATTAGATGATTGGTAAAGGCCCCATTCAGCTATGAATTCAAGAATTCCTTTTAAGTACACGGCCGAGTTTTAGTAACTGATGTCATGGGGTGAGTGAATGAAGCTGTGATGAATGAATGCAGTGCTGAATGAAGGAAACCTGTAAAATGGTACAAGGAAGCTTTGTTGATAACATACCTTGGTATAGTTAAAAGCTCTAATTTGTTTGACAGTGTTTAGTTTTGTTTTTGAAGGGGAAAGAAAGCATTCTGTGTATAATGAGGCAAATTGCATGTTGCATAATAAGACTGTTGTCTCTATTCAACATTTGAATGTCTGCTGCTTGCCAGGCACTGTGCTAGGCCCTCACAATTAAGCCCTGAACAAGACAAAGTCCCTGCACCCATGGCACTTATTGTCTGCTGGGGCAGACAGACAAGAAATTTCTCTTTCTTATGTATGTGTGTTTACAAATTGATAACATATTACGATAGAGAGAACTGGAGAGAAGAAGCATATTTTGGTTTGAGGATAGAGAAAGGCCTCAGCAGGTGACCTTGAAACTCAGAGCTGAGGGATCTGTAGGAGGTCACAGAGGGTAGGGAAGAACACTTTAAGCACAGGGAATAGCATGTTCAAAGGTTGTGAGTCAAGAAAGAGTCTGGTGCCCTTCAAGGAAGGAAGGAAGGCCACTGTGCCTTGGGCTTAGAGAGGTAGACAAGATTCAGAGCTTTGTAAGCCATAGTTGTTAGGTTTTATTCCAAGTGCAGAGATGATATTATTTAAACATTTTTAAAGAGGAGTGATTTGGTCTTATGTTATAAAAAGATCATTGTAGATGCTTTTTGCAGACTGAATGTGGCAAGAGTAGAAGCTGGAGATGCTTCTGTTTAGGGATCCCATCCAGTCTTTAAATACCACCTATATGCTGATGACTCCTGAAATTTACATCTCCAGCTTGAATTCTCTCTCCTGAATTAAGAATGGTATATCCAACTGTCAGTCCACTTTATACCTCTACCTAGTAGATATAGGTATATCTATTAATAGAAATGACAGACTAACACATGGATCTTTCACTCACTATATCTAAAATTTAACTCCAGATTTTTTGTCACCTCAATAAATTCCATTTCTGGCCTTTTAATTGTTCAGGCTAAAACTTGAGTATATTCTTGAGCTTCTCTTTCTCTCCTACTCTATATCTACATCAAATCTGTTAGATCTACCCCAGAACATATCCAAATTCAACCTTGTCTCGTTATCCCTGATCCCTGGTCTAGGCAGTCATCTCTGTTTAGATTGGGCAGTTAAGGAAGTCCTTAACATCTTCAAGGATGTCATTCAAATTTCAGCTTAAATGTTAAGAGGAAGCCGGTTTTATGAAAATCAAGAACGGAATTATTTTTCTGTAGGTTTCAATTTGGTTTCCCTTCCCTCCTTGACCCCTATGGTATATTTTCAAATTGCATTATGCCACATCTCTTTTCAAATTTTTCCTGTGACTTCCTGTACTTGGCCTTCCTTTATTGAGGTCCCATTTCCTGTGTTCATCTCCTGCTTTCCTTTCTCATCACTGTTCCATTTATATTGACCTCTTTGTTGTAAAATACATTCCCACCTCAGGGCCTTTGCACTTACATTTTCTGTCTGGAAACCCCTTCCCACAGATACCCACTATTTGTTCCCTCGTTTCCTTCAGGTTTTTGATCATCTGGCATCTTAGTGAAGTTTTCTCTGTCCATCCTGCTTTTAACATTGCAGCCCCCAGCCCCTGCACTCCTATCCCCTTGCCCTACTTTCTCTACAGCATTTATCACCATCTGCTTTACTATGTGTTTTATGAAGATGGAAGCTGAGTTTTGTTCGTGGTTGTATTCCCAGGTTTAGGTCCAGTGCCTGGGATATAGTTAGGATTTTAGTAAATAATTTGTTGAATAAGTGAATAAAACAAAAATATCAGCTAGTAAAAAGTGCTGTGCTGGGAATTTAAACTGATGTGGGAGTAGATCACAGGATGACAATTTGTGTTCAGATAATAAAGGAAGGCTTGTCTGGGAAGATGGTATTTAGATTGAGATCTAAATGAGGAGAGAGAGCCAGCCTCACAAAAGATGAAAGGGACTGCATTGTAGCCGGAGAAAACTGGAAGCACAAATGTCCTGAGGCAGGCATGAACTGGCTGTGTTTAAGGAACCAGAAAAAGGCTGGAACTTACTGGGAATGGGATATGTTTTGGAGGTGGAGCTAACATGACTTGGAGTGAGTGGAATTGTCTTTTGGCAGTTGTGAGTTGGTGACAACTCTCAGACATCCATGGGGTGTGTTGAGGAGGCAGTGGGATGTACGGTTCTGTAGAGATCACCTAGAGAATGCCTGTAATATGTGAATTAGTTACGTTGAGAGGCTATAGCAGAGACACTGAAGTGTAATGGCTCAGACAAGAGAGATTTTTATTACTCTCTTGAGTGTGATGGTCATTGGGTGGCTTTGCTTCACAGTCATTCAGGGATCATTTTCTTCCCATTTTGTTACAGCTCCTTCCCTTAGGGTATGGTCTCTTCTATCAAAGCCATGTCATAGCCCCTTCTGTCTGTCCTCAGTCTTCTGACGCGTGGTAAGGAGGAAGGAGCAGCTTTAGCCAGAAAGTGGCACATAGCCATTTCTAGTCATATTCTATTGGTGAGAATTTAGTCGTATGGTCATAGCTAACTGCAGAGGCTCCTAGGAAATGTAAAGTAACTAGCCAGTTATGTGCTAGGTTACAGTCCTCTTGCCAAGAAGAGGAGTGATCATGAATTCAGTGACCATGGTAGCATTTCCTGCCATACTGTAGACAAGAAGGGAGCCTAGGTGAGAGCTCTGGAGTTAATCCAGCTTTTAGAAGTGAGATTGAGAGGGGCGTCTGGGTGACTCAGTTGGTTGGGCATCCAACTTCAGCTCAGGTCATGATCTCACATTTTGTGGGTTTGAGCCCCGTGTCGGGCTCTGTGCTGACAGCTCGGAGCCTGGAACCTGCTTCGGATTCTGTGTGTCCCTCTCTCTCTGCCTTTCCTCTGCTTGCTTTCTCTCTCTCAAAATAAATAAACATTAAAAAGTTTTAAAAATGTTTAAAAAAGTGAAATTGAGGAACATGAGCCATTGACAAAGGAGAATCAAAAATAAAGTGCCAGTCATATAGGAGTGCGATGTCATGGAAGCTAAAAGAAGATAATGTTTCAAAAAGAAGGGAGTATTGTGTTGAATGTCACTTGCAAGATCAAGTTAGAAATAGCTACTCAGTTTGTTAATGTGGAAGTAATTGGTCACTTTAAGAGTAGTATCCGTGGAATGGGTTGAGGGGAGCATGTGAAGTGTGGAAAGTAGCAAGAGTAAAACTAAAAAACACCTTTTCCAAGAAACTTTGCAGTGAAAAGGAACTAAAAGGGGCTCTTGGGTTAAGGGATTTTTTTTTTTTTTTAAGATAAAAGATGTCAGAGCACGTTTGTATGCTGATAGGAATGATCTGGTAGAGAGGAGAAAATGATAGAGAAGAGAGGTGTTAATTTGTGGGAGTAAAGTTCTTGGGAAGTCCTAAGGGATAAGATTAAAGCCTGACTATACCAAGATTTGGTTAGGGTACACTGCTGTTGGGAATTGCAATTGTAGGACCACTTGTATAAAGGTCAGAAACTTTCAAACAATGCTTTATATGGTTTATGGATACATAAATGTATTTAAAGAGTAAAAATATGGTTGGAAACAATAAATGTTCAATTTATGAAATTATTTCCATAGGGAGAGGGGGAATGAGATCAGGGAGAGACTTCAGTTGCACCTGCATGTTTTATTTCTTTTGAAAATTTTTCTGAAGCGAGTACAGCATAACGTTAAGATTTGAGAAGACTGAGTGTTGCTCAAACCTGAGTGTTATTCAAATTCTAGTATTGTCTCTGTTTTAGATGTTTCATTAAAAGAATGTATAGAAACAAAAAGCATAGTCAAAATAAGGTGGCTGAAATAAACCTACAAAGATCAGTAGTCACGATAAATATAAATAGACCAAGTTCTTGCAAAAAGCTATATAGCTAAAAGATAAAGCAATTGGATAATAAACCAAAATCCAACCATAAACTCTTTACTGGAAACACAACTAAAGCATAAGAACATAGAAAAATTGAAAATAAATGGAAAGAAAAAGCAGACAGATGTTAACCAGAAGAAAGCTGTGTGCAGATGGCATACTTTAAAGCACAAAACATTATTAGGGCTAAAAAGGTCACTACATCATAGGATGAACACAGTACTAGGAAAATAAAATTCTGAACTGCTTTGTACCTATTATCAGTCTCAAAATACAGAAAGCAAAATATAGAAAATTACCAAGAGAAATCAACAAATTAATAGTCCTGAAGTTTTAAGAATGGTCTTCTTTATAAATCAAGAGTAGTAATCACAATAAAAAGAAATGGGCTGCCCCAGACGGTGAAGTAATGGTGATTTATAGACTGGATTCCTGCTGTATACTAGTTAAATAAAAATAGGATCATGAGAAGGTTAAAAGTAAAAGGATGGGAAAATATATTAGAGATATAAGACAAAAAGAAAGCTAATATAGTCTTCACAGGAACACATAACAAAAAAAGAAGGGAAATTTAAGTTTTGGGAAGGAGGGGAACAAAGGAATTCTAATTCCCAGATAACATGTTTACCTACATAGAAAATTGAAGAAAATCTACACACATACTATTAGAACTCATAAAAGAGTTTGGCTGGGTTTTTAAAATATATGCATTTATATGTAAGTATTTAAAATTCACTTGTATCACTGCATGCCAGTAAAAACAAAAGACTGAAATCTTTATGGAGTTTACAAAACCCAATTGGACAAGAATGGAGACCTAAATAAATGGAGAGGTATACTATGTTCATGGATAGAAATATAGTACTGGAAAGATGTGAACTCTCCCAAGTTAATCATTAAGTAAGTCAGTGCTGCTTTAAAAACTCTCATGGAGGTTTTAGGATCAAAACAAGTTAACCCTGTAATTAATATGGCAGATAGTTTCAAGAGAGAATAAGGTAGAGGACTTGGCCCTGCCAAAGTCTGATTATATGGTTAGGTAACTAAGACAATACAATTAAATGCTCAGAAACAGACCCATGTATGTGTGGGAACTTAGTATACAAAGAATTTCTGTTCATTTGGGAAAGGTTGGACTAATCAGTAAATGATGCTCATTATTCCTCTGGGAAAAGACTGTATTTTCTACCTCCTATCATACACACCAGGGGTCAGCAAACTTTCTGTAAAAGACCAGATGGTAAATATATTTGCTAGGCTTTGCAGGCCATAGAGTCTCTTGTCTCATTCTTTCCTATCCTTGTAGCCATAGATAGTATGTAAATAAATGGACATGGCTATGCTAAAATAAAACTTTATATAAAAACCTAGGCGTGGGCCTGATTTGGCTCATGGGCTGTAGTTTCCCAGTCTCTGAGAGATAAATTCCAGGTGGATAAGAACCCGGAACTTTAAAAAGCAAAACTTGAAACCATAGGAGAAAATATAGGGGGGAAATCTGATTTTGGGGTAGGAAAAGATATCTTTTTTTTTTTTTTTTAATTTTTTAATGTTTTTTAATTTATTTTTGAGACAGAGACAGAGCATGAACGGGGGAGGGTCAGAGAGAGAGGAAGACACAGAATCCGAAGCAGGCTCCTGGCTCTGAGCTGTCAGCACAGAGCCTGACACGGGGCTTGAACTCATGACTGTGATATCATGACCTGAGCCAAAAGTCGGACGCTTAACCGACTGAGCCACCCAGGCGCCCAGGAAAAGATATCTTAAACAATAAGACAGGAAAATACAGTACACATAATGAAAATTTAGCTAATTAAAGTTTAAAACTTCCATGCAATAAAGTTTTATTTATTTGTTTATTTTTTACTTAAGTAATCTCTATACCCAACATGGGACTCAAACTCATGGTCCTGAGATAAAGATCATGTTCCTTCCACTGAGCCAGCCAGGTGCCCAAAGCTTCCATACAGTAAAATATACATAAGGTATTTGCAACACAAATGATTAGTATCCAGAATACTATGGCATTCCTACCAATAAGTAAAGGATGAAGGACATGAATAGGCAGCCCATAAAAGAGGAAACCTAAACAGCCAATAAACATGAAAGGTATCCCCTCAAAGGAAATCAAGGAAGTGAGTTCAAAACACCATCAAGTGACATTTGAAACATTTATATAGCTACTTTCATTAAAAATACCCATCATCGGGGCGCCTGGGTGGCTCAGTCGGTTGAGCGTCCGACTTCGGCTCAGGTCACGATCTCACGGCTTGTGAGTTCGAGCCCCGCATCAGGCTCTGGGCTGATGGCTCAGAGCCTGGAGCCTGCTTCCGATTCTGTGTCTCCCTCTCTCTCTGCCCCTCCCCCATTCATGCTCTGTCTCTCTCTGTCTCAAAAATAAATAAACATTAAAAAAAAAATTAAAAAAAAAATACCCATCATTGGTTACCCAACAGTTCCATTTCTAGTGTTTTATCCTAGAGAAATTCTTACCTATATACGTTGGAAGACACATACTAGATTGTTGATCACATCGATGTTTGTGATCATGAACACTGGGAAATAAAACTTAAATGTTTATTAACAGGAAAATGGGTAAATAAAAGTGCATTTTAGGAATGAAGCAGCTAAAGTGAATGAACTAGAGCTACATGAATCTACTAGAATTGCATCAGTATGGACGAAAGTGAAATTATGGAATGGATACAAGTGTCAGATATGTATAGAAAAATACTGTTTATGTACTTTTAATTTTTTTAAGTTTATTTATTTTAAGAGAGACAGTGTGAGTGGGGAAGGCGCAGAGAGCAAGGGAGAGAGAGAATCCCAAGCAGGCTCCGAACTGTCAGCACAGAGCCCAATGCAGGGCTTGAACTCATGAAATCGTGAGATCGTGAGATCATGGCCTGAGCTGAAACCCAACGTCAGGTGCTTAACCGACTGAGCCACCCAGGTGCCCCTATGCAATTTTTAAAGATGTACAGAATAATAGCATTTTTAAAAGTCATTTGTAGGAATAGTCTAAAAACATACAGGGCAGTAAACATCCAATTCAGGACCAATTTATCTCCGGGAAGGGAAGAAGGGCAATGGGATCAGGTAGTGGTTCATAGGATCCTTTAACTATACGTATAATATTTCAGGGGAGGGAATAGGTAAGTCAGACCTCTAATATTTGGCAAAGCTGGATTGTGTGTGTACTTTTATGTTTGAAATATTAACTAGGAGATTTGATTTGTAAGATGAGAATGTATTGAGGGTGATGGAAGTGGAACTGTGAAGATATATTTTGGTGGTAAAGTCAGTCGGTCTTAGAAGTGGTTTGGGTGTAGGAGGTAAGAGAGAGGCATGTTAAGAACGACTTCCAGGTTTTCGGCCCGAGAAACTGGGGTGATCGTGTCATTCGTGAGAGAAAAGACTGAGGTAGAATAGGTTTGGGAAAAGATGGTACGTTCCGTTTTGGACTAGTGTTATTATGGAAGATGACAGGGAGATGGTTAAATTTAAGGTCAAAAAGGATTTAAACTAGAAATAGAAATAGAGGATTCACAACTTACGTTTGGTATTGAAAGCCTTAAGAATGGGTAAGCTCAGCCAGGAAATACGTATGTGTATATAGTGAAAAGAAAAGGTGCTCAGACCCTTTCCCTGAGAAACTCCCAGTGGGCACTTGGAGAAGTTGGCAAGGCGGTAAACTGAGAAGGAGCAGCTGGAAAACCAGGAGAGTGGAGTGCTATGGAAGCCAAGACAAGTTCACGTTTCAAGTGGGAGATGTAGTCAGTTGGCAAACGCCGTGGTGAGGGCTGCAACCCAGTCCCTTCTACTGCATTTCCTTGTTTGATCTTCCTAAGAGTAGTGATCAGTACCTGCAATGATCTTATATTTGTCCGTGTTGGTCTCCACCTTCATGCATGTAGACTTCTTGAAGGCAGGACTGCTCTTTTCTGAGCCAGGAGAGTATCTAGCACATTCGAGGCACTCAAATAACTTGTTGACAGATTGATTTATCAGATACCGCGAGAGCTAGTTATTTCCTGCTACTGGTGTTTAGTGTTTAAGAGCACAAGTAGAGAGATGGTCACATTTTGAGATTTCTTATTTTGACTGGCTTTTCGTGGTGAGGTTAAAGAAAATTTAATGTTGAAAAAAAATAGAAGAAAAGTAAGAAAGGTTAAAAATAGTCTTAGGTTAGATCCTGTAAGAGTTCACACTTTGCTTAAGCTGCCATGTACCTTCCTTTCTTGGATATTATATTACTAGCATACTTGCAGTACAATTTCTACTGTTTTCTGTAATGGAGAAGAAACTATATAGCTTTTTAAGAGAAATTATTGGGCCTTGATTGAGTTTTAGAAGTTTAGAAGGTAAGTTTAGAATGTTTGTATTGGATACTGTGAGGGTAATACACAAGAAGTAAGATAGAAGATACAAAGAACTCTTTTCCTCAGGATGTATCTAGTAGTGGGCATCTTTTTTCAACGTTTATTTATTTTTGGGACAGAGAGACAGAGCATGAACGGGCGAGGGGCAGAGAGATAGGGAGACACAGAATCGGAAACAGGCTCCAGGCTCTGAGCCATCAGCCCAGAGCCCGACGCGGGGCTCGAACTCACGGACCGCGAGATCGTGACCTGGCTGAAGTCGGACGCTTAACCGACTGCGCCACCCAGGCGCCCCTAGGCATCTTTTAATAATATTAGTTAACATCCTAAATTTACTGTGTGCCTGTTACTCTCCTACACCCTTTACAAATATTTATTTTTTTCACCCACAACCCTCTAAGATAGGTGTTATTACTGACCTAATTTTATACATCAAGGAAATTGAGACCCAGAGAAGTAACTTGTCCAGGATCACATGGCTGTGTAATAAGTGGCAAGCTAGAATTGGAACCCAGGTGTTCTGCATTGTCTCTCTGTAAGCACACTCCGTGCTTGTGCTCTTGGATGAATGAATGATGTTCAAAGGTCACTTCCTTAGAGAAACTTCCCCCGACAATTGTCCTGCCCGGTCTCCCTCCCAAGGCACTTATTCTATTATTGTACAACTTTGAATATTCATCTGTTAGAATAAAGCTTGTCTAATTTTTACAGCATATAGAATGGATCTTTTCGACTGTAAAAGTTGTTCACGATGCTCTTTTATCTTCTAGTGAAAGGCAAAGAACAAGAGAAGACCTCAGATGGCAAGTCAATTAAAGGTGAGTTCCACGTCATTCCATTGTATTAAAAAGTGATGTGTTCTGCATTTATAGGCTATTGAATCCTGGTATCTTCCCCCTTCTTTTGCCATTATTCGTCTCTGTCTTCTTTTAGAATTAGGGTTGTGACTTACTTCCTTGTTCAGCCTATATACTTACTAGCACATGATAGGCTTTTTACTAAGCGCTTGTTGGCTGTCCTAGTGATACAGTAAACCAGTCCTTATTAATCACCCATTTGATTGTTCCTAAAAGCAATTAGTTGTCTTTCTATTAAAAAAACAAGGGGCGCCTGGGTGGCTCAGTCGGTTGAGCGTCCGACTTCGGCTCAGGTCACGATCTCACGGTCCGTGAGTTCGAGCCCCGCGTCAGGCTCTGGGCTGATGGCTCAGAGCCTGGAGCCTGCTTCCAATTCTGTGTCTCCCTCTCTCTCTGCCCCTCCCCCGTTCATGCTCTGTCTCTCTCTGTCCCAAAAATAAATAAACGTTAAAAAAAAAAAAATTAAAAAAAACCAAAAAGCGAAAAATACTCTGAACCGAGCTGACAGCTAAGTGAAAGAACTACCACTTCTAAGGCTTGGTTTTCCAGAAGTGTGGATGATCACAGCTTGAACTTCTCTGTTACTTTGGATGAATGGTCTTAAAATTTATTCAGAGTACTTTATTGTAGTCAATATATTGCCCTTATTTATAGGTTAGAGCATGCTTTTTTAGGTTGTGATCCCTACTATAGTTTTGACTGATTTCATCATGTCCATGTACAAAGATTGGAATGGAAGATTATGATGGAAATTGTTTCTATAGCTGTTACATGTAAGTTTCTTCAAGAAAATTTATTTACATGAAATCTGTAGATTGCTGCTTAGATTTTTCTTTCAAATGTTTGTTATGTAGCTAGCAGTGAGTATTAACTGTATATGATCAATTTGCCAGAGAGACTGATTATAACTTAAGAGATTTATAAAATTAGGGAAAAACTAGGGTAGCTTGCAGTCTTATTTTCTGCTTATTTCTGATAATTTAAAGCCAGTTGGATTCCACATTGGTTCATACTGCCCTCCTCAAGCAAAATTTGATTGGCTTCAAGCCCTTAGCAAGCAGTGTGTGTGAAGACAGGATCTGATTGTAGAAGGAACAGACTTTGATGTCTCAGGCACACAGATCTTCTACTCTAAACTCTGCTACTAACAGTATGACCTTGGGAAGTGATGTAACCTTTTTCGGTTCTTTGTTGCAGAATGAGAGAACTGGCCTGCCTCACTTTCTAAGTCTATATGAGGCTAAAAAGTTCCATGTTCATACTCTGTGACAATATATAATCTGTGCTTACCTGACTTACCTTGGAATAATACAGAAGCAAGACAGGAAACAGGCCCTCACGAAGTTAGCAGTCTGATTAGAACTTAGATGCAGAATAGTAGCAAATACCCCAACATACTAATAACTACCATTTCTTGAGCACCTGTTCTCTTCTAGGCATTAGCCAAAAAACTGCGGCTGTAACTGAACAAAAAGGACTTGGATCCTGTAGTCCTTGAACTTATAGATTGGTAGGGGAGAGGCATGTTAATCAGGTGATTCCACAGATGGCATGGGCTAGAATCTGTAGTGATGGAAATAAAGTGATCTGGATAGATCAGTTTAGAGCTAAAATGGATAGAACTTTGTTACTGAATAAATATGAGATGTAAGGGAAAGGGAGGTTTAAGGTTGACACCTACTTTTCTGGTTTGTCCAACAGTGAGACTGGTGGAGACAGGTTGGGAAATTATATGTTCAGTTTTGGCATGTTGGGTGGGAGATACTTTGGAGACATTTACATATATTTTATGCACACAGTAATTCTAGAGTCTGAGTTTCCATCCAGAGGTGAAAGTGATTTTCTAGAGTCTGGCAGACCAAAGTTGAAATCCTTCATGTTGAAACAAATGACTCTTTACCATCTCGTTGACTTCTGGCAAAGTATTTAACTTTTGTCTGTGTCCACATCTCCAAAATGGGGAAAATACTGGTCCTGCAAAATTGTTGTGAGAAATAATGGAATAACGTACCCCCAAAAATGTCTATGAAGCAACCCGTACTGCATTGGTAGCTCTTGTTTTCTAGTTTTAGCAGGAGAGGCCCTCAATATGTTGACTTCGTTAAATGAAGTGCTGTGAGGAGTTTAGAGGAATTTGAGATCAGCAAATGGAGTGTAGGGAAGACTATAGAAATGGGACTTAACGTATCTAAAAGTTGAAGAAGAAGGATTTGAATGAAAGAGGCGATTTTGTCTCTTTTTCTCCTACCAGCGCAGCTTCTTGTTTCTTTGGGTATATGTTGGGCAGAGGGACCTTCATCCAGACAAGTAAAGATATTTTTACAGAAGAGTGATACCATTATGAGGGTCATAAAGACCAGAAAAGAGAGTTGAGACAGAAAAATAGGGAGCCTGCAGGCTATTGAACAGGATGTTGATGCTTTACATACAGTATTTATGAAAGGTTAGTTTGAAAGCGTTTTGTAGGAGGAGATCCTAGAAGTTCTTTTACTGTAATGCAGAAAGGCCTATATTAAAGATGTGGTGTTGATAATAAACAGACAAGTAGATGTTTAAAGATCTTGAAGGAAAAGTCAACAGATCTTGGCAGGTAAACACATAGAGCGAAAAAGAATGGGTCCAAGATTTTGAGCTTTGGAGACTTGCAGATTGAACAGAGACAGGGAAATCGAGTAGGAGATTTAGTTTGTAAGAAGATGCAGTAAGTTTGATATTTGGACAAATTGGTCTTGATATGGTAAAGTCGAAGTGAGAATAGCTAGTAGTAAGTTGTTACAGATACAGGATCAAAGCCCAGATCAAAGGACAGGTCTCAGATACAGGTCAGGGGTTCTCAACTGGGGTTCTAGTTCCACACAGGTACAATCTAGGAGCTGTTGCTGGAGGTCCAGGGCATGAGTGAGACTCTCCCCTTGAATCCGCCAGTTACTAGTAACTCTCTTTTTAAATCTCTTTTAGATATCTATTTAGGTTTTAGATACTTATTTTATTTAGAGATTTGTTTTACAGGTGTATCAGGGTCCTCACTTAAGTTTATTTGGAGGGAAAAAAGAGCGTGTTTACGGTTTAAAAAAATGTTTGAAAAAGATTGCTGTAGCAATAATTTGAGGTTTGAGAATAAATGTTGTTTCTAGCAGGAAGAGTAGAAGAACAGAGAACCTCAGGAAGGAGGGGGTCCTGAGGAGTCATGGAAGGAGATCATATCTGACACAGTGGACTAATAAATGTGTTCTAAGGGCTTGAAAGGGAGGCACAGATAAAAAAGATATTTTCTGTAGAAAAGTAAATTAAGGAGCACATAGTACCATGGAAACCAAAGGAAGGTAGACTATCTGGAAGCAACATCTAAAATAAGGGGCGCCTGGTGGCTCAGTCGGTTAAGCGTCCGACATCGGCTCAAGTCATGATTTCACCGTTTGTGAGTTCGAGCTCTGTGTCAGGCTCTGTGCTGACAGCTCAGAGTCTGGAGCCTGCTTCAGATTCGGTGTCTCTGTCTGTCTCTGCTCCTCCCCTGCTTATGCTCCGTCTCTCTGTCTCTCTCTCTCTGTCTCTCTCTTCCTCAGAAATAAAATAAACATTAAAAAATAATAAGTCAATAGTTCTAATAAGAAAGAGGAGAAATAAATAAATTAATAGCATTTTGTATCATTATATACATCTAATAAGGAAACCATTAATCTTACCCGTTCTTACAGAATATTATTTGTAGTTTGTTATCTATACAAAAAATCATTATTGCTTATAAACTTGCTAAAATGATTTTGCTCTCTTCAGTTTATCGTGAAAGCAAAACAAAAAACAAGACTTGATTCTAAAACTGAAAAAAATCTCTTGAAGACAACTCCATTTTGTAATTCTCCCAACTCTTGTTGAATGACTGGTAAATATAGGTACCCGACAAATAGGTATGGACATTCATGTTCTTACCTGCTTTATCCTATTTATCAAAATGTCTCGAAGAGTAAGAGAGTGAATTACAGTATGCTGTACTCTTCATAAGAAATGTTACCTGGTATTGCTCAGAATCTGTGGGAAGTGTTTGCTGAGATTGAGGAGTGCTTATCTGTTGGCAGTGTAGTAAAATAAATAGTGTTGGTGGCTACAAGTTTAGTTATCTAAGAGTATTTATCTTGCGGGTGTGGGGTATGGAATGCTAGGTGACCTGTATCTCTTCTATCCTTCTCGCTATAGCAATGTGCTAAACCAAAACTTCTTCAAAACTTTGAATAAGAGTCATTGATGTTTGGGGGGATAGCTAGAATTTTGATCCAGCTGTGTAGCAACAAGGTCACAGGATTACTTTGACAGTATTATAATACTGAGTTGATTATTTCCTATTAATAAATAGGTAACTAGTCTCTTTATTCTGACGTCAATAGGATCTTTCTTCAGACTACTAAAGAAAGTATATTTTGTGAATAGAAAAATTGTTTTTTAATGTTTATTTATTTTTGAGAGAGAGAGAGAGAGAGAGAGAGAGAGACAGAGCGCAAGTAGGGGATGGGCAGAGTGAGAAGGAGACATAGAATCTGAAGCAGGCTCCAGGCTCTGAACTGTCAACACAGAGCCCGACGCGGGGCTCAAACTCATGAACCGCAAGATCATGCCCTGAGCCAAAGTCAGATGCTTACCTAAGCCACCCAGGTGCCCCTATTTGTGAATTTTTTAAGTGTGCTTTGTGTTTAAGCAGCTTGAAATTTGATTAGAAATGTTTTTTATTAAATAGAGAAATTTGTTACCCAATTAAAAAGTAAAATAAGGGGCACCTGGCTGGCTTAGTCATTAATTAGAACATGTGACTCTTGATCTCAGGGTCATGAGTTCAAGCCCCATGTTGGGTGTGGAGCCTACTTAAAAAAAATGAGAATAAAAAGTGAAAGTAATATAAGCGTTCTGAAGAGTATTTTCTGGTTTCCCCCCTATTTTGTTTCAGTTTTTTGTTCTTTGGACAAAAAAGGATTAAGGAATTGAAAAGGGTCCATATATCAATGTTTCCTGGCTTTGGCACTTTCTATCATCAGAAGTTCTCAAAGCTCTCTGTTTTCAGTTTCGTTTTTAGCACAATATTTTGAGAGTTTTAAATAATAATTGGACATTTCCTTCCAGTTTTCTGCCCCTTGATTGATTTACCTTTCCCCTAAGTATTTTTGAGTGCATACTTGAGAGGTGTTACAAAATTTAATTTTTAAGGTTCTCTTAAAGCCCTTTTCTGAGACAGTTTTAGACAAATTGCATTTAACTTTTAACCATTTGTTTTTGAAAAATTACAGCTTCAATATCTGTACATTCCCCACAAAAAAGCACTAAAAATCATGCCTTGCTGGAGGCAGCAGGACCAAGTCATGTTGCAATCAATGCCATTTCTGCCAACATGGACTCCTTCTCAAGTAGCAGGACAGCAACACTTAAGAAGCAGCCAAGCCACATGGAGGCTGCTCATTTTGGTGACCTGGGTAAGTGACTCACTTTTTGTTAACTTCCAATAGAAGGAAGGATTTGAGTGTAATATGTGAAACTCTTGCTGGAGGATACTGGAATTACAATTGGAACAGGCTTTGAAAAAACGTATTTAAAATAACAGCTATAAGTATAATGAATGGCACTCTATTGTGTTCCTGTAAGTATAAAATGTGAAGCATTCTCAGTAGAAAAATCGGCCATTTTCAGAAGAAATATATTTGGCTACTAATTATATGAAAAAGATGCCTCACTTCATGCATACTCAGGGAAATGCAAATTTAAATAAGTTTCCCCCAACACATGAGCAGATATTTTTAAAGTTTGATAATTTGAATGTTAATGTAGATGAAGAGAAATGGCCACTCCTATTTAGTGGAAGTATAAATTGATGAAAATGTTTTGGAAGGCAGTTTGGAAGTATTTATCAAAATATAAAATATAAGATCTAGCCCTCAGATATATTTACATATATGCAAAGAGATGTATATCCAAGTATGTGTGTGTTGTTTGTGATAGCAAAAAAGCGAGGAACAAGGTAAATATCTGTTAATGAAGAAGCAGTCAAGTTGTGGTATACCTGTATTTGAAATAATGGGTAGCCATTTAAAAATCTGAAGATAACATAGAGAAATATCTAAGGTGAAAGTTTAAATTTTTTTTTTTTTAACGTTTATTTTTGAGACAGAGAGAGACAGAGCATGAACGGGGGAGGGGCAGAGAGAGAGGGAGACACAGAATCCGAAACAGGCTCCAGGCTCTGAGCCATCAGCCCAGAGCCCGACGCGGGGCTCAAACTCACGGACCGTGAGATCGTGACCTGAGCTGAAGTCGGATGCTTGACCGACTGAGCCACCCCGGAGCCCCTAAGGTGAAAGTTTAAAAAGCAGGTCGCATAACTGTGTGTAGTAGGATCCCTATTATGTTAAAATAGCTTCTCTTTCTCCCTTGTCCCCCACCCCTAAAGATAAGGAGATTGATGTTTTCTGAATTTTTGTCACCCAGATTTCTGCACTTATAAAAATTGCATATCATGGTATCATAAATTGAAAAAACAATCCCATGAATAAATTGATGTCTAATAAAATTAATCCCTCTTTTGCCATCTTCACTTAACATTAGTGTTTATTCAAAGGTGCCAAAGTATTTATGACGGGTCACACTCAGCAGTACATTGCAAACAACATTTGTATTGGTCACAAAATAAAATTGTAAGTTTTACTGGATTACTCCTGTGTTGCTGGTGAGAATGTGAAATGGTACAGCCACTCTGGAAAACAGATTGGCAGTTTCTTATAAAGCTGAATATGCAGTTACCATATGACCCATCAGTTTCACTCAGCATTTATCCCAGAGAAGTGGAAACTTACATTCACATAAAAAACCTATATACCAGTGTTCATAGCAGCTTAAAAACCAAAAACTGTCTTTCCACAGGTGAGTGAATGTGGTTGAATAAACTGATCCATCCATGCCACAGAATACTACTCAGCAATAAAAAAGAGCAGACTATTGATATACCTAACAACTTGGATGAATCTCAGGGGAGTTAGGCTGAGCGTTAAAAGCCAGTCCCAAAATGTTATATTTGTGTAGTATGATTCCATCTGTATAATATTCTTTTTATAAATGATTTTTAAATATTTATTTTTGAGAGAGCGTGTGTGCATAAGTGGGCAGGGGCAGAGGCGGGGGCAGAGGATCTGACTGAACCACCCAGGCGCCTCTGTATAATATTCTTGAAACGACAAAATTAGAGAAATGAAGAACACGGTAGTGTTTGCCAGAGGTTAGGAACAGAGGAGGTGGTTATAAAAGGCCATATGAGGGATCCATGTAGCATTGGAACTGTTGAGTATCTTGGTGGTTACATGTGATAAAATTGCATAGAACAAAGTACATGAGTGAGTACAGGTAAAATGGGAAATCTGAGTAAGATTGGTGGATTGTATCAATGTCAGTACCTTGGCGGGATACTGTACTGTAGTTTTGTAAGATGTTACCATAGGGGAACCTGGGTAAGGGGTACATGGGATCTCTATATTGTGTCTTACACTTTTTTTTGAATTTACCATTATGTCAAAATTGAAAGTTTAATTTAGGGGTGCCTGGGTGGCTCAGTCGGTTGAGTGTCCAACTTCAGCTCAGGTTATGAGCTCACGGTTTGTGAGTTTGAGCCCTGCATTGGGCTCTGTGCTGACAGCACAGAGCCTGGAGCCTGCTTTGGATTCTTTGTCTCCTCCTCTCTCTGACCCACTCCCGCACCCGCTCTGTCTCTCTCTCTCTCTCTCAAAAATAAGCAAACATTAAACATTTTTTTAGAAGTTTAATTTAAAAAATTGTAATTCTAGGGGTGCCTGCATGGCTCCAACTCTTGGTTTCAGCTCAAGTCATGATCTCACTGTTGAGTTCGAGCCCCGCATTGGGCTCTGTGCTGACAGCACGGAGCCTGCTTGGGATTCTCTCTCCCTCACTCTGCCCCTCCCCTGCTCTCTCTCTCTCTCTCAAAATAAAGTAAATAAACTTAAAAAAAATAAAATATTGTAAGTCTTGTAAAGGGTCAGGATTTTCTGAAGTTCGTGAAAGTGATGTTGACCAAGATGCCCTAGTTAACATTGACAATGAGACAACCAGCAAGGATGATCCGCAGAGAGATTCAAAAGAAAATGATTTGAATATCAAAGGATGAAGAAGAGCCCTTTTGAAAAATTGATGAAGCCCTTGTTAATTTTATGAAAATGAACCTCAATGTGCCACTGCTGTGAATGTAAAAAATGTTTTTAAATTTTTTGTTTAATAACTAGTTTGTGGTTAGAATCATAACCTAAATTTAGTCTAATGTAAAATGAACATATTTTTATTAAGTTTTATTTAATTTTATTTTTCAAGCTAATCTCCAAGAACTGTTCTTTATTCTGTTGTAATCAGTGCTGAGAGTTGGTAACATTTTTCTAGCTATATCCACACATCCACAATTTTCCTCAGGAAAAGTTCCTAGAAGTGGAGTTACTAGATTGAAAATCATGGAGATTTCTAAAGCTTTGCTGTCTGTTACTGAGTGCTCCTTCAAAAAGGTTTTCCCATCTTTTCTTCTCATCATCAGTGGGTGACAGTGTTGACCTGTTTTTCCTTTGCCTTTGTTAATTGTTACTTTTTGAAACAACATCTTCCAGTTTGACAGACAAAAATGTGACCTTGTATTAATTTGCTTTTCTGGGATTTTTAACTAGATTGAATATATTTTCATATTTTTATTGGCCTATTTTCCTTTCTCTGGGACTAGTATCATAAGTTTTTTTTTTTTTTTTAAGACTTTACATGGTCTGAACTGCCATTAAAAGGGATAATACTTGAGTTACAGAGAGCTTTTTGATGGATTAAATAAGTTTTGGACAGTTGTTTCTTTGCTTGTTTAGAAGCCAGAAGTATAGAGTTTTTAGTTCTTTATTCATTTAAATTGCTAGGGAAGTAAACTTTATTCAAGAATTCTGGTACCACTGATGCTAAAAGTGACTGACTTATCTGTCAATCTTGAATTATTTGTTACTGAGCTGCTAATCTTTTGCTTCTTTTAGGCAGATCTTGTCTGGACTACCAGACTCAAGAGACCAAATCCAGTCTTTCAAAGACTCTTGAACAAGTCTTACATGACACAGTTGTCCTCCCTTATTTCATTCAATTCATGGAACTTCGGAGAATGGAGCATTTGGTTAAATTTTGGTTAGAGGCTGAAAGTTTTCACTCTACGACTTGGTCTCGAATAAGAGCACACAGTCTGAACACAGTGAAGCAGAGCTCATTGGCCGAACCTGTCTCTCCATCTAAAAAGCACGAAACTACAACGTCTTTTATAACTGAGTCTCTTGACAAGAGATTGGAGGATTCTTGCTCAGCCCAGTTGCTTATGACTCAATCAGAAGGAATTGACGTGAATAATAGAACTAGCAACATTCAGAATCACTTGCTGCTTTCCCGGGAATGTGACAGTGCCCATTCTCTCCATCTTGAAATGGCCAGAACAGGAACTCATCAACTTTCCATGGAAACCCAAGAATCCTCCTCCAGACTTCTAGTAGCCAGTAGAAATAGTCCCTCTTCACCACTAAAGGACTTATCAGGAAAATTAATGAAAAGTAAGTATGTGATTTTCTTGTCTCTCTTTATCCTGTTTGGTTTGTTTGTTTAATCAGTTTACAAAGTAGAACTTGAGGGGAATAGAAGGGTTGGAATCGTTTTCTTATTGATTGATTGATTGATTGATTGATTTAAATCCAGGTTAGTTAACATATAATGTAATAATGAGTTCAGGAATAGAATTTAGTGATTCATCACTTACATGTAACACCCAATGCTCATCCCAATAAGTGCCCTCCTTAATGCCCGTTGCCCACTTAGCCCATTCCCCCACCCATCAGCAGCCCTCAGTTTGTTCTCTGTATTTAAGTGTCCCATGGTTTGTCTCTTTCTGTCTTATCTTATATTTGCTTCCCTTCCCCTCTGTTCATCTGTTTTGTTTCTTAAATTCCATTATGTGAGTGAAATCATATATTTGTCTTTCTCTGACTGACTTATTTCACTTAGCATAATACACTCTGGTTCCATACATGTTGTCACAAATGGCAAGATTTCATTCTTTTTGATTGCCGAGTGATACTCCATTGTATATATATACCACATCTTCTTTATCCATTTATCAGTTGATGGACATTTGGGCTCTTGCCACACTTTGACTGTTGTCAATGGTGCTGCTATAATCATTGGGGTGCATGTGCCCCCTCGAATCAGCATTTTTGTATCCTTTGGATAAATACCTAGTACTGCAATTGCTGGGTCATAGGGTAGTTGTATTTTTAATTTTTTGAGGAACTTCCATACTGTTTTCCAGAGTGGCTGCACCAGTTTGCATTCCTACCAGCAGTGCAAAAGGGTTTCTCTTTCTCTGCATCCTCACTGACATCTGTTGTTGCCTGAGTTAATTTTAGTCATTCTGATAGGTATGAGGTGGTATCTCATTGTGGTATTGATTTGTATTTCCCTGATACTGAGTGATATTGAGCATCTTTTCATGTGTCTGTTAGCCATCTGGATGTCTTGTTTGGAAAACTGTCTATTCGTATCTTTTGCCCATTTCTTCACTGGATTATTTGTTTTTTGCGCATGCTGAGTTTGATAAATTCTTTATAGACTTTTGGATATTAACCCTTTATCTGAGATGTCATTTGCAAATATTCTTTCCCATTCCATTGGTTACCTTTTAGTTTTGCTGATTGTTTCCTTTGCTGTGCAGAAGCTTTTTATCTTGATGAGGTCCCAATAGTTCATTTCTGCTTTTGTTTTCCTTGCCTCTGGAGATGTGTCAAGTAAGAAGTTGCTGCAGCTGAGGCCAAAGAAGTTGTTGTCTGTTTTCTCTAGGATTTTGATGACTTCCTGTCTTATGTTTAGGTCTTTCATCCATTTTGAGTTTATTTTTGTGTATGGTGTAAGAAAATGGTCCAGGGTCATTCTTCTGCTCGTCGCTGTCCAGTTTTCCCAACACCATTTGCTAAAGAGACTGTCTTTTTTCCATTGGATAATCTTTCCTGTCAAAGATTAGTTGGCCACATATTTGTGGGTCCATTCTGGGTTCTCTGTTCTGTTCCATTGATCTATGTGTCTGTTTTTGTGCCAGTACCATATGATCTTGACGATTACAGCTTTGTAATACAGCTTGGAGTCCGGGCTTGTGATGCCTCCAGCTTTGGTTTTCTTTTTCAGGATTACTTTGGCTATTCGGGGTCTCTTCTGGTTTCATACAAATTTTAGGATTGCTTGTTCTAGGTCTGTGAAGAATGCTGGTGTTACTCTGATAGGGATTGCATTGAATGTGTAGATTGCTTTGGGTAGTAATTGGCATTTTAACAATATTTGTTCTTCCAATCCATGAGCATGGAATGTTTTTCCATTTTTTTGTGTGTCTTCTTCAGTTTCTTTTCATAAGCTTTCTATAGTTTTCAGTGTGTAGATTTTTCACATTTTTGGCTAGGTTTATTCCTAGGTATTTTATGGGTTTTGGTGCAATGGTAAATGGGATTGATTCCTTGATTCCTCTTTCTGCTGGTTCATTATTAGTGTGTGTATAGAAATGCAACTGATTTCTGTACATTGATTTTATATTCTGTGACTTTGCTGAGTTCGTGTATCAGTTCCAGCAGTTTTTTGGTGAAGTCTTTTGGGTTTTCCACATAGAATATCGTGTTGTCTGCGAAGAGTGAACGTTGACTTCCTCCTTGCTGATTTGGATGCCTTTGATTTCTTTTTGTTGTCTGATTGCTGAGGCTAGGACTAGAAAAGGTTTCTTTTCTCTTCACACCCACTTGCAGATTTGGAAGGATTTGGATGGAGAGTGTCCTGAGTAGGCTTGGCATATAAAAAAGGAACAGCAGGGATACCTACAGGATTGGATCCTCTAAGAAGGATATTCGCAGAATTAACCAGTGAGGAAGGGTTAAGTGTCCTGCCTTCCCCTTCCACAGAGTTTGAAATCAAATCATTAACCCAGAAATGCTTATTTCATCCTCATCTTATTCTTAATTTACTACCATTTTTAATGAACTTTATAGATGCGATTATTTGTTAATTGCCAACCGGTGACCTCTGTTGGGTTCTGTGCCAAGTGCTGCCCTTGAATTCCACTTAACTCCAACACCTGTATGAGATCGCCATCCTTAGCCTGTTTTACACATGAGAAAATCATGATTTAGGAAAGTAAAGGAACTTGCCTCGGGTTATAGAATGAGGGGAGGGGAGAGGGTGGAGCTAAAGTTAAAGTCCAGGCATTTCAACAATAGCACCTCTTTCTTGATTTCTTCTCTGTCCATTTGGGAGTTACACCCTCTGAATTTTTCAGTTATTACCTTCTAGAATTCTGATTAGACAGCCTCCAAGTTTTTCCTCTTTTTTTTATCTTATCTGTTCTTTGTTTCTTACAGGGCTAGGTGATTTCTTTCTTGGCTTTTCTTTGTTTGCTTTTTCTTTTTTTTTTTTTTTCCCCTGTAGTAAGACTTTATTTTTTCTGAGCAGTTTAAGGTTCACAGCAAAATTGAGGGGAAGGTACAGAGATTTCCCATATACCCTTGCCCCACACATACAGAGGCCTCTCCCATCATCCACGTCCCCCACTAGAGTGGAACATTTATTGCAGTTGATGAACCTACCTGGATACCTTATAGTCACTCAAAGTCCATAGTTTACATTAGGGTTCACTTTTGGTGTTGTTCATTCTTACAGGTTTGAACAAATGTATAATGACCTGTATCCATCATTTATGGTGTTAGAGTATTTTCACTGTCCTAAAAAATCCTCCGTACTCTGTCTATTCATCTCTTCCTACCTGCTTATCCCTGACAACCACTAATCTTTTTACTGTCTCCATAGTTTTGCCTTTTCCAGAATATCCTAGAGTTGAAATCTATAATAGGTAACTTTTCCACATTGGTGGTGTTTTCTTCAGATCTGTTTTTTATTTAATTCATTGATTGTCTCAATATGGGTCTGTCTAATCTGCTGTTGAATAATTTTTTAATGTTATTCTTATTTAAAAGCTAACTGAATTTTTTATTTCTAGAAAAAAATTTTACAATTCAAATTTGCCTCATCATTTTTTAGTTTCTTCTTCCTTTATCCCTTCATCCCACTCTTGAGCCCATTTTCTATTTAAATTTATTAAATATATATTCATCATCTGATAATTCCAATAGCTGTAGTTTTTGTGGATCTGATTCAGTATTTGTTTCTTCAGATTTACACTCTTGGTAGCTTGTGATTTTAGTGGTTTTGACTGTGAACATAGGTTTTTGGATTTTTATCTGTGGGAATTGTTTGAGAAATCTATTTAAATGGGCTTATTTCAGAGTATGTCTGCATTTGCATTTGTCCTGCATCTGGGGCCAGCTTCAGTACCATCCATTAGTTTTAGTTACCACTTAAAACTAAAATTTCTACCACTTAAAACCCAAATTCTACCCTATTTGGGTCCTGGGCAACTGCTCTTGAAAAGGCACACTCAAGTCTCTTGACATTGGTGGTTTTCCCAGGTGAATGCCCTTCCCCTCTGTACTTATGCCCATCTTGATTTGCACTGGCTCCTGCAGCTCCACAGTTCTTCATCTGCAATTTAGAAATCCAGAAAGCTTTGACTATCCCAGGTTATTTTTTAAAAGGACGAAACTTGACCTGGACTGGTATGAACTTACTGCAGAAACATAGATGTGTTTGATTATGTGGTGTTGTCCCACATGCTGCTAGAGGATTAACCTGGTTTCTATAAACACAGTGCATTACCTCTATAAAAACTGCCCAGATTCTGAATTCTAAAATATTACTGGCCCCACAGTTTTCAGATTAAGGAATTGCTTGTCCTTGTTTTCTTCCTCTCACTGTTTCCCTTGCTTTGCCACGAACTCTGATATACTTTTAAAAAGCATTTTGGGGAAATTTAGTATTGTGAAGAATTGTTTTAAACATCTAGTCTTGCCTGTTTCTGGAAATGGAAGTCTGTTTAATTGTAATACACTTCCTTTTCTTTTTTTCTTTCTTTTTTTTTTTTTTTGGAAGCCTTTTGGTTTGGTGGTAGTTTATTTCAATAAAACATAGAAATAGCAGTGGAGGATGGGGCGCCTAGGTGGTTCAGTCGGTTAAGCATCTGACTTCAGCTCAGGTCACAATCTCATGGTTTGTGAGTTCAAGCCCCATGTCAGGTTCTGTACTGACAGCTCGGATCCTGGAGCCTGCTTTCGATTCTGTGTTTCCCTCTCTGAGTCCCTCCCCTGCCCACGCACGCTCTTACACTCTCTCAAAAATAAATAAATGTTAAAAAAAAAAAAAAAAAAAAGAAATAGTGGAGTTATTAAAAGAGTACTTGTTTTTTCATTTTTCATTAGTTTAAAAAATTTTAGTGCAATAGATTTGACCTCGTTTGATGTATATTTGTATGAATTTTAACACATGCATAGGTTCCTGTAACTGTCCTCACAGGATAAGAATAGTTTTGTCACCTTTGTGTTTAAACCCTCCTCTGTCACATCATTTGGCAACCACTGATCTATCTGACTCTGTAGTTTTGCCTTTTCTGGAGTGCCATACAAATGAATTTTTACAATATGTAGCCTTTGAGATAGGCTTCTTTGACTTAGCATAATGGCTTGAAATTTATCCATGTTCTGTCAAGATGTTCATAGCTTTTTATTGCTAAGTAATATTCATTGTATGGATGTACTATCCATTCACCAGTTTAAGGACGTCTGGATTGTTTCCAGTTGTTAATGATTATGAATAAAACTGCTATAAACATTTGTGCATGTATACGTTTTTTTGTGTGGACAAAAGTTTTTATTTCTCTAGGGCAAATACCAAGTGGTAAGTTTGCTGAATTATATGGTATATGTTTAATTATATAAAAAACTGTCCGACTGTTTTGTAGAGTGGCTGTACCATTTTGCATATCCACCAGCAACATACTCCCATATTTTCTTGGATTGTCTGTTTTACTGACATTGAATTTTGAGAGGTTTTTTTTGTGTGTGTGTTCTGGGTATAAAACTGTTTTGGCTATGTGATTTCAGATGTTTTCTCCTAGTTGATAGCTTGACTTCTCATTCTCTTAATAGTGTCTTTCACAGAACAAGAGGACTTTTTGATTAATTTAGTGACTTTTTTCTTTTATGGATTGTGCTTTTGGAGTCATACCCTGAGAACTGTTTGCCTAATTAACGGTCATGAAGATTTTCTCTTGTGTGTTCTTCTAAAAGTACTATGATTTCATCCTTCACAGTTAGATATATGGTCTATTTTGAGTTAATACTAAGATGTAAGGGGTGGTCAAATATTTTTGTATTGTTTTTTATTTTTGCATATGAATATGGTGTTGTTTCAACACCACTAATTGAAAAGACTACCCTTACTGTGTTGACTTGCCCTTGTACCTTAGCCATATTTCTGTAGGTCTATTTATGGACTCTGTTCTGTTCCACTGATAACATGTGTCTGTTCCTTCACCAATCAGTATCCACTGTCTTCATTACTGTAGCTTTACAGTAAGTCTTAAAATTAGATAGTATGAGGTCTCCAAGTTTGTTTTTTCTTTTTCAAAATTGTTCTGTCTATTCTAGTTTTTTTTTTCCCCCTAAATATAATCTTTAGCACAATCTTGTCTATATCTATAAGAAATCCTGGTAGGGGTGCCTGGGTGACTCCGTCGGTTAAGCATCCTGCTTTCCACAGATCATGATCTCACAGTTGGTGGGTTCAAGCCCCGTGTGGGTCTCTGTGCTGACAACTCAGAGCCTGGAGCCTACTTCGGATTCTGTGTCTCCCTCACTCTCTGCCCCTCCCGCACTTGCACTCTGTCTCTCCCACCCCCCGTCAAAAATAAACAAACATTAAAGAAAAGAAAAGAAATCCTGATGGAGTTTTTATTGGAATTGCATTCAATCCTTAGGTCAGTTTGATAAGAATTTACATGTTAACTGTATCAAGTCTTAGAATACATGAACATGGAGAATGTTTTTATTTACTTAGGTATCTTATTTATTTATCAGCAATATGTAGTCCTCAGTGTACACATCCTTCATATATTTTTTTAAACTTATATCTAAGTATTTCTTTTTGGTGCTATTGTGAGTGCAATTTTGTTTTTAATGTTTTTATTTCTTTTTGAGAGAGTGTGAGTGGGGTAGGGGCAGAGAGAAAGACAGAGGATCTGAAGCGGGCTCTGTGCTGACAGCAGATAGCCAAATGCAGGGCTTGAACTCATGAACCGTTAGATCATGACCCGAGCTGAAGTCGGATACTCAATCAACTGAGCCACCCAGGTGCCCCGTGAATGCTATTTTAAAAATTTCTGTTTCTAATTTATTATTGCTAGTATATAGAAATATGATTGACTTTTATATGTTAACCTATTCTGTGACCTTATGAAACTCACTACTTCTAGTAGTTTTTCTGTAGATTACTTGGGATTTTCTACATTGATGTTGTTTGTGAATAAGGACAGTTACTTCTTGCTTTCTGATCTTTTTTTTTTTTTCTTTTCCTGTTGCCTTATTGCACTAAGCTAGGACTTGCTGTATTGTGTTGATTAGGAGTGGTGAGAATGAATATCCTTGTTCCTGATCTTGGAGGGAAAGCATTTAGTCTTTCACCATGAAGTATGAGGTTAACCATGAGTTTTTTATAAAGGCTCTTTATAGGTTGATGGAAGTCTGCTTCTCTTAGTGGTTTCTTGAGAGTTGTTTGAATCATGAATGGTGTTGAATTTTGTCACATGTTTTGTCTGTGTCGTTTGATACGACCATGTAGTTTTCCTTTCTTTGTCTGTAAATGTGATGGGTTATATTGATTGATTTTTGAAAGTTTGAATAACCTTGCATTCCCAGGTTTAGTGCCATTTGGTTGTGTGGTGTGTTTTATTCTCATATGTTGCTAGATTTGATTTTCTAAATTTTGTTGGTCATTTTTGCATTTACGTTTATGATGGATTTGGTCTGTAGTTTTCTTGTACTGCTTTTGTCTGATTTTAGTATCAATGTAATGTTGGCCCCCAAAAATGAGTTGGGACATTTTCCCACCACTTCTGTTTTCTGGAAAAGATCATGTAGAATTGTTGGGGTTTTTTTGTGTGTTTTTTCAGAGTGTTTCAAACTATAAATTCCGTTTCTTTAATAGATCTAGGACTATTCAGGTTATCTATTTCTTCTTGAGGGAATGTTAGTACTTTGCAGCTTTCAATGAATTGTTATTTTCATTAAATTGTTGAATTTATGGGCATGTAATTATCTAGGATTCCCTTACTTTCTTTTTTAATCTTGAGTTTGTAGTAATACCCCTTTTTCATTCCTGATATTGGTAATTGTGTCTTCTTTCTTCTTTGCTAGCATACATAGGGGTTTAATCTGTCTTTTTAAAAGAACCAGCTTTTGATTTACAATTGATTTTTTATCTGTTTTTCTCTTTTCAATTTTACGGATTTTTCTGCTGTGTGTTATTTCTTTCCTCCTGCTTGCTTTAAATTTTTTTTAATGTTTATTTTTGAGAGAGAGAGAGAGAGAGAGAGAGAGAGAGCACAAGTGAGGGAGGTGTAGAGAGAGAGGAAGACACAGAATCTGAAGTAGCTCCAGGCTCTGAGCTGTCAGCACAGAGCTCCATGCGGGGCTCGAACTCACAAACTGTGAGATCATGACCTGAGCTGAAGTCAGTTGCCCAACCAACTGAGCCACCCAGGAGCCCCTTCTCATGCTTGCTTTAGATTTACTTTTTCTCATTTCTTAAGATAGAAACTTATATCGTTTATTTGAGACCTTTTTTTTTTTAATTTTTTGAAAGATTTTATTTTTTTAAGTAATCTCTACACCCAATGTGGGGCTCAAACTCATAACCCTGACTGATATCAAGAGTCACATACTCTAGTGACTGAGCCAGCCAGGTGCCCCAAGAGACCTTTTTTTTTTTTTTTAAGCTTATTTATTTATTTTGAGAAAGAGAGAGCTTGCTCACATGCATGGGCATGCAAGCAGGAGGGGGCAGAGAGAGAGAGGGAGAGAGAGAATCCCAAACAGGCTCCGCACTGTCAGTACAGAGCCCTATGCGGGGCTTGATCCCACAACTCTGGGATCATGACCTGGGTGGAAATCAAAAGTCGGACACTTAACCCACTGAGCCAAGCAGGCCACCCAGAGACCTTTGTATTTTAAGAGAAGCATGTAATGCTATAAATTTCCTTCCAATCACTGTTTTATCTACACCCCACAAATTCTGATACTTTGAATTAAATAAAAATAAAATGCCTAATTTCCCTGAAGTCTTACTCTTTTGCCCATGATTATTTAGAAATATGTTGTTTAATTTTCAGGTGTTTGAAGAATTTTATCTGTGATCTTTTTGTTACTGACTTCCCGTGTAAATATATCATGGTTAGAAAACATACTTTGAATGATTTCAATTCTTTTAAATTTGTTAATTTTTTCATTAAAACCTTTTTTTAATGTTTATTTTGAGAGAGAGACAGAGACAGAGCGCGATCAGGGGAGGAGCAGAGAGAGAGGGAGACACAGAATTCGTAGCAGGCTCCAGGCTCTGAGCTGTCAGCACAGAGCCCGATGCAGGGCTCGAACTCACGAGCTGTGAGATTATGACCTGAGCCGAAGTCGGACGCTCAACCAAGCCATCCAAGTGCCCCTAAATTTGTTAAAATTTTTAAATAGCCTAGGATATGGTTTATCTTGGTGAATAACTCCCATACAATGAAAAGAACATACTGCTGTTTGATAGTTTTCTATAAATGTCAATTCTATGGAGTTGGTTGATGATGGTGTTCAGTTTTTCTGTATCATTGCCAGTACTTTTCTGTTTTTTATATCTGTTACTGAGAGAGGAGTGTTGAAGTCTCTGAGCATAGTTGTGGATTTTTCCAATTGTGCTTTCAGTTCTGTTTTTGCATGTATTTTGAGGCTCTGTTGTTAGGTTTGTACCTATTTAGAATCATTGAATCTTCTTGGTAAATCGATCCTACCATTTTGTAATGTTCCTCTTTATCTGTGGTAACTTCACTTGTTCTAAGGTCAGAAATCTCTTCTGTCTGACTTATATAGCCACTGCAGTTCATGGTACATCTTTTTCTTTCGCTTTACTTTTGACTTGCCTTTATCATTTTTTTTAATGTTTTTATTTTATTTTTGAGAGAGAGAGAGAGAGAGAGACACACACACAGAGTGTGAGTGGGGGAGGGTAAGAGAGAGAAGGAGACAGAATCTGAAGTAGGCTCCAGGCTCTGAGCTGTCAGTGCAGAGTCTGACGTGGGGCTTGAACTCACAGACTGTGATATCTTGACCTGAGCCAAAGGGATGCCCAACTGACTGAGCCACCCAGGCACCCCTTGCCTTTATCATTTTTAAAGTGAGTTTCTTTTGATAGCATGTAGTTGGGTCATTTTTTTTTTTAATCCATTCTGACAGTCTGGTTTTTTGTTGATAAATTTATTTCAGTATAAGTTGTAGTGTAGTTCTTTATATTAAGTGTAGTTAATTACAACGTGATTATTTACCTTTTAATATGTAAATGTAATTGCCAATACTTATTAATTTAACATATATAATTATATTAAGTGTAATTATTAATGTGTTTGAATTTATGTCTCCCATTTTATTTTTCTGTTTGTTCCCATCCTTGGATTTCCTATTCTTTTTTCTTTTGGATTCTTTGAATTTTTTTAAGAGTTTATCTATTTAGTTCTTGATTATATCTCTTTGTGTAGGTTTTTAGTGGTTTCTCTAGGGATTGCAGTGTACATACCATCATACATACACAGTCCATGTAAAATTATCTTTAAAAAAAAATTTTTTTTTTAATGTTTATTCATTTTTGGGAGAGAGAGACAGAGACAGAGCATGAGTGGGAGAGGGCAGAGAAAGAGGGAGACACAGAATCTGAAGCAAGTTCCAGGTTCTGAGCTGTCAGCACAGAGCCTGATGCGGGGCTCAAACACATGGACTGTGAGATCATGACCTGAGCCGAAGTCGGTCACTCAACCAAGTGAGCCACCCAGGCGCCCCTAAAATTATCATTTTATTACATCAAGTGGGCCATGTAGGTCCCTTTGTCTCCCCACTCATGTGGTGTAGTGTCATCCACTTTTGTTGAAAATCCCATCAGACGGTGTTGGGAATTTGGCTTTCAACTGTTGGACACAACTTACAGAACTTAAAAAAAGAATTGTCTGTTACGTGTAAGCCCGGTATTTGCCATATCTGTTGCTGTTCCTTCATTCCTGAAGTTCAGTTGTTATTTCTGTTATTTCACCAGCATCGCAAAGATCCCTCTAGCGTTTCTCCTAGAGCAGGACTGCTGTCAGAGAATTTTCTCAGTAATTTTCCATCTAAGGGTTTCTTTATTTTGAAGGAATTTTCATTTGATAGAGAATTCAAGGTTGATAGTTCTTTTCTCTTACCACTTTAAAAGTGCTGTTTCGCTGCCTCTGGCCTCCATGGTTTCTGGGAGAAATCTGCAGTCTTGGAATCATTATTATCTTATGTTTAGCATCTTTTTTATAGCTGCTTTTGAGATATTTTCCCTGTCTCCAATGTTCAGCAGTTTGGTTATCCCATCTGAGGTTCACTGAGCTTTTTGATTTTCAGAGGAGGATGTTTTCAGCCATTGATTGTTCTTTCACTTTTTTTTTTTTTTTTTTTTTTTTGCCCCATACTTCTTTCTCTTTCTTCTGAGATTTTAATGACCCAAATGTTGTATGTTTGTCATTGTCCTGCAGATCCTTGAGGCTCTATGTGCTTTTGTCTAATTTTTTGTTTTCCTGTTTTTCAGCTTGGAAATTTTCTATTTGTATATCTTTGAATTCACTGATTCTTTCCTCCGTCATTTCCCTCATGCTTTGAGTCTTTCCAGTGAATTTTAACCTTAGGTTATTTTTTTTTCTGGTTCTCATCCTTCCATTTGTTCCTCCTCCTCCTCCTCCTCTTCCTTCTTGTGCTTTTTTTTTTTTTTTTTTTTTAATCTTTTTCTCTGCAGAGGCTGTCTTTCTGTTTGTTTCAAGAGTATTTGACCTTACTTCTTGGAACATGGTTATAAAAAAAAAATCTTCGTTCTGTAATTCCAGCATCTGTGTATCTGTATCATCTTGCTTGTCTTTTCACTTGTGAGATAATGGGATTTTCTGGGGTTTTGTATGGCAGTTAATTTTGGATTGTATTAAGGACAGTTTGACTTGCATGATTCTGGGTCATGTTTAGATCCTGTGAAGAATGTTGAATTTTTGTTTTAGCAAGAAATTCACCTGGTTAGGTTCAGCCATGTTCCAACTAGCATTCTGTAGGCTGTGGTTCTAGAGTCCATTCCGTTTTGGATTGTATTTGTATCTATGCCTGCTAGGGTCCAGTCTGAGACCTGTCCAATGGAAAGGTCATAGTTTAGTTCTCACACCCATTGGTATGCTGTTACAGTCAAGTCCATGCATGCCCAGTTCATGTGTGAGCCGAGGAGTACACACACAACTTGATATGCTTTTCACAGGCCTTCTTCTTTTCTGCTGTTTCCCTAGCCGTTTCTGGTGCCTAGGGGACCCTACCTTCCTGGTTGTTTGGCTAGAAAGTTGGGGCTTCACTTTCTACCACTATGTCAGCTTCTGTGGCCAAGCAGCCAGAGGACAGTGGATAAAAGAAATAGGGATTCTCCTCTTCTTACTGGAACTACGGTGTCTCTGTCAAAGGACAGAGTTTGGAGAGCTTTTGGAGCCTGCCTGAGTGCTGCTGCCATTGCCTGGGAATGGAGACTGGAGTGAAAGAAAGCCCAGGAGATTTCCCTCACTCTCTGCTGTCCATATGAAACCCCTTCCTGCTCCTTAGACCAGAAATAGAGGGCTTCTCTGGAGCTTTTTCTTTGTGCATCCTTGTGCAGTTTCAGCTTTGGAGTCCAGGCCAGGAGATACTGGAGAAACAAAGCGGGACACTTGGCTCTGCTCTGGTGGCACTTTGAGTTCTGGTTTCCTTTCTGTCTGCCTGCTGCCATTTCCAGGTCTTCAGATACATTTGTCTAGTGTTTTTAGTTGCATTCTGTGGGGTGGGTGAGGTGTGCTTATTTCATCTTGACCCAGTCCTTAGGATTTCAGAGCAAATCAAAGAATGAGTATCCTATATAGATTTTCTGTTTTCCCCTTAAAACGCAAATATATTAAGAAGATGATGGTCTAACACCTGCCTCTAAGGTTTCTGTTGTAATCATTTTCATTGTATTAAAACTTCTTGAGCTTCACAAGGTGACCGTAAAGGAATTTGTAATGGCCTATTGCTTTTATAACTAAAGATTGATGATCCTAAGAATTCAGAATTGACGTGTAATTTCTTCCGAGTAACTTCTTTAGAATATACTGGTGTTTTGTACTTGCATTTAAGTAGACACTAAGTTAGGGTGCCAGGTGGCTCAGTTGGTTAAGCGTCTGATTCTTGATCTCTGCTCAGGTTGTGATCTCACAGTTTGTGGGTTCGAACCTCAAGTCTGGCTCTGTGCTGACAGTGAAGCCTGCTTGGGATTGTCTCTCTACGCCCACCCTCCCACCCCTCCTGTGCTTGAGTGCTTGCTGTCTCTCTCCCTCTTTATCTCTCAAAATAAATAGCCATTTTTTTAAAAATTGAAAACTTCTTAGTGAAATACTAAAGTGAGTAATGGAGTTTTGAACATCACTCAAATAATTGAAGGAAAGTTCTTTACTTCCAGTAAGCTGTCCTCATGGGTTCCTAAAAGGTATGTTTTTTAAAAAGCAGATGTTTTAAGCATTTCTATGTTCCTTTGTTCTTTTATTAAAAGAGTATTTTAGAAATTGAACCAAAGCATTTATCTTTGCTTAGCCAAGCATTTATTGAGTTAAAACTGTTTCATTTATTAATTTATTAAAATGTTTAAAATATGTTAATGTCCTTTTATTCTTAAAACTGAGTTTTTCTGATCCAAAAGAAGGGTGTAACTTCATTCTGTGTTTCTGAAATGAAATACAGTTAATATTTTATTTAAAGGTATCAAAACTTCTTTCAGTTAGTTTTAATCCCCTCAAAAATGTGCATTAACGTCTGTACAACATCTTACAGTACTTGTCTGGGATTGGCAGCTGTTTTTAGTTGGTGGAAAAGCAAAAACTGAGAAACAACACAGGTTCTGATTTTTAGGCTTTTTGATAGGCATTTGCTTCAAAACTAGTGTCTTTGTTCTGATTAATAATTTGCTCATAGTGGCTATACAATAAACATCTGTTGAGAGAGTGGAATTAGCTTGGATTATGTTAGACCTGGTTAAAGGCAAAACAGTCCCCCTGAATCTTCACAATTGATACCTTTCTTCAAGGCCCTGGGTGTAGAGAGGATTAATTAATTAATGTAGAGAAAAAACAAGCACAACTTCCCTTCCCCAAAACATACCTTTTTATAGCTCTCTACATTAGAGACAGTACTGATCATGAGTCATACCTGAACTTTTGTCCTAACTCTGGGACTTTCTCTTCTTTCCATGAATTCTTTTTTCTTTCTCTGTTGTGGTAAACGAGATCCATGAACTCTACCCTCTTAACAAATTCTTAAGTGTACAGTACAATACTGTTAACTATACATACAATGGCGTATAGCAGATCTCCAGAACGTATTCACCTTGGGTAACTGAAACTTTATACCTGTTAATCGCAACTCTCTATTTCTCCCCTTCCAGCTTCTAACAGCTACAGTTCTATTTTCCGTTTCTCTGAGTTTGACTGTACTAGATACCACATATAAGTGGGATCTTACAGTATTTGTCCTTCTGTGACTGACTTATTTTATTTAGCATTATGCCTTTAAGGTTCATTTATGTTGTTACATAAGTTAGGTTTTCCTTTTTTTTTTTTTCTTTTTTTTTTTATGGCTGAACAGTCTTCCATTGAATGTATATACCACATTTTGTTTATACATTTATCCATCCATGAACCTTTGGTTGTTTTTATATCTTGGCAATTGTGAATAATCCTGCAATGACATGGAAGTACAAATATCTCTTCAAGATCCTGATTCAATTTTTTTAAATAAATACCCAGAAGTGGCATTGCTGGATCATAAAAGAGTTCAGTTTTTAATTTTTTGAGGATGCTCCATACTGTTTTCCATAGTAACTACACCATTTTACATTCCCACCAACAGTATATGTGGACTCCAATTCTCCCAATTCCTCCACATCTCACCAACATTTGTTAACGTGTTGTGTTTTCTTTTTGTTATTATTATGATCATCCTCACATGTATGAGATGGTATCTCATTGTGGTTCTGTTCTCTTGATCTGTATGTCTGTCTCTATGTCAGTACCATACTGTTTTCATTATTGTAGCTTCATAATATATTTTGAAATCAGGAAGTGTGATGCCTTTAGCTTTGTTCTTTTTACTCAAGGTTGTTTTTGGCTATTCAGGTCCTTTGTAGTTCTTTATGAATTTTAGGATTGTTTTTTCTATTTCTGAAAAAAATACCTTTGAGATGTTGATAGGAATTGAGTTGAGTCTGTTAATCACTTTTGGGTAGTGACATCTTAACAATATTAAGGCTTCCATTGCATGAACACAAAATGATTTTCCATTTATTTGTGTCCTCTTTAATTTCTTTCAGCAGTGTGTTACAGTTTTAAGTGTACGGATCTTTCACTTCCTTGGTTAAATTTATTCCTAAGTGTTTTATTCTTCGTGATGCTATTGTAAGTGGGATTATTTGCTTAGTTTCCTTTTTGGATAGGATAGTTTGTTGTTAGTATACATAAATGCAACTAATTTTTTTTTATTTTTTAAAATTGGTTTTTACTTATTTTAGAGAAAATGAGAGACAGAGCATAAGCAGGGGAGGGTCAGAGAGAGAGGGAGACACAGAATCTGAAGCAGGTTTCAGGTTCTGAACTGTCTGCACAGAGCCTGACACAGGGCTAGAACCTGTTAACCATGAGATCATGACTTGAGCCGAAGTTGGACATTTAACCAACTGAGCCACCCAAGCATCCCGAAATGCAACTAATTTTGGCATATTGATTTTTGTATCCTATAACTCTGAATTAAATCTGTCAGGGTTTTTTTCTAATTTTTGTGTCTTTTTTTTTTAAAGTTTATTTATTTTGAGAGAGAGAGAGAACAAGAGCACAAGCAGAAGAGGGGCAGAGAGAGAGGGAGATAGGGGATCCCAAGTAGTCTCCGCACTGTCAGCACACAGCCCAATGTGGGACTTGAACTCATGAACTGTGAGATCATGACCTGAGCCGAAATCAAGAGTCAGATGCTTAACCGACTGAGCCACCCAGGCACCCCAGGGTTTTCTACATGTAAGATTAAGTCATCTGCAAATAGAGGTATTTAACTTCATTCTTTTCAATTTGGAGGCCCTTTGTTTTCCCCCTATCCCAATAACCTTGGTTAGATTTCTAATACTATGTTGAATAGAGGTGTGAAAAGTGGGCGTCCTGACTGCCTTGTTGCTGATATTAGAGGAGAAGCTTTCAGTTTTCCACAATTGAGTATGATATTAGCTGTGAATTTTTCATGTGTGGCCTTTATTATGTTGAGATCATTTCCTTTTTTTTGTTCCTAGTGTGTTGAAACTTTTAAATCATGGAAGTGTTGAATTTTGTTAAATGCTTCTTCTGCATCTATTGAGTAGGTCATATGATGTTTATCCTTCAGTTTGTTGAAGTGGTGTACCACTAGAATTGATTTCTATATGTTGAACTGTCCTTGTACTCCAGGGATGAATTCCACTTGGTCGTAGTGTGTGATGCTTTAATGTACTGTTGAATTCTGTTTGCTAGTATTTTGTTGAGGGTTTTTGCATTTATGTTCATCAGGGATATTGTTCTGTAGTTTTCTTATAGTGTCTTTGGTTTTGGTATTAGAGTAATGCTGACCTCATAAAATGAGTTTGGAAATGTTCTTTCTTTTTTAATTTGTTTGGAATGAGTTTGAAAAGGATTAGTGTTAGTTCTTTCATTTTTTTTTTTTTTTTTTTATTTTTTAACGTTTATTTATTTTTGAGACAGAGAGAGACAGAGCATGAACGGGGGAGGGTCAGAGAGAGGGAGACACAGAATCTGAAACAGGCTCCAGGCTCTGAGCTGTCAGCAGAGAGCCTGACGCGGGGCTCGAACTCACAGACCGCGAGATCATGACCTGAGCCCAAGTCGGCCACTTAACCGACTGAGCCACCCAGGCGCCCCGGATTAGTGTTACTTCTTTAAATGTTTGGTAGAATTCACCAGTGAAGCCATCTTTTCCTGGGATTTTCTTTGTTGGAAGAGTTTTGGTTACTGATTTAGTCTCCTCACAAATTATAGATGTGTTCAATTTCTGTTTCTTGATGATTCAGTGTTAGTAGGTTGTATATTTCTAGAAGTTTACCTGTGTCTTCTAGATTGTTGGCATATATCTAGTTTGTTGGTATATAATTGTTCATAATAGTGTCTTAAAACTTTCATCTCTGTGGCATCAGTTGTTATGTCTCCTTTTTTATTTTATTTATTTGAGTTGTCTTTTTATTTTGGTCTGCTAAAAGTTGGTCAATTTGGTTGATCTTTTTAAAAAACCAACTCTTTGGGGCACCTGGGTGGCTCAGTCGGTTAAGCATCCTAGCTTCGGCTCGGGTCGTGATCTCACAGTTTGCGAGTTCGAGCCCCACGTCGGGCTCTGTGCCGGCAGCTGGAGCCTGGAGCCTGCTTTAGATTCTGTGTCTCCCTCTCTCTCTGCCACTCTTGTGCTCATGCTCTGTCTCTGTCTCTCAATAATAAATAGATGTTTAAAAAAATGTTTTAATAAAAAAATTTAAAAACAACTCTTTTCTTGATTTTTCTATTGTTTATTCTGTATTTTGCTTATTTTTGCTCTAATTGTTATTCCTTCCTTCCTTCTAACTTTGGGCTTAATTTGTTGTTTCTAGTTTCTTCTGTGAAGTTCTGTAAAGATGTTCTTTGACATCTTTCTACTTTCTTAATGTAAGCATTTATAGCTATAAATGTCCCTCTGGATACTGGTTTTACTGCATCCCATTTTAGTATGTTGTGTTTTCATTTGTCTCAGGATTTTTTTTTTTTTTTTTTTTTAAGTAGGCTACATGCCCAGTGTGAGGCTTGAACTCACCATCTCAACTTCAAAAGTTGCATGCTCTACTGACTGAGTCAGCCAGGTACCCCTGTCTCCAGATATTTTTTAAATTTCCTGATGTATTTTTCAACTCATTCATTGTTCAAGAGTATATATTGTTTAATTTCCACATATTTCTGAATTTTCCAGTTTTCTTTTTGCTTTTGATTTCTGGGTTTATTCCATTGCTGTTGGAAAAGATACTTGTTATGATTTCTGTCTTAAATCTAAAACCTGTTTTTGACTTAACATGTAATCTGTCCTAGAGAATGATCTGAATGTGTTAAGAGGGTGTATTCCCTTCTGCTGCTGTAAGGTGGAATGTTCTGTGTATGTCTGTTAGGTCCTTTTGGTCGGTGGTGGTGTTTGAGTCCTCTGTTTCCTTCCAGTTTTCTGTCTGGATATTCTGTATCTATTTTTGAAAATGTGGTATTGCCATCTTCTATTATTGTATTAGTGTTTATTTCTTCCTTCACTTCTGTCAGTGGTTGATTTAATATTTAGATGCTCTGATGTTAGGTACATCAGAATAAATACAGAGATGTGTTTATAATTGTTATATCTTCTAGGTGGATTGACCCTTTTATCATTGTCTCTTATGACAGTTTTTGACATAAAGTCTATTTTTGTCTGCTATAAGGTTAGTCCCCTTCCTCCTGCTGTCTTCTGGTTACTATTTGCATGGAGTATCTTTTCCGTCCCTTCACTTTGAGCCTATGTGTGCCCTTAAATCTAAAGTGAGTCTCTTGGGGTGCCTGGGTGACTTAGTCGGTAAAGCGTCTGACTTCAGCCCAGGTCATGATCTCATGAACCGTGAGCTCGAGCACCCCTTTGGGTTCTGTACTCACAGCTCAGAGCCAAGAGTCTGCTTTGGTTCTGTCTCCCTCTTTTTGCCCCTCCCCTGCTCATGCTCTGTCTCTCTGTCTCTCTGTCTCTCTGTCTGTCTCTCTCTCAAAACTAAAATTTAAAGTGAGTCTCTTGTATGCAGCATGTAGTGGGATCTTTATTATTTAAAAAAAATTCAGCCTTTGTCTTTGGGGAATTTAATCCATGTACATTTAAAGTAATTATTGATAGGGTAGGATTTACTGTTGCCATTTTGTCTTGTTTTTGTGAGTGGCTTTTAGGTTTTTTCCCTTTTTTCATTTCTTGCTGTCTTCCTTTGTGTTTCCTTGTTTTTATGTAGTGACACACTTAAGATTTCTTTCTCATTCTTTTGCATATCTTCTGTAGATATTTTTATTGTGGTCACCATAGGACTTACATAAAAGATCTTATAGCAATCTATTTTAAGCTGATAACAACTTCAATCACATACAAAAACTGTTTTTGCTTCTCCCTGGCCCCCCCCCCCCACCCGAGCACTTTCTTTACTCAAATAAGTCATTTAAAATTTTTGTACACAAGGGTTTTTTTTTTTTTCCTGTAAAAATAGGAATGATAATCTATTGTTAAAAAAAAATTTATTCTGTTAACCCAGGGGTTCTCAAAGTATGGTTTGCACACCCATAGAGTCCCTGAGAATTTTTCAACAGGTTGCATGTAGTCCAAACTGTTTCCACAGTAATTCTGAGATGTTATTTGTCTTTTTCACTGTGTTGACCTTTGTAGTGATGGTGCAAAGGCAATTGTGGGAAAACCTGCTGGCCTTGGGCCAGATTGTACAAATCGTCATTTTGTGCTGCTACATACTCCCAATAAAACTAAGTGCCGCTTTTACTGAAAGATGTCTTTGGGGAAGTAGATAATTAACTTTATTAAATCTAAACTCTTGGGTGCATGTATTTTTTAAGATGTAAATGTTTTTATTTTATTTTTAAGTTTTTAAAGTCCAGTTCGTTAACTTACAGTGTAGTATTAGTTTCAGGTGTGCACTTCTGTACAAAACCTAGAGCCCATCACAACATGGGTGTATGGCTTTGTTTTTGTGAGCTTAATTAGCTGCTTATTTAATGGAATACCATTTTTACTCCAAAGAATGACTACGGTTACAGACTTGAGTATTTGCCAGATATTTTCTTGGAAATGAATGAATTAAGCTTGACATTTCACGGAAAACAGCTGACAGTATTTGCCCGTGGGTAAAGTTTGAGCTTTTCAATGAAAATTAGAATTTTGGAAAACTCGTATTCACCACCCTATGCTTTGACAGCTTTAAAGAGTGTTCTGATAAGATGTTTGTGATATTAATGATGTGATTTCTTTTTTTATACTATATGATGCAGGGCATCAACATTTGAAAGGTCTACATAAGTCAGTGAACCAATATTTTCCAAAATATTCCAAAAAATTTACGTTGGGGCACCTGGGTGGCTCGGTTGGCTAAGCATCCAACTTAATCTTGACTTAGGCTCGTATCATGATCTCACGGTTTGTGAGATTGAGCCCCGCCCACATTGGGCTCTGTGCTGGCAGTGTGGAGCCTGCTTGGGATTCTCTGTCTCCCTCTCTCTCTGCCCCTGCCCTGCTCTCTCGCTCTCTCTCAAAAATTAATAAATAAGCATTTAAAAATTTTAAAAATATGTATATATGATGTAATAAAATCATGAGCAAAAGGTCTCCTAACATGGGAGATACACCATTGGATTTTAATATAACAGACAAGTTCACTGATAGGGTTTGCACTGCTACCATTCTAACTTACCGTTAAGAAACTACCACTGTCACATTTGGGTGTAGTATCAAAGAAGAACTTATCCACAGTGATCTCAAACAGCCATTAAAATACTCCTTTTCCCATCTCTGCCTATCTGAGGCAAGAGTTTCTTAATATAGGTAAAAGGAAACCCATTCCTCTACTCACAATACTTGTGACACCAAACATGTGGGCTTTCCACACCAAGCACTTCTCCAGTTCTCTCTGTGGTCAGTAACTGGGGGTCCTACTGTTCAATTCATTCTGGCCATAACTACCCAGAGTTAGCGCAGACCTCACAGGTCAAGGGCGCTGTTCCACAAGATTGCCTCCCACTTCAGATGCCAGTCGCAAGTCCCAACTACATTTGTCACCTGTACTTCTGGCCAACCAGCTATAAATGTGGGATTTCCACAGCCTCTCCTCAGGTTCTGTAATCTCCTATGATAGCTCACAGAACTTTGGGAAACATTTTATTTACATTTATTGGTTTATTTTAAAGTACATCAAGGGGTGCCTGGGTGGCTCAGTTGGTTAGGCATCTGACCTTTGGTTTCAGCTCAGGTCATGATCTCATGGTTTGTGAGTTTGAGCCCCACGTTGGGCTCCAGGCTGACAGCATGGAGCCTGCCTGGGATTCTTTCTCTCCCTCTCTCTCTACCCCTCCCCTGCTTGCTCTCTCTGTCTCTCAAAATAAATAAACTTAACAAATAATAATAAAGTACATCATAAAGCATGCAAACGAACCACCAAATGAAGAGGTGTATAGGGCAAGGTCAAGAAGATCCCAAGTACAAAGCCTTTGTCTCTGAGGGGTTGGGGGTGTGCCACCCTCCCAGCACATAGATGCATTCACCAACCTGGAAGCTCTGAACCACTTCATTTAGGGTTTTCATGGTTCTACAACATGGGCATAATTGATTAAATTATTGGCCATTGGTGATTAACTTGATGATCCCCAGCCCCTCTACCCTCCCTGGAGGTTGGGGAGTGGGGCTGAAAATTCTGGTTCTGTAATCACACAGTTTGTTCCTCTGGCAACCTGCCCCATTCTGCAAGTCACCTCATTACCATAAACACTCCTGTGGTTGAAAGGGGCTCATTATGAATAACAAAATATGCTCCTCTCACCCCTGCTGCTTAGGAAATTCTAGGGGTTGCTTTTAGAAGCTCTGTGCCAGAACCAGAATGAACAGTGTGTGTGTACACGCACCAGCACATTAGAATATACTTCAGCCAACACAGAATAGTACGGCAGATTGAATGCCAAGGCAGATCATGAAAGTCCAGCAGTTTGCTATCAAGACAAAGAGCGTTGCAAAATGTAAAACAAAGCCCATTTCTCACTAATTTTTTCAGTTTGGAAAATCTTTTTTTTTTTTCACATAAAAAATACTGTTTATGTTAACTTACAACAGATTTAATATTGTTAATTTTAACCGAATCAATAATTTTCTTATTTTTTATTTCTCATATGTTAATACCTGTAGATAAAACTCACATTAACAAAAGCTCTTTAGGTTCTTCAATTTAACTTAAGGTTGCAAAGAAGTCCTGAGACTAAAAAGTTTGAGATCTGTTGTTTTAACCTTCTAGGGTTGTTGAAAGTCGAACGAAGGTATTCATAAACCTGAAATCATTTTGTAAAATATTTAAAGTGCAGGTTTATAAATAATTTTGCAGTTCCTGCTGTTAACATTGCTGAGCAAGTCCCTTACGTTGAGATTTTGGAGAAGAGACATGGAAAGAGGACATGCATAAATAATTGCTGTTAAGGAGCAGTTGGTTAGTTTAGAGGAGGAATAGGGGGCGGAATTCAGGCGTAACTTCTCTGTTCCACAAACCAAACGGTGAAGAAGCAACATTGTTTTCTCCCGTACATATTTTTTTATATATTTATATTTGTAATAAATGTGGATGTGTTTGTGTGTGTGCACGCACACGCTTGGGCATACAGCAAACAGCCCCACTGTTCATGATTGTAGCCCGTTACTGGTCCAAGTGTGCTTTGAATTTTGAAGTTGTCCCCTTCTTCCCTTGCAGGCATAGAACAAGATGCAGTGAATACTTTTACCAAATACATATCTCCAGATGCTGCTAAACCAATACCGATTACAGAAGCAATGAGAAATGACATCATAGGTAAGCAGTGCTTGAAGCTATGGCAAAAAAAAAAAAATAATGCCTGTTTTTGGTTATTACTTAAGAGAATCTTTTATGAAAATGGAAGTCAACATATCCCTTCTTAGTCTGTGTTCAGAGTACTTTAGTATATCAACTGTAGCTCACTTAAAAATTTTCTCTTCATACGTCAGATGTAAATTCTTGGACTTTGTCTCAAATAACAGCAGCAGCAAAAACAATAGTGACACTCAAAAATGTTGAATTCTTACTGTGTCCCAGACAGCATTATAAGCACTTTCTGTGGATAAACTCTAACCTTCTAAAAACCTGTAATATAAATACAGTTATTATTTTATAAATGAGAAATCTGAAGCACAAAGAGGGGATTTAATTATTTGCCCAAGATAACATACCTCAGACATAGCAGACTCAGGATTTGAAAACAGACCGCTACAGGGGCACCTGGGTGGCTCAGTCAGTTAACTGTCTGACTTCAGCTCAGGTCATGATCTCGTGGTCGGTGGGTTTGAGCCCTGTGTCAGGCCCTTGTGCTGACAGCTCAGAGCCTGGAGCCTGCTTCAGATTCTGTGTCTCCCTCTCTCTCTGCCCCTCTCCTGCTCATGCTGTCTCTCTCTCAAAAATAAAAACATTAAAAAAAAGAAAAGGCGAGAAAATAGACCACTACACGTTGACTGATGTGCTATTTGGCAGTGTTTTTCATACTGCAAATTCAGACTATTCTCTTATGACCACACCTTCCTGCCAAAAAAAGACTAGAATAGAAAAATGAAAGTGCTTCACAGTAGTAAGGGCAAGCCTCATTTCAGGAAATTGTTTTCATCATATGTTTATGTATGTATGTATATACTATGTCATGTAAACCTATTTCTCTGTAGGTCATAGTAAAAAAAAAAAAAAAAAAAGAAAGTTTTTACTCTGTTGTATAAGAAGGACCTTAGAGGCACCTGTAATCACAGATGAAAGTGATTTGTTTATTCATTAAACAAACATTTATTATGTTCCCATCAAGTCCTGGTACTGAGTTTTATATTTTTATTACAGAAACTTGATATTTTTGATTTATGAAATATAGCATGTTATTCTTCTAGCAGATTCTTCCCAGCATGGGGCTCTTTCAGTCTTTATCACAGATACTTTGCATTCATTCATTATTGGAGACAGCAAAACTTTTTCCTGTCTAAACTGTAGTTCTTAATTTGGCCCACCATACTTTCCAGTGAACAACTGTTGACTATTTTAGGGCTTGTCCGACGTTGGCCCCATTGTTTTCCTTTTGTTTCTCCCACACAAATAGACTCTTATACAGGTCTTGAGGCTGTTGATTGTCCCCATTTGCTTGTATTTTGGGTTTTCACTCAGTTTTGTTGCAAATGTTGTCTTTGGAATTTGGCCTTTCTATGCAGTTCCTCTATTTTTATGTGGGAATTTGTTACAACCATCTTCCACACTTCTCTAGACCAGCATTTCCTCTGCAACAGGACAACTGGGGTGTGCTAACTGATTAGAATTTGGCTATTTGAGATATTGATTGGCTAGTGATTCCTTTGGGGATTTGTTTGTGCCAGTGAATAACCAAACTATGCAGGGGTAGGGGAGAAAGGGGGGGGGGGGGTTCAAGTAATATATTTAAAAATGAAGTATCACTTCAATTATTTTCTTTCCTTTTCTTTATCAAAGTAATGATATAATCCCGTGAGGGGAAAAAAATCTTTTGAAGTATAAGTTGGTAACATTTAGTGATCAAGAGATCTGAGAAAGTTAAAATGTTAATTACCTATGTTTTTAGACCGTTTTTCTTCTTTGAACCTCATTCTTCTGAATCCTACCCCGTTTTCTTCTCTTTCAGTTAGAATATGCCTTTTTTTCTTTTTTAATGTTTATTTATTTTTGAGAGAGAGAGAGAGCACAAGCGACAGAGGGGCAGAGAGAGAGGGAGACACTAAATCCAAAGCAGGCTCCAGGCTCCAGGCTCCGAGCTGTCAGCACAGAGCCCGGTGCGGAGTCGAACTCTGAGCCATGAGATCATGACCTGAGCTGAAGTCAGATGCTCGACCAACTGAGGCACCCAGCCGCCCCTGGAATACTCTGCACAGCTCTACTTCAAGTACATCACAGTTGGAAGAAGTCTGCACTTAAGCTGTTATTGTGTATCCCACCTGCCTAGTTTGGTTGTAAATGTTATCCATGGGTTTCTGGTATTGCTGGCTCATTACTCCCTGTTTATACGGGGACTCAGAATAACCCAAAAACTGTGCTTCCACTGCTTCCTTCATCTTCTGCAAATCCTTGAAGTGGTAGAATTTTAAAGATATTTTGAAGATATAGCTGATAGAATTTACTGATGGTTTGAAGTTGAGTAGTGTGAGAGGGGAAAAAGGCATTAAGCATGACTTCATGTGTGTTTGTTTGTTTTTCAAACCTGAATAATGGGGCACCTGGGTGGCCATCAGTTGAATGTAAGACTCTTGATTTCAGTTCATGCCATGATCCCAGGGTCATGGGATCAAGCTTTGCTTCGGGCTCCGTACTGGGCTTGGAACCTGCTTGAGATTCTCTGTCCCTTTCCCTCCGCCTCTCTCCCCCTCCCTGCTCGCTGGCTCATATGCTGTCACTCTCTCAAATAAACAAACAAACCTGAATAAGAGAGTGGAGTTATCATTTATAAACTTGAAAAAAAAAATTTTTTTTAACGTTTATTTAGTATTGAGAGACAGAGCACGAGCAGAGGAGGAGCATAGAGAGAGGGAGACACAGAATCCGAAGCAGGCTCCAGGCTCCGAGCTGTCAGCAAAGAGCCCGACATGGGGCTTGAACTCATGAACTGTGAGATCACGACCTGAGCCGAAGTCGGTCGCTTAACCGACTGAGCCACCCAGGTGCCCCTGGAGTTGCCATTTATAAGATGAGGAAGACTGTGAGGGTAATGGCTTACGGGGAAAATCAGGAGTTTGGGTGTTCACTAAATGGTGAATGTCAAGTATGCAGCTGGATATCTGCACTAGGAGTTCGTGAAAGAGGTGTAGGTTGAAGATACATGTTTAGAAGTCATCAGCATATAGGTGGTTTAGAGCCACGGATAACATTACCCTCAGCATAAATATGATGAGTGAAGACAAGTCTTAAGCACCCAGTTCTGAGGCAGGCCTGATATTTACAAGTCTGGCAGGTGAGGAAGAACTAGCAGAAACTCTGGAGTAACAGCTAGTAAAGTAGGCCCCGCTTTATCAACTCTGTCTCAGGACAGTAGTTCTTTTCTGGAAGCCAAGTGAAAAAACGTTTCTGAGGGTAAGGGAGTGATCGAAGGTGTGTTAAATCCTGCTGAGAGGTTAAGTAAGATGAGTACTAGGAATGGAATGGACTTACCAACCCTGTGGACCACTGGCCCACTGGTTATCTTAATTTCAGGGTACCAGTGGAGACGAAAACTTCATCAGAGGAGTCTTAGAATAGGAGGCGGAGTGGAGAGAGCAAGTATGAGCAACTTTTTGAGGCATCTTGCTCCAGGGATAAACTGAAAGGGGATGTTAAGTCAAGGGCCAGTGGGTTTTGTTTTTGTGGTGATGTGTTATACGCATATAAGGTATAGCATACAAGCAAGTTCGTATGTGTAACATACAGACAGACTGTATATAGCTGGTGAATATGAGGCAGCAGCAAAGAAGCGATGCAGGAGACCGAGGGGACAGTTGCTGTAAGAAAGAAGTCTTGAGGCAAGAGGAAGGGGTCCGGTGCTCAAATGCAGAGTGTGTGGGTAGAGGTGCAGGTGAGTTGGTAGATGTGGTGGCAGGAGATGGAAATAATTTTCTGACTGCTTCTATTTTCTTAATGAAGTAGGAAGCAGAGTAATCAGCAAAGAGAATTCGAAGATGTATATCATTTTTAAAGAGAGAGAAGAAGATGTGTTGTGTGTTGTCCGGTAGAGTATGAGAGAAAATGGCCCAGGAGACTGTAGTATGATCCTTGGGTTTCATTAAGGTCGTGCTAAGGTCATGAACTTAAAGTGAAACCAGCCATCGTGGGCGGGAGGGTTTCAGCCATGTTTGATAGATAGCTGGCTAACCAACGGGCTTACCCACTTGCTGCAGTTGATTTAGGTAATTCCTAATTTTAGCACACTTTGTGTTTCTTCCAAATAACATTTTGCTAAACTTTTTACAGATAAACCTTTTTACAAATCCATAACTCTTTAGGTTGCAGTCTTAGAAATAGAATTGCTGCTTGAAAGGGCATGTTTATTTTTAAAGCTTATGCTAGAAACTACCAGAATGCCCTCCGGAAAATTATATACCACTATTTTCCCACAAATGCTAGTGTCTGTTTTCCCATGCCCTTGCTCAAACAAGGCAGTGTAGTGTTACACAATTAAACATATGCATTGTTGTAACAGTTTTGTGCCAATTTGCTAGACGAAAGGTGGGGTGCCTCATTATTCTAATTTGTAGTTATATTTATTTGATTACCAGCGAGCATGCATATCTTTGCATATTGGCCATTTTATAATTTGTTCTTTTAAAAAAAAAAGTTTTGTTTTTTTTTCCATTGATCTCTGTACCCAGCATGGGGTTTGAACTCATAACCCCGAGATCAAGAGTAGCATGCTCTTCTGACTGAGCCAACCAGGCGCCCCTATATTTGTTCTTTTGTAAACTGTCTTTTCATGTCCTTGGCTCATTTTTCTTCCAGGACATCTCTTACTAGTTTGTAGGAGCTCTTGATATATGAATGATAATAATCTGTCACATACAAAGTAAATTGTCATTCACGCTGTGAATTTTTTGCACCAGTTGTTTTATTTTGTTTCGGAGGTGTTCTCGTGTATAAAAATTAATTTTATGTTGTTAAATCTTTTGATTTCTACTTTTGTGTATATGCTTAGAAAGACCTTCCCTACCTCAAGATTAGCCGTGCACCTGTATTTTTCTTAGCTCTATTTAAAACTTTCTGATTCATATGCCTCTACCTTTATTCCTCTGATTCCCAAAGGTGTATAGTTCAGATTTAGTAGAAATTTATTTACCATTTCTTTTACAGCAAAGATTTGTGGAGAAGATGGACAGGTGGACCCCAACTGTTTTGTTGTGGCACAGTCCATAGTCTTTAGTGCAATGGAGCAAGAGTAAGTTAATTACATACTTTCCCATTTGCGTTTTCGGGATCTGGGTTCACTCAACTAAAAACAAATGGTCTCTGAGGACTTAAGTATTTTGAATGTTTACAGGATCGTATAAGCATACTCATGCTCTAAGACTACTTTGGTTAATGGTGTCTTTTAAATATAAATTATGTGAACTCTTAAAAATAATAAAACCCGTGTTCATTTTTAATGTTAATATTTCCCAGGTTAAAAGAATTTGTTTTTAATTCTGAAGTCATTTGGGGGTGATGTGGGTGTAGTGTGACTGGTACAATTGGTTTCTGTTCAAACAATGCACGTGTGCAGGTGGATATCCTAATTTGTTAGTGCATGCTTTAGGCTTAATGGATGCTATTACTACTAAATCCACATAGATTTGTTGAAACGGCCTCCAAAGTTGTTTTGTTTTGTTTTGTTTTAGATTAATTACTGCTGCATGCCCTTAAAAAAAAAATCTACATATTGATTCATTTAGCATTTCTGAAAAGGGTGCTCTGTGCAAGGCACAGTTAGATACAATGCCTGCTTTGAAGAAAATTAGAGCCTAATGAGAGAAATAGGGCATGATCTTTGGTTACCGTAATAGGAGGTAGCATGTGTCACAGAGGAAAACTACAAAGCCACCAAGAGCGGGGAGAGATTATTTCCAGGTGTAAGAACCAGGAACGACACCAGGGGAAGGGAGGTAGTGTTGACCTAGGCTTTTAAGATACAACAGGCACAGAATGGAAAGAGTGTATTTTTCCCAGTTAAGCTCTTTCCTTGGTCGTTCCCTCAAATTTTCCCTTTTTGTCCATGTGCAGGCACTTTAGTGAGTTTCTGCGAAGTCACCATTTCTGTAAATACCAGATTGAAGTGCTGACCAGTGGAACTGTTTACCTGGCTGACATTCTCTTCTGTGAGTCAGCCCTCTTTTATTTCTCTGAGGTAAAGTCTGCATTTCCTTTCACACTCTGTTAGAGCATTCCAGCCTCTGAACTAGAAATGCTGGGGCCCCCTCTATAGAAAATAACACGGAAGAGCCAAGTCATTTCCAAAAAGATCAATTGGAATGACACAGTACTATTTTAAGTTGTATCTAATGGCAAGGGTACTTTGATGGCGTGTTAGAGTAGAGAATGTGAAAATTCAGTGTAAGATAGCTCTAATTTTGAAAAACTTATTAAACATCTGCTTATAAGAGAATGCATATTTTTTTTTAATTTTTTTTTCAACGTTTATTTATTTTTGGGGGGACAGAGAGAGACAGCATGAACGGGGGAGGGGCAGAGAGAGAGGGAGACACAGAATCGGAAACAGGCTCCAGGCTTCGAGCCATCAGCCCAGAGCCTGACGCGGGGCTCGAACTCACGGACCGCGAGATCGTGACCTGGCTGAAGTCGGACGCTTAACCGACTGCGCCACCCAGGCGCCCCGAGAATGCATATTTTTGATTATTTGGAGCTGTTTTAAAAAACCACAGTTTTGGTACATGATTCCAATGCACACATATTTGCAGACCAGACTTCAGAAGAGAGAAAGAAAAGTAGCAAACTTTTTCCTACTATCGTCCCTTTTACTTCAGCCACTGGATAGGATTTCTCGAGCAATGAATATATTAATCTCTTTGAGGCATACAGTTTAGTGTAATGGTATTTGTTCAGCTTCGGCAAATGAAATGCTTTTGCTGCAAAGCAAATGAGTATTCAGTAGAGATGAGAGGATTTCCAGGCTCACAGAGCATAACTTGGATACGCTTGACTCTGCCTCTCCCAAGAATAGAGCCCGTTCAGTTGATCTGCTTTCTCACTCCCTCGTTTGCCATCAGCCTAAGTCCAGCGTTTGTTCCCGTTACTCTGGCTGCGTGGGGTGATGGAAATGATCAGGTATCAAAGATTTGGTCTGGTTAGTTTACTCTGTGTATGTTTGCCAGCGAGGGACCACTAATCATCTTTACCGTGGTTTTTATTCCAGTTCACTTAAGTTTGTATCCGGCAGCGTGGTTGTTTTGTTGTTAGTTTTTGTATTTTCTCCCTACAAGAATGGCTTTATGCTTTTCAATCTCAAATAACTGTAAGTTGTTGACTGGCATTAACTGAACAAGTGGATCTGTTTTTGTGTTGTGTTTTGGGGTGTGTGTGTGCGTGTGGGTGTGTGTGTGTGCGCGCGTGCGTGTGTGTCCTGTATTTTAATGGTTGGACTTAGAGATTAGAGATGGGGAGAGAAATCTGTTTATGGTCTTTTTTTCTTCTTTTGTATTTTTCCTTCCTAGTACATGGAGAAAGAGGATGCAGTGAATATCTTACAGTTCTGGTTGGCAGCAGATAACTTCCAGTCTCAGCTGGCTGCCAAGAAGGGCCAGTATGATGGACAGGAGGCACAGAATGATGCCATGATTTTATATGACAAGTGAGTTTTGTTGATGTATTCAGCGTTTGGCAAGTGTTTGTTATTTGATAGGTACTTTGGAAATAAAATTGAATAGATTCAGTCCTTGCTGTCAAGGAGCTCACAGGGAGTAGCAGAAAAGCTACGTTTCATATGGTGTGTATAGTTTTAGGACTGTTAGAACAAAGGTCTTGGGGGAATAGGAGGTCTGTGTGTGGCAAGAAGGTTGATGGTGGTGGAGTTCAGGGAGGGTTTCACAAGAGAAAGATGAGAATTGGCTCCTGAAGATCAAATTGAAATTTGCTAGCCAGAGAAGGCAGGAAAGAACATTCTAGGCAGAGGGATTGGCACAAGCAAAGTCAGAGAAACTTAGGGGAATGTGGCACTTTCAGGAAACTTGAGTTTGGGTAAGTAAAACTTGGGTAGGGAATATAAGCAGAAGATGGGGGCACCTGGGTGGCTCAGTTGGTTAAGTGTCCGGCTCTTGATTTCGGCCTGGGGCACGATCTCACAGTCAGATGATTGAGGCCCGCATCGGGCTCTGCACTAGGCGTGGAGCCTGCTTGAGAGTCCCTCTCTCCCCTTCCTTCTGCCCGGTCCGCACGCACGCGCATATGCACACGCTCTCTCTCCCCTCTCTAAAAAATAAAAAGGAAGATGAAACTAACTGGGATATATTAAAAAGGGTCCTGACTCTCTATAGGCGGATCATATTTTGTGGTGCAGATCTGCTCAGCCTGGTTCATACTCCGTGAATAATAGTTTTTCACTTGTCTTCACTGCAAACGAGAGGATGGAAAAATCTTACAGTGAACAGACTGAAAACATTTGGTCAGTTAAATGATAAGGCTGTGGCCAGCGCCCGTACGCTGTTCATTTAATTTTCCATATTCTGTAAAGAAAAGTAATATGCTATTTGTATCCACAAGCAACTGCTAAGAGGATAACTTGATGGTAGAGGAGAATCCATGGACTGTCAGGGTTGGGAGAGAGCCGAGTGCATCTAGGTCAGTGATTCTTAAACATTGCTCTGCAAGTTCATGCTGGGCTGTCTGTGTGAAAATCACCTGGGGGCTTGTTAAAAATAGGTTTCCAGTCCTCTCTGAGAGATTCTGATTCAGCATGTTTGAGGTATGACCCAGGAATCTTTATTTTTAGAAGATTCCCCAGATGATGCTGATGAATAGCCAGATTAGGGATCTAGTCCGATTTTTCCCATTTTGCAGATGAGAAAATGAAGGCCCAGAGAGGTAGTGACTTTCTCAAAGTCACAGGGCGAGTTAGTGGCATAACTTAAGCTGGAATACAGTTCTTGATGTTTTCTCACTGTTTATGTTAGTATAATGTATTTGTGGGAAATATTATATAAGAAATATTGTTACATGGACGTTGAAACCGCAGATGTTTACATTTAGAAATTTGGTCTGAGATGCTCCAAAATTCCAATCACGGAAGAGTATATACCAACTTACTCATTACAAGATGGGAGACTAACTTTCTGTTAAGAAAAGGCTGATAACAAAAAATATATATGTATATTTTTTTATGCTGGAACAGAAAAATGGTACTAGTAGTGAGATCCTGGCTGGAGGTCAGTGACCCCACAGAGCAGAGAGTCTGTTTTCCTACTGGATCCCATCGTCACATTGGGAGCCTTTTGTAAATGAAGGTTACCGTATGGTATCCCACTCGCACTGTCATTTTGTCCAGTTCATTGGGCCATATTTGACTTTACCAATCCCTGTTTGTTTTTATGTCTTCTGTATATTATGTATGTAACATCACAGTCCTATCTAATCAGTCTTTATTTGTATCGTAGACAGGATTTAGAAGTCCCTAAGATGGTATTTTTCTTTTAATCCTCCTTTTTTTGGTATCCACTTTTATAATCAGCTTACCAAGACACTAGTTTTGCATTATATCTTAAGAAGTTAGAAATCTCTGAGGTATCACTGATCAATTACTCCTTCTCCTTTCTGCACCCAATCATCAAGTCCTGTTATCCTATCCAAATACATCAAATGCACTTACTTGCCCCTCACTGTTCTTTTATTTTGAATTCCTACTTGTACATTACTTGGGTCTCTTAGTTATGATGGCATGTTCTTATTGTGGCCTACGCAGAGATCTTTTCTGCTCCCTTTCCAGGGCAAATAACTGTGTCTTACCCTCCTTTAAGTCGATTTCTCTCTCCCAAGTGCTGAACAGAGAATGGGTACCCATTCAATGTGTGTGATTGATTGATTTCTTTGTCTCAGTTGACCCTCAGAAAACTTAAACAAGGGCTAAGGATGACGGAAGGAGATAATACAAAGGTAGCAAGTTGACTTTAGGGCCGTGGGAATCAAGGTTGCAGCCCAGCTGTCAGCCAGTTCTAGAGTCCTAGGTCTGCAGGCTGAATCAAGTAGCCTCATAGAAGATTCTCTAGTGTAGGTACCAAAAGTTGCTTCTACTGGCTGTGGAATTTGGTTTTACTTTCTTTGGCTGTCTTTGTACCATAGGTACTTCTCCCTCCAAGCCACACATCCTCTTGGATTTGATGATGTTGTGCGATTAGAAATCGAATCCAATATCTGCAGGGAAGGTGGGCCACTCCCTAACTGTTTCACAACTCCATTACGTCAGGCCTGGACGACCATGGAGAAGGTAACCAAGAACTTCAAAAATATTAAAACCGCAAGAAGGTTTTACTGGTGAAACCCAGAAAACATAACACGGGAGAAACCCAATGTAACAGAACAGTGGAAAATGGAAACAGGGGAGCATAGTGATTAAGAGCAGAGGCTTTGACTCTGACTTGGTATGTATTCGTCTTAACCTTTATAGGCTGAGTGACCTCAGGCAGTTACTGAAATTCTTTAATGCCGCTTTCCTCACCGGTAAAATGGAGATAGTATGGATACTTAAAGTTATTTTAAGGATCAGAATGAGGTAAGATGGATGCAGTTACTATTAATGTTACGCCTGACACATAGTAAGCATTAAAAAATGTCAATGGCTATTAACATAGCCTGTTGTTATCACATTTTCAAAAATGATTCGATAGCAATATTGGGTGAAGTTAGCCTAGGGGTGTTCCAGATATTTCATCAATATCTGTCAACAGGGCTAGAGTGCTAGTTTTGTGTATCATAACTTCTGGGGTATCACTGACAGCTTATTAATAACAAGGTGTTGGAATTTGTGAGTGATTCATTCTTCTAATGAACTAGAGCAGATTTTGCCAGGAATTGCACAGAGCCCAGGATAAGCCCATGAGGTTATGTTGCTTATGTATGTCATGTGTATCTAGGTGGGAAGGGGTTAAGTAAGCACTGTTAAATAATACTACACATAAAAACTGAATTTCAGGAACATGGAAGAGTTACATATAAAATTCAAATCGTTAAAATCTAGTGCTAAACTGAGTAGAGTATCAGCTATGGCCCAGGGATAATTTTTTTTAATTAAACTAAATGAAATTAAAGTTAAAATCTTTCTGATCTTAAAGGAAAAGTTCCAAATCTGTATCATGTGAAGAGTGCAAGCTTTCTGGCTAAAAAAGAAAATTAAAATACACAGAAAAACAGAACATAAAAATATTTCTTATAAAATGTATATATGTGAAAGAACTTACACTAATTTTAAGAATACTATCAAGTAGATAAATCAGAAAAAGACCTAGATGGTTTGTTCATCAGTACTTTGAGAATTTCTGTGCTAGGTATTGGTGTTTCAGGGGTAAACGAAGAAATGTGGTTTCTGCCCTCTTGGAGCTCTGTCTATAAAGAAGGCACAAGTTAAAAACATGTTAAGTGCCACCGTCATGGGCTAAGTGCTATGAAGGAAAAGCTGGTGATAGGAAATGCCAGTAATAAGCATGGGAGCTTATTCAGCATCATTAATCATTTTTAAATGCAAAGAAAAACATCCATCATTAGGCACTTATTTAACAATGATTTGGAAAGACACAATCCAGTGTTGGAAAGCCGGTCTCAAAACAGACACCTTGATATATTGCCAATGATACAAATTAGCAACATCCTTCTGAAGAGTAAATTGGCCATATATATCAAAGCTAGAATGTTCATGCTGTTTAACTCCATAATCACACAGCTGGTAATTTATCTTAAGGAAATCAGTTCAAAAGTAAATTATCAATACATACACCTGGACTTTAATATTTATAGCAAACCAGAAAAATGTAGTGTCAGGTTATAGTCACTCCCTGCATGTTTTCTGGTCACTAAGAAGTCTAAATATCAAGTCTATGTAATAGTTTTATGGCAAGTGTTTTTTAGGGGAAAAAACCTACAAATTGTACTCTTAATTGTAGTCACAATGTAAACTGTGTATGAAGGGATAATACTTGGTAGTGTGACAAAATCATTTGTACCACCTGGTAGAACTGTGGGTAAAATTTTGTTTGCAAATAAAATTTTAGTCCTATTTGACTTCAACTTTAAAATAATGCTTGTCCTCTTTTTCAGGTCTTTTTGCCTGGTTTTTTATCCAGCAATCTTTATTATAAATATTTGAATGATCTCATCCATTCGGTTCGAGGAGATGAATTTCTGGGAGGGAACGTTTCACTGGCTGCTCATGGCTCTGTCGGCCCTCCTGATGACTCTCACCCAGGCGGTTCCGATGGCTCAGCTTCTCAGGTATTGACCAGTTTGCCTCTGCCGTTAGGAAGAAAAGTGTACAAATCCTTTCCTTCAAATACCAGTAACAGATTCTGTGTGTAAGTTTTAGTTGCAGAAGAAACGAAAGAGAAAATAAAATTAGCCTGCTTACTATATGTTCTAATCAGAGTATCTGTGGTGATTAACAGTATATTATATTGTAAGGTATTGTCCTCTTTCATTCAGGCCATTATTCTGCTTGACACTCCAGCTGGTGCTCTCCGTAATCAAATAATATGCATTTAGAGCCTCTGAAGAGCTATTTAGTGTAATTACTTGGGAAATTTTAGTAACTACACTGGGGATGCTTTTTTTATAGAATAATTGAGTGAACGCCTAGATTTGTTAATACTGTATTTCACTGAAGAGCTTTTGATTTTATTTTAAATTCTAGTGCCATTGCACATTTCCTCAGCCTTTTTTTTTTTTTTTTTTTTTTTTTTTGGAGTACTTTCATGTATCAGACTTCTCGGATTCTCTCCAAAATCACATTAAATGGGTTGTCCCCAAGAGAAGAGATCTAGGGAAGTGCTAAAAAGTTAACTGATTTTTTTCAAGTCACACAGTAAGTGTAGAGCCAAAACATATTCCCTGTCTAGTGTTCTTTGCCGAAATGTAGCATAATTGTTTGCTCATTACACTGTTGACACATAAATAAATAACACTTCAGATTTTTTGACACAGGGCCCTGGATAATTTTCTTAATTTATAAGACAGTACTATTTATTACCATTAACAAAGCGCTCCCCAGTACCTTTTCCTCCTGTTTAGGTTACCTGCTGAATGTGGTCGCCATTTTGTTTTTTGATACAGGCTAGAGTGTTTTGTTTTTATTTAGGCACTTACAGGGTCTAAGTGCTGACCATAAAATATAGTTTTACATTATTGGTTGAAGTATAATATATGTACAGAAAACTCCTATAACTATATAGCTTAAAGAATTTTCATAAACAGACCTAACGCATGTATCCCAGTATCCAAATCAAGAAACGTAACATTACCAGTATGTCATAAACTCTCTTGTGCCCCCCTCTAGTCACTATCCTCCCTGCCAGGTAGCTCCTATCCTGATTTTGATGGTGTGGGTTAGTGTTACTTGTTCAGTTATGTAATTGAAATCATTCCTTATATATTCTTTCTTTCTTTTCCTTTATTTCTTGCATACAGCTTTATTGCAATGGAATGCACAAATCATACAGTTCATTCATTTATGTTACATAATACAGTGGTGTTTAGTATATTCATAGAGTTGCTTAACTGTCACCACAGCCAATTTAAAAGTTTTTCACCTAAGAAAAAAACAGTGTGTCCTTTACTACCCTCCAGATCCTCCACTCCTCCAGCCCTAGGCTACTCCTAATCTAATCTACTTTCTATCTCTGTAGATTGGCCTGTTCTGGTCATTGGAGCCATATGATATGTGTGTGGTCTTTTGTGACTGGCTTCCTTCACTTAGCATGATGTTTTCAAGGTTCATCCATGTTTAGGGTGTATCAGAACTAGTCCTCTTTTATGAACAAATAACATCCCCTTTTACACACATACCACATTTTGTTTATCCATCAGTTGATGGACATTGGGGTTGTTTCTCTCTTTTGGCTGTTAGGAATAATGCTGTTGTACAAGTTTTTGTGTGGATATAGGTTTTCATTTCTCTTGTGTATATACCTAGAAGTAGAATTGTTAGATCAAATAATCGTTCTATTTAACTGTCTTAATTACCATTGCTTGGGTAACAAGTTTTAAAATCAGGAACTGAGAGTCTTCCAACTTAGTTCTTCTTTTTCAAGATTGTTTTGACTTCTCGAGGTCCCTTGAGTTTTCAAATGCATTTAAGGATCAGTTTGTCAACGTCTATGAAGAAGCCAGCCAGGACTCTGATAGAGATCATATTGACTCCACAGATCAATTTGGGACATATTGCCGTCTTAACAATACTTAATATTGTAATCCATGTACACAGGATGCCTTTCATTTATTCACATCTTTTATCATTTCTTCCAATAACATTTTGTAGTTTTCAAGTATCCATTTGGTATTTCTTAAGTTTATTCTAAATATTTTATTCTTTTTGATACTATTATAAATGGAATTTTTTTCTCATATTCACATTTTCATTGTAAGTGTATAGAAGTGTAATTTTTTTAATTGAGATAAAATTCACTTGAGATAAAGTTAACTATCATAAAGTGTGTAATTCAGTGACATTTAGTATATTCACCGTGTTGTACAACCATTACTACTGTCTGGTTCCAGACTTTTCATCACCCCAAATGGAAACCTAGCTAATGAAACATAAAGCTGTCACTTCCCATGCCCATCTGTGTTTTCTTCTAAGAGTTTAGGCCTTGGATCCATTTTGAGTTAGGTTTGCATGTTGTGTGAGGTAAGGTCCAACTTTATTTTTTTGTATGTGGGTATCTGGTCCCAGGACCATTTATTGAGAAAACTATTCTTTTACCATTGAAGGATCTTGGCATCTTTGTCAAAAATCATTTGACCTTAGGGGCGCCTGGGTGGCTCAGTTGGTTGAGTGTCTGACTCTTGGTTTCGGCTCAGGTTATGATCTCACAGTTCATGGGTTCGAGCCCAGCATCGCTCTGTCAGTGCAGAGCCTGCTTGGGATTCTCTGTCTCCCTCTCTCTCTTTGCTACTCCCCCACTCAGTCGCTCGCACGCGCTCTCTCTCTCTCTCTCAAAATAAATAAACTTAAATTTATTTATTTTTTAAATCATTTGACCTTAGATACATGGGTTTATTTCTGGACTCTCAGTTCTACTTCATTGATCTACATGTCTTTTCTTATGCCAATACTAATATTGTTTTAATTATTACAGCTTAATAAGTTTTGAAATCAGAAGCTGTGAGTCCTCCAACTCACATTCCATTCATAAGATTATTTTGGCTATTCTGGGTCCCTTGCAATTCCATATGAATTTTAGGATCAGGTTTACATTGAATCTGTAGATTGCTTTGGGATGTATTGCCATTTAAGTCTTCCAGTCCGTGCACATGGGACGTCATCCCATTTATTTAAGCCTTTCATTTCTTTCATTGATGTTTTGTAGTTTTCAGTGTACAAGTCTTAATACCTCCTTGAGTTATTTTATTCCTGAATATCTTGTTCTTTTTGATGCTATTATAAATAGTTACTTTCTCCATTTCTTTTTCTTCACTGGTAATGCATAGAAATACAACTTTTTTGTGTGTTGATCTTGTACCTCAACTTTACTAAATTCATTTGTTAACTCTAATAGTTTTCTTGTGGATTCTTTAGGATTTTTTTTTTATATATATATATAAAAAAAAGCATGTCACCTGCTAGTAGAAATAGTTTTCTCTCTTCTTATCCTCTTTGAATGCCTTTTATTTGCTTATCTTGCCTGATTGCTCTAGCTAAAACTTCCAGTACAGTGCTGAACAGAAGTGGTGAAAGTTGGCATCCTTGTCTTATTCCTGACCTCACGAGGAAAGCTTTCAGTTTTTTAATCTTTTAATATGATGTTAGGTATGGATTTTTCATAAATGCTTTTTATTAAGTTGAGGAAATTTCCCAGTATTCCTAATTGTTGATTTTTTTTTTTTTTTTTTTTTTTTTTTTTTTTTTTTATCATGAAAGGTATTGGATTCTGTCAAATGTTCTCTCTGTATCAATGGAAGTGGTCATGTGGGTTTTGGTTTTTACTCTGTTGATATGGTGTACTACATTAATTGATTATCAGATGTTAAACCAACCTTGCATACCTGGGATAACTCACTTGGTGGTGGTATGTAATTATTTTTATAAGTTTGCTAGTATTTTGTTAGAGTTTTGCATCAATTCTTACACTGATCTGTAGTTTTCTTTTCTTGTGATGTCCAGTTTTGGTAACTGAGTTAACAGTAGCCTCAGGGAAGTATTCTGTCTTCTTTATTTGGGTGCCTCTTTCTTTTTAATTATTTACCCCTTCTTAGCACATAAAGAGAACCCCATGTACTGTGGAGTGTGTTCTGTAAGCATCTGTTCCTATACCTTAACCATGGATATTAACCTATACGTGAGTCATGGGTATGAACCTGTACCTTAGTCACAGATTTTAAACACGTTCCTGCCTTTCGTTAGTTTAAACAATGCTACAGTGAATAATAATCTTGCATATTAGTCATTTTGTTGAGCTGAGTCTGTCTGTAATTGAATTTTTAGAAGTGGAATAACTGAGAAAACACATGGCTCTGGTATTTTATAGAAATAACAATTCTGACTTGCTTTTTCGTGGGATGAGGAGTGGGAGATAACATGCTGGAGGAGAACTTACTACACTCTTCTGGCTGGTCATTTTAGAAAGTTTTCTTCAGCTTCTCTTGGCCTCACTGAAGATCAAAAGTATGCGTGTTTATTTTGTAAAAGTTAGCTAAGCTATATATACCTGGATGGATGGGTGTCTTGCACCCTTGGGAACACAATGCCTGTAAAGACAGCACATTTGTTAGATCACCAGGAAAACAAACAGATTTGGCATTAAAAGCTTGGGTCGTACACTTCAATATTGTGCTTCCTCCTGCAGTTATATTTCGAGGTTACATTTCAGAATCATTACTGTTTCGCATCTCAGTCATGATGGGGTTGAGTGAAAATTATGTGTATTTCAATTACTGAAGATTTTGTACAAATCTTTCCTATCTCAAACCCAGGATTGTTTGATTCCCAAATAATGTACTGCTGATTTTACAATTTCTGTTGTAGTCCAGTATGAAAAAAGCCAGTGTTAAAATTCTGAAAAATTTTGATGAAGCGATCATTGTGGATGCTGCCAGTTTGGATCCAGAATCTTTGTATCAGCGGACATATGCAGGGTAAGCTTGACTGAGTGTCTAAAATGTCTACAAGTTTATGGAGTTTTGTCTCTTTTATTTTTCAATTTAAAATTTAAAAATTTGGGGGGTACCGGGTGGCTCAGTCGGTTAAACGTCTGACACGGGCTCAGGTCATGATCTCGCAGTTCATGAGTTCAAGCCCCGCCTCAGGTTTTGTGCTGACAGCTCAGAGCCTGGAGCCTGCTTCGGATTCTGTGTCTCCCTCTCTCTCTGTCCCTCCCCTACTCATGTTCTATCTCTCTTTGTCTCAAAAATAAATAAACATTAAAAACAACTAAGATTTAAAAATTGTTTCTCATCTATTATATAGCCAGCACTTACTTATATAGAGTATGCAGTAGACTATGGTTAAGAGTGAAGGCTCAGGAGTGACTTCCTGGGTTTTTATCTTGGCTCAGCCACTTATTGGAAAACTACTTAACCTCTTGGTGTCTCAGTTTTTTCATTTCTAAATTGAGAATAATATTACTGCTTCATTGGGTTGTTCAGGGGATTAAATGAGGTAATACACAAAAAGCATTTAAAACCTTGCCTAATATCTAGTAAACACTCCATAAATGTCATTACCGTCATCATTCCACCATGCTGTACAAGGTTGATGAGTATCATATTTATCTGACAGGTTTTAGGCTGTATCTCTTCCATGTTTCATTTGGTTCATATGTTAGCTATTTCAAAGTCTGTCTTAAAAGCAAAAGTAAAGTACAGTGACTAATACTGTGTAACTAATACTTGAAAATGGAATAAAATTATTTCTTTGTATTTAATTAAGAATTGGATGTTTAATTTATCCTGTAACAAAAAGACATCAATTCCTAGCATGTACCGCTTGCTGACCTTTACCACAGATCAGATCACAAAGTCACTTCCTCCTCTCTAAAGATGGCTTGATTAACATATAAACCTGTGTAAAGTCTTGATTACCCTACTCAGACCCAACCCCAGTCCCGGCAATGCCATAAAAAGGGATTTCAACATGTTTAATTGAGTTTATCAGAGAGTAACAGTGATATTTGGGAGACCAGGGAGTCGTGGGATGTACTTTGAAGTAAATTAAAGCTGTGGGACCACATTGTCTTCAGAAAGCATGCTTTAGCTGCATCAATATGGTGATCTTTATCTCTTCTTTTAGGAAATGGTGGACAATAAGCCTAAATGATTTAATTCCCAAAGATTATATTTATTCTTAAGGAATCGTTGTTAGTTCATTTACTTAAAACCTGACTTAAAGCAGTCTGTCAATTGCAAGATGTTTTACTTCTGTAGTTTTTTGCTGTGTGTGTAAAATAAATGTATTTTAACAGATAATATATAAAATGGGTCAGAAATAGAGAAATAATGACTTTTCTTCATCTTTAAAAAAATTTTTTTTAGTTTTTAAAAACATTTATTTTTGAGAGAGAGAGACACACACACACACACACAGAGGATGAATGGGGGAGGGTCAGAGAGAGAGAGGGAGACACAGAATCCAAAGTAGGCCCCAGGCTCTGCACAGAGCCCAACACAGGGCTCGAACTCATGAACCATGAGATCATGACCTGAGGCGAAGTTGGACGCTTAACTGACTGAGCCACCCAGGCGCCCCCCAACTTTTCTTCATCTTTAAAGATAGTTTTCAGTGTTGGTTTTTAGTCTTATGGTTTTGGCATCTTCCTGAAATGTTTCTCAAGGCAGACATATTTCTGTCTGTTGGTGTATTGCAAGCACATGTGAAATGACAACTTACTGGGAAGGATAACCCTAAAATAAGACCCACCATGGCCCGAGTGAAATAATACATGGGCGTCACAGTTTCTTTTCCTTCTTTTAATTACAAATACATTAATCTCCTCTAAAAATTAAATGTGTAGATAAGGCTGATGTCCCCTTTGATCACACACCAGAGCTTATTCTCTCCCCTTCCTACTCAGGATAATCACTGTGACATTATAGTATGTATTTTTGCTTGCTTATTTTTATGTAATCGATATTACACTCTATTTGGTACCTTGTGCTTTCAGTCCAGTGAGTTTTGGAGACTTTTCTATAGTAGTATATACAGATTTACCTCATTTTAACTATTTGTAGTGTTCCATATAAAATCTTAATTATAGCTCATAACTGTGGCCACTGTTTGGCCCTTTGGGTATTGATGAATATTCAAGTTGTTTGCAATTTTTCACTGTTACGCACAGAATGGCAAAGAATTACTTTTATATACTTCCTTGTACCAAGAGGCAGATTTTAAATTTTAATAGATCTTAACCAGTTTACCTTTATTTTCTTTATTTTTTTGAGAGAGAGAGGGCGCGAGTGAGCAAGGGGCACACAGAGAGAGAGAAAGAGAGAGAGAGAGAGAGAGAGAGTCCCTCAGAGAGAAGGAGAGAGAGAGAAGCATTGCTCACCCAAAATGGGGCTCGAGCTCACAAACCATGGGGTCATGACCTGAGCTGAAGTCAGATGCTTGATGACTGAGCCACCCAGGCGCCCGTTAACCAGCTTCCCTTTAAGAGTAGCTATATGTTTTGCATTCTTACCCCTCGTTAAGGAAGATACTCGTTTCCCCCGTATCTTTATTGACACTAAATAACATCAGATGTTTGATTTTTTACCAATCTGGATTATTGCCCCTGAGATTAAGTTGCTTTTGGCATGTTTGTTGGTCGTTCAGGCTTCTCTTCTGTGAAGTGACTGTTCGTCTCCTTTTTACATTTTTCTGTCTTTCTTAGTTACTTGTTGGAATTCTTTATGTTTTTGAATATTCATTATTGATTAGTAATCTGTTAAATAAGGTCTTTCACTGTGTTCTTTGCCTTTCAAGTTTGCTTGATATTATTGTAGCTTTATAGCATATATAATGACTATATGTAATATATAATGACTCTAGCTCTATAGACTCTAGCTCTGTAATACACATTTTGATCTAAGACAGGTTCCTACCTTTTTATCTCCTTTACAAAATTATCTTGGCTATTTTTATGCCTTTTGTCTTCCATATGAATTTTAGAATTGTGAGCTACCTGTTCACCCATCATGTTTCATAAACCTTTCTGGGATTTTGAATGGAATTGCATTGAATTAAAGATTATTTTGCTTTCTTTAGGGGACAGTTCTATTTAAAATAAGCCTTGCTTAAAATAAAATAAAATAAAATAAAATAAATAATAAACCTTGCTTTGAATAACATGACACAGTATTTTTAGCTTCCTACATTTAACTGAGATGCTTAAGAGTGGAATTTTTCTTTCCTTAATTTGGTATTGATCATTAGAAATCATATTTTTCTTTTTGTACTTATTTAGGAAGATGACATTTGGAAGAGTAAGTGACTTGGGGCAATTCATCCGAGAATCTGAGCCTGAACCTGATGTAAAGAAATCAAAAGGTTTGTGGTGTTTTCATACTCCCTGTTAAGCCTTTGCTCACATTAGTCAGTGACTGTAAGTGAAGGATCATTTAAGATTTAAACAGTTTATTTTATGAAATAATTGCCTTCTCTCTCACCTTGTGTTTGTAGTCACAGCTGAGCACAAGGGCTTTGTGTAATCACATCTCTGTACAGTCTCTGAATGAAAGGTATTGAATTTGCTTTACCATTCCAGAAAGCACATCTGCATGAAAAAATATTTGTCACTTTTTTATTTAAAATAGTGAATACCCAGGGCGCCTGGGTGGCTTAGTCAGTCTGACTTCGGCTCAGGTCATGATCTCATGGTTCTTGGGTTCAGGCCCTACATCAGGCTCTGTGTTGACAGTGCGGAGTCTGGGATTCCCTCCCTCTCTCTCTCTCTCTCTCTCTCTCTCTCTCTCTGCTCATCCCCAACTCGCTCACACACTCTCTCTCAAAATAAATAAACTTAAAAAACAAAAATGGTGAATACCCAGTCCAGGTTGGATTTGAGGTTTATCTCAAGACCCTTTAATTCATTAAATTTCCTCTAATTTGCTGAAATTTCAAATACATGATATATATGTGAAAAATATGAAGAGGTTGAAATTCAAGTCCTTCATTTAAAATCACCTGGAGAGTGCTCATTTAGTTGCAAGAGTTAAACACAAATCTTTTTTGCAAGTACATTATTTGTGACTGATTTCAGCTTCCAAACAGTTGGTTTACAAGGAAGATTTTAAAAACCAATGTGGATCCATTCACTTGGGATCTAGAAATTTTTCAGTGTGATTGGATTGACAGTATTGTCTTGAGTAAAAGACACTAATTTGTAAGAAGAAAGTGTTCCAGGGGCACCTGGATGTCTCGGTTGAGTGTCTGACTCTTTGTCTCGGCTCAGATCGTGTCCTCACAGTTCATGAGTTTGAGCCCCACATCGAGCTCTGCGCTGGTACTGTGGAGCCTGCTTGGGATTCTTTCTCTTTCTCTCTCTCTGTCCCTCTCCCTCTCTCTCTCTCTCTCTCCCCCTCCCTCTTTCTCTTTGCCCCTCCCACATTCTCTCTCTCTCTCAAAATAAACTTTAAAAAAAGAAGAAAATCTCCCATTTTGAGAAATGTGTTTAAAATTAAGAGCTATTATTAATCTTCCTATTGAATTTAATAGGATTGCATTCCATTTATTTATTTATTTATTTATTTATTTTTAAGTAAACTCTACCCCCAACGTAGAGCTCAAACTCCTAACCCCAAGATCGAGAGTCACATGCTCCAGCAACTGAGCCCAGCCAGGTGCCTGTATTATATTTATTTTTTAATTCAACTACTACTTGAGTAAGGAATGATCTTGGTGTTGGTGAGCAATCTACTTTTGGGTTAGATATACATTGACAGAGTAAGCAAAAAATGCAACAGTTGTTGAAATCATTTAGACCCAAAAAGGGCCTGTTAACCTATTTTACCCTATCAGTTTATTTAAATAATTGATTTTATTTCCTAATTTGCCAGAGAAGCCTGAGATACACAGTCGGGAAAAGTACAAAGATGGAAAGAAGTCTGCACAGTTCATTCAGTAAATAATTTTGTAGTGCCTCTGTGCACTCTTATTCACGGGGCAGGTTAGAACATACAGATCCTGCCATTAAGAAACCTAGAGTCTAATAGTGTATTTTATTGGTAAAAAATGAGTACAAAGAAGAAGTGACTGGTAGCTTTGGAGTAGAGGAAGTATTAGACAGCCTCTGTGGGGTATTGGCCAGCAAGGGCTCTACACTGTCCTCAGGTAGCAAGAAATCAAGACTCTTGATTTTGGCTCAGATCACGATCTCACAGTTCAGGAGATCAAGCCCTGCATCAGGCTCAGGACTGACAGTGCAGAGCCTGCTTGTGATTCTCTCTCTCTCTCTCTCTCTCTCTCTCTCTCTGCCCCTTCCCTGCTTGCACACTCTCCCTCTCTCTCTCAAAATAAATGAATAAACTTTAAAAAAAAAAAAAAAAGAGTAGGTAGAGAACAGACAAGTTCAATTTGGAACATGTTAATTGTGAGATACCGTAGGACAATTTCTAAGTCCATGAATTTTAATGCCCAAGGTCAGGTTTTTTGATTATTTGCATTTTGAAGGAAGTTAAGGCCACAGGAGGGGATGAGATGCGCCAGAGAAAATCTGTCAAAGGAGAAAAGAAGGCTGGAAATGGGGTCCTGGAGAAGTTCTGTGTTAAAAGGGGAGGGGAGGCACAGAAAGGAGCCAAACTTGTGTGCATTGAAAAGGAGAGAGGGTGTTAAACATGTAGGAGACTGTCACAGTGTGGCTCTTTGGGTTAGCCTGAGAGAGAGCAGTGCACTGGGCAGTTCAACAGCCATTTGAGACTTTAGGCCGAGTGTGTAATGTGGCTTTATTGACTGGTTGGCCATAAAGTTTAACTAGACCAGTCTTCAGACTTTTAGCTAATACTAAAAATTATCAAGGGAAAGGATGCAGGTTTTGCACTTTTCATGAATGCTATATATAGTTCTAATCCAGTCATTGACTTAATCAGTACCTTGCCTAAGAAATAATCTACCAACTGCTTGATTTAAGGCCGAGTTGGAAAGGATCTTATTTGTGTTAAAGAAAGGATAAGCTATGTATTTCATTAATGGAAAAAGTGGCTAGTCTATGTCTTGGTGATTCCTCAGCACCTGAGTACCTACCTATACGAAGATAGGCTTGTGTGTATCTCCGGGGGGGTTGAGGTGTGCTGTGGCCTGGACAGAGCATGGCCATTTAAAACTCTGCTGTTAATCAGCCAATTTATACAGACCAGAGATTGAGCATGTGGCAGTGTAATTTTTACTGGAAGCCCTTTTGTATAGGAGCTGGTCTAAAAAATTTGGATATATAACAAGTAGATTGATACCTCCTGATGTACCGCTAGACTCTTATCTAAGACCAAATCCTAGTCATGGTTTTCTTTTGTTCACTTAATATTAGCTGAAAATCTAACACTAGAGAATAGTTTCTTTTTTTTCTTTTAATGTTTTTATTTTATTTTTGAGAGAGAGACAGATCATGAGCAGGGAAGGGGCAGGGAGAGACACAGAATTCTGGGACACAGAATCTGAAACAGGCTTCAGGCTCTGAGCTCTCAGCACAGAGCCCAACGTGGGGCTTGAATTCGTGAACCATGAGATCATGACCTGGGCCAAAGTTGGACGCTTAACTGACTGAACCACACAGGTGCCCCGATAATACTTTTCTTTTATTAAGTGAGGAGAATAGAAGAAAAGTCCAGAACTCTGAAACAGACTTTCAGAAGTCTTTTGCAAGTTAAATACTTGTTAATGGAGATAATCAATTTTGATTAACGGTAATATTCCTTAATGTTTTAGATGAGATTGTACAGAAAAAGAATATCCATTTCTGGAAATAGCTTTTGAATAAGAGCACCTTTTTAATGTAAAATTGTGCATGAAATCTACATTCAATTTTGGTTTTATTTACTAGGATCCATGTTCTCACAAGCTATGAAGAAATGGGTGCAAGGAAATACTGATGAGGTAAATTCTACTTTCAGTGTAAAGAAATTCCTGTTTATAAGTGGCACTCTGTCTAAGTAAAGTTTCAGGTTTTCTCTTTCCTTAGTTCCCACGTTTAAGCAACATGGCACATCATTGCTCCCTTATCCAGGAGGTAACAAGAAAGGGTGGGCCCTTTTTAGTATCTAACAATTGCCTTGTGGGGTCAGTGCAAGATCTTTTAGTTCAGAGACTCTAGCCACTGAGAAATAGACATACCTCCAAATTTCCATCAACCATCAGGCATCCATAGAAACAAAAAGCTCAAATGTTTCTTTCCTCACTTCTGTTTGCAGAAGAGGAGGCTTGCTTTTTGACTTGTTAAGTACATTGAGAGATGTGAGTGGAAAAAGAAAAACGTTTTGATCATCTAACATGAAAATAGTCGTGATGTTGGGTACCCAGTAGCTCACCCTAGAAGACAGTGAACAAATAGCTTGTTAATGTAGCATAGCCAGAGGGTGGCCCAGGTCCTATCACATACAGTTGTGTTTAGAGCACTGATAATGTAAGCCTTAACTTTTCTAATGAATAACCATTATCAACAGTTTGAAATGATTTGTTGTTGTTGTTTTAGGCCCAAGAAGAGCTAGCTTGGAAGATTGCTAAAATGATAGTCAGTGATGTTATGCAACAGGCACAATATGATCAGCCCTTAGAGAGGTCTACAAAGGTAAGAATGACATGTGTTCTGATCTAGCTTGTATAAAAACTGGAAAGAATTAAATTCCAGATATTAAAAAAGGGCATAAGGGAGATTCTGCTTCTGCCTTTGAAGGATTAGCTGCTATAGAAACTGCCCTCTCATCATGAACAACTAGAAAACAAACTAAGTGAAACAACTAGTTCCAGATATTGGACAAAAGGCAGTAGAGGTCTGTAATTCTTGAAATAAGGGTAACATGGAAGTGATCTGTAGCTCACTGCCCAGAAGCAGTTTCCAAAGTGCAGGGAGGGGAGACCTTAATAGAGTTCATAGTGTTGCTGAATTAAGGAGTTAGAAATCAAAGTTTGGATAACCTAAATTGGCTAGAAGTCATAGAGAAGAATACCAGAAAAGGAGCTTCACAGAAAGAAAGCTCCAGAGTTTCTCTCTTTATGAGAGGTCCCTTGAAGGGCTTGGCCAAATACTGATCTATACATATATTGGGTGAAAATGCCCATGGCCATGGAAAAAATAACAGAAATTAATTCCTGAAACATTAGGAATAGGTTAGGAATAGGTCCCACCCCTACTAACCAAGGTCTTGTAATGTACAAGGCATTGGTTAGTTCCTCAGAAACATTATGCCTTACTGCTGGAGCTAAATTAACCCTAGAGTATGGGGCACCTGGGTGGGTTCAGTTGTTTAAGCACTGACCCTTGATTTTAGGCTCTGGTCATGATCTCATGGTTTGTGGGTTCGAGCCTGCATTGGGTTTTGTCCTGACAACACGGAGCCTGCTTGGGATTCTCTCTCTCCGCCTCTCTTTCTGCCCCTCTTTTGTGCGCACATGAAAGCTCTCTTTCTCTCTCAAAATAGATGAATAATCTTTAAAAAAAAAAACCAAAAGCTCTAGAGTAAAGCCCCTTAACCAAACTGAAGAGCAACCTTTGAAAGGATCAAACTGCTCTGTAAATAACAACTGCATGACAGGACAAAGGCCAGCCCGCTTTAAAGGAACACAGTAAAACTCAGTACTCAACAGTATAAAAATAACAATGTCTGCCATCCACTGCATTACTAGGTATGCAAGGAAGCAGAAAAACTTGACCCACAATCAGAAGAAAAACATAATCTATAGAAACCACACCCAGAAAATTACTGGATATAAAAGAACTCAAGAAAAAGGGGAAAAGGAAAGAAAGAATCCATGGGACAAATAGAAGACAAATAGCAAAATAGTAGGTTTAAGTGAAATCCTATTAGTGGTCATAGCAAATGTAAATGGTCTAAATAGTTAAATCAAAAAAAAAATTAATAAATAGTTAAATCGGAGATTGATTAGATAATGGCAGATGCTATCTGTAAGAAGCCTGCTTTAAACGTAAAGACTTAAAGTAAAAACAGGATGGAAAAGATATATACCATGCAGACATTAATAAAAGTAATTTGGACTGCCCATATTACTACAAGTCAGAGTAAACTTCAAAACAAGGAATATTACCAGGCACAAAGTACATTTTACATGATAAAAAGGTCAGTTGATTATGAAGACGTCAAGAGTCCTAAATGTGGGGGCACCTGGGTGGCTTAGTCGGTTAAGCGTCTGACTTTGGCTGAGGTCATGATCTTGCAGTTTGTGAGTTCGAGCCCTGTGTCGGGCTCTGTGCTGACAGCTTGGAGCCTGGAGCCTGCCTTGGATTCTGTGTCTCCTCTCTCTGTACCCCCCCAACTTGTGCTTGGTCTGTGTCTCTCAAAAAATAAAAAACGTTAAAAAAAAAGAATCCTAAATGTGTATGCATCTAACAACAGAGCTTGAAAACACATAAAGCAAAAGCTGATAGAACTACAAGGAAAAATACACAGATCCATAATGACTCTTGGAGATTTCAACAGCCCTGTCTCAGTAATAGAACAGTGTTTAGAAGACTCGAATAACAATGTCAGCCAACTTGACCTAAGTGACTTGTAGAAAATAATGCATCTAGCAGCGCAGAATACACATTATTTTGGCCTACATATAGAACATTGACTGAGATATACCATATTCTGGGCCATAAAACAGGTTTCAGTACATTTTGAAAGATTGAAATCCTACAATCTGTTTTCTCCTCACAAAGGAATTAAACAAGAAGTCAGTTAGAGAAAGATATGTGGAAAATTCCCCAAATATTTGGGAATTAGGTAACATACTTCTAAGTTACCTATTAGTCAAAGAAGAAATCAAAATAGAGGTTAAAATATTTTGGACTGAATTAAAATGAAAATACAGCATAGTATTTGTGAGATACTGCTAACACAGTTCTTAAAAGGAAATTTATAGCATTAAATGTTTATATTAGACAAGAAAAGAGTCTCAGTCTTCTACCTGAAACTAAAAAAATGAGTAAATTAAACCCAAAGAAAGAAGGAAATAATAAAATAAAAAGTGATTGTCAATTACATAGAATACAGGCAGATAATAGAGAAAAGTCAAAAGTTGGCTCTTTATTTATTTATTTTTTAATGTTTTGTTTTTTTTTTAATTTTTTTTTTCAACATTTATTTATTTTTGGGACAGAGAGAGACAGAGTATGAATGGGGGAGGGGCAGAGAGAGAGGGAGACACAGAATCGGAAACAGGCTCCAGGCTCTGAGCCATCAGCCCAGAGCCTGACGCGGGGCTCGAACTCACGGACCGCGAGATCGTGACCTGGCTGAAGTCGGACGCTTAACCGACTGCGCCACTCAGGCGCCCCAATGTTTATTTATTTTTGAGACAGAGAGAGACAGAGCATGAACAGGGGAGGGTCAGAGAGAGAGGGAGACACAGAATCCAAAGCAGGCTCCAGGCTCTGAGCTGTCAGCACAGAGCCCAATGTGGGGCTCGAACTCACGGACCGTGAGATCATGACCTGAACCGAAGTCAGACGCTTAACTGACTGAGCCACTCAGGCGCCCCTAAAAGCTGGCTCTTTAAAAAGATCGATTAAATTGATAAACCTTTAGCCAGACTAATTGAGGGGGGAAAAAAAGATTAGACATGAATCACCAATACAAAGATTGAAAGGGGACATCGCTACAGAACCTAAAGTTATTAAAATGATATTAGTGAACTATTATGAACAACTTTATGCTAACAAGTTCAACAGCTTGAATGAGATGGAGAAATTCCTTGAAATATATAAATTACCAAAACTCAGTAAGAAATGGTAACCTGAATAATGCTGTATCTATTAAATTGAATTTGAGGAGTTAAATATATTTATATTTATGATATTATCATATTGATACATTATATATATGTACATATGTATAAAATATGAGGAACTCAGCAGACAAAAAAATTGTTTTCAAATTAAAAAATGGGCAAAGGACCTGGAAAGATAGGCCAAAAGATACATGAAAAGGTGCTTAATGTCACTAATCATTAGGGAAGCGCAAATCATAACCACAATAAGATATCACCTCACACCTGTTAGAATGACCGTTAGCAAAAAGACAAGCAGTAACAAATGTTAACGAGGATGTAGGAGAAAGGAATCCTTGTGCACTATTGGTGGAAACGTAAATTGGTACAGCCATTATGGGAAACAGTATGTAGGTCCCTCAAAGAACTAAAATTAGAACTATCGTATAGACCTAGCGATACCACTTCTGAGTATATATTTGAAGAAAATGAAATTATTACCTCGAAAAGATATCTGCACCCCATGTTCATTGCATATTTAGAATCCTATGCAAGAATCCTAAATGTGTTACATGGAAGTAACCTAAGTGTTCATTTATGGTTGAATGGATCAAAAAGAATGAAATCCTGCCAGGGCGCTTGGGTGGCTCAGTCGGTTAAGCATCCGACCTCGGCTCAGGTCATAATCTCGTGGTTTGTGAGTTCAAGCCCTGTGTCAGGCTCTGTGCTGACAGCTCAAAGCCTGGAGCCTGCTTCAGATTCTGTGTCTTCCTCTCTCTCTGCCCCTCCCCTGCTCGTGCTCTGTTACTGTCTGTCTCAAAAATAAATAAAACATTTTTTAAAAAAAGAATGAAATCCTGCCGTTTGTGACGACATGGAGGGACCTTGAGGACATTTTACTAAGTGAAATAAGTCAGACCTATAGAAAGACAAATATTGTGTGATTTCACTTGTATGTGGAATCTGAAAAAGTCAAACTCCTTGAAACAGCAAAAATGGTAGTTGCCAGGGACTTGGGCTGGAGGGGGTAGGGGAAATGAGGAGATGTTGGTCAGAGGGTACAAACTTTGAGTTACAAGATCGATTCATTCTGGAGAGCTAATGTACAACATGGTGACTATAGTTAACAATAATTGTATTATTTTCTTGAAAGTTGCTAATAGAGTAGTTCTTAGGTATTCTTACTATTTTTTTAAAGCTATTTATATGAGGTGATAGATGTAGTAATCACTATATGTATCAAATTATTATGTTATATACTTTAAACTTAAACAGTATTATGTCCATCATAGCAATAAAATTGGAGGGTAGAGGAGAGAAATTGAATTTCCTTCCCACAAAGAAAACCCCAAGCCCAAAAAATAAAACAGAAATAATACTGATTCTAGACAAAGTTCCAGAAAATTGAAGAAGAGGTAATATTTCCCAACATAGTCTATGAGGCTAGCATTACCTTGACACTAGACAAAGACATTACAAGGAAAAAAAACTACAGGCTAGTATCTCTCATGAACATACATGCAAAATCCTTGACAAAAATACAAGGAAACCAATCATCAATATATAAAAAGAGTAGAACACCATGACACGTGGAGTTATCCCAGGAAAGCAGGTTTGCTTTGATATTTGAAAACCAGTTGCTGTTACTCATCATAAAAAGAAAAGCATATGATCATTTTAATAGATGCAGGAAAAGAATTTGACAAAATTCAGCCATTGATGACAAAACTCTCAGAAAACTAGGAGCAGAACAGAACGCCCTAAACCTGGTAAAACTGACAGTTAACATCATTTTTAATGGGGAAAGACTCCATGATTCTAGGAAAAAGGCAAGGACACTGGCGCTGGAAGTCCTAGCCAACGCAAAAAGGCAAAGAAGAAAAGACCTATAGATTGTAAAGGAAGGAGGAAAACTGGTTTTCTTTGCAGAAGACCTCATCACTTACATAGAAATTCCTAAGGCTACTTTATCCAGTATGGTAGTGACTAGCCATGTATGCATAATACAGAACATTTCCATTATCACAGAAAGGACTGTTGGATAGTAGTATCTGAAGGAATCTACAAAAAAGCTATTAGAACTAAGGTTAGCAGTGCTAAAGGATATAAGGTTAATATACAAAAATGAAGTACATTTCTATATACTAGCAATTAACAGTTGGAAATCGAAATTTAAAAAACGATACAATCTACAGTAGCATCCCAAAACATGAAATTCTTAGGAATATATTTAATGAAATATGTATATAATATTCGTACATTATGAACTATAACTGAGCAGAATTAAAGGTTTAAATAAAAAACAAATCATGTTTGTGAATCAAAAGACTCAGTGTTGTTAAGGAGCCATTTCTAGGGGGGATGGGTTAGATGGGTGATGGACATTAAGGAGGGCACTTGTTGGTATGAGCATGGTGTTGTGTATACATGATGAATCACTAAATTCTCCTGAAACCATTATTACACTAAATATTAACTAACTTGGATTTAAATAAATTAAAAAAAACTTTTTTTAAAGGTGCTTTTTCAACCCGGGATAGTGATGGTGGTGGTTGAGGTATAACTGACATATAACATTATATTCTTTTCAGGTGTACAACACAGTGATTCAATATTTGTGTACATTGCAAAATGATCACCACAATAAGTCCAGTTAACATCATCAGCATACATAGTTAACAGATTTTTTCTTTCTTGTGATGGGAACTTTTAAGGTCTGCTCTCTTAGCAGTTTTCAAATATGTAACACAGTATTGACTATACTCTCCATTCTGTACAAGATTATCCAAGACTACTGATAGATTCAGTACAATCACAGTAAATATCCCAGCAGGCTTTTTTGTAGAAATTGACAAGATGATTTTAAAATTTATTGGGAGATTTAAAGTAACTAGAATAGCAACAACAACAAGAAACGTCGTGGGGAGGGAGACAAATTGGAAGACTAACAAACACTACCTAGACACATTTACTGTAAAGCTGCATGATTAAGACAGAGTGATATTAGCATAAGGGTAGACGTATAGATTGTTGGAACATGTAGAGAGTGCATAAGTAAACCCAAATATATGAAGTCAATTGACTTGACATATGTGCAAGCTAATCCAATGGTAAAAAGATGGTCTTTTTAGTTTACAGTTTACAGTTACATATATATATCTATGTGGGGGTGGGGTGGGGAGCGAACCTTGTTCCTTATAACATATACAGAATCAGCTCAAAATGGATCATAGACCTAAATGTCAGAGCTAAAAGTAAAACTCGTAGGAGAAAATCTTTGTGATTTGGGGTTAGGCAAAGATTCCTTAGATCATACTAAGCATGAGCCATAAAGGAGAAAAAGCGTTAAATTGATCTTTATCAAAAGTAGAAACTTGCACTTGTCAAAAGACACTGTAAAGAAAATGAAAAGGCAGGTTACAGACTGGGAAGTGATATTTGCAAAACAACTGTCTGAGAAAGGGGTTGTATCCACAATATATAAAGAACCCTTAAACTCGATAATAAGCCCGACAATCTGGTATTTTTCAAATGGGCAAAAGATAAACAGACATTCCACCAGAGAAGATATACAGATGGCAGATATTCGCATGCAGATGTGCTCGACATGTTTAGTCATAAGAGCAATGCAAATTAAAGTCACAATGGTACACAACTACAGACCTAATGGAATGGCTAAAATAGACTGACAGGTGAAGGATGTAGAGCAGTTTGAACCCTACCATATTACTGGTGGAAATGCAAACTGCTATAGCCACTTTGAAAAACAGTTTGGCAGCTTTTTAAAAAGTGAAATATATACTAGCCAGGTATCACCTTGGGAAACTCTGATGGCAGATTTTTTTTTTTTTTTTTTTAATTTAAGTTTTCTTCTTGGGCTGATCATATTTCCAGAGAAAACACTAGCAGTCTCCAGCCTGGAGGATGAAGGCCAGGCTACCAAGGAGGCAAGTGGGAAAAAGCTAGGGAAGTCTCCTCCTTATTTATACCTCTCCTTAATCCCCCTCTTTTCAGGACAGAATCCTTGTACTTGGTCATGTTTGGTGTAGGTCAGCCCAGAGACCCTCTGTCTTATTCTGCTCAGAGAAGAAATCTCAGATTTTTCTGCTGAGATTGGTTTCGGGGCAGGGGCTGGTGGAGGAGAATTGCAGAATAACTGTAGATTACTAACTTCCAAAACAGGCTTTTAAGAAATCCTTGTGTTTGCACCCAGCCCCCATTCCCTTTACGAGACATACTGGTGCCACCGATTCCTGGACTTTGAGGGATTCTGCATTGTAAATCGGGTTGCTTCTCCACTTTTTCCACTTTCCTTTTAGGATTGAGTCTTTTGGACCAGCTAAGTCATTTACCACTCATACATTTGCTTCCAGCTTCTGCAAGTTTGTTCTGCCTCTTCTCTCACTTTCCCCACTTGTGTGAATTTTTGTTTCTTTTTCTTTTTTTAACTGCTATTTTAGGAAGGAGTGAATTGAATGAGTGCAATCAACTCTCCATCTTTGTCTGGAGGCCCGCAGCTGTAATGGTTAGGAAGTTCTGACTTGCCACAAGCTAATACTGTTTCTCAGTAGCTTCTCCAGCTAGTTCTAGTAGTACCCGTGAGAAGCCATGCAAGTAACCGTTAGCAAGCTGAAGGCAGCCACATAGCGTACCCCCCAGTCCTCTCCTCAAGCCAAACATTCCCAGTTTTTTCAACAGTTTTACTTTCCCTAACTTGAGTTGATCACAGAGACTTAATGCGAGAGGACAATATCTGCTCATGTTCATTATGAAGGCGTTAAACGACTCCTCTATTATTTGTGTTAGCAAAAATCAGGAATCAGAATCAAATACGTTCAGATGACACCCCGTATAACCCACAGTAGTTTGGAGGGCTTGAATTGAAATTTAGGTCCAGCATCACCCTTTCCTTGCCAACTTTTTACTCCAAGCACTGTCATTACCAGAGGTTGGTTTAATTTTGAACTTCACACTGAGCCATTTCACACCAAAGCTCTGTTCACTGTGGCAGATTCCATCCTTTTTTCTGTGTAAGGGTGGTAATTTTTGTCTATCTCCACTGGCTCAGTCAAACCCAGAATAGCAAAGAGCAAGATAAAGGTGTATGAAGTTGTGATTCCCCATTATCGTTGATAATCAAATGTTTGACATCGTGAAAATGTTCTTTTCAACACCATTTTAGAAAGCAGGTATTTAAAATTGGGGCTTTTTATTTGAGTTGTATGTTCGGATTTTATTACCGTGTGCTTTTCATTTTTAAAATATTACGTCTATTTTGCTATATTTTGTTTTTTAAGCTCGCTAGCCTTCTCTTTGGCTGGCTAAGATGACCATCCTGTGTGTCCTTTAGGGATCAGCAGTGTATTGGTATGGAGAAAGTGCTGGGCTAACAGAACGTCTTCAGTCCACTTTTAGTGAACATGTGGGACCTTCTGCAAGTTGCTTTCCTTTCCAGTCCCCATTTCCTCATCAGTAGATCAGAAAAATTGGACAAGACAGTCTCATAAGATCTCTTTCTGATTCTCATTCTATGATTATATGAATGTGAGCTGCTTCCATGAAGGAGTGCCCAGCCTCTCTCTAGCCTATGTTGATGCCTCTGTGCTCGGAATCGCCTACTCTGCGCGTGTCTAAGAAACGTACTTGGGAATGTAACGTGAACTACCTCACAGCATTACTGAGTTATTTCGTGTGTATCTGTCCCCAAGACCTTGTCTCCCCGGGATGTTTGTTCCCTCCCCAGAGCTGTGAGTACAGGGGTCTCAGCCTCAAGATCTTGGTCTTAGGAGGCGAGGTCAGAGTTCTTTTTCTCTTTCTGAAGGTGTTGGAGTATTCTGTATTATGGCTCTCCTGATTTAGTGAATCCTCTAAGGATCGTCATTTAAGTTGTTTGGGGTTTTTCCCTGTTACAGACAGTACTTTAATGAATGTCTGTGTATAGAAGTCTTTACCCTCTCTTACAAGTATGCTGTTGGGTTAATTGCTAGAAGCAGAATTACTCTGTCAAAAGGTAGATATTTCGTTCTAATAATCTGGTGCCAGAATGGAAAGATAAAAGCAAATCTGGTTGCCAGTCTAGTCCTGGTAGGTAATGCTGGGGTGAGTTGCTTGACCTTTTTAAAGCTTCCATTCATTCATTCATTCATTCATTCATTCATATGTAAATGAAGGTAGTTCTGGTATTCTGCCTCAAGTGGCTGTGGTCCAATCCTGGCTGTCCTGGATGCTGGTATATAGTAAACACTAGGTTTTGATTCCCTTCTTAATCCGTAATAATGTCACTGGCTGTAGAAATGTACGTTACCTTTTTCTTTTTCTTTTTCTTTTTTTCAGCTATGACTCAAGACCTGAGATAAAGGAAATCTGCTTTTGAAAAATAAGAGAACTTTTTTCCTTTGGTTGGATTCTTCAACACAGCCAATGAAGACAAAGCACTGTATTTCTTTTCACGAATATATCACTGTTGTTCCCAAGAAAGAATGGCAGACAATCCTAGACTTCCATCCTAAGCAAGAGTGACATGTAGACATTTGCTGCACATGATGTTCACACAGTGAAAGTCATAAAGAGACAAAGTGGTATTGTTTACATTACTAGAAAACTAATAGCTTTCCAATGGCAATAACCCATTTACGAAACAATTTTAGCCCACTGGAATAGACAGGGACCACATACTGTGGGAGGCAGACAAGCGCAGAGCGGATATTCGATGCCCATTCTGTAGCGGTAACCCATCCCTAAACGTATCATAAAGCAGGTACCAGAAGTGCTTTGCTTTGGCCTCCTAAACCAACAGGTGAGTCAGCCCCTCCGAGAGCCAGGCAGCTCAGGGAGGCAGCGTGGTGCTAGCGGGTTGTTTTCCTTCAGCGGCATTGTGCATTCGCAGAGGCATTAATTTGGAAGGAAGCCAGCTGATAGGTCATCTCAGTGACATTGTCCTTCCCTGTGGTGACAGCATACACTTTTTACATTTTAATTGCTCCTAAAATGCAAATGCAGTATACTGAAAACCAGGCTCTCCCCTGCTAACAAAAAAGAGGAGTCTCCTTTGCTTTGCGCATCAGGACTTGCTCTTCTGGAATACTCCTCCAGGTTACTTCACTTTCCCTTCAGAATACGTGTGGGAAGGAATGTACAGTAGCAGTCACTCCCGTTTCCCCTGTGGTACCTTGAACAAAATGTTTGTTCCCGGACTACTCGGTTTTTGTTTCTTCTTTTTTCTTTCTTTTTTTTTTTTTTTTTTTTGTAAATTAAGAATATTGACAAGCAAGGGTTGGGGGCGGGAAGAGCACCCAGCCTCGGCTGCCTCCCCCTTCTCCGCTGTGCAGTTGGTGGCCTTTTTGCTTTCTGTCTTTCGGATAGTAGGCGACCCCCCTGCCTGCCCTTCCACTCAGCCGGCTACCGGGTCCGGACCTCGCCGCCGTCAGCAGGCCCGCCCCATTGGCGAGCACACTCCACTGGCCAGACGGTGCCAACGCCTCCTCGCTGCACGTGACTGTTTGAGGGGAAGGAACGTTCTCTTAGGCGTTACTGCTTTTGCTCAGACTTTGCAAAAAAGAAAACAAAAAAAGATATATATATATATATATAAATATATAATTATTAATCACCTCTGTCCTTGAGAAAGTCTTGAATGAATAGAGATTTTATTCCATTGCAATATTTGATTGTATAGAGGCACACTGTTTCATCGACAGAAGAAGCAAAAGGCTGTGTATAAGTTTTTGGTACTGTGTACCACCACTGTTATTCTTCTAAAGCGAAGTATTCATGTACTTAACCCATATTCTATTTAATTGTGTTTGATTTTAAAAATATATATATATATGAATTATATTTAAAATGGTGTCAACTTTCTGCTTTCAGGGCACTCGTGGCTCTTCTCCTGAAACGTGTTGATTCTTCCAAATATTTCCATTTGCTTTACAAAAACCCAGACACGAGCCACTCCTGGACTAAGCCCTGTGTTTGGAGTGAATGGCATAGACCTGAGGTTTTATTAGGTGTATTTGCTGTGACTAACTCGTTTTGTTCTTTTAACACAATGTTGCCATCCTTTCACTTTGCTTCAACCTTTAAGTAAGAGAAAAGCAATATAAAGGTCATAGAATAAAATGTGGTTTTGGGTGACTCTTGCTGCCTCTGCATGTTTTGGAATAACAATTTCTGTAAGACTCTAGGCTAATTTAAACTACTGCTTTTAGTTAAGAATATATATAGTCCTTTGTATACATTTTGTGCTTCCGAGCTAGAGACATCAGTGGTTGTAAGATTCATATATAGAGAAGAGTAGCAAGTTTGAGACTTGGTTACTTTTTTCTGCCCCACCTGCTGTGGGACACAGAGGCAGATTGTGGCCTGAAGTTACTAGGCAGAGTTAATATTTGATGGGAAGTAGATCCTTGGACTTCTTTTAAAATTGGAATGGGATGCGATATAACATTGAGCACACAGTGTGCTCCAGGCTCTATGCAGCGCGCCCACAAAATATGCTGCCTCTGCAGGCTCTCATAGGTTCAAGGAATCATTTGCACCCCATCCTTATCATGTTGTTGACATCAACGCGAATCGTTAAGGAAGAAGAGGTGTTAGTAAAGCAGTGGTACCTTCTGTAACTTACCACTTCTTCAATCACTCCTGTAAGATTTGATGAAAAGTGAAAAGCAAATGTCAACTGAGTCCAGTGATGAGTGATAAAGCAGGGAGCAATGTTTTGCAGCTTTTTCTCCTTGGGTTTCAGCATTCAGTAGAGCTTTATGAAATGAAGGCAATGTCCATTTCTGGAGCTGTGACTAGTTCAGTAAGAATTTGGAGGGGAAGGTCACTCTGGATTGCAGAAAATTACAATCTTCTTTGTTGTCTTATTTCAGTACAGCTAGCTGAGCACCTGCTGAAGCAGCTGACCTTTTCTCTCTAATGACACTGTTTGGGGGATACCCGCCTGACTCACGCTGACATGTCTGCACACAGTGACCTTTTCCCTTTCCTCCCTCCCCCACACACCAGTTGATTAGACCAGGGTTGAACTGACCCAAACAGGCCCAAGAAAATTCTTTATCTTAACAGTTTTGCAAGGGGAAGGAGAGAGACCCTCTGGGATTGCAGCTGGTATGGGGCGCTTAGAAAGTGGGGACCCATGAGCTGCACCGCAAGACAGGCAGAGAGGCTTAAAATAGAAATACAGAAACATGAGTGCGAGTGGGCCAGAGGGGCCACCCCAGTGGCCTCGAGGACTTGGCTGGCTTCTGGATCTGGTTCTCCATCTTTGCTGTGAACTCTACTAATCCCTCAGGTATCCTTAGAATGCATTTTGGCTTTTCAAAAGTCAGTCTGAAGTGAATTTTTATTACATGCAACCAAAAGGACCTTGACTAAAGTACTGCCGGATTGTTCTAATTACTCATGATCATGTCCTCAGTGTGTTTGCAAAGTACCACTGAATTCTGGAGCATTCTTCTTTCATAAACCTTCCTTGGTCATTTTGTGAATTCTCTCAAAATGGAATCCTAAACTAATGGAGCTAAAAGACACTCCCTCATTTATATAGGGAGGAGTTACTCAGGCCTGGGAAAAGGGGAGGTCTAAGTCCCTGTTAGAACTCAGGCCTTCCGGACCAGGGCCTCCTCTTGCTTCCCAACATCCCTCCAAAGGATAAGCACCATCCCCGCTTGTAGCAACTATAATAAACCCAGAAATAGAGGGCATTCTATCAATGAGTAACATAATAAGCTTCAGATGATGAAAGGGCAGTGATTATCAAAAACAGGTCAATGCTGACCACTTCTACATACAAGGCAAGATGTCTGGCCTTTGGTTGGAGCCATAAGTAGGAGTAAATCCCAGCAAAACCCTCAAGTTTACAACTTAGGAGACCCACACTAAGAGTCACCCTAGGAGGCCACTTACAGATTAGCACTGTGGGCCTTTACGGGGTCTCTGCTTGGGCAGGGTTGAGAGTGGTTCGGAGTCAGAAGTATGGTACTATATGGATCTTGGGCAGGTGGGAGTGGCCACGGAGAGTGTTGGAGGGATCAGTATGAGCAAAAGCCTGGAGGGCATTCATGCTCAGGGAGAGAGAAGTTCCATCTGCTTGCTTGCCTATCACACAGGGTAGTGAGTATTTCTGCCTTAGTAATTTTATGCAACTAATTTATCCTCAGCCTGTTCCCTCCAAACTGCCTGCTCTGGCACAGTGAGGGTGTCTGAACTCACCTGGAATAATGAAGCCCCTTGCCGAAGAGTGGTAGCGCACTGCTCCCAGGCACCACTGCGGCACCTACGGGACTATTCGTGAGCACAGGCTGGGGTAGCTGGGCCCCTGGGGCCTATGTTGGGCAGGCAAGGTGCCTAGAAAAAGTGAGTTTGAGTTCAGCTCCTGGCATTTCCTTTGACTTCAGGTATGAGTCCCCCATCTTGAATGTGCCTTCAGGCTCACCTCTAAATGGTCCCAAGCTGGCCTCTGCCTGCACCACAGCAAGAGGCCTCTGCGCCATGCCCCTCGAGGACAGGCCCTCGCCGAACAGTGCCAGCCTCCACACTATGTGTAGCTCTGAGTGGCGGGCCCAGCCTTGTGTGCTCATCAGAACCCAGCGGGCTCCACCCAGACCCTAGATTTCCTCATCTTGACAAACAACCTTTGTTCCTTCTAATGACAGAGCCCCTGGTTTAGCAAATGTTCGCGAAGTTAGAAGTATTTTAATGCCTACTAAGTGCCAGGCACTATTTACAGTGCAGGGACGGGAATAAAACAAACTTGTGAGCCCCTGCCACTTCCATTCTACCGAGGAGGTGATAAGAAGCTGGAAGCTTCCGTCTATACTGTGTGCTGGGATTTTTTGACTCAAGATTGCCTTTTGAGCCTATGATTTAACACCCTTTCCTTACAAAGCCCTGCAGGAAGTCACTAGGCTTTCCCGACCCATAAAAGAGACCCACAGGCTGAAGGGGGCCCAACGAGGGGTCGCTCTGCCACGGAGCACCGGGCTGACAACAAGGAGTGGGCACCTTGACGTCTGAGGCCATCAAGCAAGTCTAAGTAGGGTAGGCTTAGCAGAGGCCAAAGGATCAGTCTGAGCCCCATGGGGCTCTGTGCAGAGTTTCGGGAACTGAATTCTTAGAAACGGAAACACAAAAGCTAGTGTAAAGGCATCACATGCACGTGATATAAAATCCCAGCCTTGGAAGAGCCTATTGAGCCGACTCCAAGAGGTAGTCTGCTCGTTCTGAGTTCGACTTTAACGATAATGACAGTAACCGGCACAAGCAAATGTGCCTACACTGTGCCAGGCGCTGGTAAGGTAAGTGCCTACTTGCCCTTGTATGAGGGGGGCGGAGGCTTCAGAGGTGGAAGAAGCGAGTCCAGGCGGTGAGACTGCCCGCTTCCCCACTGCTCTGCCCCCCTGTAAATCGTCACGGGCTCTTCTCTCATTGTGCTGCTGTTGCTTCGTGCTGACGAAAGCCTGGCATAGATGCTCTAGGAAAACGGGATCGTGGCTTTAAAATGGAAAACACTCCATCCGTTACCTGAAAGCAGTAAACTTTCACGTGCATCAGGATCCCCTGGAGAACTTGTTAAGACATGGATTTCTGGGCCTAACCCCGTGTCTGATTGAGTAGGTCTGGGGCAAGGGCTGAGGATTCGCATTTTTAACACATTCCTAGATGACGCTATTCTGCTCTGGAGACCAGACGTTTGACTTTGGAGAATCACTGCCTTTAAGTCTTTTCCTGTAAATTGGGAACTGAATGTTTTCATTCCGTTATTGGAAATGCCTGTGCTACACAGAAACGCAATTTGAGTCTTTGTTACTCATGATTCACCAAAACAAGCACACGCATCTCTTAGTGCTTTCAGATGTCGGAGCCAAGCACACCCAAACGCCACCCCACTGTCTCAGTCACTGGGCAGGTCTGGGACCATGGAGGCAAGTCTCCCCCTGGGAGTAAGGCCATAGGCTAGTCTCAGCCCCCATGGTCTTGAGCTCCCACCCCTGCCCCGCCATGCGCTGTGCCTTTGCTGGGGACAGTGCACCTGACATGCCTCCTTAGGGCTGAGACTGAGCTGGCATCCCACCCAAGGTGCACAATCCCTGTCTGGTCCATTTTCTTCCAGTTCTTCCCCCAGGTCCTCGATGCCGACTGCCCTCTGAGGTCTTGACCATGACTTTCCTGACCTGTCTGTCTCTCCCTTGCTGCCCTCGTTGTCAAGTCCCTCCCGTAGGACACTGGTACCTTGCTCTTCCTTTCTTCCCCTCTTCACCTCCCTCCTCCCCATTTCTTCCTTCAGCACATATTTCCTGAGGACTCGTTATATGCCTGTTCCAGTTACTGGGGGTACAAGCAGTACCCCTCCTTGCAGCCTAGAAGACAATGGTAGTTCATGTGATGAGTGTTACGGGAGAGAGAGCAGGGCATCTGTTGGGGGCAGTCTAGGCGGACCCCTCTTGGTGAGCCACAGACTTCCTGATCATCTCCGTCTTCCTCCAGAACATGTGCATTCTGCACATATCTCTTTCCTCAAGATACTGTTTCTTCCCAGTCCCAACACATGCAGGCCACTCCTCCCCCTTAACCCCACAACTGGACCACGACTTCATGTTGGCATGGTTCACGACTGCCCGCTGCTGGCCAGGGCTGTGTCCATATCCTTGTTCCACATCCCCCATTGCCACGTGGGGAGGCTGTGCTCTCATCTCTGCCACCTGCCCAGCTCCAGAACACTCCTGGCTATCTTTCTCCACGTGTTTGACTCATCACCGCATCATTCCCACCCCAAGAAACCACTGTCCATGATGATGACCCACCCAGCAACCCAGCTTAGAGTTCTTTGGCCTTCCTCGTTCTCAAGAACGTATTTTACTCTTCAGTCACACCCATAACTAGATTTTGTCACCTCCTGTCAACTGCTCTACCTCTGGTTTCCCCTCACATTTTAGCCCACCATAATCCCAACCGGTGCAAGTACAGTTCTAGATTCCTCCCATTGGGATGCGTGAAAAGGGGGCGGGGTGGGGGGGAGGGGGAAGAAACCTAGTAAGTATCCCAGAGGAGTATGCCCTCACTATTATAAGAGTTAGGTTTTGTAAACCAGCCTTTCAAAGAGCAATTTCAAAAGCAATAAGTGACTACTTTCGTTGTAAGGATTACAAACCTGCGCCTACACGATAAGTTGGGGGTGGGGCAAGAACTGCCCTCACGTGGTGACTTGGATCAAACTTTCCAATGACGATGTCAGATAAGTATTTTAAAATGCTGCAGCTCAAACAACTTGGATGCAGTTGAAGGATATGTTCTTCAAGACACTGTGGCTCTGGATATGACGAAGACGTTGATGTCCAAGATGCATGTAGAGAGTTGGAATAAAATTGTTACTTGAAATGTAAGAATGGGGGGAGCAATATTTTGTATTACTGTATTATTGTATATAATGTTATTTTAAATATGCATGTGTAACTGAATAAATTAGATATTATGATTAGACATCTGACTATTTCATCAGCATTCCTAAAAGTTTAAATATCCGGATTGACCCCTTAATTTTTAACAATCTTTTCATTAGGAAAATAGGGATTTGCCTTAAATCTAAGATCACCTATATCATTAATGAACTCCCAAGTTCCTTAATTAGCATTTAACATACTGACTGGTCTAGCTGCCTAGATCTTGGAACACTAGACTTTATTTTTTTTAATTTTTACTTTTAAATATTTATTTTTGAGAGAGAGCACAAGTGGGGAAGGGGCAGAAAGCAAGGAAGACGCAGAATCTGAAGCAGGCTTCGGGTTCCGAGCTGTTAGCACAGAACTAACTCGATGTGGGGCTCGAACCCACAAACAGTGAGATCACGACCTGAGCCAAAGTTGGACGCTCCACACTAGAATTTAAACCACACCTACCCCTTTCTATCCTTTGTTCAGTGGGCTTTTACCCCTCTGAGCCCGTGCCTTTGCTCAAGCAACACCTACAACTTAAAATGCCCTTCTCTAAACTCCACATAAAGAAGTCCTCATTTCTGAAGGCTGGCTCCCTTCCTCCCTTGCCTCCTCCTCTAGAAACCTTCCCTGATGTCCTGTCCATCTGAGTTGCTCTGAGCACATCCTCACACACCATTCAGTGTGGTGTCATGGAGGGTTGGTTCTGGGCCTGTCTCACCAGATGTGAGGAAGCTCTTCCCAGGAAAGGCCTGGGGTTGACCCCAAGGAGCATGGCTCAGGAGATGCTAGGGGGTGGGGGGCTTGCTCTAAATGAATCAGGCCCAGCTAATGGTCTTCCAGGCCTATGTGCACAGATTCAGAACCAAGTCTTCCTGTGCCTTAGGGGCTAAAGGGGGTCTCTGCTCCTGGCAAGAGGTTGATGTTGGGATGTCTTACACTCGTCCAGCAATTCATAAGGTCTGACTTACAGACGCCTGACTGTCCTGAGATCCTTCCAGGAGGTCTATGTGGTCAAAATTATGTATCATAATAACACTAAAGACGTTAATCGCCCTTTGCACCGTGTGGATATTTGCACTGATAATGCAGAAACAATGGTGAAACTTCTGGAATCTTAGCAAGAATCTAGACAGTGACACCAAACTACCAGCGGTCATTGTATTCTTCACAACTGTGTGACTTGTCATGATTCCCATAAGAATGTCCTTGGCGAAGCAGAAACAATTATTAGTTTTATTAAATCTCAAACACATGTTTTTCAATCGCATGTGGGACAAAATGGGAAGCACGCATAAAGCACTTCTGCACGGTGACTATGACCGTGGCCTGCAGGACAAGCACTTAGGCAATCGTGCGACTTGTTAGCAGAACTGGCCGCTGTGGTCATGGAATATGTGAAAGACCAGACAAGCTGGTTATTCAGACTTGGGTGTTTTTTTTTCTTCAAATATTTATTTATTTTGAAAGAGCACATGTGCACACACACACACACACACACACACACACACACACGAGTAGAGAAGGGGCAGAGAGAGAGGGAGAATCCCAAGTAAGCTCTGTGTCAGCAGCTCAGGGCCCGACCTGGGGCTCGAACTCACAAACCATGAGATCATGACCTGAGCTGAAACCAAGAGTCTGACACCCAACAGACTCAGCCACCCAGACGCCCCCAGAGACTTGGGCATTTAAAAGGCATTTTCTCGGGCTCTGTGCTGACAGCTCAGAGCCTGGAGCCTGTTTCAGATTCTGTGTCTCTCTCTCTGCCCCCTACCCCCCCCCCCCCATGCTCTGTCTCTCTCTCAAAAAAATAAATAAACCTTAAAAAACATTTTTTAGGGGCGCCTGCGTGGCTCAGTCGGTTAAGCGTCTGACTTCAGCTCAGGTCACGATCTCGCAGTCTGTGAGTTTGAGTCCCGCGTTGGGCTCTGGGCTGACAGCTCAGAGCCTGGAGCCTACTTCCAATTCTGTGTCTCCCTCTCTCTCTGCCCCTCCCCCGTTCATGCTCTGTCTCTCTCTCTCTCAAAAATAAATAAACGTTTAAAAATAAAAATAAAAATAAACATTTTTTTAATACATAAAAGCTATTTTCTGGAAAATGAATGAAGCAAGCCTTTAGGGCTTTGAGAAGACAACACTGACTATTTATTGCCAAGGATAAAATTTGAGTTTTCAAGCAAAATTTAGACTTTTGGAAAACCAATATTAACCACTGTGAACTTGATAGCTCACAATAGAAAGGACATTTCTATTGAGAGCTGATTAACAGATGTGATTAAAAAAATTTTTTTTAATGTTTACTTATTTTTGAGAGAGAGAGAGAGAGAGAGAGAGCATGAGTGGGTGAGGGGCAGAGAGAGAGGGAGACACAGAATCTGAAACAGGCTCCAGGCTCTGAGCTGTCAGCACAGAGCCCGATGTGGGGCTCGAACTCACAAACCTCGAGATCATGACCTGAACCAAAGTCGGATGCTTAACTGACTGAGCCACCCAGGCACCCCTGTTTTTTTTTTTTTTTTTTGATCCTGCGTGGTGAAATGTGCCAACATTTGGAAGATCTGGATAACCCAGTGAACCAACATTTTCCAAATGACGAATGCGTGAGGCACAGAAGCATGCATAGGTCAAAGATTCAAAGGGCAAGATCCACCAGGAGAGTGAGAAGGGGTTCTGAGAGGGAAAAGTTTGAGAACTGCCCTACCTGCCCAACCTCTGACTAGTCACAGAAGCCGCACCAGGGAGGCCAGAGCTCATCTGCCCCGTGCTACTTGCATGAAAAAGATCCAATTCCCTGTTGTGCTGCCTCTTTGCTGTGGGATCTTCAGTATTTCCCTCACTTCTCTGGGCCCCTGTAGAAATGGAGATGATTGTTCTTCAGCAACTGGTGGTGGCAGAGAAGGAAGCTCATCGGTTCGAGAGGAGGCGTCTCTAATCGTGAGGACTTACTTGAGTTGTGTAATTGCCGGCCCTGGAAAAAGGAGCTTTCCTTCTTCTCTCCCCACTGCGCAGAACTGCTGATCTGATAGCTTCGCCCAGCTCAACAGGAAGTGAACGTTCTGTCCCGACCGCAGGGCCCAGAGCAATCTCTTCTGCCTGTCTGAGGTCAGCCACAGAGCTGACATGCCAGGCCGCTGGGGAAGGAGGCTCGGAGAGACTGTGTGCCCTCAGCACTGCTTTGATGGGGCATGGGGAGCAGCTGGCTGTCCCGCTGACCTCCCTAAAGGCTTTGCAAGGGGAGCCTCCTCTAGAGAATTCACACGAACCTGACTGCACGAGCATCCGGAGGTGAGGGCGAGAGATTCTCTCAAGAACAGTTCACTGTATTTTTTTTTAATTTTTTTTTGAACATTTCTTTATTTTTGAGACAGAGAGAGACAGAGCATGAGCAGGGGAGGGTCAGAGAGACAGGGAGACACAGAACCTGAAACAGGCTCCAGGCTCTGATCTGTCAGCACAGAGCCCAACGCGGGGCTCGAACTCACAAACCGCGAGATCATGACCTCAACCGAAGTCGGACGCTTAACCGACTGAGCCACCCGGGCGCCCCTAGAACAGTTCACTTTAATCTAATTCCCAGAGGCTGTGACACAGAAATATACACCAGAGGACCGGTTTATTGATTTATTAGAAAAAGTTCAGGGGCGCCTGGGTGGCTCAGTCGGTTAAGCCTCTCATTCTTGATTTTGGCTCAGGTCATGATCTCACATTTGTGGGTTTCAACCCCACATCTGCTTGGGATTCTCTCTCTCTCTCTCTCTCTCTCCCTCCCTCTCTCTGACCCTCCTCTGCTCTCTCTCTCTCTTGCTCTCTCTCTCTCTCTCAAAATAAAGAAATATTAAAAAAAGAAAAAGTTCAGGATACCTGGGTGGCTCAGTCAGGTGAGTGTACGACTTCTGCTCAGGTCATGATGTCAAGGTTCATGAGTTCGAGCCCCACATCTGCTTTCAGCGCAGATCCCACTTTGGACCCTCTGTCCTCACGGCAGGCTCCAGGCTCCGAGCTGTCAGCACAGAGCCTGACACGGGGATCGAACTCACGAACCTTGAGATCATGACCTGAACTGAAGTCGGATGCTTAACCAACTGAGCCACCCAGGCACCCCAATAATTTCAATATTCTTAAATAAGTAGCAGATGTCTTTTAAGATTAACTATGTTGTTCATGGCTCTGGATCCTTTTTCAATCTGTGTAATAATGTCAGAGATTTAAAAAGCACATTTGACATATTTATTATCAAGTATATAGAAAATTATTGGTACGTCTTATTTCATCAGTTGGCATAATTTTAGGACTTTTTGTTCATCCTCAATCCATGAAGCCAAAACATCATTTGAACAAGTTTCAGAATTTAAAAAATGAAAAGAATTAGGAGCACCTGGGTGGCTCAGTCAGTGTCCGACTTCGGCTCAGGTCATGATCTTGCGGTCCGTGGGTTTGAGCCCTGTGTCGGGCTCTGAAGCTTGCTTTGGATTCTGGGTCTCCCTCTCTCTCTGCCCCTCTCCCACTCATGCTCTGTCTCTCTTTCTCTCTCTCTCAAAAATAAATAAACATTTAAAAATTTTTTAAATAAATAAAGATTTAAAAGTTTACTGTAATTTTCACTTGTGTCATTAAATAATTTCCTTATTACATAATTAAACAACCAAAATTTTCCCTTGAAATTGATACCTTTTTAAAATTTCTAATAGCATACTATATCTCTTTTTCTTTCATAGATTCCCTTCCTTAGGTTTATATGTTTAATCATTTTTATCATGTGCCTAATTAATCCAGCAGTTCTCAAACTGTGTAGTTTCAAGACCCAACATATTTACTGGATTAAAAATGAAAACTAAGGGACACCTGGCTGGCTCATTCAGTGGAGTGAGCGACTCTCGATCTCAGGGGTTGTGAGTTCAAGCCCCATGCTGGGTGCAGAGATAACTTAAAAATAAAATCTTGTTTTAAAAACAATAAAATTAAAATTAAAACTAAGAAATGCAAAATAGATTTATTCTTAATTTATTTAAAGACAATAATGAGCCCATTATAAGTGAACATAAAAAACATATTGTTATGAAAAATAACTGTTTTCTGAAACAAATTTAGTAAGAAAAGGGACGTTTGTGCCTTTAGTGCCAATATTAATACAACATAAAAGGCAACTCATATTTTCATGTTTTTAAGAAAATACATACACGGTCGGATCTCACAGAACCCCTGAAAGTGTCAGAAATATTCAGGAGTCCACACTTTGAGGACCACTGAATTGATCTATCAGCTTGTAAGATACAAGCTCTATCAGTCTATCTTGTAAAGTACTGAGTGTTCTATTGTAATAGATAATAGATAATACGTAATTTCACTTATTAAACCCAAACACATAAACTTTCCCACGTATTTATTATTTATTTAGCCACTCCCACTCTACAATTTTTATCAAACTCTGTAGAGCAGGATCAATAGCATTTACTGTATTTTATTTTATTTTGAAGACTTTTTCAAATGTTTATTTATTTCAGAGAGAGTTTGGGGGAGGGGCAGAGACGGGTGGGTACAGAGGATCTGAAGCAGGTTCTGTGCTGACAGCAGAGAGCCAGATGCGGGGTTCAAACTCACAAAGTGTGAGATCATGACCTGAGCCGAAGTTGGACACCTATCCGACTGAGGCACCCAGGCACCCGTATCTTATTTTTTAAGCCATCTCTGCACCCAACGTGGAGCTTGAGCTCACAACCCCAAGATCAAGAGTCGCAGGCTCCACTGACTGAGCCAGCCAGGCGCCCTGACTGATAGAATTTTTTAACTCCTTTGTCATTCTAGGATAATAACAGGCTGGCTAACAAGATCCAAGTCCTCATCCGGCTGTCATTATTTCCCTGCCCTGCTCTCAGATACTTTGTTTCATTCTCTCTGCTGTTTATTTGACACAGGCTAGTAAATACAACATTTATCAAGGGAAGATTTAAAGTGAATTACTTGGTGTACAACTTTCTTGCATCACCCAGAGATCACTGAATACAGTGACTAAGCATCCAATGAAAACATCTGAAGGTTTTCTAAAACTCTGAAATGCTAGATTTTCTCCCTCTAGCATGGCACTGGGACCCGGTACACAAAACCCAATCAAGTTTTCATATGCATATTTCTCATTGAAACCATTTTTCTGGAACACTGACCATCAAATTAAAGATATGATTTTAAGATGCTATTCCTGGGGGCGCCTGGGTGGCTCAGTCAGTTAAGCGCTCGACTCTTGACTTCGGCTCGGGTCATGATCTCATGGCTTATGGGCTCAAGCCCAACATCAGGCTCCATTCTGATGGTGCAGAGCCTGCTTGGGATTCTGTCTGACCCTCTCTCTCTCTGCCCCTCCCCACTTGCTCTCTCTCGCTCTCTCAAAATACATAAATAAACATTAAACAAGTTTTTTTTTAAAAGATGAGGGGCGCCTGGGTGGCTCAGTCGGCTGAGCGCCCGGCTTCGGCTCAGGTCATGATCTCACAGTTTGTGAGTTCGAGCCCCGCGTCGGGCTCTGTACTGACAGCTCGGAGCCTGGAGCCTGTTTCGGATTCTGTGTCTTTCTCTCTGTTCTTCCCCTGCTCATTCTCTGTCTCTCAAAATAAATAAACATTAAAAAAAAAAAACTAATAAAAAAAAAGATGCTACTCCTGTTAGTGCTCCATCATCCCTAAGAACCGTTAAACAATTTCCGAGTCTTCAATTTTGCACTGTGAGTACACTATTGAAATACCCATATGTGGGGTCCGCAGCCGGATGACGGCAGGCCTGGGGGGAAATGCGCAATGCGCAGGCGTGCTGGGGTCCCCAGCCGGCCTTGCAGATGGCTGTGGAGAATGACTTCAGAGAACGAACGTAGAGCCAGGAGAAAGCCAAGCGGCTTCGGGGGACACTGGAGCAGTCCTTCAGAAGTGCACACCTCCACGAATAAAGGGCTCCCTGTCTGGACCTTTACCCACCAAGCGCATGGGGCCCAGGAGTTGGATGAGGAGGAAGGCTTCCTTGGGCAGCTGGCGACCAAGGGGTTTGATGTGTTCAGGAGGATGGGAGTCTGGTCCAGGTGAGCTGCAGACATGTTCCATCACCTCCAGAGCGCAGATGGGGCTGCTCTGAGAGGGGCGGCCTCCCACATCACCCAGAGAAAGTGCAGGACCCGAGCCACCACACTTAGGACAGCCAGAGAGCGGGATGAGCTCGAGGTCGAGGCAGACGGCGTGGAGGAGGCGGAGGTCACAGCTGGGAATGGTGCAGCCGGGACACAGGGGGTCGGCCCCCCCCGCCTGCACCCTCTGGTCCAGACTCCCAGACCATTAGGGTAGACGATCTGGTGCAGGATGGTTGGCCCATTGCTGGGAGAAGGAAATGAGTGGGGCTGGAAATGGTTTGTGCCTTTGTTTGCTCGTTGTTTTGAGACTTGTTTGTCTCATTCCTTCCCTCTCCCCCATTCCCCTGTCCAGCTCCCACCAGAGGAGGAAGAGCTTTAGGATGCTTGGTCTTGGGGTGACGGGAACTGGCTCGCCACACCCCCTGGGCCTTCATTTACTATCTGAGTGATGAGGCCAGTTTCCCCACACCGCGCCTCTTGGGTAAGAGGAAGGACGAGTGGGTGTGGGTGTGGCTGGAGTAGCTACACGCTGGTTGCCGGCGGGCAGGTGGGTTTGTGAAGAAGGAACAGCCAGGGAACCAACACTCAGCCTTAGAGAGTTGACACTCCTGCTGAGTCAGGAACGTGAGGTGACCCTGCAAAGGGAAGCGAGATCGCTTGGAGATGTGAACGAAAGTAGCTGTAGCATCTTCCTCTTCTCCCCGCCCCCCGGCCCCACCTGAATAGCTCTGGACCCCAGCCCAGAATTTGGAACCTCTTGGAACACTCCTTCCTGCCCCTCAGCCTCCAGCCCTGGAATTTCTCAGGAAGTCTAACCCCTTTGCTAGGTGCTACGCTTGGGTTCTGCCTCCTCCAACCTCCTTCCAAACTCTTTATCCTGCCCAAGTCCAGGGATGAGTACATCAGTATGTAATACCTTACTATTCCACCTGTGGCTTGATCTTGGAATCAGCCTTCTGGGAGCTGAGCTTCAGAGCTCCGCCAGGGTGTAGTTTCTGGGCCCACCCTAGCAGCCTGGTACTTTTTTTTTTTTTTTTTTTTAAGTTTATTTAATTGTTTTAGTCATCTCTGCTCGAACTCACGACCCCGAGATCAAGAGTCACATACTCTTCTGACTGAGCCAGCCAGGCGCCCCGCAGCCTGGTACTTCTGGACAAATAAACAGATGGACGAATGGAGCACAGCAGCACTCTGAAAGTTTCCAAAATAAACTCTTTTTCTTAATAAAAAAAATAAAAAGCCAAGGCAAAACAAACATACTTCTTTGGGAAACAATAGACACGTCATTGACACTGATAGAAATTTTACAGCCCGACACAGAAATTTTCCAAAACATTGTTGTCGACTTGGAGATGTGCCGTCCAGACCTCTGCGGGAGGAAGGATGTGCTGTTTAGTTGGGGAACTACGGTCTGCCTCCAGCTCTCTGCTCCTTCAGGGTCTCAGCCTGACAGCAGCCTAGATCACCTGAGCTCACAGCTCCCGGGGCAGCCCCATCAGGTGACGGGCGAGCTGGGGCATTTTGGCTCAATGCAGGTCGAGTGTGACGTTTTGTTCCAGAGCTTTCTGCTGGGGTGGCCCTGCCTGCATCCCAGTTCCCTCTTCGCCAGTGTTGTTTCCAGCCCCTCCCACCACCTGTATTAATTTCTAATAATCATCTTGCACCCCAACTCAGCGCCTATTTCTGGAGAACTCACCTGGCACACTGTTTTCTCAGGTCAGTAGGTACGTGGTTCATAAGAGGGAGCAAAGATCTAGATCACAATGATACGTTTCTGTTCTTTTTTGAAGTTCTAGTAAATGCTTCATGGCTGAAGATGTTGCATTCTGTTTTAGACCTCACAGAAAATGCTGTGTAAGTGTTTGATTAAAATTCTTTTGAAATCAAACATTTTTCATTTTCTTTATCATCACATCAATAACGTATTTCTTTTAGGAGTTTTACTATTTCAGATGCTTTATTTGGAAAACTGACTCATGATGTGCCTTGCATTTTATCTCAGTGACATTTGCAAATATTCTTTATTTTGCCCGTTGGCATTAACAGGATATTATGGCCATTCCTGTGAAATATGTGGTTAGCTGTTTTAACTTTCAATGATTCAAATTGTGAGGACTGTCTGGGTATAACAGTTATGGCAACAGCAAAAATAAGGTACTTGATATCTTGGTTGAAATAATGAAACTGTTTTCCATTCTATCTGTCTGTCTATCTATCATCTATCTATTTTTGAGAGAGAGAGAGAGAGAGAGAGAGAGAGAGAGAGAGAGAGAATCCAAAGCAGGCTCCACACTCAGCCTGGAGCTGGACGCAGGGCTCGATCCTACAACCCTGGGATCATGACCTGAGCCGAAATCAAGAGTTGGATGCTGAACCGAATGAGTCACCTAGGCACCCCGGTTTTTCATTTTAGAAAGGCAAATTTTATGGGGTACCTGGGTGGCTCCGTCAGTTAAGCATCCGACTTCAGCTCAGGTCATGATCTCTCGGTTTGTGAGTTCCAGCCCTGCATCGGGCTCTGTGCTGACAGCTCAGAGCCTGGAGCCTGCTTCTGATTCTGTGTTCCTCTCTCACTCTGCCCCGCCCCCCTCCCGCTCATTCTCTGTCTCTGTCTCTCTGTCATGAATAAATAAACATTTAAAAAAAATTTTTTTAAGAGAAATGCAAATTTTATACTGATTCTTGCATGACATGGAAAGATGCTCCTTGATGTTGTGATATTATCAGAATATCATAAAATTCCTAGGCTGAAGTCTATTTTTGGTATAATTTCAGAAGATTTGTGTTTATGATTTAGAAGAATTGTGGTTATGCTATTTCTACAAGCTTTAAGAAATATATCCAAATCTTGCCGTCTCTTCATTTTATGGGATTATTTCCATAATTTATTATAAATTCATGCATATATAGATATCTAAGCTCTGCACACGAACTATACACAAGAATTTCAAAGCAGCAGCAGCAGCAAAGTAGAAACAATAGAACCAATGGGGCACCTGGGTGGCTCAGTCATTGAGTGTGGGACTCTTGATTTCAGCTCAGGTCATGACCTTGCAGTTCGCGAGATGGAGCCCTGGGTCAAGCATCATGGAGCCTCCTGAGGATTCTCTCTCTCTCTCTCTCTCTCTCTCTCTGCCCCTCCCCCACTCATGCTCTCTCTCGAAATAAACAAACATTAAAAATTTTTTTTCAGCTCCTAAGATACATATTCCCGAAGAGCTATTTTTTTTTTTTTAACTTTATTTAGTTTGAGAGAGACAGAGAGCACGGGCGGGGAAGGGGCAGAGAGAGAGAGAGAGAGAGGGAGAGGGAGAGAGAGAGAATCCCAAGCAGGCTCTGTGCTGTCAGTGCAGAGCCCGATGCAGGGCTCAAACCCACCAACTGTGAGATCATGACCTGAGCTGAAATCAAGAGTCAGACCCTCAACAGTCTGAGCTACCCAGGCGCCTCCTGAAGAGCTATTTTTTTTTTTTTTTTTAGGGATTTGGCACGTTAAATCCCATATCCAATTTAAATATCCATATTTAAAGATTTGCAACAGCGAAGCTTTCAAACAGGTAAAGAGTCATCTCCAGATGAATTTTTGTGTCTCTGTGCAAACTTGCTTCATTTGCTTTTAGTTTTTGAAGGCTCCAGACTTCCACAGTGTCTAACATTCACCTGGGCCAGATTTTGAAGTAGGGATAGAATGATGTAGGTGTGCACAGTAGTGAGAGCAGAGATCCAAGACCCTACATGTTCAAGGTTTGAGGAAGGGAGGGGATTCCTCTCAGAATTCCACCTGGAGGTTCTTAGGGTTTCTGGGCAGCCTTCCGGTCAGTTTTCTGGGATGGGCCCCGGGTGGGAAATGTAATTCTGGTGGTAAGGGATGACCTGAGAGCAAATACCCAAACCAAAGGGTATGGTGTGGGGTCTGAGTTTTCTATGACATTTTCTTTAAAAAAAATGTTTTTTAATTTATTTATTTTGAGAGAGACAGAGAGAGAGAGAATGAGCAGGGGAGGGGCAGAAAGAGAGCGAGAATCCCAAGCAGGCTCCAGGCAGCCAGTGCACAGAGCCCGACAGGGGCTGGAACCCATGAAACAGATCATGACCTGAGTCAGACGCCCAACCGACTGAGCCACCCAGGCGCCTCTCTATGACATGTTCAAGCTTACTGTTTATAAAATGGTCTCGTATGGCATTTCCTTGAGGAAAAGTGGACAAATCAGTTCCTGACACTTGACCTTCAATAATCAGGAGGAAAAGAAAACTCCCTTAAAGCCATTCAAAGGTAAGCCTGAGGTCAAACCGGCAGGATACAGTGGTGGCTGGGGAGCAGGGCTTCTCATTACAGCCCTTGAAACTGTGTTCAATACTGAGTCTACGTGCATACACATTTCTCCGGGAAGAGGGTCCCGAACCGTCATCAGCTTCTCACGGAAGTCAAGGGACCCCAAAAGGTGCAGAACCCCTGCCTGACACCATCTCTTCAGGGACCCTGAGGAGTAAACGCAGAAGGGTTGGGGGAGACCTGCAGCTTGGCGGTACGACCTCCTCGGGTTTTAGAGGGGGCGGGGAAGGCCGAGCTCTAGGAGATGCTCCTTTGCCCCGACCGGTTCCCTGAGGTCTACACTGTACCGGGGACGCCCCGTCCCTCCTGCAGTCAGAGTTCAAGACCCGCTTCCCCGACGCCCGCCTCCCAGCGGGCTCCAGCCTGGGGCGTGGCAGGCTGGAATCTGCTCCCAGGCCCAGCGCGAAGGCTGCAAAGGCTGCGGCGGGTAACTAGCTGCGGTCCCAGCGGCTCGCACCCTCCTTTCCCGCCCGGGCGAGCGACTGGGGACGCGCCCTCGCGGCGGCGCCAGTCCCCCGGGCGCGCGCGCACTCATTTTCCTGGCGGAGGGAGCGGGCTTCGGGGGGCGCTGCGTCCTACAAGACGTGCTGACGTCGCGGAAGGCCGGCAGTCGGCTCGGGAGCGGCCGGCGCGCGCGCGTGTGCGTTAGGCGCTGCAGCGAGGCAGGGAGGCGCGCGGGGACGGTGGTTGTGCCGGTCCTAGGGCGGCGGCTGCCACCGCAGCAGCCCCCCGAGCGGAGGGGGCCGACGCGGCCGGACGAGCTGGGGATGGGGAGGACCAGGTCCCGCACCTCTCCCGGGCGCGTGCGAGGCTCCGGGGCCGCACAGTGACGGCTGCGGCGCCGCTGGCCCGGCAAGCGCCGAGGCCGCTTCGCCAAGGGAACCTTCGGCCGGCGGCGGGCCGGGCCATGAGGAGCGGCCGGGGCCGGGCCAGGCCTCGCTGACCCCGGCCCCGCGCGGAGGCCTCCACCCCGTTTCCGCTCCGGCCTCTCGGCATGAGCGTCCGCCCGGGCCGGGGGCCGCGGCTGCCCCGGTCCGGCGGCCCGCGGGCGCGCTCAGGGCCGGCGGGCCCGCGGTGCTGATCCCGGCCCGCCGCGCTGCGCTGCCCGCCCGCCCGCTGTATGCCCCCGGGGGCGCGGCCATGGAGGTAGTGGGCGACTTCGAGTACAGCAAGAGGGACCTCGTGGGACACGGGGCCTTCGCGGTGGTCTTCCGGGGGCGGCACCGCCAGGTGAGCCCCGTGCGCCGGGGCGAGGCCGGGGTGTGTGGGCCGCGGCACCTCTGCCTGGCTGCGGCCAGGCGGGGTGGTCCCGAAACTTGGCGACGCCGCGGGCGCGGCCCCCCCACCCCCACCCCCCGGTTTGGCTCGTCGCCCCGAGCCCTGCCATTGTGCGCGCTGTCAGTGTCGCTGGGTTTGTTTTGGTCGGGCGGGGATTGTTTTGAGGCCGAAGCCGCTAGGCAGCGCTCCACCTACCGACGGGCCGCTCGGCCTCTGATTTCCCCTGCTTGCAGAGAGCCTGGTAACCAGAATGCTCTTAGGGGCTCACCGCCGGGGCCCGGCGGGACACACGCCTTTCCACCTGAACGTGACCCGAATCTGAGTCCTAAAGGAGTGCTCGGTCCCCTCCCCAGCGCGGGGCTCGGGCGTGGAAGCGCGCACCTTAGGTTTTTCCGCGCCCTGGGCTGCCAAGGCTTGTCGCCTTTGAGGTCGATAATTGCAGACCCAGCGGAAAACGGGCTTGTTTCCCGTTAGCTCGAGACTTTCTCAAACTCGGGGGTATCGCATTTCCCAGCATTGGTTCGTCTACACCCCATTCGAGCCCCGTACCACCTTCCCTTCTTGGGGTTAGATGAGCGGCTGGAAAAGATGGGCGGACGCTTCTTGTTTCAATCCAAGTAAACATGAAAGCAGGTTCCAAAAAAAAAAAAAAATTTTGCTGTTTCGTAAATAGGGTCACACGAGGTTTTAGAATCTAAAGAATTTGGAAGAGCACCTAGAGAGTGGAAATAATCAAAGGGGCTTGGTAGTTCTGTTGGCAAGAGGCATGTTTAAGCGGGCTGATTTTGTTACTTACCAGATAGAGTAGTAAAAACTGCGTTCCTTTCTTAAGAGAAAAGCTTAAAACTCAAAAAATAATTTAAGCAGGAAGCTGAATCCTGCCAAGCTTTCAAATGCCACCTTCCAGTTTATTATCCGCATTTCTCCATAACTTTAAAGTGGTTGTAAACTGTGTTCTTTGTTTCACTTGTGGTCCTCCTATGTATTATTTTTAGTGGCTGTCTTATAAGGTACTAGTTTGTAAGTTATGAAATCATTTTCCTGTTGCTGGAGATTCAGGGTCCTTTCCACTTACCCTTTCCATTGTCTGTATATGAGTGGGCTAAAAACATCTTTGTGCTTATAGATTTACTTCTGTGAGATAATTTCCAGGAGTAACACTATTTTTCCTTTTCAGAAAACTGACTGGGAGGTGGCTATTAAAAGTATTAATAAAAAGAACTTGTCAAAATCACAAATTCTGCTTGGGAAGGAAATTAAAATCTTGAAGGTATGCTTCTTTATGTGATATTTCATAGTAGGTTAAAACCTATTTTAAATTAACGCGTGATGACATCCTTTGTCATTTTGGTGGTTGGAGCCAAATTTGAGAATTTTCACCTGTTGCTGTCATTTTTTGAAACGTTTGAGTACTTGGAAACTGTTTTTAAGAACAGATGTTTGTCTTCTTGGCCAGTGCTTAGAACGGGTTCTGGGAAGGCTGATTTTAGCTTCTCCTAATTTCTTTTCCTTAGTTACTGTGTTACTGTTTGAGAAGAGGCAGGCCCTTCTTATCCATCATTTAGCTCTTCTGTTGATCCCTTTCGTGTTACATTTAAGTATTTGGGGGAGAAGGGGACTGGGGACAGTTGGAATCTTTTTTCCTTGTAAATTGAAAAGAATTACCTACCTTGCAAGTGGCCTTTTTAGATCACTCACAAGCAGTGTTATCGCAAGGAGATGCTTTGAGGAAAAAAATGGTCTCCTAGTCAAATGAGTGTGGAAAATCCTGTCCACTACATACTTCTTGGAGAGTCACTCACAAAGCACTTTGCTCAGTAAAGAAAGTCTGAAAAATTGCTCAATGAAGAAACTAGTTTAGATGTATGTGACTCAGTGTTCCCCAAGCTGATAAGAACATAGACCCCTCACCTAACACTAGCTTTCATCAAAACTACTACCCTCTTAGCTCTTTGAGCTAAGAATTATGCTTCGTTTTCTTTCAGACAAATTATCTGCTCTTTAAAAGCATTTTGGAACTTATGCCTTTAGTGCTGTTAGAGTTGTATACTGAATTTAAAAGACTCCCAGAAAGTCTGCGGTCATACTACCTGTGATATTTATTTTGTAGACAAGAGTACTCCCTGTGTTAAGAGTCTCACAAATGATCGTGGTGAAGAAACATTTAGGGCCCAAGTAAAGTTTGATCAGGCACATTTCGTCTTATTTTTTCGTAAATTGAATTGTTCTAATCCAGTCATCAGAAGTGTGGTATATAGAAATTGTATGTATGTATGTGTATGTGTGTGTATACTTAATATCTATTTGCATATTGAAATGTGTTAGAACGAATATTTTAAATTCTCAATTTCCTTAACAGGAACTTCAGCATGAAAATATTGTAGCCCTCTATGATGTTCAGGTACCTTATTATTATTATTATTTTAAAATTTGCATGTCAATAAAGAACTTTTCTGTTTCATACAAATGTAAATGAATCATAATAGAAATAGAAAACTGCCTTATTCTTGTTAGCAAGGTATATAGTTTGAGTTATATGTTTGTTAATAAATTGTTCAAAGTAGCAGAGAGCCATAGGTTAAAATGTGCTGCATGAGTATGGTTGTACTATAGGAGTAGTGTTTTAGGTCAGGTAGAGGAATATTGATACCTGATCTGGCATTTCTGTGATAAATGTAGAAAGGACTGTTGTGGGTTCTTAAAAAATTAGAGCTTTTTTCTTATTGCAAAAGCAACATTTGCTAATTGGAGAGGTATTAGAAAATAAATAAAAGCAAGGAAACTGCATACTCCTCACCCTGATGTATCTGATCATCACAGTAGAGTTACACTTTATTTGGAGGTGGGAACGCTGGGTTCTCAAGTTATCATCTAAGGCGACATTTCTATACAGACAAAATTACCCTTGGAAATCCTTTTGAAAAGCCCCAATTTGGAGAAAATTACTATTTTTGGGGGGGGGGAGCACCAGGGTAAGCAGTTGGCTTTTATGTTTAGGGGCATATTGGGTTTTAAATACTAAAACCACTCTTCTCTAGCATGGCTTGTGTGACAGCCCCAGGGATTTGAGATCTACCGAGGGGGCAGGGAGGGCAGCCAGCCGCCGACTCAGCTTCCCCCTGGATTCTCACTTCAAAGCAGACTAGGGTGCATGATTTACGTTATTTCCTCCTTTTGTTTTTCTTAGTCTGGACAGCTGAATTCCAGTAAAGTAGCTGGACATGTTATGTGATTCTGCTGTATGTGTTTCTAGCTAAAATTTTTTCTGTATACACTCGCATTACTCAAATTCGTTAGTTTTATAAGGTTTTGAGTGGCTGCTATGCACCAGGCATCATTCTAAGTGTAGGAACAAAGCAGTCAGTAAAACAGAGTCCTTGCTTTCAGTGTGCTTAATTTTAGTGGGGTGGAGCGAAATGGACCGTTCTTCAACGTACTTCTTTTTTTGTGTATAGTCATTTTTCATGCAGCCATGAAATACTACAAAGTATTTAAACCCATGTTACAAGATGTGTCATTTTTTTCCCATTACAGGAAAGTGCTATGGGGATAATAGTGAAGTTCTGGACATATCTTAGATTATTTACGTTCAGTTTCTAGAATTGGAATTACCAGGGTAATTTTAAAGTTCTTGGTGTTAGAGTGTGATTACTCTCCAAAAAAATTGCAATTTAAATTTCACATACAGACTGTTGTGAGTGACTGTGGGGTGTATTTTATTACCTATTGAAATAGGTGTAAGTCATTCCTTCAGCCCAGATAGAGCAGCATAGAAAGGAGAAAAAACTTGAGTCAAAACTCAGCTTCTCTCACGATCCCTACTTGAAATGTCATTCTCCTCGGAGCTGTTTGTGCAGCCTGTCTTGGTCTTTGGAGACAGAGGGCACCAAGTGGTGCAAGTCAGTGCCCGGCACAAAAAAGGTTAAATAATATTAACTCTTAATATCCCATTTTTTGAGAAGCACACAAGACCCTGTCAATTGCAGAGTAGAATTTCTTTTCAGAAGAGAGTGTACTTAAACTTCATTCCATTAGAAAAATATTTTTAAGTACTAGCTTTGGCTGTAGAATGAGATACTTAAGGGGAACATGTACTCAAAAATCTGAATTATCAAACAATCAGGAACATGAAGGTGACTGCATTAAAAATGTTTATATTTTATCCACTGTATATTACTGGAAATACATAAAGTTAAGACCTCTCAGTCAAGTAAATATATTCTTGAGCATTTGGCTAATGAGCGAACAGAGTCTTGATCTACTATTTTAGGTTTGCCCCCTTATAAATTTAGTTGTTTACTGTATCTTTATAGAGACAGTAGAACAGTAATTTTACCAACTTGAACATTATTTTTCCTCGCCATCAGTTTTGGAGATGTAAAATTTATGGATACACTTTTATAAACTGAGAACTTTGACATTGTTTCTAACAAATCTGGTTTCAGTTTAGATGACATTTAAAAAGCAACATACTTTCCCATTATAAAATTAATATATCCCCCTAGTTAAAATAATCATTATGCACATGAGTAAATTCTAAAAGAAATGGCAATTCTCAGAGACACCACTGTTACATTTCTTGTAGAGTTTTCAGAATACATTTATGCCTCTTTAACCATTTATAATTAGATTTTTAACCTTTTAATTGTGAGAGATTTACTAATAGAAGATTTACTAATAGATTTACTAATAGAAGTAAGTACATTACTATTTGTACATGAATGCAGCTTGCTTTATTGGACTTAATGTATTTTGGATACAGTTTCGTGTCACTACAGTATTATAGGGCGAAATGATAATTTACTTAAAACCCAGTTGTGGCCATTTGGGTTGTTTGGTATTTTTTCCTGTTAGAAACAGTGCTGGAGAGAAAGTTGTGTACATATCTTTGCTCGTTTGTATGAGTGTTCTTGTAGAATAAATCCCTTGTCATGGAATTGTTTGGCCAAAGATATTACTGCATTGCCTTCCAAAAGGTTATACCAATGGCCTGTTTTTTTCCTTTTTTGACAATCTCATGGGAAGACAGTAGCTTAAGTTTTAATTTTTATTTCTTAAATCATTAGTGCATTGACCATCTTTTTTTTTCTTTAAAATTTTTTTTAATGTTTATTTATTTTTGAGAGAGAGAGAGAGATGGAGCATGAGCGGGGGAGGGGCAGAGAGCGAGGGAGACACAGAATCCGAAACAGGCTCCAGGCCCTGAGCTGTCAGCACAGAGCCCTATGCCAGGCTTGACCTCATGAACCGTGAGATCATGACCTGAGCTGAAGTCGGACGCTTCACTGACTGAGCCACCCAGGCGCCCCAGTGCATTGACCATCTTAATGTTTTATTTGCCTTTTTATATTTCTTCTGTGGCTTTCCTGTTGCTGTTCTGTGATGCTTCTGTTGTGTTCATCTTTCTTACTGATTTCTTTGCAATTGGTATTTCTTGAGTCAGTTAATGAGGTATGCGGGAGTTAGTGGTGAACAAAACAGCAATGGCCCTCGTCCTTGTAGAGCTCACAGTATAGTGGGGAGGAGGACGTGAAGCTAATAGCCACTTACTCTAAGCGTGCCCAGTGCAGTGAGACAGAACCGTTGAAGACCTTTGAGAGGGCTACCCACTTTACGGGCTGGGGAAGACTTGGTGAAGAGATGATGTCTAAGCTGACTTGACAGAAGAGTGGGAGCCAGCCAGGCTGGGGCAGGTGGGAGAAGAGCAGGGAAGTGTCCCAAGCAGATGAAGCCTTCTGTGGAGAGCAGGCAGGAGGGTGAGAGCTTGAGGAGCCAGGGGAAGGCTGGGCGAGGGGAGTGCGGGAGTGAGGGGAGGGTGGTGGCAGGCGATGCTGGCGAGGTTGGCAGGGGCCACCTTTGTTCTGAGGGCAGTGCAGGGCCATTGAAGAGTTTTAAGAGCAGGAGAGTGATATGCCTGTTTTTCAGAAGATACAGATCTTTGAACCTTCTGGGCAAGAGGTAAGTATTGTCAGTTAGGAGTACTTTACCTGTATGGTGGTCAATTGTCTGGATAAAGATCCACCACTAGGTAATTTTTAGCGTAGTGGGAAAAGAGGATTCATTTAATAAATGGTGCTGGCAAAACCGAGTATCTGAGAAAGAGTAAAGTTGGATCCCTGTTCTCATCATGTTCCATAACAATTTCCAAATGAATGAAAGGCTTAAATATATAAAACACCCAATAAGGACCTTAGCATAATACATAGATGACTGTATACAACCCAAGAGTTAGAAAGATTTTTTAAATCGAGATAAGAAACTCTGAAGCTGTAGAAATAGGGATATAGGGGCGCCTGGGTGGCTCAGTCGGTTCAACCTCTGACCTGGTTTCGGCTCAGGTCATGACCTCAACAGTTTTGGGCGTTCGAGTCACACTCCGCTTCTGTGCTGGCAGCACGGAGCCTGCTTGGGATTCTCTCTCCCTCTGTCTCTGTTCCTCCCCTGCTCACACTGTCACCGTTTCTCTCTCTCTCTCTCTCTCTCTCTCTCTCTCTCTCTCTCTCTCTCTCAGTAAATAAATAAATAAATAGGGAAGTAGGCACATAAAATCTTTAAAAACTTCTTTTTATGGCCAATAATACCATGAACAAATCGATAGCCATAAAAAGGAACAAACTTGATACATGCCACAGCATATGATATATTAAACATGTTTGTGGGGTGTCCCGATTGGGTGGGGGCCGGTGGTGCAGGCGGTGAAAGAATTCACCCAAGGCAGAACTAAGGAGATAGAAGTTTATCGAATACAGTGCAAGGGAGCAGTGGGCAGGACAGCGAAGGAGAGATGCTGTCTCTCGCATCTTCGAGGATGTGGTGGTGGGGGGCTGTAGTTAGTTATAGTGAGGGAGTACGGGGACAGAGGAAGTTTTCCCTTTTTTGGTAACCGTGCCCAGTCGTGAGTAGCTCATTGGCCACTTAGGGCCTGTGGCCATTTTGAGGTGGGTCGCTTGATGAGCCTGTTTGCGTTCAGCTCGGTGGTCACTGTGGTCACTGCCTTGCTCAAGTTTCCATTGCTCAAGCTGTTGCCCAAAAGTGGCCTCTGCCATGTTGAGAAAAAGAAGCCAGCCACACAAAGCTACTGTTTGATTCTGTTTTGTGAGTTCCAAGAGGAGACTAGGGTGGTAGAAATCGGGGATAATACAGCAGAGGATGCCTCTGGGGAGGTGGGGGTTGACCGCAAGGAGGATGAAGGAACTTTCTGGGGCGACGGAAATGATCCGTAGCTTGGCTGGAAGTGTAGTTACGTGAATGTATCCATTTGTCACAGCACATTGAACTGCATACTGAAATCTTTGTGTATTAATGTGTGTACGTTAGACCATAACATAATTCAAGAAAAGGCAATTGACAGATACCAGTTGGAGAAAGTATTTACAACACAACAGATAATAGGCTAATATCTGAAACATATAAATCCTCTCACAAACCGGTAAGGAAAAGATAACCCAAAGAGACAGTAAGCAAAGGGTATAAACTGTTGGTTCTCATAAGAGAAATAAAAATGGCTAATGTATGAAATGATATTCACGGACAAGCAGTCAGGGAAACGTAAAGTAACAGTGAGGTGCCACTTCTCACTCACCCCTTTGGCAAAATTAAAAAGTGCATTAATTCTTCCTGGTGGAATTGGGGAGGAGGTGTGAAATATGCTCGTAGATCACTGGTAGAAACGTGAATCGTAAGAACATTTTTGGCATGCTATCTGACAATATTTTGTCACCCTGTAAGAATATTCTCGGCGTTGCACTCAGAATAATCCTGGCGATGTAAGTCAGGGCTGGTTAGTCCTCTGCTCAGACTGGGATTCTGCAGCGGCTCCCTATTTTTATCAGAGTGGAAGCCGAAGTCCTTATTTGCACAGCCTAACCGCGTTCTCTCTCACCCCGTCTGTCTTGTGCTTCTCTCTGTTTGCTGCTGCTTCTGAGGGCTCCTGTTGCAGTCCATTCTCGGGGCCCTTGCCCCCTTTTTCCTTCTCCCCAGGACCTTTCTTCCCAGATACACTGTATGCGCAGATATTTCTACATGTCTGTAGTATATATAGGTATATTCCCAACCTTCTTTAGGTCTTTACCCAAACACTGTGTTTTCAAAAGCTTTCTTTAGCCACCCTCAGTAAAATGAACAATCCCCTCCCCAACACTATCTCCCCTCCCTACTGTTACAAACAGTTAGGACTTAGGCAGTTTGGAGACTTATGGGCAAATCAGGTTTAGATTAGGTGGGTACTTTGTTATCACTTCCTGAGTTTGTGACCGGGGCCCGAGGGTACAAGAGCACCTGGCTCCCGGGGTCCCAAACAGACCAGGTTTGGACAAAGTCCCAAGGCAGAGAGAGGAGCGTAGGTGAAACAAGAAAGGGGTTTTGATTTTCAGTGAGGCCACTACCGGGAAGACAGTGGACCAGGGTCTCAAAGACTGTCTCCAAAGTGCTGAAAGTACGTCTAGGTTTACCTAAGGAAAATATGGGGCAAAGGTCACTGGGTACCTGCAGGTGGGCAGTAAAGGTCAGGTCAATCTTTGTCTTAGGGTCAATCACAGGGGATCTTGGTGGGGTTGGGACCCCGTCCGTCTCGCTTTGCCCTCCAGGGCTTTTGCCTGAGTTAAGAAGAAGAACTTTATCAATTAGAAAGTACCCACTGAGGTCTGAATGGAGGTAGTACCAGCAACCTCCTCCTTGGATTTGATCAACTGCTAGAGTGGCTCACAGGACTCAGAAAAGCATTTCACTTACTAGGGTATTGGTTTATTATAAAAGGATATAAAAGAACATAACTCAGAAACAGCCAGACGGAAGCATAGGGTGAGGTATGTGGGGAGAGCTTTCACTCCCCACATGCCTCTGAGCTCCATCCTTTTGGAGTTTTACGGAGGCTGTGTTACATAGCTGCACTTGATTGAATCAGTGGCCGCTGGTGATTTAACTCCGTCTCTAGCCCCTCCTCTCCCTTCCCTGGAGGTGGGATGGGGTGAGGAGGGGTTGGGCTGAAATTTCCAACTCTCTGATCCAACTGTTGGTTTCTCTGGCAAACCAGGCCCTATCCTTAGGGGACTTTCCAAAGGTCACCTCAAGAACTAACAAAAGATCCTTCCATATCTGATCCCTTAGCAGATCACAAGGATTTTCTTTTCTTTATGAGATAACCCATAGGAGTCACCTGAGGCATGGAGAATAAATCAGGAAAAGTAGCAGAGAAGTGGTGAGGGATGGGTTTTAGGAGCCAAGGATTTTTATTGAATCTTTCTCTTGCTATTTACTTAATTCTTTTGTTACTTTCTGTTTCTCCCCTTCTGATCCTGAGCATCTGAATTCTGCTGGAGAAAACACCTGGTCATGCTGTCTGATTTTTAAATTCTCTTTATTGTTTTCTAAATTACAAAAGTAATAGGGCCTGGGTGGAAAAACAATTTAAATAGTCTAGTTGTGTATTAAGTAATAAAGAGATGCCCTCTTCTGATACCTCCCCTTATTTCATTTTCCAGAAAAAAAAAAAACCTCCACTGTTGTGCATCCTTCAAAAGACTTTATTTTTTATTTGTTAACACCACCCCCTTGGTAAAGGAGGGATGATAATCCAACTCTTCTTACTTACAGGATGCAATGAGGCTGTCTGGTCCCATGTAACCCCAAGGAGAAATAATTCTGAGGATTGTGTTTTTACTCAAACAAATTGCTTCCCAAATTGTTTATTTCATCTACATTTTTGTATACTGGCATAGAGTTCTTCTTAAGAATACCTCCCCCCCCCCCCCCCTTAGGGATTTTCTATCTTATTAACGACTTTGAGTAGGGGAATGATAAAATGAAATTCATTATACTTAATTTTGTGGATGGAAGTTCTGGGGAGGAGTTGAGGGTGATTAGTTTCCTGATTTTAGAAAAGGAGGACGGATGTGTATTCAACTTTGGGAAACCCTCTGTGGTCTGGCTTACAGGTCTGTTGGCCTCACTTCTCAGCCTTTCTGTCCCTTTAAGTATCTCTTCAAGTTCTTCCCTGGTGCCCCAGTACCATCAGAGTTTCAGTTTGTCTGTTGAAGACTTGATTGTTTTTCCAGTTCTCTTTTGTTTTTGCTGACTCTTTCCTGGCTCTTAGAGCTAAGTGCTTCACTTGAAAGGTGTGCACTGTTTTGTACTGGAGGCCCTTAAGGAGGGGAGTGTTCAGGAGAGAATGATAGGATCAGTGGAGATTCTCACTGCTTTACAGGTGGGCAAAAGAAGCTTTGCCTGAGAAACCAAGGATGTTAAAGTATTTCTTTTGATGTCTTTACATTGAGTTAGCAGTTTAGTCTCCCCTAAGGAATTATTAGTTCTCTTTTCTCTTCAGTAGTTAGGATATGGTGCCATTATCTGATTAAGCAATACTGATTTGAGATAATATTTTTGTAACTCCTACTCAAGAAGAAGAAAACTGTGTTGAAAGTTACTGGTTTACTTATATCTCAGTATTTTGGGGGATGATAGGGTAGTTTGGTCTGGATTTGATCAGGTGAGATGGCTAAACCTAAGGCTGATTCACCATAGAGATGATTTCACTCGTAGAGTAGATTTTTGTTTTTACTTATGATAAAAGGAAGTAAGTATTTCTTACAGATTTGCTTTTGTAGCCTGCTGGAGGCTGACTGGTCTCTACTTCTTCCTGATCATGGGAGTGCTGCTGTTCTGGGAAACCAAGTGTCTGTGCTAGGTTTGCAGCCTGGCTCTCCACGCCCGCCATCCTGCTCAGGCAGGACTGTGGTTCCTGGTTCCTGGTTCCCCAGCAGAGAGCAGAAAGCACTGCTGTTTTTCTGAACTCCCATGTGCCTCTATGTGTGTGTGTTTGGGGGCGAGGGGGTTGCTCAAAGAATTGGGCACAAGGGGTTTGAATTTTTTGTCTAGTCCTGAGAATTAAGTGAAGTAAATCATCCCAAGTCCCTGAGTTTTTTGCAGAAAATAATTTAATTCAGATCTTGCCTGGGGCATCCAGACCCTTGGTGAACACGGTGGAACCACTTTGTGGCAGCCCCTTCTGTTCCTTGTTGCACAGAAGTGCTCTAGACCAGAAGTGCTGCGACACCAGTTTGTATTTCTAATCTGTGTGAACTGATCCTTTATTTATAAAAGCCAATAAAAATGAATTTTTGTCAAAATGAAATAAAAAAGGACCTATGAACAGATGTCCAAAGTTTTTATTATTAGGATTAGCAGACATAAAATTATTTTATAGCTTTAAGACTTTTAAAATTTCTTTTAATTTCTATAATTATCTCATTGTGGGCTCATACCAAATAATTCACTGCTTGGCACTGGTCCTTGAACAATGCTCTGAGGGACACTGCCTTACATCTCCCTTTGTTCTCTGATAGAACCCCTCATTCTTTTTCTTTTTTTCTTTTTTCACATAGAACTCCTCATTCTTGAATTTAGGAGCTTAGTGAAGCCAAGTGCTGTTGGGAAAGGTTGTATCTTAAATCACACTTGAGCACTGTCTCAAGTTAGGGTATAGGAAGCACAATTTAAAATTTCATTAACGGGGCACTAAACGGATGTCACTTTAGCATCCGACTTAGGCTCTGGTCATGATCTCACGGTTCGTGAGTTCGAGCCCCACATCTGTGCTGACAGCACAGAGCCTGCTTGGGATTCTCTGTCCCCTCTCTCTCTGCCCCTCCCTGACTCATGCTTTCTCTTTCTCTCAAAATAAATAAACATTTTTCATTAACTTTGAAATATTGTTGCTGAAGAATCAGGACGTCAGTGTTTGAATTGCCCAAGCAACAGATGTGGAGCTATGTGAAATTTGAGAAACTTAGTAAAATTTCTTAATTCCTTAAAAATCAATCTGTTACTAAGATAAGTGAGGAGAAATATTTGTCTTTTCTTTGCCACCAATTCCCAGATAATGTGGTTGCCTCCAGAAAAAGACTAACCAGGGGCACCTGGGTGGCTCAGTCGGTTGAGCGTCTTGACATCGGCTCAGGTCATAATCTCACGGTCTGTGAGTTCCAGCCCCGCGTTGGGCTCTGTGCTGACAGCTCGGAGCCTGGAGCCTGCTTCCAATTCTGTGTCTCCCTCTCTCTCTGACCCTCCCCATTCATGCTCTGTCTCTCTCTGTCTCAAAAATAAATAAACATTAAAAAAAAAAAAAAAAAGAAAAGAAAAAGAAAAAGACTAACCATCCTGGGTCATGTATTCCAGAAATCAGATTGTGCAGTTAGCGTTGCTAGATAGGATTTTTGAGTCACTGCTTAAATCATAAACTTTTCAAAGTAGAAGCGCTTCCCTGAGGACCAGAGAATCTTACCTTTTCTTTTTTTTTCTCACAAATTTACCATAGCTTTGACCAAAGGATGAATCTTTCTTTAGTTCTTTCCATAAGCAGAATTGAACTTCATGACTACGTTAGTGTTATCAAAACTTGACTTGACTTTGAGGCTGGGATGCTTAAATTACTGTGCTGGGGATTTAAAATTTCACTTACTGATAGATTTAGATTTTGTGAATTTTGGCTTCGTTCTTTCCCTACTCTAAATTATATTTAATGTTTACTTTTTAGGAATTACCCAACTCTGTCTTTCTGGTGATGGAGGTAGGTAGTAATATGTGCTGTTTAATTTACTTCAGATTCCTTTTGATTAATATGTACTTTAAAATTGACAGTAGATTATTTTTACTTGAAATTTTGAATTAAACTCCATTTAGTGATTTATAAGGAATATAAAATTTTTTGATTCCATAGTGCTTATGTTTTTCAGACTAGATGTACATTGTACAGAAAGTATTTTTAATTGAAATTAACTGGTTGCAGATTGAATTAATCTTGAATCGGTTCCCTTATTTTAATTATTTTTTCTTCTATGTATCAGTACTGCAATGGTGGAGACCTGGCAGATTATTTGCAAGGTAATTTTTGTCTGTCTGTCAGTGTTCAGTGAAGATAGTACTGTGTGTGGTCTGTTGGATCCTGAGAGTTGCTTCTGAAGTAATGCTGACTCTGTTCTCTACACTTGTATAGAAACAGTCAATAAATGTTTGTGTACTTGTTTAAGTGTGGTCACTTTGCCAACCAGTTGTCATTTGTTGTGGTTTTATTCCTAAACTTTATTTGCTTCTAGGTACTTACTTTATGTGTGCCTCTTTCTGACAGTGTTTGAGAGACGAGTCCTCTCCCCGAGAGAGAAAAAAACAAATATGTAGGTTCCTTTCTTCAAAAGACTCTGCTGAGTTGCCATCAGTGGGCCTTTAGTTCCTTCTGTTTCTTTAAAAAAAAAAAAAAAAAAAAATGATGAAAACATGTATCTAAGAATGTGTTTGTTAATGAGAATCTTTCTTGTAAATTAAAAAGTTACAAAGGATTAAAGGTAACACTGAAATTATTTCGTGGCACAGAGGTGAGATTTTAGTACTAGATGGTGCTAGAAATTCTGCATCCAGAATGTATGTACATAGGATAAAAGGTGTTCAGATCAATTGTGTCTCTCACAAGTAATTTCTAAATGGTGTTAGATGAGGCCGGCATCTACTTGTTCACTCCTTAAAATGCAAGGGCAATATGAAAGAAAAAAAAAACAAACAAACAAAAAAAACAGTGAAAGGTTGATAATACCCCAACCTCTAGATAGATCCGGGCAGTTGATGGCGAAGTCACGACATCAGTAGATACACTTGCAAAGGGTATAGACAGTTTACAAGAGCATACTAAAAATGTTCCATTTCACCTAGTAATCAAGGAGTGCAATTGCAAATTTAAAAGTCTTTAAAGTATAAAACATTGCTCACTTTCAAAAGCTGCGTGGAGATTACTAGAAACAACACTGGCAATGTTACCACAGGCCACGACCGGTTGGTTGGTGCGGGGTGAAGTGGCCCTGGGCCTGAGGCTCCGGAGCATCTCCTTCCTGGCCTGGACCGGGCATGCAGGGGACAGCGACGACCCCGGGGCCGGGCGACACTGGGGATGTCACATGGGCTCTTCCGCCGGGCACAGCGGGCGAATGACAGCAAAGCTTCAACTTGACCCGGAAGATGGGGGCGGGAGAGGAGCTGAGACCCTCCTTGTCTCTGCGCCACGCCCCCCCCTCCCCGCCCCGTTAGTCCCGCGTGTTGTGTTCCTGCCCCAAGAGGAGACTACGGGGGCTCCGAGGCTGCTGCTTCTCCGGCTTCCCTCGCACAGAAGTGCTACCCAGGGGTGGTCTCCGGGGGCGGGGAGGTGGGGGGTCTACCCTGCCCTCCAGTGCTGTGGGCCCTTCCCATCAGCCTAGGGAGAGGGCTGTGCCTCTCTCTTCTAAAACCAGCACGCCTTAGGGAAGGCCCCGGAGAGAGACTGGATTTGGAAGTTCCTTTTAGGGCTAGGTGATTGCTGGGAAGGGTCAGGGGGAGGAGGGAGGGAAGAAACTGGTATAAATGCTGCCCCGCCCCCCCCCCCCCCCCCCCATTAAAAAGATTATAGTTGAAGATCCAGTGTAAGCCCTTCTGTAGTCCTCTCCTGGCTTTCCCCCTTAAAGACAATGGTTATCTGGAATCTGGTAGTTTATTCCATGTGCAGTTTGTGTTTTCCCCAACCGAGATTCTTTTTTTCTTAATCCTCATTTGGTGTTTTTCTCATTTGGTTATATATGTATATGTCAAATGTCACTTACTAATAGGACACATGAGACAGGCACTTGGGTCACCACTGGTGGAAGGTTCAAGCTAGAAAACACCCTGCTTCTACATCCTTCTCAGTCAGTGACTCTCTAGTTCCTTGATGTTCTCAGTGATCCAGATAAACGCACCTTTCCCCGGGGTCAGATTGAGTGGCACCCTATCAGTTTAGTGCCCTCACTGGAATATCAGTTTCCCTCACCGACAGAAGTCCTACTCGCTGATACAGGCACTGTTACTGGGGTAGGTCGCTTTGACAGCAGTTTTGTTCCTTATGTTGAACTCCATGTTTGATATTCCGGAGCAGTAGTGTTAGAACAGGAGGCCCCAGAGTGAGGGGTGTATGAGCCTGAATGTTGGAGTCAGACAGGCAAGCCGCTCTTCACATCCCTTAATTGCTGTGATTTTGGTCGAGTCACTTAGCCTCCTTCTGGTGCCTCTCTGCTGTAGTTCTTCCGGGAGTCCCTTGTCATTTGAAAACACTTGTAAAGGCATATAAGAGAAATCTGGACCTCAAGGAATTTTCGAGAGTTAAACTGTCCAGTATGGTAGCCACCAATCACGTGGGACTATTGAGCTCTTAAAATGTAGACTAGCCTGAAGATGTGCTGTAAATGTGAATATATTGATTTTCGAACGCTTCGAGGAAGAAAATGACTATCTCATTAAGTATGTTGATTATAAGTTGAAATCATATTTTGGATGATTATTTTCACCTGTTTCTTTTTACTTTTTAAAATGTGGCTACTAGAAAATTTAAAAGTTATGTATGTGGCTCACATACTGTTTCTGTTGGAGAGCGCTGGTCTAGAAGATCTAATGCCATTCACAACACGATGATGATCATTTAATCCTTCTATTTGCTTTGTTAAGGAAAATGCTATTAACGTTTTCAAAAGCTAGAACACGGATTCTACTGATTGCAAGTTTAAAACAAATTTTAAGTTAATTATCAAGTTGTACTTCAACATGAATTCCAGCAGAATATTGACTGTGGCAGGAGTGGCTGAGCCTGCTCCCTCCGGGCTGATTTGCTCAAATGCTTTTTGCATTTATTTTTTTGGAAGAGTGTCGATGTTGGCCATGCCTTTAAAATAGTAAGTTTTTAACATGGGAAATACAGTTTATAGGATCGTGATGAGAAATATGCATTCCACGTTCGTAAAAATATGAATATTTACTACAGTGTGTGTTCAGAAACAGCTTATGTTAGATCATTAATCCCCTTCCCCCACCCACCAACACACAAGAACAGCGTTAGAATTTGGACTCTGAAGCAAATAAATTTTAAGTGTATTCAATTGTATGTCATGGGGCAAAAATACAAGTTCTAAGCATCTGCAATCATTTGAAGTAACAAAATGTTTCTAATCCCTAAAATGAAAATGTAAATGAATGAAACAGGAAACAAATACTGCCCATTTTAATTTTTGCAACGTAACTTAAGTAGGCATTACAAAAATAAAGCTCCACGCTCCCATCATTGGTTTGACCCACCCACTGAGATCCGGAAGAATACCCTCCATGTTTTTAGCAGTGTTTATCTCTAAGGGATGGCATATGGGAGATATCACTTTTTATATGTTTTAGTGTATTTAGATTTCTTTCGTTTTTGACAGCATCAAAGAATAAAAATGGGGGATAGGTTAAGAACAGCCCTCACAGAAAAAAGTATTTGATAATTTTTTAAACCAAGAGGATATATTTTATTTGAGGGTGTTAAGGGCATAAAATGTCATTATAACATGTCATTGAAATGATTTTAAAACTATAATATTTCATTTCCAAATGTAATGTTATTTTTATCTTCTTAATTGCATATGGAAAGGTCATGTGGAACATATTCTAGAGTTGTAAGGGCAGAAGTATGTTCACAGAGGATTTAGTAGACAGGGTCGTAGATGTTAAATCCTAATGTAGCTTCCAGGAATCACGCTTGGGACTTTTAGAGATCCACAGGAATAAAAAGTCTGTATTTGTGTACTGACTATGTTTGAGTACTTACTCTGTGCCAGGCTTTTTGTAAAGTCTTCATTATTAAAGGTGCTGTCTTGTTTGATGGTCACAACAGCCCCAGGTGGTTAGTCTGATTTTGGCTTTTTATAGATGAGGAAGTAGGCACGGAAGGTTCGTCTTCCAGGGTCACACAGGAAGTAGGAGGAGGAGCTGGGATTTGAGCAAAGGCAGCCTGACTCCAGACCCAGCTGTTAACCATTCCATGCTCCAGCATACACACAGACACACTTCAGGATTTACTGAATGATGAGCACCCTCCAATAGTGTTCATTCTGTCTCTTTACAGTAGTGAAAGATACTGTGGTAGGTCAGGAGTGTTGCAGGGCAGGGGTGATGAGGGGAGGGAGATGTGGGAACACGGATCCCTGCCTGACACCTGCAAGTGGTGGTGAGGTCCAGGTCTCTATGCAAGGATTTCACCTGTCTTTAATTTGTGTTCTTGTTAATTGTTGGAAGTACATATGGACCTTTATCCCAGATATTTGGCTAGTAAGAAGGGGAACTTGACTTTTTGTCTTCTTAAGGGGAAGTACCTGTTGTGTGTGCAGTAATGTGGGAAAGTAAAAATGGGAAAGGAAATGGGAAAGGAAAAACACCAGTGAAATGAAATGCAAATGTAAATCAGTTCTCTTTACTACAGATGGTGTAAAATGTTTGAGGTGTCTGATATCTTTTCATAGACTTAAATTATTAGAGTAAAAGAAAGAAAAAAAAAACCTGGTTCCTTATTCCCTCTACATTCTTAACTCGATTCTGTTGATAGAAGATGCAGATGGTATTTGAGTTTGTGTGCTTAAATATTTATGCAATTCCTTTTCTACCAGCTAAGGGAACTCTCAGCGAAGATACTATTAGAGTGTTTCTGCATCAGATTGCAGCTGCCATGCGAATTCTGCACAGCAAAGGAATAATCCACAGGGATCTCAAACCACAGAACATCTTGCTGTCATACGCCAATCGCAGAAAGTCCAACGTCAGTGGTATTAGCATCAAAATAGGTAAATGGCCACATAGCGTTTTATGCAAAAGGACGCTTTTGAGACTTCGTAGTTTTGGATGATTTCAGTTCAGCTTTGTAGAATGACGGGTTTTGTTGATGCACTTTGGGCATTTTTATTGAGTTCAGTGAGGTGCATTTGGATATGGGAAACTTTACATTACTGGTAGCATATGCTGAATCTTAGGACCCAGGGGCCCATGGATTCCCAGCAGCAAACCCTATCCTGCTTCTCATCAGAGGGAAGCTGATGTGTTACAGTGCTGGCAGCAATGGAATGGCACTGGTTTTTTACAACTCGTGGGATTTTAACGCAAGGGGTTGAAGAGACCATTTAACTCAGCCTTTCCTTTTTGGCTCTTGTATGTCACAATTATTTCAAGCAGTTTCTAATAATAGGCATTTTTTCTTTTTTTTTCTTTTTTTTGTAATAGTAGGTATTTTTCAAGCTTTTCTTTTTGTACAAAAAAGTACAAATATATATATGTGTATGTGTGTGTATATATATATATATATAATTTTTTTTTTAACCAGTATTTAAAGAAATTTCTGATTTCACATGTGTTACATATGGATCTGGAAAAGGCAAAAAAAAAAAAAAAAAAACCCAGTTCAAATTCTATACCTGGTGTCATATTTAGTGAGAGCTGCCTTAATGAATCATCTGTTACAGTTAGCACTTTGTCTTGCAAAGCTTGGTGTTCCCTCCTTGTTTCAGGACTGGCAGGGCAGTGACTTGTTCGGCTGGTGGCCAACACTGTTTTCTAGCCTGTGGAAATTGAGGTAGCAACTTTTCTCTTTGGCAGACAGGCTTATTCAGTAAGCCGCAAATCTCTCACAATTCCTTGTGCCCTCTTGTATCTTGAAGATACGATTTGTGTCAAGCATGAGTAAAAGTATCGTTTGTTTTTCTCCTTTTTATTTTGTGATACAGCGGATTTTGGGTTTGCTCGTTACCTGCATAGTAACATGATGGCCGCAACCCTGTGTGGGTCCCCAATGTACATGGTGAGTGAGGGTTTTTTTTGTCCTGACATGTGTAGATGATGGCGCCTTAGCCCTGGGATTTAAGTATAATGGTAGTTTCCAAGTAAGATGGGATTTTATGTATGGTCTGTCTTGTCGTTTGTAATTGCTAATAATTACTAACATTGATTATGTTACTGATAATGCTATAAGTCATCTTTTGCTTTAGCACAGTGGACCGGGGGTGCCCGGGTGGGCCAGTCAGTTAAGCATCCGACTTGGGCTTGGGTCATTATCTTGTAGTTTGAGCCCCGCGTCGGGTTCTGTGCTGACAGCTCAGAGCCTGGAGCCTGCTTTGGATTCTGTGTCTCCCTCTCTGCCCCTCCCCTGTTCATGCTCACACTCTCTCGCTCGCTCGCTCGCTCGCTCTCTCTCAAAAATAAACATTAAAAAAAATTATTAACATAGTGGACCATAAAAGTCACTTTTACCCACTAGTTTAAATTAAAAAAGAAATTAGTTATTATGGTAGGAATTTCCTATTAGATTACACTGAAAATAAAAATTGATTAAGCATGGTCATGTTACACTTGATGTGTAATCTTTGGGAAAACTTGAAAAAAAAAACCACAACCTTTTGGGGGCATTTCTTCATTTATAGGATGAACATGCTCATCTTTTGCATGTTATTTCTCTTGACAAGATCCCTGTGTCAGAAGGTTTTTCAGGGCGCTGGGTGGCTCAGTCAGTTAAGCATCTGATTCTTGATTTCAGCTCAGGTCATGATCTCACGGTTCATGGGTTTGAGCCCCAGTGCAGAGTCTGCTTGGGATTCTCTCTCTCTTCCTCTCTGTGTCCCTCCCCTCTCCTCTAAATAAATAAATAAATAAATAAATAAATAAATAAATAAATAAATGGTATTTCAATTAGTGTTACACTTAAAGCTGAAAATTCTTAGTTCTCCCCTTTATCCTTTCATATGGATGTTGTCAGGTCTGATAGGGGAAAGCTATGAAACTTCTGAACTAATGTGAAGCATCAAGCCTGGAAATAGCTTAATTCTGGGCCTTCAGAATTTTGCAAAGTACATCAGTGTGCCTATCTTAATTCAAAATTTAAAATGGGTTTGTGTTCAATGAGGATTTCCTCTAATCTAAATCAACTCTGAGATTAAGGAACTAGTAATCAAAGTTAAAAAAAAATCTTTTTTAAATTAGATTGACTTTCTTGATCATAATTTTACTGCTTATCCAATAAACTTTATCATTTAATGTCACTTAAAAGTGAGTTTGTACTTCTTGAGTATGAAATGCGTTCAGGCTTGAACCATCGCCTTGAGGATGGAGAGAGTGCTTGGGCCAGTTCTTGAAGGGAGTCGACTCAGTGAGAAGCATACTAGGCACGACAAATAAAAATGGTACACGTGGAAAAGAAAGTTTCACTGCTTTAGGTATATTTGACATTTCTATTTAACATTTGTCCAGATTGATGGTATTTTTAAAAAGCAACATCTAGGGAGAGGTGGGAACAGAGCTGTGCAAAGCAAAAGAGAAAACGTCTTTGCTTTTTAGACAGTCCTTTACCGTGTTTTCATGATAGTTTGTATATTGTTTTAAAAGCTTTCAAATGACAGGAAAAAACTTGTGTCCCTATTGTCCACATTTAACAAAGTTAACATTTGGCCATGTTTGTCTTGATCTTTTTTTTTTTTTTTTTCCTAGAAAGGAGGAAAATCGTTCAGAAACAGTCCAAGTCCTTTATGTCTTTCCCTCTTTCTGTTTTCCACTCTCCTACCCCGGAAGTAGCCTCTGTCTTATAGTTGGTGTGTGTTTTTCTTTATTATAAACTCAATGCTCTTACTGTATTGCTGTCCATGGTGATATATAGAAGTGTTTGTTTCTATAAATTGCTTCTTTTCAGGCCACATTGTTTTTGCGATTTACCAGGAAATCCCAACGTATGAATGTGGTTTAAGTTCACTGCAGGATCGTCTGATCGGGGAAATGTCACAATGTGATCCTATTTCCGTAGTTCTGTTAGGCGCATGACCTTTACCAGTTAGTTAATTTATGCATATTAATTATATAAATAACATAATGCATGTGTGTGGAATGTTTCTATCCCCAGGCTCCTGAGGTTATTATGTCTCAACATTACGATGCTAAGGCAGACCTGTGGAGCATAGGAACGGTGATATATCAATGCCTAGTTGGAAAGCCACCTTTTCAGGTAGCCTGACTTTTTACTTATGTGCTTAATTTTGGGATCTTCTCATTTTGCAGTTGCCTCTGACTTCTAAAACGGGGGATACTTTGAAAGCAGTGTTTTGGGTTCCCTTGTGACTTAGTTTGATTTTCTTACAGGCAGAAACTGCTACAGTGAGCTAGAATGTCTTTTGCTTTTCCTTTTTTTTTTTTTTTTTTTAACCTGCCTTCCCTTTGTACCTGGCCTGAGCATAAAGCCTGTTGTTATGTTTACAAGCTGATGAAAACTAGCCAGGGTCCAGACTAACAGCCTGGTGGGAAATGGGGGTGAACAGTGATGTCGGCGCTCCCTGCTTGGCTTGGTTTGGGGGTCCTGCCCTCGCAGGTGAGGGCTGGGCCTGGTCTGGGAAAGTAACTGGAAACTGTCTTCAGCTCTCTATTGCCACCACTGCTGGGTGAGAGAGAGTTAGTTGTTCAGTCTTTATGGAAATTATTTTGGGTTTTTCTTCCCACCCCACCCCCATATGCTGTCAAAAAGAGGCCCTCTAGAACTCATCATGATGACCCCTCCTGAGTTCATAATTGCCCACTTTCCAAGAGGTTTTTTGAATCTGAAAACTGCAGCAAAGTAAAATTATCTGTCCAAAATGGTGTTAAATAGTGACCCAGCCAGTTTCGACACTTAACTTTCTCAGTCTGGTTTGTCACGTACGGGCAGCTTCACTAAGCCAGCAGCTCTTGTTCTGAGCGTCCTTCCTGTTGCTGTGGAGGGACTAAAAGTTAGAGGTAGGTATACTTTGTTCTCTCCCTTGAACCCCTGACAGTCCTAAGGTAAAATATACCTTGATTTTTACACAACAAAACTGTACCTGTTTGGTAATGTAACCTCCAGAATAGTGATTCTTAACTTTTTCTAAGTCTCAGGCTCCTCTAGGGGGCTGAACTCAGAAAAGAGACATTATGCCTGGATATGCAGAATTTGCACCCAATTTTAGAGGTTTTTAGGTTCCTAGTGCCCATCTGTGGTTCCTTTAGTAATCCATGACTTTCAGGTTCAGAGTCTATGTTCTTTGGCAAGAATATGAGTATGGATCACATGATTTGAAATTTTTGCCCCCATTATTTAGGAAATAAAACCTTTTTTTTTTTTTTTTTTTTTTAACAGGCCAATAGTCCTCAAGACTTAAGGATGTTTTATGAAAAAAATAGGAGCTTAATGCCTAGGTATGTGTTTTGGTTACACTGGGTTTTATTGTCTGTGAATACAACGTTAAGTGAACTCTGTGCTTTATGTGTTTCTGTGCGCATGTGTGCTTTATCTTTTTCTTATTGGATTTTGGGAGGCTGGATTATTTCTCACTTGCATTTGTTTAAGCCATGCCCTCTTCCAGACAGAATTGGAGGTGGCTCCTTTTCTAACAGACAACTCTAGCAGATATTAGTGCCAAGCTAAAGTGGTGTTAAACTCCAGGCTGCCCTTGTGAAGTGCTTTATCGCTGCCGACATTCAAACAAATAATATTGAGAAGCACAGTGCAGGGACATTCCCAGACGGATGCTTTTTCTCAAAGACAGTTGCTTAGTGCTTTGGTTTTTGTTTCTGTTTTTCTCCTGTAAGAAATGTGGTTTTACTGCAATCATCTTCATATGAAATGTAGTATTTGTGAAAGTGCATTTGCCTTTTCCTTTATCATAATGAAGGCCAAGGTCATATAGCAAGTATGTATAAACTCATCACTTAGATCCTTTTTTTTTTTTCCTTTTTCCCAGTATTCCCAGAGAAACATCACCTTATTTGGCTAATCTCCTCTTGGGCTTGCTTCAGAGAAACCAAAAAGACAGAATGGACTTTGGTAGGTAATATTTTCAAATTTTGTATTTCTGTGTATCCTAAAAAGATTTTGAGAAGATGCTATGGAATTTTCAGAAGAAAATTAAAGTCAATTTCTTTCTTTCTCTTTGTCTTTTTTCTTTCACTTATTTTATAAATATTTATTGAGCGCTTGCTATGTTCTAGGTACAGGAAATAGAGTAATAAAGAAAATCCCTGTCCTCATGTAGCATATATTCTCTTGGGGGGGAGGCAGACAGATGATAAACTATAATTATAAACCATATAGAAGGTGATAAGTGCTGTGGAGAAAAAGAAGGAAGAGAAATGTGGTGGGGAAGGGATGGAGATTTTAAATAAGGCAGCCAAGGAAGCCCTTTCTGAGAAAGTGGCCTTTGAATAAAGACTTGATTGATGGATGGCAGGATAGTGAGCTAGCGGGCAGTGGGCGGTGTGCATATCTGTGGGAAGAGCTTTCCAGGCGGAGTGAACAGCCAGTACAAATGCCCGAAGCTGGGAGCGTGGCTTATAAACTGGAGGAACAGTCAGAGGGCCAGTTAAAGACTGGGGCTTTCGCTCAGTGTGCTGGGGAGGGTTTGAGCAGAGGAGTAATGGGATCTGACCGATGTTTTCAAGTGGCTCGTTCTGGTTGCTTGTTTTGAACTCTGGTGAAGGGTGTGGAGGTAGCCCGAGGACCGACGAGGGAGGCCAGTCGGGAGACGGCAGTTGCTCACTTAGGCTGGGATAATAACAGCAGAAGTGGTGAGGAGTCCGTTGACTACTGGATCTTTTTGCAGGTAGAAGCAGCAGTGTTTACAGATGAATTGGGTGTGCGGTGTGAGAGAGAGAGAGAGGACTCAAAGAGGACTCCAGGGTTTCTGGCCTGAGCACGTGAAGGAATGGAGTTGTTGGTTACAGACACAGGAAAGGCTGGAGCAGGATACGGGGCAAATCAGGACTTGGGGTTGACCGTGTTAAAGTGAAGATACGCATTTGTGTAACTGTAGATGTCAGAAGGCACTTGGCGTTCAGAGGACAGGTCTAGGCTGAGGGTATACTTGGGAGAAGGTCTGGGAGGAAGGAGAAGAGAAACACTCCATAATCCTGGTCGAAAAGTCGCTGGCCTCAAAGATGGAGTTTAGGGAGACAGGGAGGGGCAGCTCCGTGTTAGTGACCCTTGTGAACATGAGCTCTGTGGCCGCTTGGTTCTCACCGTGGCCTTAGGAGAGCAGCTGTGGGTGCTCCATGGAGGCTGTGGTTTTAGATTTTTAGACTTTAAAAAAAAAAATTTTTTTTAATGTTTATTTTTGAGGGGGGGGGGGAGGGCAGGAAGAGAGGGAGACGCAGAATCCAAAGCAGGCCCCAGGCTCTGAGCTGTCAGCACAGAGCCTGACCTGGGGCTTGAACTCACAGACCGCGAGATCATGACCTGAGCTGAAGTCGGACGCTCAACCGACTGAACCCCTAGATTTTTAGACTCTTAAGGCAAAGCTTCTATCATTGATTTTGAGCCTTTCTTCTTTTATAATCTAATCACTGAAGCTGAAACTTTAAGTATTTTAAGTTAACACCGTCTATTTTCAAATAATATTTTACCACCTCTTGTGTGATGAAAGAACTTGGAAAGCTTAATACTGTAGGCATTATCCAGTTCTTGAAGGTTTTGAAAGGAAATTTTTCCCTGAAATTGTTTGGGTCTCAGCTTCTCTTTGCGGCACAGTTTGTTAACTTGTTCTTATCAATGTAAACATGTAAAAGATCGTCTTTTCAATCTTGTTCTTAGCAGTCATGTGTAAAAACAGCATGACTCAAATTTAAATGTCAGACCAGAAAAGCCATAAAACATGTTCAGTGAAAATGCTTATTAAATTAACCTTGACCTTGATGTTTTTAGGGGAAAAAAAGTGTTCGATTTTTCCTATAGTAATTAGTCGTAATAGTAATAGCGATTTGCAAAAACTTATGCCAGAATTTTGGTCTGTTAATGTGTATTGTGGAAGTCTACAAAGGCTTCTGGATAAGACAGACCAGGGTTTGAAATCTAGTCTCTACACTTACTAGCTCTTTGACAGTAGAGAAGATACATGGCCTTTATGTGCTTTAAGTTCCTTATCCATACAAGGAAGGTAATGCCTTGCATTAAGTTTGTGTGGGTTCAATGACCTGGTATGTGAAACATTGTCCTAGCATATGTTCTTAGTAGACAGTGGCTCTAATAGTTTCCATATAGGGGAAGAGAAGAAATAGCTTGAATGTGTATTAAAGTTTTGTAAAGTTGGAGTTACATATCAGCAATCTACTTGGTAGATATTTTTATCTTTCAGATGGAGAAATGAAATTGAGAGTTGCTCTACAACCATGAGAAATGTGGGTCAATAGTGAAACAATATGTTCATGGATAATAGTTTTAAAATTATAGATTATAGGGGCGCCTGGTGGCTCATTCAGTTAAGCGTCCAACTCGTGATTTCAGCCCAGGTCATGATCTCACAGTGAGATCAAGCCCCGTGTCAGGCTCCGTGCTGACAGCTGACAGCTTGGAGCCTGCTTGGGATTCTCTCTCTCCTCTCTCTGCTCCTCCCCTGCTTGTGCTCTCTCAGTCTCTCAAAATAAATAAATCAACTTAAAAAAAAAACGATAGATTATATTAAATATTTATATACTTTCCATACCATGGCAATTGATTTGGAATGCGGTTTCGGAGTGTTTGCGTTCAGTTTTTTTTTTTAATCTTTTCTATTTCATCCCTATTATGTCCATTGTAAAAATCAGCATAAAAAATCTTATGTGTCAAACTATAATTTATATATATGTATATTAATGATTGTTCTAAAAGTGATCTCAGGTAGGGGCATCTGGGTGGCTCAGTTGGGTATGCGCCTGACTTTGGCTCAGGTCATGATCTCGCATTTCGTGGGTTCCAGCCCTGCGTCGGGCTCTGTGCTGACAGCTCGGAGCCTGGAGCCTGCTTCCGATTCTGGGTCTCCCTCTCTTTCTGCCCCTGCGCCACTCACACTCTGTCTCTCTCAAAAATAAATAAACATTTTTTAAAAATCTTAAAAATGAACTCAGAAAACTCTCGTTTTCCTTCAAAAGCTTCCACATTTCCTTGGCAAGTCTTGTAACTGATAATTTACTCTGAGTGGCTTTTGGCGATGCTTTGCAGCGGGACTCATGGGACCCGTCAGAGTAGAAGGAAGATACGTTAGATCCTGAGTTAAGCTTCTCCTGGTCTTGTATTGCCTCTTTTCGACCTCCATGCTGGTACTGTGCTGCTCTCCTTGTCTGCTCTGTGAGATGTAATAGCACACAGGTCTGGGACTTCATGACAGATGAGATTTTCTTTGTGGGTTTTTAAGGAAATAATGAAACACTCTAAACACGTACGAAAATAAACTAAAATAACAAACTGCTGTGTACTCACCTGCTTATTTATCTTTATCTAATTAGCAGGCTTGTGTCGGTTTTGTCCTTGGCGGATAACCAGAGAAATTAAATCAAACCTAGAGTTTTTTAAAAAATATGAAGCCAGCAGCAGGAATCTCTCTTCTGGGATAGAAGGATAGGATTTCTTGCATAAATCAGCTGCCTGGATTGCCTCTTGGGACAGTTTACAACAGCCGTGCTTCATACACATGCTTAGGAAGGAAAGGCCTGCTCACAGCCGTCCGTGGGGATGCTGCTTGAGGGACAGCATGTGTCAGGGAACGTGTCTGCTTCGGTAGCTCAGGGCTTCCCGTGTTGGTAATGGGTGTTTTGAGAATTCAAATTACTATTCTTAATTTTTCACTGATTAAGAGTTACTTGTAATCTGATCACTTTTATAGATGAGTTATGAAAATAATATGCTTTTACACTGAAAGAGATAGAGGCTACGTGAAGAAGTTAACGATAATTATGATCGAAGAGACACTCTGTTAAATTCTTTGACAAAGGTTTAACCTGTCTGCTAGTCAGCATCAGTTTAAAGGCTGTATTCTCCTATTTCCTTACAGAAGCATTTTTCAACCATCCTTTTCTTGAGCAAGTTCCAGTGAAAAAATGTGAGTACCCATTTTTTTGCATTTTTACGTGAAGAGTAAATGCAGACTTAAGGAAAAATTAGTGTTTTGTGTTACAAAATTAATTTCATTGTGCTTCTCAAGGTTTCATTGAGCTTTTCCTAAATACCTGTAGCTGTATTTACTTAATTACAGTTGTTTGTCCCAAATCTGGGTGGAAACAGTTTTAGTAATTGCTGCATTTTCAGTTTTATCCATGGGAGGTGTAATAAGTTGGTGAGTGTGAACTTGGGGTCAACATGAAGGTGTAGTAGGGTTTTTTTTTAAATTATTTATTTATTAAAAAAATTTTTTTAACGTTTATTTATTTTTGAGACAGAGAGAGACAGAGCATGAATGGGGGAGGTTCAGAGAGGAGACACAGAATCGGAAACAGGCTCCACGCTCTGAGCTGTCAGCCCAGAGCCCGACGCGGGGCTCGAACTCACGGACCGCGAGATCGTGACCTGGCTGAAGTCGGATGCTTAACCGACTGAGCCACCCAGGCGCCCCTACATTTATTTATTTTTGAGAAACAGACAAAGCGTGAGCGGGGGAGGGGCAGAGAGAGAAGGAGACACAGAATCTGAAGCAGGCTCTGGGCTCTGAGCAAGCTGTCAGCACAGAGCCCGATGCGGGGCTCGAACCTGCAAACTGTGAGGTCATGACGGGAGCTGAAGTCGGACGCTCAACCGACCGAGCCACCCAGACGCCCCGAAGCTGTAGTGGTTTTGACAGGGTTTCTGTTAGACAAGCCGTGTAACTGCCGTGCAGAGTGACGTCTGTCTTCATCCGTGTCTCTTCCCCCAGCCTGCCCGGTCCCGGTGCCCGTGTATGCTGGCTCTGTCTCCGGCAGCTCCTGTGGCAGCTCCCCGTCTTGTCGTTTTGCCTCTCCACCGGTAAGCTTTGCTTTCATTGACGGTAATTTTCAGTTAGTGCTATTGTATCTGTCCACACCTAAGCCTACAGCCACACTGTGGATGACCTTTTTATGTGTCGTGTTTACTGGGGCAACTGAGGTTTGGGGAAAGAGCATTATTGTTGAGTCAAATAGACCTAGATGTGGATCTCTGCCCTTATGTAGCTATGTAAGCTGCAGCAAGGAATGTCAGCTCTCTGGGCCACTTGCCTCTGAACAGCGGGTACAGTACTCTCACCTCGTGCCTTAGGGGGTTGGAAAGAATGATCATTGCAAAGGGTACCTATTACAGGTAGATAGGTAATGTTTATTTTATCTGAGTGTCATGACACCAGCTGGGGAGTTATGGTACCTAGAATTTCCAGTGGCGGTGAGTGCACTTTCCGCGGACCCGGACCCCCACAGTGGCGGCTGCCAGCCCTTCAAGACCTGCTCACCACTGGCCTCTTCTTCCTCCTGGGCTCCCTGGCCATTTCTCCCACGGTTGTCTTTCCTCCAACCTAAGTGCTTCTTCTAGACCCTGAGAGCTTCTGCTCACTCCATCTTCCTACTCCACTCTCCCAGGGTTTTACTTTGCCCTTTTCTGACCCTTGCCCCAAATCTCTGTTGCAGTGTGGGTTGTGACCTTGAGGCTTTTCCATAAGCTGAAGGTCCAAGGGCTCTTGTGTCAGCTATTGTGAATATTTTCCAGATTAGCCTGGCAGACATGAATTTCTTGAATTCTGCTAGCAGAGCGTGGGGCAGTTGTAAAAGGAGATGATTGTGTAATTAGTGGGTTCAACTCAGAGGTTTAAGAGCATGGGGCTTGGGACTTCTGTATCCCTTACTTGCCACAGTTAACCAGGACAAATGACTTAAACTCTCTTAACCACGTTTCTTCTATGTAAAGTGAATGTAATTTACCTATTTCGTAGAGTTTTTTAAGGATAAATGAGCAAACACACTTTTACTACACTGTCTGGTACATAATAAATACTCTGTGGCAACTAATGCTATTATTATTTTCAAGGGAAACCTAATAGCCCCTTAGCTAGAGCAGATGCCGAAGCAGCCTGTCGCAAAAAGATGAGTCCTAAAACTGACAAAAAAACCTTTCTGCATAACCCTGCAGACTTAAGCCAAGTAGAAAAAGCAGATGGGCTAATAAGACTTACATTATATTTCCATGAATTGAAAAAACCTCGAGTGGGTGGGGGGAACCCAAGAGGAAATAGAGAAGAGTGTTGTGTATTTCCTACTTCAGTCCGGAGTATAAGAAAACACTGCTTTGGAGTGATTGGGGAGAAGTGTGGAGGAAGTACTGACATGGAAAGACAGCTGGTGTTATTTGGAGCTGGGCACAACTGCTGCTTGCTCACCCTTCACTTTGGGCAGGTCAGTTCCAGAGCTGAGCCGTGGCTCCCTCATCTGTAGCGCAGGCTTCATTGCGCTTTGCCCGAAGAGCAGCCGTAGTGAGTAGTTGATAAACTGTAGCTATTATTATGAAGTCTGCATTTGATACAGTGTGATACAGAATATGAAAAGCAAAGTTTAGGCTTGAGAAAGGAACCACAAGGAAGGATCTGATTATGGGAGAGATGTGGGAGAGTAAGAATAAAGGAGCCTGTTTGTAGAACGACCAGGGAATGAGAAAGAGGGGTTCCAGTAGGAGGGACATTGAATTGGAAATTGCTTTGACTGGAGAGAGCAAGTTGGGTTTTTTGGTTGTTTTTTTTTTTTTTTTTTTTTTTTTTTTTTTTTTTTTTAGGGGGGTGGCATTGAAAGGGAGAGCCTACAGAGCTAGCTTGGCTGCTAGGGAAGAGATGGAGTGTTAACAGCAGTGAGGACACACAGGAGGGAGAGAAGAGGCATATTTAGATGCTACAAACTGTGGTGGAAAAACATTTTAGAAGGCCTTTATTAAAAGCTAATGCTTGAAGTGAAAGTAAAAAGGAAAGCTGGGGAATAAAAGGAAATCAAGAGTGTTTCTGTATAATTTCCAGATAGCGAGATCAGAAAATGGGATGGTTTAGGGAACCTGGATGGCTCAGTTGGTGGAACATGCGAGTCTTAATCTCTGAGTTGTGAGTTCAAGGCCTACTTTGGGTGTGGAGCCTGTTTAGAAAAAGAGAAAAAAGAAAGAAAGAAAATGGGATTGTTTAACAAGCCTTGCTTTGAATGTAATCTGACAAAAGTAAGATTATTTCATACATGCATCCTTCCTACGGCTGGAGTTGATTCTCATACTCAGGGTTGATACACAGAGACACGTACACATAACATTGTCTTTTTCACCTTCTCACGCAAATCTCCAGCTGCTGCTTTACTCTAGAGAAATCTTTTTTTTATGTTTATTTGAGAGAGAGTGCTTGCGTGCGAGTGGGGGAGGGGCAGAGAGAGAGAGGGAAAGAGAGCGTCCCACGCTGTCAGCGCAGAGCCCGACATGGGGCTCAATCTCATTACAGCGAGATCACGACCCAAGCCGATATAAGGAGTTGGATGCTTGACTGACTGAGCCCCCCAGGCGCCCCCCCAGGGAAATCTCAGAAAGGCAGAAAAACAAAAAACAAAATGAATAAATAGTCTTTCAGTTATGATACTGGCTATAGGTTAAGTGCTATTTAGGTGATATTTCTTGAGTATTGATTGGTTTCATAATATTTATTAAATGTCTACTTTGTGTAAGGTTCTGGTTGATACTAATGGAGGACACAGTCAGGTCCCTTACATTAAGGAGCTTTCAGTTTAGTTGTGTGGAGAGGAGGCCGGGAAATGGGTCGCTATTAGATGCGTGTGTGTGTGTCTCTTTACTGCCTGTGGGAACACGAATGAGGAGCATCACGTCAGAGCAGCAACTGAGAAGGGCTGCTGGGGAGGGCAGGGAGCGGCTGCGTTTTGGAGAAAGACGTAGCAAGGTGCAGTAGTGAAAGAATGGTCTCGTAGGTGGAGGAGTTCCTGTTCGTGAAGTCACGGAAGCACGGCCCACTGAAGGAACTCTGTAGGCCCCCCTCCCCCCCGTACCCACTTTAATTTAAATTTGTTAGAACGAAGTGAAATTTAAAACTTTGTTCCTTAGTCACGTTCAGTAGCCATCGATAGCTAGCAGATCTGTAACATGCTGGACAGCTCAGATGCAGACTGTCCCCCTCATCGCCGCAGGTTCTGTGGACAAGGCTTCTCGGAGCAGTCCAGACTGGTGGATGCCGAGAGCGGTGGTGGTGAGGGGAGGTGGACGTCGTGCTAGAGAGGCAGGGAGATGCTGCATCTTGACAGGGTGTGGCTGCGGTGAGCCATCTGAATGGAGGTGTGATGTGACCCGCTGTGTGTTTTAGCCAGATTCTCCTAAAAGCAGGGTGGAGGACTGGGTTTGAGACTGGTAGAGAGCAGAGTGGTCTCTCGGCAGAGGAAGGAGAACAACCGCAGACTGTTGCACCTTTCTTGTTTTTTTTTTTCTGAGAATGAGGCCCTGAGCTAAGGGGAAGGTGGGACCAGGCAAGAGAAAGGTAGTCTGCAGAGCTTGGAATTGCTTGAATTCCAAGGGGACCGAACGGATGGATGATGAAGTCGCTGGGTGTGGGAGTGTGTTTGTGGGGGGGTGCTCTGGAGGGTAAAGGTGGTGAGTTGGTCCATCGCTCACTGGAGATATCCAGGCTGCAGAGGTGAGGTGGTACTTGAAGGCAGGAGGGTGAGAGTGGTCACTGGGGTGAGGCTAAGCATGTGAGGAGTAGAGGGTCCAGACTGGCGCCTTGGGGAACTCCAGACTCTACCCGTCTCCTTTAAGGGACAGATGAGAAGCGGGCATCCACAAAACAGATGGAGAAGTAGGAGGAAAAGCAGGGTCACTGAATAAAGGGGTAGAGTGTCGAGAATGGTCTGCAGAGCAAGTGTAACGTAGCTCGGATAAATTAAGGGAGAGAGCGAGAGTCCACATGACTTGGCAATGGGAAGGTCATGATGAGCCTAATAAAGACCGTTTTATTGGACAGTTGAAGGTAGAAGTGGATTATGGTGGGTTGAGGGACACACATGAGATGAGGAATTTGAGTCCATGAAGATTGATAATTTCAAGAGATACTGTTAAAAAGTAGTCAGAGAAGATGGTGATTAAGAGGGCTGCAGGGATTTGAGACGTGACAAAATGAAATGTGTTCATGTGCAGAGAGGAAAAGGGAGAGGGTGAGCGTCGGGCAGAGGGAAGTTGGTCTTGGTCTCTGAGGAGGTGGAGGGGAATAGAATTAGAGCACAGGTGGAAAAGCGAGGAGATCTCTTCCACCCAGATGTTGTGGGTGCAGATAATATTACAAATGCAGGGAAGAAAGTGAGAAAGTTCCTGCCTAAACCACCGGAAAGAAATTATGGAGTTAAATACTTAGAATCACATCTCAACTTGACCGCTTTTTAGTTGTATGATCTTGGGCAAATTTCCTAAACTTCTGAGGGGTGTGTGTGTGTGTGTGTGTGTGTGTGTGTGTAGATGTATATCTCTATATCTATATATTATATATAACTGGGTTTCAGAACATGATTGGAGTTAAGTAATACATGGAAAGCTCTTAACAGTGTCTAGCCCACAGTGACGATCAGTAGTGTAAGTCTCTACGTTGTCCCTTCTTTTTATTACCTTGACACATAAGGTCTCTCTAAAAAGTGATGAGATTGTATGTCATGTGTATGTCTCTTTCTCTCTGTCTCTCTGTCTCTCTCTCTCTCACACACACACACACACATGCACACGGTAGGAGATTTGAGACAGCTTTCATTGCACAGTGACATTCAAAGAGCCCTTGCAGTGAATTGCGTGTTTAAGACAGGGGTTTAAGTTTAAAGGACATTGTGGTATTTTTCCTTTTCTTACATAGAAACAGAGGTTAAACAGGGTAATAGGGGACTTAACACAATAAGTTAGGAAGTTCATTTTTTAGAAAACCATTGTATCATCAAGACATTTAATTAGAGGTGTCACTAGAGTCCTTGAACTAGGCAACTGCTAAAAGATATATAGCTGCTTGCATCTAAGTCTTTGCTTAAATGTATCTTACAGGCTTTTCTTCCTTTCTTTTCCTACCCCCTAACAAAAGAGAAACCAAAGGAATGTAGCCACCACCTGTAAGGTTTTCCAAATCTTTCTGTGAGTGTAAGTGAACCTCTAGGCTTGAATGCAGTTATCCTTATTGATTTCTTTACTTTTTGACATAACATGCTCTCTTGCTTTCCTGTTTATAATGTTTTCTTCATCATAGGTTTAAAACTTTTTCAAGTTGTGCAGGATGTCATTAACCTAGAGTCTCTGTGTTTTAGTCATCAAGTGAACAGTTATTAAGTATCTGCTTTGCTAGGCCAAGAGCCGAAACTGGGGATGTTGAGATGATAAAAACGCACCTCGAAAATTGCAGGAGAAGCAGACATGTACATGATAAGTGGTATGATATATTTTTAAGTATCATTTTTGGAGAACATTTGAGAAGTCTTTATGCAAAGACACTTTAAAACTGTGCTTTTCTAAGGGAGAGATTTTCCAAAGAGAGGTGTTTTTTTTTTTGCAATTTTAAGCTGGAATTGAACTTTAGGCCCACTTTTATGAAGACAGTATTCCTTAGTCTTGTGGCTGTTCTGACGTGCATTGTATTATTAGGTCAGTTTTAATTTTCTGTTGTTCATTTTAGTCCCTTCCAGATATGCAGCATATTCAGGAAGAGAACTTATCCTCCCCACCGTTGGGTCCTCCCAACTGTCTGCAAGTGTCCAAAGATTCTGCCAGCACTAGTAGCAAGAACTCTTCCTGTGATACGGATGACTTTGTTTTGGTTCCACACAGCATCTCGTCAGACCACTCATGTGAGAACCTTTTCTGCTTGTACATGTTACATACTTCTTACTTGGCTAGACTCGCATTTATTTTCAACCTTTATATCACGCTCTCTTGTGTAGGGGGCCCTTTCAAACGGTCACGTTATTTAGTGGCTGGAATTCCCAGAGTTATGTACCCGCCTTTCTAAAATCTGCTCAGGCACCTCCCATAAAGCAGTAACTTTGGATTCTGAAGGTAGATGGAAAGTTTACAGGAGACAGTAGAAACAGATAGAAAAGCCAGCAGACCAAGGGAAATTAAATCTAAGGAAAGGAGCGAAAAGAACGCCTCTTTTGCAAGACAGCCTAAGAGTCCAGGGAGTCTAAAGTCAATCTGGATGCCCTTCGGAGGATCCTGGTGTAAGGTCGGGGATGAGTTTTGTAAATGTATAGGAAGAATTTTTATAAAGGAAGCAGAATCCAAGTTGGCTAAATATAGTCAGGGCTCTAATGGAATAATTAAGGGCACCAGAAAACCTACAAAAAAGAGACTTAGACAAAACAAAAAAGGAACAATAGTCTGGTTGTGAAGGAACTGGATCAGAAAAACTAGAAATTTGATTACTTTGGTACTTAAATAGTCTCAGGTTGACTGTGTGTGCGAACAGGTGGTTGGAAAAGTTGGTATCCAGAGGTCTCTTTAATCATTTGTCAAATACTGATTTAACAGCTGCTGTGTCAGGCACCATGCTAGCTGCTGTGAAGAGCAAACGCACTTTAGCATTTATTTTATGGACACCGCAGCAGGAGTAGATGGCAATTTACGATCAGTGCTCTCCCACCTCAGAGTTACCTTTCAAAGATCGTCCAGCATACGTTGGGGGTTTTATTTTATTTTATTTTTTTAAAGTAAGTAAACCTTAAACATTATGAAATATTTCAAACAGGAAGTAATACAGCAGATACTCCAGTCACCACCATGCTAATTTTATTTATGTCAGCATTTTGCCGTTTTGTTTTAGATGTCCTTTTTTAAAGATAAAAATGCTGTAGGTACAGCTAAAGTCCTTGTCCTTATTCTACTCTTGCCAGAGGTAAATTCTTTGTGTCGATTTTTTCTTATACTTCCACATATGCCAGGATCTGTAAATAACATATGGTATTCTTGTGTTTATACAGTTTTTAAGTAAATAGTATAAAGAAGCTTTCTATAGTTTGTTTTTTAATGCATGGTTTTGCTACAAAGCTAGATATATATATATATATATATATATATATATATATATCTAGGTGTGTGTCTAGTTCATTTTAATATCTGAATCTCACAGTACAACTAAACCACAGTTTGTCTATTTCTGTGCTGATGGTTACCTGGATTATTTCTGTCTTTTCACTATTCAGAATGTATTATAACAGATGTCCTTGGATCAGAGTTCCTTCCACATGGATACTTCAGGAATTTTCAACCTCAAATCTACAAAATATTGGTTCACACAAGTTGTAGCCAGTCAGTAGCCTCTGCCATGCTGCCCCTAATGGTATAATGGTACCTTCTAAAGAAAAGTCTTTACCTGGAATTCATTTTTGTAGATGGAATAAAGTAGGGATCCTATTATTGAATATTCTGTCCTTTCTCTACTGATAGACAATTCCAGATTTGTCATAATCAGGTTTATATAAAGGATTAAGGGTTTTTTTTTTTTAAGGTTTTCTGTCCCATTGGTCTATTTGTCTATATTATAAATCATTTTTAAATTTCATTTGTTTAATTAAAAAAAATTTTTTTTTAACGTTTATTTATTTTTGAGACAGAGACAGAGCATGAACGGGGGAGGGTCAGAGAGAGAGAGGGAGACACAGAATCTGAAACAGGCTCCAGGCTCTGAGCTGTCAGCACAGAGCCCGACGCGGGGCTCGAACTCACGAACCGTGAGATCATGACCTGAGCCGAAGTCGGACGCTTAACCGACTGAGCCACCCAGGCGCCCCACATTTATTTAATTTTTAAATAAATCATTTTTAAATTCATGCGTGTGTGTGTGTGTGTGAGGTAGGGGGGAGAGATTGTGGGGAGGGGTGATGATAGCATTCTTGTATTCTTTGGAATCACTTTGGCTGTTCTTGGCCCCCTTTATGCCCATGTAGTTTAAATTTGGCTTGACAAATCCTACAAAAAAACCATTTGGGGATTTTTATGGGAATTGTGTTGATTTTATAAGACCTATTGAGAGGCAGTAAATGATCTTTACAATATTGAATTGTCAAATCAAGAGTATGTGTTTCTCCTTAACATGTTTTGATACATATTTATATTTTCCTACATAAAGGACCTTCACATCTTTTGTTTTATTCTAGTTACCTTTGTTTTTTGTGCTTGTGTAAATATATGAAAACCTTTTTTTTTCAAAACTGCTTCTGTTGAAGTCTTTGTGCCTCTAAACCTCAGAGGTCATTTCTTGGTCTTCATCTTTTTGATGTACTTACAGCGTGTGTTATAGTTGGCCACACCCTTCTTTTCAATTGCTAAAAATTTGTTATTTTGAAACGTACATATATTTTTTTCAAAGATTTCATTTTTTTAGAGTAGTTTTAGGTTTATAAGAAAATTGAGAGGAAGATGCAGGTTTCCCCCACACCTCCTGCCTACCTCACCAGAACAGTACATTTGTCACTGAGGATGAGCCGACGTTGACATATCACAATCACCCAAAGTCCACAGTCTACTTAGAATTCATTCTTGTTGTACATCCTGTGGATTTGGAGAAAGGTGTAATGGCACGTTTCCATCATTATAATATACAGAGCATTTCTATTGCCCTAAAAATCTTCCATGCTCCCCACGCACTCCTTGGAAACCATTAATCCCTTTGTCTGTATAGTTTTATATCACAGTTTATCCATTTACCTTTTGAAGGATATTTTAGTTGCTTCCAAGCTTTGACAATGAAGAATAAAGCTACTGTAAACATCTGTGTGCATGTTTTTGTGTGAACATAAGTGTGCAACTCCTTTGGATAAATACCAAAGAGCATGACTCCTGGCTGGTATGGTAAGGTCACGTATCGTTTTGTCAGAAAACACCAAACTCTCTTCCAAAGTGGCTGTGCCATTTTGCATTCCTACCAGCAGTAAATGGGAGTTCCTGTTGCCCCATTACCCCCACCACCATTTAGTGCTGTCAGTGTTCCAGGATTGGGCTGTTCTGATAGGTGTGCAGTGGTGTCTTGTTTTAATTTGCACTTCTCTGATGACGTGGTGTTCAGCATCTTTTCGTATGCTTATTCACTATCCATATATCTTCTTTGGTGAGGTGTCTCTTAAGATCTTTGGTCCCTTTTTGTTATCTTTTTGTTGAACTTTTTCTTTGGTTTGGTTTGGTTTTTTGTTTTTGTTTTTCATTTTACTGATGGAATTTATTTATTTATTTATTTATTTATTTAATTTTCAAATTTACATCCAAGTTCATTAGCATATAGTGTAATAATGATTTCAGGAGTAGATTGCAGTGATTCGTCCCCTATGTATGACACCCAGTGCTCATCCCAACAAGTGTCTTCCTTAATGCCCCTTCCCCATTTAGCCCATCCCCCCACCCACAACCCCTCCAGCAACCCTTAGTTTGTTCTGTGTATTTAAGAGTCTCTTATTTTCTCTCCTTCCTTGTTTTTGTATTAGTTTTGCCTCCCTTCCCTTATGTTCATAAGTCTCTTATTTTCTCTCCTTCCTTGTTTTTGTATTAGTTTTGCTTCCCTTCCCTTATGTTTTGTATCTTAAATTCCTCATATGAGTTAAGTCCTATGATATTTGTCTTTCTCTAATTTCGCTTAGCACAATACCCTCTAGTTCCATCCACGTAGTTGCAAATGGCAAGATTTCATTCTTTTTGATTGCCAAGTGATACTCCATTGTATATATACACCACATCTTCTTTATGCATTCATCCGTCGATGGACATTTGGGCTCTTTCCATACTTTGGCTATTGTCGATAGTGTTGCTGTGAAAGGGGGTACATGTGCCCCTTTGAAACAACACACCTGTATCCCTTCGATAAATACCTAGTAGTGCAATTGCTGGATCGTAGGGTAGTTCTAGTTTTAATTTTTTGAGGAACCTCCGTTCTGTTTTCCAGACTGGCTGCACCAGTTTGCATTCCCATTTCTATTGAGCTTTAAGAGCTCTTTGTATATTTGGGATAACAGTCCTTTATCAGATGTGTCTTTTGCAAATATTTTTGTCCAGTCTATGGGTATCTTTCATTTTCTTGATGTTGTCTTTCACAGAGTGGTTGTTTTCAATTTTGATAAGTTAAAATTAATCATTAAATTTAATGATTAGTTAAATTATTTAAATCAATTTATTTCTTTCATGGATTGTGTTTCATGTTGGTATCATGACACCCAAGGTCCTCTAGGTTTTCTCCTGTGTTATCTTCTACAATATTTGTAGTTTTTTGTTTTACATTTAGGTCTATGGCCCATTTTGAGTTAATTTTGTTTGAAAGATGTAAGGTCTATATCTAGATTCTTTTTTTTGTTCTGTGGATGTCTGATTGTTCTAGCACCATTTGTTGAAGACTGTTTCTGCTCCATTGTATTGTCTTTTCTCTTCTGTCAAAGATCAGTTGATTATATTTATGGGGTCTATTTCTGGTCTCCCTATTCTGTTCCGTTGATCTGTTTGTTCTTTTACTAATACAACAGCGTCTTGATTAGTGTAGTTTTATAGTAAGTCTTGAAGTTGGGTAGTGTCAGTCCTCCAGCTTTGTTCTTCTCATTCAGTATTGTGTTGGCTATTACGGGTCTTTTGCCTTTTCCATTTAAACTTTAGAATTAGTTTGTCAATGTCCACAAAACAACTTGCTGGGATTTTGACTGGGATTGTATTGAATCTGTAGATCAAGTTGGGAAGAACTGACATGTGGACAATATTAAGTCTTCCTAACATAGAGTATCTCTCCATCTATTTAGTTCTTCTTTGATTTCATTCATCAGAGTTTTGTAGTTTTCCTCATAGAGATCTTGTATGTATTTTGTTAGATTTATACTAAATATTTTCATTTTGTGGGGGGCCGATGTAAATGGTGGTGTGCTGGGGTGCCTGGATGGCGCAGTTGGTTGAGCGTCCAACTTTGGCTCAGGTCATCATCTTGGGGTTGACTTGTTCGAGCCCCACGTCGGGCTCTGTGCTGACAGCTCGGAGCCTGGAGCCTGCTTCCGATTCTGTGTCTCCCTCTCTCTCTCTCTCTCTCTGCCCCTCCCCTGCTCATGCTCTGTCTCTCTCTGTCTCAAAAATAAATAAACATTAAAAAAAATTTTTTTTACATGGTGGTGTGCTTTCAATTTCAAATTTTAGTTGTTTATTACCGAGATAGAGGAAAGCAATTTATTTTTTTTAATATTAACCTTGTATCCTGCAGCCTTGCTTTAATCACTTATTAGTTTGGGAGATTTTGTGTGTGTGTGTGTGTGTGTGTGTGTGTGTGTGTGTGTGTGTGTTGTCAATTCTTTGAGTTTGTTTTTTTTTACATAAATAATCATGTCACCTGCAAGCAATAGTTTTATGTCTACCTTACCCAGCTGTATACATTTCATTTCCTTTTCTTGACTTATTGCATTAACAGGGACTTCCAGTGCAGTGTTGAAGGAGTGGTAAAAAAGGACCTCTTTCACAGATTATATGAAACTGTAACAACCACAGTCCACAAAAAATCAGTGGGAGGAGAAAAGAAAGAAAAATGACGTCCTTATCTTCTTACCTGATCTTAGTGGGAAAGCTTGGAGTTTCTCACCATTTAGTGTGATGTTAGCAGTAGCTTTTTGTAGATTTTTTTTTATCAAGTTGAAACAGTTCTCCTCCATTCCTAGTTTACCAAGAGTTTTTATCATGAATGGTTATTGGATTTTGTCAAATGCTTTTTCTGTGATTTTCCTTTTTAGTCTATTAATGTGATTACATTAATTTTAGAATGTTGAGCCAGCCTTGCATACCTGGGATAAATCCCATTTGGTTATGGTGTATATTTCTTTTTATACATTGTTGGATTCAGTTTGCTCATGTTTTGTTGGAGATTTTTCTGGGTACTGATGCCCTTATAGAATGAATTAGGAAGTACTGTCTCTGCTTCTATCCTCTGAAAGGAGATTGAAGATAAAGATTTGGTATAATTTCTTCCTTAAATGTTTGGTAAGAGTTCACCAGAGAGCTCATCTGGGCCTGGTGCTTTCTGGTTTGGAAGGTTGTTAATTACTGACTCAATTTCTTTAATAGAAATAGGCCTTTATTCAAATTACGTGTTTCTTCCTGAGTGAGTTTTGGCAGATCGTGTCTTTCACAGAATTGGTCCATTTCGTCTAGGCTGTCAAGTTTGTGGACATAGAGTTGTGCGTAGTATCCCTTTATTATCCTTTTAATTTCAGTGGGATCTCTTTCTGTTACTGATTGTTAGTTTATTTCTCTTGTGGTCTGAGAATAGACATTGCCTGATTTCTATTTTTTTTAATTTGTTAAGGTATGTTTTATGGCCCAGAATTTAGTCTGTCTTGCTGAATGTTCCATGTGAGTTTAAAAACAATATGTACTCTGCTGTTATCGGATGAAGTTGTCTGTAGATACCAATTATATCTAGGTGATTGACGGCGTTATTGAGTTCAACTATGTCCTTATTGATTTTCTGCCTGCTGGAGCTGTCCTTTAAAAAACATTTTTTTTTTAAGTTTATTTGTTTATTTTGAGAGCGAGCATGAGCAAGGAAAGAGCAGAGAAAGAGAGAGAATCTCAAGCAGGCTCTGACGCTGTCAGTGCAGAGCCTGATGCAGGGCTCAAACTCACGAAACTATGAGATCATGACCTGAGCTGGAATCAAGAGTCTGATGCTTGGGGCGCCTGGGTGGCTCAGTCAGTTAAGCGTCCAGCTTCGGCTCAGGTCATGATCTCTCTCTGCCCCTCCCCTACTCATGCCCTGTCTGTCTGTCTGTCTGTCTCTCAAAAATAAACATTAGGAAAAAAAAGGTCAGGTGCTTAACCAGCTGAGCCACCCAGGTGCCCCTGGATCTGTCCATTTTTGAGGGAGGGGTGTTGAAGTCTCCCAACTATGATAGTGGTTTCACCTATTTCTCCTTGTAAGTTTTTGCCTTACATGGTTTGATGCTCTGTTGTTATGGGCATGCGTACCTGTTGAGTAAGAATTATTATGTCTTCTTGGAGGATCTATGTTTATGTAAACATAAATGTATCACTGTGTAATGCTCTTTTTTATTCCTGATAACTTTGAAGTCTGCTGTGTTGGAGATTAAAGCTATTCCTGCTTTCTTTTGATTAGTGTTAGCATGGTCTATTTTTGTCTACCCATCTACTTTTTTAATCTATGTGTGTTTATATTTAAAGTGAGTTTCTTGTAGACAACATATAATTGGGTTGTGTATTTTAATCCAGTCTGAAATCTGTCTTTTAATAGGTGTATTTAGCCCATTGACATTAAAAGGGTTATTGATACAGTTAGATTAATATCTAACATATTTGTTAACTGTTTTCTATTCATCATCCTTGTTCTTTGTTCTATTTTTGTCTTCCGCTCTTTCTGCCTTTAAATTTTTTTTTTTAATGTTTATTTATTTTTGAGAGAGACAGAGACAGAATGTGAGTGGGCTAGGGGCAGAGAGAGAGGGAGACACAGAAGCAGAAGCAGGCTCCAGGCTCTGAGCTGTCAGCACAGAGCCCGACGCGGGGCTCGAACCCACGAGCTGTGAGATCATGACCTGAGCCGAAGTCGGACGCTCAACCGACTGAGCCACCCAGGCGCCCCTGCCTTTTGTGGGTTTAATTGAGCTTTTGTTACTCTATTTTTCTTTCCTTCATATCAATTATACTTTTTACTTTTTTTTAGTGGTTGTCCTAGAGTTTGCAGTATACGTTTGTAACTAATCCAGGCCCACTTTCAAATAAACTGTATCACTTCATGGGTAATGTGAAGTACCTTATAATAATAAAATCCTCATTCCTTCCTGCCATCCCTTGTATCATTGCTGTCATTCATTCCAGTTAAATAGAAGCATATGTAAGCATATACGTATATACATAAGACATAAACATTTAGCATACATAACTGACTATACTGATGCTATTATTTTGTCAGCATATCCCCTCAATTTTCATTTGGGAAAGTCTTCATTTTTCTTTCACTTTTTTAAAAAGTTTATTTATTTATTTTGAGAGAGAAAGAGAGCAAGCGTGAACTAGGGAGGAGCAAAGAGAGAGGAGATAGAGAATCCCAAGCAGGCTCCATGCTGATAGCATGGAGCCTGACTTGGGGCTTGATCCCACGAACCATGAGATCATGACCTGAGTCAGAATCAAGAGTGAGCCACCCAGGAACCCCTTTCCTTCACTTTTGAAGAATAATTTTGCAGGGTACAGAAGTCTAAGTTGGTGGTTTACTTCTCTCAACACTTTAAGTCACTTGACTCTCTTCTTGCTTGCATGATTACTGAGAAGTCAATGTGATTCTTTTTATTTTTATTTGCTTTTTATTTTTTTTAAATTTACATCCAAATTAGTTAGCATATAGTGCAACAATGATTTCAGGAGTAGATTCCTTAGTGCCCCTTACCCATTGAGCCCATCCTCCCACCCACAATCCCTCCAGTAACCCTCAATTTGTTCTCCATATTTATGAGTTTCTTCTGTTTTGTCCCCCTCCATGTTTTTAGATTATTTTTCTTTTCCTTCCCTTATGTTCATCTGTTCTGTGTCTTAAAGTCCTCTTTTGAGTGAAGTCCTATGATTTTTGTCTTTGTCTGACTAATTTCACCTAGCATAATACCCTCCAGTTCCATCCACGTAGTTGCAAATGGCAAGATTTCATCCTTTTTGATTGCCGAATAATACTCCATTGTGTGTGTGTGTGTCTGTGTGTGTGTGCGCGCGTGTGTGTATATGTATATGTGTATATGTGTGTGTATGCACACACACACCACATCTTCTTTATCCATTCATCCATCGATGGACATTTGGGCTCTTTCCATACTTTGCCTATTGTCAATAGTGCTGCCAGAAACATGGGGGTGCCTGTGTCCCTTCAAAACAGCACACCTGTATCCCGTGGATAAATGCCTAGAAGTGCAATTGCAATTGCTGGGACGTAGGGTAGTTCTAGTTTTAGTTTTTTGAGGAACCTCCATACTGTTTTCCAGAGTGGCTGCACCAGCTTGCATTCCCATCAATGTGATTCTTATCTTTGTTTGTAAGTATGGCTTTTTCTTTGGCTTCTTGCAGAATTCTTTTTTCTTTACTTTTGATTTTCTGTAATTTGAAAATGATATGCCTTGGTGTAGTTGTTTTGGGCATTTATCCTGCTTGGAGTTCTTTGAGCTTCCTGAATCTGACATTCATTTAGGGAAATTCTGAGTCATTTGAGATATTTCCCTCTGTTCCTTTTGTTCTTTCTTCTCTTTCTGGTAATCCCATTACACATGTTACACCTGTTGTAGTTGTCCCACAGACTTTGGATATTCTGTTGACTTTTTTAAAAGTCTTGGTTCTTATTCTGTTTGTTTTTCAGTTTTTGAGGATTCTGTCCATATGTTCTTCTTTCCTCAGCTGTGTCAAGTGCACTAATAAGCCTATCACAGGCAATCTTCATTTCCGTTACAGTGCTTTTTAATCTCTAGTGTTTCTTTTTGGTTCTTTGTTAGTATGTCCATGTTTTTTTTATGTTGCTTATGTGTTTTTGCATGCTGTCTACCTTTTCCATTAGGGCCTTTAGCATATTAATCATGGTTTTAAATTTCCAGTCTGATAGTTCTTTTCTTTTTAAAGATATTTTAAAATGTTTTTTATTTAGTTTGAGAGAGAGAGAGAGAGAGAGAGAGAGAGAGAGAGAGAGAGATAAAGAGGGTGGAGGGGCAGAGAGAGAGAATCCCAATCAGGCTTCATGCTGTCAGCGCAGAGCCCGATGTGGGGCTCGATGCCACCAACGGTGAGATCATGACCTGAGCGGAAATCAAGAGTCAGACACACTTAATCGACTGAGTCACCCAGGTGCCCCTCCAGGCTGATACTTCTAACATCCCTGCCAAGTCTGGTTCTGAAGCTTGCTCTGTCTCTTCAAACTGTGTTTTTTGTTGTTTTTTGTTTTTGTTTTTGTTTTGCCTTTTGGTTGGTATGCCTTGTGACTTTTTCTTGATAGTCCTGCATGATGTACTGGGTAAAAGGAACTGCTGTAAGTAGGCCTTTCAGTAAGTAGGAGGGGAAGTAAGTACTAGGCCTGTAGGTACAAGTGTTCTGTAGCCCTGTGATTAGGTCTCAGTCTTTTAGTGAGCCTAGGTCTCTGCTCTGTGGGCATAAGTGTTTCCCAGTTTCTTTTTCCTGCCTTAGGTGGGACTGGATGGCCGTAGGGGACTGGAGTTGGGCATTTCCCTGCCCCCAGGTTGGCTAGGCTCTGATTAAGTGGTTTCCCCTCAGGGCAGGCCTTGTTCCTAACCGAATGCTCAGACCCATTTAAAAATGGTCTCTCTTCCCTTATCTCAGCAGAAGCAGAAGGCGATTTTTCTCTGGTATTTACTGTGAGCTTCTGAATTCCTGGAGGTAAATCTGGCAATATTGTGAGCCTCCCTATGACTAGATCCTCCTGGAGTTTTTAACTCTGAGAGTTGTCCACAGTGGTCCTCTAGCAAATTGTCAGTCATGGTTCATGTTTTGCCACCCCAGCTCTGTTTCCTCAAGCATTCTGCTGGTAAATCTTGTCTCAGATAAGCCACAAGTCCCTGTGTTTGCCTGTCTCTCTAATCCTAGGGCATCGGTTTGCCCTTTGTCCTTCTCTCTCTTTTGGATCTAAGAAGAATTTTTTTTAATGTTTATTTATTTTTGAGAGAGAGAGAGACAGAGACAGAGTGAGAGTGGGGGAGGGGCAGAGAGAGAGGGAGACGCAGAATCCGAAGCGGGCTCCAGGCTCCGAGCTGTCAGCCCAGAGCCCAAGGGTGGGGGGAGGGGGTACGGGGGGGGGGGGGGGGGGCTCGAACGTATAAACGGTGAGATCATGACCTGAGCTGAAGTTGGACGCTTAACTGATTGAGCCACCCCACCCAGGCTCCCACCAAGAAGAATTGTTGATTGTTCAGTCTGTTCAACTTTTTACTTGTTGGGTTGGAATGGCAACTTCCAGGCTTCTTACATGTGAGACTGGGAAGCGGAAGTCCTCATATAAGATTTTTAAAACATCTATACGATTCAAATAAATAAATAAATAAATAAATAAATAAATAAATAAATAACTAACATGTATACGATTTAAAAGTAATAACATAAGACAAATACCTGAGTACAGTCCTCTGATTTTCCTATCTCTTGTCAGATTTTACATTTTTTTGTCTTATTGCTCTAATTTTATGGAAATTTCCTTGATGTTTTCTTTCACTGAGTTTTTCATTTATCTTCTCATGTTTTAATTTTCAGAAGCTTCCCTCCTCCCTTTGAGAATTGTTCTTATTTCAGGGTGCAATGTTTTGTTTTATCTGAGGACATTAATTATATATACATCTTTTAACCTTTCCCTGGAAAATATTTCTTTTTTTTTTTTTTTTTTATCTCCCCCAGGTTGTTTGGGAATCTGGTTTTCAGATTGGATTTCCCTCCTTGGATGCTTGGTGGTTGTTGTGTACTCATAATTACGAGTGGAAAATTAGAACATTGTTTGAAAGCTTTGTAAGTGGTGGGTCTTAGGGACACGATATGGCTGAGTCCTTGACTTGCCTTGGAATGCTTCCCTTTTGGAGGGCCATTCACATCTCCCAGAGAAGACTCCCTGATACAATATGGGGGAACCTCTGCTGGCTAAGGATTCTGTCTTCTTGGGTCTCCTAAATCAAATGAGGCTTATATCAACTTTATAGCTTCTAAGTTTTTGTGGCTGTTGACTTTTCTTTTTGCCCTTGTGAGTTTAGGCTCTTCTCTTTTCTCTCCCTCCCCAATGTGGTATCAATAACGATATAATTACTAAAATCTTTTTATGGGAGGTGCCTGGCTGGCTCAATGGGTAGAGATTGTGACTCTTGATTTCAGGGTCAAGAGTTCAAGCCCCACCTGGGGCATGAAGACTACTTAACAAAAGAAAACAGAACAAAACAAAAACTCTTTCTGTGGGTCTTTTTGTCCTTAGGATAATCTCATTAGGGATGTCCAATCAAATTACTGAGCTTTAAAGTCACTTGAAAGAATTCCCTTCTGGTGACAATACAGATATGTTGATATATGGTTACGAATGGCAAAACATTATAGTGGTTTGCTTTTGATTTCTAGGGATATTTTTTCTTTTGATTTTATTTTGTTTCATAATTATGTATGGTTCCAAACTCAAAGCTACAAAATGAAGTGCACTTAGTGAAACGTAGCTTCTATCTCTACCCCATCTGCCCTGTTCCCATGTCGGCAGCTATTTTCTTTAAAATAGATACCTTGCTTCCTCACTTCTCTTTATTCTCTTACCGTGATTTATTTTCCTTTATATTTCTTATCATGCCTGACACTATTACCTTCTTTCACTGATAGAATGTAAGCTTCAAGAGAGCAGGGACTTGAGATGTGCTAAAATAAATACATTTCTCAAATCTTATTTAGGGCCATTCAAAGGGATATTTGTGTTGATTTTTCCCCCCTTTTGAGTATAGGTTAGCTGTGTACTTTTTAAAAAATTGATATTATTTGCTGTGTCATATCAACACATTAATTATGCCTTCACAGCCATTTATTTATCTATCTATCTATCTATCTATTTATTTATTTATTGAAAGTTTATTTCTTTTGAGAGAGGAAGAATGTGTGTGAGTGGTGGAGGGGGAGAGAGTGGGGGAGAGAGAGAGAATCTCCTCACTGTCAGTGCAGAGCCTGACTCAGGGCTTGAACTCACAAACCATGAGATCATGACCTGAGCTGAAATCAAGAGTCGGACGCTTAACCAGCTGAGCCACCCACGCACCCCACGTTTACGGCCATTTAAAATCACACAGGCAATGTGATAGAGTGGACATCCCAGTGACAAGGAGTGAGGGGCCCCTGCGTCTGAGCCCAGCTCTGTTCCCACATACAGATGATGTAGGAGTAGGTGACGATGGCCTGTGGCATGTGCTGCCGTGGCTGAGAAGCCCCAGCTTCCACATCTCGCTCAACAACCATTCAGGACACAGGAGTGTTTGTTATGCAGGAGGATGGGGGTGCTCCAACACTGGTGTGAACTAGACTTTGTTTGCAGTCCGTTGTGCTAGAATGTGACATGTGTGTTCTGAAAATTACCACAGTCTGAAAAAATTGCTCAGTAAAAACCACCGAGTTTATGGGCAAATTGGAATCGGAGGCATAATACTCCAGACATTGGTGAGTGACATATTAAAAAGAACACGATTGAAACGTTAGCACAGTTTTCCCGTGCGTGTCAGATGGTGGAGAAATACATATCACTGAAATAAATATGACACTTTACCTCGTAAAGACCGGATTGTTTCTAGAAACGGGCGCTGAAGAGCTGCGGGCTGTGCATTCAGCTGGGTGCAGCGTCTTCAGTGTTTCTCCTCGCGGTTTTTACCTGCTTTTACTCATGGAGGAAACTGCAACATAAGCAAGTGGTCAATTTGTGTCGTGCTCAGATTTTTCCTAATGATCATGTTGGAACAAGTTACGTCTTGTGAGCAGATGGTCGAGCAGAACTGACTGTATTTTCCTCTCTCTCTTTTAGATGACATGCCAATGGGAGCTGCTGGCAAGCGTGCTTCAAACGAGTTCTTGGTGTGTGGAGGGTAGGTTTACGTATATTAAATGAAAAGATTGCTCTCATTTTGAATTTTGTGAGGAAAGTTAGGGGACTTTGTGTTCCTGATTCTTAAAAAATTTAGTTTCACAATGTGTCGTTTTTTGTAAACAAAGTTTAAATTGTGGCAAAACACATGAAATCTGTCATCTTGGCGTATTTAAGCTTACAGTGTAGTAGCGTTAAGTATATTCACGATGTGGTGCAACCACCCTCCAGAACCTTTTCGTCTTGCAAAAGTCAAACCCAGTACTCATTATGTAATAGCCTTCCCCATTTCTCCCATCCCTAGGCACTGGTAACTACCATTCTGCTTTCTGTTTCTATGGATGTGACTATTTTATATACCTCAAAAAAGTAGGATATACAACACGTGTCTTTTTGTGACTGGCTTCATTCAGTCATCGTAATATCCTCAAGGTTCATCCATGTTACAGCATGTGTCAGAATTTCCTTTTTAAGGCTGAATCATATTCCATTCTACACACATACCGTATTTTCTTTATCCATTCTTCTTTCAACGGACAATTGTATTTCTTCTACCCCTTGGCTATTGTGAATACTTCTGCTATAAATGTGAATGTGCAGATACCTGTTTGAGACCCTGCATTCAGTTATGTTGAATATATACACAACAGTGGGGTTGCTGGATTCATATCGTATTAGAAGTGTTTGTGGAGCTGCCATACTGTTTTCCTCCGTGGTTGTACCATTTTACGTTCCTACCAACAGTGTACAAGGGTTCTGGTTTCTCTACATCTTCAGTAGCACTTGTTACTTCTTTTTTTGGGTGTGAGGTAATAGCTCATTGGTTTTGACTTGCAATTCTGTTAATGATCAGTGGTTTTGAGTGTCTTTTCATATACTTGTTGGCCATTTGTATGTCATTGGTTGTTGAGTTGTAGGAGTTCTTTATATATTTTGGATATTAACCCTTTATCAGATATATGATTTACAGATATTTTCTCCCATTCCAAAGATTGTTTTTCCAGTCCTTTGAGCATAGAAGTTTTAGAATTTTATGTAGTCTCATTTGTCTATTTTGTGTGTGTGTGTGTTTGGTGTCATATTCAAGAAATCATTGCCTAATCCAATGTCATGAAGCTTTTCTCCTATGTTTTCTTCTAGGAGTTATTGTATTGTATTTTAGAGACCAAGCAGGAGAGAAGGGTGGGGCGGGGGGGGGGGGGTTGCGGAGAGAGACTCTTACGCAGGCTCCGTGCTCAGTGTGGATCCCAACATGGGGCTCGATCCCACAACTCTGGGATTGTGACCTTCGCCGAAATTAAGAGTCAGATGCTCAACTGACTGAGCCACCCAGGTGCCCCACTGAATGTATTAGTTCTAAAGGCTTTTTGTGTGTGAAATCTTTAGGATGTTCTACATTTAAGATCATGTTTCCATGAACAAAAATAATTTTACTTTTTCCATTCAAATTTGAATGCCTTATATTTCTTTTTTTTGTGCCTAATTGCTCTGGCTAAGAGTTGAATAGAAATGATGAGAGCAGGCATCCTTGTCTTGTTCCTGATCATAGAGAAAAAGCTTTCAGTCTTTAACCATTGAGTATGATGTTAATTGTGGGCTTTTTATATATGGCATTTATTATGTTGAGGTAATTTTTTTCAATTCCTAGTTTGTTGAATGCTTTTTTAAAAATTGTTTTTATTTAGAGAGAGAGAGCACACAAGCTGGGGAGAGGAGCAGAGGGAGGGAGAGAGAGAGAATTTTAAGCAGGCTCCACATTTAGCACGGAGCCCAGTGAGGGGCTCAGTCTTAGGACCCTGGGATCATGACCTGAGCTGGAAGAGTCAGATACTCGACCAGCTGAGCCCCCCAGGCACCCCTGTTGAATGCATTTTATCGTGAAAGGATGTTGGGATTTTGTCAAATGCTTTTTCTGCATAAATTGAGATAGTTCTGTGGTTTTGGTCCTTTCTATTGATGTAGGTGTGTTATAAATCACATTTGGTCATGGTTTATGATCCTTTTAATGTGTTGTTGAATTTGGTTTGCTAATATTTTGTTAAGGATTTTTGCATCAAATTTCATAGGGGAAATTGTGCTGTAGTTTTTTGTTTTTGTAGTATCTACGTGTGGTTTGGTATTAGGATAATGCTGAACTCATGGAATGAGTTTGGGAGTATTTCCTCCTCTTTAATATTTTGGATGAGTTTGAGATGTTGATGTTCTTTCTTTCTTTCTTTCTTTCTTTCTTTCTTTCTTTCTTTCTTTCTTTCGTTTATTTAATTTTTGAGAGAGAGACTGAATGAAAGTGTGGGAGGGGCAGAGAGAAGGAGACACAGAATCCGAAGCAGGCTCCAGGCTCTGAGCTGTCAGCACAGAGCCCCATGGGGGGCTCGAACTCACAAACCATGAGATCATGACCTGAGCCGAAGTCCAACATTTAACCAGCTGAGCCACCCATGCACCCCTGATGTTACTTCTTTAAATGTTGGGTAGAATTCACCAGTGAAAGTCTTAGGCTTTTTTTGGTGTTGGAAGGTTTTTGATTACTGATCAAGTCTCCTTAGTTATGGGTCTGTTCAGATTTTCTCGTTCTTTATCATCCAGTCTTGGTAGCCTGTGTGTATGTAGAAATTTATACATTTCTTCAGGTTATCCAGCTTGTTGACAAGTATTTTGCAATTTCTTAAGATTTGTTTTGTGACCTAATGTGTGGTCTGTCCTGGAGAGCGTTTCGTGTATACCTGAGAAGAACGAATGTTCTTCTGTTGGTGGGAGGAGTGCTCGGTGTGTGTCTCCAAGATCCAGTTGGTCTAGACTGTTGTTCAAGCCCTGGTTCTTTATTGATCTTTTATCTGGTTGTTCTATCCATTGTTGAAAGTGGGGGTACAGCTATTATTGTGGAATTATCTATTTCTCCCTTCAATTCTGTCAGTATTTGCTTGATCTATTTGGGAGAGCTGATGTGTGGTGCATAAATATTTATAATTGTTATTTTTTCTGGTTAAGTGACTCTTTAATCATTATACATTATGTCCTTTTTTGTATCTTGTAACAGTGTTTGACTGAAAGTCTTTTTTGTCTGATATTATAGCTGTGCCTGCTCTCTTCTGGTTACCATTTGCATGGGATATTCTTTCACTTTCAGCCTAATAGGGAAAGATAGATTACTGTCATTTTGTTACTTTTATGTATATCTTGAGGCTTTTTGGTCCCTCATTTCCTCTCTTGCTACCTTTCTTGGTGTTTTGTTGACCTTGTTGTAGTGACATGCTTCAGTTCACATTTCCTATCGTGTGTATTCTATAGATATATTCTTTGTGATTACTATTGGGACTACATGAAATATCCTAACAGTTACAACAATCTCATTTAACTGATAACTTCAATTGCCTGCAAAAACTCTACTCCTGGGGCGCCTGGGTGACTCAGTTCGTTAAGTGTCCGACTTCAGCTCAGGTCACGATCCCACAGTTCGTGAGTTCGAGCCCTGCATCAGGCTCTGTGCTGACAGCTTGAAGCCTGGACCCTGCTTCGGATTCTGTGTCTCCCTCTCTGTCTCTGCCCCTCCCCTGCTCGCTCTCTCTCTCTCTCTCTCTCTCTCTCTCACACACACACACTCTCTCTCTCTCTCAAAAATAAATAAACATTAAAAAAATATTTTAAAAAACCCTCCTAATGGAGAGTATGGGAGTACACTACCCCCATTTATGTTATTGATGTCACAAATGGCATCTTCATATGTTCCTTTTTCTTGTAAATTTTTTAAATGTTTTTGAGAGAGAGAGAGAGCACGAGTAGGGGAGGGGCAGAGAGGAAGACAGAATATGAAGCAGACTCCAGGCTCTGAGCTGTCAGCGCAGAGCCGGATGTGGGGCTCAAACCCACAATCTGTGAGATCATGAGCTGAGCCAAAGTCAGACGTTTAGTCAACTGAGCCACTCAGGCACCCCATGTGTTTCTAATAATATCATAGATTTATGGGCTTTGGGGTACTTTTGTCTCTTACATGGCATATAAGAATTGGGACATGCTGATCTTAAACGAGAGGGGAAAATAGTGATAGCAGGACTACATAATGGCTCTGAAAGCTTCTCTTCTGTCATCAGTCTGTTTCCCTCTGGTTTGAGAACAGCATGTCCTAACTGGGAGCTGTTCTTTCAACTACCTCCCGGGATTTGTGGCAGGAGTGCCCACACCAGGGAGTATAGAAATGGGTCCAGAGAGAGGTAGTGAGTATTTTGGAAACAAAAAACAAAAAAACACTCTACCATAAGATATTAAGTGCAGGTGAAAACAGAAATTACTAAAAATACATTGGAATTATGCTGTATGCAAAAATAAAATGGTTTGATGCAGGTACAAGACATATTGTTTGTGAAGTTGTTAAAACTTTGCACCTCCGTATCCCAAACTGTCATCTCATATGCCAGTCTATGCAATGTTGGTAGTAGTAGGTCTCATTCTTCCTCGGAGCCTCACTTTTGTTGAAAGTAGTTTGAAATATTTAACCTAAGTCTTTCCGGGAAAATTTCTGACCCCTAGATAAAAATGACTCATTTCCGTAAAATAAAAGTGTATTGTATTTTGGGCAGCCTGCTTAGTCTTTCTAGTATTCCATGCAGGTCACACGTGACTTTGCACATAGAGAGTCCTCTGAACTGCTTTACTTAGTGGGGGTGGGGAGGCTGTGCTGGAGACTCAGGGCATGCATAGACCTTCCCTCTCCTCATCCTGGGCTTAGGGAGTCAAGTAATGGTTAAATATTGATATTAATATAAAGCTAGACAGAAATTTGGCTTCAGTGGTCTTAGCTAGCTGGTGCTCTGGGGATTTCTCCTGGGAAGACTTTGTAGACTGAGCAGGTCTGCTTGAAGGTTCTGTCCAGAGACTGTCGGAGACCACATTTCCAGAACACCTGTCATGGCTGCTTATCTCCTCATATGCTGGGAGAGGATTGCTTAGGATTCCCTGAGAGAGGTGCTTCGAATTATGTATGAAGTTGCTCAATTTATATCATAGGGTACTCTTACTCAGCTTCTAATTTCCCTTTGGTGAAAAGATATTAGAACTTGACGATGTATGTGTTAAAAGAAATTCCCAGATGTACTTGCTTCACTAAGTCTTTACTAACTCATTGAATTGAGACAGTAGGAATGAACATTTGTTCATTCACATTCTGATCTTTGATGGCCGTGCTGGCTATTGTCTTACTGAGGAACTTAGGCTCCCAGGCCTGTGCAAGCTCTGGGTTGCAGGCACCACAGTTGGTTAATGAAGTCTTGTAAACCGGTTTAGTTTCCGCTAGTAGAAGTTTTTGGTTTTGTTTTGTTTCATTTTCAGGTTGTAGGTAAACTTCACAATCAGATATATAGATATTAAAAACACACATTATTGTATTTAAAAGATACTTAACATTACTCTTGACACTAATGTATGTGTCAACTGTACTTCAATATGGATGGATGGATGGATGGATGGATGGATGGATGGATGGATGGATAAATGAATACACGACAATGAGAATTACCTAAATGGAAAAATAGAGTGAGCTTATAGACAAAAAGCTAGAAACAACAGTCCTGACTGTAGCGTGGTTCACACAAAAGGTTTAGTTTTCTTGCAAGATGAGAAGTCAAAATAAATAGCTGTTGTCTTCGTTTCTTTGGCTCAAGGAAGTTGTCTCCAATTCTTTTGGCCTGTTGTTCATAGTTCAAAGGTAGTTGCTGAAGCTCCGGCAAGCATACCCATAGTCCAGGCAGGAGGAAGGAGGAAGGAGGAAGAGTGGATCGAAGACTTCCACTTACATCTCATTGACCAGGAAAGATATATGACTACTCATGGCTGCAAAGGAGTCTGGGATGTGTCATAATTTCACTGAGCAAATTGCCATCTTCCATAAAATTTGAGTTCTGCTAGTCAGAAAGAGCGGGTGAATGGATATTGGAGAAAGCAACTAACATCTCTATTAGAGATGAGATTTTATTTAAATATGAAATGCTCTAATATTTCAAAAGCTCTAAAGTGACACTTTAGATGAGTATCATATTGTTTGTTAGATAAGTATGCAGTCTCTTGATATCTGTAATACTGTAATTTGAGAAAAAGTATTAGATTCATGTGGCTTTTTTGGACTTATAGGAGGACAGAAAAATGAAATAAATCATCTTTTAAGGCCCGGTATTGTCCCTGATGTGTGAAGACAGGTTGCAAATTGAATTGAAAGTCATCCAAGGACATCCTGTTTCTGAATTTATGAAAATCAAGGGGAGAGGCTGTCACAGAAACCCAGTACTAACACCTCACCATGTGGGCCTCAGATCAATAATGTGCTTTGAGAGTTGTACAGTGTTGTTTGCAATCTTTTTAAAAGTCAGAAGTTCTTTGGGAATGCTTACTGCATTCATAACTTTTGTAAACATTCCTGTCATCTTTGCTCATGAACTTCCTGTAGAGGAATGTTTTTCCAGTTTTTGTTAGAATTCTTCATCCTCAATAAGCATCTGAATGTCTGGAGAGTCTTTTAAATGACTAATGTGATTTTCTGTGCCTTACTTTTTGAGATGATCATTTTTTATTCACATAGAAGCGATCGTTTGGCCCCTTCTAGAATCTTCTCTAAATATCACCAATGTGTCAAATGAAAGAAAAACAGGCTTACTTGGATTTCTTGCCTTTTTCAATAAATTACGGTTGCAGGCAGTGCCAGCCTACCGTGTCCCCTCACAGTGAGACGGCACCAATTCCGGTCCCTACTCAGATAAGGAATTATCAGCGCATAGAGCAGAATCTTACATCTACTGCCAGCTCTGGCACAAATCTGCACGGTTCTCCAAGGTAAGCTAGCGTTCTCTTTTCTTCTTTTCTTTTAAAAAGTGTGTTGTTATTATTCAAAGATCTGTTACTTTCCGGGGCACCTGGCCGGCTCAACCGGTGGAGCATGCGACTCTTGATCCGGGGGTTGTAAGTTCAAGCCCCACGTTGGGTGTCCAGATTACTTAAAATTAAAATCTTTAAAAAAAAAAAAAAATTGTATCCTTAGAAATAGGAAAGAGACTGCATCCATAAATTGGTACAAAATGTTTTTGGAAATAATCAAAATCAAAAAGACCTCTTGGATGTTATAAAATATAACTGAAATAGATAAAAATAAATGTTGGAAGACAAAGTTGAGGCCGTATCTGAAATAGGTGAATCAAATAAAGAAGGTGGAAACCATGAATAAAATATATTCTTCAGGGGTGCCTGGGTGGCTCAGTTGCTTAAATGTCTCTTTCTCTCTCTCTCTTTTTTTAATGTTTGTTTATTTTTGAGAGAGGGCAAGCGTGAGCCTGGCGGGGCAGAGAGAGAGAGAGACAGAGGATCTGAAGTGGGCTCTGTGCTGACAGTGGTGAGCCTGATGCAGGGCTCGGACTCAGGAGCCACCAGATCATGACCTGAGCCAAAGTCGGATGCTCAACCAACTGAGCCACCCAGGCACCCCAGGTGTCTGTTTCTTGATCTCAGTTCAGATCTTGATCTCAGGGTCATGAATTCAAGCCCCACACTTGGGCTCCACACTGGGCTCCACACTGGGCATGGAGCTTACTTAAAAACAAAAAAAAAGAAAAAATCTTCAAGTGTTAATTAATGTAGGCATTCCAGAAAGAACAAGTAAAATGGTGAAGAAGAAAATTTCCAGGAAATAATCAAGAGAAAGTTTTCCAGATTGGAGAACACAAGATTTTAGGTTAAAAGGGCCCACCTAATGTAGAGCTCAGTGAATGGAAGAAGATTCATAGGATGTAAACTGAGAAAACTTCTACAAAGAACATTTTGGCAGTATCTGTGAAGATTATTAACGGATGTATCTTTTGAACCCAGCACTCTAACTTCTGGCAATTTATTCTATGGATATACAGTCCTTGCCTGTGTATGAAATTACATATACACGGGTCGTTAATTGTTACAATAGCAAAGGATGAGAAGTAAGCCAAGTTCCCACCAGTAAGTGACTGCTGTAAGGTCCACCTGTGACAACAGAGCACCTTCCATAAAAAGAGGAAGGAAGCTCTCTGTGCACAAAGGTAGAAACATTTCCAAGGTATTTTATAAAATGAAAAAAGCAAAGTGATAACAGGATTAGCAGTGGTTTCCAAAGTGTGGTTCATGTGTGGCTCCCTTCCAGAAGGTCCATGAGGTCAAACCTGTTTTCATAATGATACTGGGACATCGTTTGCTTTCTCTCACTGTGTGGACATGTGGACATGCACTGATAGTGCAAAAGCAATGACGTGCAAATTGCTGGTGCCTTAAAATGCATCACGGTGGTGGCACCCAACTACACTGTGAGTTTTTGTATATTTTGCCACCAGCACTGTGGTACCAAGGAATTTCTTTAATGAAGCCTGCAAAGTTATTATTTCTCTTTGGAAATCGCCACCTCGGGTGGCATGTGGGCGTAAAGCACTGTTGCAGCAGATTGGAGGAGTTCTCTTAAGGAGAAGCTCTCGTGTGATTCAGTTGCAAGCTGAACCATAGCCCCTTTTTCACGGAGCGCCGTGTTTTCGTGAAAGAGCAACTGACAAACTCCAGCTGTGGGCGTCTGGCGGCCTCATGAGCCAAGTCTGCCACCACCTAGAAAATAAGTATCGTGAAATGTGAGCTCTTGAGCAAAAATTAGAGTTTTTGAAAACTCTTGATTCACTGCTGTGATCTTGACAGCTTCTGCTATGCCTTGACAGCCACTTCTGTTAAGGTTTGTGGTGATATTTTGGTATGAATGTGACTTTTTGATACCCTGTGATGTGGTCAACATTTGAAATACCAACCAACATTTTTCAAGTGACCGAATGTTTAAAAACCATGCATAGATAAAATACCCAGTCCAGGGGCTCCTGGGTGGCTTAGTTGGTTGAGCGTCCAACTTCGGCTCAGGTCATGATCTCGTGGTTCGTGAGTTCGAGCTCTGTGTCGGGCTCAAAAGAACAAGATCCAGTCCAAGTACAAGGGACTTTGCAAAAGATTAGAGTCTAATGTAATGGAGTACAAGATTTCATTGAAGTAGTTTCAGATTCTACATTGCAGCTAATCTTTTTTAAATGTCCATTTGCTGAGTTTTGGTATAGTATCAAAGATGACCATCACAATTATTTGAAAAGGCTACCAAAATATTCCTCCTTTTTTTGAGGAGGAAGGCTGTATAAGGCTGTATTTTCTTCATGTACATCCCCCCATATGTACTGTGTTACATAAAAGATTGAATGCAAAAACCAGTATGGGAATCCAACTGTCTTCTATTGAGCCAGACATAAGAGATCTGAAAAAATGTAAAACAATGCCATGCTTCTCATGAATGTATTTTATTTGGAAGATATAATTAATTTTCATAATCTTATGTTACATGTAATAAGTTTGTTACTTTTAATGAATTACTAGTTACAAAATTTTTTCAGTTTTAACTTCTCATACAGTAAATATCAATAGGTATAAGTTGCATGAACAAAAACTCTGGGATATTCAGTAATTTTTAGGAGTATAAAGGGAACCTCAAACCAAAAAAAATTGAAAATAGTTAAATCAAGATGGAAGTAAGATTTTATTTTCAGTCTGTTTGCTTGTGTGTAAATTAAGGAATTCTGGAAGGATATGTTAGAAACTGGAAATAATGGTAACCTTTGGAGTAGGATTGAGGAAATGTTGAGAATCAGGCAGACAGGATACAGGATGGGGAGGGAGACTTCGCGCCATGTAATTTTATACATTTTACATTTGTTCCATGTGACCGTATCATGTATTTTAAAAAATTCTGGGTAGCTCGGTTGGTTAAGCGTCTGACTCTTGGTTCCGGCTCAGGTCATGATCTCACGGTTTCATGAGTCCGAGTCCCACGTTGGGCTCTGTGCTGACGGCGTGGAACCTGCTTGGGACTCTCTCTCTGCCCCTCCCCCACTTGCTCTGTCTCCGTCTCTCTCAAAAAAATAAACTTTTAAAAAAGAAAATTCTAGGGGCGCCTGGGTGGCGCAGTCGGTTAAGCGTCCGACTTCAGCCAGGTCACGATCTCGCAGTCCGTGGGTTCGAGCCCCGCGTCGGGCTCTGGGCTGACGGCTCGGAGCCTGGAGCCTGCTTCCGATTCTGTGTCTCCCTCTCTCTCTGCCCCTCCCCCATTCATGCTCTGTCTCTCTCTGTCCCAAAAATAAATAAACGTTGAAAAAAAAAAGAAAATTCTATTCCATGGCAGGTTGTCAGGAAGTTTTAGAAAGAAAAAAAAAAGCAAAACAAAAAACAAGACAGAAATAGAGTCCTAGAACCTGCCAAAGAGGGAACAATTTTATTTTTCTTTTCAGATCTGCAGCGGTACGAAGGTCTAACACCAGCCCTATGGGCTTCCTCCGGCTGGGATCCTGCTCCCCGGCACCAGCAGACACAGTGCAGACAGTTGGACGGAGACTCTCCACTGGGTCTTCCAGACCTTATTCACCTTCCCCTTTGGGTAAGGAGAGCAAAGCTGTTGTTTTCAACTTTTTTTATTCGCTGTGACAGATCTGACGTGACGCTCTTTATGTCAGTCGTGACGGTGGCTCGCGACGACAGTGACTCTCAGCTGATGGGGAGCCATATCCTTCCCCCAGCTCCACCCTATACCTGGCCCCCGCCTGAGCATCTCTGTGTAAATTTGTTAGGACCGCTACTGGAAATGTAATAATAAATGAGCCTTATGGATAAAAAGTCTCTCCACTGGGCTTGGGCTGTAAACACACAACAGCGGAAACCCTAGAGGAAAGTACATGAAAGGCCTACCCACTCAGCACTCCGATTTACGAGGATTAGAAGACAATCGTGTACCTTGCGTGCTGGCTCGTGTTCTGCAGAGGCCTCCCAGCTCTGGGAGGAAGATGGTAGCGGCTTCGTCACGGATCTTTCCACCTCTCGTGGAAACCGTACGCAGGGCAAGGGGAATGCTAGAACAAGCAGGGACGCAGCAGCAGCAACAAACCAAAAAGTGAACTTTAAACCACAGTTTTGGTGGAATCGAGAGAGAAAGTGCTCCAACTTCAGGATATAAGCAAGAGAGGCCAAAGCCGCTGAGGTGGCAGAGTGCGTGAGAGACCTCACCGGTGTGGTGGGGAGGGGCAGGGGATGCAGAGAGGGCCCGGGCAGCAGGTCTTAAGGCCTCGTGGTGCAGATCCCAAACTTGCCCCCCCCACCCCCGCAAGGTATATGAATGTATTTATATATTTTTTTACTTCTAAAGGAAGAGGGCCCCACCCTCAGGCAAAACTGCTGGAGTAAGAGTGAGGGCACGTGAGGAAATTTCAGGAGGAGGCGGAGTGAGAAGGATGGAAGTGGTGCCCAGGAGCCCTGATTCAAAAAAAACACAAAACCATAATGATAGTGTTTTTAAAAATTTATTTCTCCACCTCACCTGCAATGGTTTTGAGGCTGTTTCTTAGCTGAAAAATCTTCCCCGAACAAAATCCTGGCCCTCCTTCACCCCCTCAGCAGCGCTTGGGGCACTTCAGGGTCTCTGGAGACAAGGTCCAAGCCTTATGCTTGCACTCAAGGAAAAGGCCCTCCCTCGGGACCTAAGCGTCGCCTGCCCGCCTAGCTACTGGGTCAGTGCCTTTTTTGTTTTTATAGACCCATGTCTCCTGTCTGCTTAAACTCCCTGGGCCTTCTCAGCGCTTCCTCCTGTTAGTTTGGGTTCTCAGAGGTGGATGCAGAGAAGGTAGCTGCAGGAACGTGCCAAAGTGACTCGGGAGACACCTGTGATGGATCTGGGGTCGGGGGCAGCAGGAATCTGGGGGAGCCCCTTCAGATCACCTTGCAGGTCTGACTCCTGGGAGGGGGCGGGGGCGTCTTGACTAGCGTGAGCTCTCGGAACCTTTTAGCCAGGCCCAAGGGACGCCCCCAAACACTGCATTGTCCAGGTTCCCTGACCTGCTGGAATGACCTGAATTAGTGCCTCGCCCACATGCGGTTGGTCACCGTCTGGGAGCAGCCCTGGGGAACTGGCCTTGTCAGGAGCCTCAGGGATGGGGTGGGTGCAGAGGGACAGCAGCTGGGCTGTGAGTCAGCTGTGCCCCCTGCGGCTCCACCCGCCTCAAACACTGCAAGCTCTTGGTACTTCTCTGTCTTAAGTGACCTACCTGTTAACAGGCTTTAATTTGTTTACGTGGCTTCCTTTCCTGGTGATCTTGTTTCAAGGCAGAGTATATGGTAGCGTGCCCAGCACCCAGCACATGGGTCGCTCAGTAAGTGTCAGCAGAAATAAATCTCTGCCTAATCAAATTTGGTGAACTATGATGTACTGTGCAATTTGTGCATGTGTTACCTGTTTCCGTCCTTCGTTGGTTTTGAATCATTTCTCCTTTTCCCCATTTCCCCGTTCATAGTTGGTACCATTCCTGAGCAATTTAGTCAGTGCTGCTGTGGGCATCCTCAGGGTCATGAATCCAGGAGCAGAAACTCATCAGGTAGGAAATATATTTGGTGTACTAATAATTTTAATCCTGTTGTAAGTGGATTTGTGTTATGTTTCTCTAGTCTTATCAAAAGAATAGAACCGGCGTGAAATATTTTATCTGTTATCCTACTGTTTAGAATCTTGGTCTCATATGTTTTAGTGTATCATCCAATCCACAAAGTATTTCTCTTTGGGTAGATGATTCTTTTATGAAAGTAAGTCTTGGAAGTTAAGTAACTGAGCTAAATTTTGGTCATTGTCACAAAGATCATGAAAATCAATCTAGAAAATGAAATTTCATTGTTTTGATTACTACTATTCTAGATAAGAGCTACCTGAGATAAACAGGAAATAGAGATGTTTATTTGCTTTATTATATAATATGTACATGCCTGAAAAGATGTGTGTAAATCACTTTTGTAAGTCAAGGTTTATTGTATGTGCATTTGAAGAGTTGGCCAATTAAAGGAATCCTGTGGTACTTAGAATATCACCCTTTTCTTAGTTTTTCATATTTTGTGTTTCCCTAAAAATAAGTCTTAGGTAACTTTCTCCAAATCATAACATTTTGCTGTTAATTTTATTTACTTGTGTGTATATATGTGTACATATGTACACATGGGTACATATACGTGCATAGACACACACACATACACACAGCAGTGCCCAGTTCTGAAAGATAAAATCCCAGATTTAGGAAGAGAGTAAGCTAGGGGTGGGCAGTAGCAGCAAAAGCTCTAATTTCTTTTTGGGAAGATGATGGTTATGGGTCACCAAGGAGATTTATAGATCCTTAGCATTATTGGTGGTAGTGTGGCTTGCAAGAAGCTCCAAAGAATTTGTAACTGAAGCTCCAGGCTTACGTAGTAGACCTTAAATTGGCCACAACAAGGTTTGTGTGGGGAATTCTCTTGCTGCTGCCAACTGTTTACCATATCAAAACCCTATTTCGGGGTACCTGGGCGGCTCAGTGGCTTGAGCATCTGACTCTTGATTTCAGCTCAGGTCAGGATCGCGTGGGATCAAGCCCCACATCAGGCTCTATTCTGACAGCCTGGAGCCTGCTTGACATTCTCTCTCTTCTCTCTCTCTGCCCCTCCCCTGCTCATGCTCATATGTGTGTGTGCTCGCTCTCTCAAAGAAAACCCCGAAAAGATCCTATTGATATGGTGTGCTCTTGATATGATGTGCCCTTAAGAGGCAAGAATCTGTGGACAAGTGTTTTCTTTGTAGAGAATATGGACTTTTTAGGTTATAAGTGAATTTCACTAATAAAACTGATAAAAGAATTATCCATAAAAATGAATTAGCTTGTTATTTTTAGACAAGTAAAATAAAAGCCTAGAAAACTGTGTTATCTAATTATATATATATATATATATATCTCCCCATATCTAAAGGGTTATTCTGGGTTGCTTTGAAAAGTTTCTTTTAGCTGCTACGTGAGAAAAGAGAATAATTACATTGGTATCCCCAAAGTATATATTCATATAAAGAGTGGGAATCATTTTGTTCAATATAGGTTTTTGTAGTTTCATTAACTTTAACCGTTTATGATATAGTTCTCTTTTGTGCTAATCAGACTGTACATTAATCTGAGTTATTTGCTAGCTGCTGATAAAAACAGCCAACATACCCATCATCAGCTTCTATCTCCTGAGAATCCCAATGACTGTGGGCTTGTTACTGTTTTGTAAAAGATGCTTGAAAATAGTCTCTTGCCAAATAAACAGTTTTTTAAATAGCTCCTGAAAAATATGACATTTGTTAGAATTCTCACTTTAAGAATCGTCTTCTTAACCGTTAAGTTTTGCCCCACACTTTGGGTGAACATTGGCTGCGTTCTTGGCAGGTTCTCCAGTGCCACAGGCCCAGTCACCACAGTCTCTCCTGTTGGGTGCTAGATTGCAGAGCGCCCCTACCCTCACTGACATCTACCAGAACAAGCAGAAACTCAGAAAGCAGCACTCGGACCCTGTGTGCCCATCCCACGCTGGGGTTGGGTACAGCTACTCACCTCAGCCCAGTCGGCCTGGTGGCCTTGGAACCTCTCCCACCAAGCACATGGGGTCCTCTCCTCGGAGTTCAGACTGGCTCTTTAAAACTCCTTTACCAACAATCATTGGCTCTCCTACTAAGGTATGTTTTTTAAACTCTTTGGTCAGTGTTAGGACTTTGTTAAATTAGCATTTGTTAAATGGAGCATCGAGTGCCGGATGCTGAGCCAAGGTTCAACAGTAGACCACAAGAGAAATTGAAATAGAGAATTCCATTCCTCTGTCTTGGCAGACGTATCTGGCGTGCCTCGAGAGGCCACACGGGGACGTCAAGGCAGGTGCAGACGGAGAGAGACAGGACCTGGGGCACATGCCTTTATTAGGGTTCATGGATTGAGTTCTTTGGGGTTCCTGGGCTAAATTGGTCAATTAAAACCAAAAGAATGAGATTCTGGTAAGCTCCACAGGAGTCTTATCTATGGGACATATAAGGGGAAAGCCTGGGGGAGACTTTTGACGATCAGGGCTGTCGGAGGAGTCCTATCCAGAACTTACATTTCCTTGTGACTGTGCAAACCGCTGTCTAGGCCACAAGCTTACATGAGGGGCTCAAGGTCATTTAAGGTCCTGCAGGCCATATGGCCACACAAATTGAATGCAGAGGCAGCAATACTGTGGAGTAGCCCAGCTGAACTCTTGACAGTAGGTCATGAGCTAGTGTATAGTATAGTTAAGTACAGCAGTCCTTACCCCCAGGGGATATGTTCCAAGACCCTCAGTGGACAGCTGAAACCACAGATAGTACTAAACCCTATATGTACTGTTTTTTTCTTATGTACACATACTTACGATAAAGTTAAATTTATAAATTAGGCACAATAAGAGATTAATAATAGTTAATAACAAAAGAGAACAGTTACATATGCTGCAATAAGAGTTATATGAATGTGATCTCTCTCTCTCTCTCTCTCTCTCTCTCTCTCTCTCTCTCTCTCTCTCTCAGAATACCATACTGTGGTCACTACAGTGGGATGTGATGATGTGAGATGATAAAATGCCTGTGTGTTGAGATGAAGTGAGGTCAGTGATATAGGTGTTATGATGCAGTGTTAGGCTACTGCTGACCTTCTGATGATACCTCAGAAGGAGGATCATCTATTCCAGACCAAGGTTGACCGCGGGAAACGAAACCACGGATAGGGAGACTCTTGTACACTAGGGAAAAGATTCGTGGTGAAAACAGCTACAATTTAATGAACACTTGCTGGGTGCCAGGCACAGTCTTAGTTTAGGCACAGTCTAAAGCCACTTTACTTCCTGAATGCTTTGTACACATGATCCTACTTAATCCCAGAGAAAGGAAATTGAGGCTACAGGGTATGAACCAACTGTCCAGGAGTGGAAGAGCCAGTGTGTGAACCTGGGTCTGACTTGTGCTTCTGAGCGCCGCACCGCGCAGCCTGACAACTCTGAATGCTGCCCACATGGTAGTAACTCGCTTCCACATGTTTCTTCCTCAGACCACAGCTCCTTTCAAAATACCTAAAACACAAGCGTCTTCCAACCTGCTAGCCTTGGTTACTCGTCATGGGCCTTCTGAAGGGCAGTCTAAAGATGGGAGTGACCCACGGGAATGCTCTCATTGTCTCTTAGTACAAGGAAGTGAGAGGCAGAAGTCTGAGCAGCAGAACAAGGCAGTGTTTGGCAGGTAAAAGACAGCATTTCCTTCCAGCCTTTGATATGAAAACTGTAATGGTACATATATTTCTGGTATAAAGACAACCAGACCAAATTGGGTTAGTAGCTGGTTTATGCCACACGGTTAATAATATGAACTGTGTACCCTTAGAATCTCTGAAAACCTACAGGTGCTTCCTGCAACTGTGAATACAGAGCTCTCACTGAATTTCCTGAATGTTCTATCTCTGCTTTTTGTTTATTTCAGTTATTGAAGTTCATCTCTGCCTTGAATTGTTTGGTATCTATTTTTTGTCTCCTTCTTCTCTGACTTCCCGTTAACCCTTTTGTGGCTTGGCTTAAATCCCCCTTATTATTTATTTAAAAAAAATTTTTTTTCAACGTTTTTTTATTTATTTTTGGGACAGAGAGAGACAGAGCATGAACGGGGGAGGGGCAGAGAGAGAGGGAGACACAGAATCGGAAACAGGCTCCAGGCTCCGAGCCATCAGCCCAGAGCCTGACGCGGGGCTCGAACTCACGGACCGCGAGATCGTGACCTGGCTGAAGTCGGACGCTTAACCGACTGCGCCACCCAGGCGCCCCAAATCCCCCTTATTATTTAAATGTCTGGATTTTTAAAGTATACTTTTCCGTTATTAACGCCATTCTTCTTTTTAGGTCTGTCAGTACTGGGAAATTATCAGATCAACAAGTAAAGATACCTTTAGGTGGACATCAGGGCAGCACGGACAGCTTAAATACAGAACGACCAATGGATATAGGTAAGACAAATGTGGTTTCTTTTTAGGCAGGTAATTTGTGAGTGCATGCGTTGGTTTCCTATAATTGCTGCCACAGATTACCACAAGCGTGTAGCTTAAAACAACATAAATGTGTTATCGTACATTTCTGGAGGTCAGAGGTCTGCAGTGGGTCTTACTGGGCTAAAATCAGTGTGTTGACAAGGCTGCATTTCTTCCGGAGGCTCTAGGGGGGAATGCATGTCCTTGCCTTTTCCAGCATCTAGAGACTGCCCTCAGTCCTTGCTTGGATCCCTTCCCATTGGGGACCAGTCTAGACTCTGGCCTTCTGCCTCCCTATTCTACCTTTAAAGGATGCTTGTGATTACATTGGACCCACTGGATAATCCAGGATAATCCCTTTATTCTAAGGCCAGCCGATTAGCAATTTCGGTTCTATCTGCAACTTTAATTACCCTTTGCCATTTAACGTAGCCTACTTACGGCTTCCAGGCGTTAGAACATGGCCATCTTTGGCTGTGTGGGAGGGCAAGAGAAAGTAATGATTTCACCTGTCTGCTTCTGTTGACTCTTCATGAACCTACTGACCCAGATTTCTTCACCCACTCCTGTCATTTCATCTTCTTTCTCAGCACAACAAGATAGGGGCTCATTAGGTATCTTGATGATCAACAGCTAGGAGTTAGAAGGAATTCTGGCCCAAGATTGGGTTATGTTGGTAGGATAATACTGGCCAAAGTGAGTTTAAATACACATATGCTCTTGAGCATTTCTTCTACTGTGAGTAGATCCTATAAAAAAACGTAGGTCACTGAGATCCCCTGGCCTTTTCATAGTTGTTTCAGGGACTGTTGTGTCCACAGACTCACCTCTAGATTACTTGGACTGCTTGTCAAAAAAATAAAAACAAAGGGCAGGTTGCAGACCATAACCCAGACTTTTTAATCACATTTTCTGGGAATGGATTCTAGGATTCTGTATTTTTAATGAGCTCCCCACGTGATTATTATATACACTTAAATTTGAGAATCACTGTTGTAATCTCTTTGTTCTGGTTTTCTCTAGAATTTTTTTATTGACTCTCCCATTAGGAGAAGGAAATATTTCCAAAGAAGGAAATATCTGGATCATCAGATATCTGATTGAACATGGTTTCTAATCCAAAGAGAATGCTCCACTCTTTTCTTGCTTGCATGGTTTCTGAAGAGAAGTCCGATGTTAATTCTTACCCTTGTTCCTCTATAGGTGAGGTGTTTTTTCTTTGGCTTCTTTCAAGATTTTTTGCTTTGTCTTGATTCTCTGTAGTTTGAATATGATAGGTCTAGGTATAATTTTTTTTGGTACTCATCTTGGTGTTCTCTGAGCTTCCTGGGATCTGTGGTTTGGTCTGTCATTACTGCTTCATATATTTCTTCTATTCCTTTCCCTTTTTCTTCCCCTCTGATATTCCCATCACGTGTATGTTATACTTTTGTAGTTGTCCTACAGTTCTTGAATATTCTGTTTTTGTTTTTTGTGTTCATTCTTCTTTGTATTTGCTTTCCAATTTTGGAAGTTCATGTTGACATATCTTTAAGCTAACTGATTCTCTCCTCAGCCATGTCCATCTACTGATGAGCTCATCAAATGCATTATTCATTTCTGTTTTGATGATTTTGATGTATAATGTGTCCTTTTGATTCTTTTGTAGAGTTTCCATCTCTCTGCTTATATTATCCATCTATTCTTACATGATGTTTGCTTTTTCCATTAGAGTCCTTAGCATATTAATCACAGTTATTTTAAACTCCTAATCTAATAATTCCAATCTGCTATTTGTGAGTCTGGTTCTGATGGTTACCCTGTCTCATCAAACTAGTTTTACCTTTTAGCTTCTCTTTTAATTTTTTTGTGTGTGAAAGCCTGACATGATATATTGGATAAAAGGAATTGAGTTAAATAGTATGAGGTTTTTCGTTTTTCTGGCTAGGAGTTAGGCTATGCTTAGTGTTTCCTGTACCTGTAGGTGTCAGGCTAAACTTTTCTCTGTTGTTTTTGAGTTTCCCTAGATACCCTTCCTTAAATAACATCCGACCCTTGGCTAACTGTATATTTTCTCCTAAGAGTTTTATATCTTAGCTCTTACATTTAGATCTGTGATCTGCTCTGACCTATTTCTTGTGGATGATGTGATGTAGGAGTCCAACTTCATTCTTTTGTGTGTGGATATTCAGCGGTTCCTGCACTATTTATTGAAAACATTATTCTCTCTTCCATTGAATTGTTTTGCCAGCCTTGTAAAAAATGTATTGACTATAAATGCCTTTATTTCTGGACTCTTAATTCTATTATATCAATCTATATGTCTGTTATTATGCTGGTACCATACTGCCTTGATTACTATAGCTTTATAGTAACCAAGGAAATGTGAGTCCTCCCCCTTTGTTCTTTTCCAAGATTGTTTTGGTTATCCTGGGTCCTTGAGTTTCCAATATGAGTATTAGCATCACCTGCTAAGATGAAATTTTTCCCTTGATTCACATGCTTTAACATATGAAAATCAATTAAGGTAATACATAACACTCAATGTGCCAGGAATGGAAGTGAGTTTACTCACCTGATCAACCCACAACTAACATCATACTTAATGGTGAAAGATTGAATGCTTTTCCCCCAAGATCAGGAACAAGACAAAGATATTTGCTGTCATCACTTCCATTTTACATCGCATCAGTGGCTTTTGCCAGGGCAACTTGGCAAAAATGACTACAACAGTACAACAAACAAACAAAACACCCAGCTTGGAAAGGAAGAAATAAAATGACCTCTATTCACAGATGGCGTGATCCTGTATATAGAAAATCCCAAGTAGTCCACTAAAAAACTATTTGAACTAATAAATAAATTCGGTAGCATGACAGGGTATAAGATCAATATCCAAAAATCCACTGTATTTCTTAGACACTGGCAAGAAACAATCTGAAAATGACATTAAAAAAACAATTCTATGTAAGATACCATCAGAAATAAAACACTTAGGGGGCTCCTGGGTGGCTCAGTTGGTTGAGAGTCCGACTTCAGCTCAGGTCACAATCTCACAGTTGGTGGGTTCGAGCCCCGCATCAGGCTCTGTGCTGACTGCTTGCTCAGAGCCTGGAGCCTGCTTCGGATTCTGTGTCTCCTCCTCTCTCTGCCCCTCCCCTGCTCACGCTTTGTCTCACTCTGTTTCTCAAAAATAAATAAATGCAAAAAAAAATTTTTTTTTAAATACTTAGAAATAAATTTAATAAAAGGATAAAACTTTTATTCTGAAAGTTACAAAGCACTGATAAAATAAATTAAAGAAGACCTAAATATGGAAAGAAACCCATGTCTATAGATCAGAAGACTTACTATTGTTAACTCCCCAGTTGATCTATAGATTGAATGAAACCCCTGTATGTGACAGGTCATTTTTCTCTTGCTGCTCCCAAAGTTGTCTCCTCGTCTTCAGTTTTTGCTGTTTTACTCTGATGTATCTGGGCGTGGATTTCTTTGACTTTATCTTACTTTGAGTCTGTTGAGCTTCTTGGATATACAGATTAATGTTTTTCTTCAAACCTGAGAAATTTTCAGCCACTATTTATTTGGATTTTTTTTTTTTTTTTTTTTTTTTGTCTCTCCTCTCCTCCTGGTGCTTCCATCATGCATATAATACACATTATGCATAGGTACCCATAATGGTGTCTCATAGCTCTTTGAGATTCTTTTCTCTTTTCTCCTGATGCTTCAGATTGCACAGTCTCTGTAGGTTTATCTTCAAGCTCATGGATTTTTTTCTTCTGCCAATTCAGATCTGCTGTTGAACCCCGGTAGTGAATTTTTAATTTCACTTATTCTTTTTAACTCCTGAATTTGCATTTGGGGTTTTTCTTAATAATTTCTCTGTGTATTCCTATTCTTTATTTAAGGAGACATTAATGTCATACTTTAAATTTTTTTTCTTGGGGCGTGTGTGGCTCAGTTGGTTAAGCGTCCGACTCTTGATTTTGGCTCAGGTCATGATCTCACAGTCATGAGATCAAGCCCTGCATTGGGCCCTGTGCTGGGTATGGAGCCTGCTTAAGATTCTCAATCTCTGTCATCCTCTGCCCCTCCCCAGCTTGCACATGCTCTCTCTCAAAAACATTTTTTTTCTTGAGTATAGTTGACATACAATGTTACATTAGTTTTGGATATACAGCATAGCAGTTCAACATCTCTATACATTATGCTCTGGTCACCATAAGTGTAACTACCATCGGTCACCATAAATGCTATTACAATATCATTGACTCTCTTCCTTATGCTGTACCTTTTATTCCCATGACTTACTCATTCCGTAACTGGAAGCCTGTGTCTCCCTTTCCCCTTCACCCATTTTGCCTTTCCCCCTACCCTTCCCCTCTGGCAACCATCAGTTTGTTCTTTGTATTTGTAGGTCTGATTCTTCCTTTTTGTTTATTCGTTTTGTTTTTCGGGTTCCACATATGAATAAAATCATTTGGTGTTGTCTTTCTCTGTCTGACTTGTTTCATTTAGGCAAAATACCCTCCAGGTACATCCATGTTGTCACAGATGGCAAGATGCCAATCCTTTTTTATGGATGCATAGCATTCCACTGTATAGATAACATACACACACACACACACACACACACACACACACACACACACACACCATTTTCTTTAGCCATCTGTTGATGGACACTTATGTTGCTTCCATATCTTTGCTATTATAAATAATGCTACAATAAACATAGGGGTGCATATATCTTTTTGGTTTAAAAAATTTTTTTTAAATATTTATTTTTGAGAGAGAGAGTGAGCATGGACAGGGCAGGGGCAGAGAGAGAGGGAGACAGAGAATCTGAAGCAGTTTCCGCACGGTCAGCACAAAGCCCCACGTGGGGCTCCATCCCACAAACTGTGAGGTCATGACCTGAGCCAAAGTTGGACACTCAACTAAGCCACCCAGGTGGCCCACATAAATCTTTTTGAATGAGTGTTTTCATTTTGCTTGGGAAAATACCTAGGAGTGGAATTATTGGACCATAGGGTAATTCTATTTTTAATTTTTTGAGGAATCTTCATACTGTTTTCCACAGTGGCTGCACCAGTTGACATTTCCACCAGCAGTGCGTGAGGGTGCCTTTTTCTCCACGTCTTCACTAACACTTGTTATTTCTTGCATTTTTTTTTTTATCTTAGCCATTCTGACAAGTGTAAAGTTTAACTTTACTTTTTAAAGTATGGTTTCCTTTAGTTATTTGGAGATGTTTAAAAGTGCTCCTTTGAAGTCGGCTAATTTTGACATTTGAGCCCTCTCAAGGGCAGTTTCTGTTTGTTTTTCTTCATGTGTGTGGTCACTCTTTTTTTAAAAAAATTGTTTCTTAATGTTTGTTTATTTTTGAGAGACAGAAAGAGTACGAGTGGGGAGGGACAGAGAGGGAGAGGGAGAGGGAGACAGAACCCGAAGCAGGCTCCAGGCTCCGAGCTGTCAGCATAGAGTCCAACGTGGGGCTCAAACCCACAAAGATCATGACTTGAGCCAAAGTCGGACGCCCAACCAACTGAGCTTCCCAGGCGCCCTATGTGTGGTCACTCTTTACTGTTTATTTGCACATATCACATTTTTATTGTTGAAAACCAGACATTTTATAT